>NC_059138.1:26138267-27395731 GCF_020740605.2 Lemur catta
CCTTGATGGGTGCTCCCAATTATTTGAGAACAAGATTCTCTCTTGTTACAACATTGTTACAAAGATCAGTTACTAAGATTGCTAATAGATCAGTAAAGCACCAGTGTGTTCAATTAAACCACATTACACCTGAGCAGGGGAAATTTCACACACTGGCAATTTCTCAATTGATCTCATGAATCCACTTTTCTGAACCACTTTCAAAGGTTGCATCAAATGTCTGTTTCTCCATATCCTGTCTCAACTCAGCTCCAGTTGGCGCCCCCATACCTCGGCCCAGCCTGCTCATACAGGTGCACCTTGCACTGACACTTAGAAGTCTCCACTCCAATTGTCACTGTTACCACATCAAATGGTACTTCAGCATAATAATCTTTGATCTGCAGATTAAACTCAGGACGTAGCTCCAAATGCGGATGTGTGAAGATCTGCTTAATATGACATGGTGTGTCTTTATCTGTTAAAAAAACAAACACAAAAATAATGACAAAAGACAACTGTGCAATGGATAAGTATTTTTAAATCATATATGATTAAGGTGCTTTTTGTTTCTAATTCCTTTGAACAACTTCAGTGATCACTGCTCACTGTCCATCCAGCACCCTGGTCATAGTTGGTTTGTGGCTTCAGCTAGATTTTCTATTTGTCAAATTTTGTAACATTTGCCTCATAGAACAGCTGTTGACTTTAGTTGGTGTTATACAGATGGAATTTTTTTGCTCAGCCCTTGAAAGTTTAAAGGCACAGAAGATGGGAAAAGTGCCTCTCCTGTGGATTGAAAACATTTTCATGATATTTACTGCATATATCCAGCAACTGTATGAATGGGGGTGATGACTCTGTGGAGTGGTAGCAGAGGAAACTAGCAAGAGAGGAGGAAAATCGCTCAGTGGGAAGTGTCATTAAACTGCCATTTGATTGATATAGCTTATAGGCAGTAGGGTGGAGCAAAGAATGCAAATGCCAATATTATACAAAACACTAAGATACAAAACACTCAGATACAAAAACAACACAAGGGCATCGTGAAACCCTTCCTTTCCCAGGCTTCCTCAACCTGGAAATATACCACAATGTATAAGAAGGAAATACTATATTCTGCTCAATCCTGTTATAGAATCTAGAATATTACATTGATTCTAAGGCATTAAAAAATCTTTCCCTTTGGTAGCCCAATATTTATGGCTGTATCTTTGTGAGAAAAAAGAAAAACAGCTTTAGTACATACACCAGCCACTGTAAAATTATACTCAATGTTAATGTTTAGAATAAACAAATTAACCAAAAGCTTGACAAAATGTTTTCCAAAGAAATATCCACAAGCATTTTGTACCATCAATACTTTTCAATAATCAACAAAATCTCAACAAAGAAAACATAGAAAATTCTATATAAATCAGTAAAATGAAAACATCCCTGCATTGCCTTTGCACAAAATGTTCAATGAGGTCTAATAACATAGCAACAAAAAGGATAACGCAGAATTCACCACAGGAAGCTCTAAAACTGAGCTTAGAGAAAGGAGATTATTCTACTAACTGTTGTCTCTTCCTCTACTTTTATACAGCTATAATAATGATTTTTCTGAAATCAAATCTGATCATTTGCCTTTTGTTTTTTAGTGGTTTCTCATCCCTTTCAGAGCCAAGTCCAAGCTCCTGGCAGAGCAGACAGGGCATTTCACAAGCCTTTTCTTGTCTTGCTCTCCAGTTGCATCTCCCATTCTGTTCTGAACTTTGTGCTTCAGTAGGACCAAAATTTTTGTATTTCTTTGATGAAAATGGAGATGCACCACCAAATCCATGGCAATGGAAATTACCAAACACATTGATACTTTATTCTAGTTCTGAGGACTAGGTCTCAGTATAGCTCTCATCATGCACTAAAACAATTAAAATGAAAACAAATACATGTATACTTCTGACCCACACACTATGGCTTTCTCAGGCTATGGAAGGAAAAAGGTCATTCAGGTATAAATTAAGAATAATAATACAATAGATATATTGTAATTTTATTTTAGGGAAAACTCTTTAAAAAAACAAACAACTAGTCAATTTAGTTAAATAGCTCAGTGAATTAGGTAAACTATCTGGTTGATTAATTTTACTTGTTACTTGACATAAAGGTCAACCAAAGATTTTATCTGGTTCATACATGTAGGTGGACTGCATCTACAATTTCAATGATCATACAAGCTCCTGAAATTTTCTTACAATAAAAAAGAAACAATAAAAGAACAAGGGCAGAAATTGTCTCATCAAAACTCATCCTGAAAAGGACCATAGTTTTCAATTCAAATTCAACCACTTATTAACAAAACAATCATTTTTTCATCAAAGTTTTTTTGCAACAATTTCTATGTTCAAGGCACTGAGATAAGCCCAGTAAAACCAGGATATTATTAGTTATAAGATTTGACTCAAATAGATGTTGCAAAACCACGATAATGCTAAACAAACTGGAGATGGTTTACGAACTGTGTTTGGAGAGGACCACTGCCTAGGCACAGAGGGAATATAAATACTTGCACTATACTTTTATGCTCAGAACTAGCTAAATGAATAAAAACTTGGTAGAACATTTTTCAAAATAAAACAGAAGATGTACTTTAACTTAATAGGATATATTTTTTAATAAAGACTCATTGAGAGTTAATTTCCCTGCAGTTTACACTTTCACTTAATAGTCATGATTTTAACTGAAACTCACCCCTAGATAAGACGAAATAAATGTGCAATCATTTTCTTAAGCGAGATTGTAGCAAGTACTTATTTTTGGTTTCATCAGAAACTCTCCACCTCTGGCTTGAGCACTCTATCCTAAACCCCTGTTTGAAAGCTGATTTAGTTCTGACATCATCTTCAGCTGAATCACCAGTGTTGCTGCCTACGAACACCTGGTGTTTCCTTGGCATCCTTCCCAACCCAGTCCCAACTTGTCTCAAGCCAGTTCACCTTAGATCTACGGAGAACCCACGTGAGGTATGGTGGTAGCAGGCTGCTTAACCTATTTGGCAAGTATATATGGGAAAACTGTTTGAAGTTTTGGTTGCTTTTAATGGATTTCTTTTAACCGCAGAATTTTATTGCCCTCTTGAGGGATAATCATAACTCATATTAAACACGAGAACAGCCTAGACTCTTAAAGATAATCCCACCCGTTCTGAGACATCATCAAGTTATTTTTTAAATCTTGTATCATACCATAAAAGTAGGAAGATTAATTATGAAGATCCAGGTAGGCCTAGTTTTTGTCAACATAAAAACATGAACAAAGTTGAAGGGCTTATCTAAGATGTTCATACTGTCTACACCACGTTACCTGAGAACTGGAAAATGAGATCATCTAATGCAATCCTTTCATTTTCCAAATGAGAAAATAGAAGCCCACAGAGGTGAAGTGGCTTTCCTGATGCTGCATCTAGCCCAGGACCTGGCACAAAGTAGACTCTCAATAAATATTCATACTACTTTTGCTCTTTCTTTTCTCTCTCGTCCTTTTCCCACCATACTCCAGGCAGCCATCTCCCGGAAGAATAGAGTAGCACATATTTTTCTAGGGGTGGGAAATTAGGCGGTGAGTATGGGGAGGGAAGGGCATAAGTAACACCTGTTACCTTTTCCCAGTTAGTAATACTTTATTTAAAATGCTATTTTCTTTAATTGGATGTATTTGTTAATTCTATTAAACTATATTATTATATAACTTCTCAGTCTACCATGATTTTAATGATAATGTTTAAACATCATGAATGAATTAAATTGCATTTTAGAAGATACAAATTAGATTTTATTAAATTAGAAGACTTCCCTTTATAATACATTAAACCTAAATCCATACATTTTATTTTTTCAGCTTTAATATTTTACTGGAATTGATTTATTTGTGAAAACCTAAATTTTCTAAGTACATGTTTTAGCACCAAATATATGCATATATATTTTTAAAAGTACACATTGTCAAAAAAACAAACCTGCTATGCAGAACTCTTGTTTTCCTATGATATTTTATAGCATATCATGAAAATTCAAGAGCTCTGAACAAAGAATCTGAAGATTCAGCTTCATGATTCAGCTCAGGAATTTAATAGCCTTGTGACCTTGGAAAAGTCAGACCCTGTAGAATGATGTATTTGTAAGACCTTGGTAATAATATTGACTGGAATAAAGAAACTTATTTAAAGTTTATATATTTAGAATGTACATATATTTTCTTATTATACCTTGGTAAAAAAAATCATGAATTTTGAGAAAATAAATTGAAAATTGGCTTAAAAACTCTCAACTGTTATAAAGAAAATTCTGCTCAAGTACTATTCATTATAGCAATGATCTGGTAGGGAAAAAAATCACTGCAGGGTGGTGACACCCCTAAAAATCAATACATAATGAGTGAGATGTGCACCGTCTGGGGGATGGACATGCTTGAAGCTCTGACTGGGGGGGAAGGGGCATGAGCAAGGGCAATATACATAACCTAAACTTATGTACCCTCATAATATGCCGAAACAAACAAAGAAAAAAGATCAATGTAGAAAGCTGATGTTCCAAGCTCTTTCACTTGAGGGGCCTCGAAGGCAATGAATCAGAATGCCTGGATCCACGCAAGGTGAGTTTGGAAGTCTCTGGCCTTCAACAAATAAGAATAACATTTCATGTTCAAAAATAGGAAATTAAAATGTTCTTCTTATGCAAAAAGTGATAGATATTGACTCAATCAGAAATCCAATAATTTATGAAAATTTACTAAAACAAATTAGCAGCCTAAAGATATCGAAATATAATAAAATGATGATTTTTTTCAAAGCAGGGCTGTACCTGTTAATTACACTGCTGAAACACTTGAATCTCAACTCACCATTACTGCAATGTATTTCTTTATTGTCATTCATAATTTGTGGAACTGCAGCTAAAAAGAGAAATGTAAATTTAAAGTAAAAACTATTAATCAAAATTTTTAAATATATAGTTATGTCAAATATGAGATAATTTAATAAAACACATTTTATTATTTAACTTTTATTACACCAGTAAGCACTTCTAAGTGAAACTGAAAAATACAATAAAACAAAATAAATTACTTGATTCAAAGCTCAGAAGAATGATTACTTCAAATAGAAAAATATTAAGGGAGGAAATGAATGGTCTAAATGTCATCCTTTGCCCAATGGTGATCTATCTAGTTTTCTTCTAGTTCTATAATCGTATGACTATTATATCCCAAATCATTAGAATTACAGAATTTCCACCCAGTTGTTTCCACTAATATTTACTCTAAGTTTCTGAATTCAACCAAACATCTATTAATAAATATTTATGGAACGAATGAATGAATAACAACACTCCAAGTGCTTAAATCATTCATTTAAAGATTAAAAGAAATGGCAGAGAGAGAAAGGCAGTTTCTCATCAGTTGTTCACTGGGCCTACTGAGTCAGTCTTAACTGCAGAGTGTCTCAGAATCATCTGAAGGTCTTGTCAAAATACAAATTCGATTTTAGTAGATCTGAACTTCCAAGTTTCCCAGGTGTTGCTGTTGGGGGGGAGGGGAACACACTAAGAACCACTGTATTGTACTAAATCCTGATTTGTGATAGGAAAACTTTGATCTTTTTTAAAAAATTATAGACATACAGGTGGGTACTTCTTTTCATTTTTTTCTTCTTAAAATGAGAAACATTTTTTATTCATATGATGAAAAGATATTCTTTAGAAGGGAAAAAATGAGAAAATAGAGATAAACCAAAGAGGAAAAATCAAAATCACTATTAATTTTCATTAAGCTTCATGTTGTAGTAGCCAATTTCTATGTTTATATTATAAACACCTTTCATGTCATAAATATTTTTCTGGTCAACACTTATATGCACATATGGAAGTAAAACTCAAGGCAAATCAAGCAGGTGGGAGGAGGGAGGAGGGGATGGGTAAATTCACACCTAACGGGTACAATGCACACTAACTGGGTGAAGGGCACAGTTATAACTTTGACTCAAACTGTACAAAAGCAAATTATGTAACCAAAATGTGAGTATCCCTGTAATATTCTGAAATAAAAAAATAAAAATAAATATTTTTCCATGATATAAGAATGGCTTTATAGCATTTTATTGGATGGCTATAGCTTAATTTATGTGTTCAGTCACTTTTATTGCAATAGCAGTGGTTTCTAATTTTTTCATTTATTAATAATTTATGTAATTAAATTTGTGTATACATTCTTAATTATTTTCTTAAAATAAATATCTAGAAGTGAAATTTCTGGCCTATAAAAATAGCTTTTAAAGCTTTTCTAATATATTGTTAAATGGACCCTTAATAAAGGTTGTTTTAATTTATATAATCACCAGTACTATGAGAATACTCATTTCCTTACTCTCTCCCCAATTCTACTCTTTTTAAAGTTTTACTTTGTTTTTAATTGACACATAATAACTATATATATTTATGGAGTACAATGTGATGTTTTGATACATATATACTTTGTGTAATGATCAAATCTGAGTAATTACCATAGCCATCAACTCAAACATTCATTGTTTCTTTGTGGTGAGATCATCCCAAATCCTTTTGTTAACGATAGTCACCCTACTGTGTAATAGAACACCAGCACTTATTCCTCCTATATAACCGTAACCAATCTCTACCGCTTCCCTCCCGCCCCACCCCCCACCCTGCCCATCCTCTAGTAACCACTATTCTCCTCTCTGTGAGTATAGAACACTAGTAACCACTCTCTACTTCTATGAGAGCAACTGTTTTTTTAGCTTCCACATGAATGAGATCATGCAGTATTTGTCGTTCTGTGTCTGGCTTATTTCACTTAACAAAATATCCTCCAGGTTTATCCATATTATCGCAAATGATAGGATTTCATTCTTTTCATGGCTGAATAGTATTCCATTGTGTATATAGCACATTTTCTTTATCCTTTCATCCATTGATGGACACTTAGGTTGATATCTTGGCTATCGTGTGTAGTACTTCAGTTAATGTGAGAGTACATATATCTCTTTGACATACAAATTTCATATTCTTTGGATATATACCCAGTAGTGGGATTGCTGGATCCCCAAGCTCTATTATCTCTGAGAAGAAAAATCTTTCCAAATTTGAGGGAATATAGCATTTCTTTGTTTAATTTTCATTTTTGGTTTCTAATGAAGATAGACATTTTATATATAATTATTTGGCCAGACAATATTTATTTTTATGTTGAAATAAGTAGGAATATATCCTTTTACCTTTTTTATTTCCTATTGCATCAAATGGCACTTGTGGTTTTTCAATGTTCTCATCCTCTGTGAAAGAATTCCTGCAAATGCAATGCCAAACAACTCTGGATTAATGAAATGAACAAAATACATGGAAATTACCTCTAACACACTATCTTTTCCTCTGTATGGGCACAGCTGTTTTGATAAACACAGAGAAACACTTTTTGCATTTCATTTCTCAAAAATGGCAATCTATCCTCAAATGAGGTGGGTGGAAATCTCATCATCTGTAATCAGTAGAAGCACATTTGAAGAAAACCAGGGCAAAAAGTCACTCTTCAGTCCAAAACTGAAGAATCTTGGATAGCTTGGGTCCAATAGATGTGATTCAAGAACACACATTCTCATTGGAATCTGGCTAAAGTTACATAAATTTTGTAGAAAGAAGCCTTGGAAACTCTGAACACAGCCTGGGAAGAAAATACATTTAAATTGAAGAAATATAAGTGTACTACAATGACAATGACCTATGTTTTGCCAAGGCTTCCATCCTTGAACTCTGATTAATAGTAGTGAATGGTAAGGATTAGTTATATTCTGGTGCTCACCTCATTTTCTCTGTTGCATAACTAACTGAATGCTTGGCCAGATTACCCTTTAAATCCTTAAATTTGGGTCCAAAATAATCTAAATTTCAGACAGAAGAATTCCTGGTCCTGTTGATGAAGAACACCAGGCATGACGGCCTGGAAGCCCCCCCCTGGCACGACTTTCCTATGCTGGTGCGAGTCTTCATTTTCGCCCCAGCAAAATGGTGATAACCATGCTTGCCTTACCTCACAGGGATGCTATGAGAATTATTAATAAATACATTTTTCTTTGTTAAATAACATTTTATGAACATTTATTGTCCCAGGTATTATGCTGGGCACTATAATAGAGAAGAGATGAAAAAGGCATATTCGATTCCTTCAAAATATAAACATTAGGAAATTAAGAAGAAGCAAGGAATTAAAAATATTGTCAATGTTGGAAGGTGTGACTATTTAATTGCAGTTTTATATTTAAAAGTCTTTATTTCAGATGACTCTTGCCAAAGATACAACCCTAAAATGTACAGAAACTGAATTTTGGAAACCTTGCTATCTTAATGGGATGAGAAACTGTATGTTAAGGCATCCTGCAGTGATTTCCTGTGTACTTTTGTGAATAAATTGTTTCAAATCCAGGTGGATTTTCATGGAAAGCAGTCCCTTTGGGCAAAGTACACATGCAAGTTTATTTTCAGTAAAGTACAAATCAGCACATGGTACGCAAAACATTGATTTTAAGTTTTCATTCTGTTCAGATTTACACGAATTCTGTTGAGATCTCTGGATTTTGAACCTCAGGGCACACACACGACTGTTACCTACTACTGTCGTGGCTTTTCTGACTTTCTCTTTCCTCACTTTGTTGCTGTTACTACAAGCAGATGATCTTTATTTAAACGGAAAGATGACGTCATTGAACCCCACACATAGTAGAGGTATGTAACATTGACGTTTTCTATAGATAAGACCTGAGGTGACCACTGTGAAGACAAGGCAGTGCTGACCTCCCTGTCTGCATGACGTACTGGAAGAAAGCACTAAGCCATGATAAGAAGGCCCAGGGTTCCCACCCCAATTCTATTTCTATTAATTGTGCAATTTAAGCAAACAACTCGCCTTCTTAGCACCTCAGTTTCCTCATGTGGAAAATGTATACAATATGCATCTTCCTTGAAATATGGCATGAATGACAATTAAATGTACTCACTGGTAAACTTAAAGAAATTAGAATTAAGTATTTTTTCTTGAAATGAAAGTGAAAATTAGCAATATACTAATTGCTTTTTGACAAACACCTATAGTTTACTTGTCTCAGTGTTCAGTTAGATCTCTGAAACTCATCTTGCTTTTCCTATAAAGAAAACATATTATCCCCGCTATAGAAGGTGAAGCGATCTCTGAATGGTACAGAAACACGTAAAGGAAAGTATACTGATATTTATTTTCTACCTGAGCTACAGCATGCCAGACACCATGCAGCATATGGATGTTATTTTGTGTAATCCTCCTGAAATAATATGTGGTAGGTAGTCTAATCTATATTTTACAGATAAGGAAACTGAGTCTCAGAGGAGTCAAAACCTTGTCTTAATAAACTCTAAAGTTGGGATTTTTTTTTAACCCAAGTCTGTATGTTTCAAAAAAGTCCTGACTCTTTCTAACTGTACTCAACACTGACTGTAAGGGAATTCAATCTTCTAAATTTAAGATCAGTGGATTGCTTAACCTTACAACATATGTGGAGCTTGAGAAAACCTTGCTGGGGAACAAACTTTCCAAAGCTTGAATATCTCAAGGGAACTTCCTCAAAGATAAAAACAATACTTAAATGGGCTCCTTGGGAAATCAAATCTGCTCTTCATCTATCTATAATAATGAATGAGACAATCTGAGATTATTTGAGTGAGTGCAAAGTACTAACAAAGTGGCTTCGAGCTACACTATTTAACGTTTAATTTTCAAACAAACAAACAAAACCTTCTGCCAGGCCTACTACTTCCAGGTAGTGAGGAACTAAGGCTAACTTCATAAAGTTGTGGCAATCAAACTGAGTTCTGATCCTGGGAGATGTCCTAAGAATTCTTCAAATATATTTATATTTTTTAATTACACAAAGAGTTTCTTACAGAACTGTTTTTACTGTCTCCTGAGACAGAGGGAAGTGAAGTAAAAGTCCATAGAACCGAAGCCACCTGAGGGAGCCTGGGAGAGACATAAATGATTATGGCAGAGCCATTTAGCCTTTCATCTCCATGGGTGGTCTAGGTTTACCTCTGTTTTGCTGGCAGTAGAAAAGTCAAATAACTCCCTTAATTCTATCCATATAAAAGAGAAGCAGACAAAACCATAGGTGCTGGCCCTTTTCACCAACTACTAGAGACATTAGTGTTTCACCTGTCCCAGTTCCCTCCCATTCCCTCCTACTGCCTCTGGTTAGCATGGAGGTGGAGATGGGAAACTTTTATCCCAGTCAACATTTCCCTCTTATGAAGAAGATTCTGCCTTCTTTAAAAAAAGAAAAAAATATTTACCTTCTAAAATAAAAAAAAAAAATTGCAACAAAGACAGATGTATATATATTTGTATAGGTTTTGCCCAGAATAAAGAAACTTTATTGGGCTTCCACTCTGCCTGATGGTTCCTAAAACAAATATCACCTAATTCTTTCTATTAGATACTCTGAAAAATTCAAGGGTATATATTATAAATTGAAAAGAGACTGAAACTTTTAATTTTAAACATTACTTTATAATGGAGTCAAGTCTTGTTGGTTTGAAAAACTGTTGGATATATTTTTGTTACAGTGCTTGATGACCACTAGAATCATTATGGTTTCAATGCTTTAAAGACATTCATTTTCCGGAGCATGAAAATTTGGACACACTTCTTTTTGTTGTTTTCTTTAATGTAGGCAAAGCCTTTTGAAATCAATCTTTAGATGAGAGATTTTTTGGATTGTGCAATTCAAATTTGTGGCTATCTTACCATTCCAGTGGATGTAGCTGTGCCTTTTTATTCATGAGCTGAAATTGTTCAAATATATTTAAAAGAGACCAGTATTGGGTCAGGACTGAGCCAGGTTTTCCCGTAGGATTTGCCATATCATAAAATTCACGCACCAAAGATTGAATCCCAGGAGTAGCAGATGGGAAGAGCTGAGAAGGAATATTCAAATGCAGGATATCAGCATAAGTTATGGAAAATAAATTAAAATGTAGTATTACTAAGAAAGGTTTTATATTTAGTCAAATATTTTAAAAATCAGATATTTATTAAAATACCTATTGGTCAGTACCATAATTTATTTAATTTTATGTGTGGTTGTCAAGGTAAATGCCACTTTTTATATGGAAATATGCTGATGATCATATTTGCAAATGAGGTAAGTTTTCTTTTCTTTCAATAGAAATTGATTTCTCCTTCCTGCTATAGATACCTGAAACCAGCTGAATAACACAGTGAATCAGGCAGCAGGAAGAAGAAAAATCCTCTTGGGCTACAAGAGTATTATGTCAGGGTGAGAAATATTAATCTCACACACACCAAAATCTGTGGTTATCCTCCTTCTACTCTGAGAGTCAAGAAATTGGGGTTTTGCCTTTCTTCTTCAAAATAATTCTTTAGTTCTTCCTCAAATTGTGCTGACAGATGTCCTTGACATTCATGATATCTTAAGTTACAAATTACTAAAGGATGAAGCCAGGCTTTGACTAACTTTCTATAGTATTGAGCCAAACTGTTGAGAATGTGAAACCTACTATTAAATATACTTAAATTCATTAAAGTGATTATGTGTCAATTAAATTTTCTTTGGGGAAATAGCTTACTTTGAACCCTTCAAAAAATATGGAGTCAAATTATAAAAACAAGTGTCAAACGTTCATTAATTAACTTAGTAAATTGGTTAAAGTTATATAAGTAGCATCTGTTATATAAAAACAGATTTTTTAAAAGTTAAAAAATGCTTGAGACAAATATGAGGTAAATAATAAATTATTAATAGACTTTAAAACATGCTATTTTAAAAAGACATTGCCTATGAGGAAAACTTAGGTGGAAAAAAAAATCATTATAGCCTATATAAGTAGCAGAATTATAAAGAAAACAAGTACTGACCATGCACATTCATATGCAATAAATTATCTTTTCATATTAACCAATAAATTAATAGAACCCAAGAAAATACATGGAGGAGAAAACAAATGCCTTCTTTCAAGGTTGGAATCAGTAAAAGTTATTATAATTACATTTTCTTTCTTCGAAGTCTGCTATAGAGTTATAACTAATTACAATTTAGGTAGTTTTCTAAAATATTATATTCAATTATTTTTGATTTTCCACAAACAAAAAGGGTACATAATAAGCAAAAATAAATTTTGATTGCATATAAATGTTCCAAATCTCAAAGCAAAACTTCCTTAGAAAAATGTTGACATTTTTCCCTTGAGAATTTTCAAATCCTGCCAGCTATTCTTTTACCTTTAATGAGTCATGTATTGTTTGCAAACTCTTAAAGCATACAGATCTTGCTCATCTTACTATCACATCTCTGAAAAGAGGAAAGAAGCTTACAAAGATTTCTATTTCTCAAAGAAATAGCTTCATCTAGTTTGAAGTCAAAAGCAGATAGCTTATGGCCGATCTATAACCTCAGTAATAAAGAGGAATCAAATGTCACTTTTGTTTTACCAGTTGGAATTGTCCCAGACTCCCAAGTTCCTTTATGAAAGTGAAAATTGAGTTGATTTCCTCTAAAGACAGACATTGATTTAGTTCCTTTTGATGGTTTTCACCCTATGTTAGGGGGAAAAAAACTTGAACAATTGTTAAAAAGTCAAATTATGTTCAGCCCAATTGCCTCCCACCTCAAAAACCAATCAAATCTTGAACTCTAAACAGCTGAGCTAATTAATGCAAATAATACATAGCAACCTCAACTTGTCACAATGCTATCTGAATATAAGAAAACTTCATATTTGATAAGGAGGACCTGAATGAAATAGCTCAATGATGCTTTGGTAGTGAGGTTCGGGAGATGCTAACATGCAATAAAAATTAACCAATGCTACTCTGAAGCCCTACACCCTATTCATTAATATCTACCCACACATGTTAACAGATGTGGATGCTTCAAAAAATAATGTCATAACTCAAGTTTCCTGGTGTCAATTTGAAGCATTCACTGCCCTTCTAGACTGCCTCCAAAGAGTCTTAATATTCTTTTTAAAGTAATCTAGAATATATAATATGTATTATTCATAATATCCACAAATATTCTTTATGAAATCATGAACTGTTTTACTTCATTTTCAACTCATAATTTCATCATAATCAGTCACTCACAAACTTAGTTGATGTAAAAATAATATTGGTCCTCAGGTCAGAAAAAAATAAGAAATGTAATATAACAGATACCAATTAATTTCAAATGAATTATCAAGTTGCTTAATTGAACAATAAGGAAAATGGTAACTTCTAAAGAATGACTTGAAAAAATATTTGCCAGTGCACAAATAAGCACTTACCTTAAACACATCTGATCTATAAAGTCTCTGAAATATCTCAGAAAACCCAGAAAGCGATAATTCATTAGAGAAGAGAAAATTGAAAGTATCTTTTAAAAGGAATTCTTCTGTATTTTGGTCCTCAAAATCCATATTATCATTATCTTGAAAATTTAAATGCTCATGTACCTTTGAAAGAGTAAAAGCACAGCAAATATTTTTCATTGACTTACTTTTAATACAGTGGAATATTACCGCTAAGACATGATTTATTTCCTGTTGGATTGTAGATCAGAACTGACATCTAGTGGTCTTTTTGGAGGTCAACAGTTTTATAAATGTGAGTAATGTTCTTCAAAAATACAACTTAAAGATATAATTCTTTAATGTACAGTATTAAAAAAACTAATGTATTATAAAGTCATATTAGCTTATCTTGATACATTTTACGGTTGAAGAATTTCATGGAAGATAATACATAACATTTTTTTCTGAACAACAAATTGAAAAAATCATAATACAATTAGATATGTGTGCAAAATAATAAATGACTATTAAGATATGTCAATTCATAAAGTTTCAAAATTTTATGGCTAAATATTGGAACTAGTCAACCAAATGTCTGAGCCACATATAATATAAGTGGTTTACCTGTATAATTGTTTGAAAATAAGTAGATGCTATAGGAAATTGAATTCTTGTTATACATAATTTTATTTTGTTCCTCTTCCCTTCTTCCCACCCATATACCAAGGTGCAGTTTTCTAAAGACTAATTAAATCAATCATTTTCTTATCTTTTTGCCACTAAGGGCTATTTTGGAAAAAAAAAACTTGAGCGAGACTATCTAAATGGTGTATTTAATTAGAGAGGAAGGAAAAGAATCAGAGTGTACAAGAAACACTCTTCAATTTATACATATTTATACTAGAAAAAACAAAAATTCAAAATCACCATGGGTTTTTAAAATAAAATATAGACCAATTTTAAACTATATACTTATATATAAAGAATAAAAATTACCTTTTTTACAATACCATGAGAATACACTGGATAATCTGCTATTTTCTATTATCTACATGTCTACTTTTCTCCATTAACACATATGTGGTTTATACCACATTTATTTCATAAACAGTGCTGGAATCATAGAAAAATTCATATGTGTTTTACAGGGACACATAGCGGGAATTGGAACTCATAGATTCTCCACATTCTAGATAATTCCCTGAACCACACTGAATGTAAGTGTATGGTAACTTTGGTACTTGTTATTTATTGATTGGTTACTATGAATGAAAACAACACACACACACACATACCCTTCACCAAAAGGTGGAAGCTTATACCATTCATGAGTCCTTTGTATACTGACCTGGAGCACTACAGGGTACCTGAAACTGCCATAACCAATGTCAAAAGTTAAAAGTTGAAAACATAATCTGCATCTAAAATACAAACATAAAATAACATAAAACCATACTCTCTTTGCTACATTGACTGCATTATTTGGTATCATATTAATAATTACTACAGTTAAATTTCAATATCTCTGCTAATTAAAAAGAGCAGTGACTTGGATAATCTAAAATTACATGGAATTAATTCTTGAATTTCGATCCTGTTTTATTCCTTACAGAAAATAAAATGTACCTAAGAATTCATAACACATTAATCCAAATGATGAAGTTACTCCATGAAAACCTTAATGTGGAGAAGAAAATTCTCCTAGTTCTACATGCTGGGCACTTAGTAACATACAAAGTAAAGTTTAAATTGAGGTGCCCCCCTTTTTCACATACTAGATTTAATATTTCCTTAGGATAAAGTCAATAAATTATAATCACATAAACTGAGATATGGGGATAGGAGTTATTCAATTTTCTTAATAAAGATCTTTGTTTCCTTCTTTGCATTACAAAATCAGTGGGATATTTGACAACAAAATTTATTATTAATAAATTCATTAAGTAAAATTACACCTAGTCAGTGCTAAGTATATGTAATAAAAATAGCTGAGCTTGAACAAAAAACTGCAATTTAAAAATTACTTTTAAAAACTTGAGCTTTATTTCTTGTGACTATGTAGATACTAACAACTCTGTAACATGTTCTGAAGTTTTAAGATCTATAAATTAGGTCACATATGTTTAGAAGTTCATCTTTGTATACTGACATAAAATTTTCCAAGTACAACCTACTTGTGATAATTAGAATATATTTTCACCAACAATTTTCAGAAGATAGGTTTTTCTTTTTAATTAAAATTTGTTTTTACCTATTGAAGGTCTTTGGTCCCAGAGTAGATGTTTCACTGAATACTTCAGCTGCAAGCAAGAGTTTGCTAATTGCTTCCTTCATATTATCAAAAGCCTGAAGAGATGAACTGGCCCTCAGGAATGTCTCAAAAAATGTTTGCAGCTGTGAACAAAGAAAAGGATTCATATGTTTAAACAACAGTCTCAATTTATTTATCTATCATTTCCAAGGTGACCAATTTGAAGGATTCCTTTAGGTTATCGCTCCTTGTCACACTCAAAAAAACTCTTTCAACAGGAAAGTTTGATAATTTCAGTATATATACTAAAAGAGACAGGTTTAAATATCTTGTCATTTAAATTACTTTAGAAGTGCTTACTCCACTTTATTTTTCTCATTTCGTGGCATCCAATCATGGAAAATGCAGTGGAACTATAACAAGGCTTGTGCTCAAGTTTAATTTGTGGCTCTACTAACTACATGAACTTTGGACTTGCCTCACTCCTACAAATCTTTGTGTCCTTCCCTTGAAATTGGTTTAATAACTACCAACGAGAGAGCTGTAAAAGCCAAATTAGAAGAAAATATATTTGAAAGCCACTGTAAAGTATGACATTCAAATGTTAATTTTTTGTTATTATCAATTTTCTTTACATAGTAGAACAAAAATAACTGTATCAAAGTTGTTCTTCATTGCATTACTCTATGGAAGATCTAGCCAACTGCTAACATTTTAATTTAAGATTTCATGTGGATAGAGAGGGTGGGGCAGAATGACAAAAGAGGGCATGAAGCTCAGATGTTTCTTAGAAATACTATAGTTAGTATCACAAATAGCTATTTTTATTTGTTTAAATATTAAAACAATAACACAACAAAACTCTCTCTTGAGAATGCTTAGCATCAAAGTTCAAGTCAATATTTTTGAAAAGTATAAAACACATCTCATATTGATTCATAGACTTTCTCTGTATAAACATATTCTTTCAAAGTTGAAGAACAGAAAATATTTTTTGAGAAAACATACAGCAGGTATTCTATTAATGTTTTTGGAAAAACAGACTAAATCTATCTGGACTGCATAAGATTGCAAAGAGAAAAACTTTAGTTGCTATGATAACGTAGGACAAATATTGGCACAAATCACCTGAGGAAAATGGTAAATATATCTTTAAAATGCATAAGCAAAATTCCCCCAAGATAAACAAATACTGCCTTCATAAATTTTTACCAGCTGAAAACCAGAAACCTAATGAGATTACACATTAAGACCCTAAGAACACATCATTAGGCAACTGGGCTGTTTTTCCATTTTACTAAGGAAAATAAATGTAATAATTATATGATTAAATGAAAACAAATTAATGCTAACATTAAAGATGTTAATACCCTTGAGTTGAAATAAAGTAACATTATGTTTTTCCAAGTGAAATTAACTCATCATATTTCACTTAGTTTACCATATTATGTAGAAAGGGTTATTCATGACATTATTGCATTTTCCCATTTTAATGTTACCTGAATATCACAGAGGTTAAGTTTAACAATATATGAAAATTGGAAACGTCTGTGTAGCATATAAGGTATATAGGATTGATTACCAGATTATATTCTTCATAAGGAAGAATAATTAGCAAATTAATGCCTTAGGGTTATATTTATTCTTCTAATGTGGAAATGATTATTTCTTAATTTCTGACTGTAACAGTGAGTATTTATTATGGAGTGTCATTCAATTCAACTTTCAGTGAGAATTCTACCATGTAGAAAATATTGTGCTCTGTGCTTTGGGTGACAAGGTGCATAGCCCAGTGCTAGGTGTGTATATTCTCCCATTTAATCCAAGCAATACCTCTATGAAATGGAAGAATGTAAGTAAGGCACAGTACTCAGTATATGTTAGTTCCTTTTATTCCCTTTATTTTTTATTAACTCAAACAAGACAAGTCCTGGGAACATAAACTACTCTAAAAAAAATTAAGTCTTTTAAAAAACTTCAAAACAAACAAAAACAAGTCCATAGCCATGTAAAGGAGATTTCAGTTACAATGGTTGTCCAATCCAGACTCTCATAATGCAATGCATATTTTTCACACCAACCAAGGAACAACATTTTAAAAATATATTATAAGCTTTCCATAGAAATGTTTTAAAAAGAGAGAATAAAGAGGTATGAAGGTTGAATGGTCCTCTCTAGGGATATGCCTCCCAACAAAAATAAAAAGGCAGAACTGAAGAACTCAAATAATTGTTTTTTCTCTCATTTCCCCTAAAAACTGAGACTGCTGATAGAAGGTCTAACATCAACCCAACAATCATGAAAACAAGAGAATTAGAATATAACTGCCTTTATAACTGGAAGTATGAAGAGAGGAGAGAGAAAATGGCACTCAAAAAAACAAAACTCAAAAAAAGCTACATCTCTTATTTTTGTATTAGTTCTGTTGCCAGTTTTTGTCTACACATGCATTCCCTTCTCTTTTACTGCAGGCATTTCAATTTATTTAAACCTTTCAATTCTAAGGAAGTTCTAAATGAATGTGTTTCCTTCTATTTGATTTATTTAGTATAGTGGCAAGCAAATTGTATATGCCAGAAGTGAAAATAGAGTCATACAAGTGTTTAACATGTATTTTAAAAAAAGTAACCATTTTTAATATCTCTCAAAGAGGGCACAACATTTTTATCAGTTCTTGTAACTAATTCACTTACACTAAGTGGAAGACTTCTTTGAGTGTGTAGTTACATTGCAATTTATCACTGTAATTGTATTTCCTTGATCAAATTACTTGAGTTCTGTGTGTCTCAATGTGCTCAGATGTAGAATGACAGACTGTGCTTGACAATTTCATCAGACAACATCAAAGCTGAAATTATTTGACCTTAATTCCATTCAAATGCCACCAGAACCTGAGAAATTTCACCCAGGAGCTTTCTTAACTCAAGCACAAACACCTGAAGGAGCACCTTCACCTTTGTGGCTAATTTAAAACAATCAAGCTATGAACTCAAATATCAAGGAGACTTCTCCCTCTCCACATCAGCACTTCTAATCAATGGTTTTGAGTTCAGCAAATATGAGAATATAAATTCCCAAGGAAATTAGTGCTTTGGCAGTGAGATAAAAATGAGTGAAAGAACATCTGAAAACTTTTAACATGACATGAAACTATTTTATGAACTATAAATTTTCCTCCTTTGGTATAAAAATGAAATACAAATCTAGTGCAAAATAAATTATATAGAATATGACATTGTAAGATCATGGTTGTAAAACCAGGCAGCTAAAGCATCACCAGGTGTTTGTACTTTTGTAAAATGCAAGCGATAACTAGTAAGGTACTTACATTTTTACAACATTGATCCATTCAAGCAACTTGTTGAGATACAAATAGGTGGAACAAAATTATTAATTGAAAAAGGAAGGATAAGGTGAACCGAGGATGAATTTAAAAGTATTTACAGAAAAACTTAAATTACATCTTTGATGTCTTAAAATACTTCCAAGGTGCCCTTATTATCCACCTCATTTCCCTTCCTTGTATCTAACAACTCCCCCGTGCTATGTTCTGGGTTCCACCTCATTATTTCTCTCTGTCCTCCCATAAGACCTTGGGCGAATTGCTCTCAATGTCAATACATGGCATTCCTTCTGTGTTAAACTTGCTGATCTTCTTGTCTGTTCTTACCACTAGACTGTGAGATATTTAAGGTCAGGAACTGTCCCATTTTATCTTTGGGGTTCTAGTGCCTAAGGCAGAGTAGGTATTCAGTAAATGCTGTTGAATAAAAAAGCCTAACTTTACAGAAACTACAGAGACCTTGATAAGAGAAATAGTTTACTGTAGCTTCTGGATACATAACTGTCCTCTTTAGGATAGCATATTTATCTCTTCCTTCCATCTTGTGAGAGAGGGAAAATATACATTTTTTCTGGTGACTTGTAATAAAACTTTTGAAAAACAGAAGCTTATGGCTATTTGACAGAATTTTTAAGACAAGAAAATTCTGAGATAAGAAAAATTTAACAGAACAAAGGATGAAAGATTAATCAATATTGGTGGGGTTTTTTTTAAGTGATGCTCTTGACTAACTGCAAAACTATAGCAGAATACTAATACTTCAATATTTTGAACTTAGTGTTTCATAGTGTTTCATAGCATTGTACCTTACCAAAGCTTGCCAGGAATTCTCTCAATCTCATTGTGTGAGAGAGATCAAAGAAGAAGGTTGATAAAGTTATTTTGCACCAACAATCATATAAAAAGATGCTCAATAACACTAATTATTACGGAAAGGCAAATTAAAACTACAAGGAGATATCACCTCACACCCATTAACATGGTTAGTATAAAAAACAAAACAAAACAAAACAGAAAATAGCAGAGGTTGGCAAGGATATGAAGAGACTGGAATCCTTATGCTCTGTTGGTAGGAAAGTAAAATGGTGCAGCCCCTTGGAAAACAGTGTAGTGGTTCCCTAAAAAATTAAAAACAGAATTACCAAATGATCCAGAAATTCCACTTCTGGGTATACAGCCTAAAGTATTGAAAGCAGGATCTCAAAGGGATGTTGGCACACTCATCTTCATAGCAGCACTATCTACAATAGCCTAAAGGTGGAAGCAATCCAAGCGTACATCAATGGATGAAGGGCTAAACAAATTGTGCTATATACATACAATGACTATCATTCAGCCTTAAAAAGGAAGGAAATTCTGACACATGTTACAACATGGATGACCCTTGAGTACATTATGCTAAGTATAATAATCTAGTAGCAAAGATACTGTATGATTCCACCTATATGAAGTATCTAGAGTAGTCAAATATACATAGAAAACAGAAAGTAGAAAAGTGGTTATCGGGGGTTGGGGACGGGGAAATGGAGAGTTTTGTTTAATGGGTATACAATTTCTGTTGTGCAAAAAGTTCTGGAGGTTGGTTGCACAACAGTGTGAATATACTTAATGCTACTAAACTGTACACTTAAAAATGGTTAAAATGGCAAATTGTATGTTATGTGTATATTACCACAATTAAGAATTTTAAAAAAATTTTGCAGTTTTCACGATTGCATTTCCTCCAACAATCATGTTTAACTACTTGCTAATTTTGAATCCCTGAATTCCTAAAGAGCCTTTCTTTGTAATGTTTACTGGTCTATTTTTTTCTTTTTTTAAACTTTAATAGGTTTAATAGGTAAAGCCGAATTCTGTTACATGTATATATTGTATAGTGGTGAAGTTAAGGCTTTCAGTGGACCCATCACCAGTACTTTGTACCCTATAGGTAATTTTTCATTCCTCACCCCATCCCACCCTCCCCTCTTTTTGAGTCTCCAATGTCCATTATACCACTCTGTGTGTCCTTGTGTAGCCCTAAGGAGCACTTCCTTAATGGTTGGAAATTTCGCAAAACAAGACAAAAAATAACCCCTCCCTTGCTCCATTTCTCCACTCCTGCAAATAATGAAAATATTCTCTATCTCCTCTTAGTCTCTGTTTTACCCTTGAATGCTCTTTTATCCTTGAACTTTTTGTTTATTTGCTTAGAATGGGAAATGTCACACAGCAAGCTTGAATGCTGATAAGAGTGATTCAGGAGAGAGGGCAAATTAATGGTAGAATACAAAGTCTAGAGAATGATCATTTCAGGTTGTAGTCAACACTAAAAAGGTAGTATCACATAAGAGCTCACAGTCAACTTTATCCATGGATAGAGCTAAGGGCAGTCAATTAAATATATAAAATCCAAGATTCTATGTTCTTTATCCAGACTAAGGGGGGAATAGGATGCACTTAAATTTACCTATTTTTAATACTGCTAGAATTTGGATGTTGTTCTTGATTGATATAATTATTCCACCTTTTCCAGCCTTAACAGGGATCTTTCTGTCTGACTTTGACGTAACCAGTCTGTCTCCCAGCCTCTTGCAGAACTCTTTATCCAAAGTAATCCAAATACCTTAGAATTTTATCTCAATATATTTTATATAGGGATTAAAATTTTTTTCTTTAATTCTCAATAGGAAAAAATACTTGTAAATTTAAGTTTTTAAAAATTTCAGTGACCATATGACTCTAAGTTTAAAAAAAAAAGGTCTTACAAAGAGTTATGGTATAGTTATTGGTCATATGTAATTGGTCAGAACAGTAGAAATATGTTACAAATCTTATTAAATAATTTCCAAAATGAAAAAACTAAAATTGTATTAGAAATGCAGCTCTCAGATGGATATGGTTTCTTTTGATTCAATTAAGTCATATGTACATTGAAAGAATATTTATTGCTACAACAAGGGTTCAGAGTCAATATTAATATTACTGTTAATATAAACATGGAAGAAACATGTTCACATAAATACAAAGATGTGAATGGAAGAGCTTAGTTACAGCAACATTGCTCAATTCTTTGAGCTCCCTCCAAGATATATTTTAAAAATTACATAATGATTTATCATGAAATATTCAATTTTGTTAAAAACAAAGAACTGAAAACAACCTTGGTCGTAAGGGATTTTTTACCTAGTGATTAGCACCCTTCACTTTCTCTAAAGGGACATCATATTTAAATTTGCCTGTTTTCTGTTTTGCAGGGGGTGAGGGGACGATTTTTTTCACCCTGGAACAATTATCATCATCATCTAGTGAAAGCTGGGTCTTTCTTTTGAAGAGCAGAAGGGTGTCTATACAAATGATGGGAAAGAAGATGCCTTTCTCAGTGAGATCAAATTTTAGGGAGGTATACAGATGAAAGGTGAAGTTGTGAGCATTGACTCTCTTGAACCCATCCATGTACCTGTGACCTCTTGGAGAGTCTTCATGGATCTCCAAAGGCACATGACACCCAGAGTGAGGATCACGGCTCTGGCTGTATCTGCTACACATCAGAAGGCTATGGCAGGAAATGAAGTGCTGTGAACATTCTGGACCCTTGTTAGAAGTCTCCTTTATGCTTTAAAGGGACAGGATTTAGGGGGGAAAAATTGGATGTTTATAAATAGAAGAAAAATAGGAAAAAAGATTTGAGAAGGGAATAAAAATGACTAAATTACAAACCTCAATAGTGATGTAATTTTTTATGTAGTATTTATGTGGCATTTGAATGTAATTCTATGTTGTATCTAATAATAATCACTAACCTTAGCTAAGCTAACACTATGTGGCAGACACTGTGCACAACTTTGTTTGTATTCCTCGCAATGTTATGAGGATGGTACTCCTTATCCCCATTTTACAGATGATGAAACGGGGGTCCGAGAATGGAAGCTACTTTCCTAAGGTGATTTAGCCAGAAGGCAATCAATATGGGTGTTGAAGCCAGGCTACTTTGCTGCAAAGCCCCAGCACTACTTCTGCCCTTGTGTTTTTGAATGTACTAGGTTTAGGAATGTGGATGGAGCCTGAAGTGGATAAGAATGAATCATCTGTGTTTTTACTTTCATGGAAAATGTGTTTGAAACTGTCACAATTCTCAAGCACATTCCTTTATACCTACACACCTAAAATATCAATTCAACAGCAAGAGGATTTATGGGCCCTAATTATATTTTTGGAAAACCTAAAAATATTTCCTTGTAACTTAAATCAAATTGCCTGGATCAAGAAAAAATTTCCTGTTAAGTCGAATGATTTAAGAATATAAATATTCTCATCATTTGTTTCGGTTCATTGAAAATTGGTTTGTTTTAGGGTAAAGTATGAAAAAACTAAACTGGCTGAACCTAAATTAGGATCATTTTTACTCATTCCTTAGAATTAGATTTAAGAAACTTCCAATATTTAAATAGGCTTCATGCTTCCAGTGATATGAATGATTTTATTCCTTTGTACTTCTTAACAATCCTAAGCTTTAAAGTATACATTAAACTTGGAAATTCAGAACGCAGATTCTATACGATTTAATCAGTTTCACAGCTGAAATTTTTAAATTCTCCCATGAGTATATGAGAGAATTGATGAGAAGCAGGATACAGAAATACAAAAGGCTGTGACTAGCATAAAATTTAATTATTTGCTTTGAATGATAGAACCTTGATTGCATTATAGTCAACCTTCTTAGAGAACTGGTAGGTTTTCTTTATTATCCCTTCTGGAATCTCTCAGTGGGATATAAAGGAATGGAGAGATTTAACAGTAAAGAGCAAAAGCTAAAGTTGTAAAGATTTTACCATTGAAATTTCCATGTACATGCCTACTCATTTTCTTTATATGAATGCCATTGTCCAAGCAGGTCACAACTATTTCCATTTCAGTTAAAACACAAGCCTTCTTTAAGCTTCCAGTAAAATATCGTCTGACAGCTTGACTGAAAACTATTCATCTTTTCTTAATTGTCATGACTAGAAAATGATATTGAAATCTGCTAATATTTGTAACAGATAATATTTGTTACAGGCAGTACAAAAATTTACAAATAGGGATGCATTTGGTAGAAAGATACCTATCTCAAATATCTATACCTACTCTCAAGTGAGTAAGAAAGTAAAAAGGGAAAATATTTTCGATTTAAATTTTGGATATTTTATTTAGAGTAGCTAATTTAGGTCTTATTAAGTCTCCTGGTCAATCACAAAAGAAAAGGAAATGTATTCAGTATAAAAAATAATTGGTTCTGGCTGTACAATAAAGAAAATGATAGAGCAATTTGTCTGATCCTGTGAGTGGCTATCGTGTTAGTCTGTTGAACCCATAGATTTATTATAATCCTCAGCTATTTTTTTTACACCTTTCTTCTACCAGTTACCTAACACCTCTCTCATACCAAAAACAATTCATTCTTTTACACAGAATATTTTAAATGGGGACATAATTATTATGCATAATTTAAAAGCTCATGATTTAGTATCTAGTCAAATATAATGCTATTAATATATAACCCAAATCAATGTCTTCTCATTATGTCCTGAGTACTGACCACTGACTTCCCTGCCTTGAAACATTTTTTTTCTTTGCTGCTGAGTCATTTTTATGAGACCCAGTTCCAATCATGTCATTCTCCCTGCTCATAAAGTCCCTGCCATTTATAAAAGGAGACAGTATAATAAACAGTAAACAGCAGAAGTGCCTTTATCTTTTGTGCTACAAAGTACATTCTTTTTATATGAGAATTCAAAAAGTGATACATGCAATTCTCAAACTTTTTTTAATTTAGAAAATCAAAATGTCTATTCCTTTGTCAATCTTTGGACATAGGGCCAAGGCCTTTTATTTGCCTACAGGTGACCTATGTGGAATTTCAAATCATCTAACTTACAGATACCTCACCCATGAGGCATTGGTTTAACTGTTTATTAGAGCACAAACATAAAGCCACTTGCAAAGAAAGCCCAGGGCAGAATCATTCTAGGTTTTACTATTTTCCCCCAAACTTTGAAAGTTGTTATAGCCACATTTAATTCACCTGAAGTGTCTTAAAGCAATTTTCCTATATTGATTCTTTTATAAATATTCAACTTTGCTTTTATAGGAGCAAGTCTGTCTCTTTTGGCACTTAGAGTTCATCAGTGCATGAAAGTAAGCACAGAACTCAAAAGCGTGAGGAAGGAATGAACATAGCATGCTTGCCGCAGGCACTGAGCTCGGGCTTCGGCAGTCAGCATGCTCTGTGGAGGGAATGCAGAAAGTTGCTTAGTACCACAGCTGTCAAATGGTAATTAAGACAGATCCTATTCACTGAAGATCTGAATCTTAATCATAACTCACATTTATTAGCTCTGTCATCTCTACTAAATCATGAATTTTCATTTCCTCAATCACAGAGTGGATGTAAACATATCACCCTCTCTCCCAGGGTTCTTAAAAGTTTCAAATGAGACCATATCTGAAACTACATTCAGAAGTATGAAATAATAGTAGCATCACTTTACATTTTATATTCCATGGAATTCAAGCTCTTCAGGCTCTGATTCTAATATATGGTGTCTAGTTTAACTCAATCCATAAATCCTATGCCCTTCCCTTCCTTCCTTCGCCATCCAGCCCACCTCAGTCCATCCTAGGATTCTCCCTACTCTTATAGACATATACATTCTAGCCAAATAAGGCATCTCAAAATTCTAAGATTATAACCTATGTTTTCATCTGCATGCTTCATGATGTGTTTGCAAAGCAAATGTAAACATCCCCTTCCTGTCTCTAAAGAAACTCTCCTCATTCTTACAAGCTCAACTAAAATACCATTCATTCTGCGAAACCTACTTCACTTTCCCCAGTCTAAGTAATTCTCTCCTACTCTTTATTATCCCAGCGACTAAGTCATTTCTTGCATTCTGTTCTGTATTAGAATTATTTATAAATATGTATTTCTCTTCTGCTGGAGAGATCCTTGAAAGCAAGAACCAATTTTTCTCTTTTGAGTCTTTCTCCACATTGCATAGCACATAGTAGGAATCCTTAAAACATTTTTGGCATACAGCTAAGTTGAATTAGCTGTGAATGGTTACTGAAATATTCAATATTACTTTTCCTTGAGTTGTTTTTGGCTCCATGATCAAACAAAAAAATCTTATATATGCAAGAAGATATAGATTAAATGCATTAATTTTCAACCAATTTATTGTGGGGAAATTATACCATTTCTACACCTTGCTTGATGGACATACAACTGTTAGAGACTTCACTCTGTTCTAGTAGAGAAGCCATCAGACAAGATACCCTTATCCACTTTTCTTGTTGTCTTCTGCCCCTAATTTAGGTATTTCCCTGTTTTCACATTTAAATTCCATCCTGTCAAACTTGCTGATAATCTACCCAAATGTGAAGATTGTCCTTTTCAGTTCTGTGGCAATTTGTAAAACAAATGACAAATCCTTCTCACCTGCCCCAGTGTGCACAGTCCTTGCTCTGTGACATTGGGGCCTCTCCCACCTGGCAGTGGAGTCTACTTCTTCACCCCTTGAACAGTGGCCTATCCATGTGATGTTCTTTGGTCAGTTGGAGATTAGCATATTTGATTCAAACTGCTTTGACTTCCTAGGACTGCTGTAAACACATTACTGCAAACATGATGACTTAAAAGTAGAGAAATTTATTCTCTCACAGTTCTGGAGGCTAAAAGTCCAAAATCAAGGTGTCCACACGCCCATGTTCCTTCTTAAGGCTCTAGGAGACAATTCATTCCTTGTTCCTTTTAGCTTTTGGTGGCTGTTGGCATCGCTCGGCTGGTGGGTACAAGACTCTAATGTCTGACTCTACCTTCACATGAACTTATCCTCCCATGTGCCTTCTCTTCTGTCTGTGCCAAATCTCCCTCTGTCTTTCTCATATAAGGACACACATCATTGTACGCAGGGCCCATGTGGATAATCCAGGATGATCTGATGTTGAGATCTTTAACTTCATTACATCTGCCAAGACCCTTTGTCCAAATAAAGTCACATTCACGGGTTCTGGGAGTGAGGACATGGACATACCACTTTGGGGGTGACCATTCAATCCATAACACAAGCAAAAGCTTAAAAAGGACTTGACCTTTGGGGCTTGCTCTTTTGCAATTCTTGGGAATCCCGACACAGCCACTAAGTGAAAGAACACTGGGCAGCCTGCTGGAGGACGAGAGGCACACGGCCAAGTCCTCCCCATGGTCCTGGCGGCCACCCAGTCAGCATCCAGGAGTGTGAGTGCAGACAGGCTAGACCACGCAGCCCCAGCAACCTTCTAGCTGCCTACAGAGATCAGCAGAACCTGCTCGGCCAACCCACAGAATCATGAGAAATAATAAATGTTTGCCAAAGTCACTAAGCGTGGGAATGGTTTGTTATACAAAAGCTAACTGATTCAATTTGCCCTTTTTTATTGTTATTTAAATTCTGTCTTCTTTCCTTCTGTTTTTGAAATAAAGCCTGTATCTCTTTCTCTCTGAACCTCTCATATGGAGAAGATGATCTAAGACCTTCATGGGTTTTTTTCTTTCTATTTTCAGTGCTTAGAATGCAGTCTAAAGCTTGCTTGCTTCTGATATGAGTTCTCCATTTCAAACCCCTCTGCCTTCACTCTGACTCCCATCCCAAACATTGAATAAATTTAACCCTTTTTAGGGTGGGCATTTTCCTAAGCCTCATCTTCTCACCTTCTCATCTGAATACATCACACAGGACCTCTCTACTCTCCTTCAAGAGATTAGACTTCTGGGCTGAGGCACCATCTATTTGAAAATAACCCCTGAGGCAATGATGACTGAGAAACAGGCACCTCTGCCTGTGCTGATTTTCCCAGTATGGGAATCTGGACACAGAGGAACAGCCTTGTCACACTAGGATGGGCAAACAACTACAATTGTTTTTTTCTCTTGGTTTAGAAGTGATAGAATACCTCTGTTGAAATGGGGCATGGGGAGGGCTCGGGAGAAGAAAGGCAGGGACAGACAGTTGGACGGGAAAAGAGACACGAGATTCTCAAGGGGAGAATTTTTCTGCGTAGGATCCTCAGTCAGGGTACAGAGCAAATGAGGCCTGAGAAAAGGCAACTAATGAGTAAGAACCACCCTTGCTGGTAAGCTGCTGTAAGACCAGGAACCTGCCTGCCTCCCCACCTCCTCATTTCCCATTTCTCTTTCCAAGACCTTCTCCTGACTTACTGCTCCCCCATACGGCCTCTCGCAGCCAATGGTACCACCATTCAAATAATGGCGGAGGAGTCATCCTTGAAGCCCCTCTGTCTACTTTCTCTCTCACCTCAAACACCAATTCTAGTTTCTCCCTCCAAAACATATCCACATCTCTCCTTCTTTAGACCTCATCTCACCAACTTAGTCCAAGCCATCCTCCTCCTCCTCAGGACCTCTGAATAGCTCTGCAACTGGTGTCTCTGCTTCCACTCACAATTCTCTTCACTCCATTCTCCACACAGCAGCAGAGGGGGCTTAAAAAGGTAACTCAAATGATGACATTCTCCTGTTCACTATCTTTTAGTGGCACCCTTTGCCCATAGGTAAAAAAAAAAATCCATGTTTTTTATCTTGACTTAGAATCCTGTGTGATTTGGCGCTTGCCTTTCTCTTCAATGTCTTCTCTACCACTCTCCCTTGGTTCAACATGATTCGCTTTCAGTGCTTGTGGTGTTCTGTTAGTGTGCGAAGAGTCTCCTACCTCAAGACTTTGTAATTGTCCTTTTACTGGGGATGTTTCACCGTCAGCTCTTCAAGTGGTGCTTAGTTTCATCCAAGAATTACAGCTCAAATATCACTCGGTCAGGGAGATCTTTCTATCTCTCATAAAGTGGGCAATCCAGTTACTTTCTACTCAACATCCTGTTCATTTCATTCATAGCTATATGAAAACCTGTAATTGTCTGTATTTGGTTATAGATGCATACTTAATTCTTTATCTGTTTTTCATCTGTCCTTCCACACAGAAATAAACTCCACAAAGACAGGGACTTTGTCTTGTTTATTACTATGCCACTGAAGCCTAATATAATGTCTAGCACAAGGGAGGTACCCAAGAAATACTTGTAGAAAAAAATTTAAAAATTCATTTCATTTGTAGGAAAACTATTTCTATTTTACAGATATGGAAAGTAGTTCAGAGAGATTAAAAGACTTGTCTGAGGTCACGCAGCTGGTATAAGGACTATCCTACTGCACATCTATCCCCAGGCCTCTAGAGGTCATTCCCTGGGATTCTTCTTTTCTGTTCTGCATATCTAGTACTACAGATCTAACACTAGTGATTTATTTCTCTCTCCTTTAGAGTAAAAATGCAATTGGATATTTGCTAATTACTCATCATGAAAGGATATCATCATTGTCCTATTCATATTTTAAATTCACATTTCTTTTTACCTTAACAGTGACTCCTTGAAGGAATGAAAATGAAATATAGTTCCTTAACATAATGTTTTTCTTCTGTGACTTCTGAGTTTAGAGTAATGATTTCTCTCTGTGTGACCTGAATGCATATTCTTCATGTAGATGATCTGAGTAACTAAGCACATAGAAAAATTCTCACACCTTTCAAATATATCTGGAAAAAATTTTCTAGAAGAGATTATTCTGCTAGAAATGTCTACCAAAGTATCAGTTTGGAACAGTATGTTTTTTTAAACAGATGGAGGAGGCTGTGGTACCTGGAACTATAGGATTCTAGAAGACTAGACACCAGGCATGGGGAAGCCAATGTAGAAGGGAAATACACTGCATGTGGATATAGATGTATATATAAAAATGTGTGGATACCTGAGATTTCCTCTTCTGTTTGCAGTTCCTATCTCCAGATTTTAAAGACCTCCTTTACAGAGCTTCTAAGACCTGGTTTCACAGGTTTAGGACGTGGAGCAAGAGGACAAGCTGCTATGAGACAAGAGGACAGAGTGATGTGCATGAGAATGGTCCGTATCAGTCAATGGGCAAGTCAGAGAATGACTGCTTTACGGGCAGATGCCCCATAGAGGTAGCAATGAAATATGTCTTTATATTGCAATAGGTATTGAATGCAGCACTGTGTATGTGTGCAGAATCCTGAGAAAGATTCCATCTCTGTCTGGATTAGTAGCACTCAGGGAAATGAAAGACAAAATTTTAGTTCTATATCACAATATCAGATAATTTAGATTTAGACAATTCAAAGGAATTCGGGTTAACAGCAGATTTGAGGTTCAGATTGAAATCAAATAGAAGTAACACAAAAGATACATGGATAAAAGTAATGCAGTACTTTATATTGACTATAAAATGCCGGTGCTAACTTTACATTAATTAAAAAAAAACTAGCTATTGCACAATGTTCTTAACTGGAAAAAACAATGACCAATGACTGACAAACGCTGAAATCACTGCAAATAATTTTTTGGCCTAGGCAATTTAAATTGCACTGAAGAATTATCATCATTCAGAACCTCTACTTATGAATTCAGGCTTCCTACCACAAGCATGGATTATCAAATAATTTTTTAAAATAAATATGTGTAATCCATTGAAAGAAGAGTTCAAAACTTTGCAGTCTTAGCATTTTTGGTCTTTTTTCCTTTCTCTGTTGGACGGTTCAGGCTATTAGTGTAATAGCAAAGAAGACCACTTGGGGGCAATACAGTCATTGTTTTTCTCCATCTCAGCTACGTAGGTTTCCTCAGTGACATATGCTGTTTCTTCCAAATTTGAAATCACATTTTAATATATGGGAGGGAAAAGGCTGTATTTCATTTTAAACCTACAATGAATAAATCACAAAAGACAAATGCAAGTCAGATTTTCTCTGGAATGGAGCAAAAGTCTGTCTTCTTATAGCAGACAAATCAGTTTTACCTAGTTGGCACACTTGGGGATATTTTATATTTAGAATCTGTCACAGCCTTTGAGATAGAGCTAAAGGAATAAAGGAAATTGTTAATAAATTTTTTTATATGACAAACATGTAATAATCTTCAAAATGTACTGGTAACAAATTATTGTTTCTACACCCAAAGTAAAAATGTAAATATTACCTGTCTTTCTCACTGAGTATATATTTGGTAATAAACTTAAATGTTTAAGTAATTAAATTTTTGAGACACTTACTGCCATTGTTTTCACTGTTATTACTCTGAATTCACATTCCACTTTGTAAAGGAGTTATTTTTATTACTAATTATACTTTTCAGCAATTTGATGAGTACAATCTCTGTCCCAATAACTATCTCTATCCTTAGCTAGCTCTTCCCCTAGTACCTGCTGTGTACTAGGTACTGTGTTAGGCACTAAAGGTTTGTTTCCAATTTAAATAAAGAATAAACATAATCTCTTTTTTCAAGGATTTCAAATATATTTAGGCAAATAAATTTTTCTTCTTCATTTTTGTTCTCTTGGATTCTTTGCTGACTTTATCTGATTTTTTCTTCCCAGTAGGTCTTCCTGTCATCAGAAGATATTTAACATACCACACAGTGATGGAAACCTCAGTTGAGCCCTGTTGTTAAAATCTAGAGATAGAGATTTATATAATTAAATTCAGTAATTCTCTAAGTGCCTGCACAAAAATGGAAAAATTCAGGAAGATTGCAGAGAATTTTATTTAATTTGTGGGTCCATTACTCAAAGATCCATCTTAACAATAGTTTCTAGTGTGGAAGGTAGTAAAGAAAGAGATTATAGCTGTTCTGTCTCTGAACATCATTCTGGCTTAGCTAGCTCATCTATTAAAGGAATAATGAAAAATTCAAAAATTAAGACAATGTTGTTCTCTCTGGATGCTTAAAGTGCTTTGAAATATTGATTACACTAGTCCTCTTTTCCCATGCTCATTTTTTTATTCTAAACACTTATTTGATAAACTTGAGATCAGCGAGGTGTAACAGAGATCAGAGCAACATTGCTGTGTTGAGCAATGGCAGATAGAGGAAAAGCCTGCATAGATTAATTTGTAAGACTTCCTGTGAAGTCAACAGGCCATAGACTCCTTGGCTCCAATTTGGAGAAACAACATTTGCCCTTTCCAAGGAACCAACTGGGGCCCTTCCTCACCCTTGCGTACACATCCACTAGAGGACTCCAGGGAGAAGTGGGCTTTGAACAGGACAGGTGGAGAAGAGGAGCTCAGGAGAGGGGAAATACACATCCTCAATACCACTGAGGAATTCCCTTTTCCATCTTTCAAATATCCTGAAGGAATTCATTTACCTCATTTCATTTCACACTGAAATCCCCGAATATTAGTTCACCTCCATTTTTCTGGACATATAATTAACACTTGCCCATTGATTTTTCTAGTAGGAAAGGAAATAATAATTAGCAAATTTATTCATTAGGGTAAGATTTTAGCTTTATGTTGTCACTTTTATACATTATATATGTGTTCATATACACATGTAATACATATAAAGCATATACACCAGTTCATTGTATTAGCATATATCTATGATTTCATTACATCAGTTCAGAAGAGATAACATGTTTGAATTAACAAAGATGGCATATGTAAATTCATCATGCTATCTTCTGTTGCAGAACCTACTCTTAAATCATATTTTCCACAAATGATAGTTTTTTAAAAATTATTATTAATAAGGTAATTTTAATTAAAATGATGATGATAGATAATCATTCATTGATAAATCATTCATTTTTGCATGTCTGCCATGCTTCAGGCACTCTGTGGGGCTCTGGAAACACAGATATATTGCTTGCCTTTCTGAAGCTTAGAGTTAGGTGCTTAAATTATCATTTTTGCCTAAACAAACATGTCCACTTATTAATGAATAGTTTTCTTTCCATTTAGTATAATAATCCAAGTTCAGCCTTAAGAATTAATAAATGTACAAAATAATCTCACAAATCTTTTATGGAACAAAGTTGAGAATCAATGAATGAATGAACAAAGTTGAGAATGAATGAATGAAATGAATGAATTTTTTTTAATAAATATAAACTTGCCATCAAGAGCATCCATGCAAAATAATAAAATTATTATAAATTGATGCACTTTAAAATCATGTGCAGTTACAAAACAATCATTCCTTTTCTAGGGCAGACATATATTTGAAATAATATCTAACACCAATGTGGGCTGATTAGATAAGTGTTATTTTGCAGTTATTATATAAGTTTTTAGAGTAAGTCACCTTTGGTCCTGTGTTTAATTATATGCTGGTTATCTATATTTCCTATTTATATAAAATCATACTTTAAAATGAACACGCTGATGCAATTTTTAAATTTAATCCAAGCAAAAGTAGGTTAAGTAATACATCAACTCTTTTTTACAAACTCTCAGCAGCAGACTTTTATTCACATTCTTTCTACAGCTGACATAAATCTCCCAGGCCTGCTGAAGGGCCAGATGCTCAGTGAAAAAGTCTTTTACAAGGTCTGCTTCATAGCCTGCAGTTTTAGACATAAAATGAAAATCAGGAGAAGAACACTTCCTAAGGTTGAAAAACCATACTGTCACTTTATACCTGCTTCCAAAGACATTACTCATCTTTACCCTGAGAATATATGAGCTAACTCACCCGACATTATCAAAGGTGCTGCATAAATACTGACGACAAATGAGGCTAACTTCATCCCTGCAACTGTGTCGTGTTTCTAAAATGAATAAGAGATACACACATCTCTTAAAGAGAGACCCTGTAAATAACAACGTTCCCCTCTTTTCCAGGGTTCTCCTTTCCCCTCTGGCAACATTTGCTGATCGCATTGATTTGAGAGGGAACTGCAGGCACTGGAGAGGGAAGGATAGTCCCCTGAAGGCCACTGCAGTGGGGGTGGAAAGCTGGTGATTTAGAGGCTACCACTGAAGATGATTCTCACAGATATTGACTTGAGAAAAGGCTGTAGTGTCTCAGGTTCTCCTCTCTTCTGTCAAAGTGGCCCTGTCCAGAAATTCACATTATGACATCTATCCATTGCCTTTACTGGAAAGCAAATTATCATCTATATATCATCATTTATATATCATTGCAAAGTAGAGTAGCTGGCTTAGAGTAGTTAGGGATAAAGTAGACTCAGGCGATTTTTTCACACAATTAAAATTTTTTAAATGACCTTTGATTCAATTCAATCCAAGAGACATTTATCAAGAACTGATTATATGCAAGGAATCATCTTCATATAACTTTGTATCTGATATGAAATACTTAGTATCAACAAACATAACATTTTCAAATATGGGATGGCTGATCAAACAATGAATTAATTTATGTCTTGACTGGACAAGATAAGGTTTTTGACAAGCTTTTCTGCCAGAAGTCACAAATCCCCTCAGCAATATATTTTCATTAAAACAGTGAGCTATGGTCACAGGTATAAAGAATCTTCAGATATTATAAAAAAGTTACAGATATTACAGTTTCCTTTCTATTGCATAACTTATTTCCTGATTTACAATGGGTGAAGGAATAACTTGTGACTTTTTACTCTAATAACCAAATTTAAATTTATGACATTTCTTGCAGTTTATCCATATGACCTACGTATAAAGACAGGCATGGACACATGTGACTAAAAGTTATAGTTAGAATGGTTGTAGAAGAGTTCTACTCTTGAATTCACAGATATAACTGAAGTGTTTTTGTAATTAAATTGAGAGTTTTTTAGAGGAAGACATTTTTAAATAAAGTATTGCTTAAAATTGAATTTACTATGTTCACCAAGAAAATGATGTTGCCTTAACAGTAGCAAATATGGTTGTTTTAAAATCAGATCAAAGGATAGAGTAAGCAAATATTGCATTTGCTATTAATTTTCTTTCCCTTTTTGCACCTCCCTTTTTTGGGTTTGAACATCCTTTGGAAATATCTAATTCTTAAATTTTAAAAATTTTTAAATATTTTCATTCTATAAGAGTTTTCTTTAAAAGATGGTTTACAAAGCTTCTATCTTCCATTATTTCTCAAGTTTGCATTTCTTGATATTTTTCAACTCTATCGAAAGCTTTAACAGATAGAGTATCTCAGCAGCAGATTTAATTGGGAATAAATGAGCTCATAGTTATATCTGTTATTGCTTTCATACCTTCTTTAGTGGCCAGAATGTTCTATTAATGGCCACTGATAGCCTGTTTAGTGGGCTTGCCGCACTGCATGGTGCATAAATCACTACTGATTTAACTAAGTAATTTAGCCTTTGAATTCAGGACTCAGTACACACACACCCACACCGCCCCCCCCACACACACATACACAGATTATGTTTTATGGAATTTCAGAACAGTGCTTAATAACAACTTGGTATAACATGGTTAGTCTTTAAAGTGGATTTCGGTCTTGTCCTCCAAGTTAGCATGGAGAAGTTTCTGTTTTGTTTTTTTTTTTCACATCTAAAAATACCAGGAGGAAGTAATATTTTGGAGGTTGGTTAATGATTTAACAGATGAGTTATAATCTATTTGTTTTAACTGAAGTAATAAGTACTCCAGTTGAAGGGTAAATAAATATCCCCTTGTTTTCTGAAATTTATCTACATCATCAAGCATAACTTTGGCCTGGTGAGGAAATAATCGCTTTCTTACACATTAAACCGAGGAAGCTGCACTACCTCCCTCTGAGAGCAGATAAGAGTATTGTCCAGAATAATCAGGCAAGATCTTGAAAAGATAAATCCCAAGGCTAGGATGAAAATGACAAACACCGCACGCTACAACTGCAGCTTGCATCTGCCCTGCAGATACGACAAAAATATGAATAAGAAACAAAATAGGGAATAAAGCATGAAAATCTAAAGAATACCAAATCACAAAGAGTTTTCTTTTCTCATGATTTGTCTTCAGGAAATGCATGAATAAAAACTATCATAAAAAAAGCTTATCATTTCTACTGGGGAAGAGAAAGTAGCACTTAAATAAACAAAACGGAAAAATACTTAAAAAATATTACCCAGAATACCTAAGAGCTTCAGTTTCCTGTTAAGGTGGGGAACTAGCACAGGTGAAATTAGATCAAAGCATGAATTTGATGGCAAAAGAACAAATAATAAAAACCCGTGTGAAAGAGATTCTGAATGTTGTTTTGGAATGGCCTGGCCAGTGCTGGTCGTGGTCCTGGATGACTGGAGTTTGGGGAGGGGCCACTTGACAGGATAGGCTGAAAGGAAGAGTTTCAGTTTTCCTCCTAATGCTTCCCTGTGTTCCTCTAGGACAATCATTGTCTGTTCCTTCCTTGTTAAGGCTGTTAAGCCCAGGCCCGGGACCCAGCTGCTGAATGTCTTGGGGATAATGACCTGCTCAGGTGAGAAGTGGATGAGATGTGCAGGGGTTACCAGTCACCTGTGGCATTCACTCCCCCACCCTATTCTCTCTCAAACCCCAGGCTTGATGGACTACAAGGGAGGAATGTATTCCCAGGCCTTTTCTTTCAAAGAGTTTTGGGAGTGAAATTCTGACCAGGGAAGTTACCTGGCAGCAAAGGGAAGTGGGCAGACGTGGTTCCACAGTGTCTGGATCCCATTCTCTCCTCTCCTTGGATTCACCTATAAGGACTGGCCTTCCCCAAATACTTTATGGGCTGGAATGAATAATATCTGCAGGAGGATGAAAGTTCAAAGGACAAACTAGGACAAATGTCAATGGATACACGAAAGTACAGCTACCTCAAAGAAAGGCAACAAACTCAACAATATATGTCATGCAACTAAAACTAATAGACTAGGAATTTAAAATAAGTATGACTAATATACTCAAGGAAACAATGGAAGATGGTAGCAGAGTGAAATATGAAATCATTCTAAACACAGGAAATACAGTAAGAAATTAATAGATATAAATAAAAATATATGTAGTTTATAAGTTAAGGGGCATGAGCATTTAAGATACATACACATCATTAAATGAAGAACTGAAATACAGAAAACAACAATGCGATAGATAGCAAGAAAGAAATTTTATAAGAAGGATTTCATGTTTTGGAAGATAAGATCTGTCTTAGAAAACAGAAATGCTTCCAGAAAGCTGATAAAGAGATAGCAAATATATAAGAATCATCAGGAAAATACAAATCAAAACCACAATGCTATATTACCTAACTGCAGTAAGAATGGCTCTTATCAAAAAGTACCAAAACAACAGATGCTGGTGTGGATGCGGAGAGAAAGGAACACTTATACACTGTTGGTGGGACTGCAAACTAGTACAACCTCTATGGAAAGTAGTATGGAGATATCTCAAAGAACTAAAAGCAGACCTACCATTTGATCCAGGAATCCCACTACTAGGTATTTACCCAAAGGAAAAAAAAAAGACATTATATAAAAATGACATCTACACCTGAATGTTTATACCAGCACAATTCACAATTGCAAAGATGTGGAAATAACCCAAGTGCCCATCAATACATGAGTGGATTAATAAAATGTGGTATATGTATACCGTGGAGTACTACTCAGCCATAAAAAATGGTGATCTAGTATCTTTTGTAGTAACTTGGATGGAACTGGAAACCATTCTTCTAAGTGAGAAATCACCAAGAATGGAAAAACAAACATCACATGTACTCAATACTAAATTGGAACTAATTGATCAACACTTATGTGCACATATGGAAGTAAAACTCAACAGAAATCAAGTAGATGGGAAAGAAGTGGAGGGGATGAATAAATTCACACCTACTGGGTACAATGCACTCTATCTGGGTGACGAGCACACTTACAACTTTGACTCAAACTGTACAAAAGCAAATTTCGTAACCAAAATGTGTGTACCCCATAATATTCTGAAATAAAAGTAAATAAATAAATAAAATTACTTAGTCTCTCTAAAAAATAATAAACGAAAGCCAAATTAAGTACTTATATGTCTAGGAAAAATTAAAGGGCAATGGAGAAGCATATTTTTGATCTAGAGATAAGAGAATTTCTGAAACTAAATCCCAACGCACAAACTGTATAGAAAAATTAATTTAATTAATCAATGGAAGATTTTTGAACAACAAAAGACACTGCAAATAAAGTTGAAAGACTGTGGTATTTGCAATAGTAAAATGACACTTTTTACCTATTAGACTGTCAAAATTAGAAAGCTAGAAAAGGTCAAATGTTGGCCAAGTTTTGGTAATATGGAAACTCTAATGATGAGATAGAGACTGATGCAGGCATTTTGGAAGTCAAGCTGGCATTATTTAATTATATCACATAAACCCATACGCTATGACCCAGCAATTCCACTGCTGGCTATGTATTCTCCAGAAAATCTTATACAAGTTCATAAAGGGTCCTATATAAATATTTTTATATTTGAAGCATTGCTTGGTTAAGAGTTGGAACTATCAGCATAGGTAAACTATAATGGAATGCACACCATGGAATACTGTGAATCAGTGAAAAATAACACAGACGATGTACAAACAGCAACATGGATGGTCCCTTCCTGAAAATATGTAGTGCTGCATATAAAAATGTTAGGAAAAGAAAAAATATCAAATACAATACAATTCAATGTGTTTTTAATTGACAATATTTAAACAAGCCATTTAAAAGTTTTTCACCATTGGAAGATTTTCCAGAATTAAAATGCAATTTATATAAGATAAATTCTGAAAAAAAAAATCAAGTTTAGTCCCTTTCAAATCTCTTGAAGCTATGAGAGGCACTGTAAATTCTTTTAATTTCTTCCCATTTCCTCTTACCTGTATTCTGAACAATTATTTCTGTAAAATCAAATGTTCTTTAAAATGTATCAAATATATTGTCATTAAACCTAATTTTCAACTGAGTTAACCTGAGCTACCCTTTATAACTAAACTTTTGGGGTTATTATTAAGTTCTTTCCCTGAAAACTTCCTCATTATCTTTTATGTCATGGCTTGCTATATTAGGAACACTTGAGAGCTTTATTTTTCACTCAGCAAATATTCCATATTGACTGGGTGAATGAACTAGGCATTATGCTTCCTAAGGATGAAGCAAAAAGCATAAGAGTAAAATTATATTTTCATTTATTTCATGAATAAGTGGAAAGTCAAAAAAAAAAAACAGAGTATGACCAAGAACTAGCTCTATAATAGGTCAAAAAATTGAACTACAATGATGAGTTGAGGAAAAGAAAAAGATGTAGCCTTTGTGATCCCTAGTGATTTAGGCTTTTCCAGCTCATTTTTGAACCAGTACCTATTAAATGAAAATCTCTGCTTGCAGCAATAAAAAGATGCAATCTTTGTTCAATGAGATTTGCCAACCATAAAGGTCGGAGAATGGCAACCCAACTCACTTTACTTATCTTCATTGTACTTTGTGCGAAATAACAACTTCAATGGAGCCTTTACCTTGACAGTGAAGCGTTTTTTCTTTGGTAGATTCCAAACCGTGCCAGTTGAATGAATGAATGCACGCAAAGGGGTTAACGATGTCACCAACACATATGCTTTAAGTATCACAGATAGATCTTCGGCTCTAAAGATTGTTTCATGTGGAGCAAGGACTGTTGTTTGATTCCTAAAAAATAAAATAACATAGTTAATGCTCCATAATTTAGGGTTGAGTATGTAATTGGTAAATTACTTAAAAGCTTGTAACCCCCCCTGCTGTCCTTTGCTGGACCCCAGCCTTCAGTGTGAGGGTTTCCTTAAATAATTTCACCTGCTTATTAGATCACCACCAGGGGGTGTACAGGTGCAGAGAGAGGATAAAATGGGTACTAGTTCTCCACTCTGGCAGATATAATCAAAACATTAAAAAAAAAAAAAAAAGAAAGAAAGAAAAGAAAAAAAGGTAGGAAAACAGTACTTAAAGTTTAAATTTTTTTTAAAAAATTAAATTAGTCATATTGCCCATGACCTCAGATTCATGGTACCATAGCAACAGCAAAAGTGATATAAAGTACAATTTGTAAACAGTGAAATACTTTCTCAAGTATTTCTGAAAAATATTTCTCTTCCTCTGCCCCCACCTACCTTTGCCCTATCTTTCCTCTCCATGTAAACATATTAAGTTTTGCAATAGTGGACAGGTCACCAAAAGTATGCCAAAATACTTTCCTTACTAGGTCAATCCTCCCTAATACCTCTCACCCCAGGTAATTAAGGATCAATTTAAGGGATGAAGTATTAGGAAAACACTTCAGTATACAAAGAAAAATTAACACTAGTTTAATGTTTTGTAATGAAACATATATGCTTTCATCATAAATGATAATAAAATGTATAGCTATTTGCTTTTCTGCACCATGTTTTTATATGTTAAATATTGATATCTAAGTATAATCAATGAAAATATTGTGCAATTTTAACTTTTGAAGTCTAGGTAAGCACAAGGCACATGATTCTGCTTAAATACTACTTAATAATTATAAAATTAGAGGAGGCAAACTCATTTGTGTCTTGGATAAGATAATTAAAATCTCTTAATTTTTCATTATATTAATAATATCTACATTCTACAATCTTTCCCCTGGAAGTAACCTGGATAACCTGATACACAGCAGATGCTTTCTTAGATCCTAGGAGCCATAAAAAAAAAAAAAAACTTAATAGCTAGAAAAAATGCATTCAGCCATACTCATAGGCTAAGGTAATGCCATTTGAGTATAAAATGGAAGTTAAAATTTTATAGTTTCACATTGTCAAGGTTTTAAATTCAATTTCCATTAATGTAACTTACTAGATAAGAGTCCAATTTACCCAAATGTTTATTCTACAGCAGCAGAGGTTTGAATTAATCTAGAAGAAAGTCAATGATGGCTTTCTTTATTAAGAAGGGATAGCTGAAAGTTTATATAATGGAACCTAATAATTCAAACATGTAACACCCCAGCCCCCCACAGACCCTGATCTGTTCTGTGCTTTTCTCTTGTTAGCTGTCTCCTAAAATGCATGCTGGTTATAACAATTCAAAATTATTAGCCTACAGCTGTTCACGTCTCCAGTTCCCTGGTTTCCAGATATGTGGCTTCACTGTTTTTAAAAGGTGACTTGAAGTGCTCGGCTTTAATTGTATTCCCTGATCCAGACATACGGAGGGACTCACTGGAAGTTGCAACTCTGAAAAGATTCAAAAGAGCAGAAAATAGTTATTCATATTGTTTCTTTTTGGAACTGCTTCAAAAATAGAGTATGCTGTGTTGAACTGTAGGGTCCAAGGGAAATACACAACAATTTTTCTCCCCATTCTGAGTCAAAGTGGGATCCATTAAATGAGTGCATGTTCAGAGAGGCCTTTATTTTGTCGTATGTTCTTTTACCACAGAGTAGTGAAATAATTGTAATAACTGATTTCAAATTTTCTTGCTCAGAAGGGGAGGTAGATGTGATGTCTCTAACTGTCCTACACCAAGCTGATCTACCCTCCACACAGCTAAGGGACACACTCTCAATAAGGGAGTGGTGGCTGCAGGAGCTGACTTTTGTTTGTGATTAGAATATTACATTAAAAACTTTAGTTGATTTCCTGACAATACAATACTCACATGCTAAAGTATGTCATGCTTTATACCCTTGAAATCTCAACAATATACTTTTATTATCTTTTAAAATATTAATTATTGAGTTTTTAAGTGTGTAAAAACAAAGAACAACAATAATGACTTATTTAAGAACACTCATATTGATGTTCAAAACACAAAAGTATTGCACGTACAGTTACAGAGAAATCAAATTTTACAGAAAGCTATCAAGTGAACAGAAAAAAACATCCTCTAATCCATCCCCATCTAAGTCCTCTCCCCATCAAAAACCAATGCTTACATATCAACTTTTGAAATCTAGATAAGCACATTGGGTCAGATGCATATGCTTCTTAAATATGAAAATTGATATAATTAATATAAATATCAATGTCTCTGCATAAACCTATATATGTAGGTATTTCTATTTCTTAAATTATCCAAAAGACACATCACAATAGTCTGTGTCTGGCTTATTTGCCTACTAATCCATCCTGGAGTCCTTTCCGTATCAGCATGTTCGGAATTACTCCATACATACATTTTAATGCTTAGGGTGTTCCATTAAATGAATACACATTTGACTTAGCTATTCTCTATTGTTATGTATTTAGATTATTCTCGTAATGTTTTTCTTTTGATATTTCAAAACTACTGCAATGAACACTCTTATACATCTATTTTGGTGTACTTTTACAAGCTTATCTAGGGGCAGATTCTTATTGGTATGTGTAATTGCCAGGTCAATGGCAAATGCACTGTAAATTTGTTAGACATTACCAAATTGCCTTCCAAAAAGGTTGCCCTAATTGCCACTCTCTCCAACAGTGTTTGAGAGTTGTTGTTTCCTTACTCCCAGGTCACAGTGCTTTATTTTTTAATTATATAATTTATCTAGCTCTCAAAATGGAACAAAGCCTTTAAATTATTTTTCCCCTTTGTGCACATTTCATCAATACTAGCATAGTCTAATTTAAAACACTTCACACTCTTAAGTAAAAGTCAGCAGAAGTCAAGCTGTTCAATGTATTCCCATATCTCATTATTTAGCACAGTGCACTCGTGCTCCAAAAATGATAACTTATGTGTAAGGCTTCTCTATTAATGAAGTTCTAATACATCATAATAAAGGAAATATTCAAACTGCTTTGTTTTTGGAGGTGACAAATGAAAAATCATTAAGTTAATTTCTTTTCTTGGGAATCAAAACTTTTAAAAAGTTGAAATGTTTATATAACCCTTTAAATTTGCGGTAAGAAAAATAAGTGCTCTTAGTTAAAACGTCACCAAATAGACTTACGTTTTTAGAATTTATTATAGGAAAAATTTTGTTTCTCCAGAGGAGCTGATTTGTAGCCTTCTTTTGTATAATGTGAAAACAGTATAATTTACTCTGATTTCTCTTTTACCTTGCTGCCAAAAAGCACAGCATCAATTGGAAGCCAAACACAGTTGACTTTGAAGAAGCTAGATATAATAAGTGTTTTGCCAGGGTAGTATCTCAATGGTTCTGAGGAAGTAGTCGAAAAACATGTCAAAAGAATAACCAATTTTATGTCACTTTTTCCTGGTTTAGTTCAAATAGAGGAGCCTATTACATGAAATTGAAGGAGTCCAATGCAGGAATTGCCAAGAATATGTCAGATTTTCATTTCAATCCCTGAAACCGTGGTTGAACAATGGAATTGAAAATTGATTTAAGTAATTTTACCCTTATTTGTACATTCATACATACATCAATAAATTCTAGACTTCCCATTGTACTACTCTTGGCTTGGAAGTTACTTTTTATGATTTTAAAAATTAAGAAAAATAATCTCTGTAATTAGCTGTCCCTTAACATCTGAAATCATTCTCATTTCATTTGATTACAGCCAAAAATTAGAAATAAACCCCATTAATAGCTTAAAAAGCTGCACCTGCATTTTATGGGACTTGTATAAATAATTATTAAAACTTTGAAGCATACTAGGTTATTATTTAACAGAATCAAAGATTTGTCTATAGTAACTCTTTCTTGTACCTTTCATCTGGCATTTCCATTGGGGGCTCTCTCAATAGGCTAATCCACATGTTTTGTAATCCTATTCCCTTTCTTTCTTAACCCACCCATATACTCAAAGAGCCTAGAAATCTCCTACAGTGTTAAAACTGGCTTCTGATTTTGGAAGGAATTTGGGAGATGAGGCTCCATGACACAGATAGTCTTCCAAATAGCCTTCTAATTCATTAACAGGTACTTGTTAAAAATTTTAGAAAGTAATTAAATATGAAGGGCCTAGCATGACTCTAATTTAGGGCTTTCCTGCTCCACAATATGAAGACGGAATGGATAATAGATTAAGACGTGAAATATGATATGGCAAAGGTTGCTGTAGTTTTATTTGTTGACTACTCTTAGCTTATTTTAGAGAGTGCTGAAGCCTGTAACTTTTCTGATCACCTTGAGTAAAAGTGAACAATTTGTTAGGGATGCATGAAGACTGCTTTTCTCATGCCTTTTAATATCTGGTTGGCTAGGTACTGAGTTCCTGCTTACCGGGGTGCAGCTTTATGAAAAGGATAATTCAACCAGAACCAGGAGACCTGGGCTTTCATTTTGGTTCTTCCAAACCAAAAATTAATGGGCTTGTGACATTGTCAAGGAGCCTTCTACAATCCAGAATGTGATTCCCATGAATCTTCCGAACTTTCCACACCACTGAGCACTATACGCTATGCTGACATAAAACATGCGCTCAGTAAATGTTTGTTCTAGCAATGAACTCATTTGGGGGGGTTAAGCCAACTTGTGGTTAGAGAACAAAATGGTATTCTAATGAATTAAAAAAAAAGATTTTATTTGGTTACTTCTTTCCCTTCTATGTGGCACATAATTACATACACCACAGTCAAAGACTAAACACTGGAAAACACTTGAACTAGCAAAGATTAGCTGCCAACTTTTATATTGCATTTGATTTAATGTTTTTCCCCATAGCTAATAATTAATAGGAAAGTAAAAGTATAATTATATTTCACAAATGCTTGAATATTGTCTTGCATTTTCATATTAGAAAACTAAAGTTAGCCAATATTTTCTTATTTTAAAATTACAGGTGAAGATAGAAGGCCTCACTTAGTAACTATTAGTTTTGATAAGTACAAAACTTTTGTGGGTATATTATTTTAATAATTATTCCTCTTACCTGAGGGCATTTAAAAGTCATAGTACTTAGGTTGCAGGTATAAAAAGTATGCATATAATCTCAGAACTTACATGTGTAGCACATATCAATCAATATATGCACAAACTAAAATCATAGCCAGGACATAGCTCTACAAGTCAGGGCCCTGGTAGAAAGTGAATGGATGGCAGAGTCAAAGGTAACTGAAGAGACTATTAACTAAGAGACTACTAAAGAAGTGACTGTTAACAAACACATGGGTAGAGTTAAGGACGATCAACAAGGGGTAGTGAAGCTTCTCAGGGCTGACAAAATGGGAAGCTCTTACCACCCCTATCCTAGGAAGAAGTTTCCAGAACTGAGCAAAAGGCATAGCTGTAGGAAAGGCTACCAAGAAAGAGCTATGGCTACAGGCAGAGGAACACAGCCACTCTCAAGCCAGGGTCTAGCAAGGAAGGAGCCAGGGAATAAATATCCCAATGTTCTCTCCTCTTGTGCACGATCTCTTTCCAGAAGCCAGAGGACGAGGAAGCCCTGTCGGCGCAGTCTGTGGGGGACAGCTCCCTGGAGAAGGGTCTAGAGTGAGACTAGAAGGCCAGATGGAGAATATACAGCACAAACACTACACAGTACTTGGAAAACACAAGTTTTGGCCCTAATCTTCCCCTTACTAGCCACATGTCCTGGAGAAACAAAACAAACAATTGTATGAGGGTGTGTGTGCACACATACAGAAAAACAGAGCAAAATACTAGCTTTGATCTCAATTAAGAGCATTTGCATGTGGCAGCAGTGGCTGGCTTTGGCTGAACCATATAAAATTGCCTTTTGTTACTTAAAAAGATGGTTGAATATCAATCAAATACCAGCAATTTCATAATGTTCAACCTAATATTTCTTTTACTACACCATGGTGCCTGTGGAGGGGAAGCAGGAGTGTATATACACACTGCTGAGAAAGAAGGTTCCAGTGGCTAGAATGTCTGTGAGTGGAAATGACAAAAGGGTGACCTTGAAATCACCCAGTGAGTATTTGGCATGTGCTTCGAAAGCCCGAGGTCTGCCAATTCCTAGAAAAGAACAAGTACCCTCATCTCTGAGTTTGTTTCCTCCTGTGTATAATAATGAAAAAGCACAGTGGGTACTAAACAAATATTTGTTGAATGAATAACTAGATAGTGTCTAAGGCCTTTTACAGTCCTAATTTTCTGTGATCCTAGGTGCAAAGTTATAATTTTTATTATATGCTATGTACGACCTAATGGAGAAGAGAAGTGGCAAGGGTCCAAAGGCCAGAGTTGTAATGCAGTTCCTCTGTGAATCTGGAATGTTCCAGCAATTATGAGTGCTCCGTAGGGTTGACCAGCTGCTGTTTTTATTTGCATGAGGTCCAATAAGCCTTGTGGAGAGAGGCTGTAGCTGAACCCTCGTTAAGCTCCCACTCTCTGAAAGAGTATTTGGGGAACATCATCCACCCTTTGACCTTTTAAGTCATGTACAAAATGGTGAGAAAACATATGCCGAGATAGAGTCAAGTTCCCAAGATTGATCGCTCATTGGCAGTTAGAGGGGAGGAGCTGTTTTGAGTGCATCAAAGGGTATTGTCAGTTCACTGGACTGAAACTCTATGAGGGCAGGGATTATGCATTTTTTTTTCCTCCATTAAATGTCTGGTGCCAAGTGCAGGCTGACACTTTAAATAAATCCACGCTTAATAAGTGAGCTCTGATTTCTTTTTACCCAAATAACCAGAGATATGTGCAGAAATGAAAATAATAAGCAAGCCAAGTGCCAAGCAGCTTTGCTAGAGTTGTCTAGTGTAAACTCACTGTTCAGACCTGGGAAATGCATGTAACATGGGCAGGGATTAGTTTTCTCTCCCACTGCAATGTGGTGCTTGTTGGATTGGCGTGGTATAGTAGGACGTTGCAACAACAGCACCACAGCAGCCCCAGTAAGGTATCAACAACCTAGAGATGAACTATCCAAGGCCAAGAGGCCTAATATTGGCAAAGCCCCTGGAACCCACGGTGAGCACAGGAAGCCACGGGAGACAATGTCACCAGCCAACAGCCAAGAGGAAGGCTTCCCCTGCAGGACATCCTGAAAGGGAGGAGTCTGGGTGCCCAGATTTCATTTGTTTTACCAAAAGGACTGCACTTGGGCCTGAGAAGACATGAGTGAAACCAATAAAGACATATATTCTACTTTGTCCAGCACATTGTAAATAATTGCTAATCAATATTTTTTAAAAAAATATTTTACAAATAATATTATAAATAACATTTATTTAAAATACGAATTCCTGTCTATTAATGAGTCTATTCATAGGTGACCATGAGTCAATTCCCTTGCTTTTCTAAGTTCAGTATCTTTATCTGGAAAATGAGAATAATAGTAATTGTAATAACAGTAATAAGAAGAAGAACCTACCTTATATGGATGCTGACAGAAATTCCCTTAGAATGCTTTGCAAATCATTTTCATATATTAAATGTTTAAAAAGCATTAAGTAGCTACTACTTGTAGTAGTTTAATATAATTGTTTTCTATAACCTTGAAATCCTGTTTCTAACTTTGGAAACTTCAAAATGTAGCAAAAATGTTATTTGTTTTGAGTTTATTTAACATTAAGAGGTTCCCAACACTACTCACTATTACATAAATTCCATTAAATTCTCCTGTATGTCATTCTTAAATATCTGGTATTTGACATTAGTCTCTTAAGAACAAGACCAAAATAAAACAAAGATCTTTACCAAATGGCCTGTAAAGACACAATCTGTTTTTTGTAATTTTCCTCAAGTTTAGCATTGCTGTATCCCCGAAAAGTAATTCATTTCCTATTCACTTATTTAAAGGAATTCCCTACTAGGTTTCTGTGGATGGAATAAGCCTAGGACTTACTCCTGTTACTGCACTATTTAAGTCTGTTCCTTTTAATTTTATACAGAGGGAGACTTCTTTGCAAGCAACCAACACAAATTAAAACAGAACTAGCTCTTAGTCAACAGATTTATGACACAGACAAAACTCCATGGGCTATTTCAGACCTACGCTTGAGCTTAAATAATATAATTTGAGGATCTGTATACTCTAAACGCATCAATTTTTTAATAAATTTTTACTTTTATTTTATGCAAACAGCATTGGCCAGAGTATCTTTGAAAGAATGGAAATAGCAAACACATAAAGGTATTATTAGTACATAATTCTAGCCTTAAGCCAGGCAACTCATAATTTATTCCTCAAGATATGACATTATTATATTACTACCTATGTGTCTTTGACAAAATATTTTATTCTCTATGGTTTCAGAATAACCTTCATATGTTGTTACCATAGAAGGGCACATCAAACCACAAATACAAATAGCATGGTATTTCAATAAAGTACTCTTTGGGGGAAAATAATAACTGTAACTTTGTTATAGGAAATGAGATGCATTTCATATCTCAATGGAAGTGGGGACACAATTTGACCCATAAAAATGACCAGATCAATGACATAGCAATGTGCTTTAAAGGCATAGTAATTGTATAAAATTTCCACCAACTAACCAATCAATCAAATTCTTACTGAGTGCTCAGTAAATGCAAGCCATGAATGCTCTCCTTTCTGTTCTTTTTCAGTGGAAGTGTCAAAGTCATGCAATTCTACAAAAACAATTTTCCCCATGGACTACTCTATGTTTTGACCATGACAACATAAGAACCTTGAGTTCTGCTCATTTTCCTTGGTAATAAAAGCTATGTCTAGACTACTACTTCAATTTTCTTGCCCTATGATTTCACTGCAATGACCAAACAGCATGAAAGATTGTTTTATTACTTTATGGCAGCTTAATTTTCTTCTGATGTTTTTCTCCATGAATTTTCCAGGGGAAAGGAAAAATGCTTGACTATTTCAGAAGACCAAAGATGAATAATTTGGTATAAATTAATGAGCATAATTAATAACAATTTAAAACACAACCTCCAACAAATATTAATGCATACAGTGAGACAAATACGATAATAGAATGGCTGCCTAAGCCCACCACTGTGGAAATCAGTTAATCACTTCGTTAATATTAAACTATTTTTTCAGGAACATTTTCTGGAGTAAACCATAAAATATTATTGATGCAATTTATATCAGAATAATTAACGACTTACTAGAACTCTGTAACAGTGATTCCAAATTCTTTTAAGTATATTCAAGTCAATCCTAATTTAAATGTAAGACACAAACACTAGGGTTCATTGCCTCAATTTAAATGAAACCATGCATTAACATAGCTCTTCTTTAATGGCAATTTCACAGGCCAATTCTACCTTCAATTTTTGCCCTGTACTTTTTGTATCATAAAATGTACACAGTATTATTTCCATCTATTTACTTCTCTACTACATTATTTATGAGTAAATGTATTATATGTGTACCAAGTACATATTTAAAATATAAGAATTTTCATAATATATGACTCCCACAGTGAGGTAAGAATCTAGAACATGTAGAGAGGTAAGAGCCAATTGCCAGAATGAAATCTACTCAGGGTTAGAGATCCAAATGCCAGAAATAAGTCAGGAACATGGAAATATGTCAGAAAAGATTTTTGGTTAGGAGACTGAGCAAACATATTCTTACTGAACCATTTTGTCCTCAAGCTGTTTCCCTCCAGTTTCCCAGAGATAGGATTGGAACCTGCTGGGAGTCAGATGTTAGCTGAGCAGAATCATACCACAAGGGTCCACTCCTAATAGATGAGGATACCTAGCATGAGTCAGGAGTCAGGCAGAACCTGACAGGAGTTTCCAAAACCATGTCTCAACTTTCAACCTTAGCTGGTTACGCCAATCATTAGCCAAGTACATCTGACCTATTTTATATCTTGTACATGATTAAAAAATTGACCAATAATTGAGTTAACCAAGAATTGAGTCAGAAGGGGAGGGGTATCCGAAGTGTTAAAAATTGCTGATCTTTAAAGATGTCAATTAGATAATTAAATTTTTTAGTTATTTTTTCCCATTTTCGTCTGTATTTTAACCTCTTAGGTTAACCTGTTTCTTTTCTACATAGAATTTACGCCAGGAAATTACATTCAAATGACTATTTCTATAAGGATATTCTCCAAATTTTACTCAGACAGCTCTCATCTTTTGTACTGCCAAGATACGCATGCTTTTAGCATATATATATATAAATATATTTAATACTTATTTATGAATTATTTTCCAGAGATTTAACACACCCTAACCCATGCTTTAGAGTTTTGACATCAGCACATTGTCTCAGTTAACACCACTTGTTTGCATGACTCTGTAGAGCAAGCCTGGACTTGAAGTTCCTGTTCTAAATGGCTACTTAGAGCCTTAGAAGAGGTGGATGGTGGATAAGAAGTCATTTATATCTTGCTATTTCCTACCAAATACATTAAATATCTTAGAGAAGATAATTTTGTGGCACCCAATAATGTCTCAGTCATTTTCAATAAATTAAGGATGTGTAGTGATTGCTTTAAAAATCTTGCAAGTTCTGGCATCATTCAGGATCTCAAAGTCATGAGATGGCAACTCAAACTCTTTGTTATATTAATATTTTGGCTTTGTAGACCCAGTCCATTGAAGCTGAATTTAAAGGATTGAATTGTAAGTAGTGGAAAGCATTCAAGCTAGCTTTAAATCTAAAGGGGAAATTATTGGGTAACAGTGAAAAAATGTCAAAGTACAGGGTTCCCCTTCTTCCTTCTCCTAAGAAAGAAGGGTACATGCTTATTTGGGAACCAAGTGTTTGTTATGTTGTTTGGAGTAATGGGAAAAAATAAATTGATTTATTAATCTAAATAAGTGAGTTAGACAGAGAGGAGTGGATAAGGAGACCAATGGAGAGAGAGGTTGGACAGGATGGTGTTTTGGTGAGCTAGAGGGAGTTGCTTAGGGAGAGAAGAGGATTATAAAAATAGAATTTGGCAGAAATTGTATCATGTGTTGAGGAAGGGTAATCCTCCCTTTGCTGCCATTTTGTCTGAAACCCACCCCATCAAAAAAATATTTTAAAATTTAAACTACTCTACAAGGCTTTTGGAATTAGAGATGTTGTTAGTGTTGTGGGGGCTAATTTGTTTATTTATGTGTTCACTTAACACAACATAATGCTCAGCTTTCTCTCTAAGGGGTCATTTTTGCCTAGGTCCCCTGCCAGACTCAATCCCTGGTGGCTGGGGTCAGGTTCCATGGCCCAAATTGGCTGCCCGGGGTAGCCAGTGAAGAGGGGTCACTGGTAGCAGAGCAAGATTAGATTTTGAGAAAAAGTACATGCAGTTTCTATTAGGAAAGAGGGTGAAAAGAGTGTTCATTCAATTTCATGGGTCTAGAGTGAAAAGTGGCAGAAGTTCATGGCCACCATTATCCATCAAATGATTTGCCAATTCAAGTTTTCAGCACTGTACTTCAGAACTGCTCACCTAGTTTCCAGCTTACAGCTCCCGCTCATTTCTCTGAGTGTGTTGCTCTTTACTCAGCATTTTCTTCTATCACCTAAATCTGGCTTTTCTCTCCCAAATCACTTTAAAAATTCACAGTATCCATTAGTCCCAGGAACTTGAGTTGACATTAGGGCACATGCTTCTGACTAGAAATACTCAAAATCAACATAACTTTTTTGTGGTTTTTGTTTGTTTGTTTGTTTCCAGTTTTGCTTTCTCTCATGAGCCATATTCTATATAATTTAGGGTGTTTCACCCACAAACAGCTTAAAATGTTTTTTTAATAGTTTATGAACAACAAATACCTTATTGAAATGTGTCCAATAGGTAAAGTTTCCCTTAAGTTTGAATTCATAGCACACAAAAGACATTTGTCATTTTGCTCTTGGCACATGCGTAGATGTACCAACAAATCATGTAATTGGAAAATTTTAAATATTTTATTCTGGGTGGTATCTTTGTTTTTTATAGCCTGCTACAAATATGGTTTAAAGTTCTTTCCCTTAAATGACACAAAACTATTCTAAAATTGGCTGTGGACTGACCTACCCAGGACTGAGAAGGAATCTAGAAACAGAAACATTACAAACTAAAATTAGCTGCGGACTGACCTACACAGGACTGAGAAGGAATCTAGAAACAGAAACATTACAAAATACTAAGCTGAAGAAGATAAACTAGACATAACCAGTTTACTTAACCATGACATCTTTCTCGGTTCCTTCTTAACTCTGTATTTAGATTGAAAGTAAACTTTCCTGCTTCTGCAATATTTGGAACACAACGATATAAACTGTTACGGCTTTATATTTGAAGGATAAATACAGCCTTGTATCCAAATTCTGTTCAAGAGAAATATTTCAGGTCCAGTTGTGACATTGCTAGAACTCAGTGATATTAAACATACCATGACAACAGCCCACCCCCACCCCAAAATAGAAAAAGATAGCAAAGACACCTGGGTTGTTTTTTTTTTTTTTTGATGTTCTTTTAAACCCTATGGTCAATGAGAGATGACCAGATGTTATCTGGTAAGTATGTATCAGTGTAGTGGACTTTAGTGTGAAACTAATCCATGTTCAACAAAGAGTCCGCTATGCCTAGCCTGGCAAAACTGTGAGTGACACCTAATAGTAAGGAATTTATCTTAAAGAAAAAAGAGGTGGATGGCAAGAGAAGTCCAAGGATAACAGGTTGACATGAAAGATGAGGGCAACTCATTGTTCTTATATTCCATAGGCTCAGCTTCCAGTCCAGGTTTTAGGCCAAAAGCTAAAACAATACTAAAAAAATTTTTTTTCAAATTATCTGTGAGAGGTGGAGAGTATAACATTACATACAACAGAAAAAATAATAAAATAAGGAAGGATTTTGCCTACTGAAGTGAAGAAACCAATTTAGTTTTGACTTATTCAGGCTTCAGAAAACACAAAGGGATTTCCAGGCCGTGGGCAGGACAGTGACTAGTACAACAGGGTGTGACAGCAACAGTTTCGGCAGCAACGGGGGAGAAGCAGGTGCAGCGAGAGCCTCGGTGTCCCCGACACTGTGCACGGCGCCTGTCCCCAACACTGTGCATGGCACCTGTCCCCAACACTGTGCATGGTACCGCAGCACAGACACAGCCAGGCACAGCCCATGTCTCCCCCACATGGAGCAGAGACAGAGGCTTTTGCCACCACGACCAGGGATATGCAGCATTTGACCACAGGGGACCTGGGCAGATGGTGAATGGAGGTCCCCAGTAGGAGAGGACTGCATTCATGAGCACATAGGCTATGCCCTCTAAGACAAAGGAGGCATTTGGGGGCATCACAATGATTACCAGTGGTACTGAAATTTAATAGATAAGGGACATAAATGTTAGATTTATGCCCTGTGTAGGCTAAATCTGATATTTCTTTGGAAGACACTGGTAAGGCATAAAGTCTAACATCTGTTTAAATGGTGAGGCTCCCATTCTCATTGTTCAGCATGTATACCACAACAGCTGTTGCATATCACCCTGTGCAACAACAAATTGTCCCCTGTCCCACATCACTTTTGAATGTCTCACTGGATATTGATGTGGATGAAAAGCCTGTTGGTAACTATCTGAACCTGGAGCTTGACTCAATGTTATATATAAACTCCAAGCATTTTACTCAGTTTAATACATACTGAATTTCGTAGAAATGTAATTCCATGGTCAAGCAAGAGAACGCTATGCTTTGTTTTGTTTGTGACATCCTTAAGAGTTGTTCATCATTTTGGAAAGATACATGAACACATCACCAATAGCAATGTGACCCATGGAATCTTAGTATTCCACTACAATAAAGCAGTACCCATCTGAATTTATAGCTCTCACATTCATGGTGATTCTAAAGATGAGTGGAAGCATTTGACTATTTCATTACACCCTCTGGTGTCATCATGCATAAACATTTACATATTGAAATACATGTTATGTTATAAATCTCCTTCCTCTTTTTTGTCCTTATATTATAGTTGGGGTATTATACTACTTTGTTGAAATTACATGAGTTAGGTGTATTATAGATATTTTACTCCAGATCAAGCAGTTGTCAATAAATATATTTGCTAGCAAAAGAGAATGTGGGGTCGGATAGGAATGGGAAGATTGCTTTAAGATGACCCAGAAGTTGTTAGTAGCAGGATTTTAAGGTGAAGGGGCCTGAAGATAGCAAGCACAGGTAGAGGTAGAGAAATATTTTTGTGATGATTTTAGGATCCAAGTTCTACTTCCAAGTTAGTGAGTTCTGAAAAATATGGGTCTCACCAAACTATATTAATGTAGTAGCTACTAATTATCAGCTAACGTATGGAGACACTTATTGAAAGAACAATCATAATATTTAACATTTATAAAGCATTCACTCTATTCCTTGTTTCAAGTACTTGAAATGTATTAATTCATTCTATCCTCTTAACAATCCTAAGGGACAGAGTTCTGATCATCCCTACATTATAGAAAGAAAACTGAAGCACAGAGAAGGTAAGAAACTTGCCCAGAGATGCTGAGCTCTTAAGTGATGATAGGCATGGGATTTATACACATACAATCTGGCTCTATCTGCACCTCCCCAGTATCCTACGACAGCTGTGCAATCAGATCAAAGCAAGTACTCATTTTGAAAACTATTTTCAAGAACCATTAATTCCACAGAAATCATATATTTCCCATAAAACATGATTTGGCTGTATTTGCATTCATTAATTCATATTTCCAGATTGGCGCTTTACAAGTTTGGCAGCACAATCAGTGAATTCTAAAGAATATCATAAACCCGCCTATGAAGGCCAGAAGAGCAGCTCCAAAAAGCCGGAACAACTAATTCTTGGCTTTTCCAAGTGGCCCAAGGTGGGGTCACTATCATTCCAGGGGTCCAGACCTAAGGCTGGTGGCTACACCCACAGCTGACTCATGCATGATCCCAGGCATATGACTGCAATATGAGGTTTGCATTGGTAAATTTTCTATGTTGCCTAGAAAGGTTGCAGATGGCTTGAGGAGTTGAGTCTGGAGTAGGCACATCAGAAAAGGGGTAACAGAAGGATGAGGAGGACCCTCAAGGATTGCCAGTGAGTGCTGAGGGTTGGAGCTTCTGATTCTCTCAGGGCTGGCAATTCCCTTCTGCTGCTGAGTGCCCTATCAAAACACTAAAACAACACAAGACAAAGACAAACAAACAATTTTCTGCCTGCAGCAATTGCACTTATGCATAAATATTAAGATAAATAAGAATTTAAAAGAATTATTTTAGTTGATGAAAGAATAATAATAAATCATAGCAGAATGGATAAACAAATTCAATTTTTCACTAGGCCCAGGTGTAACAGTTTTTTTTTAAATACTCCTTTCTTATTTTCTTGCATTATAAGACAGGCTTAAAATACAACATAGTAGTTTAAATTTATAGAATTACAGCATAGTGCTTTATATATAGATCTGCTGCTTTATAGCTGTGTATCCCAGAGGTCTTCAGAGCCTCCATTCATTCATCTAAAAAGAGCATGAACATACCTGCCCCATAGATGGTTATAGAGGGTGAAAAGAATGAAGTGTGTAAAGGGCTTGACACGGTGTCTAACATGATAAGTAAAAATCTTGTTAATATCTTAGGGTAACCTGTCTATAAAATAATCCTATGGCATAAATCAGAAAGCCCCACTATAATTATCTATAAAACAAGCCAAAAACTACTACTAATTCTGTTTGGTGACTGTACCCAACCTCTAGCACTAAGTCATACTTACTTGTCTGTTTCTTTCCAAAGCAGAAAGGCTCTAAAAAGCACGATATATACTGTTGTGACAGTTTTATGTCAATGTGGAAAACTGAAAACTTCATTCAATTTTCCCCTGCAAATCAATTCATGGATATCCAGAGTAATATAGACATAATCCCTTCTGTATTACTTTTATAGATTTATAATACATATTCTTTTATAAAACATTTTCATGACAACTCAATGAGGAAAGAATGGTCAGTATAATTGTTCCCATTTTATAAGCCTAGAAAAGAGGCACAAATGGACTAAGTACTTTCCCTAGAGTCACATAACTATATTTAGTAGGTGGAGAAAACTCAAATTGGGTTTCCTAATACCTGGGCCATAGCATTTCTGATTTCTGCCTTCAATGTATATTACTTCCTCTAGGTTGGAATTCTTAATAGTACACACGTATATCCTCACATATGCTCAGAAATAGGTGAGGCAAAATGGGCCAAGGAAAGGTCCTCTCAGTTAATATGCATAAATTACCTGCTTTGTTCTTTTGGGGGTAATGCTACGCATTTGCTTGTGAAATGACTATTGGAGTTGGGATTGTACTGCCGCTCTGCGTCTATGATGCTATTCATTAAAATGACTCAGGAGAGAAAGTTCCGTATTTCACCATTAGATGGTGCTAGGAGAAGTTTAAAGAAAATGGTCTCAAAAGTTACTGATGCTGCGAATCCCAGGATTTGAATGGGGTTTACTGTATAATAGAGTCCAAGCGTCTCTCCCAGACAGGAGCACGCCCAACCCATCAAAGAGTAAAACATCTCCTAAAGCTACACCATTCATTCAGGTAATTATACTTCTGCCAAGTTGTGTATCCTTTCTAATCACGACTTCAACTGCAAATGAAGGATTCTAAGATTCTATTGAGGGAAATGTATGTATTTCACTTTGTTTATAGTTTTCTGCAACTCTCATTTTGAGTATTTTTTTTCAATAATAATTTAAGTAGAGACAGGTAGGTCTCACTCTTTTTCAGGCTGGTCTTATGTATTTCACTTTGTTTATAGTTTTCTGCAACTCTCATTTTGAGTATTTTTTTTCAATAATAATTTAAGTAGAGACAGGTAGGTCTCACTCTTTTTCAGGCTGGTCTTGAACTCCTGCCCTCAAGTGATCCTCCCACCTCCGTCTCCCAAAGTGCTAGGATTAGCAGCATGAGCCACCATGCCTGACCTCATTTTGGGTCTTCATCAATATATTTTGTAACAGAATGTCAGATTGGAAGAGACTAAATGCCTGTTACAATGTATTGGTCCTAATCAATTGTATTATTAATTGTTATGGTTAAAATGAGAAGTCTGAGAGACTAGTCATAACAAAGCATCATCTTTCTATGAATAATATGTTACATAACATATAATTTATGGAATTGTGTGCATGCATTTCAGCTACTGCATCCCTTTAGTGGGCCTTTATTTTCTGATACTGATGATACATTGCAAATCAAAAGTCAGTGCACAGCCCTGGACTTCTGTGAAAATGAATGAAAACAGCCTTGAGCACTGTAAACTTACTAACACTGTTTTTCTTTTGTAACACTTGTAATTTTGTTGTTGTTCAATATGTCTCTACCATCAGAAAGAGGCAGGGAGAGTGATTGTGTTGCAGTTGAACACATTAAACCCCCAACACAAAACTCTCTCTCCCTCAATCTCTTTCTGTGTATGTGTGTGTATGTGTTTATGTGTGCATATGAAATGATAGATTTTAAAAATGCATAAATGAATAATCAAAATCATAGTACAGTCTAGTTCTCTTTCATTTATTTACTCACAAAGCATGCATGTAAATTTCAGGATGAATTTTTCACCAACTCAGCAGCTGAATCTTGGAACCTGATTGCATTCTGCACCCTTCTTAATCCAGTTCCTGTAATCCCCAAGGGGAGCCCCTGATAGCTCAAAAATAGAAAGTTTGGCCACTGCTGTAAAAGCTTTCTCATCTATTTTGAAGCAAGTAATACTTTTTAGGTATCTTTTCACTATTTCAGAATATCTCACAACTTTTCTGTTGCAAACACAGAGACTCAGGAAGAATTTATATGGGGAAAATACCACAATCACTGCTTGGGTGGTACATTTGTTGAGAAAGACATAAACAGATACGGTATATTTTAGCAAACTACATACTTAACCATGGAAGGTGTCTACACATAACTAAGAATAAACTATTGGTTAATAGATTCAGGCTGGGTAAACAGGATAACCAAATCTATGAAGAACAAATATAGTTTTCTGAATATGTATTATGTAATGTAAACCAACTGAGTTTCAGTTGCTTGAAATGTTTTAGCAAGCTGTTTAGGCATTATACAGACATAATGCTTCTCACCTATGTTTTTAATCTAAATAAGTAAACAAGGCCCTGCTGGAGAGATTTAGACCACAAAAGTGCATATCCCTCTTTTTATTTTTTCCTTTTTGGTCTGTTAACAATCAGAATTATTAATAATTATCAGATTCCTACAAATTATAAGTGAAGTATGCTCTGCTATGTTGCCCCTGGTGTCAAGCAGTACTTGGTACAAGATGATAAACTCTCTAAGTGAAATAAATATACCTACATGATTACATGAGGTATAGAGGTCACAAACCAGAAATGTCAAGGTTTACCAAATCAGTTCAACATCAGGGCCTTTGAAATTTACTCTACCAGAGAGCAGACGGGTCACCCAGCCTTCTCAGCTGGTTAGTCTTTAGCACAACTTCAGAGATGTCAGCGAGCTGCCAAATGTGTTCTGGAAGATGGACATGCTGCACTCTATCCCTTTCAAACTGGCCTGACAGAAAATGTGTAATGTATAGAGCTGTGAGCAACACAGGCACAAGAGATACCTTTGGTTCAGTGAGATTGGTCTAGTTGTTCCAAGACAAGAAGAAAAAAAAATGAAGCACAGTGCAGAAAGGCAAATCTACATACAGACCAGCAGAAGGGCACTTGGGTAGCCAAAGTGTAGTATCAGAGCTCTTGGTGCTAAACAGGAGGAAAGATTAATATTCCCTTGCTTTAAAATGATTTTGAAGAGGACAGTTCTGCCTAAAGAATTCCATGGGCTTTATCATACACAATCAATAAATATTTATCAAGCCTATAATAATAGATACATGTTGTTTTTGTCTGTCCAATAACTCTTTCTTCTTTGGGGCTCTGTTCTCCCCTTTCCATGTGGATCTTAGGGAATGTTAGTCACAGTTCCCTACCTCCTCCACCTATCTCTGGCTGCTATGGGCTGAATTGTGAGACCCCAAAAATGCATATGTTGAAATCCTAATGCCTAGTAACTGAGAATATGACTGATAGCGCCTTTACAGTAAGGTGAAATGAAGTCATTAGGGTGGGCTCTAATCCAGTATGGCTAGTATCCTTATAAGAAGAGGACATTAGGACACAGACATGCACATGCATATAAAGAAAAGATCATGTGAGAATATAGCAAGTCACCTGCAAGGCAGTCATCTGTAAGTCAAGGAGAGAGGCCTCAGAAGAAACCGACCCTGCTGATACCTTAATCTTGGGCTTCTAGTCTTCAGAATTGTGAGAAATAAAATATCTGTTGTTTAAGCCACCCAGTCCATGGTACTATGCTATTGCAGCCCTAGCAGACTAATATACCGGCCATTGGAGAACCTGCAGCCCAACTACCCACAAGAGCTATTCCCCTGATCGCAATGTTGTCCAGGGCGGGCCGGTGACCTATTTTGGTCTCTCAGTTTGGAGGTGGAAGAGAAGTGGCTGTGTTTCTGAACTGAGAGTAGCTGGCAGCCATCTTCCCTGTCATGGGGAGAAAGCCTGTTTGCAGAAAGAGAGAATGAGGCCAACATATAGAAAGAAGTCAAGCTGAGAGAGAGAGAGAGAGAGAGAAACAGAGACAGAGATCTAGTGACTTGGTCCCTGAAACCAATTAGGCTTGAAGGCAGATCCACTTGGATTTACTCGTTAACCAACTCGATAAATTCCTTTTTGTGTTAGTGTGAATTGGAAATTGCACTTACAAATGAAAGAGTTCTCATTCATATGTCTATTATACTTATGGCTCTATTTCAGTTGAAGTAGAGACATACAACATAGAGAAAGGATTTAGCTATCAGTGAATTTACAATCTAGATGGAAATAAGAAACCTTTATATGAAATAGTAATAGACAAAATTACATACTAAATTACAAATTCCAAATGAATGTTAATGGAAATAAGTTTTGAGAATGCAGAGAAAAAGAGAAATCACATTTAGTTGGCATGATCCAGAAAGAATGGACACAAAAAGAGAGGAACGAGCATCCTTAAGGAGGAAGTAACAGTAAAGGCAGGAAGAGGAGAAAGTGATAAAACTTGTGCTATGGTCTGAATGTATGTGTCCCTCCCCCAATTAATATGTTGAAATTCTCACCCCCAAGATAATGGTATTAGGAGGTGGTATCCTTTGCGAAGTGATTAGGTTATGAGAGTGGAACCCTCATGACTGGGACTAGTGTCGGCATAAAAGAGACCCAGAGAGCTAGCTTATCCCTTCCACCACATGATGACTCAACGAGAAGGAGGCATCTATGAACCAGGAAATGGGCCTTCAGAGGATGCCAAATCTGATGGTGCCTTGATCTTAGACTTCCCAGCCTCTAGAACTGTGAGAAGTAAATTCTGTTGTTTATAAACTGTCTAGTCTATGGTATTTTGTTGTAGCAATCCAAACAGATTAAGACAGTGTGCTTCTTGAAGGAATAGTAAAGGGAAGATCTTAGCTTGAGCAGAGAGTTATGTTGGGGGGAAAATGGAAGACCAGGGGGAAGTGTAGACTGTCTAAGCCTGTGGCGAGGCCTGAGTACCACCCTAAGGAGTTTGGCAGAGTGAAGTGATTAAGACAGTAGGCTCCAGAGTCATACTACCCAGGTGCAGATATCATGGTTAGATGTCTGATCCTAGAGAATTCACCTACCTTCTCTACAATAGAGTAAAATAGGGATAATGATGATATCTTCCTCAGGGGAATATTGTGAGCACTAAATGAATTAATTAGAGCAGTGCTTAGCACATAGGAATTATACAATAAACGTTAGCTTTTCCTATTCTGTCAGAGTCATTAAAAATTCTTGTGGGAACGTGGCATATGCTAAGTCATGTTTTAGGAAGATTGAATTCGAAGTGACATGGCAGAATGAATATGGGAGAAGAGTAAGAGAGAGAGAGAAAGGAAGTGGGAAAATAGTAAGTGTATATGCAATACTAGCATAAAGTGATCAGAGTTGCAACTAGTATGTCAATAACTGAAGAGTCATTGATTTTCAATTATCCTAATTTCAAAACCAAGGAATGGCTTACAAAAATGCAATGCTCAATTAAAAAGTAAAAACAAATCATGAAGCATTACTAAGAAAAAAGTACAAAAAAAAATAAGTGAGCAGGGTAAATTTTAATTATTTTTGAGGATATCCTAAACATGAAGCTAAGGTGTAAAAACAACTTTAAAATGATAACTTGATTATGTAAAAATTAAAACCCTATGTGAGCCTAGAAATACCATAAACAAAGGTAAAAGATAAGTATATATTTACAATATTTTTGAAAAAAATTAATATATGTCCATATATGTAAGTATATATATTTTAAAACAAAACCTATTGCTACTATACATGTCACATAAATATCATACAAATAGGCAAAATATATAAAATAATATATGAATATACATATAATACATACATTCTGGGGATTCCTTTCCTTTATTTATTTTTAACTCAACTAATATGGCTTGAACATTTTTCTATAACAGCATATGTACATCTCTATCATTTTTAATGTCCTCATAGTTTTCTACTGATAAATGTGCCATAATTGTTCACACTTGAATTATGTAACATTCTAGTATATAAAAATTACAGATGAATAGGAAAGCTATAGAAAGTTCTGTAATTTCACTAAATTTACATTTTTTCTTTCTTTTTGCTTATCTGTATTTTCTATTCTATTATAAAATAATGAATGTGTCTTACTGGCTTAACAAAGGCGTAATAAAAGGAAAAGATAAAAAGTAAAAAATGCATGCTTGATCATTTTTAAAATTTGATTCCTATTTTTATTAACTTGTTTCTCATGAGGATAAAAGAAGAAAAGAGAACATTTCTATTAACTTTTATTTTTGATAAATACAAGAAATCACAAAAAAGTGTGGGTGCATGTATTTTCCATCCCCACTGGCAACCATAAATTGTCTCTATTCTAGAGTTAAATTATGATTTTCAGACTGAACTTTCCCAAGCTTCTTGGGGGTTAGAGACGTGTCAGGAAGGCATCTCCAGGGACCAGCAGGAGGAAGGAAAGAAAGGAAAAGGAAAGGATTAAGAGGGAAGATCCTACCCTTTATTATCTAAAGCAATTTCATTTCTTTCTGGCTTATATGGGACTCCTGTGTACTTTTTTAAGGTTTAGAGCTTTAAAAAGAAAAAATTTACCCAACATCCACTGTAATCCAGATCAATGCTCTTTATTTCTGATTTAGGTTTTCTGGCCATATCTCACATACCTTCACTTTTTTTTTTTTTTTTTGCAAGATCCATGGAGAAAAACAGCTAAAGCACAATAGTCAGCAAGAAATAGTAGATTTATTTCCTCCACCCTGAATGCAGAACCATTAAGATGAAGAAACTGCCCAGAGAGCTAATCTATAAGAAGTACTAAAATATCACTGGATAAATAAAGAAAGAAAACCCTCACCATCATCTTCCTACTCTATCTTCCAGCAGTCAGCACTTAGCTTCTTCTTGAAAGAAATGGTGAGCAAATATTTAAAGACTTGGTTTGAAACAGTACAAAAATATGAGCCTGCCTGAGAGAATTACTTGTCTATCTTCAGCTGCATGCATGAGGACCAACCAACCATGTGAGAAAGGGTTAAATGTGCCCTTTTAGACAGTGTGGGTGATCTGTGTCTTGGCTGCAGTGGTAACCACCCAGAAGTTGGTACTATATCATGAAATGTATTTGTGTCTTTCTACCTTGTTTATGGGTAGTATTATAACAGTTCTCTAGTTCTTTTATAGATGTAAATATCTTATTCAAAATGGGTAATTATCGCTTAGAGAAATGAGACAGTATTTTCTACTCTTTCTGCCCCTGTTCTCTGTTCCATAGCATCAGCTCAATATTATCCATTTATCATAATGGATAAATAGATAAATCAATCCAGGCATTGCCAAGACCCACTGATAATCAGCAGGGCTCCCCTTCCACAACTCTGACCCCATTCATTAGATTCATTAGTGTATTAGTCCATTTTATGTTGCTATAAAGGAAATACCTGGGCCTGAGTAATTTATAAAGAAAAGAGGCTTATTTGGCTCATGGTTGTGCAGGATGTATAAGAAGCGTGGTGCCAGCATCTGCTTCTGATGAAGGCTTCAGAGAGCTCCCAATCAAGGCGGAAGGTGAAGGGGCAGCAGGAGTGTCACATGGTGAGAGAATAAGCAAGAGAGGGGGGAGGTGGTGCCAGGCTCCTTTAAACAGCCAGCTCTCAAGTGAACTAATAAAGTGAGAATTCACTCATTATAACAGGGAGGGTACCAAGCCATTCATGAGAAATTTGCCCCGATGACTTGAACCGCTCCCCCCAGGCCCTACCTCTAATACTAGTGATCAAATTTCAACATGAGATTTGGAGGGAGGGGTCAAACATCCAAATTGTATCAATTAGTATGCACTCCAGTCTTTATTTATTAGAGTAACTATTATATGTCAGGGACTATGACCATGCACTGAACTTGGGAAATAAAAAAGTAAGGTACCATCCTCAAGAAGTCTCAGTCCTTTTAGGGAGCCAAACACATACAAATACAGCTGACCCTTGAGCAACACACGTTTGAACTTTGCAAGTCCACTTATATGAGGAGTTTTTCCAATCTATAGATTGAAATATTTTTTGGAGATTTGTAACAATTTGAAAAAAACTCACAGGGGAACTGCATAGCCTAGAAATATTGAAAAAAATTAAGAAAAAGGCATGTCATAAGATGTATAAAATATGTGTAGATATTAGTCTATTTTATAGACACCACACAGGAGGAACTAACAGAAGACGACTTGATGGAGATGAGTACTTCCAAACCAGTGCCAGATGAAGGGGAAGAATATGTATAAGAAGCAGTACCAGAAAACAAATTGACATTAGGCAGTCTGTCAGAAGGGTTCCAATGATTTAAGATTACCTTCGACTTCTTTTACAAAAGGGACCCGTCTTTGGTATGGGCACTGAAACTAAAGCAAGTGGTAGAAGAAGGATTGGTACCATATTAAAAAAATGAAAATTTTTAGAGAAATGAAAAAGCAAAAATGTCAGCAGAAATTATGATCTATTTCTGTAAAGTTACATCTAGTATGCCTGCCTCTCCTTCTTGCTCTTCCACCTTCTCCAATTCTTCCTCCTCTGTCACCCTCGAGACAGCAAGAACACCCTCTCCTCTTCCTCCTACTCCTTAGCCTACTCACTATAGAGGTGACAAAGATGAAAACTTCATGATGATCCACTTCCACTTAGTGAGTAGTAAATATATTTTCTCTTATGACTTTCTTGATAATGTTTTCTTTTGCTAGATTAATTTATTATAAGAATACAGCATATTTTATATATATATATATATATACATATATATATATATATATATATACACACAACATACAGAATATGTGTTAACTGACTGTTTACACTATTGGTAAGGCTTCCACTCAACAGTAGTCTATTAGCAGCTATGTTTTGGGGAAGTCAAAAGTTATACTTGGATTTCCTACTGCATGTGTGGTCATTGCCCTTTATCCCCACATTGCTCAAGGGTTACCTGTACCACCAAGATATATTGTGACATTGCTACAATTGAGGCTTTTACAAGGTACAATAGAAACACAGAGGGGAAAGAGTATAAATCTATTTCAGCAAACTAGGTAGACTTCTCTCTGAAGACATGCTCCAGTCAACCTCTTAAAAAATAGCTTAAATTTTTAATATGTAATATATAGATGAAAATGTTCCCAGTGACTACCTCTGGGTTGGTAAATTTGTGATACTTATTTTCTTCTTCATATTTTTTTTTTAATTTAAAACCAACATGCTAAATTTGGAAGGAACATGCCCTTGGCCTGCCACTTAACTTCTCTCATGCCTATGGTTGACTAGCAAATTAATGATCTATTTTCAAATGTCTGAAGAAGACCCCCAAAGCAATAATAGCATCAACAAAAATAAATAAATGGGACATAAATTAAAAAGCTTCTGCACAGCCAAAGAAACTATCATTAGAGAGAATAGACAACCTATAGAATGGGAGAAAATATTTGCATGCTATACATCTGATAAAGGGCTGATAACCAGAATCTATATAGAATTCAGGAAAATCAGCAAGAAAAAAATCAAACAACCCCATTAAAAAGTAGGCAAAGGACATGAATAGAAATTTTTCAAAAAATAAGGTCCCATCCTTACTTTTATATTCAGAAGAAGAGAGACTAATGACCAAGAAACATATGAAAACATGCTCAACATCTCTAATCATCAGAGAAATGCAAATCTAAACCACAGTGAGATACCACTTAACTCCAGTGAGAATGGCTTTTATCAAAAATTTCCAAAACAACAAATGTTGGCGTGGGTGCAGAGATATAGGAACACTCATACACTGCTGGTGGGACTGCAAACTAGTACAACCTCTGTGGAAAGTAGTATGGAGATATCTCAGAGAACTCAAAGTAGAACTACCATTTGATCCAGCAATCCCACTACTGGGTATCTACCAAAAGGAAAAAAAGACATCTGTACCTGGATGTTTATACAGCACAATTCACAATTGGAAATATGAGGAAACAATCCAAGTGTCCATCAATACATGAGCAGATTAAAAAAATGTGGTATATTACCATGGAGTACTACTCAGCCATAAAAAATGGTGACATACCTATTGTATTATCCTGGATGGAGCTGGAGTCCATTCTTCTAAGTATCACAAGGATGGAAAAACAAACACCACATATACTCACCATTAAATTGGTACTAATTGATCAACACTAACATGCACATATGGGAAGTAACATTCATAGGTTGTTGGGCAGGTGGGAGCAGGGAGGAGGGGATGGGTAAATCCACACCTAACGGATGCAGTGTGTGCTCTCTGGAGGATAGGCACGCTTGTTGGGCAGTGCAAAGGCAATTTACATTACCAAAGCATTTTTACCCCCATAATACTCTGAAATTAAAAAAAGAACTACAATTTAGTTCCATCAGCCTTAGAGTGTATGAAAATTCCTCTAGATTCTTCTATACTGCCAGTGCTAGAAATAGTTCTTAAATTTCTTTTTGCATGTGTTTTAACACGTATTTTAGAGGGTAATTGGGAGAGGTTGATTCAGGGGCCACTAGCCAGATTTCTCGGTGGTGGTCATGGTTGAGCTGACAATTTTAAGAATAGTGTGATTTTCTTCCATTTTAGCAAGTAAGGAACACATCCTACAAAGAGAGAGGAATGCACTGTGTGATTTACTCCTGTGTTTGATGTGTAGGAGCAGAGAAGTCAGATTGTAGGATTTTTCTATGGTTGGTGGCTTAAGGGCTGGTAGGGAAGAATGTTGCAGGTGCTTGTACTTCAGCTGACAGACTAAATAAATGGTCCACGATTGGCAGGAAAGAGACTGTGATCAATAATGACTGATCAACTTGGAGAAAGTGACAGAATTAAGAGTACCAAAAGTGTCATCTGTGTTTCTAAGCTCAGTGGCACTGAAGGAACAAGGAAGCTCCAAAGGTGTTGATTATGAAGTGGCGAATTAGTTTGAACATGAAGAGATAGAGTTGTGTGTGATGCCAGTTACTGAGTGAGGCTACAGAAGTGGGAGGCTGAAGCTAAGGAGAAAGGAAGTCCATGGCATTGATGAGATCAAAGAGCTGTGAGGTTGGGATCATGAAAGGGTCATCTGTGTGGATGTCAGAACTGACAAGAATGACATCAGTTCTGAAGTGCAAAGGAAGAAGTTAACCCACGTGATAATATTCTTACTGAATACATTGAATGATCCAGAAGTTGGTAGATGATAGTGAAGAGATGTTGACAATCCCAACTCTGGAGATTAAGGTTTTAGCAGAAAAGCCCAGCTTTATTGTCCCCCAGGGTTAGCAGAGTTTCTGTTTTGTGAGGAGAATGGAAATGGGAGTCACCAAGGGCTCAGGAAATGCAAACATGTCCTGAGAGGAAGGAGTATAGCAAAGTATGGGGATGAGGAGGTGGGAGGAGAAATACTAGGCCACTGGATGGGGTCTGAATCCCTAAAAGTGACTGAATTTTACAGTGACAAGAAACTTAAGGAAATTTTCTAGAGGTTTTCAACATTGCCACGTTGGGAGATATATCTGGGTGAGGCCACCTGGTATTACCTTATACTTTCTTATTTCTTCAAAGCTTCTCTTCTTAGAAACCAAATGGCTTTTGTTAAAGTCTCTACATTTGATGACAGGCCAAATACTGAAAAGGTACAGTTTATCTGGCCTCTCAAGCTTCTGAACTGATTATGAAATGTGTTATGTCACATGCCAGGCCCCCGTAAACATCTGAATGCTTGACTCCTGTTCTAGATAAAATCTATCCTTGGATCAAGTCAGAGCATCAGAGAACTGCTTATTTAGGCCCCACTCTTTCAGTCCCTAGACAGACTTTTTTTTTTTTTTTTTTTTTTTTTTTTTTTTGAGACAGAGTCTGGCTCTGTCACCCTGGGTAGAGCTCAGTGGCATCATCAGAGCTCACTGCAACCTCAAACTCCTGGGCTCAAGCCAAACTCCTGCCTCAGCCTTGCAAGTAGCTGGGACTATAGGGGCACACCATGATGCCCGGGCAATTCTTTTATTTTTTTATAGAGATGGGGTCTTGCTCTTGCTCAGGCTGGTCTCAAACTCCTGAGCTCAAGCAATTCTCCAACCTCAGTCTCCCAGAGTGCTAGGATTACAGGCGTGAGCCACCGCGCCCAGCCCCTAGACAGACCTTTATGAGCAGATCTAATCAACTTGTTTTAATTATTTATGAAAGGGTGAGGGTGAGATACTCTGGCTAGAGTCTGGATAATGAATTGGATTATTGAGGAGCAAGAAAGGAAGTGGGAAGAATATGAGAGAATGTTGACTTAGCCTAGGCTGGTTCTGGCAGAGAGAGAGAAAAGTGGATAGATACAGTGAGCTTTGGGGATGGATGGCTAGCTGACAACTGAGTGGGAATTTGAATGCACTTAAAGAAATTCTACCAATTAGAAATTCACTGGGTTTGCAAGCCTCTTTTATAAAAATGCAAATACATCTAAGAGGCTTATGGCTGGGGTGAGGGTATAATTTAGTCTGAATTAGTTCCATCAGCTTACTTTCTGCTATCACCTAGTTGAAGTCAGTCATACTAAAGAGATGAGAGTTTTACTTGGGGAAATAATGTTTTGCATAAAGGATATAATCATGTTTGGGACAGAAGGTGAGATTCTTTGGAACGATAGAAGCATCAATGAGCCCACAGAAAGCAGAGAGAGGAGGCTTCAAGATTTGAGAATACAGAGAACAAGCAAGCTTTAAACTTCTCTGAAAGTTTGCTTGAAATATTGGACCTAGAATAGCAAAAATAATCAGTGCCACATAAAATAAATAATGATTATTGGTCAATGTTTAAAAATAATTTCAATTGTATTATATTAAAGATATATTTTATATTTTTTAGTAAATAGTCTATAATTTTTAAAGCCTCATCTTGCTTAGATACAACAAAAGGTGTTCAATTTTATCTATTCTTTTTCTTTTTCTTTATGTACTCACTTGTTACTGAAAACATAGATCCTAAAACACTTAAAATATTCTCTTTTGTGCAAGTCTGGGTATATTTCAAACTTTACATGAAAGCCAGTGCTCAGAGCTAAGATAAAACTACTGGAAAAAATGAGTTATAGCCAAAACTTGGGCACAGTCCTAACCAGGATTTCTTGGATGGGGATATTGTACTAAAAAGAACAAAAACAACAACTCGCAACCCAAGTAAAACAGTTCTCTTATGTTTGGTTTTGTACTTGTATTTCAAATATGGGGAAAGAAATCCTTTTATCAAAAAAAATAAACTTCATAAAAAGCAATAAAAAATATTATCAACAAGTTTGGGCCTAAAAATTATGAAACTTTTTTTTTCAAAGGCAAAGCATTCAATGGCAAGATAAAAATAAATGTTTATGCTAGCTAGTAAAATTTCCATGGATGTGTGCCCTTCAATGTGAGTCACAAGTCTAATGTCAGGTACACTCTGTTTGGCTATGGAAGGGAACAGAGCGTGTTAACCTTTCATGCTGTCTCCAATCACTCCTCTGCATCTAGCCAAAACCCTGTCCTGCCTCCCTTGCATGGGTTCCAGCTGCATTTGCCAGTATGATCATCTCTTCTTTCTTAGCATCCCTGTCTCTTCCTACTGCTAAAGATAAAACCTGGGATAGCAAGTATATACTGTGCAAAGGCACAGTGGAATCAGAGAATCACAACATTATTGATCATTGCCAAACCCTGTATTTTTAGATATAAGAAAACTGAAGCACAACTAGGTTTTAAATCTTGGTCAGAATTATACATAAGTTTCAGAGCTAGAACGTGTCAAGTATTCTGTTCTGAAACTATGGGAGATGCTTCTCTGCATATTTCACACTTCTGCACATTTTGCAAACAAAGGCCCTGACCACCTTTGTTCTGAAGCAGTTTTTCAAAGATATTGCATATAGTGAATAGCCTTGAAAAATAGAGATGATATGTCTTACTCCAGAGCAAGGGGAAGGCTTGTTGTTTGTTCAGTATAACAAAAATAATGTCTCCCCCTGGGGCAAAGGGCAGGTATACTCACTGCACATTGTAAAAGATTCAAATCACCTAAGCTCAGGGTTCCTTTCTTAAAATGCAAACCACTAAGTATCCATGGGGGATTGGTTCCAGGACCTGCTACAGATATCAAAATTCATAGATGCTCAAGTCTCTGATATAAAATGGCATAGTATTTGCATATAACCTACACACATCCTTGTGCATACTTAAGTCACCTCTAGATTACTTATAATACTTACTAGAATGCCTACATATCACTTCAGTGGATTCAGTGCAGTACTCAGCATGCAACACATTTAAGTTTTGCTTTTCGGAACTTTGTGGAACTATTTTTCCTAGTATTTCCTATCTATGGTTGGCTGAATCCAGAGATACAGAATGCACAGATATGGAGGGCCAACTGTACACAAACATCACCCAGCTGGGGCTACGTGAACTTGGGTTTGGTGAACTAGTACAAATGCTAATAGTACGCTTACTGCTATTGCTATAAATAAAAATGTCATTTGTCCTTGACCCAGGCATCTCATGTCGTATGCCAACACTTACGAAACTGTGGCAGGTAGGGTAAAACTTAGACCCTTTGTAGTTTGACAGAAACATAAAATTTTAGTGATAATTTATCATGTAAAAAGAAAATATTAAGTATTGTGAGGCCTGTTGCTTGATTTTTCAAATATAGGATGACCCTTTTACCATTTTTTGAGCATTGTGTTACAACCAATATATAATATGCTTTATTCTTCAAATCAAATCAGACATACCCACATACATATACAGATAGAATCTACTTTGATTTTTAAAATTAAACCTATGAAATGGATGTTATGATACCCATTTGATAGATTAGAAAACCAAACAAGCAAAAACCAGCAAGCCCCTGAAGTTAAGCCACATAGCTAATAGGTGGCAGAGCTAAAAATCTCTGGTTTCAAAGTTTGTGTTTTGTCAACCTTCAAATGTAACACAGCTTAAAATGGCACAGGCCATTTTGGCTTTAAATGAAATATAAGATTATATACTATTATGTTTAGTTTTACTATCTCGCCTTTTTAATAATACCATATAATTAGGAACTGACATGTTGCTACCTAATCTATATTCAATATTAAATATTCAGCATTCATAACAAACAAAATATTTTTAGTTTTGTGAATATTGAATTTATATTATATACTGTATATTCAAAGCAACAGTCTACAACAAAAGCTACTGTTTATAAAACTTAGAAAATAATGCTGCAGACATACTCCTTTAAATCTAAGCACCTAAGAAAATTATCTTCAGTTAGAGAAAGATAGCAATGAAAGAAGAATGAATTCCATGTAAAGACTGCATATTCTGTGAAACTATCTGTTAGTCACAGAGATAAAGAGAAAATTAACACACTAGACAGAGTACGGAAAGGACTACAAATGTATCGAACTTATAGATGTTCTTAAGAATAAAAAGTGTTTAAAGTAAAAGACAGAAAATACTTCTTAATTTTATGGAAGCAAAATGTAAAATATAAATTTATATAAGAATTATCTGGGGAATTTTTTTAAAACTGGTAATCCATTTCTGACCATAAAGAGTTTTTCACTTCCATGATTCTATTCTGCTAACTACAATGCTAAAGAAACTTAATGTTATGAATCAACCATCTGAAATTAAATAAATGCCCCCCCCCCAAAAATCACCCATACTTTTAAATCTGTAGGCTCTGTTCAAATGTAAACAAATTTTTTCAGATTGCCATAACTAATGGATTTCTGGATATGTATTAATGTTGTATTAATGAACATAACTATTTCACTTGCTTCTCACAAAAAATTACTTTTTATAAAATAAAAAAACTAGCTAAAGTTTACAAAAAGAGAAAATACAGAGATTATGAAGTCAGTTATAATTGTCACATAAAGTAATAACTACAGAACCAAATTTATGCAGTGATTTTAGACATGTATCTTACATTGAAAGTTGAACTGCTGATCCATTTTTATTATGCGTTATTTTAATTCCTGGTAAATGACAGTAGAAGACTGTAATCTTTACAGTGGGACATACCACTGTGGTTCATGTGGGTGTAGAGGCAGAAACTCCAGTGGAAAAGCTGATAGGTTAAGATATAGCATCAGTTTTCTGATTCCATTAGGACACAAATTAATAAAAAACAATATTAAAGCTATGCAGATCTAAATTTTAATTATGTAGTGAAATACTTTCTGGGGGCTCACACTATTAAACATTAAATGGGTTTAAATAAGAAATTTGAGGAAACTTTTCATTGACGAGTTTTAAAGTAAGCTATAATTTCATCTATGAGGGCTCAATATATTAATATTAATACCTTCTGATGTTTTTTTCCCCTCTGGGAACCTATGAAGAAACTGGAGATAATAATTTTTGTCCCAAATTCCTTGTATAGTCAAGACACAGAATTTATTCATTCATCATCCTGTCTTAAACACATAGACAAATTGAGAGGATTGCAGAAAGGAGAAACACATTTGCTAGGAGAGGAATAACTTAATCAGAAGAAATAGAAGTTTTTTAAAACTTAGTTTTATATAATTAAGAACTACTATAATAATTACCTTTAAAATAAAGAAGCAGTCAATTTAAAGAAAAACAGAAAGGAGAAATACTCATCTAGCAAATCAGAAGGCGAAACTAAAAGAATATCAATGTTATGCTTGTATTCCTTATTATCAAGGTCTTCCCACTGGCAAAGCTTTGTGGACTATGGAAGATTTGTGGTAGTGAAATTCATAAACAAAGGAGCTAAAGATGCTGATTTGAGACCTCATTAGTTGGTGTCTGCCAAGGAAGCCTGCATATCTCACATGTTTAAGCACAAGGAAGCAAACTAAAGATTACCTGGAAATCTTCTAATTATTTGACATAATCCTTCCTTTCTGCAAAGCTGATGCTGTATTTCTGGTAATATGTTTACCTGAAAGGAATGCAAAAGAGTCTAGTGAGTTAGGAATTCATAAATGCTAAAGCAAAGGAAACACAAAAAACCCAGATAGTTGAAAAAACTTGATAGTTGCAAATTTTGCTTTGCAAAAAATAGTATTAAATATATTTCAAAGTCAAATACACTCCAAAGTTCTAAAGATCCTAAGTGATTTGCATCACATAGATATTTAATGGTAATTCAGTGTTAAGCCTGTTTCCAAACTCCATATATAGTCTTCACTTCATACTGATGGGCATAATTGTTTCCAAATATAAAACCCAGTTACTCCCCAAACTCTATTTTAACCAAAATTTGTTCTCAGAAAACTTTATAACTATTATCATAAATTCAAATATGTGAATTTGGAAAGATTATAAAGAAAAAAAAATACAAATAAGTTTAAGTCTCTCTTTTTGTTAATTTACAGATTGATTAGCTATCATTCACTAAATCCCACAACTAATGCCAAATATAAGAAAACCTTGTTTAAATCAACAGAAGGAGATCGGTGTAAATTAGTTTGAAAATTAGATTCATTTCTGAGACATTATTGATTATTTTCAAATTAATTCACTCTAACCTAACAAAGTACTGTAGCTTCTCCACTGTGTCCTGCTGGCATGACTAGATAAAAAGAACTCAGCTGCAGTTGGGGAAGACAGGCAACTGGAAACGGGCTGCAGCCCACTTCTGGAACTTAATAGAATCATAACCTTGAGCACACCACTTCACTCTTCATTCCAACTTCTTCATTTGCAAAACAAAGCATTTAGAGCTTTTGGTATCAAAGTTCCACTTCTGCTCTAAGATTTTTGCCAATTCAATAAGCTGTGTGTACAAAATGATTCATTTAAAGTGCCTTGAAACAGTACATTGATTAAATCTTCTCCAACTCTTGCAGTTTTATTAACCCTACTCATTTATTCAGCAATTTCTCTTTTTCCCAGTAATAGCTAGAGGAAGAATAGCTTGAGCCCAAGTCCTGAGTGAATGAAGCCCAGGCTTCAGCAGAACCTAAATAGTCCTTTTTAAAAGACTACAGGATATGAAAGTCCAAGTCATTTATGTTTTTTGCACTGGAAATTGAGAAAAGGCTGTAAGTGCAGTACACTTTTGATCTTAGAGTTGTCTACATTTCTCAAATTCAAAAGTCAGAAAGTTCAGGGACTACATGTGGGAAAAGAAGGAGGCCCTGAACTCTTCAATTCAGAATTGTTAAGAAGAGGTGAAGGAAACAGAGTACGGCAAAAGTACGGAGAACCCAGCTAGAGACAATTTTTGAGGTTTCTTTTTTTAGTTACGAAGTATCTTTCTAAATTATACTGTGAAAAACTTCAAAAGTCAATAAAATGAAACCATTTTCCCGGCCTAAAGCAAAATTACTCAGTTGCTAGTGACTTAATAGAATCTTTAACAATCGGATTCAAAAAGAGAACCAGCATTAGGTAAGTGGCGTTAAAGGTTATAGACTGACTTGGGTCCATTTCTAACCTTCTCTCAAAGGGTTAGAGCACATGTGCTGTCATTGGGCTGCTGAGAGCCCTTGTGGTTCTGCTGTCCCATCCTACACAAACTGAAAGGCTGGAAGGAACAGAAGAGTGCACCAACGGGTCAGAAGAGTTTACGGTGACGGTGCACAGACATAGTAGAGTTTGCACAAATTTCAGACAGAAGGATAGGGTGCTGTGTCATACCAGAGAGATGAATTTCCACGTGAGATATTGGGCCAGGAAGATGAACTGATTCAAACAAAGCACTTGCTTCAAAAAATCAGAGCCAAGCCAAGTGAAGCGACTGTTCTAGCCTTCTGCCTTCTATTTTCCTGAACCCCACCTAATGACATCTCTCCGTGTTCTTTCATCCAAAGTGCATGTTTAGAATTGACAGAGTTGCAATGATATAATTGTGGTGACACATGGCACCGAAATATCATCTCTGTTTGACTCTGAAACTGAGCACCAAACTAAGCAGTTAAACTGAGTAATTCAGCACAAAGTAAAAACGTTCAAGGGCCACGGGTGATACAGCTGCGTTAAATCAACTATATTAAACAGATTTTAACTTTTTAATTGTTAAACCTAGTAATTCTTCTCCTGTACCCTGGTGCTTTTTATTTTTATGCATATCATAAAATATATAAGATTTGCATCATTATTAAGTGGAACATCATCAAAGGAGTTTTAATTTGGATTTGCTGACTTTTATATGATGAGCTTCTCCAGCTTAACAGTGCACTAATTATTTTTTAATGGACTTTATTCTTAGAGCAGTTTAAGGTTCACAGCGAAATTGTGCAGAAGGTACAGAGATTTCTCATATACCCACTGCCCCCACACTTGCATAGCCTCCTTCATTATAAACATCCCTCACTAGAGCAGGGCATTTGTTACAACTGATGAACCTACATTGACATATTATTATCATCCAAATTATCATTTTTAATATATATGATCTTTTATTAGGTTTGAATGCTTCATATACAGTTTACATCTATATGTACATGTATATACTTACACATAGACTGCTTTTTTTTTACTTGGTAAAAATCCTTTCATATCTTGAAAGGATTAGAATATAGATATAAAATGATAATGATAAAACCTGGGATATGTCTAAGAAATCAAATTGTGAAAAAGGGAATGTGCATTTATAAAGATTTCAGTCCCAACACATCTTCCACAATCCTAATCTGTGATAAACTGAATCTAAATTGTTACTATTACATATTGTCAGAAGCAAAATTTTAAAAACTCATTCTTCTTTTGATATATAGCCTATTAATAAGAGTAAAAATATAACATTAAAATTATAAACATTTAGAAAGTGTTTATAAATCAAAAAACCTAAAACTACAATGATATCATTAAATCACTAGGGAGAGCAGGCACTTGAATTTGAACTGTTTTTAAAGTGTAAGAAAACAACCAGGAGAAAAAAATTGTTTTTTTGGTCACTCATGAACACTGAGAGTGACACACATCACATTGTATCTGAGGGAAATGCTCTTTTACCTCGTACCTGTAGAGGCATTCATTCCTTTTATTTCATCAAAAATCAGACCTTCTCCTAAAGTAGTTTAGTATCATGCACAAGGAAAAGAATTATTGACAAGAAATTAGGAGAACAAGCTCATCAAAGAAAAAAGTCCCTGTTTTTCCTCATATCTCTCATGTGTAATTATCATTCCGTAGAATTCACCTGAAAATGGGCTGGCACATTTTAAAATAAGAGCCGTTTCATTAGTTCTCAGTGCTCTAACTACTAAAAACAGCATCCTGGTTTTAGGGACTGCAACTCCTACAATAATTTCAAGCTAGAAATGAGTATCTCTGGTTTTAAAACACTAGCTCTTGTCTGGTTGAGGTAAGATAGAGCCCCAGTTACCAAACTTAGTGTTACCCCAAATTATAGACCTCACTTCACTTTCAGCATCACATAAACCAAATAGTTTTAAATTCATGTTACCATCCTCCTGACTAGAGAGAATCCTGGCCATTCATTTTCAATAACAGATCTTTCAATCATGTTCATTAAGCACTAAAATTACAAAGTTCTAATGTGATTAGTAATTTTAATTTGAGCCAGTGCACTCTTTTTGTTCATTTGAGGTCATTGACAATCCTACAACATCCCCAGCAAATTTGAAGCAACTTCTCTTTTGAATATCTATGTTGTTTGCATAAATAAGTCATGGTTCATAAAGCTTCAAATTATTCATGCTCCACAGTGATAATTATCTACTTGTATCATTTAGCATGTATGTATTCTTTAAGAATACTCATTGGGTTAGGCTGTTAAGTGCAGTGCCTAAGTATTTATTTCAAAATGTTTTACTGGTATGACTAAGAAAACAGAAAGTTGAAGTCAGACTGCCTGAGTTTGAATCTTGGTTGCTTTATTTATTGTAATAGCATTAGCTATGAGGCCTCAGACAAGTTTCTTAACCTCTCTGCCCTTCATATTCCTCATATGGACATAAATATGTGAGCAGTTAGAATGGCGCCTGGTACATAGTAGGGTTATATAAATGTGAACTATTATAATTTGCATTTATACCTTCAAAATTGCTTGAGGATCTGGCCACATCTCACCACCTCCACTGCCACTCTGCTAGTTCAAGTCACTTTCATCTCATGCCTATATTATTGCAATAACTGGTCTCCCTATTTTGGTTCTTGCTCACTGGGTAACTTATTTTAACACAGCAGCCAAAGCAATCCTATAAAAATTCAAATGGAATCATGCCACCCCTCTGCTTAAAACCCTCCAATAACCCCCCACCTTAACCAAGAGTAAAAGCCACAGTCCTTACAAGGGTCTCCATGGCCTCCATCACTGAGCCCCCCTCCAGGTACATCTCTGTCCTCCAGCCACATGGGACTCCTTAGGTTCCTCAAACAAGCAAGACTTACTCCTTTCATTGTATGTTTGTTGTTCCTCTCCCCTGAGTGTGAGTGGCTTTACCTGAGACACTGGCATGGGAGCTCCTTGTCTTCCAGGCCTTCCTCAAATGTCACTTTCCTGGTGGAAACTGCCCCAGTCATCTCATCTAAAACTCAATCCCCAAATATTTTCTCTCTTTACTTTATTTTTCTCCTTAGTATATTTTACCTTCTAATATATCATATTTCTATGTAGTAATCTTTTTCCTCAATCTCCCCACAAGTGTCTAAACTCCCTGAGAGCAAATATTTTTGTCTATATTGTTAACTGCTATATTTCTAGTGTCTAAAACAGAGCTTAACAAAGATACTTAATGAACAATTATAGAAAGAATAAAGGGATAGATGAATAAACAAATGTATGCATAAAAGACTGATTGAATGACTTGACAAAGCCAAGAGTAAATTCACTGAGACATTCTGCAAGGAAAGCCTCTCAGGCCTTTTACGGCCTCCATCTTGATAAATGGTGTTGGTCCAAATTTAGTGTAAAAACAACCCTGAGGCAAGAAGTTTCTCATGTGACACTTTTCTATTGTATAAATAAAAGGAACTCAGACATGGCACATTTATAGAAATGTTTGAAAGTTTCTTACAGTTAAAAGTTTTTAAAAGTTTAAAGTTTAAAAAAGTTTTTAAAATTTCTTAAAGGTAAACATATATTTACCATAGGCCCCAGTAATCACCCTTGACAGAGAAAAAATTATGTTCACACAGAAACCTGTATGCCATGTTTATGGCAGTTGTTATGCACTATGGCCATAAACTGAAACCAATGCAGATGTCCTTCACCTTGTGAAAGAGTAAACACACCATGGCACATCCATACAATGGAATAGTATTCAGCAATGAAAAGGAATAAACTACTGATTCACACAATGATGTGGATGAATCTTAAATGAATTTCCTAACATGAAGGATGTCAGACTCACAATGCTACAAATGATATGATTCCACTTATATGACATTTTGGAAGACAAACCAATAGGAACAGAAAATAAATCAGCGGTTGCTAAGGGTAGAGGTCACGAGAGGGAGTGACCTCAAAGCCACAGCGCAAGTGAATTGGGGGGTAATGAGACTGTGTCATGACTATGGGGGTGGATACATGACTCCATGCATTTGTCAAAAATCCATAGAACCATAAACCACAAAGAATGAATTTTACTCTATGCAAATAAAAAAAAAAAAAACCAACCCAGATTTGTGCTGGGGGTGGAAGTGGGGAGCCAAATAAAATATAAATTGTAGCAATTGACCCTAACTGTATTACTAATGAATGACACGACCACACTGAAGGGAATGGGGAGGAAACAACTACCCTAACTTACTTCAGAAAACAGTATTTTTGGTTGAATATTATAAGGCGAAAAGACAAAAGACCCTACACAAAATTGTACTTTTATTAGTAAATTTGTTTCTTACAGGGATATAGGTTAACAATTCTGAAACTAATGTATGTGAAGGTTGAACAAATAAGGGAATATAATATAAATAATATTTATTTATATTTTTCTCACTGTCTAAAAAAGAAGTAATAAAAATGGGGGAAGGTTATAATAAATCTTGTGGTGTTGGATTACAATCAGAGGTGTGAATTAACTTTTTAATACATATAATATAGGTAGATACAGAAATAAATACAGATGTGCATATACGCATGGGTTAATGTGCACACATACATTTCCAAGTGCTGTCCACTTAGAAGGCCTATATGTCATGATATCTAATGGCAAGGAGCAGACCTAGTCCTGAGATCTTGGTTTTTAAATATCATTCTCTAAGAAAAGGAATGGAGAAATAGTTGATTCCAGCCTGGAACAGGGAAAATACAAGATGAGTTTGGAGCATCTGATGGAGCTAAAAAAGTAAGGAAAGTACCCAAGAAAGGAAGAACACATGTCAAAAGATCACAGAAGCCAATCTGAAAGAGCTCTCAATGGTAGTACTGGATTTGGAAGAATGTGAGCAAAAGAAAAAAAAAATTGATAATGATAGTACTGGATTATAACTCATAGAATACAATAAATATCCATTAGTCCATACTGATATAAATAAATTATTGAATAAATAAATACAGCCAAATTATTAAAAAAATTATTAGTGCAGTGTTAAGCTGGAGAAGCTCATCATATAAAAGTCAGTGAATGCAAATTAAAACTCCTTTGATGATGTTCCACTTGATGATGCAAATCTTATTTGTTTTATGATATGCATAAAAATAAAAATAAAAAAGCACCAGTGTATAGGAGAAGACTTATAGCATTTCCTTACAGAAGAATTCTAATTAATAATTGTAAAAGGAATCAGAGAAATAGAAAATCACCATTAGAACATGAGAATACAAATTGTTGGCTGGGCACAGTGGCTCATACCTGTAATCCCAGAACTTTGGAAGGCCAATGTGGGAGGATTGCTCCAGGAGTCTGAGACCAGCCTGAGCAACACTGTGAGACACTGTCTCTATAAAAACATTTAAAAATTATCCAGGCATGGTGGTACACTCCTGTAGTCTCGGCTACTCATGAGGCTGAGGTAGGAGGATTGCCTGAGTTCAAGGTTGCAGTGAACTATGATCGCACTATTGCACTCAAGCCTGGAAAACAGAGCAAGAGTCTATCTCCAAAAAAAAAAAATATTGTGGGCGAGATGCACCCCTGGATACTAAAATTAATGGGCAAAAGTTTGAAAAGAAACAGGATATTTGCACAGTCTCAAAGTATTGCCTCACAAGATTTTTATTAATTATTACATATGGGTAAAAACAGTGATCTACAATGGAGAAACCCAACAGTAACCACCTTAGCCAGGTGATCAAGGTTAACATCACCAATAACAAGACACAAACATAATGTATCAGGTGATATTTTACACTGAGAAAGGTATAACGCTTCCATGGTATTCTTGCCAAAAAATACATAACGTTATGGAAAAAAATAAGACAGATCCAAACTGAGGGGCATTCTACAAAATACATGACAAGTACTCTTCAAAAATGTCAGGGTCATGAAAGAAAAGGAAGGATTGAGGAACCGTCAAGTTGGAGGAAACTGAGGATAATGAAAACTCAATGTGACGAGGGGTACTAGACTGGATCCTGAAACAGAGACAGGGCATACGTTTAAAAAATGAAATCTGAATAATGATTATAATTGAATTAATAGTTTATATCAGTATTAATTTCTTAGTTTCGGTCAATGTACCATGGTTATGTAAGATGTTAACATTTGAGTAATGAAGTGTATACGTAAAATCTTTGTACTATGTTTGCAATTTTTCTCTAAGTCTAAAACGATGTCAAAATTAAAAATTAAAAAACAGAAACCCAGCAAAACTGACCCTGCGCTTTATAATTTCCTTCTCTATTTATTTCATGCACACCCCTCTTCTTGCCTTCTCCGCTGCCATCACTGGCTGATCTGCTCTGTTCTCATCCCATCACATCCCACTCGTCTCCTGTGACTCTCACGCAAATTCAAAGCTTAGCGAGTGTCCTGGAGACTGTCCAGTGTCTAATGCCTTCTTATTTCAGGAAAAGATACTGAAGGCCACAGAGATTAAATAACGTGACCAAAATCCTTCAGCTAGTGAGTGGTGGAGCAAGAGTTTACCACAAAGCCTTAGGGAGAGAGGGATATAAGAGTCACAGGAAGAGTTGTCCTGCGTGACTTTGTGCTGCCCATGTTGTAAACCATGTATGTTTTGGGACCCAGGAAACAGAATGAGAAACTGAATTGAGTAAAGGAATATTGGCCCTGCTCTGTGCTGAACTAAATCGGGTTCCAGTTCAGATAGAACTGATGGAATGCAAAGACTTTGAGCACCTCAAGAATTCTGCAGCTGTGGGTCTGCAGCACTCCAGACAGGGAACATAACGACCACAGGCCAGCAAGTGGCAGCCACAGCAGTGCAGAGCAGCACATAAAAAACACTATCTCTAAGTACACGGGGAGATACTTTTTGGGGAAATAGATGGAAAAGCTTCTGAGGGAAACCTGTATTGCTCAACAAATGTCAGTACTAAAGCCAATGTGGTTTGTCATCATTAGCTGACGAAGCCTGGCTTGCATTTGCAGATGACAAGGAAAGGAATAAACAACATGACAAGTACAAAATCAGAGGTATGCATGAGGACTTATGGGAGTACCTAGGTGGAGAAAGGCAAAGAAGCCCTGCCTTCAGCAGGCGATAGTGGTGCTGAGTCTAACAGACCTAAGGAGCTGACTTTGAGCCAAGGGAGTACATCAAGGTTTCTCAACCACACCCCACTATTAACATGCTGGGCCACATAATTCTTTGCTGTGGGCATTATATGATATTTAGCAGCCTCCTTGGCTTCAGCCTATAGATGGTAGTACTAACCTTACCCCCTAATAGTGACAAAGCCAAAAATGTCTCTAGACATTGCCAAATACCACGAGGGGAGACAGAATGTCTCCTGATTAAAAATCACTGAGGTAGAGAGGACTGAGAAAGGGCATTCTAGGCAGACAATAAAAATAAAGACTAAAGGGGGAATAATAAGCAGTTTAATATATCACTTGTAGCATGGCACCCAGCTAGGAAGAGAAGGGAGAAGGGTGCTGCTGGGCAGAAGCCACTCATAGAGAGTCTTGAATAGCTGATGGTGCTAAAGTTTTACCATTTGCCCCTCCAGATCGCCCCTCCCTGCTCTGAGGCTGACTTTTATGGGTGGCATCACAGAGACTCTCTTGTCCTTTGACCAACAGGAGGCACTGGCAAGAGACTGGAGGGTGGAAGGAGAGAGAGTTTGGGAGCTTATGCTCAAAGCTCCCTCTCTGCTGGCCTGCGATTTGGCAAAGGCTGTGTTCCCTACGTTTATAGCTCCTTCCCAGTGACATCTCTTTCTTGGCACCAGTTCTCATTAGGTTCTGGCTACATAGTTCCTTCTACATACCTCTCTTAAGACCTGAGGTGGTAAAAAATTTATGATGCTGCTGGTCCCGGGGTGCCTCACTGGGCCTTTTTGTTTCTTTCACCCAGCCAAAAACCCTCTGTAAATAGCTTCTTTATTAGTTTCTCTTCAGTGACACCTTTTTGAGTATGGCATTTGTTTCCTGCTGCAAGGCTAACACAAAGCAAATACTGTAGACTTTATCCTAGAGTTGATGGGAAACCATTCAAGATTTAAAACTTAGTATTAACAAGATTAGTTCATCATTTGATCTTTTTCATTTGATAACTGTGGACGGGATGGATTTCAGGAGCAAAAGAGTTGCTTCAGAAACACCAGTGAGGAGGATTTAGCAATAATCCAGGTAAGAGATGGTGATTATCTGACCAAAAAAAAAGGGTAGTAAGTGCAGAGATCACAGATTTAAGAAAAATTTAGGGATTAAATTCCTCAGTAGGGGTAACTGATAGAATGTAGATGACAAAGAAGAAGGGGTCGGGGTGAAGGCCAGAATTTTATCTTAGGAGATGACTGGTTGTTCCTGCCTATCACCAACAGAACAGAAGCTCTGGAGCTTCTGAACACAAGAGCAGAAGCAAATTCAAACTTACTGGGGAAAAGAATGAGTCATTTTTCGTCAGGTTGAATTTGAGATGTCTGTGGGACGTCCAAGTGGAGATGTTCCTCAGGCTGTTGCATATGCAAGCCTGAAGCTTGGGGAGGTGCTCTGAACTTTCTGTGTGGACTGCAGAATCATCAACTACAAACGGTTGCTGAAATTTTGGGACTGGTGTTAGGGAACAGAGGCATTCAAAAAATGGGCAGAGAAAAGGTGGAAGAAAGCAGAAGAGGAATGGCCAAAAATGTACAGGGACACAAAAGAGTGTGCTCAGCCCAAATACCAAGGGAGTAAAGAGTTAGAGGGGAGTTATCTAGACTGTCAGTTGTAGAAAGATCAAGTGATCAGGGTACGCTACTCCAGTTCCAGTTAGGGGCTGAAAACTAGCTATTGGTTTTGTACTCTTCTCACAGACTGGGTATCAACAATATATAAACTGCCCTGCATAGTGACAAGTATAAGGTAGACATCTTTAGTTAACTTTTTCACAAGCATTTACAAAAGTTCACACAATATACACAGTAAATACTAAATGTCAATTTTAAAAGTTAATAAGAAACTATATAAATTTTATTGTAATGTAAGATACCCACTGAAGTTAGAAAAAGTCAGAACAGTGATCTAGAAAATAAAGACTTTACTACTTTGGATGAATGAGTGGCCAGGGTAAGCAACACTTCATAGGCCACAGATTTCTAGATAAAGTTGGATCCTATTGAGTTAAACATCAGTGTTGGCAGCAGCTGAAGCTGAGGGAGATCCTATCAAAAAAAAATGGTGATCATTTTATGGTAAAGTGTATAAGGCATGTCCAGTTGGAACTTTCTCCAAAGATATAACAGTTCTAATTTTTCAAGACTTTTTAAAACATCTGTGGACCAAGAAACACCAGTATTCATATCCATAGGGTTGATAAAATCTACACACATGTTAAGAGTATTTACCTTTTGATGTAAACTTAACTGGCACATGTCCTCCTTGGACATGCAGGGTTTTCCATCAGCTTTTCCAGAAGACAAGCAAATGAGCAGATCCCAGGGGCCCGAATCACCTAAAAGCAAAACATTGAAAAACAATTTTTTATCAGATATTTTAAAGCAACTATTTAGTTTTTCAGGTTAAAGAATGCAAGTATTTAAATTTTAAAACACAATTAACATTGACTCTGAATATATTTAAAAGAAAGAGTCAATATTCAAAGTAACTAAAATTCAACTTTTTAAATTTAGTAGGCTTGGGCTAAATTAGAAATTATACTTAGTACTGTATTCTATAGAAAATTCAATTATCTGAAGATATAAAATTTCTTTAAAAAAACTGAAATTAAAATACTTTGAGTCTCTGATTTTATAAATTTATAAAGTCTTATTTGTAGATTGGGAAGAAAGAAGGTTATAAAATCTTTTAAGATAGGAGAAAGTTGTGAAATCAAATAATGATAAGAAGTCAAAACATAGAATATTTTGTTCTGGGCTTGGTTATTCCTACTATTTTTCATAGATCTAAAGATAAAATATTCTGTTATAAGATTTCTTGCAAAGAAAAAATTGTGCTAGGCAGAAAAGAAAATTCAATGAAAATAAAAAAGACAAGTTTTGTGTAAAAGGAATTTGTGATCTAGTTATAGACAGAGTTGAGTTTAAAATACAGAGTATAACACAGACCAAAGCAAATGATATTTCAACTATTTCACCAAGGACAAAGCTCTTACCAAATTACATAAATCATAGTAACTTGCCAAAATAATCTCAGAAGAGTACATTCTTGCATAATATCTGAACATTTTAAAATTAACATTTATGTGTACACATGGGTTTATTTTCCCTTATTGTCTTTGATCTATGTATATATATTTATCAACATGCCTTGCATATAATTGGTGCTTTGAAAATATTTGTTGAATGAATGAATGAATGAATAACTAGACCCTGATAGGATGGTAAACACATTACCTCATGGAGGTAAAAAAAAAAAAAAAAATAATGAGCTTCAATTTTTTTCCCCTTCTCAAGGTTTTTATTTATTTATTTATTTATTTTTTTATTTCAGCATATTATGGGGCTACAAATGTTTACGTTACATATATTGCCTTTGACCCACCAGAGTCAGAGCTTCAAGCGTACCCATCCCCCAGATGGTGTGCACCGCACCCATTACAGGTGAATATACCCATCCCCTCTTCCCCCCTTCCACCTGCCCAACACCCGATGAATGTTACTACTACATGTGCACATAAATGTTGACCAGTTAATACCAATTTGATGGTGAGTACATGTGGTGCTTGTTTTTTCATTCTTGGGATATTTCACTTAGTACAATGGACTCCAGCTCTATTCAGAATAATACAAGAGGTAGTAGACACCATTGTTTTTTGTGGCTGAGTGGAACTCCTTGGTATATATATATATATATATATATATATATATATACACACCACACTTTATTAATCCACTCATGTATTGATGGGAACTTAGGTTGCTTCCACATCTTTCCAATGGTGAATTGTGCTGCTATAAACATTCAGGTGCAGATGTCTTTTTTATAGAATGTCTTTTTTTCCTTTGAGTAGATGCCCAGTAATGGGATTGCTGGATCAAATGGTAGACCTACTTGTAGCTCTTTGAAGTATCTCCATATTACTTTCCACAGAGGTTGTACTAGTTTGCAGTCCCACAAGCAGTGTATGAGTGTTCCTATCTCTCCATATCCATGCCAACATTTATTGTTTTAGGACTGTTCGATAAAGGCCATTCTCACTGGAGATAAGTGGTATCTCATTGTGGTTTAGATTTGCATTTCCCTGATGATTAGAGATGTTGAGCATTTTTTCATATGTTTCTTGGCCATTAGTCTATCTTCTTTTGAAAAGTTTCTATTCATGTCCTTTGCCCACTTTTTGATAGAGTTGTTTGATTTTTTTTTCTTGCTGATTTTCCTGAGTTCTATAGAGATTGTAGTTATCAGCCCTTTGTCGGATGTGTAACATGTGAATATTTTCTCCCATTCTGTAGGTTGTCTGCTTGCTCTCATGATAGTTTCCTTGGCTGTGAAGAAGCTTTTTAATTTGATCAGGTCCCATTTATTTGTTTTTGTTGTTACTATGATTGCCTTTGAGGTCTTCTTCATAAATTCTTTACCTAGGCCAATGTCTAGAAGAGTATTTCCAACATTTTCTTCTAGAATTCTTATAGTTGCATGCCTTAGGTTTAAGTCTGTTATCCACCGTAAGTTGATTTTTGTGAGAGGTGAAAGGTGTGGATCCTGTTTCAGTATTCTACATGTGGCTATCCAATTTTCCCAGCACCATTTATTGAATAAGGATTCTTTTCCCCATTGTGTGTTTTTGTCTGCTTTGTTAAAGATCAGATGGCTATATGAGGATGATTTTATATCTGAGTTCTCAGTTCTGTTCGATTGAGCTATGTCTCTCTTCTTGTACCAGTACCATGCTATTTTAGTTAGTATAGCTTGAAGTATGGCAAATTGATGACTCCCAGTTTGTTCTTTTTGCTTAAGATTTGCTTTTGCTATACAGGGTCTTCTCTGGTTCCATACAAACCACAGAATTATTTTTCTAGATCTGTGAAAAATGATGTTGGTATTTTAATAGGGATTGCATTGAATCTGTAGATCACTTTGGTTAACATAGACATTTTAACAATGTTGATTCTGCCAACCCATGAGTATTATGGTTTTTCACCTGTTTATGTCCTCTGCTATTTCCTTCCTCAGTGTTCCATAGTTCTCCCTGTAGCTGTCTTCTACCTCCTTAGTTAAATACATTCCTACGTATCTTATTTTCTTTGTTGCTATTGTGAAGGGTATTGAGTCTCTGAATTGGTTCTCAGTTTGTCTGTTGTTGGTGTATAGGAATGCTACTGATTTCTGTACATTGATTTTATGTACTGAAACTTTGCTGAATTTGTTTTTCAATTCCAGGAGTCTCATGGCAGAATCTTTGGGGTTTTCTAGATATAAGATCATATCGTCAGCAAAGAGAGATAGTTTGACCTCTCTGCCTTCATTTGGATGCCCTTGATTTCCTTCTCTTGTGTGATTGCTCTGGCTAGGACTTCCAGCACTATGTTGACTAGAAGTGGTGACAGTGGGCAACCTTGTGTGGTTCCAGTTCTAAGCAGGAATGCTTTCAGTTTTTCCCTGTACAGTATGATGTTGGCTGTGGGTTTGTCATAGATGGCAGGTATCATTGTTAGGTAAGTCTCATCTATGCCTATTTTGTTAAGCATTCTTATCATACAAGAGTGCTGAATTTTGTAGAATGCTTTTTCTGCATCTATTGATAGGATTATATGGTCTTTGTTTTTGCTTCTATTTATGTGGTGAATTACATTTATAGATTTGCATATGTTGAACCATCCCTGCATCTCTAGGATGAAGCCCACTTGGTCGTGATGGATTATTTTTTTGATAAGCACCTGAATTTGGTTTGCTAGGATTCTGTTGAGCGATGACATAGAAATAGGTATCTCAAAAATAACCAGAAAAAAATCCCTGGGTAATATCTAAAAGAGTTGGTATTACCTTAGAAATTTTCCCCCTTTTAGATGGAAATTCAATTTACAAAACAATTAAGTAATTTCTGTACATGTTGCCTCTTTTGTTTAGCAATCCTGAGACAAGTGTATTTGCGAGTAACTATGCCAGACCTCATCAGTCATCTCTTGCATTATATATAGTGGCTTCTAAAAAGCTAGTAAATAACCAACTTCTCCAAACCCCACTCTTTTCAAATTTCCCAGAAGAATTTCTCACTTGAGAAGCACAATGTTTCCAAAGAAAGGCTTTATGAAAAAAATGATCACTAAGGAAGAGGGGTCTATGACAATTAGGAATGAAATTTCACTCTCCACCGATCAATTCCTTTTTAATTTGACAAACCCTGTGCCATCTGGTCTATTGGTTCCTCTGTTTTTAATTGTCCTGTTGCTGGAAGGGAAACCTTTCTGCCACACAAAGGGATCCACACAATTAACTCAAACTCTTGTCCTAGAGTTTCTCTGTGTGCTTGATGTGTCTGAAGATGCGGGAAGATGGACAACAGTTCAAAGGTACAAAGGAGAAATGAAGCAGGTGATTTGGGGACAGGAGAAATCTCATCCACGGAATAGCCATCAGGCTTTGGCTTGGAAGATCTACCCTGCTACACATACCCTCACTTTGAAAAAACTTCAAACCAATTCCTGTAGCTAAAACTAAATACTACATGATGATTCCAATACTTTATTTTAAATGTGCACCTGGCTTTTTCATCCAAAAGCTTTTCATTTCTATTCAAAGGGAAACACAAAAACTGTTTTTATTCTTTATTATTTCTAGTTCAGGAAATAATAAAACCCTAGAAGAAACCTCCTGTCATAAGATTCCAAACTAAATATTTTAAGAAGATAAGGATATGCAAAGAGAGAGGGATTTCAAACCATGGACTGCAGTGTTTGGATCTTAAAACAGAACACATTTATATTCCTCTAAGTCTAAGGCATGCCCCTCCTCACTACCCAAGGCACACACATAATTTCTAGAGTTGTTAAAAGAAATATATATTTAAGCCATAAATGTTTAAAACTGGAAGACATGTTTAAATAATGCAAAGCATTTGGTTTATTAAGAACATCCTATGAACAGAACATTGTACTAGAAACATGAAAGTAAATAGCAAAAAAGAGCAGACGGTCACTGCCTTCAGCAATCTATTTCAAGGATCAAAACATTAAAAAGAAATTAGGATAACTTACAAAGCATTACATAGTTTCTTGGCATTCATAAGGGTGACCATCATTCAAAGATATTTAGTTAGTATTTTAAATTAAAAATTGTTAATTCAAAAATATTCTATAGCTCACAAATTTCCCCTTAAAATGAAGTAAAGTATAACTGAAATTTCAAGTGATCTCTTCATGTGCTTCTTCCCTAATTTTTGCTTCCATGGTTTGAAAATGTTGATTGCTTTCATTCAAAACTCCTATTGTTACCCTCACTGAATTCCACTTCAACAGTCCCAAAACCTCTTTTTCCTAGTTAAATATTTAGTAGACCTTTTCACCTTCTCTTCATTTCTATCTCTAACATTAGAAGTCAACTCCTTACCCTGCCTCTTAAGGCTCTCGTGTAAAGAAAAAGCTTTGTTTCAAGAGAGGTACTGGGTATTCAAATTTGGTTAAAGAAACCCTAAAGCCACATTGAAATGTGGATATTGGGCAGAGAACAAAGCACTTTCGCTAGCTAAGTAAATCACATTCAGAAGTTACCCTTAGAGCATTTGAGATACAAATTTGTACCTCAGCAAGATCACAAATTACTATGTATTTTGGGGCTTTGGGGCCACATTCCACAGCTGAAAGCATGCACGTTTAGCAGGCAAATGCCCAAGGTCTACAGCAGAGACTGCAAACTAGAAGCATATAGGTAAGCCAAGCCCTCAGATGGGGTCCATTTGGCCTGCACAGTGTTCTGTTTTGTTTTAATTCTAACAATTTTCCAAAATGGAAATGTCAGCACAATTCACACAAACATCCAGATTTCAGCCTTCATTTGAAAACTTTGAAGCTCTGGTAACACTGAGTCCCTCTCCTACAAGGCAGCAACTGGCTGGAGCCGCTTCTCGCCATGTTTCCAGTTTGCCATGGTCCTTCACTCCCAACCTGGCTCAAACTCTGCCTGGGCTCTGCCTCCTGTAGCAGCAAACAGTTCTAGACCTGGAGTAAAATACTGGTGTGCCAGGTTTCCATGAAGTGGTCATTTGGCCAATTGATGTACCATGTTTTAGCTTTTAAATGAATTAGACTTATTCATTAAATAAATTGATTTTGTTTAGATGACTTCCGGCAAATTAGTATTTGGTCAGTTTGTCCTAGAGGGACATCCACACATATCCTTTGATATCTGGATTTGGCATTCTCTTCTACAAAGTTGGGGAAGGTCACTTCAACTCCAAGGACATTTTATTGGTTATGTTACAGTTGGCAAAGGCTGAAGCCTAGCTTCTTAGAGTTTCTTCCTTTCAGACCCCAGAAAAATAAAGAGTTGTCTGTGCTCATCTCTTTTTCTTATGTCTCTTCATGTCAGTTGGAGCACCAACGTGGCCCAAGATCTGCTCCTAGGAGCGCCTGTCCTCATCTCCTTCTAGTTCACACTCTCTCTTTGGACTTGATTTTCCATATAAGCCTGTGTCAAGGCTATTGCCAAAGTTGTAATTGGCCTAGGACAGTTTCTTTCTATGCATTGGGGCAAACACTCTTTGTGTCTTTCTTTACATATTTCTTCCGCGTCCAGAAGGTTGACATTAGAGTTATAAGAGCTGAGAAGTCAGATTTGTATTTAGGAAAAAACAGGCAAAGTGGATCCTGGCCAATTTGGATGGTGGCTTCTTAGATTATCCTAGCATGGGGAAAAGAACAACTGTGATTTAGTCTTGCTCTTTAGAACACTGGATTAGGATTTGGAGGCCAAAGTCACTACTAATAAATAAGAAGTAGGAATAATAATAATAATATCAACAGCTAATAGTTCTTTTTTTTTTTTTTTTTTTTTGAGACAAAGTCTCGCTCTGTTGCCCGGGCTAGAGTGAGTGCCGTGGCATCAGCCTAGCTCACAGCAACCTCAAACTTCTGGGCTTAAGCAATCCTCCTGCCTCAGCCTCCCGAGTAGCTGGGACTACAGGCATACGCCACCATCCCCGGCTAATTTTTTCTATATATATTTTTAGTTGTCCAGATAATTTATTTCTATTTTTAGTAGAGATGGGGTCTCCCTCTTGCTCACGCTGGTCTCGAACTCCTGACCTTGAGCAATCCACCCGCCTCGGCCTCCCAGAGTGCTAGGATTACAGGCGTGAGCCACCGCGCCCGGCCAGCTAATAGTTCTTGAGTACTTATCCTGTACCAAGTATTATTTAAGTATTTGTATTAACTCATTTATTCCATACAATATCCCACTGGATATGATTATTTTATTTTTTAGAGGCATAGAAAGGCTCAATAACTTGCCCAAGGTCACCCTTCCAGTTAGTGCTGGGAAGAGAATTTGAATACAGAGAGTCTAGCTTTGGAGGTCATGTTCTTGAACATTACATCATTTTCCCCTCAAAAAATAGGGAGGCAGGAAAGAAACTTAGCTATTGATGCCTCACGTGTATTAATTTATGCAGTACTTCCAACAACACTGTGGGGTAGAAACAATTACTACACATACTTTACAAGTGAGAAAACTGAGACACAGAAAGGAATTAGCTAGCACTGGCTTTTTTCAGTTTACTGTCTAATGCATCTATTTTCCTTCAGAGGAAAGAATGACAGTGTAACTTGGGTATTCCTAGACCCCCATCTAGCAATAGTACCCCATCACATGATTAGCAATACCACTGGTAATGGAAATAATAAGTTAAATCTTCATATGTAAAAGGAACTAGTAGTTAATGCACATGTACTCAGGAACCATAAATATTAACTTGGCCTCCACCTATTTCTGAAAAGAAATCTCTAAAATTCCTTAGGTTTTTTTTTTTTTTTTTTGATGATTAAAATTATTTCTTTCCTTGTCACAGAGAAACCAGAGCTCCCTGACTAGGCTAGCCAAGGTCTTAAACAGAGAGGTCATAGGGCATAGTTCTAGGGAAAACAGGATGTGCATGTTCCATTTCCCATCTCAGAATTACAAAAATATGAAAGATCTACAGGCACCTTTCCAAAAACTATAAAACAAAACTGCTGATAACACCAGTCACTATCATGCCTCCGTAGTGTTATCTCTGGAAAAGACGAATACTCCAAGACAATTTTGGAAGGAGATGTCAGGGTCCAGATTTATTAATTCAGATGTAAAATGGCACTACTGCAGTTTTTAACTTCTTCTAAGTGTTCTCAGAAACCAGCTAACATCTCACTGTTATAAGTCAGAGCTGTTTTTAAAGGTTTTTGTTTTGTTTGTTTTTAAATCAAGCATCTGCCTAGGGAGTGAGGCTGCTTTCAGAATATTTCCAGTCCCTGATAGGAAGGCTGCCATGCAAAGCCAACAGTCATTTCCTGGCTCACAAATGACCTCCCTCGTTGATAACATCTACAGGTTCCGTAATTTAATCCCGAGAACAACAGAGAACTCTGAGATAGCACTGTTCATGTTAGGATTATTAATAAATATTTATTCTCAAGGATTGACAGCTTCAGATTTCTGGCACACTGTATAAAAATCTAAAAATATTAAATATATTCCTGTTTTATTCTTCTCCATAGCATTTACCATCATCCGACAGATTATATATTTTTTTATCTATTTGTTTATTATCTGTCTTTCTCTATATGAATGTGAGCTCTTTGAAGGCAGGGACTGTGTCTGTTTTGTTCATTGCTATATTCTTAGTATTTACCACAGGGGCTGAAAAGTAAGAAGTATTTGCATACATTTGTTAAGTGCATAAAGGATTGAATAACTGCATGTACGTAGAAAAATAATTAGAACTCAATCAAATGCCAGTATTTTGGGATGTTGTTGTAAAAATTAAAAATGTAAGAATGGTGAGAAAAACATTAGTATTTAAAAAAGGACAGAGACACATTTTGGTTCTTAGCTGATATGGACAAAGGAGAAGAAGTAAACATAAGAAAAACAAAGGTAACCATTCATTGCATTTAAAGAAATTATAATACCGAATAGGAAATTCCAAGGTTTTTACATACTGGAAACTTTTCTGTAAACACACATTAGATTGAAGAACAGATTTATAAAGTATGGTTTGGAAAATAAACTTATCCAAGAACTTCTGGGATACAAAGCAACAAAAGCCAAACCTCATTTACTTATTCACAGTATTAGACATCATATTCCATAAGAATAAAAGTAGGATGGTTTTCTAAATTTTTTTTCCATTGAGGGAAATACTGAAGATATTTAACTTTTTAATAATTCATAATATTCGTTTATAATATATGGGAATATTTCATATGTACACTATTCATCTGTCTTGTCTTTCTTTTTACAACTAGATTATAAAATTCCTATTGAATAACAAAGTCTTAATTTCTCTGTATCCATCCCTTACCAAATTAGTATATAGTATTACATTCATGAGTACAGTAACTTATTGACAATAAGTTAGGGTCTATACCTGATTTCACCACAAGATTCTTTGGATATAAGTTAACCATTGTGGATACCTCTATCTTTTCCTAAATATCCCAAGTTACATTAACCAGTTTTTTACTATGTTCTCTTATTGTGACAGATCTACAGAACAGTAACATAGCATCCATAATTAAGCTTATTTGTGGCTGTTTGTTAAGGAAAAGAAACATTCACCTCATTGTTTCTAATGCTGATGTAGTAAACGCTCAATAAATGTTTATTGTATTGACTATTTCAATTTTCAGAATTAACTTTAAGAGAAATTCTATGTATAGAACCCCTTGAGATTTTCAATAAATTATACAACATGACCACAAAATCTAATTAAATCTGGATCTTTACCCCAAGAGTCTGGTCATGGGTATTTGTGTGTTACGTTTCTGGCTCCATATTTTTTAAGAACTGATGATGAAAATTTTGTGTTTCACAATAGAGAAATTCTAAAGCATTCTCCTCCTTGATAATCTAAACCCACACTAGAGATCAAGCTTTCCTGTCTAATATCTATCCTCTTTCTGCCCTGCAAGAGGTTGTGAACATCAAAGAATAGTTTTTTTGATGAGTTTGGAGCTCCTGAAATTCTCATAAGTTCAAGAAAGTAATATTATCCTTAAATTTTACAAAATAAAAGATTATTGCTCTGAAGAAATTTGCCATTAAGAAGAACGTGAAAGGAAATAGATGAGTTTACTCCTGTGAAATAAACTCTTTAAGAAATGTTTGCTTAAGAAGGCTTGCTAAAGTTCTCTCCTAGGTTTTTTAAAATGAATTTTTTTAAGCTTTCATGCCAATTATGTAATCTTCTTTGGAAATGCGATTGTATGCATGTGTGGGTAGGTGTGTTTAAACTTTCACTGCTTTCAAGACTATTGTCTGTCTGGGATGAAAGTCTCATTACTGCATTTTACCAAATTTCTAAATGTCTGAAATGCTCACCAGCTTAAAAGACCTTAAGAGAAATTAACACAGTAACGATTTAAAAATCAGAATACACCTTGTACCAGATGTTGGTTTTTAAAACCATTTTCCAGTAAAAGGAACCAAGTCTTTGGAGAAATGACTGATTCACGGGCTGCAGCAGGACATATGCAAGGCGAGCCTAGAGATTTGTAGTCCCAGTAAGTCACAGAGGGCTGGAAAATAAACAAGCAAGCAAACAAAGAAAAGCAACGATGAAGGCATGTCAAAAAGACACCAGAGCCAAAGGTCAAAGCTGGAATCATCTAAACAACAAAATCAGTAAAGTAATATTGAATTATAACCCAAAGCATAAAATAAAATATCCATGAGTCCAGACTGATGCAAATAAATGAGTGAATAAATAAATAAATGGGCATGAAGAGACAAATCTCCCTGCAGAAGAATTCTAAGTAAGTCATGTAGCTACTGGACCTTCAAGGAGGTAGAGCATAACTTCCTACTCCATAAGTGTGAACCGCGCATAGTGACACCTTTCCAAAGAGTTCAGTATGGAACCAGAGAATAAAAGAATAAAACCTGACAAGAAAAGTGCTAAGTCACGTTGATAGTATATGCTCGGGTTATGATGTGATGCAAATGATGCTTTATCTCTGTGTGCATATTCTTGCAAACCATGACTCTAGTCTAATCAGGAGGAAAACATCAGGCAAATTCCTATTGTGGGACATCAAAATAGCTGACCAGTTCTTCTCAAAACTGTCAAGGTCATCAAAAATAAAGAAAGTCTGAGAAACTGTCATAGCCAAGAGGTGCCTAAGGAAACATAATGACTAAATGTAACATGGTATCCTGGATGGGGTCTTGAAACAGAAAAAGGACATTAGTGAAAAACTAAGAAAATCTGAATAAACTATGGACTTTAGTTTTTAATAAGCCTGAAGGAACACATTCTCCAGAGAATATAAGTTGATGGCTGTTACGTGGTTGTAGCTAGATATAAAGCCTCACATACTAATTTATATAATCTCACCAAAGTGCTTTATGCTAAGAATGTTGTATCACAAAACCAATCAGCATTACAATGCAGAAAGTGAAAATAATTACTTTTTATGCAGGATGCATTCTTCCATAAATAAAAATTCCAGTTTTTTTTTTAAATATAGAGGACTGAAAAATAGACCAAGTTTGGGACTTAAGGCTCTTTCTTGATACATAGCTCCTCAAACTCCTATCCTTGCCTTACAATTATTACTATTTCCTTCTAAATTCAACTCCTTTGGAATTTTATTTACATCTATTGCTTTAGCTATTGCTTCTCTGTTGTTGACTCCAAAATTCACATTTCTTAATCTTCCTCATGTTTCAGGAGGCATTTCCAGCTACACTGCAGAACAGATGCCCTGCTGAACAAGTACAAATCTGAACCCATTATCTCCTGCTAAAAGACCTGGTCCTCCTTCCATGTATTTTTTAAATCATCAAAGGTGTAGCCAGCCTCCCTCAAACTAGAAAGCGTAAGTTCATTTTTAACTTGTACTCACATCCTTTTCCCATATCCCATTAATTTCAAATCCCATCAATTCTAAATTAGAATTTCTTAAATATTTCCTGGCCTTTGCAAATCCTATCCCATTCTCCAAATCTAAGATCTCACCATCTCTGCAAAGTCTCCTAAGTGGCCTCCCTGCTTCTAATTATTTTTCCTTCTCAAATACAGAATCTTATCATTGCCAGAACAATGCGGATCAAATTCCTTAGCAAAGCAACCAATGCCCTACACATCTGCTCCAAGCTAGTCTTCTAGTCTCCTTTCCCTAAAAGTAGCCCTCTCCCTTCCACACACACTCCTTCCCTTCAGCCACATCTAGCCCTTGTTGGTCCCTGAAACTCCAAGCTCTTACAAACTTGTGTGACTGGAGCGTGCAGCTCATGCTGCTGAATGCTCTTCCCTCCAATATTTGCTTAAGAAATTGCTCTTACACGCCAAGTATTCCACCTGTTACACCTTCCTAGATCCCCACATTCAGAATTGGCCGCTTGCTTTTCTGTTCTCTCAAAACATTTTATTTCTGCCTTTCAGATTATTTATATTATGTCTGATATTACAATTAAACACATACTGCCTTGCTTCTCAAAAATGGTCCGTGAACCTACATTGTCAGCACCTGAAAGGTTGGTGGAAATGCAAAATTTCAGACTTCAATTTAGACCTCACCAAATCAGAATTTGTCAATAACAAGATCCCCAGATGATGTGTATACACATATAATTTTGAGAAATTATGATATACACCTCTGCCAGATAGTTCTTTGAAAGGTCTTACTTACCTCTGTAATGCTATCTTCCCTACCCACACCAATTATAGTGTTCTACATATAATTTTTATTTAATAACGATGTGTAGAATAAAACTTGAGGGCTTAGTGTCAATTATAAAATACTTGATGCCTGGCTATAATAATGTCTTCCTCATAATCCTTGTCATGAGGTTGATGCTTTAAATTGGGTTCTTTTATTACTTGAGTACTTGACGTGACTTTTTGACAGATATTCCTTATACCAAATTCCACAGAACAGCAAAGGAGGCTTTAGTGTATAATTAGCATTATGACACTTCATTTAACCAAATATTATTCCTTCTTCCTTTTCTATTAAAAGTTATTTTGCATGACTTCTTTGAAATGCAATGAATGAAACCTAGTCATATCTGGTTTAACATTGTATAATAAGGCTTTGGGGACTGTGAACAATCTGAGAGAGGGAAGACAGCCATTGATTTCTAATTTATTCCAAAAATAATTTCGTACTAAGTCAGCACAGATGAGAATTAAGGCTTGAGAAAATATAATTCACTAACATGAGAAAAAGAAGCAACTATCTCTCAATGACTTATTACTTAATGCCAAAAGTATTTTAAAATTATATATCTCCTATTCATAGCATTATTTTCAATAATCCTGGGAGATTTATTAAACCCAATCATAACATTCCTGTGAGATATTTATGAGGCAAGTCTTATCTTCCATTTTTAAATCAAGCAATAGATAATCTAATGACTTTGTTCAGGGCATTCCAAAAAGCAAATGTGAGGCATAAAACTCAAGACCTTTCAGGAATAATAATACTGACATTTGGGGGATATTATGAGGATCAAATGAGTTAATATTTATAAAGTGTTTAGAACAGTGTCTAATATTTGAAAAGCTTTCTATTATAATAGCATTTGTTTAATGAATAGATAGGTGAGTGGTAGCTAGATACAGGCAGATAAATTCCCATTCTAGGTTATGAACTTTCAAGAAACAAAATGTGACATGTGTCTTGCCAGCCTATTGTTTAAAGCTTCTGAACAGAGTGATGTAAGTGCAATTCAGAAAACACAGGAAATAATCTTATAATCTTCTCTTCTAACTCTGCTCCACACCCTCATGTTTCTTCAATAGGCATTGCCCCCGAGAGGAATATGACTCAATAGACGTCCAGTGGAAGCTTCGATCTAAGGAAAAGAGAGGACTTCATAGTCGTAAGCCTCAGTTAAAAGCATGCGCATTACCTAAAACCAGGCTCAGCAGTTTTATCTTATTGGCACTACAAGTGTATTTGCTGGAGTAGGTGACATTCTGAGCCCTGAAATATGATGAAGGAAGGCCTCCTGGGACCCTAAGTGGGCTCTGCAGATAAGGAGGGAACTAGGTAACACGTAAACAGGGCTGTCGCCTAAGACAAGTTTCATCCACTTCACAATTTTCCTAAAATTGGCCCTGCTCCCAGAATCCAAGAGTATATCAGAAGTGTCTCCTGAGGCCAATAATTCTGTCATCCATGACACGAAGAATATTTAGGTCAATGTGAAACTATGCCAAGTACCATTAAAATGCATTGTTCCTACGCATCTAAGAAGCATATTTTATCTCACATATTTTAACAGAATTCTGTTAAATCATAGTTTTATCTAGTCTCATAACATCAATTTCCTACCTTTCCAGAGATACTTGGGACATAATTTGCTGTTTTTCTTTTTGCTTATTTACTACTAAAAATTTGTATAGCAATCCCATTTTCCTTGTTTTGTTTGTCCTTATTTAAAATAATTTTTCTCTATTTTATTAACATTATTCATTTTAAGATTTATGTATATATTTTATAATGTTTAACTTCTACCATATTGGTTCCCAAGAATAAGATTGCTGCCTTAAAAAGTGTAAGTATTTTAAGTTTTGTAGATTTTCCAGATTGCTTTCCTAAAAAAGTCTGTAAGATTTCGTATTTCCACCAGCAATACATGAGAGCTCCCTTTCTCAGAATCCCCACCAGCAACAGGTAATATCACCACTTTGGGGTTTGGCCGGTCTCGTGAATGTAAAATGATATGCTATATTTTAAACTGTCTTTCCCTCACTTTTTGTGAATTTTGGCATCTTTTCTTTGTTCTACCCTTTAGATTTGCATTTCTATGAACTGCTTATTCATATGCTTAGCATAAAAAGTTTTACAAATAAAAATTAAGTTTAAAAATGGCATTCAGTATAATAAAATGTTTTAAATTGATGTGCAAGTCAATTTTTTAATTGAAAAAATAGAAATTTTGTGTCATTTTTTAACCTCGTCAGATTAAAAAAAGGTGGTAACATCTAATACTAAGGCACGTGGACAACCAGCACTCTTGATGGAAGTAAAAACAGGAACCATCTTTTTGTAGAGAAATTGGCAGGGAGAATAACAGTTTTAATATTTTTACCCATTGGCCCAATAATTTTGAATTATCAATCAAATCTCCAAGATATAATATAATTGAATATTACACCAAAGTTGCATTTTACAGCAACAACTTGGAAAATTCTAAATATCTATTTAGAAGGAATTAATTTAAAAATATGGTATACCCATATAATAAGATACTAAAAAGAATAAAGCATATATTGTCCATGCACTTTCAGGGAACTAGTATGATATTGTGGTTAAAAGTTCAGGTTTGAAGATAGATACAGTCCTTGGATCAAACCTCAGCTCCACCGTTTATGACAGGCACTGCTTTGGATATGTGGCTCTCTAAGCCCCAGTTCCTCACCTGTGAAATAGAAATATCTATCATGGACTAGTAGTGAGAATTAAATGAGTTCATACTTATGAAATGCATAGCACAGTGCATTTAGCACAGTAGTTCCCCCGTATCTGTAGGGGATACATTTCAAGAACACCAGTGAATGCCTGAAACTGTGTATATAGTACCTTACCCTAGAAAAGCTGTTTTTTCTATACATACATGCCTATGGTAAAATTTGTTTTGTCAATTTGGCACAGTAAGAGATTAACAACAATAACCAATAATAAAATAGAATAATTATAACAACATGCCAGCATCACTACTCTTGAGTTCTGGGGCCATTATGAAGCACTGCAATATTGCAACAGTCTATCTAACTGTCAAGAGGGCTACTCGGGGACTAACGGGCGGGTAGTGTATACAATGTGGAGATGCAGGACAAAGGGATGATTCACAGCCCAGGGTGGGATGACACAGGACAGTGTGAGATTTCACCATGCTACTCAGAACAGCATGAAGTTTAGAACTTATAATTGTTTATTTCTGTAATTTTCCATTGATTATTTTCAGACTGTGGTTGGCCCTGGGTACTGAAACCATAGAAAGCAAAACCACAGATCAGGGAGGATTACTGTACTTAAGAAAGGCTAGCTTAAAATTATTGATTTTAAGATACATTAAAATTTTTTGAAAACCATGTTTATATGGCAAGACTTTTATCATATACTGTTTTTAAACAGGCAGGAGGCAACAGAGCAGGCAGTAAATGTCTGTGTGCACCGTGTGTGTGTGTGTGTGTGTGTGTGTGTGTGTGTGTGTGTGTGTGTGTGTGATGCTTAAAGAGATGTCTGGAAACATGCACATGTTATCTCTGGAATTTAGAGTAATTTTTCACTTTTGTATTTCCAATATACACATTTTTTTGAGACAGAGAGTCTTGCTCTGTCATCTAGGCTGGAGTGTAGTGGCATTATCATAGCTCCTTGCAATCTCAAACTCCTGGGCTCAAGCGACTCTCCTGCCTGAGCCACCTGAGTAGCTGGGACTACAGGCACATGCCACCATGTCTAGCCAATTTTTTAAAGGGTATCAATGTTTTGCCCCAGCTGGTCTTGAACTCCTGACCTCAGACGATCCTCCTGTTTCAGCCTCCCAAAGTGCTGCAATGACAGGCATAAGCCACCACACCCAGCCTGTATTTGCAAAAATCTGACTGAATATTCTATCATAAACATGTAACATCTTTATAAACAGGAAAACCATATTCTAAAAATGCAGTTAGAATTTGCATCCAGGTAAAAAAATATTATCCTCTGCAGAAAAACAGACATTTCACTCATTGTATATCTTTCAAAGTCTTGTAAAATGCCAATAAAATGTTGTATAGAAATGAAAATGTACAGAAAATTAACCTGGATCTCAATCATTTTAAAATTCAGAGTGTTTCTGATGTTAGATAGAGTGTCTTAAAAATACTCAATGTGACAAGGTAATGGGATTTCTTTCCATAAGACAAGAAACAAAAATCAATCTCATCATGCCATACTCATGCTGCGTATGGTTATGAATTAGAGATTTCAGGCACCAGATCAAATAAAATCTTGCTGATAAGTTTAATATACTATTTCTCCTGAAGGCAGACAAATAATGAATAGAAATCTTTGAGCAAACAAACCAATGAAAGTGTAAACACTCATTAGTCCTGAGAAGTTGGCTCTCTGGATGGGCCTTCAGATTACTGTGGAATGGGTCTGCCATTCTGGCATTCCTAGCATTTCTACAATGATGCAAGTATCAATTTTCCAGAAGAACCTTCATTTGCTTTATGCTATAACTATGAATTTAGATTTTAATGCTATACATCCATAGAACAGTTCTCAATCTCCAGAAAACCTAACTTATTATTAATAAAAAGAGAGATTTGGTATTGGTGAGGTTTGGTGAGATGGGGAAATTTCTTGCATGCCTGATGCAAAATGCTTTTACCTTTTCAGATAGAATTTTGACAACATGAATGAAGAGCTTTAAAATTGATTCTCTTCACTCTGGTAATTTTAAGTTTAGAAATCTATGCTAAAGGAATAATTAGGAATATGGACAAAGATTTATATGCAAATGTGTTGCCAGTGCATTATTCATAACAGCAAAACATGGGAAATAGGATAAAGATCTAACTATGAGGGAAAGATTAAGTAAATTAAGTAAACATTAAATAAATCCATATAAGTTTATGCAGCCGTTGAAATAACGTTTACAAAGTTTTTACGGCATGTTTTTCTGATATATTAATGATAGTAAGCTAAAAAAAAGCAAGATAGAAAATTATATAAAATATAGAAGAAGCTTATAAAGAAATATATCCAAAATTAACTGTCACTGTTGGTGGGGCTACAGGTAATCTGCCTCATTCATTATTACACCTTTTTTGTACTTTCCAATTGGAATAGAACTTAAAGATCATGTAATCCAAAAATCTCTGAAAGGCAACTGGAGAAATTAAATAACTTAGTCATGGTTTCACATGGACAATGCAACCCAGCCAGTGTTCTTTTCCACAGTATCATCTTGCTTTTGTGGGGGGGCCCTGTAATTATCATTTGCAATAAATCATGGGTCTGTATTTTTGCCTTGACCCTACTACCTTCCAGCAAGTTCAATGTGTCCTAAGACAGTCTAAATTCAGCTGTTTGTTGCTATCATTTTCAAATGAGATCATTGGCCTTGACTGTAAAGAATTAAGCTAAGGTGTACTAAGACTTTGCCAGTCAACTCATAATTAATGGATTTAGCATCTACGTAAATTTAGTAGTGGGGCTTTCTCACCAATGTGGGAAGGCTGATTCAGGGTCTAGGTGAGACAACTGAGGAATTGTTTGGCCATTAACTACTTAAAATAGCAAACAGGCAAAAGTTCTTTGTGCTGTTGTAAGAAATGCTGCGCTGAAAACCCATAATAACAAAGTAACTAGCACAGTGATTCTCAACAGGTGCTCCCACGACCAGCAAATGAACATACCTGGAAATTTGTTAGAAATCCAAATTCTTAACCTGCCTCCCCCTTCTTACTGAATCAGATCAGATCTACTGTGAGTAGGACTCAGTAGCTGTGTGACTTAACAAGCTCTCCAGATAATCCTGATGCACGCCACATTTGAAAATCACCATCCCGGCAAATCAGTAGCTACGGTGGAGTTTTGCCAAAACCATAATTTTTAGCAAACATTCAGGCAGGGATTCCCTTTACCTTCTGATAATTATTAATAAAAAATATAGAGCTAGATGCCACCCCCCCCCCAGTCGCCTGGCTCTCCACATCCCTTAATCACTTGTTTGGTCACTCTGATAAGGAGGTGGAATGCCAAACAAGATTTTTTAAATTCCAAGAGTTCCCCCGCTCTAAATGGAACATTTTGTTTCACAAATGATGAGATTCACATATGGCTTTTATATTTTTCCTTAGAGAAAGAGCTGAAATGAGTTATCATTATTATTATTAACTTGGTGGTGATTATTACTAACTTGTTCTTTGAAAACAGAAGTGTCACTGGCTTGCTTGAGGAAATCTGAAACAAGCTGTCAGAGACCCTTCGCTAGGGCCAGGGCCATGTGAGTTCTGTTCCTCAGTTGGTCGTGCTCGGATAGTCCTGAGCACGTTTCATTTTGCTCTACCAGGCAGCTATTTCCTATCACGATCACTAATTTTTTTCCAAAATTTCAAAGAAGATAGTGGCACTTAAATATCTGAAGGAAAGATTCAACTATTTTATTAGTGTATTCGTAGGTTTATTTTTTCAATTGCTTATGCATTTAACTATGTATCTACTAGGTATATACGAGGCATTGTCTTATTACGCACAACAACCTGTAAATAGATGAATAAAATACTCCCTGCTTTACAAGTTTATAATATAAAAGAATAGATGAACACATAAAAATAAAAACGACATAAAGCATACCCTAGGCATCAGAGATGCATGAATACTGTGTGATGAGGTCTCAGATAGTTTGTTCACTATTTCTAGTTTGAGAGGAATTGATGGGGGAATTCGTATATTCATTTGAACTTTGAGAAATGACAGAAAGGAGGAGGGAACTCTAGGAAACAAAATCCTCCACAGCAATACAAGGTAGAAAGCTCTGAAATGTCATCAGGCAAAAGTGAGTAGGCCAATCGCAGTAGTTCTCCTGCCTGGCCCCCATTTCTATCAGTTGGGAGGCTCTTGTAAAAAATAATGATGTCCCAGCCCATCTCCCTACCCCCAGAGTTTGATTTGATTTTCTGGAGTGTAGCTTGGGCATTGGCTTTTTAAAGTTCTAAGTTCCTTAAGTAATTGGAGTATGTGGACAGGCCTGAGAAGGATGGCTATAGCAGGGATGGGAAGGTTTCTGACTGTGGCATGGGAAGCACTGAATGCCTGGCTAAGAAATACATGTTCTGCTTAGTAGGAAAGAACAGGGGAGTATTTAACAAGTATTGTGATAGCACAAGGGAGAAGCAAACAACTTAAGGAAGGTGAAGCCATGACAGGACGGAGGCCTGGTGAGAGATGAGTGTCATGGTTGGAGGAAAGATAGGATCTGACAATGAGCTCTAGAGCCTGAGAGGGTGAGGGAATACGGAACCAACAGCAGACACACGTCGGGCAGGAACAACAAATACTGCTGGGGTGGCATCATCAGTTCTGTTTCCTACATGTTGAGGCAGTGGGACTCGTAAATCAAAGCATCTGTCAGGTACCTGGAAAATCTTGACTCTAGAAATTCTGCCCATAAGAGACAAATTAGTATGCAACATTATTTAGGGGATATATTTAATATCTCCTAGGGGGATTATTGAGTCTGCAGAGTAGAAAAATTTCTTGATTGAATATCAAGAGAGGGGGGAAAAATGATGACTAGGGAGAAATGTCTTGGAGAATGCCCATATTTGGAGGAAGATCACAAAAAAGGAGGGGTCAGATGGGTGGGAGAAGCAGGCTAAGGCAGCATTACCGAAACTAAGGAGCAAAGAGTGTGGAAGAAAACTCCCAACCCTGCAGGCCCTACTCAGTGCAAGGATGGGTGTTTTTTCCACTATGGCTTGTGAATTTCATCAAATTTGGTAAACACTGTCAGAGTCAAACCAAGGAAATTAAGAAACCACCTCAGTGAAGTCACGTCAATGATTAATTTAGTATTTTCAAAAATTTATATGACTTTTGGGAAACATCAATATTCTACTCACACTCAAATCTACTTTTATGCCAAAAGTAATGCAACCATAAATATCATGACTGGATTTTTGAAGAAAAAGGAGTTTCTTGGTAAATTTTGAAAGGACAATTTTAGGAGGTAAGGGGGGGTGAAAGTCAGATTATACAGCACTAACTGGAGAGAGATTGCTAAAGAGAAAATACCCACTTTTCCTTAAATCTTTGTTTCCCAAACGGTAGTTTGGACATCCACAAAGAGATGCTGTTAGGAGGAAGTAACTTCAGCTACAAAAGAAGATGAAAGATCAGGGGAAATATTAATATAACTTGGAGAAAGTCAAGTCCAAAAAGGGAATGATTTGGGAGGTTTCAATAATGTTTATATTAATAGTACTGAGAGTAGAAAGTAAGAGTGGTACAAAAATTAAAAGGCAACCCTGGAAATATAGTTCGAAGCTCCCAAACTCCTCCCAAATTGAGGAAAATGTCAAAAATATTTCAAGCAGCTAAATCTGATAATGTATTAACATAGAAAACACACTGTATTTGAAGTCCCCTAGCTCCCTTTTTAGTTAATCCACAAACACTGTGGCTTGAAAGGTCCCATATGAAGGAGTTTGTTTATCTTTCCTGGAGTCTTTCCTCAATCTAAATATAATACGGATATTATTTGTTTTTACAAATTAAATCTGCCATTCAAAGCACAGTTTAGTCTGTGGCAAAACCAAACAAAAATATCTAATTTCTGAAAAAAAACATCTTTTCTGTTTTAACGATATATATAAAAGGAACAATGACCTAAAATAAATTACTTATTAAATTTTCAATGCTGTGCCTTTCTTTAAAAATAAAAGAAAGTACATTTAGCAAAAACAGTTCATAGAAAGTATCTTCAGAGTTATAGTAAACATTTCCCAGCTTTGGAAATTTCAAATACCCAATCCGGTTTCTATGAAACTTAAAAAAAGATCAAACAATTAGAAAGAAGCTAGGTTTGAAGGAGAAATGCTAGGGATTTCAGTAAACATCTGGTTGCCATTTTCAATTGTAAGAACTAACCCACTTAAGGAAGCAGTTTAGTTTCTTTGGAGTAAAAATGAGACACTGGCTTTTTGTTCTCTTTGCACAGCGAAGGGTAAAGAAAACATCAGAATGGAGAGGTCACTCTAAGCTCAACTTTCATAAATAACAAAAGTTTTTTTCAAAAATTAAAGTAAATTGAACTCAAGTCCTTGTAGCATAAACAACTCAACTGAGTTAAGGTTAAATAAGCATTCCTTGAGCTCCAGTGTGCCAATTAAAGAACAAATGCTGTTTGGTCATAAATATATCAGTAATTCTATAAGCACTGAGGAAAATAACAATAAACCCGAGCACACAATTACCGTGTGTCATAATACAATAAAATAGAACGGTGCAGATTTATAAGTTTCTTTGATTCAATTTCTTTTTTTTCACCCCAGTTTGATTAACTAAAGTACAGAAGCACTTCTGATATTTTCCAAAGCCTATTACTTGCATAATAAAAAACGCATGTCAAATGTGTTCTGGGCGAAACACCGACAAAGTGAAACACACTGTGCCTTTTAAATGTGACCTTTCGTCTTTTGTCTTCCTGCTACATGGTCATGGAGCATATTAAACTCAGGAAAGCAGCAGGGTGCTGGTGTGGGGCTGGAGGGGGAAAACGAATGAGAAGAGGAGAAATTCATTAGGCTCTCAAGTTTTAAATTATCAGTAGAAGCATCTGCTATAAACATGCCTGCACCACTAGCCATGGAGGGCCACCTCCAAATTTGCCTGGGATTGATGTGTCTCCACTCCTTCCTGGCTTGTCATTTCCTCTGTTCCACCCATGCAATACCAGGCTGCAAGCAAAGACTAAAGAAAAGGAATCCTCATGATGATAGAGATTTAAATTTTTGTCTTGCTTTCTCTCATTCTGTGTGAATAAGTCTTATATTGCATCAGAGAATGTACAGTTGAAGAAAATTTTATCAATCGTTTTACTCATTGTCCTACATAATATGGCAACTCTCTCTGCAGCATCCCAGACTTGCTTCTGTTCCAACAAAACTCCCCCCTTCTTGAAATGGGTTGTTTCATTGCTGAACAACTCTGATGGATACAATGTCCATCCATAAAATGGTCCTAGTTATGCCTTCTAGAGCTACCAAAAATAACTCTTGGATTCAAGTATCTCTTTAAACAATACAAATATTAAAATGTTGGTTCATCTACTCACAGGGCCTCCCAGGAACTTTCTTTACAATTGAACAATCTACTTTCTCACTCCTGCTGCAATTCTGGTTTCTGCTGCAACTGTAGAAATATGCCCTCTTCAAGTATACATAAATAATTCTGATTCAGTGATAAAATACACTCTGTGTTAGGGTCTTTTCAACTACTTAGACTTGACCCTGGGAGCAGGTTAAAAACTTTTGAAAAAATATCAATTCTCTTTTAGGCTCTAAAACAATGACTTACTAAATAATACCTGGATGAGATGAAAGAGAATAATTTGACGGTGTCTTTATCTTTGCCTTTGGAGAAGTATATGTTACAAAAATCCAAGGTCATAAGATATATTTTTCCAAAGCCAAGGATTAGAAGACCACAAAAGTGAGTATTTTACATTATTCTAAGAAAATAACTAAAGAGCATAACATAGAGGACATAAATGGGAACTAAATAATATGATAGGGTTTTGGATTCTTTCTCCTTACTGCCTTCTGTGTTCACAAGCAGCCAAAGCTCCATGCTTACTTTTATGTGTTCTTTACCGGGGAGCATCCTTAGGGAACGCTATGTGTTACACTGCTTTATGGAATATTAAACCTTCAGTGAATTAATTATCACCTCTCAGCAGAAGAACGAGGTCTCCATCTCCTGTCCTGGCCTCTCTGCTTGCTTGAGTTTCTGCTGAATACATCCCTATGAAAATTTCACAGCACCTAATGAACTAAACTTATCTGCCCTTTCCCAAAACCAATAGGCTGAGTAACACTGGTGAATGTGACAGGAGAGCCTCAGAAGCAAGGAAAGAGTAAAATTCTGAAAAAGGGACCCAAGCACTGTGTTTCTCCCCAGAAGTCTCAAATCATTTGATGTATAAAATATCAGCCCTATGTACTACTGTATTTATGCATTATCTTTGTTAGAAGAGTAGATTTGAGCATAAGTAGAATATCAGTGTTCCTCTAAAGTTATATAAAAATAAAAGTTTTATAAATTAAGTTTTAATGTGAATAGCCTGAGGCAATTCACTATTTAAGGGGCCCAAATATTGATGTACTATTTTATCTTCATTTATTCATGCACTCAATAAATATTTATCGTATGCCCCTAGGTGGAAGGCATGATTATAAGTGATGAGCAGAAAAGACATAGTCCCTGACCTTAAGGAGCTCATTGATTTTTTTGATGTGAGGCTTTTCTAAAGGAATGATCTAGAAGAGTGTGTGTGTCAGAATTTCAGGAGGGTGTACAAGGCAGATCTTCTAAGGAGAACATATAAGTTGATGGAGTCTGACTTGAAAAACACATATCAAGTTCATTTGACCCAAAATAATATCCAGGAGGGGCACCCCTACACTACTCCATATTCTAAGTGTACCTCCCTACAAAGGACATATTATATTCTCCTTTCTGTAACTATTTCTTGACAGCAGTAACAATATTATCTCCCATTTATGGGGTGATTACTATGTACCATTCTCAAAACAATCAATTTGCAGATGTGAAAACTGAGGCTTTGGGAGGTTAAGAAACTTGCCCAAGGTCATGGACCATGAATAGGTCACACTAGGGACTCCAAGCCAGGTTCTGTCTAACTTCAAAGCTTATACTTTTTAATTCCCATAGTCTACTACCCACCCCCTTCATCCCAAGAAAGCAATCGTGGTTAAGCTCTTCTTACTTACTAGTAATTTAAATCTCAACTTCCTTATAGCTTCTTTTTTAATACAAATAAATGAAAGAAAAATATGAAATACGTTTTCCATTACAAAGGTTAAGATTGATCTGTAGTAGATGTTTCTTTTCCAGACAAACTTCAGAAACAGCTTTTGGCAAGTAGCCACCATAAATAAACCTTCAAAATTAGACTAAATCTCAAGTGATGCATTGATAGACATTTTTAAAAGTGCCAGTGAATGTAAATAAAAATATAAGAAGACAGAAATCTATTAAATTATAAACAGGGAAGGAAATAGGTTTTTCTTTTTTAATATATTTTCCACTACATTAAGTAGTGATCTGTATCTCTCCCTCTATTAACTGTATCTTTTAATAGTGTTTCCCAAGAATGATTTGGGTAAATTAAAGTGTCCTTATTAGGAAGGAGAGGGCAGTGAAGCAGCATCATTTAAAATATCATTCTCCAGAATACAATATATCAAGTTTACTATCAATACAAATACCAATCAATAGTATTTATCATGGTATTAATTCTAGCCCTTCATAGAAATATCTTCACTATATCATGCTGTAATGTTACACACTCAACTCATATTGGAAGGCTGCTATGAACCAAGATATGACATCCATTCCACTTGCAATACAAATATTGCTCTGACCCTTGACCCATTGCATAACTCAGTGTTGTTTACTTAATATTCCCTTTATTGTTTCAAATATACTACTTTGGGCATGTGGGAAGTTAGAGTGAGGAATCATAATGGTCTCTTCTTCCTCAGAGTAAAACTTCTATTATTTTCTTTTGTTGTTCTAGGTCCTTGGAGGCTCACAGCCAAACTAAGCCTAAATTATGGTGGCTAAGAGGAATATCCAGTTTGGACCCTAATTTTATATTTCCATTTTAGTAATTTTGTTATTATATGTTTTATTGTAAACAACCAAATCCTTTTTGAATGAGGTTTGGTACAAGTTAAAAAATGAAATATCTCAGTCCCAGAATTTAATCTTCAGCTTGGTATAGGATCAAGTTACATAGAATTTGTCTAGATACAAGGGTAAGCAAACTTTTTCTGTAAAGGGCTTAATAATAAAAATTTTACATTTTAAAGGCCATACAGTCTCTATTGCATTTAATCAACTTTGCCTTTGTAGAGCAAAAGCAACCAAAGGCAATACAAAACCAAATGAGTTTAAAATTTTATTTATAAAAACAGGCAGTAGGCTAGATTTGGCCAGTGGGCTACACAGATTGCTAGCTCTTGGCAAGAAAATTGATACGGTCTTTTACTTTTTGTATTCCTTCAAAAAGTATTCTATGTAAAACCCCCAAGTTACAAAAAGACCAATTTGAAATTATAAGAGTGACTCTAATTCTGTAGCTTTGATTGCAGGTTTGCATTTTGTTTTTCACATGGATTATCATATACAAAATTTGAAAGTGTCAGATGTATTCAGAAACTGACAGAAAATTGCTAAATATGCACTACTCTTCATATATACATAAACAATTCTTATCCAGTGATAAAAGTTTACTCTGAGTCAGAGTCCCTTGGACTACATAACACTTGGATTTCACTATGGGAATAGCTTAAAAACTTTTGGAAAATGTTTACTCTCTTTTAGGCTAATATGACTGAAGCACTGATTTACTAAATAACACCTACATGATAGGAAAGAGAATAATTGGATGATGCTTCCCTCGTTTCCTCTAGAGCAGCAGTCCCCAACCTTTTTGGCATCAGGGACTGGTTTCATGGAATATAATTTTTCCACAGAGAGGGGGGGGGGATCTGGGGGGTGGGGGAGGATGGTTTAGGGATGATTCAAGCACATTCCATTTATTGTGTAGTCAAACCTCTCTGCTAATGATAATCTGTATTTGCAGCCACTCCCCAGCACTAGCATCACTGCCGCAGCTCCACCTCAGATCATCAGGCATTAGATTCTCATAAGGAGCACACAATCTGGATCCCTCCTAGGTGCAGTTTATATAGTAGGGCTCGTGCTCCTCTGAGAATCTAATGCCCCACTGATCTGACAGGAGGTGGAGCTTATGCAGTGACGCAAGGGATGGAGAGCAGCTATAAATACAGATAAAGCTTTGCTCGCTCACCTGCCTATCACCTCCTGCTGTGTGGCCCGGTTGCTGCCAGGCCACGGACTGGGACTGGTAGCCTTCCACAGTCTGCGGGTTGGGAACTGCAGCTTTAGAGAATTACATGTTCTCACAAACACAGGGACGTAAGATATATTTTTCCAAAACAAGGGATTGGAAGACCATAAATGTGCATGTTTTCATTCTGCTACATGTTATAGGCCTAAATCTGTAAAGACAATTGTCCTCATACTGTTCTCAAAGTCAATTTAAAGTTGAAATGCTGGTTGTAAATGCCTATACAGTTAAACCATAACTAGTGCAAACAGACTTTTGCATCATTTTATTTTCAATATTCACTCTAAAAATTGCTACTCTTTGAACCAATACTATATCCCTCAAAACAGTGCTCCCCAAACTGGGTAACACCTAAGAATTTATACTTGTATCCCTTTTTAACATATAAAATTCTGGACCTCATTCCCAGACTACCGGATGAGGTAAAATACTGGCTTGTCTTTACTTTGTCTCCTCCCATAATTCTGATGGGGCTGGACAAAGTGATTAAAACCTCACCACATACTACCCTGAAGTAAATATCATTACTCTCTTCAACAGATAAGAGAACGAGGGCTCAGAGAACCTAACTTGCTTAAGCTTATATATTCACAGCCCTATAGTCTTTCCCAGTAGAGCCATCAACTTCTACTATGTCACTAGAATGGAATTAACCGGGGGGTGGGGGGGGTGGTAAAAAAAACACAACACCCATATTCTAATTTAGGACTCGAGATCGCCTGTTTTTCCTTTCAGTAAGTGTTTAGTTAATTGGTAATAGGAAAACTAAATAAACCATAAAGCCCAAAAGTTACTCTACCACTATAGACTATCTTTAATAGTGAAGTGTTGCTTATCTGGCCTATGGCCCTTTTAATTTTTCTAATTTTCATCCTTTTCTTCCTTCAAACAGTTAAAAAAAAAAAAGGTGGCTCTGAGTTGGACAGAGGCCACCTGTGCCTTCAAGTATGGCACAAAAGAGTGGGGGTCAGCAAAAGCGATAAGGGGTCATGTCAGGAGAGGAGAGGAAAGCAAGCAGAATGGACAGGTAGAATAGGGACAATACATTTCATATTTATAGCCCTATGATCAAGAATGCATTTTATCAATGTGTCAAATCTGCACCTGGGTACTCAGTAACATTTATGGGAGTATCCATTTTTGTTTAACTGTAATATTTGCAAATTACAGGTTAGCAAACAGCTAACAATGGTAAAATGGATATTGCAATGGTAAAATGAAGTAGAATCAGTCTCCAGATCATTCTGAATTATGTCCCCCTCCCCTAGCTGCTTGACATGGGGAGTTTAAGTTTAAATGTGCCAATATAGTTGCATATTCTGTGTTGATGCATATACAGTAAAATAAACATGAGGTAAATATGTGAAACTAAAGTAAAACAAATTTTGTAAGAATCACATCTCTAGAAAATATTTTTTGTATTAAGTACCGCAATTCAAACTTAATTTGTAGGTTAAATTTGTGGTCATGGAAAATAGGCTACAATTAAAAATGGCCTTTTTTCCTATATATAATCAAGGAAATGTTAGATTTACAGTCACAACTTTTTTTATTTCAGGTATTCAGTGCACATTGTTCTGACAGTGAAAACTACAAAATCAAATGAGAAACCGAAAATCAATTTTTCATACTCATGAAATTGTGAAATTGCTACCCTTTCTTGAGGCCTATCCAGAAATAAGACATTATTATACAGAGTAAAAGAAAAGAATGCCAAGAAAGAGTTAGGAAGTAGATGTTTCAAAAAGCTGTGGGAATGTGGGGGAAAGGAACAAAATCAGCATTTACACTTACAAATTCTGATGACACCGTATAGTTATCTTGTGCTACTGGGCCCAGCAGCTCCTGTGGCTGCCAGATTGTATTGCTTTCAGGTTGTCTTTGCACAACCTTAATATTTGGAAGCTGCAGAGTAATCCTGCTTTTTCTTGTAAAACTGACCCAAGGACATCAAGGGAGAGAGGAGATATAATCCATCTGCTTTGAGCTGCAGCAAATTGAAAATTGAAATTGAATTGATGTTGAAATGTACAGATAATCTATGTTGTGCCCATAGAAAGTCAGTGGCAGCACCAAGAAGGTGGGAGAATTTAGGAATTTTGGAAAATAGTGGCATGTTATCAGGGCCAATTTGCACAACTCCAGGAGCACGGCTCACACAGCAGCATACAATGGTTATACAATCACCCGTTCAGTAATGGGATGAAATATTTTGTGAGATGAGAAAGAGACTAAACATTTTATATCTTTCCTTTATACCAATAGCCATTCTACTAAACAGATTTCCGAATATCATTTATGGATGTTTCAGAACTTTAGATTGGTCCCTGTCAATACAGCTAACCCCAACGAAATTATAAGGTTTGCAAAATTGGTTTTCAGCTCTCCTTAATATTCCATAGTCTGCCTTCTTATTCCCTTTTATTTTTCTTATTTGCTTCCAGAAGCTCAGTGCTTTAAATTTTCATACTACTGCTAAAGGGCAGGGATAAATAAATGTCATTAGCAAACATCCACCTTCATGGCCCAGACTGCGCATTTTAAAACTTTTCTTCTCATCAAAGCAAATCTTCTTGGGCTCTGTTCCCTAGGAGCTTTGTAAGTAGCTTACAATTTCACTGTGAATATGGTAAAGGGTGATCGTGACTAAATAACCCCCCAACCTTCTCAGAAACATCTTCCCAACTTGCGTTCATTCACCGGCACAAACCGGCAAGGGGATACCTAACTGAGGAAGTGCTATGATGATGGCAAGATAGTTTTGACAACTATAGTGGCACTGAGATCTGACTATTCTCCCCCAAAGCAAACCATGGCTGAGAGTAGCAGTTACATCCAAATTATTTCTCTCCCTCCCCTTTTAATAAACAGGAAAATAGATATATTGTATAATGCTGAGTGAGGGTTCTACATCATTGTAGCTCTCATGATAGATTCACGCAGGACAATGGGTCAAGAAAGGCAGAGCAGAGAAAGTGAGGGTTGACACACAGGTACCATCACCCATCCTTCCCTCATATCAGGTATAAGATACAGAGTGAGTCACTTCACCCCTTGAAGCCTCAGTTTCCTCTTCTGGAATCCAGGGTGGGTGGAAATCACTACATTTTAACCTTAGGGTATTCAGTGGGCTGCCATGAGGGTCAAGTGTGGTCATGAATACAGAGTTTAGCACGGACTCTGTCACATGGTTAGTTGCTCAAGAGATGTTAGCTCTTATTGCCCTTTTGACCCTCATCATCTATTCAACTTTATTTTCAAATAACTTGTTTAAAAACTTGTCTCTTATTTTCCTCTTCAAATGATAAGAATAAAAGTATTTGACAAGTAATGGTGTATATGATAAATATCCATACTTCTTTCATATTTAGAGCCAATCTGTGAATCACATTTAAGCTGTCTTCTGGAAACAATTTCAGCACATTCTACTTGCAGTCAGATGAAGTGGCAATTTTCTTAAAATATGGAGCAGTTTGGTGCTGGGCAGAACATGTATTCGGGCTCATAAACATAAACATTTTTTATGTAGCGTTTAAACATGAACTATGCAACTCCAAATTGCTACAAAAATATAAACAAAATAATTTCAGGAATAAAGAGACACAGCTAAATAAAAATCGAGAGGAAGTAAAATAAAGGAGTTTTCCATGATGTGAGAAAAATTGGGTTTTATAAATTTTTTTGGAGGGAGACAGTAGCACATTTCTGGAAATTATGTAACATTATATGTCAAGTGACTTTGGTAATTACTTCTTATTGTTCTAACCTTGTTCTAGCAGCCCCAGCCCAAGGCCAGCATCGAGCCTTTCTTCAGCGATGACAACCGTATAGCCATGCTCCGTGAGAACGTGCTGGTGGAGCCGAAGCTCTGATTTGCTGTTGGCAGGACTGTAGAGTAGGGCCCTTCGGCCATGACCACCAAAGTGTGTCTCAATTGCTTCTTCAATCTAAGAAAAGAAAGAAGGCATAAAAATTCAACATGAAAAAGTGGTACATTTCCCTGGAAGGACACTATTAATGCAAATCAAGGGCCATTCAGAAAATTATTCTTTCAGTTTTTCTCTAGAAATGAAAGACAGATTCTCCAAAAGGCTGACAAGGGCAAAGACGACCTCATATGCAAGAAGTGAAGGTGAACCTAATTGTTCTCACTATTATAGAAAGATGAAAATTTTAGGCCATTAAAATACAGAGCTCTTTAGAGCAATACTGCTGCATAGAAATACAAAGCCCAGTTCTAGCTGGAAATATAAATTAATAGCAATGCCTTTCATCTGCATTGTGCTTTTATAAAGCAGTTCCAGCTGCATTATCTTTTACTAGCTCTTTTAGGTAAACACAAGAGAGGAAACAGACTCCAAGAGGATGAGGATGGGTTTTGTGTGGGAAAGACCTGGTCGGGAAAGGGTAGAGATGAGAAACAATCTCGGAGCTCTTTGGAGATATGTAACGTTTCAGTTTCTCTCAATTAGGATTTCCCAAAAGTTGAATGCATCTCATTGAGGCAAGGTGGGTCTTCAAGTGTGAGAAGAGGAGTGCTAACTGAAGTATCAGAATTCTAGGTTCTTCCCTTGCTAGTTTATTGCTCTCCTATGTAAATATTCCTCTTTCTCACAATGGTGCTTGAAATACCATTAATAAAAGGAATTTCTGATTTGGCACATAGAAAATTGGCTGACATTTAAGTTCACTATAAGGCTTAATGTCAAATACTGGGTGTTTTTCTGAAAACTTGAGATTAAGCCTTGACAAAGTGAAGATGTTTTTTATTACTAGAAGGAGTGACAAAATTGGATGATGGTCAGGGCAAAACAGGGAAGAGGCTGAAGAAAAGGAGCCAAAGGAGGTGGTAGGAAATGAGGTAGAATTGGTGAAAAACAAAATTAGGAATCCAAATTACTTCTAATGGCAGCTCTGGATCAACCTGTCCATTTTCTGGGTCTTAAACACAGTATTTCTCATATTGTAAAGACCATGTTTTTTCAGTACTTAAATGCCCATACTGATTAGAATGGATTCTACATCTTTGTAAGGAACACAAGTCTATTCAAACTTACACCCTGTCCTCTGCCTCTGGTCACATCACACTCTTAATCGTCACCATTCCTGACCTCCAACCTGCCCCTTTATACCCCACTGTGCCTTCCCCCTGCAATCCCTACCTCTTTCCATTTGTCCATCCATCAAACCCCAAATCATCCTTCAATATGCAAACATTATCCCTTTTAGAAGGTTTTAATTGAAATACTACTTCCATTAGCATTTATGAAAGGAAATTATGTCTCTCCCTCACATCAGCTACTTAACAGCCAGGCCTGCATTGTTCTTGTATCTCCAATGTCTATCCCAGTACATAGGTACACGTGGTACATGCTTAATAAACAAAGCTATTTAGTAAATTAACGAATCATAGTGCTCTATCAAAATCTTTGAAGATATGTAAGGAAAGGAAAAAGAAACAGATTTAGATTGCAAGCCCACTGAGGGCAGGAATCATACTCTATTTTTGACTGCATACAAACTGCTGCTATCGGGAAATTAATAGACAAAGCATAGTGTGGTGTAGGAGGACACAAATTCTAGAGCCAAACTGCTGGGTTCAAATCTGGCTCCACCAGCACTGTTTGTGTGACCTTGGACAATACCTTTGTCCTAAGAATGCTATGCAAATTAGAGAGTTAATATTTATAAAGTGCTTAGAACCATGCATGCCACATAGGAAGCACTATATAAGTGCTTTTTACATAATAAGTGAAGAGTCAGGAAAACTGTTTCTGAGCTTGAGTTCTGCCTGGCACATGTTAACATAGCTGCTTACTATGTGTTCATGAACATAATGGGAAGGAGTAGAACACTAGCTAACCCACTTTCTGTATATGATACTTTGGGAGGCCATGATTCATTAGCCATTTCCCCTTGCTAAAGGATATTGCATTTTATTGATGAGAAAACTATTTAAGCTCAAGAATTTAACTGCAAATTGAGAAATGATTCTGCCAAATATTATAATTGTTAGTAATGATAAACTTATAAGGAGTGTTTGAAACCAAATACAGGTTGAACTTTTGGACACAGGGATTAGAGGAAACTGAGTAGTCTGTAGAAGGCCAAAGTAAACAAACAGGCATCTAGGTGAAAGGAGAAGGCAGATGCTTCCAAATATATTAGTATCACGCAAGCAAAACACATAGTATCCAGAATTTCCACACCCCATTATTTTCTTTTGTAATCACAGATGCTTCTCTCTATTACAGCTGGCTCAAGTAAAGCAGGGATTTCACATGAGGAGGCTATATTTTAAAACTGTAAATGATTTTTATTTTGAAAGATATCACCCCACCTTTTCCCCCAATCAAGATCAGATTAAGCAAGAGCAGTGTAACTTTTACTAGTATACCTTATATAGAGCATATTTTAAATAAAGTATAATTACTGGCAATATTTTCTAAAAATCTTCATAACATACACTAAAATTTCAATACACATCTCAGAATATACAGAATAAATGGGAAATAAGCTTGTCAGTAGAATTATATTATATTATCTGGTGATACAAACTGCTGCTGTCCTTGTAATATTTATAACACACTGTATCAGCATGGCCCAATACCAAAAGACGAGAACAGTTTTAGCCAGTCCGACAACAGGTGCATATACTGTGTATGTGAAATGAAAACTATGTGAACAATTATGTCATCTGCACCAGCAAGTTCAGAATTATTGAATGCCAATAGCAGCACTTTTGGAAACAAGAGCTCCTGATTACTCCTACAATTTTGAAGATAACAGTTTTAGCGGAAGAACACATTTAACTTGGCCACCAATATAACTTCACTTAAGACTTACAACCCTGCTGACCAGAATGAGTGTTACTGGATATTAATACTATGAACTTCTTTTTGAGAAATTTGAAAAATATTTGATAGACTACCTGAAAGTTGTTTTGTAACTGGACACTTAGTATTTTTATTGGAAAAACTTCAAAATCTGAAATTGTGATACCACCTCAGATGAACAAAGGGTAAAATGTTATAATAGACTACTGGCAGCATTAGATGCAGCAACGTAGAGCGATTGGGAATCAAAAATCTGGACTTGAATTCTAGCTCTGCCACTTGCTTACTTCACCCATTGGGGCAAATTATTTAATCTACCCATATCGGATTTCTCATATATATAGTTGAAATAACAAATCCTGCCTCATGAGGTCATACTGGGAATTAAATGAATTTTCCATATGGAAGTGTCCAACACAATGTCCACCCCAATAAATGATGTTACATAAACAAGAATAAAATTGAATAATCGATATTATATTGTAACTCTATGTTTATATTAGGAATTCTATAAGCTTTTCAATTAATATGGTTTGGTCTCTGTCATAGAAAGCATTACTGCAATAAAATATATGCTTCCATATACCTGATATATGTTTTCCTCTGTAGGACTCATCATTTAATGCACAAATATAATTCATTTACTTATTATGTTTATTGTCTGTCTCTTTGCATCAGAATATAAGCTAAATACATATATTTTTGACTGTTTTGTTCACTTTTGTTTTCCTAGCCTAAAAATAGTACTTGGCATATAAGAAGCACATAATAAATCCTCTTTGGATGAATGAATGCAAACATCTTTTTCTTCACTATGTAAAAGAGTCTTTGTTATAAATACTATCATGGAAGATAGGGAATAGAAAGTGGTTAAAATTTGTATTAAGAAATTTATGCCAATAGAATTGTGAATAGCAGGAAGAATGATAAAAATAGAGTTAAATATTTGAGGAAACTAATGAATTTACAGTAAAGAATTGAATAAAGAGCTATATTATGAAAGCACTGTATTTCTCAGTTACTTACACTGTTAACAAGTCTTCACCAAAACTTATCCCCAAACTAGAAAATACAGCTCTTGAAAATATAGTAGGAGTAAAAAATAAAACTTATTTTTTTTCACATGACAGGAAGATTTTTTTTCTGGATTTATGAAAGTAGCCATGTGTTTATGACATTTTTTGATGCTCGAAAACAAATCATACGGTAGACTTCAGATGTGTGTCATATATGACTAAAAGTTAAATTCCTTTCTTGGTCCAGATTTTTGGCATTTTAGAAATATGACAGAGTCTATCATAGTGAATTATGTTTTAATTTTTTTCACTGAAAGAATAAAATACAGATTCTTTTCCCCATTGGTGAAATGTACACTTATTTTAGGGCAAGTGAAAAATAAAGTGGAAATTTCCTAGGATGCATATCATACACATTTTCTACATAAAAATCTTATAATTGCAGTATAGCTTAGGGACCACAAGTTCCTGGATACGCAAGCAGAGCCTGGTAAGAATGTTTCTACCTAAATGAAGCTTTAGTGAACTTCTGTCTGCATCTTACAGCTGACTCCACTGAATCACAAGCCCATCATGGAATGGCCACACGTTTCTCATTGAGCATCTTCTGACTGTGCTCCCAAACTGTACCTTGGGGCTATCCCAACCCTCTACATCCAGTGACAAGCAAGTTTGCTCATCTTGTAGGTAGATCTATGTAGGTTCTGAACAAATAATACAGAAACAAAAGCAATGAAGTTTCAAAATCAAAATTGTATCTCTAATAGAACCTTTATGAAATAGCACTCACTTAAACAGGCATTGCCAAAACCCATCATTACCTATCTCTCAACCCAATTTTCCCATTGATACTTTTCACAATGCATAATTTTATATTATTTGCTTAGTATCTGCCTCTCCTTCTCCTCTGTTCCATGAGGGCCTACATTTGTCTGCTTTGGCCATTGCTGCACATGCAGCTTACTGCCAGGTTCTAAATAAGAGAGGATGGAAGAATGAATGAGCAAATGAGTGGATACATGAATGCACAGTATGAGTTCATTATTTGTAAAAACATGCATGCCCTTTAAGTATTTACTATAAGGTGAAAAAATCCACTAGAAAATTTCAGTGAGGCTTCAGTATCTGCATCTCAAATCATCACATATCCATGACCCCTTCGTTCCCAATGCCTCTTTCCTCCACCTTATTTCCACCACCCACTCCAATGGCCATATCTTGGACTGTGTGGTCCCCAAAACAGCCCCCCTCTGAAATTGTAAAATGAAATATTCCATTCTCTGGTAACACTCATAAATATTTCTCTGTTTTTCTCATTTATTCCCCATGTATTAGTTCTTCAATCACTAGTCTTTTCCCCAATCCAAACTTTCTGCTAGCCTCCTTTTCCTCACCTTCTCTCTCTATAGCTCAGATTCCACAGTCTAACACTCCAATTACTCTCTACTCAATATATGAATTCCCTCGTCTCACTGTCCTTCCATCACATCCTCATGGCAAAACATCAAACATGGAAGACCCGTGGATCCATGGTAAGTAAGACAGACAGGTCTCTGCCTTCGCAGCACCAGCAGCCCATCAAGGCAAGCAAACGTAGTTATCACAAATTATCACAAGCCAGACAAATCGGGAAGTATAGGATGCTGTGGAAACACTGAGCTGGGAGACCTGAGGAAGATCTCAGCAGCCTACCTGCCCTGCACCGGGCTGGGGTTGCTGAGAGCCACTGAAGAAAAGTGCCCAGTGGATAGATTCAGATTGGCAAACCCAATTCACACCTCTGTCTCCTGTCTCTTTCTCATTATTCATTCATTCATTCGCCTATTTAATATTTGAGCATTTTCTATGTGACAAGCATAGTCCTAGGCTCTGGGGATACAACAGTGCAGAATTCTAGCAAAATATTAGCCCTCACTGAGCTTACTGTTTAGCAAGAGGAGCAATAAACAATTAATTAAGTCATACAATATAATTTCCTATGGAGATAAGGGTTCTGTTCTATTAAAGAATAACCCAAGATCTCTTTTAGATGGTGTGGTGCTACTGTTTGTCTATATTGTGAATGTTGTGTATAAAGGAAAAAGAGAAAAGAAAAACAATTCTTCAAGCAGAGAAAAGACAGGAAGAGAAATTAAATCAGGAAGTCCTTAAAGGCCAGGATCATGGACACTTTTTATTGAGTGACAAATGGAGTCAGTTAGGCAACAAGAAATGACTGGCAATGATGATAAAAATGGACCCATGCAACATTACTTACTATCTTGTTAGGTGGCTATAATAGTAGGAGACCTAAGCCTAGTGAGTAGTCAATAATTTAAAAACTGGTAATTCTATGCTGGTCTTTACAGATAGGTCCAACTTTGATGAACTTTGATTCCTTTTACTAAAAGCTATATGAGGGAGGAGGCAGATGAGGAAAATTGGACTTAGTGTAGATAAAGAAAGGCTGTTTTTCTTGTATTATTTTCTGGATGGATGGGCACCCTGATAGAATTCCAGAAGGCCAGACTTTTGCTACCTAAATCACAGTATTTCCTAAGGCCTATAAGCCACCCCTCCTATAATGCAGAAAAGAGGTTTAAAAAAAGAATTAAAGCAGTGACAGTAACCAGAGTGACTAAGTCATAAAAGGGAAGCCTCAGACCTGTCCTAAGGAGGCATCTAACCATATGGGGGAAGCCTGGGAAGAGAGAGAACTGTGAGGTCTGAGCACCCAGTTCTGCACTACGGAGCCTGTCGTGGTGTTGAAAGAGCAACAGGACACTCCGACCATGCTGTGTGGAACTGAGAGAGGGAAGGGGACAGAGGATGAAAATGTTCCAGGGGAACATATGGGGAGAAAAATTCAGGAGAAAGGATTTGCTGTGAAGACATCACATAAACAGAAAGTGAGTCCATAAGCCCAGCAGGAGAAGAGAGGAGGGCACCAAAGAGGAAAACAGAAGGGAACAGCTGGACAGACCCTGACTTGGCCATCCCAGACTAGAAATATTTAATGATAAATGATGCCAAGTCACTTTAGTCCTCAGGGAGCATTCGAAATACTAACACCTCGGAGACATACCACAACTTTTGCTTGTCAGAAAAGGCTCGCCATAGCATCTATAAAACATTAAGCACACGATCTGAAGGTAAACTCCCAGGAGTCCTAGGTCACCTCTATATTAATGCCCATTCTCCTCACTCAAAACTTCTGAACCACACGGTGCCTTTCTGAAAAAGGCGTACAAGATAGAGCTTGTGTAACCAAGGGAAGGAGAAGAGAGGAGGAGAGAATGGAGAAGAGGAAGTTGCAGGACAGAAAGGAGAAAAAGCAGACAGAACAGCTTCTCAGCTCTTAAAACTCCAGCAATTGCACAGTCATGCTGGGCACAGCTCCGACTCTGTGTGCTTCTCTTTCCTTCCACATAGCAAGAAGCCTGGGGGCAGGGAGAAATTGCAAACAAAACGGAAGAACACAGAACAGCTATTTCTCCTCAAGTGCACCCCCAGGGTCACAGGCTGTGACGTCTCACCTTCCTATGTCTTGTTGTGGTTGTCAGCTACCAATCTCCACCTCCGCTGGAATGCTCCTCTGTTCAACCAGCGTGAAGCAACCTACAGTGTTTCCCTTCTCTGCTTCTCCCAGAATTTTTCCCCCTCTTTTCTAGCTGTTTTTTTAAAGTCATATAAAGCATGTTTTTCAGTCTCCTCTGGAGACTTTTCCTCCAACTACTTCAAGACTCCTTTCTTTGAGATGCTGCCCACATGCACAGCTGTGGTCTGTCAGTTTACTATTTACTGTAACCTCACAGACTTAACGAAAACCCAGCTGAGATTATAAAAACAGAGAAATAGCTGAGAGATGGTGGTCTTGATAGTTTCTTTCAAGATATCTTTAAGAATAAGATAAAACTTCAAATGAGAAGATCAAGAGAGAACGTAGTTTGCTGTTTCTTTTGGCGTATTTGATGTTACTCTTTTCTTGCAGCAAATAAAAACTGCTTCCGAACATCCCTCTTTAGTCTCTTCTCCTTCCCTCTGTTTTTTTTTCTTTCTCTACAATCTTCCCCCTTCCCTGTTGTCTCTTAGACACATAGAGCTTAACAGGAGGAAGATGTTATTTTCTTTCCATCTTTAAGCCCTGATCTCTTGCTGGTGATAAAGCAAATGCTCTCCAGCTGCCTCTTTGAGGTTCCTTATTGCCCTCTGAGTCTGACCACAGTGTCAGCAGTAGTTAAAGGATGTTCATAATGAATTAAATATAGAATTGACAATCCACAATTATGAAATAACAAGCAGAGGACAAGGAGAGACCTTGTTCTTTTGAAAAATGTTAAAATAATAGCTAGTCTCTGTCCCCTGATGCCGAAACAACGAGCTAATTCAGCAATTCAGCCTTCAAATAGTAAGTCCATACAAAGGCAATGTAGCAGTAAGGAAAGAGCACTGGGGCCATTACAACAATGATATCAATACTTAAGCATCACACAGGATACCAAACGTTTTCATAGATGCCAGAGTCTCTGAATCTGAGCTTGAGGCTATTCCAGCCACACCCTGATGCTTCCTGACTCCCAAGTCTCCCTCTACTTCCCACCCCCATTCCTTATCACCTGACACTGCTTAAGTTCATTTGATGAACTTCCTTTGCAAGTGAGCACCAACCAACACCTTTCATCTCACTGTTGGTGCTACTGCAAGGATCAAAGGAGACCCAAACAGTTTAGACAAAAGCATTCAAAAATATATTCCTTCACAAATGTAAGGCACTATTAAATAAATATCTCTTTAAAAAGTTGTCAGATAAAAGAGCACCTTGAAAAATTAACATATTTTAAATAAAAACATTAAAATGTTTAATTGGATGATTTCATAGGGGTTCTGTCAAATTACAAATGAAATACGAAAAGGTAGTGTTTATATATTAGGGACATTAAAGCATTTAAAAGTAATCAAATGAATCACTACCTCCACTATTCTCAGATAAAAATCCAGTGTTAGAGCAAATATGTCATTATGAAAAACATACATGGCACTAATAGCATTGTACAATAAATATCCTTCTTCGATTTGGGTGTTAGACAAATAATAGGTCCATTTGTTAATTGCACAACTAAATATGATTTCATTTTATACTTGGTTATAATGTTCTATAAGTAAATTCATACATCAGGATATAAAAAGCCCTTTTCTCTTTTTATGGCTTAGAAATTATGGTCAGCATTGTCTAGTTTTAGGGCCTTCCAAGAGTTCACCTACAAATTCCTGAATTCCCCACTTTCATTCTCCATTTCAATCCTCTTTCTCTTCTTTCCACTCTGCCGACGAGAAAGTGTGCCACTCATCCTCCCACCTCCCCTCCTGCTTAGCTTGTGACCTCAACTGTCCTCGTAGCCCTGCTGTGCCCTCTGCATTTCCCCTCTGCACACACACAGACCCCAGGGCTCTCAGTGGGACATCATGAGAGAACTTATGGCAGCCGGCCTGGAATCCCTTTCTGGCACAGAGCAAACATGCCCTCCTCTGGGCAAAGCATCCATCCAGCCTAATGAAACACCTGCCGGATGTAAGGGTAGAATTCAGGCACTGAGTTGGGGATTAAGAGATTCTCCATCCACTGCCTATCCAGCCACCACATGTATACCCCCTGGAGGAGGACAAGTTCCTAAGCCCACTTCAAGCGTTTAGCAGTATCAGTTCCACACAGATAGCATGTCTGGCTCCTGTCTGAGTACCCCTCAGCTTTCATATCCATGTAGCAATCAGTTCATATGAATTTTTTTCCAGAAATCCAGAGTCCCTTTGAACTGCACAGATGGTCAAGGATGGGCAGCCAACATACCCCATGCAGGAGGCCCTACATCTCCAAGGCAGCGAACGTCTGCTCCAGTTCTTATTGAATGAAAGGCTGCAGGACAGAGACACACACCTGGCAGACCCAGAGAAACTTTGCCTTATCCATGTGGGGACCAAAGTATTACGAATAATGGGGGAGGGGCCAGGTGTGGTGGCATGTGCCCTGCCTGTAATCCCAGTGCTTTGGGAGGCTGAGGCGAGAGGATTGTCTGAGGCCAGGAATTTGAGAACAGCCTGGGAAACACAGGAAGACACTATCTCTAAAAAATAAAAAAATAGCCAACGTGGTGGCTGGTGCTTGTGTTCCTAACTACAAAGGAGGCTGAGGCAGGAGGATCGCTTGAGCCCAGGAGTTTGAGGTCACAGTGAACTAGGAAGAGGCACCACACTGCACATAAAAGAGTAGAACAGGTTTCCTTCAGCACATATTTATGCCTGAGCACTCCTTTTTCTTGCTTACTTTGAGCATTTTTGTGGCTGTTTGCTCTCCATGACCTCCTCATCTTATCCTTTGAGATTACTGGCCCTTACTGATATACAATCTTGGAGACTACCCTGGGTAATCTTTTCCCAGCATGACTGAGTGCTAACAACTCTCTCCCATGTTCCCCTCTGGAAGTCCCTGTTGCTGCTCATGTTGCAGATGCTGCACTACCACACTTACACATCATAATACAACCTCACTTATTCTGTTCAGAATCCTAGAGCTCTCCAAATTATGTATTCATTCTAGAATGTTTATATATTATATGGCTAATTTCTTGCTTCCAAAATCAAAGATTGGCAGGAAATGGCAATATCTAGTAATATCAAAACATAAGCATTATTTCTAGAGTAAGGAGTAAGACATCATCTAATAATGATATCAAATTTTCAAGTCCTTAAACTCTTTGATCCTTCCTTTATGGGACAGATTGTGTTGCAATATAGCTTTTGGCTTTCCTCTCTGGCTAGCTGGAAAAGCAAGTTCCCCTCCTAGAGGTCCAGATTATTCTTAAATGGTCCAGCAGAAGGTTTCATAGGCCAGGCCTAAAGCAAAAACCATCTCTTCTAACATGACAGATTGCTTTAGTACTCTCAGGAAAGCCAGAGGTGAGGACATCTTTTAAAGGGAAGAAGACCTGGGTGGAGACGTTGTTTGGGAATACCAGAGTTTAAGAGTCCAGTTCAAAGAAGAATTCAAAGACCACTGACCAACACAGAGAGTTCTATATTGGATACACAGCACGAACTTATACTAGATCCCATTCATCCATTCACTCAACATGTTATGTGCCAGGAATTGTGTAAACTTGATCTCTGCCCTGACCCAAATTACAGTAATTTATTAGAAGGTTTTGTTTCAGTGCTAGACTTCACAGGGTATTGTTACATTATTATAAATGCTCACTTTGTTTAGGATTTTGCTAAGAATTGTGCTTAGGATCATGTGCATATCATTGGATAACGAGGTCTACTCCCATTTATATCACAGAAAAGGTGCTTCTTTTTAAGAGGTCATTATCTTATATGAAAAATAGGAGACAATTCTAGCTTCTTGAGGTTTATATGTCTGACAAAATATATTTCCACAAATACAGTTAAAGCAGATATGGTATTACTTTTACCATTGATTGTTTATTTAAAAGAAACACAGTAAACTTACCCCCTCTTCTATGCCCGCCCCCACAAAAACTAACTCTGTCCCAAATCGACTTGCTTTTAAAATAGCTTATGTAGTTCTAAAATCCTTGGATAAGTAGGTTTAGCTTGTGCAGCAGGAAGTTTCAGATGGGTTATTAAAGTTTTCATTGTTTGTTTGGGGGATAAAAGATAGTTCTTTAAGATAATAACAGAGAAAGGAATGAGAAGAAACATTTGAAATCACTACTGACCTCTGGGTGTGTCCAGTGGGGAAGGTTTACTGCTCAATATGAAAGCCAGCTTTCTGGCTGATGCTTTGCTAAGGTCAGGTAGTTCCTTCATTGCTACAGAAAAGTCAATTTCCTGTTCCATTTTTTCCTGAAGCATTTGTGCACTTTGGCTAAATTAATGCTAGATTTTCCACTAGGGAAGAACTAGGCTTAGGGCTGAAGCTATTGAAATGCTATTATACTTCCTATTGCTTGTTAAAGAAACAGTGAAACGTCAAAAGGAAACTCAACTGTGATAGCACAATTTTGGACTTCTAGTGGCATTTTGAAACATAACTTTATAACTTGACATTTGTATAGCACACTGACCTATAGTTTTTAATGAAAAAAGGAGAGGGTTTCCAGTAATCACATTTATGTTACATATATGCAATCTTTTCCCAAGAGGCACCAAATACAATGAGAATATTTTCATGATATTATTCTTTGGTATATGATCATATACATTCCCCTGTCTTTTATAATCTCAGTGTTTCTCAAAGCACTCTCAGCCCCATAATCTGTTCCCATAACACCTCTGTGATAGGCATTTCCATCCTTAGGCCACAGACTAGGAAAATCAAACCCAAAGAAGTCACTTGGCCATGGTCACTCAACACTTCATCATTTGAAACTGGGACTCCCCATCTCAGTCCCAGGCACTTTCCCTTTCTCTAGGAAAGGGGGAGTGGGTCACAGCAGGATCTGTTTCAGACACATGAACCTTTAACAGGTTACTCTGGTGGTCTCTAGAAGTCTCCACCACCCATTTTTTCCTATGTCAAAACAAACAAGAAATACAAAGACCCAGGAGCAATATTACTGTTCAAGTAAATTCTATTTTCTTCTTGTAGATATTCACTATCATCAGGCTTTTCCCTCCACCTGACTCTCGCATCCTGGATTGGCCACTTTATCCCAGATCCCTTTCTCAGGCATACTCGAAATATGCTTAGGGCAGCAGATACCAGCTTTAATGTGTCAAGATCATCTGTGAAGTGTCTTGTAAGAAATTGTCTACGAAAAGAAATAAAATATCAAAATTTATGAATAATTTACATTTTGTAAAGCAGCGAAGATGTGTTGCATTCCCACCATTTGGTAGACAAAGTCACTTTCCTGAGCAGAAGAGGAAGGAAGTATTATGTCATGTACGACTCTGGAAATCCTGTGGAATGTGCTTGCATTTGACTCTATCCGGAGGTGTCAAAGGGGAAAGTGACTGAGGCTGGCTATCATAGGATGAGCAGCTTTAAACATTTGCCTGAGCAAAATGTAATCAATAAAACATACAGCGTGAGGATCAAAACTATGCATTATATATGCATTCTTGAAACAAGTGTAATATAACCTTATAGAGTGCTTGTTTTTGAGGTCAGAACTTAAACCCAGCTTTTCAGGTGCAGAAAGGTCATAAGCATTTATGGAACGCTGACTCTGACCAACCACCATGCTTGATGTTCTCAAACACATGATTTTATTCAGTTCCTACAAGTAGGGCTTAGTTAGTTTCACTTTTCCCATAAAAGGTTTAAAAATTTAGCTAAAATTTGCCTGTAGTCTCTTAGCTAGGATACAGACGGAATTTGGACCAGTGTGTTCCACAACATACCCATGATCTCTTGGGTTTAGTCAATATACTTAACAGGGTTGAGATTAAAAGTCTTGCTGGAGATAGTTGGGTCTGTTCTCATCAGTAATATGCTGAGTTACAGAGCTTCTCTCTTACCAAGTTGCTCTGATTGGACCACACTATAAGCAAAGTGGCCGAGATTTCTACTAATAGCTCCCAGCTAGGGATTAATGATACCAAAGGTAGTTATATTTCAAGGCACATGATCAGGCCCAATCTGCATTGCCAAATCCATGTGGTCGTCTTAATTATTTTGGTTCATCTATTATTTTGAATCATAAGTACTTCTAGCCTCCATTAGTGAATTTAATTGGAAAGTTGAATACAATTTTTTACGATCCTTATACACAGCAGACTCAATTATCTTTTATTGTTATATTTCTTTTTTAACCCTGTACATGATAAGTCAAAATGCTTAGTTTTACACTTTCAACAGGCCTCCAAAAATTACAAAAATTGACAAAGTACTGTTTATCTTGCTAATTTCCAACATTGGTGTAGTTTCTGTCACAGAACATAAATCCTATTTTAGAATATGAGCTCATTCTCTTAGTGAGAATGCCTACCTTGAAAAAAAAATCCAAAAGAAGTCAAGAGAAAAATGAAACCAAAATATTCCTTTCACCCCTAAAGGCCACAGACTCAAAGTTTGTAATAGGACACACTTTTTATAATGTCAATGTATCTAGTGGTTTCCATTTTAGGGAGTTTATCTTACATGAGTTTCCAATTCCATTAATACAAGAAACAGAATTGTTTAGAGGGAGAAAGAAGCAGAAGCTCTTGCCACCATCTTAGAAAAACAAGAGGGAATGACACATAAAATGATTAATTCCTTGATACATGGGAAATTTAGCATAACTTATTTAAATATGAGCTTCATCAAAACTTCATTAAAATTTATCTAATGTAAGCAAGTTTGAATTTGTTTAAAATTCTCTCAGTATGAGCAATTTTTCACCCGTATGCATATTTCATTATAAAAATTTTACACAACACTCTAATCAACTATCTCATAGAAATTCACAGGCATTAAAGGCTCATCAGGCAGCCCTACTAATTCCACGAAAGTCGTATACCTCTTAGTATGCGGACAACATCACTTGAGAGCCTCCTATACACGGACTCCTGCATTTAAATTCCATCAGCATGATTTTTAAATCTATATCTTCCAATACAGTTACAGTATAGAAATGTGTAAAAGGAAAAGGTCAATTTTTAGTAGAATCAATCTGTTAAAAATGGAAACTCCTTAGTAGAAAGAGAGGTTAGATGACGGTAACAATGAGTAGAAGAGGGGATGTAATTAGAAAGGCACATTGGTTGGGATAGGATGTTCTTTTTCTAAATACTTTAATACTTGATCCTTGAGAATATTTATACGATGAGGATCCCAATGAGACAAAGGAGCTGAAGATATCAGGAGAGATGGGTGATAAATGACAAAGCAAATTTAATGTAGAAAAATGGTGTGATGTTTATCATTAGACAAAAGTCCAAGAAATAGTACAGAAAGGAGTTCAAGGGATACTTGTGCAGGAAGAAGGAGAAGTGAAGGACCTTTGAGTTCAGTGAAGAGAAAAAAAAGAGGGAGGAGAAGGAGTTTTTCTCATTTCTTGGCCCCTTCTGCAGAGCTGGCAAATTCAACTTCATCATTCATTTATTTATTCATTCGTTGACTAGATATTTATTCAGTGCTCACTATATAGGAGATACTGTTTTGTCACTGGGGATGTAGCAGCAGACAAATCAAATCTTGTCTTTGATCTGAAGGAGCTCACATTCCATGTAGAGAGACAGACAATAATCAAATGAATAGGTACATATTTATTCAGGGCCCAAAATCTTAACCTCTTTCCTCCATTCCCCACTCAACTCACCTCTCCACATCCCCAGCTATAAACATACCGTTAATCTCAACATCTCAGATTAAAAAAAAAAAAGATTCATCAGAACTGAGGGCTTGCCTACAGATAAGCAAGGCCTGACTTTGAGTGACATATCAGCCTCTTTAGAGGCTAGGAGATAAGGAGAGAAAGTCAACAAGGCTTTCACCTCAGATATTTCTAACCCAAGGATTTATGTTCATTGCAGCCATTATTTATTGCCCGTCTACTTTGTGAAGGCCAAATATTAGGGTCTACAGGGACTACAGAGGTGAGTAAGTCCTCAAGGAAATTAAATAATAATTATTATGATAGTTAATATTTGTTGAGTACTTTCTATTTGCCAGACACTCTAAGGGTTTTGCATGATTTATCTCTTTTAAGCCTCATATTACTGTTGGGAGGTTGGTGTTAATAACACCCATTTTCAAGTAAGGAAACTAAATCCTAGAGAGGTTCAAAAACGTGCTCAAGGTAGCAAGTTAACAAAGGGTATTAATCTGAGTCCAGAGCCCATGTGGTTAACTGTTTTGCCTCTCCAAGTTTATTAGTTTCCTAGAGCTGCTATAACAAAGTTTCACAAACTAGGTCATTTAAAACAGCAGAAATTTGCTAACCATCTGAAATCAAGGTGTCAGCAGTGTCATGCTTCCTCTGAAACCTGTAATGGGATCCTGTAATGGAATTACAGGAATGGAATGGAATCCTCCCTCGTCTCTTCCTAGTTGCTGGTGGTTTACTAGCAATCTTTGTGTTCTTTGGTGTGCACCTGCAAAACTCCAGTTTTTGCCTTTGTCATTATGTAGTATTCTCTGTGGCTGTCTCTCTGTCTTCATATGCTGTCTTTTTATAAGAACACCAGTCCTATTGGATTAGGGCCCCCCCCTACTTCAATGTGACCTCATCTTAACTAATTGTATCTATGATAACCCTATTTCCAAATAAGGTCACATTCTGAAGTACTAGGGTTTAGGGCTTCAAAATATCTTTTTTGGGGGGGAGGACACAATGCAACCCCCAATATCAATGAATAGAGTTAATATATGGAGACAGAATGGAGACAGTTAGGAAGAACACATGAGTCTCAGTCCAATCCTGTCCTCACTAACGTATCAACTAGATACGTTACTTTGAGAGAGTACTTTCCTCCTATGAACTTCATTTTCCTCACTTACAAAAGAAAGGTGTTGAACCTCTAACTTATTTTGCGTTCTAACATTGTGATGTTCCTTTATTTCTAAATAATCATAATGAAAAGTAAGTTTTATTAGGAATGTTTGAACACATACCTACTTGCAAAGACGAGGGCTGCCATGATGGAAGAGGTAAAACTTCACAGGTTCCAGAATACTTTAAGAATGCTTATGAAGATTTCTAGAGGTGTTGACTAGGGAAGACTCCCTGGACGAGACTCCAGGCAGAGGTAGAAATGTTACAGTTTGGAGAACAGGATGTTTGGCTAGATCAGGGATTACATATTGAAGCAGAGTGAGAGTAAAGGCAGGAAAGATATGTTGGAATATGCCAGGGCTGGGGGTGATTTCCACTCAATTTATTGGGCTCAACATCATTATTCAGTAGGAAGGCATTGCAGTGGAGATATTATGGGAGTTGTGTGTAGATAGCGTAGAATGTACAGGCAGATAGAGGGGTAACTAGTTAATGACTACTGAAAAGCCTAGGTTAGTAGCAGTGAGGACACAGCATTGAGATTGTGGAGGTAGACTCTAAGATTTTAGAATCTGATGAACTCTTATCTGGATTCATTTGAGGGACGAGGGAAAACCTCACTTTACACCAGCCATAAAGGCTTGTGCCAAGGTGATATTTATAGAAATTACTCAGTATAATAAAGGGATAAATGTGCATCATGGTCCTAGAGAGAATTGAGAAATTAAAAGAAGCCCCATGTCTACAGGCAGTTTACAAACCACAAAGAGGAAATCTAGGTGTGGGCCGAAGCCCAGGAGTACAGACTGGGAAGCAACATACAAGTTCGTTGAGACAAATGGTTCTTAATAAGGGCTGCAAACAAGGCAAGAATGTTGTGGGTGTTACAGGACAATGTAAATACAGTTAAAACTACTGAGTTCTACACGTAAAAATGGTTAGGAGGGTAAATTTAATGTTTTTTACCACTATTAAATTTTTTTAAAGGATAATAATTTTTAAAAGAAGAAAAAAGGAAAAAGTCCTGAAATATGCTGTGGCCTTTCTAATTTGGAGCTGGCCATGGGGGTCAGTGGCAAGGCTCAGATTTGGTAAGCAGCCAGGCGAGGTGGATTTGGTGAGGGGCAAGGTGTGGGGAAGAAACAAGATATATCAAGATAACCCTAAAAAATCTATACATCCAGGAGGTTGGTGATGGGGTGTCAGGTTCTATTCATGCAAATACAGAGGTTTGGAGGAGTCACTGATTTGGGCATGAAATTTGTGAAAGAAAATTATTTGAATGTTTATAGTTTTTGCAATATTCTATAAAAGATAACAGGAAATTGGAGATATAGGTGATGAGTGATCTGTCCAAGAGTGAAAATTAACAATAGGCAAAGTTGATACATTCATCAAGGAAAAGCATAAAATAAGACAATTAAAGGTCCAAGGAATTAAGTTTGGGAATGTCTATCTTCATCATCAGAGAGAAAAAAATAAAGGAGATCACACTTTATTCAGAGAGGTCAGAGAGATGCTTCAACGAAGAAGGATGTAGATTGAAAATTGATCATTAAATTTAGTAATCAGGTGGTCACCAAGACAGAAGTTTCAGTACAGAAGGCCAAATGCAAAGGATAAGGAATGGCCAGGAATGCATGCAAAGAGAATCAGTTACAGGTTCTCTGAAGGGAAGTAGAGAGAGAGGGAGCACATTACGTTAAGAGATTGCCAGGTACAAAGAAAGCTTATTGTTTTATCAGTTCTAAACATGTTTGCTGGCAGAAGGAATGGTCTAATTGAAAGGTTTTAAACTGTCAATATTATAAATAATAGAGGGTAACCATGCAGCCAGTTCTGGAAAACATTGAAAAGGAGGTGTTCAAGAACTGTCTGGGGAATGGACATGCTTGAAGCTCAGACTCAGGGGGTGGGGGGCCATGGGAAATATACATAACCTAAACTTTTGTACTCCCATAATATGCTGAAATAAAAAAAAGTCTTAAACAAAAAGAAAGGAACACATGAGGAAAGTATAAGTTTTGGCAAAGAGGCATTTTCAAACCACTTCCCAACTGGTCTCCCTGCCTTCAATTCTATTTCACACCAATCCATCCTGCAATGTGTTTTGTGGAATGTTCTCTCTAATACATAAATCTATTCATGTCCATCTTTGCTTAATATTCTTCAGGGATTCTCTGTTGCTTTCAGAATAGAATCCAGGCTCCTTATCACATGCACATTTCCAACATCCAGACTCTGTTGAACTTTCTACCTTGTGTGTATTTGCCTTCCTGCTTCATTCAACACCACACACGCGCACACTCACACACACACACACACACACACTGCATAACAAATACTTTAAATTTTCCAAATGTATCAAGCCATTTAATGTCTTCTTTGCATGTGCGGGTTTTTCTGCTTATAATACTTTTTTGTTTCTTTACCCCCTCTAGTGCCTTCTCACCTCTCAAAAAGTAGTCTTGTAGTAATCAATTTCCTAACCCTGGGTTTAGTGACTTGCCTGTCTCACAGTGGCTTTTATTTCTACTATCACCAGTATCTCCTAAAGAGCCTGGCACAAACAAATTGCTCAGTAAATGTTTACTAAATGAAAGAATGAATAAATGAAAGGGATGAGGAGGGTTAAGATGAAATGAGGTTGGGTTTTGTTTCGTTTCAGTTGAAGAGGAGGATTCTCAGTGAAATAATTTTAAAAAATTTTATTGAGAGAAAGCAAGGCCATTTCCCAAGAGTGAGAGCACATGTAGACATTTTTGAAGGATTTTTAGAGTGCAAGGTTATCACAACCCCTGTATCAGTAGTTACTAGATCACTCTGCCTCATCTACCCCTCTAGTGGGTATTACTAGCCATTTTGTGGTCACCAAACTATGGACACAGCTTTCACCATCTCTGCCACCACAGACCTGCGAGCTCCCACTCACGGTACTGATTGCAAAGGAGGGACCACCTCATCTTTGGACTAGCAGGAACACACCCGCCCAGGCCCTAGCTTCCCCAGTGGCTGCCCTGACAATCCAGGTTATGCAACCTATGAGTGACGTGCAATAGACTCCAGCAAATAAAAGGCAGAAGAGATCAGGAGATAAATTGCTTGGTCTTTCTGCACCTTTCCACCTATGCCTGTTCTGAGATGCAATAGTTAAAGAAAGCCCCTCTGGATATGACTCCCAGTAATGCAGACACTTGTGTTTTTTCTCTCTCTTTCTTCTTTTTCTCCCCCAGTCTTGTGTCTCTGGGATTGCATTTTCCAATAAAGTGTTAGCATGTGTGTGTTTGCCTCAGGTTCTGTTTCTAGAAAACCTGGGCTAAACAAGTAATTTTTAAGACATTTTCAAATGTTAAATATATTACTTACTATTAGAAATGCAAACAAAATTAATTAGAGCATTTTTAATGAAAACAGTCACTCATTTGCATGGGGCTGTGTTTGGATGCTGGAGAGAGCAGAAGTCGTATAGAATAGTTACTGAAGGAAAAGGGAGAGTCAAGAAGACATGGAAAATGAACAGTCAAAAAAAATAGTAGCTCTCATTGTGGGGCCGTCAACAGGAGATAATCAGAAACACATGGCTATGGTAAGTATAAATGTAATCCCCAAATAGAAAAGTTTCCATTAAAAGGGCATATACTACAGAGATTTTCTTCCATTGGGTCTGTGTATAATTTAATGTGCTTCCCGTGTTATGAAATGTTAAATTGTTAGATTCCATGAGAATAGACAAATCCACTATGTGACCTACTTCAGTGAAGACAATATAATTATGTTTATATATTAAATAGAAATAATTTTAAGACTCAGCATATTATCAGACAATATTCAAACAACTAATGTTGGGAGAAAACCCAGAAGAAATGACAAAAGTACATCTGCTTAGCAAGGCCCTTTGGAATGTTCAAATGGAAAAAAGAATTAAAATTTGGCAAGAAAGAGGGAGAGTACTTCCTCACTATGGAAAGTTGGCATATCCTATACCATGATCTCAATTCATATTGAAACCAGCTTTAGACATTGAACCGGATCCCGATTGTAAAGGTGTATAGGGCAAAGTTACCCCCCTTCAAATATTTGCTACTACACTACCCTGTTACAAGGCCGACAGAGTATAAATGGTCTTCTCACAGAAACAACTGCAGCAAAAAAGACTGGGAAATACTTAATGCTTATTCATCAATGAACAAAAACTCTGATCCAAGAAATACTCTGTGGGTATACTTTGGTTTCTGAAAGTTTATCCCTGCAGACACTGCAAAATTCACTGAAACACTTGTTTTAATATCCGCAGTTGAAGTCTTCAATTAAGATTTTTTTTCATTTTAGGTTTATAAATCTAGATCCAATTTACACATCCTGAAGGGGCAGGTAGTTTAACATGTAAACATACTGGTTGTTAAGCATTTTTAGTGGGTTTTAGCATGTTTTTAATTCTGAATAGCTGACAGAAATCAATGATTTTTTACTCCAGAGATCTGCACATACACATGGATAAAATATTTTGCATAAAATTTCTGGAGTTTGTAAACATTTTCTACATTCAGATACATTCTGGAATCCATGAGCCACAGGATTCATGTCTTAAGTAACTAAAAAACACTTAACTCAAAGATGAATGGATTCAACTAAGAAAAAGCCCTAGTAACACAAATATTTTGTTTTTTCTAAAAGTAATAACAAAATCCAAAATTTATAGGTAGAAACAATGCTACTTCTATAAAATGCCTGTAAGCTAATTCTAGGTCTTTAGGAAAACCTATACATAATAGCATCTCATCAGTTATTTTTTAAATGAACTTCACACATAGTTTTTTGGAGAATGATCTATATATTGATCCCAAAGACATTTCTTTCTTCATTTTAGCTACCTGAAAGAATATCTAATCATTTATAACTAGATTATTATTTGATTCCTTTTTGGAACATATATTACAAGTAGAATGAATTTGTATCTGGTTTTAACTAACACATGTCTGACTTTTTCTAGATTTCTTCATATCTCAAATAAAAATTGGCTCTAAACCAAAGGCTGGCACAGGTTAAAAATGGAGGTACACAGCTTATGTTTGGAAATTCAGTTTTCATATCTACTGGGATACTGAACTATAATTGTGAATTTAGAATTTTGTGTATGATTAAAATATAAAAGACTGTGAATCATTTGGAAACCAAAATCATCATGTGTTTGGCACTTTGGTGAAGAAAATTCTAGAGTGAATGTTTTACACCAGCAGCCAATAAGTTTCAGATGGTTTGTAAGTAGCAAGAGATTTAAAGTTGAAATGGAATTTTCTGTGACAGCCCACAAATAGCAGTTAACATATGCCTAAATTACCAAAAAAGCAGGAATCACAGAGTCAAGGAAGGGAGTAAAAAAGGCTTCAAGTTAGTGAATAAAATCTTTTTATCTAAAATTCTTAGCAAAAATTGTAGTCACTTAAGAGTAAAACTATCTCAGCTATTTTTGAAGAAATTATATTTATCAATATTAGAAACCAGAAGAAGTGACCTTCAAAGTCACAGTTTACATCTATCATAAATTTGATGTCCTCATGAAAAGAAAAATAATGGAAATAAGTTAATGCTAGTATAAATGAACAAAAAATACATTCTTCAATTACTTTATAGCACGTAAAAATTGATTTACACTTTTAGTTTAAGTTTCATCTAAAAGTGCTTCTAATTATATTATGTGCTATTCTTTGCCATAAGATATTTTTTGGTCAAGATGTTCCTTAACATTATGGAGAACGAATGAAGTCACTCACTTAGAAGCTTTCACATATTCTTTATTTTAATCTAAAATTATTTTCTAGTTCAATAAGTTCTTGTAGTCATGGTTTCACAAATTATTATGAGAGCTTTGAATTCACTTTGATTTAGAGCATCAGTGTTGCACTAGGAACCAAGCGGCTTGATAACTGTTCCTCTGGGGATTCATCTTGTCCTAATGCTAACCATGTGGCCTATCTAAACAGCTTTGAGTGTCAGTCATCTTATCTGTAAAATGATGACAATCATACCTACTGTACCTATCTCACAGGGTATAAATCTAAAATTAAATAAATAAAAGACTTTTTAAAACAAGTGGCACTGGAGGTGTTGGTAGTAATGGTAGCAGTAATGCTGGTATTCAAGAGGAAATTCTGCTTCAAACAATAACCAGGAACATAAGATCTACCTAGCTCTATCGTAGATATAGATACTACTTATAGATTCCTAAATTATCTCGCTATGATACTACCTGCTGTAGCATAAAATTCAGTAGCTTTTCCACCACGATTTTTTTTGTGTGTGTAGTTTTTTTTCTTTTTCTTTTTTACACTGGACTGTTTTACAGGTCATAGTTTTTCTATATAACCAATAAAACAGTGTGTCAATTGTTTTGAAGAAACTTATACTTTTCTTTTAAATGTTTTAGAAATACATATATTGCTTCAGAAATGTATTCACCAATTAAGAATTGATTTAGCTAATTATAAAACGGAATTTTGGAATATCTTTTAGTCTGTAACGGTCTGGGTACTCATACTGACCCCCCTGAGGAAAGAGACACTCAGTGTTTATCATTTTTTTTTGAATCTTTGATTTATGTTTCTGAATTGTAAATCCTCAAATCTCTTAGAATCCTAATATTTTAGAAAGAATTTACATCATTCCCCTCGCCTCCAAATTGTCTATTTCATTCTGCTGAAATGAAGTGAAATTCTAAGAGAGAAAATATTGGCCAGAACTTTCTGGAAGTAAATATAAGAAGTTAAAGCTTATGTAATGTGTTTCCCTGTCATCAGATCACTCTCTAGGCTGTTTATACTCTGGATCCCTTTCAGACCTCATGGAAGTTAATTTTAGTTTTGCAGAAAGGACAGAGAGGCAGATTGCTGCCTTTGCAAAAACTGTCTCTGTTAAGCTTCTGAGAGAGAGTCTTACCTTTCTGATTTCCTGTGCATCTCCAGAGAGAAGCAAGCACTGTTTGTCCTGTGAGAATTCTTCCTTGCATCTGCTTGCCTGGATTTCAGTGGACGTGTGTGGGGCAGCGCCAGGGACAGCGGCTGTGAGCTTCCTCGTCCCTCGGAGGGTCAGGGTCTGGTAGAAGAGACAGATGGCCACAACCAAGCCCACCAAGAAGGGCCGGGGGCAAAATCGCCGACGACAAGGGAGCACTGGGCGACAGACCATGACCAGTTCAACTTCACTTGGCCCCTGTCCACGTTGCGAGAAAAGTCATAGCAGCTATTTTTTGTCAGCATGAAAAATACAAATCTGTCCTCTTTTTCCACAACTCCAATCAAGTTTGCTCCATCTCTGCTTAAGAACTTTCCGAAGGGTCATGCCAAAGAATCATAGGTCCCAAAAGTCTGAGGCGGTGAATGAGAGCCCTTCCATGGATGACAGCAAAAAGAAGCTGACCAGGGTTAAAAAAAGACATCAAAATAATAATAGATGTAACAAATAACCTGAGTGCTGCTGCCAAACCGTTGCTTCCGGCAATGCCTTATTTTCACAACATCCTTAAACTCACAGCAAAGGAGTCCGACTCTGCCTCAGCTTCACAGGAAGAGAGAAAACAACACCAAAGTAAATCTGGAGTCTGAAAACAGCCTTGAAGAATGCAATAGGTTAAAACCCAAAGTGCCTGTTGCACAGCTGGACGCAGGCCAGGTTGCCTTAGCAGTTCCTCATTTTTCCTCCGGGTTTTAAAGCAGTCCTGCTTTCAGCCTTTTGTAGGCTGCCCTTCATTCAGTTTTAAATTCCCACTTTCCTGTAAGCATTCACGGCTTTTAACATAAAAAGGGAATAAGCGGTTTGAATGAACATGGTTGCTGTCAGGGTTTTGCTTATATTTGTCTCGTTCCGTTTCAAGTTCAAAGTTCTGTGTACTTACTCAGTTTTCATCCTTTTAGCCAGAAAAAAAAAAAAAAGTTTCCATGATCCCCTAATGGATTGCTGATCAAAACCACTCGGAAGGAAACACCCAGTTGGATGACTCCAATTCATCTCCCTTTCACTCACTCACACACACACACACACACACACACACACACACACACGCACACGCACGCACACACGCACACGCACACACACGCACACGCACACACGCACGCGGACCCACACGCGCGCCTGCTGCGCACCCGGCCGCGGCCGAGCACCTCGGGCACCGCTGCCCCCCAGGCCGGCCCGGGCGGGGCGGGGCCGAGGCCCGGGCTCCTCCGGCCCTGCGGGGACAGCCGGAGCCGCGCCGTCCGCTCTGGGTGGGCAGCGGGGGGCTTCCCCAGACTGGAAACAGCACCCAGCCTTACCCCGCTGAAATAAGGCTACCCACCCGCAGCTGCAGAATTTAGAAACCTATTCGATGTCCGATCCCCTATGCATTTTTTTTTCCCCTAATACAGAATTTGAAAAACAAATAGCCCTTAGTCGATTGATGACAAAGGTCGGGGGTGAGACGAAAACCAGCCAAGTCCATGAGTGAATCGCGAGGCTCTTCACTCGAGGGAGTTGTGGTTACTCTTCTGAGGGTAAGAGGGTCACGAGTACTGTCTGGACCTCAGACAGCGAGCACCAGAATAACTCTCCGTCCTCTAGGACCAAACTCATAGACAGTTGTTATGATTCCTTTCCTGGGGCAAGAGCTGGGTCTTTCAATGGCTGATTGCCTGACACTGTGCTCCTAAAATGAGTTGACTGTAGCATGTCTTGGGAGTAACGTTTGCCCAGCAGAGAGGGGTGCACGGCGGGCCTTGTCCACAATGCAGCTCAGTCTAACTCCGTGCACACGGCCACAAGGACATTGCTAGCAGTGAAGTTCTGCGGTCTCCATCCACTTGAGCTGGCTCAGCTGAGGGAAATCTGTCTGGTGCATGTTGCTCCCTCTCCCCGTCCTTGCTTCGCAAACTCTGGATACCCAGGACTGGCTTAGGCTCGTAGCGGCATTATTTAAAGGCTATGGACTTGAATAGGTTTTCTAACCTGCTTCTTACCCAAGCTCGTTCTTGAGGGCCGAGGTTCTCCAGTGAGGCCGCATCTCGGAGCGAGCCCATCCCGTCGGCACGGGGCCGGCAGCCGCTTACATTCTTGAGACGGAGCGCCCCCTGGGGGGCCAGTTATTACGGATTCAGAGAAATGGGTTCCTTTGCGAGAAACTATAATAAACACCGTGTAAAACAGATTGCTTAACACAGTACAGAAGAAATATTCACACTAAAGCCGGATTTATCCCATGTCCTTGCATGTGTTCCCTCCCATGCATTTAACATTATCTGATTAATAGAGAATCCTCAGTACGATGACAAATGAAAGAGTAGAGAAATAAGTAGCTCTTGACTTTTTAAAGGCCAAGAGAGTTTTAAGAGAAAATGGCTAAACAATAGTGTTGTAGGACATATAGTTTTGGTGGGTGCGATGCGAATTGAGAGATAATAGGAATTATGAGAATTCTAAGTTAGAATCCAGGGGGTAACAAAGCTATTCCTGAGTTGTAAGGAATAGGTAGACAATTCTAGTAAGATCTATTTAAGGCATGAAGTCTGGAAACCTGAGAGTTTGAGGTATGTGACGGGTCATTTGTATGCACCATTAAATTGTTGAGAACAGGGTACAGAAGAAAGAGTAAATCAGATGCTAAAATAAAATTGCCTTTGGGTTGGGAGAAGTGAAAGACAACAGCATGGAAAATTTTAAGAAAGATGTTATATAGCTGGACTTCAAATAATAGGAATCAGGAAGAAAGTGGAAAATCAGTGTTCCAGAAATAATTCCCCATTTTAACCACTGAGTCTGAGGGAGTAGAAGACAGATAAAGGGATATCAGCAGGAGGGAGAAAAGGGTTAGTCAGAGTGAGAAGGTGCAAGGAAAAGGTGGGAAAGAAGACATAGCAGGAATTATCACGCAATAGACTAAGGAGATCCACAGATAACATCCAATTTTAGGATTTTAGAATAAACCCAATCTGGATAAGAATCACAGCACTGCCTCTTCTCAGCTGTTCTTGAACAAGTGGTTTGACTTATTTAAGTCTGGGCTTTCCTCATTTGTGAAATAAGGATACTAATGTCTCTTTTGAAATGTTGTTGGCACAACTAGATGAGAGAATGTATGGAAAGCACCTAAGCATTCTGTGAACATTTGTCGGATAAATGTACGCTGAATGTATGTCTGTTTGGATCCCGAGGCTGTGCTGAGTCCTCACTGAGCTTATGGTATGGTGTGGCGTCAGACACATGAAAAGATAATTATCAAATAATGGTCCTTGTGGAACATACAAACACCACAAGCAAACACAAGCACTTATTAGTTCTCTTCCTTTTACTCTTTGAGATAGAGGTGCACTCACTAGCACATGCTGGTTTGAGCAGATGAGGGCAAGGGTGGCACGAAAGTAGCAAGTGGAGACTACATATGGGAGGTATTTATGCCTGAGCAGTAGGTTAGACATATTTGAATGGAAGACAGAGTCTGAAGGAGTCAGAACAGGGAATGATAAAGACAAGAACATCAGTTCAGTGAGGGGAGTGGGAGGGTTAATATTCAGTAGAACTATGAACCCGTGGGTTCTGGCAGTGTTTCAGATGGAATACTTCTGTGCATCTAGTTTCAGAACGTATTCTTTCCACTAAATAATTTCAGTATTCTAGGGCCTGTATTTAAGCCTTATTAACCAGGGACACTAGAGTGACAGGCCTTTCAGAATCCTATAATTTCAAGGTTGAACAAAACAGAACAATCTTCCTCTCCAACACAAAATATACTCTCCCTTCACACATACGTTTCATTTGGTCTTTGGTACAGAGTTGGGGGTGGAAGGAGAGGATGTACTCTAACAATAGGTGCTTGAAGAAGGTATTTTTTAAAATTTTTATCTTTTAAACTAGGGAAATAAAGGTATCTATGACAGAGAAGTGTTGGATCAGGAACTTTGGGAAAGGAATAGCGTGCAGGATCCCCTCACACAGCATTTGTCCAGTTTACACATAGAAGTAAAATGCCACAGTGAAAATTCTTCATCTTTCCACTTTCCTTTTCTTACTTTTTGTTTAAACAGACACATCCAATAATCTCTTTGAGTTTCTTGATGAACAGTCCAGATAGATGAAATCCTTTAAACCTAATGCTTTTAATCTGATTGTCCACTGGACCTGTGTTTCTCCACAAAAAAATCACCTGGGGCTCCCATATGCCAACACTTGGTGCTGCCTTTTTATTTTTTCTGCTTCATATTATTCTTTGTTTTTATTTCAGCATATTACGGGGGTACAAATATTTAGGTTACATATAGTGCCTTTGCCCCACCCACGTTGTAGCCTTTTTAAATTGGGACATACACAATCTTGGCTCCGAATTCTCCAGTTTTCAACTGTTTGCTTTACTTATTTTCAGAACTGACTCTCTTTATAGGCATTTTGAATTTGTTTACACCAATACCAAAATTACTTTCATCACATTTGTGCTGTATTTTAGTTACAAGTGAACTTTTATCTCTTCACCATATAAACTGCTTTTATGATGGAAGAATACTCCTCTCCATGCCCTTGCAGCATGTGACAACCTTCTTAGCAAGTCATTGTTTTAAAAATTCATATTTGTAGAAGTGTACGCATCATAGATTCAAATACTTTCCATTATTATTCCGATTTTTTCCACAAGATTTCACATCCTGGTAACACTTAACCCAGTAGAGGCAGCTCTGTCTCCCAGAAGACATTTGTCAATGCCTAGAGATATTTTTGGTTGTCACAATTGGCAGGGGGTGGGGAAGGGTGGCAGAGATGCTACTGACTTCTAGTTTGTAGAGGCCAGAGGTGCTGCTAAACATATCCCCCAGTATACAGACAGCCCCCATAACAAAGAATCATCTGACACAAAATGTCAAAAGTGCTGAGGTTGGGAAACTCAAACTTAACCAAAGAGATAGTTGCTGCACAATTTTTACCTATGGCTGCCTAAGATTCATCTGTTACTCAGTGTTAGAACACTGAGTACCTCAGCAGCTTGTGGCCATATATGATTGATTAGCTTCCTTGGAATTTTAATCACTTCCTGAATATGTAATTATACTGCCCCAAAACAAACTCAATTTGGGGTATATATAATTCCTTTAAGCCTCTCAAATTTGTCTTTGAAATCTGCATCCTCTAAAAGAATACATATACATATATGTAGATATATCTATACATACACATTCTAAAACATGGATAGAGAAATACTTCAATCAGTTAGCAAACAAGTAGAATGGTAAACATTTAATTTGATGAATTAAACTTTTTTTTTTTTTTTACTTTCTTTAGGACTTAAGTTTAGACTTTGGTAAGGATCCAGTATTCTTAAATTTTTATCAAATAATATTTTTAAAATGAACAAATTAGCTTTCATTTGTTATATGATAGTATCAAACTATGTTCTCAATTAGAAATCTTATTTTTCTTCTCTGCAGACCTGCAATATAAAATTCTTTGGAAACCATTTACATTTTTTAAAACATCTCAAGATAGCCACGAAATTTATCTTTTTTCTTTCTTTCTTCTTCTTGCTTCCTTGTTTTTAATGTAACCAAAAGTCAAGCATTCATTTTCAGAAAATAAAAGGTATTTTGAAACTTTTATAGCATCATTTGCCACCTAAAAGTTGATGTATGAGATGGGGATGAGAGGGGGGTAGGTTTTGTCTCATCACTCCAATGAATGCTGGCATTCATTTAGCTACTCTGGGTGGGTAAGAAGGAAACATTCTTAAACTGAGTATGGCTATTTGATCACATGTACATCACATAAAGTCAAAAGGTTACTTCTGTATCTAATCTAAACCACATGATCGCTAACAATATATAAGCCTAATTTTTTTGTTTTCAACAGATCCCTGGACTCTTTTTAAAACATTTATCAATGACAACCATTGGTAAAGTGAAAAAACCTTTGGCACACTTGGGAAACCCATGAAAAAATTATCTTTATAATCACTTCTTCAAACTATTCAAGAATATAACAATTTCTCATATGAAAGATAAATATACTAATGCTTCAAGGATATGAACATAAATTTTGATAACTTCTAATGGGACACATTGGGGAGGTCATCCTAAACCCTAACTATATATCTACATATCTATGTCTATCTATTGTCTATCTATCTATACATATATATATTAGTAAAATCATTCTAATTAACTGCCTCATATTTATGCTCAGAGTTGTTTAGAAATATTTCTGGCTGGCCCCTTGTACTACATTTGACTAGGCAGCTGTCTAAAGCAACATGGTACCTATTACCATTGTTCTTATTTTAACGTATTGGTATGGAGGGTCCCTCTACTGGAGAGTTAACAATGCAAAAAGAATTAAAATATGACCACTAGTTTTTTGTTTTCCTACAACTGATATTAAACTTGTATATATTTTAAATTAGGGAAATTTAAAGACTCAAAGACTAGCAACTCTACAGCATCCTAAGTAAAGCTATTCTTACTCATCGTAGGCAAGGAGAGGTGGGGGAAGGCAATAAGCAACATACAAACAAGCATACACATTACCCCTCTCACTTCCCACACTGGTTGTAAGTTCCATCAAATCTTTTTCAATTTTGAATAAGCAGTAGAAAAATGGATGATTATAATGTCCTTTTCTACATTTTCCTTTGTTAGCAGTGAAGACAGTAAAAGGTGGTACTGGATTAACTATTAATATATGACTCTGAAGAATTGATTAAGAAATTGCTAAATTTCTTTCAAATAACCATTTTAATAATGCCTAGGCTCCTACCAATGTATTAGTTAAAATGCTACTTTAAAACAGAAACAGCCAGAAGGAGGTATATTTCTTCCTTATATCAAATTTCAATTAAAAACAAACAAAAATCTGAAATGAGTTCATTTTTAAATTACTTTAAACTTTAACTTAGTTTGCTGTAGCACAGTCAAATCATGAATATTAAGATCCTGAATCAGAAATTATAAACTATTTCAGTAATTTTGATTTTATCATCTAAATAAGGAAATCTAAAAATCTTGACTAACTAGCAATTCCAATTGGTCATTTCAAAAATTGAGGGAAAAGATCCACCTTAAATTTAACATTAAGCAATTTCCAATGTACAGACTAATTTTAAGTCATTTCTACTTTATAATCATAACAAGAAAAGTGCTATTTCATTAAAGAGTTAAAATACCAACAATATGTAAATGTTAACCAACAATATGTAAATGTTACCCCAATTCCCACTATCAAACAATTCCTGCTCTTCATGAATAGACTCTTGCTCATCTTTTGGCTTCTTTCCCCAACTCTACATCTACCTACCTCATGTCCACTCACTGCAGACTGCATTAAGTTCCTAGAACCATGTGGCTTTGAACAGCCTCTTCTGCCTTGCACACCTTCCCTATTTCCTCTGTCTTTAGGACTCAGTTCAAATGATACCTCCTTTGTTAAGTCTTCTCAACTGTGGCAGTAATCAATCTCCCTGCAGTGTTCCCACAGGATTGTACATCCATTAGAACATTTATCAAAATATCACAAATATCATAATTTGTTAACATGTCTGCCCCATCCACTTCCCGTACCTATACATACACACAATACTTTCATTTGTATTTTCAGCATCTAGTGCTTAATATTTGTAAAGTTACAAAAATATTTTTGAGGGTATTTTTTTCTCTTAAGCCCCATCTACCGATTTCCTTTTTTAAAAGTGAGACTTGAGGGAAAACATTATAATATCTACACATTCAAAGCGTTATCTTACCCCTTATAACTCAAGTTAGTTAGACACTTACTCAAAATAATTAATTGGATCAAGAAGATCATTTCTAAGGTCTAAGGACAAAGGGCACTAACATGGCACTAACATTGCACAAACCTAAGGCGGTCAAAAACCTAACATATTTGGAATTTGCTTTGAAGGAGAAAAGAGTAAAAACATATGAACTGCCCTTGAAAAGAATGACTGTATGCTTATCAAACACTCAGCTTCATTTTGGCATTTAATTAAGCCATTTATTGCTTCAAATGTGTCACCATGAACATTTTAATATACACTCCACAGCAGTAAGGCCTCAATTTTCACCACCTATAAACTGTGAACTCACATTTGGATTTTTTTGTGCCACCAACTGTTACATGAGTTTTGTACAACAAAGATTTTAAATGTGTATTGTATAATACCAAAAATACTTACTATACCCCTTGGTGTAAATGTCACAAAGAATATTAATAGTTGGCCACATTTTTTTTTGATGAGGTAGTTCCATATTTGGGCCATTATATGTATCTCAGATACAATAGGTTCTACCCATTTCTAAATACTTGCACAAAATTTTGGTTTACTTCTTTATACATGCTTCATAAAATATTCAATGTTTGAATTTAAAATTTGTCAAAGTGATTTCTGAGTTATTTGGTAGGAAGTGGAATTCGCACAATGAAAGAAGCTGTAGCAGCTGGAAAATAGGGATGTTCCTGACTCAGACAAGGAACTTTCTCTTAAAATAAGGCTAAATGTAAGGCTTTTTCCTTTGACCAATTCTTATAAAATGAATGAGCTTGGGGAAGTCATATTATATAAGTAGAGGATGTAAATGATATATTTGAGCATCTTCAGGTAACATACTAATAGCTAATTGAATACTATGCTACATATTACTTCTTAAAATGTTTGTGAAATCTCCATGAAAATACTGAGTAACATGAAGTCATGATACTCATGATATTATGAAATCATGAGTGCCCACAAATGACCCTAATGTGTTTTAGGCAGCTGTCACTGTTATAAACTCAGACTGCAGCAGCTCAGAATCATGGAATCTCAAAGCTGGAAGAGATCTTTGAAATCTCCTATCTACTCCATACCCTTTGGGTAGCATTGCATAGATTTTACATTGTTTTCTGGGTAAGTTCTAAAGAGGCTCATAAGTGGTTTTAATTAAAACAGAAATCTGATGAACTCAATAAACCTCAATATAAAAGAAATATGATGTATTAAGTTTTAAGGATTTTTCTATCGACCAGATTTGATATTATACTTTAAATAAAAAGTATTTTTACGTGCAAAATTTATAATTTAAATAGCGCCTATAGAATAAAACCTTAGGAGTGCTTTAAAGACATCCTGTAGCCAGCATCACCCTGGTTAAATAAGGCCCAAAGTGACACAAAATTTGAATTGTCATACCAGAATGTGATAGAATCAAAAATAGAGCTCAATTTTGAGGTCAAATCCGGGGGGGGGGGTGTCTCTTTACTCAAGCTGGCCACACTGCCTCCAGTCAAAACATCTATAACCATTATTTTCATTTTATCTTCTGTAATTAGACTTCTTTCATGTACCTTAGACTGAAGGAAAAGCCAGAGACACGTTCTAGGAAAATACATTGGGATTTTAAATTTACATTAAAAATGCCTTTCTCTTATTTTCATATCACAAATTCCAAACATTATTAAAGAAATCACAGATTACACAGCATTCTGTCCTGGGCCTCTGTCCTTTTCAGGTTATGAAACTTGGAAGTTAATTGGAATTAAGAAATTTTCATTATTAAGTATGTAAAGTATAAATACAAGTAATTTTTTAAAAACTTTATTTTAACACCTAATACAATTCCAATTTTAAGGATTACTTGCACAAAAAAATAAACACATTTGGTATAAAAATGTATCACTTTAACACCCTTTCCCATCAGCCCCCCCACCCCCACCCTCATGAACTGCACTCTATCTGGATGCAGAAACATATAAAGACTAATGGCACAAATTAGTTTTTTACCTACAGGAGTTTCTGTTTATGTACCCAGGTACTCTAGAGGACACCAGCCCACTTTATCACATGAACCATTTCCTTCAGCCTGCTGAATTAGTTTCACAAAGAAACAAAGCTTATTATAAAGGCATTTTAAAAACCATTATCTTAAATTCTTTTTAGAAGCACTGACTTTTTTTTGCAACCATTTATATACAGTATTACATAACAGCTCTGGAGTACAGTACATGCAGCAGAATATACCTGTTGAATATAAAATACTTTCCTTAAAATCTTCATCGTTGGAATTCTTTGAAGTCTAAATTATAGAATGCCCATTACTTCAAGAAAATGGTTGAGGAGTACAAATGTCTGCATATGTTGGCCGCTGAAATAATCCAAGGCTAACTGGAATAATATTCATAGCACACCAGGAGTGCATAAATAATTTACTTACATTATTAAAATACAACCCATAAAATTCAAGTTCAAGATCTTATAGGATTGTCTGTGTAAATCCTTTAAGTGGTTGCCTGGAAATGCGTTGTTTCTTCTTTCTCTTTTCTTCTTTCTAAAGTCCTATATAAAATGTTTAGCTTAAGTATTTTTCGTTCTCAAACAAAAGGGCCACCTTTATTTGTGTCTGCTGCCTCTTCTCTTCATAGCAGCAGTGCACTGTGGACAGTACCATTTGCCTTTTGGTGCTTCTGTCAATCCAACACAGCCATAATGGAACCATTCTATAGGGCACTAGAAAGCAAAAGTGCAAAGAATGCCTGAGGTGATGGATACCCCAATTACCTGGATTTAATTAATTCACATTGTAGCCTGTATCAAAACATCACTGTACCCTATAAAGATGTATAACTATTAGGCACCTGTGATAATTTAAAATAAAAAAAATTTTTTAAAAGTACAAAGAAAAAGCTTCTAGTACTGCAGAGAGTACATTAAAATATGCCCAAAAGAATAAATATTCTATCTAATTTAATAATAATTACATTTGTGAAATCAGAATCTTCAGATATAGTAGACAATTTGGAGATCGTTTAGTCTAAATGATAAGCTTCATGGATAAGAAAATGGAGGCACAAAAATATCACGCATCTTTGAGAACCCTCAGCCCTCTATAATTTATTCCTGTAATACTAAATAATGAACCAAAATTGGACAAAAGGAAGTGAGATGAGTCTTTTATGCAGAAGGTAAATGTATTAACATTTTATTTAATATTCAGCCTTATTTGCTCCCTCATAAAATGGAATAAGATAGCTGTAATTAAAGACATAAAGGAGTGCCCTAGGTTTCCTACCTGAGTGTATCTATTTCTAAAATGTAGAGAAAAGTCATTCTTCTGTAAAACATATTAAGCAGTTCTACACTTCCACAGAAAGTCTTAGCACTCCGAAAAGCACAAGTGGGAATGAGAGGAATCAGAGAATATGATGCTGGTATTCACAGAAATCTCATTCATCATTAACTGCCTCAGAAGACAGTTTATAGTGATGTTCTTGAAATGACTGGGCAATGTTATTTTGCAGTAATCACAAACAGCCCCAAGGTGATTCTAGACAGGGAAGTAGAAGGAAGATCTCTCTCTCCCTATCTATGTGAACATGTTGTTGTAACCATATCAAGTCGGGGAAAAGTACAAATTTTAATGTACCAAGGCAACCAACCTCCATCTTTGGATTGTTTTGCAAAATTAAAATTCTTCCTAATCTTAGGATTCTGACATTGCTGCTTAGTACTTTTACAAAATTCAGAGTGCTGTTACTCCTCTGGAGTAAGAGAGACAAAAGGGGGCTGAGCTGTATAAGACTAAGGAGGGAGTCAAAATTACTAAACAAAAACATTCTTAGCATTTAATAAAAAATAAATCTCTAACCAAAATTAAGCTTCCTAAAAAAAAATGCCTTCCTTTCAAATGTCCTTTATTTTTTGTATCAGAGGTGGCTCTTATCAGCAATCACCAGCAGAGTACAGTAGGAAATACTAAACTAGGGAGGAAAATAATCTCACATTAGATCCTCGATTATTCCACCCTTTACCTTAGCATCATGCTTATTAAAAGAATGAATTGTTTTATAATTCCATTTATTCCATGTGATAACTGAACCAGATTCTAGTAAACACAATATTCTTTAGTAATGGGGAAGGAGGATGTTCATAATTTCATACAACATAACACTTCTGAAAAATATAATCTGCACATAAAACCATAAAATTAGCTTTAAAAATTAAAATAAGAAACACATTATAGGATATTGCCCTACTTTGGAGAGGAATATTCTACTATTATCATAATTAACATAACTGCAAACCTGTTTTCTTAGACTGAGACATACAATAAGAAAAATATTCAAGTAATCATAACCTGTGATTTTTTTCATTGCTAAATAGAAAAATTTAATACTTACATCTTGGTTATCACATCCCACCATCTCACCATAAGATACCTAGTTAAAAGAAAATTAAATATTTTTATTATGACTATGTAATAACCATCTAAATCCAAATTGTTTAGATACTGTTAGAAAATAGAGGAAAATATAATTACAATGAGACTCAAGGTATAGTTTTTTCCCTAAAAGACTTTTTTCTTGAAGCAGGGGCAGGAGGAGATGCACAGAAATTATCTGCTCTTTGAAAGTCTGAAAGAACTTGCTACATAAACCACCTGGACATGGGACTCACCTTTGTACGTGGTTCTTACTATAAAGTTTTAAAGTTTCCTTCTTGGTTATTTACCAACTGAAGTTCTTTACTTCTTCTTGGGTCACATTAGGTCACACATATTTTTGCAGTTAATCGTCCACTTCCTTGAAACTTCTAAACTCATCTATTGTATGTCCTTTCTCATTTTTCTTTTGCTGTTATAACCAACACTTTAGAGCATACCTCCTAATTCTTGAATTCATTTAAGTTCTCAGAGGACTGAATAATTTTAAGACAGGGTTATCATCACACTTTCTGATTTTCTGCATGAGTGTAAATATCTTTAGATGGTCCTATGCACAGAAACAACTTCTATGGGTATCAAGTTTTGGGGGGTTCTCAATTTTTTCCTCAAATCTCTACAGACATATTCCATCACCTTCTAGGTTTTAGTGTTACAGAAGAAAAATGTACGGACAATGTGATTTTATTCTTTTGTAGGTAAACTACTTTTATTGCCAGGATATTTATGGGAAATGCTTTTCTGAATCACATATACTGAAAAATGTTTATCAGGTGATAGTAGAACAGCTAACAAACTTAAATTTTAAAAATCTGATTGGCAACTCACACCCTAAAATATAATAAACTGCAGCTAGATTAAGATTTGAATGTGAAGAAACTGAAGCATATCAAGAAGTAGACAAAACTGTATAAAAACTAGAAGGAAATACAAGATAAATTTATCAGGAGAGAAAGGCAAAAGAGGAAGATTTTCTAAACATATAATCCACGGCTGACTTCATAAAGAAAAAGACTATCAGTCATAACTACACAAAATTTAAATTTTAGAATTATTAAAAAAATAAACCAAGTATATTTGTAAGGTACATGAAAAAAAAATAGAAAAATCAGCCAAGAAATAAAAATGTTCAAAAAAGGTCCAATCTTAATACTAATATAAATTAAAACAATCATGTGATATAAAACTATCAAATTGGTACATGGTTTTTAAGAGAAAATAATATCCAGTGCTGACAGGGTTTAGAAAACAGGGATGGTCATCAATTTTTGGTAATAAATTTCTAGAAGATATTTTGGTAGTCTGTCTCAAATATTTATAACCTAGCTTTATTTCTAAAAGATCACCCTAGAAATTAGATGTATAAAATGGATGACATTAAAAAATACCTATCATAATATCATTTGTGATTTCAAAACAATTAAAACCACTAAAATAATTTATAGCTACATAGCGGTTAAACAAATTACAGTATGCAGTACAAAAGATAACTATAAGATTAAAAACATAACCTTAAAGAAAAATCATGTTCAGTATACCTGATTTAGCAAAAAATCCCAGTTACAAAAAATATATACCATGGTTCCTACTGTCAAACTTATATATACTTATATACACAGGTGTGTGTGTATGTCTATCTGAATACATATATGTTATGGAATGAATGCTTGTGTCCGCCCCAATTCATATGTTGAAGCCATGAACCCCAATGTGATTGTATTTGGAGATAGGGCCTATGAAATGGTACAGGTTACATGAGGTCATAGGGTGGGCCCCTAATCCGATAGGGCTGGTGCCCTTATAAGAAGAGACACTACAACACATATGTTCTCTCTCTGCTATACGAAAGCAGCAGTCTGAAAGCTAGCCCTCACCAGGAACCAAATCGGTGGGCACCTTGGTCTTGGACTTTCCAGCCTCCAGAATTGAGAGAAAATACATTTCTGTTGTTTAAGCTACCCAGTCTGTGGTATTTTATTAAGGCACCCAATACGTATGTGGAGTACATAGTAGCAATACATCAACATCTTTACTTACAGGTTATTATCTGAGGGCTGAGATTACAGGTAACTTACATTTTATTCATAATCTTACCCATTAAAAAAATCTATAAATAAAGCAAGCATATTTTAACTGAGTAAAAAGGTTCTTAAAAATGAAATAGTTCTCTTTTCTCGAGTTTATTCAGATTATGCTTTTACAGATATATAACAGACTTTTACCTGATTACAAATGCAATATCGAGGCTCATTTGGGTCATAAGTCCAATCAACCTGACTGTTTGAATCAGATTCTGGCACTACTGTTGTTTGTTGAGCTATTTCTTGTACAACAGTTGATGATGAAGAACACGACGATAAGGAAGAAGAGGAGGAGGAAGATGATGACTGCTGGCTTGAAGACTTATTGTTATTTCTGAAAAAATAATATCAGTTTTATTTGTTTACTATTCAGAAGAAGTTACCTTAAAATAACTCCTAAATAAGTGGCATGAAATGAAATGACATCAAATGTATAACACTAAGTTAAAGTAATCTGATTTAAAAACACTTGTTTAGAGCACCAAAGAGAAACATTTTTTTATAGCAGTTTATTTTGGGATTTTTTTTGTTTTCTGGAGAATAAAAATATTAAAAAAAATTCTTTTAAAAATATTTCAAAGTTTTTAAAATAATTTTTTAATCAAAGTTTTCACTTACCATTGACTTAGACTGTAGGTAGTACTTTTAAGAATTGCTATTACTTATGGCTATCTTACAGACATTACTTGCGTTTTTAAGTAAACTGAATACTTTTCATCAAAATCTAAAACACAGGCCAGGCACAGTGGCTCATGCCTATAATCCTAGCACTCTGGGAGGCCAAGGCAGGAGGACTGCTTGAGGCCAGGAGTTCAAGACCAGCCTGAGCAAAATAGCGAGACCCTGTCTCTGAAAAGAAAATAAAACAAACAAAAAATCTACAATACAAATATACAAAAGCATTTGATGAAAATGATTATGATCCAACTGACATGTGAATGCCTATCATGTGTAGGACAGAGAACCAAGACTGTTAAAATTCAGAAATAACTTAACTCTAGCTATGTGCTAATTAAATTTTTAAAATATAGAAATTTATCATAAGCAGTTACTATGTTTGACACTTCTGTAGTTATTCCACACTAATTCTTTTAGAAATCTATTCACAGAAAATACATTTAAAAATAAATATACATATTATACAACTAATTCTTTTGGCTTTGCATTTGAACTTTCATTATGTATAAACACCCAGCATATTTAGTTACCTGGGATAAACAGTGTCAAATGCTGTTACATTTTCATATTTAAAGCTCATATAATCATCCCAAGTGTCTCATATATAAAATCTAGGGATATCTTCATACCATCAATTTTTGGTACCTAAAACCACAGAATTAAGACACTTTGGTGCTCACTTCGGCAGCACATATACTAAAATTGGAATGATACAGAGAAGATTAGCAAAATATTTTTAAAAAATAATTTAATATTAAAAAAAGACACTTTGCTATTGATCAAAATGAAGAATGTTGTTTAAAAAAATCCCTAGGATATAATTTGCATTTTATGCATTAATTCACCTTGAAACATATAACAAAATAAGAGGCAATAAATGCAAAGCACTGCCATAAAATGGTTTATCCTAATGAACAAAGGAAAGTGAACAGAAGTCACGTATTAACAAACCCAATTTAAGACTTCAAAAAATTAAAAACAACTCTAATACTTTTTAAAGACTTTACCTTTTCAAAGTATGGCAGTGTAAAGGAAAACTTCATGTCTTCCTACCTTTTCAAAGTTCATCTTGATCCATTACACACTTTGCTTAACAAATGGAGGCCCTGCTGCGATGCCAAGTAGAACGACTGCTCCGTAAAGGTATGGGGCTACTGTACCTAGAAAACTTACTTGCTCTTTCGACCACTCCGTGAGTCGGCTGCTGATGAACTGGCATTCTGTGTTAATGTTGTCATAAGTGCTGAAGAGGATGAATAGCCAGCTGTTTCCCTGGGCATGGAAAATTCTTTTCCCAGCTGAAAGTCATTATTCTTAAATGCTTCATAACTGGCTTTTAAACTTGATGTTCTTCGTCCCTCTTTCATCTTAAATAGACATTCATTGATGGTATTAATATAGGTAAGTATGTTCACAAATTACAGTTTTATTTTGGTTTATCCAATATTAATTTATTTGGTTTAAACTATTATTTTCATCACTGGAATTTAAGCTATCTTAAGTAAAGATTTAAAATCAGTTTTTAGACAGTTAGGAAGTAACTGCAGGATGGGTAACTTCATTTGGAATATAGACTAACTGCACTAATGTGACCAAATTTGAGGTGACCTAAGTCCCAAGGCTATAGAGAAAGTCCTGTAACTGTTAGAAAGAACAAAGAATTGTGAAGAACACGGGCAACATGAGCAATTCTTACGAGAAGGGTCTGCATATGACTTGCATGATAAATCTATTTTTTACTTTTCATTATCAGGTAATTCCTACATATTATTTTATTAAATAAAATGTTTAGATAGCATAAAACTACGATCTAAAAATGAAACTATACAATGTTAGAAAGCTCTATTTGTTCACATCCAGGTGTTTCTATTACGGCTTCAATGATTCAGACAAAATACAAGATTTTACCTCTAAACCTTTTACTAGTTACCTGAGCTGTGGCCTGAACTGCTTGAGCTGCTGCCATGGTAATTGCCCCCGCACCAGTTCCTGAAGATAACGAGCCAATGTTGTAGGACGCCAGGGGTTGGGAGGAATTCACATTGTAAGCATTGTTAGAAGAGGCTGTGGAATTGTTATTTCGACAACCTGTGTAGATATAAAGAAGAAATAAAAATGGTTGCAGAGAACACAATGTTGGCGAGTTTAAAATACATTTTTCCCAGAATACATAATCATTAAATTTACATTTTTCATGTCCCTATAGATTAAGGCAACTGAATAATATATCACAGTTTTCCTTTTTCTTCTTTCTCCACATGTAGACTTGAACCATGTAAAGAAACCGTATGATTCCTTAATCCTGAATGCTTTCACTTCCCCTTATTCTAACACAAACAAAACAAAGCAAACAATCATATTTAAGAAAATAAACTTACCTAGTGTATTTTCCTTAGAGGCATCTGATGTAAGGGTAGACAGCAGAGCTTCAGATTTAAACTTCTTTTCAGGAATATGATCTGTTGTCGTATGGTGAGAAGTTGGATTATATTTCCTTTCTAAATATAAATAAAGAATTCATGTGTTTTAGAACTTTAGAGAACTATGAACAAGTATGAACTACTTCCATCCAGTTATAAACTGGTATAGTTATGTCTGGGTTCCTCATAAAATACAGAACATGTTTTCTTAGAAGACAGGACCACCAGAAATCTCTGTGTCACATGTATATTAAGACTAAACTTCTCAGACATTTAAAACACTTCACTAGTGAAATACTAAAGATAACTCATGATGCACCATGGTTTCACTATCTACCATTTAGCATAGTTTTAGGTCAACCCTCCTTTCCTATCAAACTGATTTGTCAAAAAATGCACTGATATAGTCAGTGACCCAGCCAGCCAGACATCTAATAATTGATTTACTCACTAACTTACCAACCATTTGAGACTTTATTATATGCCAAACATTAGGCTAAGCATTGGAGAAGAAAGGGTGAAAAAGACAAAGGGCCTACCACAAAATATTTTATTGTTTGGCCCAGCTGTAACACCCATTAGAGAGACTCAGGTATCTGCGGGTAGGGAGTATATGCTGCTATTAGTACCATACATTCTCCCTCTATGAATTTCACAGAAAACAGACTATCTGTTCTCAAATCAAGTATGTTTTTCCCAGAAGAAAAACTAATTTTCCCATTACTGCCAATAATTGCAATGAAAAATTACATCTCACAACAAAAAAGAAGGAAGGGAAGCCTATTTATTACTCAATTCGTTATGTAGAGTTAATAAAAGAGAATACACGGGTGATATAATGAGTTTCTAATTGTATTCAAAACTTAGCTGTACTGAAACCAAACTTACTTTCCACTGGAGTATGCGAATGAGCATGGTGATTGTTTACTGGCTGTGAAGGAGTATCTAATTCCAAAGATCCTAAAAAAAAAGAGAGGTACAGAGATACACCACCATTAAATGTCACCACAGATCTTTACACGTCAATGAACTACAGGCAATGATTCTCTTACCCAGCAGAGGACTGGCAAGCTCTGATGCATATGCCTGTATAATTTTAGCCAGACATGTTAGAGGGTCAACACTGCCCCTTCCACCCGGAGCTAGTCTCTCTCTAAACAGTAAGTAATCCATTTCTCAATATTCACCTTAAGTACAAAACGGCTCAAGGCATGCTAATGTCTAATTAGGGAATCTGCTACAGTGGGTGCCACATAAATGAATGAATGGATATTATAACCTCATTACTAATAAGATTCAACCTAGTTTTACTGAGTTAAAGACCTTTTAATGTGAGATTCTAAAGTTCTAGGCAATGGGGACATTCCTATGTGAAAGACAACTCTTTGACCATTAAAATGACATATGATAGTAAAAACTTCCTAAAAGAAGTTAGGGATTTTGCTTGCAAAAAGAAAGAAATACAGTCTCTAACACCAAGCTTTAAAATACCTTTAGAGAAATTTTCTGGGTTTATTTTTGATCCCTTGAGATGAAATTGTGGCAGGGCACAGGGTAGAGTAGCTTTTGTAACTTAATCCAATTTAGTTTCATATGTCTGTGTCCTTAGAGAGGATGCTTTATTAACCTTCCTGCAGTACTGAATAGGCATGAATTATCATTACTCATAGCTACATCAGCATTTAAAAAAACAAACAAAAACAAAAGCAGCTACAGATTATTTTATTTTGTCCCAAAATACTTATTATCCTCAGATAGGGTTCCTCTAGAAAAACTATCACAAATAAATCAGATGATCATCTAAAGTGATGGATATACTTTTGAATACACAAATACAACTATGGATACTAAGATTTGTGACTGGCTTCTCTAGCTGACTTCCAGTGAGTTCATAAACAGAGAGATACATAGACTAGCACTGTGAGGAAACCTTTCATCTGTGTGTAGAAACAGGTACATAATCTTGCTGTTGAAATGCACCAAAGAAAAATTATGTTTAAAGCTTTAATTAAATTATAGTAGAAATTAACCATAATACTAATTTGGTTCAATTAACATTTAGTGAATGCCTACTCTGGGCCTAGTACCACACTATCTGCTTTTATGTACACTACTTATTTATAGGTTGAAAGAGATGTTAAATTAGTTAAAGAAAGCTCATGCTTCCATTTCTGGGAAGTCTCCTGAGTGACAGGGGTAAGTTATAGCAGGAGATCAAAGAAGTGACAGGGTAAGTTATAGCAGGAGATCAAGTTGAGCCTTGCAAAGAAATATTAAAATAGCTTCTTGCTGATAAGGGAAAGTTTAGGAAAGACTTCTTTAAGAAAATGAGAAAGTGTTGTGGAACCAATTAGAATCTTTCTCAGTATAAATGGTTGAGGAAAAAATCGTAGAGCAGTTCTTAAGAAGAAAAACTAACAACCTCTCTCAAAGTTAGAGTGCATAATAAACAGGCAGGGCAATGTCAAAACATTTAATGAAAGATGGTTAATTTGTTTCTTGATGGTTACATTTCTGTTAATCTTGGTTCTTACCACTCATCTTACTAGCCATGTGTGGATATTTCAAAATAGAATAATATGTTATTTTCATAAAGAATGAGTGGATGATATCCTATATTATCCTTCTCAGTATCCACGACCCACACAGTTTCAACTGCTGGGGTGCACGCTATCTAACCCAGATGTCACCATCCACCAAAGGCCAGGATCTGAAAATCCTGTATAGGACAAGCGTCACCTCAGTGATTTGCACATGTACTATCCAATATTGATGGAAAACTGTAAATTTTACTTACGCCTCTCTAATATTTCTGTAATTCCAGCATTATCAGCTTCCAGCTCCATTTTAAACTTAGCCAGTTCCTGATCCAGCTTTCTCAAGTGTCGATCTACCTGTTTCAAAGAAGATCAAAGATAACCACCAAAATTTGGGACACTGTTAAAGTGTCAGTTTAATGAGGAAACCTAAATTTTTGTTTCTTTTAGTGAATCTGCTTTTTTTGAGCAAGTCAATTAATTTATGCCTCAGAGGTTTTCAATCTATAAAATGAGGGTCGTAGGCTAAATAATCTCTGAAGTCTCCTCTAATAAATTATAAATTTTAAGAAACCAGACTCTCAATTTGTTAGGAAATGTCCTATACTCCATTGTCAGAAGAAGTGGGAATATGACAATTAAAGCAAAACTGAGATTTGGGATTTGAGGGTGGGAGGAGAGGCTGGAGGTTGGTAACTTTTCATCATATGCCCTGTGATTACTTTCAGCCTAATCTACTCCTACTTGTGAGGCTATCCATGCTACTGTACCATAATGACTGTTATTGAGAATGATGAAAGATTCTCAGTCTACAAAGAGGCTACTATATTCTATATATACGTTTCTCTAAGGCAGGAAAGTGGACCATTATGCTTGTAAACATTTATGTAAAGGGTTGAAACAAAAGGGGTTTTTAGCCAGAAAACTCCATTCCTCAAAGGGCCTGTTTATAATGATTTTATTTATACTGCTCTAGTTAAGGTGGCAAAATTTTATTTTCTTATTTACCTAGAGATCTTTTGACTAATTCCAGAAAATTATATGATACCTCAAACTAAAAACATCTTAATGTATTTTTAAGCTTAATATTAAATATTTTTTTCAATATTTTTTCAAATTTACTACTTTAAAGTGAAACTAAAATAACACAAAATTGTTGAAAAATATTCATGGCACATTGTTGACAACATCCTTTTTCCCAGTCTAGTTTCCCAGTGGATTATTGTTATAATTAGAGTAACTTTCTTACAAATATCAAAATGTGCTATGATACAGCACAAGGGCAAAATTTAAATAAGACTTCCAATTAAATGGCATGTATCTACCACAAGGAAGAAGGAGAGAAAAGTAGCAAAAGACAATGTACATGTGTTAGATGCCTATGAAGAGGCTAGGTAATATGCTTGGTGCATTAGATGTCCTATCTTTTCTAGCCCTCACTCTGATATTTTGAGATAGGTTTTCACTGTCTTTATTTTATAAGTGAAGAAACTAAGGCTCAGAGGGGTTAGGTATAATAACATGCCCAAAGTCAGATAGATAATGTATTACAGAAACCAGATTTAACTTTGATCTATGTGTAACAAATTATGCTTTAGCATTTATGACTAACATTGACCTCTGAAATTTTTACATGTAGGAACCAACTGTTGTTCTTTTTAACTCAGAATAATATAATTCTAGTTGGAAAACTAGTAATATTGTGCTATTGTTAGCATTTTATATATTAACAGAAAACACTGGGTTGTGGGTTTGTGATTTTTTAATAGTTTAAATAAAGCCTAGTTTTCCCTCCATCTTCACACACACGTTACTTTTCAGAGCTTGGCAAAAGTTATAATTAGAATATTTAAAATGCTCTAGGGTCACATATTATGAACACTTGCTCCTATTCAAAGAAGCTGCAGGTATTTGAGCATCCTTTAATGGAACCTCCCTTCCAATAATAAAGTGTGAACACAGACCTCCATTATTCAAGAGTATCTCTTTCATTGTCAAAATTTAATCTCAAGGGAAATCAGAAAAATTACCAATATTTAAGTTCCAAGACCACTTAATACAATGAAAACACTCTACCACTTTTCTTACCTACGATTACTAGTAATAAATATTGAGCTCCTATTATGTGCTTAGCACTGGATTAAATGGTCAATACATGAAGAATGGGAAAGGATCCCTGCCTTCAAAGGAATTAGAATTTAACTGACAAATCAAGATTTACACAAGATTGTTAATACAATAAATGTTAAAATATATAGTCTACATGAAACAAATAAGCAACAGTTCAAAAAGAGTCAGAAGTAGCATATAAAGAAAGAAATATAACATTGGTAGACACGGAAGAGGAATGAATGGGTTAGATAGTGAGGAATGGATTGTATTCAAATAGATGGAAAGAAGGAATACTAATCAAAAAAGGTATAGAGATAGAAGACAAACAGTATGCTAAAAGAAAAAGAAAGTATGATGTAGCTTGTAATAGGTATTTGTAGGTATATAGAGCATAAAGAGAAAGTGTTAGAATCTCGATTGGGAGAGTGGTCTTAAGGTAAGATAAAGACTTTTTTCCCCTACACCACACACTGTACCCTAACTCACTCCACCTCTGCATGTAAGGATTGCTTCATTTCATTAAATATATTACTGATAAAGTTTATTACACATGAAAGTGTGAAAAATGATGATGAAATTTTCAACACTAGGTAACTCAAAAAGGGCAATACAATCCAAAGAATTAATAACTCTACAAACCAAATTCATAATTAAAATAAACAAAGACAGAAAAGCCTTAACCACCTTGTGGTAGGCAGCTTTGTAAGATGCCTTTCAATCATTCTCACTTCCTGATATGTAAAAAAGATTATGAACTGATTAATATTATAAGCCATTAGGCAAGGAAAATTATTTTTCTTAGATTTGCTACTCATACACTAAATCAAATTAGAAGTAAGAAAGTAAGTTGACCACAGATATAACTTAAGCTATAAAGCACCAGGATACTTAAACAGTATTAAACAGTCATAATAAGAGCTGAAGTGAATTTGACTGAAATCTATTATGTGCATTCCCTCTACCTACATCATGGTGAATGGTGAAAACACTTATTCTACTTGATCACCATAATGGCCCCACAGGTATCAGGTAAAGCAAGGACTTAAGTTACCCCACCCCTTCACACACACCTGACCCCCACAAGACTGATTTACAGCAGTAAAGAGGTACTGATCCAATTGGGAGAGATTTTCCATAAGCCATAGATTCCTAACACAAGGCTGACCAAAGAGTCTATTTATTTGTTCCCCATTTAATGTCAGTAAATGCTATCCACAAAGTTTCCTTGTCCTATAACCCCAAAATCATAACTGGTTTAAACTATTATCCTTTTTCTGACCTCTTTTAAAGATAAGGGAAATTCTATCAACATTATTTGTTAACATATTCATGATCATAAAAAATTCAAGTCACATTTGACCCCTCTGCACAAAACAACCAACAAAACAAAAACAAACAAACAAAAAATCCTTTAACATTTTTACATAAGTTGCAATACTTTCTTTCTCTTTTGATTTTCCTAGATTTCCAATATTCAAATTTTAAAATGTGTCACGGATGGACCCAAACAAAATTAGATACAGCTTTTAAAAAGTTTCTACGTGATCTATTGCTTCCAACAAAGTCAAATTCTAAAATTTAGATGTCTAGCTTGCCCTTTCAGAATAAGCAGTGTATTAGGTTCTAAGCTGAATCCATGGCAATAAAAGAGAAATTTCTATCCATGAAAAGATCTGGTAATGGTGAACAAGGAGGGTAAGAAAAAGGAACCATGATGGCAAAGCACCCCTCTGATGATAAGTCATGAAAATGATTCTTTACACCTCTAAATTTTATTTACACTACACAAAAATTTGATCTATCTATCCTTAGGCTGAAACAAACACTTAAGGCCTTGGCACATAAACTTCATCTAATCGTCTTTCTAAAAGACAATAAGGACAGGACAGAAATCAAAAGGTCAAACTCACATATTTCCTTAATTAGAGTATCAGATGAATAACTCTTAAATTTATAGGTAAAATGTGGGTCTGAAATATAATCATCTCAGGAACAGGCCAGGATATAAAAAAAGAAGCAAGTTCAAGGGTATTGAACACTATAAGAGACTGCTAAAATCATTCAAGCATCAACTAAAAGCTCAAATTTTATCAGCGTATATATAAATCAACTTTATTAGGTATTGCAACCTAATACATCCTTATGACAGTGATATCCAGCTGAGGAACACAAATAAGTGTTTAGTGACTATTTGTATCAGAATTCTAGAAGGAAATTATTTTAACAGAATAGATTTTTTTGTTAGTCAAATTTCACTGAACAGCAACTGAAATAAATTGTCATTTTGTTGTACTGGACCCTTATTTCCACAAATTTCTTCATTTGTTGCTATTATTCAGTATGATTCCTTTCCTTAATAAATGAGGTAACTAGTGTGGTGCTGGTCATAGGAATAAAATATTTACTACTTGTTTTTAAAATGAAAGATTTCAATGAAAAAATGCAATGAAATACCATGCTATATAAAACACTGAGGGATGAAGTGAAACACAATTACATATTAAATTGCTGTATCTTAAAATCCGTAAAAATAACACATGCTTACTTAAAGTTACCATAATAATATAATGTTGAAGCAAAGGCCCACATACAATCTCCTCTAAGGTATATTTCACTCCTCTGTTTAAAATCCTTCACTGGCCTCCCCACTCCTTTTAGAATAAGAATCACACTCACACACTCCTCCTCAATTGGCCCACAAGGCTCCCATGTGTTAGCTCCTGCCTGAGTCATGTCACACTACTTTTCTTTCTCTACAGACCAACCACGGAGCCTCTTTCCTGGTTCAACATATCAAGCTTTTCTACTTCAGACTTTGCCCTTGCTATATCACCTGGCTGAAATGTTCTTCCTTCAGCTTTTCAAATAACTGGTTCTTTCTCATTTTTCAAATACCACCTCAAATGTCATCTCCTTATGATCATCTCGACTGCATTCATAACAGTTATTTATTCTCTTTCCCCTCCTCTCTCCTTTCCACAACGTTTATTTCCTTCGTGGCACTTATCCAAATCTAAAATAATCTTTATTTAACAGTTTGCCTACACATTGCCTGCCTGTGTCATTACTGCCCACCTGGCACCAGTGACTGCTCATTGCTAAAGTTCTATAAACATTTGCTGAACGAATGACGGTTATTTATACTCTCTCACTATATGGAACTGTAGAAATAGAATACCACTGTTTATTGAGTAAATGATCTAAGAACAGAAATTGTTACAGTTTTATACTATGTCCCATCCACTTACCTTTAAAGCAAACTAGCAACCTAAGTTCTCAAATGTTAAGTTTTATAGGAATTTCACTTCTAAGTTTAATATTTATAGACTTTCATTCGGATGTTTACTGTTCATATTTCAAGGGAAGTAACTAATTTGACAGGGTAACTCCACTTAGCGACCTCCCTACTGAACAAGTCAATGATTCTCTTTCGTTTGACTACAATTACTCGCATGGCTAATAAAGTCAATTTCTTATCCTCAAGCATAAAGCGTTCAAATACCACGGGACACTGTGGTGATATGTACTGCACAAAGCACAAGCATTGCAAGAAGGTATAGAATAGTTTTTGACATTTTAATAATTGTTTATTTATAAGTGATGCTAGTTTTTCATTTGTTTGTAGTACCAAATTAGTAAGTTTTCTTCTTAAATAAATTTCATTTAAAACTTTATTTAGTAGATGTACAGATGGTGAGCAGATATTATAAAAACCACAAATGTGGGAAGGAAATAACTAAGGATTGGAAAACACTGAATTAAATCACCACAAAAATCTTTTCCCTTCTGTTCACCACTCGATGAATCTAATGTGTCAGGTTCTGAGGATACAGAATGATCAACAACCTCACCTACCCTCAGGTGTTCTGATTAGAAGATCTAATATATTCTATTTTAGAAAAATAATAAAATAATGAGAGGCTAAGGTGGGAGGATTGCTTGAGGTCAGGAGTTTCTGAGACCAGGTTAGGCAACATACCAAGAGCCCATCTCTACAAAAAAAAAAAAAAAAAAATTAGCCCAGCATGGTAGTGCATGTCTGTAGTCTAAGCTACACGGGATGCTGGGGCAAGAGGATCTCTTGAGCCCAGGAGTTTGAGGTTGCAGTGAGCTATGATTGTGCCACTGCACTCTAGCCTGGGCAACAGACCAAGACTTCATTAAAAAAAAAAAAAATTATTGAAAATGAGTTAACTAGATGTCCAATATTGTCATTATTTTGCATAGTAATGGTTGTTTTACTGTTTAATAAATGTTTTGTCATAATTCAAAAGGGAAGCTCTTTAAAAGCAAAGGAATTGAAAATACCAAAAAAGTATTATAAAGTAGAAAATATTTTTAGCTAAACTATTCAAAATCACTATAAGTTTTAATATTTTTTAAAAAGTCCCTTTTGCTGAATGCACACCAGCAAATCCTGTTTTAGAACTTACAAAGTGAGCTCACGTAGCAGAGAAGGAAATCTATCCAAATTGAAGAAACTAACAAAATTATAAAGGCAATTTAAGAAGAGGGATACCAAAAAGATTTGCACAAAGATAAGGATTATAAGATTATTTGGTCTCCTTTCTCTGCTACTAAAGTGATGCTACAAAGAAACTAAACTCACCTGAATTACATTACTTTCACTTTTCCTGAAGTCACATCTTGAAAAAAGTAGGTATTTGTGCTGCAGTCTATCCTTGTTTGTCCATCAAAACCAAACCAATCTCAGCACACTCTATTACCTTTCCAGAAATTGCCTCCCAACTAAAATACACCTGACACCAATAATGATACCATTAGACCGTCTATCCCCAAGAGTCACAACTTGGGAGTCTAACATGTTAGTGCTTTTTCTTTTCCATTAACATATTCAGGTCATTTTGTTCAAGAAATATTTACTGAAGGATAGCTCTGCTAGGTCCTGAAGACACTCAAATAAAAAGACATAGTTCTTGACATTTATAATAGGGAAGCAAAGGTAAAATCATCTGAATAACAGTGATTTGGAGGCTGACATGATTATGCTGGGGAACAGGTTAAAGCACAAACTGCTAATTATGTACATAGCATCTTCCCCTTTTTCCTGAAGGAACCCCACCTATTTGCGGTGGCAATGTGTCCTGTTAAACAATATTCATCAGCCCCTCCGGCAGCTAGAGGGACTCAATAAGATTTAATGTCAGTAGGTAAGATTTCCACGAAGACTCTTGAACTACAAAATGTGCCCTTTTGAGTAATCCCCTACTGCAAGTCTTCTACCTGTTCCAAATGGACAAAGGAACAGATTAGAAGCAGCCTGGGGCACTGATGATGTTGAGGTTGCTATACAGGCCATGGTCGCCTCCTCCAAAAGCTACTTTACATGACAGCAAAATAAATCCTTTGTTTAAAACCACTACTCTACACCTTTTTTGTTAAAAGCTATTAAACCTCTTCATCTAGATACAAATGACACAAATATCAAGATTATGAAGATGACGCTAATAAAGAGGCAAGGCATGCACAGGATTATGAAGGATATTGAAAAGTTTACCAAGTAAACATGAAAAGGAAAGTCATCCAATCAGGGAGAGTGATACACATGCAGTATGTTCACTGTGGACAGAGGACGTAGATGCTGATGGGGGATGGAAGACAAGACGGAGAAAGAGCTGCAGTTAGAGATCTGGCAGGAACCTGATCAAAAAATACTGTGTGACACGATAAAACAAGTTGGTATTAAAACACTGAAAAATTTCAAACAAGGAGACAACATGCTTCAATGCACATTTTAGAATAAGGGTGATAAACAAAGGCAGAGACACCATTTAGAAAAGCTACAATAATTGTTCAGGTGAGAGATGAAGAGTACTTGAGGCAAGAGACACTAGGAAATGACATGAGGGAGTTTTCCAGAGTGAATGGCAATGCTCTACAACTTGACTGGGGTATGGGGTTACAAGTGTGTACACATTTGTCAAAGTGTGAACTTAGGAAATGAACATTATATTGTTTTCAATCATATATACCTATATTTTTTAAAAGTACATGAACTACAGTAGGCTAAAAAAAATAGAAAAGAAGGAAAAATAGAGGTGTTTTAAACAGCAAAATGAATAAGACATGGTAAGTAAAAGTGAGGAAGTTAAGGACAAGGAGCAGTCTAGGGTACCCTAATTTGACTACAAAGTCAATGGTTCTTCTGAGATTTAGAAACAAAAAGGGGTGGGAGAGGAGTAGGCGAAGAAAAAGGAGAGACTAAGAGTTTTAAGATGTATTAGGCCAAGTTCTAGGGCCTGGGAATTCTCAGATGAGATGAAAAGACACAAAGGATAAGTCTGGGCTTAAGGAAGAATTAATGTTTAATTGTTAAAACTAAGAGAACACACAGAAAGGTATTGGAGTGTTTCTCAATTTGGGTGTGATGTAGGGGGCAGGGATAAAATCGGCATTTGACAGATCAGTTATTCCCTGTGTGGCATCTGATATTCCTGGCCCTCTGGGGCAGGTAGAAGAGGGGAAGAGAATTACCTTTACAGGAAAACCATCTGAAGAGTAAGAAATAGCATAGGTCAAGGACAGAACCCTGAGGAACACCATCATTGAGCTAAATCCAAGAAGGAGATAGATAAAGGCCACTAAGATGAGAGAACAGTCACATGGTAACAGATGAGCAAGAATGTCAAGGCAAAAAGAATGGTAAACAACATTCAATTTCCTGATAGAGTCAGTTAAAAAGGACTGAAGAGTGCCCAGTGGATTTAGCAAGAAAGAAGTTATCAACTTAAGTTTCACAAGATTGGTAAACAGAGTCCAGATTGCCATGGTTTAGGAATAAACTGAAGGTGAGGCAATGTCAAAGGGGCTAAGTGAGAAACTCAAGAACAATGCTAGCTAAAGCAGACTCATGAATTCATAACAGGATTTGTGTTTATTTGTTTGTCTGGGTTCTTTTTAAATATGAGGAAGATCTAAGTATATATAAATACATGGTATGGAAGCCAGTTGAAAGAAAAGAGACTGAAGGTAAAGAAGGCCTAAGTGATGCAGCAAAATCAGAGGCCTCAGAAAGGGATGAAAACAGCAACAAAAGTGGAAGAATAAAAAGGAGGAAGAACACCTCTCATCCTCTGAAATCAGAGGTAAGAGAATAAGACTATTGAAAGACATGAGATTTTGCAGAATTGATAAGCAGGAGATATTTCATTAGGTTCCCACCAGACAGCCTGAAAATATGTTATCCTCAACGTAAGGCAAGATCACAAGATTGGAGAGGGATGTTTGCATGACAAGTGTAGCATAGTTTTAGAACAGCCATTGGGAGGAACAAGAGAAATTAACCAAATTCAAATACAAGGATTAACAAGTAGTGTCAAATGTAAAGGGCCCAAACGATAATGAAAACAATGAATCTGTAGTGGCACCAACTACATGGCTAAGTGACTTTCTCCAGCTATGCTGGGTAACTGTGATGACGAGTGATCTTTAAAGCAAGTAAAAACATGCCCTAAGACAGCAACAATGTGTAATGTTAAGAAAAGAGATCCAGAGCTCAACCAGGGTCTCTATTGGATAGGAAAGGGCTGATAAAGTAGAAGGAAGTGAAGTGTAGATGCAGGTTTTTCAGAAGTAGGGCAATTCCAAGTGATCAGGTTAGTCCGTGGCAACTGAAGTGGGTTAGTATTTACCAAAGTCAAAGAAGTTGAAGACTAGGAAGTAAGAGGATTTCAACAGAGAACAACTGTGAACTTGGTGCCGGTTTCTCAATAAATGAAGCCTGGCCTAGAAGCCATTAAATTATAGTGATAATAAAAAGACTAAATCTCAAAGAAGAAGGGATTTTTATATTAAGGATACAACGGTCACCTAAAATAACAATGAAGCATTTAAAAAGAAAGGGAGCATGAGAGAAAGGTATAAACAAAATAAAAGGGAGAGGGCAGAGCAGGGGAGGAGATGGGAAACGGGAGGGAAGGAGAAATCACAAAAAGTGAAACTGCCTATATTATTAATAAAATAATGTAAAAGTATAAGATAGGAACTGTGATAAAAAGTCTGATTTCTATGTAAGTATAGACATAGCTAAAAGTTAACCAACTTGCCTACGGCTGTATTTGCTTACTGCTTAAGTGTCAAGTACCCCTGACAGGGGCAAGATTTGTGACCTCCCCAATTGCTTCTATAGGTAACATAGCTATTGTAAAAACCTAAGATTGCTCTTTGACATATCTTCCAGACTCTGCATTCGAGAGCACCAACTGGCATCAACCAGACCAGTGGCCACACACAGGAACTTATCTAACAAGTCCTGTGACCCTCTATCCAGGAACTGTCCCAGCCAAGAAGACGATTTCTGTTTCCCAACTCTATGGGTTCATCCCCAGCCAATCAGCAGACCCAATACCCTTTCCCATTTTTTTTTTTTTTTTTTTTTGCCAAACCACCTTTAAAAATCTTAGCCCCAAAATTTTCAGAGAGGTGGATTTGAGAAATTTCTCCCATCTCCTTGCTTGGCACCTTGCAATATTAAACCCTTTCTCTGCTGCAACTCCTGCTGTCTCAGTATATTGGCCTCTCTCTGGGCACCAGGCAAGGGCAGTAACAAAGACAGCCCTAAAGGTACCAGGCGAGTGAGAGAAAACTTCAACTTGGCAGAGCTGACAGAGAAGCAGTGGCTTCAGGAAAGCAGACAATTCCAGTTCAGGAAAGGAGATGCACCAAGTCTTAAAAGAAATGAATCCTTAAGAGCACTATATATAACTTAATGCAATTCCTCCAACAAGGTATAAATTAATACTGCTATTTTACAGCAGGAATCTGAGGTTCAAGATTAAATAACTTTTCCAAAGTCATACTGATAGTGAAATGGCTGAGCTAGAGTTTGAATTCAAATCTGTCCGGATCCATTATGAACATTTGCTTTTTATTATATTTATTGTATTTTATTAAATGTATATGACCTTTATTATCTCACTCTCTAACCTCGGTAATCTATCCCGTTCAAATATTTATTAATTTTTACTTTGATTCTATGTTCATGCCATTATCTCTGGGTGAAATGCTTTCCCCTCAATACAACACCTAATCTAGGCCCCTGACCCTCTGAATAAACTCTGTTCAAAATTCATTTCATACCCTCTAAGAAATTAACAAATAACTCTTTCATGACTTACTTCAATTTTTTACCAGATACCCCTTATTACTCAACTGTGTTGATCTTTATCTGTTATATCTTTCTATTAGTATATGGATCCCCCACTCTACTTTCTGGGTATTTTTCCCCAACTACAGCAGTTTACAGGACAGGAGCCATTTCTAGTATTACTTTTTATTCCTCCATTATACCCACTTAAAACTCCATTTTATCAGGCACAGAGTGGATGAACGGTATGATTCATAAATAACAGATGAATACATATACACATACTTAAAAAGCATTAATTTATGTTGTTTTCTATAAATACACAAAATATCTTTAGTAAAGGTATAAAAACTAATAAAACAATATCAACAAAAAAAAGAATAGAACCAAAGAGCTATATGAATTAAAAAGCATGTAGTTTCTAAATAAAGACTGATACATAGTCATTAAATAGGAGTAAGAATGTTATTAAACAAATTTGTCTTAGATTCAAACATAAATGCCTTTTTCTACGTTTACAGACATAATTCAAGATGAACACAATTAAAAATTTTTTTGTTTATTCCACAGTAAATCAAGCTACAGCCTATGCTACCTTTCTTTAGGCAGTGTCTTTTACAAAATGTTTTCTAGAATAACTGTATGAACAAAAGAGCCTACGTTATTATAGCCATTAAGATATTTTCACTATATAAAAACAAGTAAACATTTTCAATGGCTTTACATGACAAATGTTTTCCAGTTTGGTATAACCATTCATAATTTATACCATATGACATATATACATTTTATCTTGTGTCCTGCTCACCAATGACATCTTATTTACATGAACTTGTTCAGTAATAAAGCCATACCCAAGAAAGACTGCACAAATAAGATATGAACTCTATATACTAAAGTCAACCAAAAGTGAGCATTTGTTTTCTGCTTTAACTTACTTTAAGGCAAAAATAGAGATGAGTATTTCCTATAGTATGCATTTTAGAAGATGCTTCACATAAAAAAAAAAAAGAGGACCATAATTACATCAATTAGAGAAATATTGCATATTGTATCTTCTTGATGATTTCAATTTTTTAAAGGTGCTGCTGCAAAAAAGAAGCCTTTTTTAAAGTTTATTAAAGTTTATGTCATCTAATATTTCCCAAACAACTGACATACTTGTTAAGTACTATCTATTAACATTACTCAGGTAAACACTGATTCAAATGATTCTCTTCTTCATTTTAATCAGACTACCAAGAACTTCTGTCAACACAGTAATTGTCTGTATATTTTTACCACAGAAACAATCTCAAAATGATTCATCACGCAAGTAAATACACTACCTTTAGAAGAACAGGATTAGCAAAATAAAGTTACATACTAATTCTTCTTTTATAAAAAGTATCCAAAATCAGATACAATCTTACAACAACGTAGCCTTGCCTAAAATGTAAGGTTCTTGACCTATTAACTAACACTAAGGACTCTCTCTATTTCACAAAGAAACCAAAAAATAGATACTGAGCTCTCAAATGGGATCAACACAGTGGGATCAAGAGAGTGTAACTTCAGTTTTAGTGTGTTCTTTCTACAACATTTAAGTCAATAAAATTTAAAACCTAATCCATTTTTCAAATACTTGGGGCATTGTATGCACATTAATTTTACTTACCAAGTCATATATCTGGTTTGCCAACTGCACCTTCTCATCTGCATCTTCCAAAGCTTTATAGTAGTCCTGAATAAAAACATTTTCATTTAAAGAATAAATTAATGATTCTAAAATATGCATATGTAGGACATATAACTACATTTCCCTTATCATACCATTATCACTGTCAGTCATCCTACATTAACAATAAAAACCCTGTTAGAGATAGGGTGGGGATGGGAAAGGCTTAAAAATTATGGACAATGGCCAGGAATTAAAGGAACATGTCCAGAATTCCTAGAAAAGATATAAATAAAAACAAATACCATTCCAAATCTAGTTTCTATACTAGAAAAAGCTACATGACCTAATAAATAATATTTAAAACAACAACAAAAAATAAACATTAATTAAAAGTGGTCTAACTTGTAAAGTACATTTACACTCCATTTTTTACAGCTATTGAAAGGATTCTGATCTGCATAGTTTCCAGTTGTTCTATAACTCCGATTTTAAATCTATACAACTCAACCTACACTTTAGATTTCTCCTCTAAAGCAAATTATTAAAAAAAAAAAAAAGGCAGGGGAAATACTATGAATTTCCACAGGGTACCAGACTTTTTGAGGTATATTCAAGTTGTGCTATACCAAAAACTTAATATATTAAAAGGATGATCAATACTCTGGGATGTATATATGTGATGTCCATACTCACATACACTTGTGCCTCCAGGTTTCTTCCAAGCCAGGACCACTTCTGTTATAGATTATGACTTTTTTTTTCTCCTAACAGAAATAATCTTTCCTCCATGCAGTAGAATAAGTAACATAACTACTCAATTTGTAGTTTCCAAATTTCTTTCTTATTTAATACTTGAACAATTCTATGAAGGTTCGGTGTAGGGAGGCATTATTACTTAGCAATATTATAAGACCTGTCCAATGTCACACAGCTAAACGGCAGAGTGTTGACCAAATGCAAGTCTTTTAAGTTGTTCTTCCAACATATCCCTGAATGAATTAGATCATATGTTTAAAGCACCCTTGGGGTATGAGCTGATGTCCATGCTAACCTGGAAGAGAGCTACAAGTACTATAAAACTAATAAAAACTCAAAGAATTTTGTGTTTCTAGATCTAATTCACGAGCAAATATAGAGAGTAAACTAAAAGGCTTTTTTAGGATCCTTCAGATTTTTAAGATTCTGTTCTTCCATGAGTCCACCAACTTAGGTATCTAGCAAGGTATAAAATACTCTTCAAGGTCTCCCAATTTTCACTCCAGTTTGTGGTCAAAACGGAAATAGAGTATTGTATCTCTAAAAACAAGGCAACTTTAATTGTATATAACTAGAATAAAACAAAATAGAAAAAAATGTACTTTTTAAATGGTCTGTAACTTTCTAACAGTCACTAATTATTAAAACAATTTTTTAAAATTACCAAAATGCTTTTAATGATTAAAAATCTCTAAAACTGAACCTCTAAAACACAATAAATTACTTAAATTCTAAAAAGCCATTGATAACTGCCCTTCATTTTTCCCATAGAAGACTATTTAATTTTAACATATCTTTTTCAGAGGATCCCAATATTTATTGACAAATCATCTGAAGTGTCACACATACTTTTTTGATGGATGCCATTTGTTCTTCTCTCCACTCAGGTTTATTTTTCTTTGCATTCATAAAGAATTCACTGACTCTTTGTTCCAGCTGATCCATTGCATCTACGACATAACAAAAACATTTCATATTTAGATGACCAAATTCATATACCAAATATACATGCTTTGATTTGAAGGAAAAAAAAAATCTGACAATATACACTCCTTCACTTGGCCAGCAACTTAAATATGTTATGCTTGATTACATAAATATATTAATACAATGCATTAATTACCTTAGTTTAAAAAAGTTACAATTTTCCCTACTGACAATTTATCTGTGTTATTTCAAAATTTTTTCCAATAGTTTAAGTAGAATCAATAACTATACCATAGTCTTTTATAGTTTCAAATAAGTGAATTTTTAAGCGTAAAAGATGAGTTTAGAAACTATGTATGTAATATGAATTTGATTGAATATTACATACATAGTCTTATGTTCATTTCATTTGTATAATATCTCTGTTCTGTTTATTGTCTCATGTTCTAGAGAGTAGGATTTTTATTTTTTAACTGTGTACCTAATGCTTATATAATAAAAATGTCTGTATAATGAAAAAAAAAATAACTATACCATAGTCTTTGAATAGTATAGCCGTGATGTCAAAGGGTGATGGTACTAAATCAGTCGAATGTGCCAAAACGCAATTAAAGCACCTCTAGATAATCCTCAGACTTCTTTTAATAAGGAAAAGTGATAAAAAGATTTGCTATTTGGCATTAAATATCTCATCATCTCATATCACAACTGAAAGTATATACAATCATTTATTCACTTAATACACTATATTACTTATTCAAGGTAAGTTTTTCCCCTGTGTGCCAAGAATAATCATCTCATTGGATGTCTGTTAAAAAAGGAAAAATAAATAAAAGGAATTCTGTTGTTATGTAAGTTGAAGAAAATCTTTTTACTATATTCTTCTTTTGGAAATTTTCAGTGTATAAGAGCTTTTTAAAGATTCTCAGAAGTCCTATGGTTAATTTTTTAAATGTATTTTCCTTTGTTTTAAATAAGCATTTGTTAACTTATCTGACACACAAGACTCTTCCATTAATCCATAATACCTATTAATTTTAGAAAAATTCTAGGTATTGTAAAAAATGTAAGTTTAAAAAAACCCTGTAATTTGTACAATAATCTAAATCCAAATTACAAGAGAATTTAAAATTTTTAATAATAATGAAAAAATTTAAAATAAGTGTTACTCTTTATTTAATGCCTACTTTTATCAGGTACTATACATTCTAATTTTCTGGATTATTTTGAATTCTCAGACGATTGACTTTCTACAGAAAATGAAAACCCCTCAGAAGTGGTAATGCAGTCAAAGTCAATGAGTAAATTATGAAAGCCCTAAAATAAACTCAGATCTATCCGACATCAAAGACTGTGCTCAATCCTACAAAGAACACTACTTCGATGTATCTTTAGCATTTCAGCTATATTAAGAACTACACATACTTCAGACTTTCACACTACAATCCACTGAACAGAAGTAGGTGGCTCCCATAGGATGCCACCTTTCATTACGTGCCACATGAAACTGACAAGAGGTTGAGAAAAGCATATTCATGAACAAAGGGTACAGAAGTGTGTGTGTGGTGGTGGGGCAGAGGGCCAAGAGGGAACGAAAAGGTCAGATTCTTAGTACCCCAAGCAGTCCCTAGCTACCTACTTACAGTCTTTGCTGTATGAAAGAACAAGGTAAATTTTGGGAAAAAAGTCACAGGACTACCAAGCTATCACTGAAAGAAAAAGAAATGACCATTAATTAACTGCCGAAACTTTTATTACAGTAGAAGATAAGCTCTACAGTAAAATCTTATTCCCCTCACTCATTTTGATTGAGAAAATGACTACGCTGTTGACAATTCAAAGTGTATCCTATAATGTGTAACTTTTCAAAATTTGACATTCTACATATAACCTGCGCTTCTGTTTTCCACTCTTGGAAACTTTGAATAGAATGAGCTTTAACCTAAGTTATAAATGCTAAAATCTAAGTATGATACATAAAGGCTCAAGCCAAAGTCTTCTTAGCGTTTATGTTGATGTCCACTAAAACACGTATCTACATTCTCAATGAAAATAGAGAAATCTTTTTCACGCAGTCCCAAATTCGAGAAAGGAATACACATATCCAAATGTCTCCTTCTCTTGTAAATGCTACAAGAAAAGTAGCATGAGAAGGAAGAGGCGAGATTCAGCACATTCACTTCTTTGACAACTCCTTACGCACTAGCGGAGCGAGCCGAAGCGCAAACAGCAGCAAGCGCTAGCACTGACGGCAAGCAAGTCCGGCACCGAACGCGCAGCGAACACGAGTACACGCGCCGGCTTACTTTGCACCTGCAGATCCATCTCGCGCATCTCGGTGAAGCGGTCCCGCAGGTCCATTGGAAGCTGCTCAATCACTGTCAAAGACAGAGTTCGTCAGAGGGGCGGAGCCAACGGCGAAATACGCGCTTACGTCGTTACGTGCGTGCGTGCGTGGGGGGGGTCCGGGGAGTCGGCAGCTCACAACGAGGCTGCCAGTTACCGTGAGAAAGAAACATCCCCCGCCTCCCCCTCCCTCCCGCCATCTCGCCTGCCCGTCCACTCGCGCTCTCGGCCGTCCGCAGGTCCCACAGGCGGCCCCCGCTAGCACCGCGCACTCACTTTCCAGATAGTCCTCTAGGTACAACATCGCGGCCCTTAGAGCTGGGGGAACGAGAGGGTCCAGGGGTTTATTTGTGTCACTCGCTGTCGCCGGAGTTTTGTCCCTTCCAATATGGCGCCTCCGCTAGCAGCACCCGCTCGACTCCGGCAAAAAAAAAAAAAACAAAAAAAAAAAACCACTTTGGCGCCTGACGGCGCTTGCCTCACTGCCGCCCGCAGCTGTCATTGGCTGGCTGAAGCAATGACGTCAGCCAGCCGGTGTCTGTCCCCGCGCCTTTGTGGGAAGTGTAGTTTTATTGCTCTTGAGCGAGGACTGACGCGCTGGCAGTTCCCCACGTAGAAACTACAAAAACCAGGCGCCATTGCAAACGGTGCGCAACAGAATCTGAAATGCGGTGCCTGTGTTTATTTGTTGATTTTTGCACAGAGAATGACGGGAGTTGTATGCCCGCAGAACCCAACTAGGGACAACTTTTCACCTGTTCTTTCCTGTGACTCCATGCCCGGGCGTTTGTGAGTCATGGATTTCAGGTAGTGCTGGGCAAATAACAAAGGTTCTAAACGCTAGAACAGTCAGCGAAGTTCGGGCAATTCGGATTGTTTAAAACAGAACTCTTGGCTGGAATTTATTCTCAGTATTTACTTTTAAGGTATAAATGAGACATCTGGTTGGCGCACATGTAATTTTAAAATAGTTTATACTGAAAGTATGTAGTGGATATGCATTTCCTAGATTAAAAGATACATAAATAGTTTTTCAACAGCAATTTATTTATGTATTCTAGTTTGCGGTCCGTGTCGTCGTCGTGCTCATGTAATACATACAACCTGCACCTGCCAAAAAAAGAAAAAAAGAAAGAAAGAAAAAGAAAATAGTAAGCAACCATGAATAACGGATGGAGACTTTATATCTAATGAGATGTACTAGCAATAACTTTAGATTTTGTTTAGTAAATATCCTGTATTAGAGCTTTGTGGTCCTGGGTGTTGTCTTTTCCTACTTTTTGACCCCTAGCAAATGTTGATAGGTGATATATTTAGTATTTCCCTGCTCAGTTTCTTTTTTTAAATTTTTCTTTAAAACTCTTGCAGTCAATAAGTTTTAGGTATTGTTATTTTCCACCCCTCTTTTCTTAATTCTCTTGGTTTTCCAGGGGAAATTGTCTTTAGTTCATCATTTAATGTTCTATTTCTGTTTTTCAGACTGGAGTTGAAACTGCGTCTGTGTGTGTTTCCTGCTTTCTTCCTCCCTTGAATATTCTCGTACTCAAGAATTTTTCACCGCTCTTAATCAGGATACTTTTCTGTCATATCTATGAATCTCAACGGAACTTTACCTAAACCCTAATAAGAATGACCTGGTTTATTTTCTGTACTTGGATCTACTGTCTAGTAACATTCTCTGTCTCTCCGTCCTTCCCTCCCTCCCACCTCTTTCTCATCCTTCCTTCCTTCTGCCTGTTTTAAGATCTCTTTGATAGTTTTGCAGTTTTGTAATGAGCCCAGTCTGGATCCCATGCTTCCTTCCTTCCTCTCTTTCCTTAAAGTTTCTTTAACCATGCTTAGGACTTGACGAGATCCTGAATCTTAGAGTTGGTGTCCTGTAACAATCCCAGAAAATTCTCAACTATTACCTCTTCAATGTTGCTCATTTCCAATTTTTTCCATTATCCCTTAGAACATCTAAAAGACCTCTCTAAGGCTTTCTCACTTTATCCTATATTTGTCTTAATCTTTCTTTTATATGTTTTATTTCAAAATTTTCAGTAATTTTTAGTTTTAGAATTTCTATTTGGTTCTCTTTTCAAGCCATTTTCTAATTTCTTATACAAATTAAACATATTTAGTCTATATTCTGTTTCAATTAAATCCAATACTGAAAATTCTATGAGTCTTGTGATATCTGTTTCTTCAAAAACAGGCACTGTTTGCTCATGGTGCCTGTTTCCCTGTGGATTGTGATTCTGAACTCTGAACTCATGTTTCTGGAGTTGTGAGCATAAGAATTCTTTGAGGCTGGAATTAAAATTGAGTTTTCTTGGAGAGTATTAGAATTTGCTTCTGAAAGTTGCTTGCAGACACCATGTACTTTAGGACCAGATTAAATTCTCCGTTTGATGTTTATTTTATTGAACAGATAGATTGAATTTAGGCCTCTAACCCGAAGGGCTTGTTATAGATTCTCAGAGGAGACTTCCCCTGCTCCCTTTACAGGGCTCCAAGGCCAAGACAGGCATGTTTCCTTACTGGCCTCTTCTGTGGATGAGACTTATTTCACATTCACCCTTACATGGGAAATATAGTCCTTTGGGACCCCAGATTTTTGTCTCTGATAAGACTTTGCCATTTGAAATGATACTTGGCTTTATCTTATGACCCTGGCTTGCTGCACAACTATCAAAGCAGGAGTTCTAGGTATCCAGAATTTGACAGATAATCTCTGAACAAAAGCCCTCTTTGGCCCTCGCTTATTTCTCAAGATATTCTCATTTTCCTTTTTTCCTTTCTTGTTCCCCTTTTATATATCCTCTCTGAGAATTCCTTCATTTCCTACCAGTTCATCAGTGTATTTGATTTTTTTTTAATCTAGAATTTTTAGTTGTTTTTGCCAGGTGGCTCATTCACAGTAGCTAAAACGGCATGCTGTTAGAAATAGAAGTCCATCATTTCAGGGCGGGTTCCATATTAAGGAAAATGAGATAGTAAATGGGTCCTAATTTAGTCAGTATACATATATACTCCAGAGAAACCAAAAATAAAACTTACTCTGTATTTTAGTTGATGAATGTAACTCTTGCTGGAACATCTATCAGCTGCAGAAAATTGTGTTTGCGTATGCATGTGATAACTTCTTCCACCTAGGTCATATGGTAGATACCACTTGGAGTGGTTGCCGACTTACAACCAATACCACACTTCTAGGCAGTTCCCTTCATATGGAGGGGTGACCATATCTGTATCTCGTTCCCATGCTCCCTTATCATAGCTCATTAATTTATAAGGGATAGACCAAAGCTGGACCTATCAGGTACACTCTTATGGGATTTGAGATTGGGAATGAGGAGACACAAAGATTGGCAACCTTTTGGCAGAATTACATTAATTGCAGTTCAGTAAATACATGCTCCACAAGCTCCTGCTGCTCAGAGTCTCCAGAGAATCTCTAGTTTTTTCCTTGCCTTTTCTCCCCCTTCTCTGTCAGTCTCTCTAACACTAGTGTGTAACCCTGAGAAAATTACCTTAACACTTGCTGCCTCTGTTTTCTGATCTGTAAATGGAAAACAGAAACAGTAGCTAAACTAGGAGTGTTGGATAGAAAGGATATCTATGCAAAGTACTTTGACTAATGCTAGGTAAATGTTATGATTCAATAAATGTCAGCTTCTATTACCGTCATTATTAAAACTGTACGCCCCCTCCTAACTTATCCATGTTGCAGATACCGTTTTTGTTACTCTTAGTTCTGCCTTGTGCCCCTGATTCTTTTGAGGCTGGATACCACCAGAACTGTAGGATTATCTCACCTCCAGGTGTGGTACTGCCACTGTTGTACTAAACTCAAAGGAGATATGATACAGAGAAAGCTATGTAAAAGTACTGCAGGAAAAGCTACTGGCTAAGTAGAAGGAATTAAAATTTAGGGAAAAGATTAAAAAGTGGTTGCAAAATATGACTTTACCAGAGTCCAAGACAAATGGGAATTTATAGCATGTGCTCAGAGGAACCTTGGCTTGAAGTCTTAAGGTTCTGCCACTTCATTATCTTTTAAAGAAAACTACCATCTTGAAACCTAGTAAAACTATGAAATGAAATTTTTTTATGTTTTGCACCAGGCAATATATCCTCCCTGACAGACCTTTGTAATATGGGAAGAAAGCAGGATAAAACTCTGTCTTTACATTAAACTAATTTTACATTTTTAAAATCCATTGAGTCACTCACTGGGTAAGTTACAAGCAGCATTGATAGGATGATAGTCTTCCCTTTACACGTCTATGGATGTTTTCGGCCTTCCCCTCCCAAGACCCACTAAAGAGACCTCTCTAGAAAGTTCTACTTTCCTGGTTCCTGGATGTTGCTGACGGAGAATTTGGGGAAAAGGAGAGAGGGGAAGAAAAGTAACTAGTGGAAGGACAGTTAGGGAGATTTTGCAAAGGGGATTTCTCTGGGTGCATTCAGTGGATGGGAGAGGGAACTTACTGAGATAGATGGTGGGCTACTGTATACAAAGCCGTCACAAAACCATTCCCCCAAAACAAATAGAAATTCTGGATAAAACATAAGAAAAATACTTGAAACTAAGAGCATGAAATCCCCAGGTGCTAGAAATAAAGAGTAAACTCAAAGTTGGTATAGTGAACAAAAGCTGAAGCTCAAAGAACTTATAGCTTTATGGGCCTTAAATATTGAGTCTTGGGTTCTGATGTGGCAGAGTGAAAGTATTGCAAGCCTCAGATCCTATGCTTGTAGGGAGCTAAAGCTAACCATCTTGCAATATAATTATGCCAGTAGTCACAAGGGGCTGCTGCTCCTTCTATGAAACTACCTGGGGAAACAACAATGAAGCTTGTCATCGGGCCACCAGAAATCAGGGGTGGAAAGGCAACCCAGAGGAATTTAGACCCCAGACCTGCACCAAGCATGGTCATAGAGTCCAAATTCAGACTTCTCACAAGGTGTGGAGACCCTTTAACCAGGTAGTAAATCTGATCTGACCTGGTGAAACAATAGGGGACCCATATAGACGTAAATACAATAATACCCGTTAGGGATGTTCCTCAGCCTAGGACACAAAGAGGAGCAACTTCTGTTGACAGTGAGCACACAAACAGTATAAATCCCTTAAGGAAATGACGATGAGAGATTGTTAGCAGATAGAATTTAAAAAACAAAATCTAACCATGTGAGTACTAGAAGTCATGTTTGATGAAATTAAACCAGAAAGTAGAACAAACAAGAAAAAGATAAATAGAAAAGATGTAAAAATTGGAAAATCAATCTAGAAGTTCCAATACTTGAGCCATTATCCGAGGTCCATAGGATTGTTTTTCATCTATGAAATTAAGGTAAGAAAGGATACTTGTACTGTAGGATTGTGGTGAGGCTCAAAGGAAATAATGTTTAAGAGCACTTAGCCCAGTGCCTAGGACATAAATGTAATCATGAGAAAGTAGAATTTGTAGACTTGACAGTACAGAGGTAAATAATCCAGTAAGTGCCATACCAACGGCGCTGCAGTGGAAGCAGTTGCCCTGGAGTAGGCAAATAAGGGGATGTGTTGTCTATAGAGGATTTAAAAACAATAATAAAACTGATTTTTACAGTCTGCTTTTTATTACCACCATGTGCCAGCAATTCTAAACCATGTCAGTGGTAAAATATTTCTCCAGGAAAAAATATTTTCTTGGTCTAAGATCTAAACGATCACTTCAGTTTTGGTTGAACTTTCGTAGCTGTGGCACTACATATTCCTGTTAATTAGTGGGTGGGAAATGAAATTGAAAGCATAGGAATAACAAAGAGAAAGACACAGAACTTGAGTGATTTCGATGATATCATTCTCTATGATCACTTGGAGTTTTTAATTTGTATTTTAAATTTAATATAGTGAAACTGAGCTGCCAGGTGTCATATTTTTGTTTATGAAATGTAAATCTTAGCTTATACATGAAACATATTACTGAATTTGAATAATATCTTAAAAATGGAAATGTATTCTTTTAAAAATATTTTTGTTTAATTGTTATTTAATTGCTAGAACATTTTAATGTAGTTATTCACTAGTGCAACAGACCTATGTTTTCCCTTCCAAAAAAAATGCTTAGATGTAATTGAAAAGATTAATCCATTATTTTTTCTTCACTGTTAATTATTCATTATAAGCATGCTTACATCATGAAGTTTAAAAAAAGAAAATTTAGCCTGTCTGAATTTTTTTTCTGCCATTATCATTATTCATTTAATTTCAAGATCATTTCTGAAAATGGTCTTGCATAGAGGCAAGGTATATTAAAATTAACTGCTCCAGGTGTCAGATATTCTAGGTATGTTTATTTAAATGCTGCTCACAGGAGGCAGGTGTAAGTTTATTTATACACAATGGCATAATTGTCTATAACTGTTTCTCTAGGTTTGATTTTGAAAGACTTAGGCTCTTTAATGTTTGCTTTCATGAGATTGGTAAGGTAAAGATAAATTATCAAGCAATTTCTCTTTGTGATACGATATGAAAATCTTTCAGTGACTGTGAGGATTTTACTTTTCCCTCCAAAGATTTTAACTTTTCCTTTTCGTCTCTCCTTTATCACACAGGCACCCTATACAATTGACAAGAAGTGGTTTTTGACAAATTCAAGCTTTTTTCTTATTTTTATTTTTACCTTGTTTTTAATGAATCCAAATCATTAGAGGTTTAGGAAGGCTTATTGTGTTAGCAGGTGCAAAAGTATTTTTCTAAAGTTGGTTAGGGTATTCTTATCATTGAGGACGTATGACAATATAGCGCATTTTTATACCCTGTCCATAAATATCTCATGAGACTTACTATAGTGTAGTATAGTCCCTGCCTCCCCCATTAATTTGGAATTCCTCAAGGGCAGAGACCATGTTTTATTCATCTGTTGATCCACAGATCTGGCAGGTAATATGAGTTCAATAAAGATGTGATGAATTATTGAATGAATGAATGCATGAGCATTAAGCACAAGTTCATAAGACTCCAAGTTCAGAATAGACAGGGCAACATGAAGTTGTCATGATTGTGAACTTTTTAAGCTCTGTGAAGAAAATAAGATTCCAGTGGTCATCCAAGTGACTGGACTGGAATGCTGAGAAGAATTTTCTAAATAGAAGGCTTTGAAGAATTCTCAAATACAGGAATAGGTCAACCTCCTTCATAGTGATTTTTAATTAGCCTTGCCTAAAAGGGTGGGTGGAGGGAAAATGATAGTGATATGGTAATTCATGATGCTCTGTATTTTTTTAAAAATCCTTTGAAGTTCTAAATATTAATCTAGAATAATAAGTACAACTTCTAGGGAACACAAGAAAGAATATTACTATATTTTATTTCAGCAAATATTTATTAAACAGCAAATACCACTAATACAAAACATGACCAAGACACAGTCTCTGTTCTTGCAGAGTGTACAGCTTGTTAAGAGAAGCAGATGGTTCTGGAAATAATTTAAATACGATGTGGTAAATGCTATAACATGGTCAAATTTTGAGATAGGGACTAAATGATTCATCAAGATAAATTTACATAAATTCTCTTGAGATTTGATGGTTTCTTTGATGAATAATGAACATAATGGTTCAACAAAGGGATAAATTGATAGAGACTAATATTAAGATGCAATAGATAAAATATCCACAGATTCAAATACTTTGTAGTCATTAAATATCATGTGTTTGATTACTACCTAAGTTTATATTAAAATACAATATATTAATATGTAGGGTCTCTAATCAGATAATTTACACTAATACAACCCTAACCAGTTGTTAAAATTTTGAGATACTTCTACTGGTTGGTAAATAAATAGCAGCTACTCTGAACCATCATAGAGTCCCATCCTACCCTGGCCGCCCTGGCTTTTCCTATTAGACTCTCTAGGCCTCCTCATTATGTAGCTACTGTAGAATTAACAAATGGCCTGCCAGGACCTTGCTTCAGTAAGGCCAGCCTCTGCTAAATGGTTTGTTAATTATTTTGGATATCACTCCTGGATACATTATGAAGTAAAAAATGGGTTACAAAGCACAGGGTGGAATATGATAGCACTTTTGAAAAAACTGTGTACATGGATAGATATATACAGATATATTTATATTTAGGCTTGAACCTACATTTAAAAGGCTAACAATAGTTATTTCTGAATGATGGTGGAATTATAGGTGATTGTATTTTCTATATCTATTTCTATATTCTTCAAACTTTAAAATGACTTCATAATCAGAAATATGTTTTATACACACACAAACTGAAAGCGATAAGATTGGCAATTTATAAGGTGTTTTGTGTCGATGCCCCCAAATTTTTCCATCTTCTAAAGAGCTGGGCAAATATCTTAAGTATTCTTACAATAATCAGTTTTATTCTCAAAAGCCTTTCATGCTGGGTTAATATTGCTGTAAAGGTCCAGATGGTGTCCAAGTGTCAAAATACGAAGCCAGGTCATTAAGTAAATGAAGCATTCACTTACCGGCCTTGGGTCAAACACATAAAGGTCAGGATCTGGGGGAAGCAGATACACAAATAGGAAATAAGGTTACAAAGCATATGGAGGAAAAAATTCCTTGCCAAGTCAAATCCTGGAACACAGGACAACATTCAAAATGCTAAGTTAAGGTCATCTGAGGTAGCAGAAACAGCATAATTCAGGTTTTGGAAATAGTAGAGAGCAGTCTGTTCCGGAAGCCAGGTTAAGTCCTGGTTCTTGCACATACTCATGCTGTGACAATTGTGTGATGATATCAGGAGGGTAAAAGGAGTAGCGCTATCAGGGTCCTGATACCACTTGAGTTGTTTTGTCATCTAGCTCAACATGTGAGTGTGTTTTTAGGACTAAACTGATGGCAATAAACAAGTACTTCTCTGTGTCATCCAGATATAGATTATAAATGGACCCATGGGAACAGATAACAGTTTTTGATGCCTAGGGCCTTGATTCATGAGACCACTTTACAGGTAGACTTGCTAAGCTGTAGACCAGTGGTTCTCAACCACGAGTGATTTTGCCCTCCAGTGGACATTTGGCAATGTCTGGAGACGTTTTAGTTGTCAAAACATGGGGAAGTACTACTGACTTCTACTAAATAGAGACCAAAGATGCTGATAAATGTCCTACAGTACAGCCACCTGCAACAAATAGTTATCCGGCCCAGAATGTCAATAATGCCACAATTAACTCTGCTGCAGACAGATGTTGTAGTTGAAGAGTACCCAACATTCTTGGGTCAATGTTCCATGCTATCAGCAACATTTGCCATTTCCTTAACCAGAGTGTTGATTTGAGAACATCGTACAGTAGAGGGCAGTGATAAACAAATTTTTCTGCTATATTATCATTTGTCCTCAACAGTTTTTTCCTTTTTCTACTTTTCTAATTCCTAAAGCAAAAATAACAATACACATAAAAACAATAATACTAGAGAAACTGATTTTGTATGTTTTAAGAAAAAAAGCTCCACATTTTATGTAAGGGTGTATTAAAGATTTTAAAATAGAAGTTCCACATATACGTGAACCATTTTTTTCTTCTTCATGTATACCCTGAGCACTGACATCTGCAACTTTTTGTTTACTCTTTTTTTTTTTTTTTTTTTTTTTGAGACAGAGTGTCACTTTGTTGCCCGGGCTAGAGTGAGTGCCGTGGCATCAGCCTAGCTCACAGCAACCTCAGACTCCTGGGCTTAAGCGATCCTACTGCCTCAGCCTCCCGAGTAGCTGGGACTACAGGCATGAGCCACCATGCCCGGCTAATTTTTTTGTATATATATTTTTAGTTGGCCAGATAATTTCTTTCTATTTTTAGTAGAGACGGGGTCTCACTCTTGCTCAGGCTGGTCTCGAACTCCTGACCTCGAGCGATCCACCCGCCTCGGCCTCCCAGAGCTAGGATTACAGGCGTGAGCCACCGCGCCCGGCCTGTTTACTCTTTTTAAAAAACTACCAATGGTATGTAAATATTGAGAAAATGAAACATGACATAATACTAATGTATGACTGATCATACTTTTGTTGGTAGCCTGTTCTAATATTTAACAATCCTTATTTTTGAGCTGCTGAACCAACATTCTTTCCTATATGCATATGTTCTTTTATAGTTGATTTAATGAAATTCAGAGACATTTATTCTCCTTATATTAGTACTCTATATGCTCAAGGAACCTCTAAAATATAGCCTTAGACTTTTTTCCAAATTAAATAGTCATCAAAAAAAAAAAAAAGCAAAAAGTCAAGGATAGTTTGAGATAGGCCATTTTTTAAATTCAATACTATTATCCTTTATGGTAAAAAAATATTATTATGATATTTATAGTAACGAAAGTCATGGTAAAATAAAAAACCAGTAGTCTGAAATGATTATTTTCTACATGGTCATCTAATTGTCCCCCAATAGGTAGATGATAGATAGAGATAAATAGATAGATATTTTTCAGAGAAATACATGCATGTTGTAACAAAGTAATAGTATAAAAGAGCTTATAATGAAATGCAAAGAATCCTGCTCTAATTATCTTTACCCTGCTTCCATGCTCTGGAAGTAATTACTATTTCTGTTTTTAATTCTTCTGGCAGGTTGCCTTGAGAAATCAAAATTGCATATTTATAAAATTCCTCAATTTTTAATTTTGTGTAGGATATATTGCTTCTTCAATAGAAAAGATAAGAATATAGAACACTTCCTCCTTGCTTTCAGGGTTGTTTCATTGGTTAAGTTTTTAATGTTAATTACACACCTAAGTGTATAAAATAGTCCTAACTCTAACACGTTAACCCTAACTCCATCATTTGGGAACAACATCTCTCTACTCTTCCTTAGAAGATGAAGTTTAACATTAGAGTGACTAGCTTTTTTCCTATCTTACCTCCTCCCCTTCAATTTCTCACCTTCTGTAGCTATATTTTGACATTGTATTTGTCAATCAATATGTTCTGCTATGCAACCACAGCTCAATCTTTCTTGCGTTTTCTGTAGGATAACTCTAGAAGGTTAAAAATAAGCAATATTTACACCATTCTGACTTTATAATTTTTTAATACTTGGGCAAAGAACGTTTTCTTCTTCTGGGGGCTTAATGTTACAACTGTGGGGGTAATTAAATGAGAATGTTTTCAACATCATTTTATAAGATTCCATCAAGTGCTCAATTATATATCACTTTTTATTTTGTTTTATATTTGGACCATTAATTATTGTCCCTTTTTCCTCCCTTTTTGTAGTTTTTAGTTTCTTTTCTATTTTTCTTATAATACTTCCTCTCAATCATGCCATCTACTGTATCAACACCTCCTCTTTCCCCCATTTCCATAGCTCTTTACATTCTTCATGTTCCATCTAGTCAGTACTGATTGCTGTCTAAGCTTGTTGCTGTCTAAACTAAGTTGTCATTCTGGAACATTCCTTTATTTTTGTAGGTATATGAAATATAATAAATTTTATATGACATATGTTATCTTGCTAAATTCACTTAGTTTTAGTAAAGTTGTTTTCATTTGTTTGTTTTTTTGTTTTGTAAATTCCTTAGGATTTCTACAATATATCATCTGTGAGTAAGACAATGTTATGTGCTGAATTGTATCTCGACCAAAATTCATATGTTGCCATCCTAACCCCCAGTACCTCAGAATGTGACTGCATTTAGAGACAGGGTCTTTACAGTGGTGATTAAGTTCAAATGAGGTCACTGGTATGGATGCTAATCCAATATGACTGGTGTCCTTATAAGAAGAGGAAATTTGGACACAGACATGGACAAAGAGAAAACAATATAAAGACATAGGAAGAAGATGGTCTTTGGAAGGAAGAAACCCTGTTACACCTTGGTCTCAGACTTCTAACTCTCAGAATTCTGCAAAAAAAATCTATTGAGTAAGCCACCCAGTCTATGGTACTTTGTTATAGCAATCCTAGCAAACTAATACAGACCATTTTACTTCTTCTTTTCTATTTTGTGCCCAGTTATACTGGGTAGAACCTCTAGGATAAAGTTACAAAATGGTAGTAAAGAAAATGCTCCTGCTTTATTCATTGTCTTACGGGGAAAGTATTCAATATTTCATCATTAATATGGTGTTAGCTATAGGTTATTTGAAGATGCCATTTATCCATTTGAGGAAGTTCCTTTCTAGCCCTAGTTTGTTGAAAGCTGTTTTTCAAAATCGTGACTTGGTGTTGAATTTTATCAAATGCTTTATCTAAATCTTGTGACATTGTAAATGATTTTTCTCCTTTATTCCGATAAAGTGGTAAATTTTATTCATTGATTTTGATGATTAAACCAGCTTTGCATTCCTAAGATAAACCCCACATGGTTATGCTATAGTAAAACTTTTTATATACTGATGAATTTGAGTTGCTTATATTTTGGAGACTTTTTGTGTCTATGTTCATGAGGATTATTGGTCTGTGGTTTTGTTTTCTAGTTTTTTCCATGGCAGATTTTGGCATCGGGGTTATGTTGGCCTCAAGTATAAAGGCCTTGAAGATTTTGAGATCAAGTGTGTTTGCTTTTAACATTGTGCTGGACAAGTTAAAAAAATAACAATAGAAAACTCTAAAATTATTTGTTTAAGGTATTCCCCAAAATTTGTATGACTGTTACAAAAGAATATTGGGTTGCAACCAGTGAACTCTAAATTAGATCCTATAAATTGTAGGATTGCAGCCTCGGAAAAATTCATAGCCCTTACCATATCTCTTGTGTGAACATAATGCTTTTTTTTGTTTTTCCAAGAAAAATCAGGATGTGAAGAATAGGAATGGGCTCCTATGGGAGGTTTCAGATGACTCAGAGACCTTAATTTTCTAAATATTTCTGAGCTTATGCTGTCATAAAAACAACTCTTTTTATTTTTTTTTGTTAAATGAAGCTATTCATAGCTTACTTGAAAATTCTTTAAGGACCTTACCTGAGACAGTGACCTCTCAGGAGAAACCAGTTCTGCTCATCTTTCACTGGCATCTTCTCTGATTGCCTCCAAACCTACAACTTGAGTCAGATCCCAGCATGACTCAGAGAAGGCCAAATGCAAAGTCAAACTCAAGACAGGAGGTTTAATGCACCCACAATTGCAAGATTTTGCTAATTTATACCAGCAAAAATGAAAAGAATTGAATTGTAATGGATTGTGAAGATGTTAAACTAAGAAAGGAGAAACAGTTTTAGGTCAGGCTTAATTTATCTGTGTGGGGGCATATACCAGTGAATCTGGTTCACGTAGGCTCAAGCAGTTGGCAGTAGCTCAGTTTGACTGGTAGACTAAATAAGTACTTAATAGTGGCCTGGATTTAATGAATTGAGGTGCCAGAAATACCTTGGTGTGAGAAGAATCTGAGACTGAAGGAGATAGGAAAGTTGGACTGGACTCATCAAATGTAATTCTTTCACCTCCTCCTAGTCGTGTCTGCTGAGTGTTTCTGAAGACTTTGCCTTTACCAAGACATTGGGAAACATTTTGAAGAGAGCACCAGTAAGTTTGAAAAATGCTCTAGGAGGATATTTCTGTAGACTAGGAATATTGGTGGAAGATGCTGCAGTTGATATGAGTTCTTTGATTGCAGTGGAGATGCTAGGATCCAAGGTAGCAGGGGCCAAATATTAAGATTAATAGCAACATTTAACTACCAGGGACAGAATGGGCTTGGTCCTTTTAATAATTACCAGGGCCTGAGTGGTAAATCTGAATGATATGACCTCAATGATGTTCAGTGATGGCTAATTGTTAATCAAGTCCCTGTAAGTTAATAAATGGCCAACATACTAAGCTTCTATTTATTCTCTATAACCAAAACTCAAGGTATAGAGAACAGGAGCTTGATTTGAACCACCATATTAGAGTCTAAGACCTGAGTTAGTTTACAGATCTAGGTCCCCTCTAATGAAGGGGAGATTGGTATGCTTGAGAATGTCCTTACATCATTGTAACGCCAGGCCATCAGTTTTCTTTCGAGCTTCCCCCAAAGAGACAATTTGCACTTAAATGAAATACTTCCATCTTTTCTGAGACCATTGGATACTGCTCTCAACCAGTTGTTGACTCCTGGGTATAGAGAATTCTATGATCCACAAATTAAAATAAGTGCTTATAGGATTCATATGATTAATATAGTTTTCAACAGACTCTGCCTCATAGTGTACCCACTGCTATTTGGTGAACTCAGTCTGCAATAACTTATCCAGTTCTTTAATATGATGTTGAAATAGATATATTGAACTGGGAGAATCTACACTTTAGAACACTGGTAGGAAAAGTCAGTTTTGATTCCTTTCCCTGCCACCATCTATGGATTGAGTAAATATCTAATTATAGTTATTGTATCTGATTCAATAATTCATTTCACAGTGAAATAAGTCAAGTAACAAAGTAATGTTTATAGGATTTACAAGCCTTAGCATATAATAATTCCAAAAGAATCTGTTCTATGATTTGATAGAATGGTCAATTGAAGACTTAGATTTGGTGCTACTTGGGAGACACCTTGTAAGGTTGGTATATTATCTTATAAATTGCACTATGTGTTTTAAACCAGCGACCAATATATAGTACTGCTTCTCCAGTATCCAGAATATATGAGTTCTAGAATGTAAGAATTCAAATGGGAGTGATCCACTTCCCAGATATTTGATTTCCAACTCTGTGACTCTGCTGGTTTAGATGTGGTAATTTGCGAGATCTTGAATTGTCTCTCTTTTAATTAGAGGGCAAACTTGCTTTTATTATATGAGGAATAGTGACATTATGTTAAGTTATTTTTATTGATGTAGTTTTTAGAAGTTTAGTTTTGGGAAAAGTGTATGTTATTGCCGGGCAGCTAATACAGTGGGCTGTGGCGAATATTTGTCATATTTTTGAACTTTCATTCAATATACTATGTTTGGAGAATTCTTCATCTTATGGGAATAAAAGCCAGCTAGATGGTTGCTTTCCCAGATTTCCTTATGGCGTGCCTTAGCCCATTCAGGGTGCCATAACAAAGCCCCTTAGAATGAATAATTTATAAACAACAGGAATACTTTTTACAGTTCTGGAGGCTTGAAAGTTCAAGATCAAGGTGCCAGCAGAACCTTACATAGCAGAAGAGGCAAATAAGGTCTTTTGCTCCTCTTTATAAAGGCACTAATCTCATTCATGAGAGTCCCACCCATATGACCTAATCACCTCTTGAAGACCCCACCCTTAATGTTATTGCATTGGGGATTAGATTTCAACATATGAATGTGAGAGGGGCACAAACATTCAGACCATAGCACAGACCTCACCTCTGCCAAGAAGCTGGACCCACAAAAGACCAAATCAGAAACTAATGAAGCTGGCACCCCGAGGAATTCATTCTAAGAGTAGCAGTGTCCACATTCACTGCAAAGCTGATGGTACAAGCTGTAGTTTCCATACTTAGTTCAATTCAATGCTGTGATTTTTTAAATGTTCTTGGTTGTGGAGCTTCTAAGCCTGGTTTGTGGGTCCTGCTGGAGGGTTGACGAGCTTCCTAATGTCTTTTGGACATAGAATCTATTGGTTTCAACCAAAAAGATTATTGAAACAATTCTTTCTTTTTCATATTATTTGGTCTTTTTTAAATTCTTGAGTTCAATGTACCATTTTATTTATTTTCATTCATTCTTGTGCGATTATGTATGTGTACAAGGCTAAAAACTTTCTTTAAGCATTATTTTATTTTTTCATTACTATATGTTCCAAATATTCTAAAATTCTAGTTTTGACTTTCTTTCACCCAAAAATTGCTTAACTAGGTGGTCATGATGATTTCTCTATATTTATTGATTCCTAATTTTATTGCCTCGTGATCAGATAATGTGTTTTGTGTTATTTCTATGATTTAGAGTTTACTGAATTTTTGTGTCTTAACATATGGTATATTTTTGTAAATGCTTAGAGGAATTTTTGAAAAGTTGTTTTGTTTTGAGGATATTGAATTCAATATCTACCTATATGTTCTACAGTACTGATACTTGGAGCCTTTATATCTTTACTTATTTTTCTATTTAATCTACCATGTGCTGAGCTAGGTATCATTGTTGTTCTCTGTTTACTTGTACTTTCTGCAGCTTTGGTTTCTGAATTTTGAAGCTGTTATTTGATGCATAGAAATCCTTGAAAGATATTTATTATGGATTGCATTCTTTATTATTTTAAAGCATCCATTTTTTTCTTTAATTCCATTTGCTTTGATTTTATAATTGCCTAATACTAATATTACAAACACAACTTTGTTCACATGATTAGTATTTCTTTGCCCTTTTACTTTCAAGCTTCCTTGATTCATTTTATTTTAAATATATCTCTTGTATCTGGTAGATTATTATTTTACTGCCAATCTAATAGATTAATATATTGCATTTCACTTATGATATGACAATTATGTTGATTTAGTTCTCAGCTCATATCATTTTCTCTTTTTAGTGTTTAATTTGTTTTCTATGACTTGCCAAGAAAGAGATATTTAGAGCCCAATTTAAAAGAGCATAAAATATTTAAAAATTTGTTTTCTCACTGCTCATCAGTTGCAATAATTACTTTTTAATCTAACTCTGGCTTTCTTTTCTAAATTAAGGCAAATACTCTCTGTGAGACTTTGTTGGTGTCAAATCCCCCCAATCATAGATACTTTCCCTGGCTTCTGAGCTCCAGCTTTTGACTTAGCTTTTTGGATAAATTTATGTTAATTATTATGTGTCAAATATAATACATTATTTTCTCTTGTGAGGGCTCCAACTAACTTCTCTGCATGGGAGGAATTGTTTTCTTTCTCTCTCCCATTTACAAGGCTTTCTATAATACTTTAAAGTCATGTAGTATAATCTGGTAGAAAAAGAGTTCATGGTACCTATGTGTGTCTAAAACTTTTAGAGCTATCTTTTCCCAGTTCCTAAAAAAGAATTCTTTGTTCAAATGGATTTTCCCTCTCATTCTTTTAAAACACAGAGCTTTAAAGTCAAGTCTCATTAAGTTATTTAAGAAAATCTTTCAACCCTTGTTAAAAACTTCATTCTAATAGGAACTATGCTTCTCTTCTATCTTCCCTTCCTGGTTTATACTATAAATACACACTTGTACACAACTTGGTTTTTAGGATGACGCCCTCACACATTCCTTTCTCAAAAGTAAGCATCAATGTTATTCATCTTCATTGTAACCTCTTAGAGATAGCTACTTTAATAAATGAAATTTGATGATGATAGATATTGAATAAATGGTGCTTTACCATGAACATGTTATGCTTATGGAAAATTTTACTTTAAACTGTGTGCATATTTTCAACTGAAAAATCAAATTGTGGTTGGTAACATATATTTCAAGATTAGGATCATTAATTTACTTGATTCATCAACAGGAAAATGGAATTTCCATGTATCTTCAAACTTGACTTTTAGCCAAGATTTAGACAAATACATACCTTCTCTTTTAGTTAATTTCATATGCAGTTGAATTAGTCATAATTTCCTTTTTGTTTTTTTACAGTCTGCAAACACACCATTAGCTATTAACCATTTGTTTTCTGTTTTCTCAAAATTATTTTGAATTAATTTACATTCTCATTATCTACTGTTAGCACAATAGAAAGCCTTTAAAATCATTAACACTTAGACAAACAAAAGCTAAAAAGACCAATTTTAACTTAATATTTTATTAGTGTGTGCAGTAAAAAAGTACAAGTTTTGAAGGCCCATCTTTGCAATTTTCTTATATGAATTAAAATATAATGTAATTTTAAAAGGCTGTTGGAGGGTCATTAAAATATTGAAATGTCACCAAAGACTGACTCCTATACAGAAATTTTAATTAAATTTGGATTATTACTTTCAATGCTCTAGCTATGTTAGAGATACATGTTGACTTTATCCTAAAACTTTTTGTATTACTGTGAATTCAAAATACACTGTGCTTTACCACTCTTGTTGCTGTAGTGGTTAGCAGCATGTGCTGAGTTGGACAACATGGGATCAAATGCCTTCTCCATAGCTCACTGGCTGTACTTAACCTCTCCTGCCTCATTTCCTGATTTTTAAGTGGGGAAAATAATAGTTCCTACTTCATAGGGTTGTTGTAAAGATTAAAAGAGTAGATATATGTAAAATTCTTGGACGAGGGCCTGACTGTGGAAGCACTATAATAATGGAGAGTGGTTAAAATCATGGGTACTGGGGCTTGCCAGACCTGGGTACCAGTCCCAGTTGTACTGCACACTGTCATTTTGGCACTGGCAAGTAATTTATTCCCTCTCTCCTCCAAGCTCCTATCTTCTCCATCTGGTAAATGAGGGTAATAATACATACTCATCTCATTGTGTATGGTAGAGCACATGAGTTAAAAAAGATTCAGTATAATATCTTCCATGCAGTAAGCACTCAATTAATGGGCCTCAAAAATTCCAAATATATTTTAGAAAGCCCTTTAAATATTTTTGACCAAAACCAAAGATTAAGGTTTAATGTTAAGGTGAGAGGTGAAGAGAGGCACACACACACACACACACACACACACACACACACACACAAAAAAAAAAAAAAAAAAAAAAAAAAAACCCAAAAACCATAGTCAATGGCACTTTTTCTTTTCTTTTCTTTATTTCTTTTTTTGAGACAGAGTCTTACTCTGTCACCCTGAGTAGAGTGCACTGGCTTCATCATAACTCACAGCCACCTCAAATTCCTGGGCTCAAGCCATCTTCCTACCTCAGTCTCCCAAGTAGCTAGGACTACAGGCATCTGCCAGCACACCCAGCTATTTTTTTCTATTTTTGGAAGAGACGGGGTCTTGCTCTTGCTCGGGCTGGTCTTGAACTCCTGACCTTAAGTAATTCTCCAGCCTGGGCCTCCCAGAGTGCTAGGATTATAGGCATGAACCACTGTGCCTGGCTGGCACTTCTAGGTATATAAAGAAATATCACCTCCTTCAGTGCCAGTCTTTGGAGTAGACAGGAATAAAATCACTGTAACTTGAATTAACACAGCTCTGTTCACTCATTTCTTACTCCAAATCCTATTTGGTTCTAAATGTCCTCATTTATCCACAAAATAATTCCATGCTGATCCAAATACCCAGGGCTGGGTTCTTGCAGGATTGGCAAATGTCTGTGTGGGAAGGCCCTACTTCTAAAAGTAGTTTCTCCACAAATAAGCCACCATTAAAAGTATTATTCTTGATAAAAAAATGTCTATTCCTTGGGAGTTGTCACAAACCAGTGTATTTTGTGAATTGATTTATTCATTATCTCTTAACAGCTAAGTGAGGAATAGGACATTATAAGGTTTTAATGAGGAGCAGAATGAAAATTATTTCAAAATTCCAGTTGATTTTGTGGGTCCAGGAAAGCTCAGAAAGTAAAAATCTTTGAAGGGTTGTTAGATGTAATTTTCTTTAAATTTAAAACACACAAAAAATGCTATTTTTGTAAATACTTATATTTTGAAAGCATAGTAGAAATAAAAATAATTGTACTTTAAGAAATATTGTAAAATTTTGCTAATAATTTATAGATCAGGGCCGGGTGCGGTGGCTCACGCCTGTAATCCTAGCACTCTGGGAGGCCGAGGTGGGTGGATCGCTCGAGGTCAGGAGTTCAAGACCAGCCTGAGCAAGAGCGAGACCCCGTCTCTACTAAAAATAGAAAGAAATTATCTGGCCAACTAAAATATATATAGAAAAAAAATTAGCCGGGCATGGTGGCTCATGCCTGTAGTCCCAGCTACTCGGGAGGCTGAGGCAGTAGGAGTTTGAGGTTGCTGTGAGCTAGGCTGACACCAGGGCATTCACTCTAGCCAGGGCAACAAAGTGACACTCTGTCTCAAAAAAAAAAAAAAAATAATAATAATAATTTATAGATCAAGAAATCATAACTTTAAAAACAGTCCCTGTTTCACAACAGCTAAAAATAAGCTCTTGGGAAAAAAGCTCAAATTTAGGACTAGAGGTCAGTACAAATAGGAACATGACTCACAGAAATCACATTAAATTCAAGTTCTATCTAAAAAAGCAAGAGGAATGATTTGTATTCAAATTTATACTATACACATATCAGGAAGGTTCTTATGGTTATGACTAATTTACAGCCTTAGATTTCTTCTCTCTCCATAAATTGTCCACTAGTCTCTCAAGTGTATTTTCACTACCCCTCTAGTACCTTGGTCAAAGCACAACTGTCTCCAAAGCGTGTATTCAGGCACTTCTTTCTCAAAGTTCTTGCTGCTAATGTAACCCTGACCTGTGCCACAGATCTGAATCAACGTCACAGTAACATATGCTTGTAACACTGAATTTCTTGATTTACTGTTATTCTTCTGCTTGCCTCTTTAACTATTTTAATCATGATTGCAGTATATGTTATCTATCATTTCTCAATAAGTTAAACCTCAGTAATTAATTTTAAGCTTAATAGCATTACACTAGTCAGTGTAAGCCTTTCACAGTAGTCAGAGTTTATGTATGGAAATAGGTAAAAGAATATTAACTTCATTGAGATGTATATTGTTTCATTACCCATAGTAATGGAGCTTTTAATTTTTCCATGCTGCACTTTTGTACTAGTTTTCTTCAAAAGTATCATTTATTGGGGTTATAGCTTGTGATTCTCCAACCCAGGCTTACTGCAGAGAGCAAGACTTACATGGAGGAGATTATTGTTTGCTTTGGTTAAAAGTTAGTTTTTTGGTACTTTTATTGATTCAAGTATTAGTTTTCCTTGATGAGAAGCAGTTTCACCTAAGTGTAATCATTAATGGCACATAGTTCTATAAGCCAAGGTACTTATATAAGAATGTGGTAAAATGGTAATTGTATAACTGATTTGATCAAAGGGTGTCAGGATTAATGACATAAAATTCTCTAAGCAGAGGTTTTTATACAAAGAATGTGGTAGTACACACACTACCTTTAGAACAAAGCATTTTTTTTTAATTTTCTAAAACAAAAACAATAATGAAAGGAAGGTTATGAAAATGAACTATGTTGGTTTTTGGATTTGTAATATGGAGTAGATATTAAATTTTAAAACCTGATCAAACAGTAATTAATCATCTAAAATTGTTCAGAATGCATATTTTAATATAAATGTAAAATAGCTAGTATAAATTGATTTTTATAATTAATTTTATTTACTAAAATTTCAGTTAAAATCTTTGAATACACAACAAAGTACAGGACAAAAACTCTTTAAGAAATTGCTTCCTGCTTTAAAGTTGGAATACTTAGAAGATATTATTAAACTATATATCAGTGACTCAGTTAAATTCACTGGAGACAGCATTTCCTATTAAAAATTCCTGATGCAGCTCATTGGGAAAGCTATATAAGTTTACTTCTGGCAATTTCTAGTAAAGTACTCTGGAAGTTCATAGAATTAAAAATTGAAAATGCAATCTCTGACTCAATTTTGGATATAAATCACACCAAGTCCAACTAAGAAACTAAGGTGTGTCCAGGAGTCCCACTGAGCTTGTGTACATCTCTCTCGTTCTTGCATCCTTGTAATTGACAAAGTCCATCTGTAAAATTTGAGTCTATCATTCTATTTTCCATGGCAATTTGGCGAAGACTTGGAAGGATCATCAGATCCTAAGAATAGCAGAGAGGGCATTAGGCTAAGGACTGGGTGTGATAGGTAAATCCCCTCCTGTCTTAGTTTCATTTCTTCGTCCTAAATTCCTTTGTACTGTCCAGGGTTGTTGAAGCGGTTTTCATCCTGGATCAGTTTTTTATTCAAAGACTTTTTTGTTTTAGGAAAGGATTGTAAACAGATTCTGTGTGCTAGCCTCTGGGAGACTGGGTTATTCCTACTCTGAAGACTTTCTGACACAGTGATGGACACCAGCTGGGTGTCTTACAATTCTGTCCTATTCTGACACTACCCAGATTTAGCATCAGACTCCACAGGTCTAAGAGCTCAGTCCCACCAGACTGCCCTCACTTCAGTTGCCCTGCAACTCCTGGGTCCCCAAGCTACCTGTACTTCTGTGGAACTTGGTGACAAATTGAGGGATTCCCACACCCCTCCCCTAGGTTTGGTAATTCACTAGAACTCCTCAGAGAATTCAGGAAAACACTTTACTTTTGGTTACCAGTTTATCACAATGGATACAACTCAGGAGCAGCCAAATGGCAGAGATGCACAGGGTGAGGTGTGAAGGTTAAGAGAGGCATGGAGCTTGCATCACACCTTGATTTGTTCACCAACTGGGAAGGTCTCCATACCCCATTGTTTAGGTTTTTTTTAAAAAAATTGAGGTTTCATTTTGTAGACATGACTGATTAAAACACTCGCCACCAAAGAATGAACTCAATCTCAGGCCCCTCTCCCCTCCCAGGGGTTGGAGGGGAGGTTAGAAAGTTTTTACCCTTTAACCACCTTGTTGATTTTTCTGGCGATCAGCCACCATCATGAAGCTATCTAGGGGCTGCCAAGTCACCTCAGTAACATAAACTCAGGTGTGGTTGAAAGGGGCTAAGTATGAGTAACAAAAGACCACTCCTACCACTCAGGACATTCCGAGGGTTTTAGGAGCTCTGTGCCTGCAGCCAGGTTCAAAGACTACATACATTTTTTATTGTACCATACCTACCCACTCAGGTCCTTCCTATTAGACCCCATAAAATGTTTATGGTTTCCATAGGTATCAGTTTAAAGAAGCTCTTACTGGCCAAATCCAGGGCACATAAATGATAGAGAAGGAAAAACTCTTTATTAAGTAGAATGTCAACTATTAATTGTTGAAGGGATGATGGAGTTCGAAAATCACCATTTGGCAATAATCATAGTAATAATAAGTTCAGACAAGAATCATTAATAAATGCTAGAACAAGTGGGTAAAAGTGTGGTGAGAAGTAGGATATTTACATAATGTCAAAGTATCTCTTCCCCCTCAGAACTGGAACTAGATAAGGTTACCTACTGTCACCACTTTCTATTCCACATAGTGCTAGACATCCTAGCCGGAGCAATCAGGGAAGAGAAGGAAATTAAGGGTATCTAAATGAGGAATGAGAATTTCAAACTATTGGTCTTTGCTGATAATTTTTTCAAAAAGACACTTGCATTAGAATGCTTATTGCAGCACAATTCACAATCACAGAGATGTGGAATCAACCCAAGTGCCCATCAATACATGAGTGGATTAATAAAATGTGGTGTGTGTGTATATATATATATACATATATATATATACACACACACACACCCCCATGGAATACAACTCAGCCATTAAAATATGAATTAATACCTTTTATCACAATCTGGATGGTACTGGAAACCATCCTCCTAAGTGAAGTATCGCAATAATGGAAAAACAAACAACACAAATACTTACTATTCAATTGGATCTAACTGAACAGCAGTAACATGTACAATAGGAAGTAAAATTCAGTGGAATCAAACAGGTGGGAGGGGGAAGGAAGGGGTTGAGTGAAATCATACCTAATGGGTACAATGTACACTATCTGGGAGATGGGCACCCTTACAACTTTGTCTCAAGCAGTACTAAAGCAATCCATGTAACTAAAACATTTATATCCCCACAGTATTCTGAAATTAAAATAAATAAATAAATAAATAAGATGAAAAATTTTAAAAAAGAAAAAGATCTTGAGAACAGCCTGGGCAATATAGTGAGACCTGCATCTCTATAAATAAATAAATAAATGTAAAAAAATTTTTAAATATACAACCTGAATCTAACCATGGGGCTACATTAGAAAAACCCAAATTAGGGGATATTCTACAAAATAATTGGCCTGTAGTCTTATAAAATCATAAACCAAAAAGAAAAAACAATTTCAGAACAATTTCAGTTTAAAGGAGGCTAAAGAACATGACATATGGTCCTTAATTACATTATGGATTGGATTTTTCCTTAAAGAGATTATTGGGAAAAAATAAAAAATGTCTTTAAATTAAATAATGACATTGAATCATTGTTAATTTCCTGATTTTTATCACACTATAAACATGTAAGAAAATGATTTTTTTTCTTAGGAATTACATGCCTAAGTATTTGGAACAGAGGGAATCATGTCTGTAACTACTCTACATATACATACTTTTCTGAAAGATTAATTTGTTTTTCTGAATAATTGATTATATACATATGTACACATATGAAAATGTTATCAAATATTAACAATTAGGGAATCTAGGTAGAGAATAAATTTGAAATTATTTCAAAATATAATACTATACAAGAAAAGCTTGGCTATCCTGTTTTTATTCAAAGCAGAGGAAATCTACTGTAGAGCTAAAGAAGCTTCAACCTCAGGGCCCCTCACTGACCTGGACCTCTTACACGGCCCCGAGAAAGACTCTAATGATGCTATGCTTTATTATAATAGTTTCCTAGGGCTGCCATAACAAATTGTCAAAAACTTAGAGAGTTAAAACAACAGAAATTGCTTCGCAGTTCTGGAGGCCAGAGATCCAAAATCAAAGAGTTGCAGGGCTGCACTCCCTCTGGAGGCTCTAAGCGAGAGCCCTTCCTTGCCTCTTCCAGCTTCCGGTAGTCGTAGGCATTTCTTGTGGCTGCATCACTTTGTCTTCACATGGCCTTTCCTTCTGTGTCTGTTGTCTTCTCTTTTTTTATACAGATGCTTGTCCGTGGGTTCAGGATTAACCTTGGTACTCCAGCATCATCTCTCAAGATCCATTTCTTGGTTCCATTTGCAAAAACTCTTTTCCCAAATAAGGTCATATTCACAGGTCTGGGGACTAGGACATAAACCTATCTTTTGGGGGCTACCTTCCAACCCACTGCATATGGTTATATGTTTCGTTTTTTTTTTTTTTTTTTTTGTAAAATTTGCAAAAGAAAGATGTTTTAACTGCACTTGGTTAAGACTTATGTCTCTTTCCAATTCTACATTTCCTTTGTCACATTTTTCCTCTGGTTGGGTGGCTTTAGAGTTGTTCTGAGTGAGTTGTGGATCTGATGTAAATCCGAGTTAGACATATATTTAGTAGTGAATCTAGGATATATTTATGCAATTTGCAGGACTGGCTTCTAGAAATATTTTTTTGCCCATTATACTGACTCATACAGAGGTGCAGAGTCATACCCCTTTCATCCTATAGATGTATTCTATAGCAATGAGCACTGGAAGTATATGTCAAGCAAAGTGGGGAGGGGGAGTAGAGAGAGGAGGACTTAAATGTATAAAACAAGAAGTATGTGGAAACTTCTTTCAATTATTTGGAGTATAAAAGAGAAAGATTCAGTTTTCATCAATGTCTTGTCAAAGAAACCTCTTATTAGCAATATACTTGATAATGAAACATGTAGAATTATAAATGCATAATGTATATTTTTTCAACATGGAGATTCAGCAAAATTGTACTTATCAAAACACAATTGTGGGACACCTGAAATGTCCAATTTCAAATCACAAGTGTAGTTTATTATATCTCAAACAAGAAGCAGTACAATTAATCAAAGTGTGTGCTTAAACTGTCTACACAGGTTTGCCATCTTAACTGTAGTTTGTTTATGCCAGCAGTGAAGAAACATGGAAAGTGAAAGTCGATGAAATAGTGAAAGGTGTTTTCCACAGCTTGTTGAGAATTGACAGTAGACATCCACTGGGATCTATTGATCAGATTTCATGAAGCCATAGTGGATAATAGCAGCACTGGACCACCAAACAGACACCATTAGCTTTTTTTGATGAATATTCAGGTTTGGACTGTGTTTTGGCATTTCATCTTTATCCAACCATTGTGCTGAATGATTGCAATTGTCACAAAGAATCCATTTTTCATCACACGTAACAATATGGTGTAGAAATGGTTCACCTTTATGTCATGACAACAAAGAAAGGCAAGCTTCGAGAAAATTTCTCTTCTGATGCTCCTTTAATTCATGCGGAACCCATCTATCCAGCTTCTTTACCTTGCCGATTTGTTTCAAATGGTCCAATATTGTTGGAATAGTAACGTCAAACCTTGCTGCTAATTCACATGTAGTTTGAGACGGATTCACTTCCACTACAGCTTTCAGCTCACCATTATCCACCTTGATCTCAGGTCGCCCACGTGGCTCATTTTCAATATTAAAATCACCAGAACTGAACTTCTCAAACCATCGACGTATTGTGCGTTGATTAGTCCCATCGTTCCCAAACATTTTGTTGATATTTTGAGCTGTCTGCGCTGCATTGGTTCCATGACGGAACTCATATTCAAAAATAACATGAATTTTTGACTTGTCCATGGTTTCACAAAAATTGCTCTAAAAAAATCTGAAAGATAATCACAAGCCAAACTGTTCATTTGAAAGACTAAGGATGTACTTTCACAATAAAAATAAAACTTGAATTGTCAAAGCAAAATGTCAGAGATATCAAGTATCAAACTTAGTACTTAAGGAAACTGGACATTTCATACTTAATAACCTAATAGTATTGTAAGCAATTAGTGTAACTGTCTGTGAAGTCACACATTTTATGCTTTCAAATATATTTTACTGTATTTTAGCATATCTTCTATAAAATAAACTGAAGAAGTCTGACATTTATAACCTAAATATACAAATTGCTACTGACTCAGTGAAATAACTTGAAAAAATACTAATTCCAGTGACAAAATTCCTACTAATGCCCATCAATAAGTTATTGTGTATAGTATTAGAGTAATTTAATTACACAATTATATTCCTCAGTAGACTGTGGTGGCAGTTTAAAAGTGGCTTTTGTCTTAATTTTATATTAATTTTCTTTCTTTTTTTCAGAACTATTGATCCCAACAAAAGTCAAATATGATTGTTGGGAAGTATCCCAGTTGAACCAAAACAAATGTAATGGAAAAAGAATGGAAGATACTTCAAAATGTCAGAAATACTTATTATCCCACAGTAAAAATTTTGATTGCCTAAATCATGAAGATAAGGAAAAGAATCAGGATATTTGAGAAAATTTGGAAAGTGAAAATGCAACAACATGGGAAATCATGAGAATCAGTAAATTTTTGCATAGAAAGTAAAAACAAGGATTTGAGAAATAGTGAAAAAAATATAATTTATATAAATATCAGTGACAAACTGGGTAATGAGTTTTGTCAACGTAAAGAGCATTTAAGATCAGACCTGAACAAGAAAATGTGACCTGCCATGAAATTATACAGCTCATATATGAAATCAGAAGCTGGATAGAGGTTTAGTCAAATTTTTTAAAAATCCTAAACATTATGTGACATTAAGAGTAGATCTGTGAAGCTGCAAGATGCTTGCCTATACTAGTAATATAAAAAAGTTTTTGATCAACCATTTGAGAAAAGTGATTATCTTTTTATCCTCTCTATAGAAAACAATATTACAAAATCATTACTGTATGAAAAGTCTATCAAAACATATGGTCAAAAATATGAAAAAAGTAATTCAGAGATGAATCCAACTAATTAGAAAAATATTAACCCATATTTCTAAATTTTTTAAATGTTTGTGATAATTGCTACTTTTTAGAAAAATGGAAACTTGTGGCTTCTTTTTCGTTCTGAATAAATATTGACTTTTGTATTTGTATATTTGTATTATTTTTCTTAGAGAGGGGCCTCAAAACTATACATGCTTCAGGGTCCGTTGCTGCCAGTCTAAGAGCTATTGAATAGACACTGAAATTTCAATATGGGTAAATATTAGCAATGCTAACACATGAAGTTATCTTTATTTTACAGATGTGGGATTTAGTCTCTCAAAATAGCCTCCAGCACTGTGATTCATAAGAACATAGTTTTTAAAATTAAAATGGTGTTCAGATATCTCTAATTCTCCAATTGTGATTGATTATTTAGAAAGATTCTTTGCCATAAAATAACTAAAAAGTATGTCATTTTAAAAAGTAGATCACTTATTGCTAAAAATACAAAAAAACCCCACCCACTTGAGTTTAAATTCTTTTCCTGAATGTGTATCTGTGTTTATAATTAGAAAAGGAGAATAACTATATGTGTACATTTGTATGTCATTGAAATATATATGAATTAAACTGTTTTGAACAATAACTACATTTTCCAGTATAGTCTTAGGCCCCCCCCAAAATAACTTTAATATTTGGTTTGATAAGAATAGGCCACAGGCCAAGCAATAAATAAGTGGCTTAATTACTACAAGTATTTTTTTTTTAAGGTGACTGTTTTAAATCTTGCCTGTAGCAAAAATCTTGGTTGTAAAACAATAAAAATTATGGGGAGGAGGTTATTCAAACCAACCTTGTCCCTCTCTGCCCTGCTCCTCTTTAGTTTGCACAATATGGTGAATATACTAAATGCCACTAAATTATACACTTAAAAATAGTTAAAACTGTAAATTTTAGATTATATATATTTTACCACAAAAATATTGCAAATAGCATGTAGATATTTTATTTTATAAAGTTTCCTATAATGAATGTGGTGAGCACCGTCTGGGGGATGGACACGCTTGAAGCTCTGACTCAGATGGGGTAAGGCAATATATGTAACCTGAACATTTGTACCCCTGTAATATGCTGAAATAAAAAAATTAAACAAAAAAGATATAAGGAAAGAAAAAAAAAAGCTTCCTAGAGTTTCCTCCAACTTCTTTATTTATTATTTGGGGAAAAAACGACACTTTTCATAAATCAACACCACAGAAATTGTATGATCAATGTGATTTGTGGCATAAAACCCATCATCTAATTTTGGTGGATTTAAATTGTAATCCACAGGAAGGACAGTCAAAAGAATCTCAGTTTGTGGCCACCTCTTTATTTCTCCCTGCTTGTAGCCAAGTCTTTATCTGAACTTTGACTCTGTGGTCTTTTATTCTTCCTGTTTTGTTCTGTTACTTCTACTGCAGTAATAGCTGCTTCTATTTTTTTTTTTTAAACAAATGGCAGCCTCTTTTGTGCATTCATATTCTCAAAAAAAAGAGTCATATGATCACAGTTATTCCCTACCTAAACTACAGCTTCTCTAATCATTGGAGTTATTAGAAGCTGACTGGCCAGGTCTTCTTTGAGTCAGGCATTGATCTGTGCATGGTGCAATATGTTTTGGCCAGGTTTCCAGGGGCATGTGACACAAACCATGGCAACAGTCATGCAAAAACTAGTTCCAGCTATTTCATTTAGCATTAAATATGAACTTTGAGGGGTTAATTTTGAACATTATGCTGTGGATATATCACATTTGTATCAGCCAAACTAGAATTAAAGCTATTACTACATGCACACTTAGGCAGCATACATTGTAAAATAAGGCACTAAATCAAGAAGTAAACTAAAATCAGCTAGGCTGGAAGGCAGAGTAGTCTATGATACTGGCTTCAGAATCCTAACCAAATTAAAGGTTTAAAGAACAGTGGCGGATTACAGCCTGTTGCATATTTGTGAGATCTCATCTGTCATAATTACTGTATCGTATTCAGAATATATTTCATCACCATCAATTGAAGCCATACTTTATCTAAAATGACCAGATAATATCACCACCACCAAGATCCTGGACCACAGCCAGTCTTCTGGTATTTCAGTGATCCTTGATGCAACCCAACACCACTGTGAACAGGATGTGGAAGCAGCTGTTGCAGTAAACTAGAAGGGTACATCTGCAATCGCTGGGCTAAGGAAACACACAGCAAATTGTACTAACCAATTTCAAGTAATGCAATAATGCCTTCAACAAAACATAATCTTCCTGGTAAAGAGTTTACTTGTAGAAGCTAAGACAATCTTGGAAACAGAGTAGTCATTTCCCAATAAAAAGTTATCCTTTGGTAAAATCTGAGTATTTGTTAATTTATTTATGCACATGTTTGTGCCAATTGTTCAATTTGGAATTCTAGTATATGTGGTTTTTCAAATCACTCTTGTTGATTATTAAAGAAGAAAGAACTATGGTTAGGAATAGAAAAAGGAAGTAAACAGTTAAGAAATAATACTTTATTTTCCAATTAAGACTTGGAGAAGATAAGGTATGTTAAAAGGAAGAAAACTTAGACCTTAGAAGAGGAATCAATGAGTTGGGTCATATACAAAGATTACTGAAGGAAAATAAGTAGTGATATGGGGACATTGATGTGGGGAGGAAGAGATTGGCCTATAGCTGTAGATGTCAGCATCCATGTCATTAAACCAGCAAGGCATTAAGTATATGGATAAAGAAACAGAAAAAATAGTATTAATATGAGATGGCAAATTTATTAAACAATAAATGATACTGGCCTTTCCCCTCTTCCTTGTCTACTAAAATAAGTTCTGGCTTTATCCAGTCAAATTTTCTCCCACTACTGATCTCCAAATAAGGCCCTGTCTCATTTGACCGGTCTTTGGGGCTTTCATGATGCGCTATTAGAAGAAGGAATGCAAGCAGAAAGAGAACAATTTGTGTACTAGAAGAGTTTAAGGACTAAAACTTTCCTGGAAGTTTTTCAGAGGAATTTTGAAGGGAGAGGTACAGAAGTGACCCTACGAGAGAGAAGCTGATGAGAGAGAAAAAGAGGATTTTAAGGAGGTGACATGCCTTCTTCATGGACTTTAAAAAATACATATGAAAAGCTTAAGTTATTTTAAAATTATTTCTTTGGTTGTTGTGTCTGGCTGCATGGCTGATCTGACCTTGGTCCTCATGGACTCTGACTCTGTAAACATGACATTAACTTGTATATAATCCTCAACTTGCTCCAACAGCTGTGCATACATCTTGCTGAGACTGCAGTGAGGACAGAGAGCCTAAAGAGCGACTTAGGTGGTATATAAAAAATAACAGCACAGAACAAATTATTGTTTGCTGATCTTACCTTTTGTGGTAATCATTTCTTTTCTGCTTTGTATAGTAAACATAAAACTATAAGAGCTTTAACTGGTTACTTTCTTATTTCAGTTACTTCATTCTATTTTTCTCAACTATAAATTCTCCTACACCAGAATTGTCAAAAATAGGACCTCTACAGTTAGGGAGTTACTATTATAGATTCAAAAATTTTATTTTTCACAAACTTATATTTCTTACCTCAACTACCCAACTACAGTTTCTCCTTGCACAAACAGGTTTCAGATGCACAGACACATCAACATACAAATAGCCAGACAGCATGCAGATGTACATGCATAGCCCTCCCCTGTCCCAGTAACCCCCACCTTTCTCTCTCTCACTCTCTCTCTCTCACACACACTGTTCATTGGCACAGCTAAAAAGTGACAATGAAAAAGATAAATAACACATTTCTGTTGGCCAAAGCCAGAGACTTGATGGCAATTCTTCTTCAAGCCTCATAGTTTTAGCTATTATGAGAAAGATCTTGTGGTTTAAAATATAGATAATAAAGGTCTAGGTGCCCTGCAAAATGCAGCTTCGATATTGCTACAGACTGAGCTGAGTAAGTTTGATAACAGACTTGGCTACAGTTAAAGAGCCTGGTTTCCAATGGCTATATTTATGGCCAATTGAATCTCAAATATATGAAGACTGTCCATGCCATATAATGCTACAGAGGAACTATGCATTGAATTAGCATTGGTTGAGCGCTGCTGGAGAGGTGACTGTTTAGGGGAGTGCCTGATTGTGTCCATCACAGGATTATTTGCAGGTGGGTTCTCCAAGGACAACATCTGGCATAGAGCAGCCTTCCCACTAGCTGGGCGGGCTTACCAGAGATAGTATAACCTTGACAAGTTATCTGCATCTGCACCCACGTTCTACAACCCAAGTGTGTGGTTCAAAAGAGTAAATATAAGGGACAGCTCTAGAGTTTGCTCTTTCCATTAGTCCCAAACCTAAAGTAAACCTCTGTCAGGTTTCCTTTGGGCTTTAGATAATGCATATTAAAGTTTCCCCAAATTGTCTCTAATGTATTTTGTGATCGCATAATTTGCTATGGGAAATTTCAATCCTCTTGTGCAATTGAACTTTCCTGAAGATGGGGAGACCAAAGGAGAAGTATTAAAAAAACCTGTTCACCCAAGTTTCTGCTTTTCTACAAACATGGACTAGGTCAGCAAAGATGAACTCTTTACTCTCTCTGTCAAGAGCCTTTTTTTACATTCAAATCCTTAATTCTCCCGGGGAAGTCCCATAGTAGCCCCTATCAGCAAGTGTCCCTGAGATATGTTCCACGAGTTCAGCTCCATTTGACTCATTAACATACCCTCAAAAATACACTCTATTGTTTCAGCCCTAAGGGTAATTAAAAATGTCTTTTAAGAAGATCATTTTTCATTTCCAGGGTTAAGAATGTGTGAAGTAGCTTTAGATAATGTTCTAGTTCTTGGTTCTCATCCTTGGGCAGAAGCAGGGAACTGCCCCCTGTCTTAGCTTAAGGTATCACTCTAGCACCTAAATTATAGTTGTGGAACCTTTGGTGAGGGAGAGATGCAGAGTCACAGGTGATTCTCTTCTTCCCTCTTGAGAGTACACAGTTCAAAACCTAAACAGAACACTCATCAGATTGGGGACACCTCTGTCCAGCTGAACTAAATGCATAATGTCTCATTCTTTGGTCACTTCTCCAGTGAGAGTGTGTCTATATGGCTTTGCTTCTCAAGGCACCTTTGCCTTTCCATTAGACTTCCCATTGCCCCACATTTACAATTTCCTGTGTGTATATGATATTTCTGAGAAGAAAAATAAATGCCACCAGGAGACACATAAGTATGACTTCCACACCTCTACCCAGCAGAGAACCATGCCACTCAGAAGTCCATAGCGTTTTGTTACACTTAATTTTGCTGACCTACATCAGTATTTTCTACCACTTGCAACACTTTGAGACCATGAGATTCTGCTTGAGTGGGTTTTGAATATAAGGGCTAAATCTGAGAGGTGGCATTTGCAATATGGGCATCTTCCCCTCTCATCCTGTGTTGGAGAGAAGTCCTTCAGACTTCCACTACTCTATTAGAACCTACATAGCACTAAGAGACATTCCACAGACTCCACCTACTTAAGTGAGCCATGAGTTACTCATGGCTCATCTAATTGTTAGACATCCCTGAATAAGAAACTCTTCTCTGTGATTAACACGGTGTTGGTGAGTTATTTATTCATTCACTTACATATATGCTATTTTCCCTAGGTTGTTGAACTTAAAACAGTTACACAGTACAGAATATCTGTATCAGTTAACATTCCCAGCTGTCTCCTTAAGATTTATTCCTTAATAGTGTGTATATCATGTTCTCTTTTCTCAATTAAAAAATAGTTGCTAAACAAAGATAAATAAATGTAGGCTTAAAAAGTCATAAAATAAGAATTAACATTCTTTGTAAGTTTATTTAAGAGAAATTGAAAGTCTCATGAATTAGTTCAATTTCTACAAGAAATTTCATCTTATCACATACCCTAGGTTTTGGTATAGTTTTCTTGGAATCAATTTGCTAATATAAAAGCAGATTGATGGTAATTTAACTTGATCTATATTCATTTTTCATAAATTATGAAATAAGTAACGACTATATCCACATGCTAGGCATATTTAACCAAGTTAATCCATTGATACATTTTTTTCTTAAGAACATGTTCAGAAAAGAAACACATGAGTACATGCCTCATGCACTCATGATGAGTGTTATTTTTAATAATGTCATTATGAGAAGTCATTGAAGTATTTTAAAGTATACTTTAGTAGAAAAATATTATATAGAATAGGATTTTATATTGTCTGCTCTGTACTTTTATGGATTGAGGCCCTGGCTGGCAATGAATCATGCATAGTTTAGGAAAGAGAAAAAGGTGTCAAAAATTTCAGAAATCTAATGAATGTCTGTTTTTGATGGCCTCATTCCATCCTATCTCTTCTTTCTAAAATGATTCCTCTACTTTCCAAATAGTTTTATAAAATGAGTGCCTTTTCTGTACATATCTTATGTTTCTTATAGCAATTATTTGTATTTAATATTAATTTCTTTAGAAAGATTACATTTGTGTGTCATTGAAGTTGTCATGTACGCTTAGTTTAAGTTTTAATAAATTACCTTATTTTAAAAACTATGATACAACTTTGCCTGTTCTTTCCATTTGAAAAATATTATTTAAAGTATTTAGTTAGTAAAACTGGAACTTTTTTGCTACATCTGGCAAAAGAAAAGATTTATTTCTCCTGTACATCAAATAATGAAAACTGAACAAATGCTAACAGCTGCCAAGCCATCCATTCAACTTCCTGCTTATGCCACACAAAGCATACATTTTTAAGAGGCGGACATATGAGTCTTATATCATCTTTATGTAGGCATTTGTAAATTAAATGCCAAAAAATGTTCTGCTCCAAACTATAGTTATATCTTGTACCTTAGGGAAATCTATAAAAATTAATGCATCAGGTTTTGATAGAGTTAATATATTCCATTTAACTGCAATATGTTGTGTACTTACATACACTTCGAGTCATTCCTTTTTTGTTTTGAAAAATGTACCACAATCAAGATATAGAACAGGCCCATTATTCTCATAAATTTGCTTATGCCCCTTTTGTCATCATCTGCCCTCTCCATGCCCAACCCGTGGCATACTCAACGCATGACTGATTTGTTTTCTGCCCCTATAGTTTTGCCTTTTTCAAGATGTCACATAGATGGAAACAGACATTATATAACTTTTTGAGTCAGATTCTTTTTTACTTAGCATAATACAGTTGATATTCATGAAAGTTTTTGTGCATATCAGAAGTGTATTTGCTTTAATAGCTGATAAATATTCTACTGATGGATGTACTACAGTTATTAATCCATTAATCAGCTGGAGGTCATATAGGTTCCAATTTCTAGCAATTATACATCAAACTTCTATAAACATTCAGTAGCTGTTTGTGTGTGAAGTTTTCATGGGGGGGTGGGATTTCTAGGAATGGGACTGTTGGGTTGTGTGGTAAGTGTATGTTTTAACTGCATAAAAAATCTGTCAACATGTTTTCCAAAGTGGCTGTATCATTTTGTGTTCTTTCCAGTAATACATGAGAGTTCCAGTTGCTCCACATTCTGGCCAGCACCTGGTATTGTTAGTCCAGCACTGTTTACTGAAAGATTACTTTTCCTCCATTCAATTTCTTTTGCACTTTTGTTGAAAACCAACTGACCAACTGTGTGGGTCTATTTCTGGGCTCTTAATTTTATTCCGCTAACCAATATGTCTATCCATTTCTGTCTATCCATTCACCAATATCACACTGTATTGATTACTTAAAATCAGATCATGTGTGTCCTCCAACCTTTGTTTTTCTGAAATTCTTTCGGTGATTCTAGTTCCTTTGTCTTTCCCTATAAATCATAAAACCATCTTATCAATTTATACAAAAAGAAGTCTGCTGAGATTTTGATTGGGACTCCATTAAATCTATAGAGCAGTGTAAGAGAAAACTGACATATTAACAATATTGAGTTTTCTAATCCATGAACATGATATATCTCTCCATTCATTAGGGTCTTTTTCTCTTATCATCATTTTGTGGGTTTTGGCAAACAGATCCTGCACATCTTTTGTTAAAAAGTGCATTATGTTTTCTGATGCTATTGTAAAGTGTACTTTTTTAAAAAATTCAATTTCCTAATGTTCATTGCTTGTATATTGACATATAATTAATTTTTCCATCTTGACTTTATATGCTGCAGTCTTGCTAAACTCATTTATTTGTTCAAGGAGAAATTATTATTATTATTATTATTATTATTGGTGGTGGTAGATTTCTTGGGATTTTCTACATAGACAATCATGTAAATCATGCAAATAATGATAGTTTTATTTCTTCCTTTTCAATTAGGTTTAATTTTTCTTGTCTCATTGAACTGACTAGGACCCCTAATACAATATTGAATAGGAGTAAGATCATTCTTGCTTTGCTCCTGATATTAGAAGAGAGCATTCAATCTTTCACCATTAAGAATGATAATGTATTAATACATTATTCAGGTGACAGGGATTAAAAGCCTACATTTTGCCACTATGCAATTTAGCCATGTAACAAAAAACCACTTGTACCCCCTAAATCTATTTAAAATAAAAAAAATACAGAATGATATTAACTGAAGATTTTTTGTAGATGTCTTTGGTAAGATTAATGAGGTTATTTTTATTCCTAGTTTGTTGAGAATTCTTGTTACAAATAGATGTGAAATTTTTGTCAAAATTTTTTCATACAATTCTTTCCTTTAGTCTATTTATTGATAACATATATTACATTTTTGATTTTCCAAATTTTGAGCCAGCCTTGCCTTCTCAAGATAAACCCAACTTGGTTGTGATGTATTATCAATTGTTTATATTGTGGAATACAAATTGTGAATTTTGAATCTATGTTCGTGAGGAATATTAATTTGTAATTTTCTTTGTCATGATATCTTCAGCTGGATTTAGTGTCATGATAACGTTAACCTCATAAAATAAGTTGGAAAGTTTGTCCTCCTATTTTCTGAGAAAGCTTGCCTAGAATTTGTGTCATTATTTTCCTTAAATGTTTTTTAGAATTCACCAGTGATGCCATCTGGGCTTATAGTTTTCTTTACTGAAAGATTTTAAACTACAAATTCAATTTGTAAAATATGTGTATGTCTATTCAGGTTATCTGTTTCTTGTGTGAACTTTGAAAGTTCTTTCAAAGGACCTGTCTACTTCATCTAAATTGTTGTATTTATGAGCATTAGGTTGTTTGTAATATACTTCTTTATAATATGTTTAGTATCTGTAAAATCTGTGGCAATTCTTTTTTTATTATTCCTGATATTGAGATATATATGTGTGTGTGTGTATATATATGTATATATGATGTGTGTGTGTGTGTTTGGTCACTCCTACTAGAGATTATTAATTGTATTGATCTCTGAAAAAGAAATCTTTGGTTATATTGATTTTTCTCAATTGTTTTTCTGTTTATCTATTTCTACTTAATTTTTTTTTTTTTTTTTTGAGACAGATTGTCACTTTGTTGCCCTGGCTAGAGTGAGTGCCCTGGCGTCAGCCTAGCTCACAGCAACCTCAAACTCCTGGGCTTAAGCGATCCTCCTGCCCCAGCCTCCCGAGTAGCTGGGACTACAGGCATGCGCCACCATGCCCGGCTAATTTTTTCTATATATATTTTAGTTGGCCAGCTAATTTGTTTCTATTTTCAGTAGAGATGGGGTCTCGCTCTTGCTCAGGCTGGTCTCGAACTCCTGACCTTGAGCGATCCACCTGCCTCGGCCTCCCAGAGTGCTAGGATTACAGGCATGAGCCACCGCGCCAAGCCTATTTCTACTTAATTTTTTTTTTTTTAATTTCAGCTCTTCATGGGGGTACAAAAGCTCAGGTTATATACATTGTCCGTGTCCCGCCCATCTCCCAGAGTCAGAGCCTCAAGCGTGTCCATTCTCCAGACAGTGCGCCTGGCACTCACCATGTAGTCATACCTCCATCCCTCCCCCCCCACACCTCCCCGAGTCAGCACCTTCAAGCATGACTATTCCCCAGATGGTGTGCAACGCACTCATCATGTAGGCATACACCCATCCCCTCCCCCCACCCCCCGTCTCAGTCTGATATCCAATTGGTATCCTTCCCCGATGTGCATTTAGGTGATGATCAGGGAAACCAATTTTCTGGTGAGTACATGTGATGCTTGTTTTTCCATTCTTTGGATACTTCACTTAATATAATGGATTCCAACTCTCTCCAGGAGAACAAAAGAGATGTTGTATCATCGTTATTTCTTATAGCTGAGTAATACTCCATGGTATACATATACCACAGTTTACTAATCCATTCGTGGATTGATGGGCAGTTCGGTTGTTTCTACATCTTTGCAACTGTGAATTGTGCTACTGTAAACATTCGGGTACAGGTGTCTTTGTTATAGAATGACTTTTGTTCTTCTGGGTATATGCCCAATAATGGGATTGCTGGATCGAATGGTAGGTCTACTTGAATCTGTTTAAGGTATCTCCATAATGCTTTCCATAGGGGTTGCACTAGTTTGCAGTCCCACCAGCAGTGTGTGAGTGTTCCTGTCTCTCCGCATCCATGCCAACATGTGTTGTTTTGGGATTTTTTGATAAAGGTCATTCTCACTGGAGTTAAGTGGTATCTCATTGTGGTTTTGATTTGCATTTCCCTGATGATTAGGGATGTTGAGCATTTTTTCATATGTTTATTAGCCATTCTTATATCTTCTTTTGAAAAATTTCTATTCATGTCCTTTGCCCACTTTTTGATAGGATTGTTTGATTTTTTCTTGCTGATTTTCCTGAGTTCTAAATAGATTCTTGTTATCAGTCTTTTATCTGATGTGTAGTATGTGAAAATTTTTTCCCATTCTGTAGGCTGTCTGTTTATTTTCGTGACTGTTTCTTTGGCTGTGCAGAAGCTTTTTAATTTAATCAGGTCCCATTCATTTATTTTTGTTAATGCTGTGATTGCCTTATGTCCTTCGATAGCTCAGTTGGTAGAGCGGAGGACTGTAGCGGTCATAACCTAGATATTCTACTTAATTTTTTATGATCTTTTACTACTTACTTTGGGTTTAATTGATTCTATTTTTAATAGTTTTGTAAGGTTTTTGCTTGCATCCTAGATTTGAAACTTTTTGTCTTTCATAATGTATGCATTAATGCTATAAATTTCCCTTTAATCACAGCTGTAACTACATCTCACATATTTGATATGCCACATTTTCATGTTCAATCAATTCAGAATATTTTATAATTTACCTGTGAGTTCTTCTTTGATGTATTGGTTATTTAGAAGTGTGTTGTTTAATTTCCACATATTTGTTTTCCAGATATCTTTCTGTTATTTATTTCTAGTTTAATTCTGATACAGTAAGAATTGTGCACTTTCACTTTTTTTAATTTGTTTTTTTTTTCCACCGAGGAAATGAATGCTCTTGGTGAATGTTCTATATGTACAGTTGAGCTATTGTTGGTTAAAGTATTCTATGAATGCCACTTAGATCAGGGTGGTTGTTAATGTTGTGTAGGTCTTCCATATGCCTCCTGGTCCTCTCTCTACCTTCAATCCTTTCTATTTTTGCTTCATGTAATCTGAAACTCTGCAGTTAAGTATATACACATTTATGCACTTAACATACACATTGGTATATATGTACCAATTATCAGTACGTAATGTTCCTCTTTATCTCTGGTAATATTCCTTGTTGGAAGTCTACTTTGCGTGAAATTAATTTAGCCATTTTAGCTTTCTTTTATTGTTTGTGTGGCATATCTTTTTCCATCTTTTACATCGATCTTATTTATATATTCATACTTAAAGTAGATTTCTATAAACAGCACATCTATGTATATTGTTTTTGTTTAATCTACAGTCTCTGCTTTTAGTTTATATGTATTTACCATTTTATTTAATGCAGTAAGTGATACAGTTGAAATCTATCACTATATCATTTGCTTTGTTTGTCTCAACTGTTTTAGAGACTCTCTTCTAACTTTTCCTGCCTTCTGTTGGATTATTTTAATATTGTTCAGTACTTCATTTAAATTTATCCACTGGATTTTTAGGTATATCTGTTTGCATTATGTTTTACTGGCTGCTCTAGGGATTACAACAAACAGAACTCCATCTAGCGATATAACTGGAATCGATACTTTACTACTTCAAATAGAATATAAAAGCTTTGCGACTGTGTAGGTCTTGGTATAACACCCTAAGACCTTTATGTTGTAGTTGTCATATATATTACACCTACATACACTAAAAATCCCATCAAACAATGTCATAATTTTGTTTTGTACATATTTTAGGGAATTTAAGTAAAAGCGACTGTCTTTTCTGTTTACCAATGTATTTGCCACTTCTTTCATTCTTCCTTTATTCCTGAATATCCAAGCTTCTTGTATCACTTCCCTTCAGCTGGAAGAACTTCATTTAGCAGTCCTTTAGGACACATCTGCTAGAGAGAATTCTGTGTTTCTTTCATATGAAAATTTCTGTATTTATCCTCTTGAAGGATAGTTTCCCTGGGTAAGGAATTTGGGGCTGAAAATTCTTTTCTTTTAGCACCATACAGATGTTCTTCCACTTCTTTCTGGCCTCCTTGGTTTCTGAGAAATTAATTAATGTGTGTTTTTCTGTATCAAAAGAAAAGAAATGAAAGTGGGGAAACTCACCATCCATCACCCAGCTTGGACTGCTTCAGCAAGTGTTGGCTCCCTCCACAATGTGCCTGCTCTTGTCTACTTTGCAGAGTCTTCAGCTAGTGTTTTGTCCGGAGTTTTTAGTTGTCACTGGGAGGGATTGCTTATGCTGGGTTTACATAGCCATAACAGAAGTGAAATTGTATACAGCATTTTAAGATATAGGCTATTTTATTTTTACTATATTCTGAAACTTCCATTTAGAATGAGGATGAATTGATGGGACTGGCAGTAAGATAACAATTCACTCTAATCAAAGCATTACATCAGCAGTCCCTAACATTTCTGGCACCAGGGATTGGTTTCATGGAAGACAATTTTTCCACAGACCGGGGGGGAGGGGGGGATGGTTTCGGGATGATTAAAGTGCATTACATTTATTGTGCAATTTATTTCTATTATTATTACATTGTAATATATAATGAAATAATTATGCAATTCACCAGAATGCAGCATCAGTGGGAGCCCTGAGCTTGTCTTCCTGCAACTAGATGATCCCATCTGGGGGTGATGGGAGACAGTGACACCCTAAGTGTGTTGTTTACATCCAGTCTACTCCTAATCTAGTTCTGGTTGCTGTCACTGCAGGAAACCCTGCTTCACAAAGATGGGATGTTGGAAATGGAAACAGACTTTTCAGTGCTTTTGTGGCAATCTCAGCATATTCCGGCTTGACTTTAATCCAGAACGTATGGAGAGTTTCAGTTGTCTTAAACATACTTTTAAGGCCACCACCATTTGCAATCTCAAGCAGTTGATCCTCTTCCAGCATATCTAGTACAGACAAGGTTTATTTACCTGACTTATTCACAAATGGGTCATGTATCCATTTCTTCCCAGTTTGGGGGTCTTTTGTGGTTGGGAAGTAATGCTCAAACTCTTTTGAAAGCTGAGATAGGTGATCATGCACCAGCTGGGAGAAAGAAGGCCCTGGATCAGTTCTTTCAAAATCTCTGCTAATGTTTGAAACATCTCAAAAATCCCAATGGTCACTTGTCTCCCCCATAATTCCAGTTTGGCTTTGAATGCAGCCACTTAATCTGCTGATTTGAACACTGTCATTCTCCCCTGAAGTATCAGATTGAATTCGTTGAGCAGGTTGAATATGTCACACAAGTAAGGAAGTTTTGCAACCCATTCTGCGTCACTGAAATGTGCTGCCCGTGGTGACTGTTTTTCTTAAAGAAATCTCTGAGGTGGCTCTTGTAACTCAAAAACTCTGGCCAGTGATCTACCTTTAGAAAGCCGTCTCACTTCCGTGTGTAAGAGAAGACGTGTGTGCTCTGCGTTTATCTCCTCACAGAGCTGCACAAACAGACGTGAGTTAAAGGCATGTACTTTAATGTGGTTGATAATTTGAGTCACATTCTGCAAAATGTTGCTTAGTTCAGGTGACATTTTTTGGCTAGCTAGCATTTCTCTATGATGTCACAGTATGTAGACTCACATTTAGAAGCGACCTCCTTGATCCCAGTAGTTAAACCAGAAAGCTGCCCAGTCATGGCAGCTGCTCTGTCTGTGTATATACTGACACAAAATGACCAATTCCGTTTTCCTGATATGTAATCATTCAAAGACGTGAATAGTTCTGCAGCTGTGGTGTTGGTTGGCAACAAAAGTGCACATAATATATCCTCATGCACATCCTCTTGAAAAATATATCACAAAAACAAGCACTGTTGCCTTGTTGTCAACATCAGTAGACTCACCAACCTGGATTGCATATCGTGGTGATTCACTAATCCTCTCTAACAATTATGCCTCAATATTCTCTGCTATTTTATGAATTCCTCTAATTACGGTGCTAGCCGAAAGAGGAACACAATTCCACCTTTTGAATTGCAGCCTCTCCTAAAAGTTCACAGCAAATGTCCTTTAGCAGTAGGCAGGATCAGCTCTTCACCAATAGTAAAGGGTGAAGCTTTCCCAGCGGTTAGCCTCTAAGAACGATGCTCTCAGTGCAGACACGTTTGATGAAGTGGTGGCCTTCAATAATTGCTTCAATTCTTTGTGTTCACGTTTTTTATTTTGAAAAACTCCAAAGACCTGTCTTTTAATGCAGGGTGCTCACTTGGTCTCCACGTGGCGAAGTGGTCTTGAAGGTTTCGTGGCTTTGTTGAATAGCCAGTCTCAACGTATTAAATTAATACAAAGTGGGTTGAGAATGTGAATCACCTGTTGCAATGAGCCCATAATTTAAGTAGGGCTCTTGGTATTTTCTTTTGAATGCAGCTTTCATTTTGTTGGCAGCCTTAGAGTTTTCTGCTGTCTTGTCATTGGGTCTTTCCTCCTTCTCAAAGAAGCTCTCTAGCAACGTTTGTTTTCTACTCATTTTTGCTAGGGTTAGCCTGTGGGCTTACCAAAACTGCGAATGAGACAAGTGCACAGCGTGGGAAAGAGGTGCAGATGGAAGCGGCAAATAAATTACTGGGCAGGCCATACGCAGACTAAAGTAAGTGTCAGATTCTGACTTAAAGCCTGCCACCAGATGCAGCTGTACAATTGAAGTAAGATAGTCACTTGTCACTATAAAGCCTGCCACCAGATGCAGCTTAATTGTCATTTGCCACTCACTGATAGGGATTTTTATTTTTATTTTTTATTTTTTGAGACAGAGTCTCGCTCTGTTGCCTGGGCTAGAGTGCCGTGGCATCAGCCTAGCTCACAGCAAACCCCAAACTTCTGGGCTCAAGTGATCCTCCTGCCTCAGCCTCCCGAGTAGGTGGGACTACAGGCATGTGCCACCACACCTGGCAATTTTTTTTTCTATTTTTAGTAGAGATGGGGCCTTGCTCTTGCTTAGGCTTGTCTCAAACTGTTGACCTCAAGTGATCCTCCTGCATTGGTCTCCCAGAGTGCTAGGATTACAGGTGTGAGCCACTGTGCCTGGCCTGTGATAGGGTTTTTTTTTTTTTTTGAGACAGAGTCTTACTCTGTTGCCTGGGCTAGAGTGAGTGCCGTGGCATCAGCCTAGCTCACAGCAACCTCAGACTCCTGGGCTCAAGCGATCCTCCTGCCTCAGCCTCCCGAGTAGCTGGGACTACAGGCATGCCACCATGCTCAGCTAATTTTTCTATATATATATTTTAGCTGTCCGTATAATTTCTTTCTATTTTCAGTAGAGACGGGGTCTTGCTCTTGCTCAGGCTGGTCTCGAACTCCTGAGCTCCAACGATCCACCCGCCTTGGCCTCCCAGAGTGCTAGGATTACAGGCATGAGCCACCACGCCCAACCCTGTGATAGAGTTTTGATATGAGCCTGCAAGCAACTGATTTATTATGGTCTCTGTGCGGTCAAACCTCTCTGCTAATGTAATTTGTATTTGCAGCCACTCCCCAGCACTAGCATCACGGCCTCAGCTCCACCTCAGATCATCGGGCATTAGATTGTCATAAGGAGCCCTAGATCCCTCGCACGCGCATTTTACAGTAGGGTTCTGCTCCTGTGGGAATGCAATGCTGCCGCTGATCTGACAGGAAGCAAAGCTCAGGTGGTGATTCAAGAGATCGGGAGTGGCTGTAAATACAGATGAAGCTTCACTCCCTCTCCTGCTGTCACCTCCTGCTGTGCAGCCCAGTTCCTAACAGGCCACAGACTGGTACTGGCCTGTGGCCTGGGGGTTGGGGACCGCAGCATTATAGCATAGGTCCTTTGGAGATACCTTCCTGACAAAGCAATGCATTACCTGTGGTCAAAGCATAGATAGGCATTTCTTGTCTGGTATCTTTTTCATCTAGAAATGCTTTACCGCTGTGGCTTAGGCCTAGAGTATGATTTTATATCCACGTAGGACTCAGCCTAATAACTATTTTAACATGTAATATTAAATATTAGATATGAAAATATTATAATGACTACTGCCAATAGTAATCTCAGCTCTTTGGAACCCATAGCTCTAAGTCAATTCACCTAGAGCTAGTTTGCCTTTCAGTAGTTCCCTTAGTGATCAATTTGTCTAAACCAAGGTCAGATGAAGGCACATGTTATATCATGTAAACTTATTTGGCTCCTCTTTAAATATTTGTGCAATATTAATGTAGTGGAAGAAAATAAAATTTTTCATTAATTATAACTAAATACCAACTTTAGGGTCAAAAGAAAGATATATTGGTATTTTAAATATCACAAAGCATCTTATGGTTTTGTAATTGTCTTTCATTTCTAAATCACTTCTACCATTATTTTGTATATAATTCTTTTAACTGTATTTTTCATTCATTGTGAAAGATTTTTTCCAAAATTATCAACTTATCAGGAAGCATTTTACAGTTTTTAAATTTAGATAATAAAATATATCACTTGTTCCCAGATATATGTTTGAAGAATTAGGGGATGGAGAACTAAGGTGAAAATAAGATAAAAAAAATATTTAGTAAGTCAAATATTGTGACTTATTAATGTTGGAAATGAAATAGAGTAAGTATAACAGAGTACACTGATTTGTACAATTTGCACAGATGGAGAATCCCTCATTCCTCATACGTATGAGTACAAATACCAAAAATATGTATGTACAAATTGAGGTGGAAATATTAATAAAAAGGAGGGGGGAAAGTAATGAAGCTCATTGCCATTTTAAAGCAATATTGTTTGCTAATCTGGAAAACTTCATTTATAACTGTTGATTTTCTTCTTGATCCTATCTTTCTCCTCTCTCAGTTCATTATATGTAATATTTCTACCTCAGAACTTCTGAAGTACTCTAATCCAAAAAATATGCTTGAGGAAATTAATAATTAAGGTAATGAATGCCTTCTCTTTCCTTTTCTCTTCAGAAAGGAATGAGAACAGAAGGCACTAGAGATAATTTTTCATAACAGTTTTAATTAACTTGAACGTGGAATGAAATTGGAATATTCTATGAAGAAAACTAAAGCTGTATTCCCTTCCCCATCACATCAGGTGACCATAGATAAACAACAACAACAACAACAACAACATCTAGTATACATTTCAACCATTTTCCCTTCTGAAGCTGAGTTTCGGGAGGCAAGGATCAGAACTCTGTGTTTCATAAATATTCCTGGTACGTTGCCCATGCCATACTATCATATTCAATAACTCAATAAATATGGTTTAAAAAAAATCCTTGTAAATATTTTCCATAAATAACCTAAGAAGTATAATGACCAAATAATTGCTACTTGAGCTCTGGATGACAAAAAGAAAATAAAAGTATCCCCCTTTTATTCCTTCTGATTTTTAGGAAATCCCTCTGATTTGCAGCTTGGTGTCTAAGAAACCAATTTAGAATGATCTGCTTATATAACTGAATAAACCATATGGCTTGGTAACTTACAGAATTGTTTGATCGGAGACAACAATCATATGGTAACAATACTGGGAACTGGGTAAGCATATGGGCTTTGCAAGTCAAACTTTTTGGACGCTTGTCTCTGCTTCACTCATTATGAGGTAGGCATGTTGTTGAGTTAGTTTCTCTAAACTCAGCCTCATCATTCTTAAGGGCAGTGCCTACTTCATAGGATTGTGAAGATTACACAAAGGGTTGTTTGAAAAGTGTTTAGCACAGTGCCTGGCACATAGTCAGTGGTCTATGTATGTTATACATTAATCATATTAAGTATGTTCAAGGTAATTTCTTGCATTCACTGAACTGGAAAAATTGTTTTGTACTCTTACCATACCCTTCCATTTTCTAGGTCCTGCAAGTAAATTTAAGAAAAGCTATTTAAGACCAAGTTAAGTTTAACAGACATATAGCTAATTCTCAGACTAACTAGACCAAGGGAAATTGTGACCCTGAAGTAAACATAGTGGAAAATGTTCTTTGGAACTGTTTGGAAATTGGGAAGTGGTCAAAAGTCACAGCATCCAAGAAAGAAATCCAGACAGGACTACCCTCACAGCTTCTGGAGGATAAAAATAGCAATTCCAGATGATTTTAACCAATCTTTAAATTCTTGAGACTGCCACTGTGAGGAATGAAGAAATGGTTATAAAGTACTTTTTTACTTCTAGCTATAATAGCTGGTGGTTGTGGGCCAGGGGAAAAGGTAGGCGAGGCACAAAGGTAATGGAGAAGGATGGAAGGGTGGAGGGAAACTTTATTAACTTTATAATATTGTAAGCTTATAACAGCAGATTCACTTTTTCTTTTAATGTACAAGATTTTAGAGAAAAAGAGAAGGAAAAGAACCAGCGTTTATTAATTAACTAGTATGTACTAAGCACTCAGCTAGACGCTTTATTTATGTTATTTCCTTTAATGCCTGCATTAATCTCACAAGGATGTTCAGCAAGGATAGGGTGGGTTATCTTGTGGTAACAAATCTCGTGGCTTTTTCTTTTTTTGAGACAGAGTCTCACTCTCTTGCCCGGGCTAGAGTGCCGTGGCATCAGCCTCGCTCACAGAAACCTCAGACTCCTGTGCTCAAGCAATCCTCCTAACCTCAGCCTCCTGGGACTACAGGCACTCGCCATCATGCCCGGCTAATTTTTTCTATTTTTTTTAGTTGTTTGGCTAATTTCTTTCTATTTTTAGTAGAGACAGTGTCTTGCTCTTGCTCAGACTGGTCTGGAACTCCTGAGCTCAAGCAATCCTCCCGCCTCGGCCTCCCAGAGTGCTAGGATTACAGGTGTGAGCTACGGCGCCCAGCCTCTCGTGGCTTAAATCAGCAAGATTTGCAGATTCAGGTGATTGTCATCGGCACTTGTTCTTCACTTGTGGCACAGCCTCACAGCTCCATATCATATCAATGCATGCTTCCAAGATTGTCACAGAAAAGAAAGATATTTCCGTAAAGTTTCACAATGAAGCTCATTAATGCTTCTTCCCAGAAATACCATATTATTTTCACTCACATACCATTGGCCAAAGCAAGTTGTAATAGCATGCATAAACTCAGTGGGAAAGAGAATGAAATTCTTTCGTGTCTCCCAAAGCCTGAGAGCTAGAAATCCAGTGCTGCTGCACTGATGTCTACCACAAAAGGTGACCTCCTACTTTGAAGATGAGGAATCTGATATTCAGAGAGACATTATCAACAACTCAGGCAAAATCACACCTCTCATTTCCACTATATTTGAATGCTAAGTTCCCAAATCTATATTTTTTCTATTGCATCCTGTCACTTCACATATATTAACTCTCACATTTATATTCATGTAACACAAAAAGTAAATCAATGTAGGAGTGAGGCATGATAACTTGTTTCACAGCCAGATAAAGAAAGATAAGTGTGTCAATTATTGTAAAAAAACACTAATATCATAATTAGATACATTGAAATGAGTTATTCTTATCCATTATTGATATTGAGATAAAATGTTTTCAGTTTTATAGTGTTGCTTGTATTTTTTATTTGTCCTGGTTTTTGTTTTCTAAAAGATTTGAACACTCGTGCATCCTGAAGCAACCTCTGTCATGCACTTACCGTGTAGTAAAACCCATGGCATGCATTTCAAAGAAAGTGCACCGTGGGCCAAGAACATTTTCCAGAGTCAAGACAGCCTTCTCCACATTTACAGCATGGTCTATGGATCAGTGAAGATAGTAGTTCAAAGGGACCAGTCAGTTTAGTAAAATAAGTACCCTTGGTTACGCATTAAATTTGCCTTTGTAAATAAAGTACTGTGAGTTTCCCTTTGATCTTACGAAGATAGTTCAGCATGCTATACATAGCACAGAGATGAAAGTAGATGAGGCTGCTTAGAATGAAATATGCCACCGAGTGATATAAAGCTTTCAAACTCTTCTGAGCAGAAGCAGAAGTAATATTGTAAGTAATGTCCTTGCTTTGCAATATTTTCATAGGGCATTTGGCATTAATTGCAGGTTATTTTTTATTAATATGAATAAACAATGGGCACCGTGAGGCAAATGTTTTGAAACATGAGGCATGAATACGATCGATGATTTATGATAGACTGCCTGTTTCTCTTTCTATTTCTTTAAAATTACATCTAGCTTTCATATTATTTCATCAGGAACCCTTTGTCGATCTTCTCTCTGGCCAGGACATTAAATTTTTGTAATTTAATAAAAATGCCTCTATGTTCATACATTTTATCTTTCTTCAGCAGGATGGCATGACTTGCCTTATTATTGGTAGAGTGGGATGCATTAAAAAATGAAAAATAAGGGAAAGTAAAATTATCATATTTTCTATTTCGGTGACCCACTACTAACTTCTGGTGGCTTTATTCTGGTGCACTTCCTTCCTCAAATGTCAAGTTTTATCCCAGATCCTAGTTTTTAATAAATCCAGGCCAAGATTTTGCTAATATTTAGCTTATATGCTGGGCACTGGCATTTTAATAGAGGATTTGAAGCCAAAGAAATTAATCTTGCAAAAACTTTCAATCCAGGTAATAGATGGGGTATCAAAATGGGCTGAATGGTGTGCAGCAGTGGGCTCCCACTGGCGTTCACTTCATCTGCTTGGAAAACGGATCCTGGTTGAGGGACACACATAATATTTGCAATAATTTCTACTCCTTCTTTGTGGCAGTCAAATTATATAGCTAAAATTATATAGTTTTAAAAAAAGTTTTCTTGAAAAAAATCCTATTTTTTAAAAAAACCAAAATTATCTCTAAAGTCTGGGTTTTCAGTATTTATGTGATTGCATTTTTCTTTGACAATTTAAAAATGTCTCTATTTTTCTGCTAGGTTATTATCCTAAACAGAGCTTTTCATTTTTTGTTTAAAACTTATTTTGAATAAGTCATGTTCATATTTGGTAATATGTTTCCTGAAGTTTAAAATGAATTTCTACATTTTTTAAAAATTAGAGGAAAATTATATATGAACACATGTAGAATTGTGTTTCTGTATCTATAAGCCAGATGTGGTAGGAAGTGATGATCATCCAGAGATGTCCCTGTTCTAATTCCTGGAACCTGTGAATATGTTACCTTACATGCATAGAAGGACTTTGAAGATGTGGCTAATCTTAAGGACTCTGAGATGGCGAGTTTATCGTAGATTACCCAGGTAAACCCAACCTATTCACACGAATCCTTGAAAGAACCTTTATGGATAAGGAGAGAATCAGACAGAAGGATGGTCAGAGAGATGGAAGAAGGGGCCATAAGCCAACGAGTATGGATGGCCTGTACAAGTTGAAAAGACAAAGACCTAGATCATACCCTAGACCCTCCAGAAAGGAATGCGATTTTAAACTGGTGAGACCTGTGTTTGTCTTCCAACCTCCAGAATTATCAGATAATCCATTTGTGTTGTTGTTTTAAGCTACTTCTTCTGTTACAACAGTACAGATTTTCATATCGGGAGTGAGGTTTGAACCCAGGCAGCACACAATGTAACAACTATTAACTTTTCTCTAACTAGAGAAAAATAAATGTGCAGGAATGCAATTTAGTAACAATTTAAAAAATAATGCTACATACACATACAATTTCATTTAATAACATTTCCTGTGTTGGAATTAAGTTTCTTCTTGGTTCACAATGAAAATAGCTTGATTGATTTTTCTGATTATATGAATAGCATATGAACATTGATATAGAAAGAAAAACAACCCAAAATCTCTTTGAACCATTCTGAAACATTGCTATCTTGAGAGACCTTCCATTAACATTTTGATGATTTGATGGAGACTGAAAATATTGTCCTCTTATCCAACTGTAATATCGGTTGGGTATAGAACACTAGATTAGTAATAAATTTTCATCAGGATTTTGATAACATTGTTCTATTTTTTTGTTCATTATGGTTTCTGTCTTCCACATTATAGGCTTTCCTTGGATACCCTGTATGTAATGTTGCCAGATAAAATACAGGATGCCCAGCTAAATTTGAATTTCTGATAAACAGTAAATATTTTTTAATTATAAGTTGGTCCCACATATTGCATGGGACACATTTATACTTAAAAAAATTCTTTATTTATCCAAAATTTGAATTTTAACTGGGCATTCTGTATTTCTGTTTGCTAAATCTAGCAGCCCTTCAGTACAATTCTGTTACCTTTATTAAGATTGGGGGATGAAAAATATAGTTGAAAATATTGAGCACATATAGATTTGCCAATATTGGGTTATACTGTAGGGTGTCCTGGACAAGTTTTTGAGAAATCTTTCATGACGGTATCTTTAGTCTTTCTCTTGGGCTGGACAGAATCCTTAGAGGATTCCCTGCGGTCAGCATTCTGGGAGGAAAGTGAGGGAAAGATGCTGGGAGAGAGAGGAGGAGCCTCTGTAGTCAACACTTAGTTGCATTATGGCCTTTTAATCATCCTGTTTTGGGTAGAACATCTGCTCTATTATTAATAACTGTGCCTCTCCAGAAAATAACTTCAGCTAGGATGTCAGAGAAGCAGTATTACAGTGCTAGGCAACAGGAAGGGACTAGAGATTGAACTAGGAACTAGGAACTAGGGCAGCTCAAATAGATGTTGTTATCCATTAATCCTTATTTTGGACATTTTATCTTATTTTATCCCGAGTGCCAGAGGTATTCGGTCTTGCTAGATCCTGTATTTTTAAGTACTCTGCAATGTAAATTGAAGTGTTTTTAGTTTTTCTCATTGCTTGAGATCTGTCTTTCTCTGGTTTACTAAATCAATTCCTACTCATCCATTCACTTTTCTAATTGTTATTTTTTTTCCTGATGTGTGCTGTCTTGTTCTTTCCATTCTTGTGGATTTAAGTTTTTAACACATGGACTGCCATACTAGAAAAAAACAAAATTTCCCTTGGGGCCACAGTGTTTTATTAGGAAAAGAGAATAACAACTTTGAAAACAAAACGATTCTTTCTAATTTAATGAAAAATGTGTTATTTTTTATTGTTTTCTGTGTGTGAGTTATATGCAACTTGAAAAATAGTTCTTGCAGCACCCAAAGTGAAGGGACAGAGTTACATATGCTCCATGTGGCCCTGGGCTCAACACTAGCATGAGTTAAATACAACTCACGTAGCAGTTAATGTATTAACAATCTTTTTCCTTTAGTTTTGGTGAGGTGTGAGGGGGATAGCAAAATTAAGCAACTATGTTATCCTATCTTAAATTGGAGCCCAGTGGTCTTTTAAGTATTGACTTTCTCTTATGAAGTATGGAAAATAGACTATAGATGATCATTAAGTTCCCCCCAAAACCTTCAGGCATGCATCAGAAATCCCAAACTATTATCCTACAGAAAAATTAAAAAATAATTTTTAGCATTTAAGTCAAGAAACACATAGGGCGGGGGTGAAGGGAAAGACTGGGAAGAAATACACCAAATATTAATAGGGGTTGTCTCTAGGTTTAGACTATGGGTTTAGACTATGGGTGAATTTTTTAGGAAGAGGTTTGGTTTAAATGCCAAGATAACAGGAGAAGCATCTCCTGCTGACCTAGAGTCAGCAAACAAGTTTCCAGATGCCATTAAGAAAAATCACTGAGATAATCTCTCAGGGTGTTCCCTGTACTTTCCAGATTTTCTTTCATTTGTATATTTATAGATGATAGTACATGTGAGAAAGCCTTTTGTAAACTCTAAAGCACTCTACCAACATTTCTCTCATAATGTCTTCTGTGAAATATGAGGATTCCATGCAAAAGAGTTGCATAGTTAAATATATTTGGGAAATGCTTTAAATTCTATGAGGGCAAAGACTATTTTGCTTATAACTGTACTCCCCTATCACTTAGGACGATACCTAGTGAGTAGGTGCTTAGTACACATTGTATTTTATCAATTATAAGACATTTTTTCATATTTTAAAACAATTAGGTTATAATCAGTGGCATCTTCTAATGTTGACTGGGTGGCAATCATATCTTACCATTCATTACCTACATATGCTTGAACTTGTTTGTTATTTCTGCTGGTATTAGTGATAACGCAAACCCATGAATGTGTCAGTCAACAAACCATTCAAGCACCATTTCAAGGAAGGAATATGACTGTTGTCTAAAAACATGCCTTTGATATATTTTAGCAAAGTCAAGAAAGTGCCATCAGAAAACATAGAGAAAAGATGTCAGAGGCTTGGAAAAAATCCTGGATCATTCCTTAGAAATGCTGCAGCCTCAATACTGTTGATGGCATAGAGGTCACTATTTGTGGAACAACATGAATGTCAATGACTCTGGGCCAAAAAATGACTTTGAATGTAAAATAGTACAACTGATCCTTGAACAACACAAGTGCGAACTGTGTGGATCCACTTATATGCAGTATATGTGGATTTTTTTTTCAATAAATTTATTGGGAAAATATTGGGAGATTTGCAACAATTTGAAAAACCTGTGTAGCCTAAAAATATTGAAAAAATTAAGAGAAAGGTATGTCACGAATACATAAAAGATATATAGATACTAGTTTATCATTTTACTACCATAAAACATACACAAATCTATTATAAGTAGTTAAAATTTAACACAATTTATGCACAGAAACGCAGACCATACATGAGGCCACTCACATTCCAGAGAAATGTAAACAAACATAAAGATGCAATATTAACTCATAACTGCATAAATTAATTGTAGTACATACCGTACTAATGTAATAATTTTGTAGCCACCTTCTGTTGCTTTTGCAGTGAGCTTAAGTGTTGCGTATATCCATTAAACCACCAGGTGACACTAATTATCTCCACATTAGTAATTCCTCTCTCGAACAGATTGCCTATCCCAGTAAAAAGCTATCCGTCCCTGTTCTTGAGTATTCTTTATTGTGTTTAGTGCAATATCATAAACCTTGAATAACACCAGGGCACCCATATGAAGTGCCACTAGTGATGCTGGAAGGGCTCCCAAGAAGCAGAAAAAAATTACAACAGTACAAGAAAAAGTTGAATTACCTGATAAAAGTTAAAAGAGACACACAGACTTTTGACTGCACTGGGGATTGGTTCCCCGAGCCCCTATGTTTTTCAAGGGTCAATGGTACAGGTAATATCTTAGATGTTTTATTTTCCTTTTAATGTAACTACAAGAAAGATACATGGTAGAAATGTTTGTCTAAACAAGTCTAAGGAGAAACTTTTAATAAGCATAAAATGAAAACACTGAAATTTAAGAAACTCTCACCTTTAAGAATGCCATTGTATAACAGTGTCACATTTTAATTGGCAGTATTTTCTATTTATTAATAGAATATAAATTAATGCTTTATCTTACAATCAATAAGAATTTAGAATAGATGAAATAAATGTATGTTAATGGTACATTAAAGGTGCTGTTCAGTCTTGTAAAGCATAAGTTAGTTTGTCTAATTATGACTTTCCCAAATCTATTTGATCATGGAATTGTTTTTTACAGAGCATATTTTAGTCCCTAGAACTAGTGCTCAGTGGAACTCCACTGGGGAGGCACAAGGTCATACAAAATGCTCATTTTTGTTATTATTATAACATTAGGTTCAAATGTCATGCATAAATTGGGGTTGGTGGGAATGGGAATAGAGAATGCTTCCTTTTTTAGCTAATTTTCTTGTTTCCTTTATCCAGGAATTGTTGTTAGAGTAGAAAGTAGAAAGCATCCAGGAATTAAATGCATGCTATGGAGTCCTGTGTATCAATAGGATTTCAATAAATACAACATTTGGAGTTTCTGTTGTTAAGAACAGAAATAATATAAATTGTATAAAAGACACCTTTGAAAAGTAATTTTAGTAGGAAACACATGACATCATCTCTTGTGTCCAATACTCCTTCGTTGTATTAATAGAAGCACAGTCTAGCAATAACTGATGAAAGTGCGTGCACAAGAGAAGGAACTATGAAAGAAGTGAGACACTTGTTTAGACTACAAATTAGATTATTAACTCTTGGATGATCAGGAGTTGGTCATATTTTCACTCTCCTCAGATATATTATTCTCTATATTAAAACTTTTAATACTTCTATTATGAGGTTTTGTGGGGACTTACAGGGAGTCATCCTTCATGAATTTGGAACTGAGGGAATTTAGATTGAGAGATAGGTAATGGATCAAAGAAGAAATATGCAAAGAGTGTTTAAAGAGGCTGAATAGCTTCCAGGCCCATAAAACTTGACATCAATCTGATGTAATGTATTAACAAAACTTAAAAAAAAAAAAAAAAAAACTACAAATGAGAAAAGGCAGTGGTCCGCAATAGAAGCACGGAAAGATGAGAATCACAGAGACATATACTGGCAGTGCCCATCCTGACTCCACTGTGGGTAGAAGCAATCTTGATCCAAGTGCACATTCCTTCCTGGTCCTGGTCCCTGGGCAGATAAATACTTCATGTAAAGATGGATGTTGCTAGGGCTTAGTGGGCACTTATTTCCCATTCCTTATGTGGAAGAATTTCCTAAGAGAAACAGTCCTAACTCCTCTTTTTCTTATTTACTGCTTCCCATAGTAGGAGAACTGTCTTATGTGATGAGTGAAATTTGTGAAAGAAAGATAGCATTCTTTTCTCTCTCTCCCGTCCCTCCCTAACTCACCTTCTCTCTCTCTGTCCCCCAACTCCCTCACCCACACCCTGCTTTCTTCTTTCTGGAAACCAGCCTTCCCTCAGGATGGATGCATGCATTTTGGTCTTCTCAACTGCCCTGGGGTCAGGGTCCTGGCTGTGGGTGTAACTTGGGTTGAACATTATACCATGACAGGGTTGGTTGGTCTAATTCATGGAAGAAATATTAATAAGTTTACTTAGTTGCATAGCTAAAGTTGTGTCTGTAATCTAGCCTTTGTCAGTAATAAAGCTGACATTTTGAGTTCCATCTGTTTGACTCTGTATTTGCCTTTTAGTTGGTACCAAACTTGGCAGGGAAGGCAGGGTTGCTGTTTATTAGGGGCCTCTAAATCCTGGCAGACATATCAGATTATATCATGCTGATGCCATTAATTATCCAAACAATATACCTAACTCCTCTTGTTTTGAGCCCATACTCATCAAGCAGCCTTCAGAAAATAACTTGCCTCTTTATGAGGCTTGTTTATAGGAAAATAATGTGTGCACCAGAAGATTTTTAAGCTCCTGGCCTCCTTAGCAATTATAGTTCTCTTGCAAATTAATATACTAGCATTATGTTTTGACACTTTACTTTTGTAAACCTGGTTAACATGCATCTGCCCTTAAGAGATAGATCTATCATTTGAATGACCTTGAAATCTGTGAGCAAAATAAAAAAAACTTCAAGAGATTTCAGGATTTGATCCAATATGCTTTTAATATTAGGAAGAGTTGTGTGGTTTGATTAATGTGAGAAAATGTAGGCTTGCCTCACACCCAAATATCTTTACCCCTAGGTACGAGTACATTTACCTGTCTTAAAAGATAAGGAAAACAAAATCCAGTTAAGATGTATGGCCACCTGGGTGAAAGTTAGAGCCTCTAACCCGACTTGAAAATTGGATAATAATGTGATTCATTTCTAATGGATATGAGCCCTATGAAATTTTCCTCTTTCACTTTTGAAGTCCTTATTATAGTGTGCTACTACCTACAGGGCTCAGTACATTCCATCCACGTCACGACAGGATCTGATCTTATCCCTGGACTATCTTCAAATCACTGAGAAGCTGAGAGGGCAGCTCCAAAAATTATGCAGGGATATAACCCTAAAATTTTGTGGGATGGTATGTTTCCTTTGTGGAAAAGCATTTTTCATATCTGGGAAGATGTAGAATTAATTGTAGATATATGTTTAAGGTAACCAAAATGTTATATTAATATTTTTACACTAATTAATGTATATGCATTCACTATATTATCTATAATGTCTAAGAGACTTTCATCTGTTAGAATAACAGGTCACAATTGTAACACGATTTTAAAATGTCTGATTGCGAATTGATTTAGAATTTTGCATCTAGACTGGATATAATTAAGTATATATATGGAAAATTAAAAGAAACCATTTTTAAAGTTTCATTTATTAACTTAATAAGTATTTCTTAATACTTGAGAAAGTTTGTTAGATACATTTATGTATGCATAGAAGAAATTGAGTATATAAAGGTATTAATGCAGTTTAAAATGTTAAAAGGAGTTTAGTTAACAAGGGTTATAACTAGTTCCAGATAGTTACTAAAGGCCTACTTTAAACTGACTGAAAATTTGCTATCTTTACAAGCTAAATTATAAGGTTTATAAAATGAACTGAAAATCATAAAGATGAATTAATCCTTTTTTACTTATGACACTAAAAACTTGAGTATTTAAAAAATTAACAATCTCTTAATGATTATTTTCCACATTAAAAATTAGTCTGGTAGAAACAAAACTCTCATTTAATAGGAACCACTTTTAGCATATAGACAAATCAAGTTTCTGATGTAAAAATATTGAGGCCAGTGTCAAGATTAGGCCATGGGAGATTCACTAAGGTAGTGCCAACCCAGGACGACTCTTGGGAGACAGGCTTTAACTTTCCGCATTCTAACCACATTATTAGCAATTCCCTTCCTTTTAAAAATTTCTACATTTTTAGTGCTTTATTAAAATACATTATTTTCTTAAATAACTGAATATTTAAAAATACAGCATATCATTGAAATCAAAACATACACTAAGTGATAATCATAAGTTCTTACTGTTCTTAAGCAAGTCAGCTCTGGTAATAATGACAGGGTTGTGGCTTTAATAATATAATTTATGTAACTTAATGATTTTTCATAAGTTTCAACTTCAAAAGGGCTTTTGCCCCTTCTCTAGGTTTTATTGTGATGCTTGAATAAATCACTAGTTATCAATGGCACGGGGGTTTGGGTACCAGAGAATCTTTGGTTTGAATCCCAGTTCAGCCTTGTGCTAGTTTTGAGAACTTGGGCAAGATATTTAACCTGTTACTTTTCTAAATAGGGATGATAATACTTCCAGTATAAGGTTGTCGTAAAGCTTAGAAGTATGACATGAAAAGAATTGTTACACAACTGGACTTCAGTGAATAATAGATATGATTCTTATGAATAGTGCAAAAACAATTTTGTGTGCGTTAGGTGAGAAGGGGTTAGTTTCTGCGGAGGTTTCAGCATGCAGCATGTGTGCGGGGACAAAAGACCAGCTGCCTTGACAACATGCTGCTGCAGTGAATCATGACTGGCTGCCAAATGGAGGCTCCAAAGACCATTCTGCAAAGTTAGGCAATGAACTGCATGATGTAAATGATTGCCTGCCAGAATGCTAACTTCGACTTCATAGAGATGCAGCTCTGGCCTCATGTAGTCTCCCAGAGACCACATACCCTATGTCCCTAAGCCACACGATTGTCCATACAGATTTTGGGCTGTCTACATAATTTCCTAGGATCTCCTTCATTCACCAGCCGTATGCCTGGGTGTTAATTTTGTTCATAGCCGGTGGGAGCTTGTCTCTCCCCTACTCTTGTGATTTATTTGAGGCAAAGTATCAGACTTTGAATCTCTTTTGTGGAAACTAAAAAAGATTATTTTCTACGTACTGTTATGGTTCATGAAATCTGAATGTGACATTTTATATCAGGCCCTAACTCAAACAACATTCAGAGAATCAAATATGATCTAGAATTGTGAGAAAGGGGAAAGAGAGAGAAAGAGAGATCAAAGATGCTGACAAGATTTGGATGCAAAAAAGAGTGAAGATTTTTTTTTTTTTTGAGAGCTATATAAAGGGGGAAAGATATCTCCTGCATTGATAAAATTCACTGTTTTTCAATGAAGTCTTTGTACATTTAAAGACACTTTTTAAATGGATTAATGGAGATAGAATCTAATCAATAGCAAAAGAAAACTGACACCCGTTTCACAAAGTGAAAGACACTGAAACCAAATACTTGACTATCATCCCAAATACACTTTGTTGATATCTTCTGTTTGGTGTGCCAAAAGTTAAAATTTTCCAGTTACTAAACTGTCCCATTGAATTTTTCCCAATCTGGCCTAGAGGAAACTGAAACTTTTAGGCATAAAATATACGTTGATTGACTAACTTTGTTTGTTTGTCTAGTGATTTATTTATTTATTTTATTTTTGAAACAGGGTCTCACTCTGTTGCCCAGACTGGAGTGCAGTGGCGTGATCATAGCTCAGTGCAACCTCAAACTGCTGGGCTCAAGCGATACTCTTGCCTCAGCCACCTGAGCAACTGGGACTACAGACACATGCCACCATGCCTGGTTAATTTTATTATTTTTTTTGTAGAGACAGGGTCTCACTGTGTTGGCCAGGCTGGTCATGAACTCGTGGCCTCAAGGGATCCTTCTGCCTCAACATCCCACAGTGCTGCCTTCAAGGGTTATTTATACTTCTTCTGATGTAGATTTTCATTGGGTAAAACTGTTAGTTTTTATTATATTATTTTAAAGAAATTAAGTTTTTCAATTCAAACAATATATTTACAGAGTGCTTATAGGACATTGCTAGACACTAAGGAGATGCACAGCAGAGGCTGCCTTTAAGGAGGTTACAGTCTGGTGAAGAATATACAAACAAATAAATAATTAGGATACACAGTGCTAAAAGAGGTTTACCTAGGGTGTTACACGAGCATCAGTGGGCAGCACTTAATTTAGCATGGACTGTTAAAAAGTCTTGTTTTAGGCCCATTGTGTTGGCAATGCTAGTGAGCTGTATTTATTTATTTATGGTGCTGCAGTTTCAGGGTGTAAAGGCTATAGATGGAACTCCAGGGATATTCACAATTATAGAAAAACCAAATACCTCTGAGAAGCATTTGTCACTCATGTGTAAATGATGTGCTATTTCTTATAATTAATTTCAAGTATACATAAAAATACAGTTTAAATGTAAATATTAATGTTATTTAGGGTGGCTTTGGAATTAATAAAACAATTTTGATGATGGATTTGGTCAGGCAAACATACAGAGGGAGGAAAGTCTTAGAAGATTATAGTTTCTAATCACAGGTGTATAGAGCCTTTTGACTTATTCTGGTAACATGATCTATAAAATTAATGAAAAATCTAAAAAATTAAGAAAAGTTATGAAAGTAATGAAAAATTAGTCATAAAATTAATGAAAAGATTAAATGTTTCCATTTAACTTAATTTATTTAACTATATGTTTTAGTTATATTCAGACCTATTTAAAAATCTATTGTGATTTTCTGATTATGACAGGTACATGTTTTAGTAGTAAAATTTGGAAAAATTGCAGATAATTATAGACAAGAAAATAAAATTACTCTTAATTTTACCTCTCTCCTGCTCTACCCCTCCCACAGTCTCTTACCATTTTGATATTATCTACAATATATAGAAAACATGTGAGTGTGTGTACGTGTGTGTGTATTTTCTGTTCCATTTTAATTTGGGGGACATGAAAAGTTTTCCTCTGGCCATTATTTTTTTTTAAATATAGAGTAGCAGCATAGTTTAGTAAAAAGAACTCAAAATTGAACTAGCCAGATCCATTTTCTAGTTATATGAAATGGAATAAACTGTTTAACCTTGGAGCTGGTTCACCTGGTTAAAATTTCCAGCTCTATCATTTATTGGTATGCAACCTAGGGCAAATTTGTTTACCATCAGGAACCTGTTTTCTTATCTGTAAAATGGGGTCAATATCTATTGCACATGGGACCTAGGGGGATAAAATGAGATAGGACATGTAAAATGAGTAAAAATTGTTTACTAGGAAAAAATAAATAAGAGCTGAGATAAAGAAGAACTGTGGGAGTTGGTTGGGATGGGACGTACTTTAGGTAGGGTCAGTGTGCATGATATCTTGGAGGAAGACTCAATAATCAGAAGGACCTGGTTATGGGAAGGTCAGGAGCCAGAGTGTGCCAGTCAAAAAGCACACAGCATGTCAAAGGCCCACAGCAGGAAAAAGACTGATGTGCTTGAGAAACCAAGCATAGAGCAGTGGGGCTCTGGCACAGTGATTAAGGGCAAGAGGTTGGAGATACATGCAGGGACAATTTCATGCAGGGCTTAATAACCAGGGAGAGGAGTTTGCATTTTATTCTAAATACAATAGAAAGGTATTTCAGTGTGTAAGTATATGAATTATCTGATTTTATTTGTATTTTATTGATATCACTTTACTTTTTTATGGGGGATGAATTGAGGGGAGCATTTATGGACACAGCAAAGGCTGTGGAAGCAGTCCAGTGGAGAGATGGCAGTTTTCTTGTCAAGGCTGGTGGCAATGGAGACAGAATGAGATGGGTCTGAGGTGTGTTTTACAGTAGAATTGATAGAACATTCTATTAGAGACAGCACAGAGTAGGAATAAGAGAAAAGGAGGAATCAAGGATAAAACCTAGGTCTCTGCTTGAAAAAATGGTTTGAATGAATGGTGACGCCATTCATGACGTATTGAGAATTGGTGTGATGTTCCACTCGCGAGAGCTCCATTTTGCACACATTAGGCCTGAGGTATCCTGTAGCTGGTTGGATATAGAGTCTAGAGTTCCCAGTAGAGGGAGTCTGGGCTAGAGAGATGTACATTTAGGAGTCATGGTCAGGATATATAGTAAAGGTAATTTAAAGCTTGAGAACTAATTGAGATTGTACAAGCAAAGGGAGCAACTGTGGAGAGAAAGAAAAGGAAGGAAAATAACTGGAAGGGACAAAATGGCTCAGAAAATGCAGCTGCTCCCCTTTCCATCATCTCCCAGTGCCCTGCATGGAGAAAGAGCTCTTGAAATTAATCTCGGGTTAATTTGGTGGAGTAGGGAGGGGACAGTAGAGACATATATGAAAGCCTTAAATAGAAGCAGCTGCTGACTCTTCTGGGTAGTAATTTGATGACTATTTATTTAGCTTCAGTGAAATAATTTTGTTGAGTAGATGAATTAGTTTAAAATATTCTTATGCTGAACTGCGTATACCTTTATGTCTTACGAATTTTGTTTAACTGCAGGGGTAGATGCACAGAAGGGTATTTTCAGGTAGAATTGAAATGTTTTTAAGGTATAAAAATCTTGGATATGCCATATGCTTCAGTTTCAGTTAACCTAATGAGCAAATACTACTATTAAAATTCTAAAGCAGTATATATCTGTTAAAGATGAATGATCATTTCTATTCATGCTTTACACTTTGCTATTAAATAAAGTAAAATTATACTGGCAGTTTACACATATTATGTCTGTGATAGTAAGTGACTTTTGGTTGGTATTTACTGGAAAGCAATAATTTAATAAGACAATGATAATTTTAAAATGAATTTTTTATGAACTCAGAAACTTCTGTTCATTCTCCTTATTTAGCCTTTAAGCTTAGGGACTTATTATTTTTTTTCTTTCTTTCTTTTTTCATAAGGCATGAAAGAGATGAAAATCTAAAACATCCCTGTTATGGTCTGCACTGAAGTTACTAAGTTAAAAAACAAGTTCAGCAAGTTTTAAGGAAAATACCTGTTAGTTAAGTAGAAGGCAAATATTTTCCTTAGTGCTGAGTGGAGAAGGGAAAGTTTCATATGACACATCAATGTTCCATCGCTTCTCACCTGAAGCCTTTTAACTCAGAGAAGACAAAAACAACAAAGTAATGAATTTGAAATGAGAATTTACATCAGCAAAATATATTTTTTCCACAAAACGCAGGAAAAAGAGAGAGTTATTTTATTTGGCACCTTCATACTTTTTATGTAAAATATAAACTCATGCAATTATTTTGGATATGTTTTGACTAGGATGGAATAATTAAGGATAATAACTAAAAAGAATATGCTGAATGAAACAAAATAAGGAAGATTGGGAAAGGAAGTACAGTTTTGTAGCCAGCCCCACTGTGTGTCTGAGGTGAGGTAGAATTGGCTTTTCACTTCCTGGATTTCGTCTCATCGCTAAGGTGGCGCCCACGAAGACTTTATTTACCTCTGGAAGACATATGATGTCTGGACATGTTGCAACTAAAACAAGGCTTTGGGGATGAAGCTCTAGAGCAGAGAGGGATTTCTCTTAACAGCGGTGGTAGGTCAAGGGAACTCTACTTGAAAAGGGGAGAGTACAGGTGTTCAATGTTATATCTGTGAAAAGAATTGTTCGTGAGGAAGGTGGATTTCTGCCAGTTGTGGTACCTTTAACCCAGCTCCAAAGAAAGGTTGCCCCAGGAAACTAGATGAAGAATTCACATCCAAAATTTGTACAGGAAAAAACTGGGCTCCCAGCCTTTCTGATTGTGAACCTATTAAAAGAACTGTTATCCTGGCTGGAGGAGAACCAGCCCACCCCTACACATACCCATCCTTCTTCCTCTTCTACTGAGGGAGGTGGAAAAAACCATGGGAAGAAAGGAGGCACAATGCCTCCATTTACCTACATTGCCAGGAGCAACAGGGTTCTGAAAAGGAGGTCAACAGAGGCAGAGGGAGTTGAGTCGCTATTTTGACTCCTGTGTCTGTAGAACAAAGCTTTAATGATGCTTGCAAACTGGGTGAGATAGGCTGGGTCTTGCTGAAGGAAAGAAGGGTGTAAAAGCTTGCAGTTTAAAAATAAACAATCAAAAATTTATGGTTATGATGTCCCACCCTTCACCCCTGCAAACATATTCTGTCATGTTGGTAAAAAAATACATATCTTATACAGGGGTTGTATTAAAAATATTTAATACCATTATAGTCCAGGTACCAATAAATTAGAATGGCTGTTCCAAAGTCTTGGAACAGATCCTGGAAGACATGTGCTGTCCCAACATTAATACTTCATTTTCTAGATAGAAAAAAGATTTTGAAAGAGTGTACAGAGTGACTAGGGAGTCAAGGGGCTCAGAGCAGCAGCTATTTACTAACTAGTTCAGAAGAATTCAATATTTAATGACCAGTATGGCTACATTAATGCTTGCCAGATGAATAGAAGCTCTGACCAAATTAGATAGCAGTTCCCAAATGTTCCTTCCTTCTTGAAAACTTGAATCAATGGTGTGCAGCATATTTTTTATGTTTTAGTTCAATGTATTTCAGCATGCATTCTTGGTTATTCATCAGCTATTTATTTTACTAACATTAATTTTGATGGTAGAAAAGATTTTAGAACTACTACTTTCTTTATACTTCAGATCTATAAATTAAAATTGAATTATTATCATATGGTTTTATAGGCCCAAATAAAGATTCCATTTATGTATTGAAACAACATTTTAATATATACATGCATTTGAAATACCTCAGACCATTATACATAAAGATCTGGGAGGAAACTCATGTAGTACAGCCTTTCTAGGCATGGAACTAAAAGAGGCAATCAAAGAACAAATAAACTTTGCTGATTGTAAATTATAAAAACTGTTAAAAGGAAAGATTGACTTTTTTTTTGCCATTGATGCAAACAATCAAGTTGGAAGAAATCAAGCTGGATGTGCTGGTTCTGGAACAGACCTCATTTATGGTTCTGGGTTGCATGTCCAGATGGAATAGATGTTCGGACCACATAAATAGAGCACACACATTAAGTGGCTTTCCAGCACCAAAAGGAAATTTGCTCCTCCCCTCCTACAACCCCCTTGGTGATCGAGGACCACATACTCCAAGGGGCACCAAGGACTTGTGATTCTGGGAAGCAAGCCATCCAGCTGACTCAGTCCCATTCGATGGCTCAAAGCTTCCTTAGTTGTAGAAGAAAGGGGAAAAAATTATTAGGGAATTTGGAGAATTTTCTCTTTTAGAGAATTATAGGCAGAATTTAGTCTTCTTTCATGTACTTTTTCCCAGAGATAGAAGAATGATTAAACGAAACAAAACGATTTCCACTGCTAGATAGGTAGGTAGGTAGGTAGGTAGCTACCTAGATAGCTAGCTAGATAATCTTCTAAAAATCAGGCTTGGATCATCTGTGAGTGATGGGAGTGCAAGACAATGTTCCTGCCTTTCTCCCTTCCAGCCATCTCGTTAACTCTTCCTTTTCTGACTCCTCCTTTCTTCATCTATATTTTAATTTTATCTCCTCTCCTTTTCCTTAATTCTTTCTCTCCTCTTCAGTGCTTCAGCACATATAACTAAACACAATATTGGAAATTTGTCTAGGAGCATTTTGTGAGCATAGGAGATAAGGGTGTATAGGAAAAATTTTATAATGTGAGTATTGGAAGAGATTTAAAATGTTAAAATATTCAGCTTTTCTATAGTTAAGATCATCAGAAAAAAACATATAAAAAGGGTACAGATTAAACCAAGTTTGTCTTTAGTGTTGCTAACTAATTAAACTAAGTGAATACCCATGATTTGTTTTATCATTTTTACATTAAGAAAATTTCTCAAATGGAGGATAATTACAGCCGAAGCCTAATTAGATGCTAACAGACCATACTCTTCTGTTCTGATGCATTAATGATTTCTTTTGTGTTATAATTGTTATATTCATCAGGGTGTGTAAAGTGTTTCTTTTGCAGTATTCATGTGGAGAATGCACAGTGCAAACTCGTGAATGTGACTCTTAAGAATGAGCCAGCTATTTGAAATGAGTTTGGTATTTCTATCTGAATCCATTGCAGTTTTATTATCTGCATTACAAAAATTTCAAAAACATTTGGCACTGTTAGTTTTAGCAGAAAATAGGTCTTTTTGAAAATCACACCTTTTAGTCAGTCTATTCAACTGACAATTGCAAGAATACTCGTAATGAGTTATTGATTACTGGCACAATAATTATTTTGTGATGACTATCAAGTCATAAAATCATATGATATTGTTATTTTTATCCTGTAAGTAAAACAATAATAGGTTAAATGCATCATAATTTATGGGCTTGAATCTGAATTGACAAAAGAAATGAGTAGCTACCAATTAACACAGATTTATAGAGTACAATTGCACCTACAATGAATGTTCAGAGTACGAAATTTATAGGACTAAGCATGACAGTGGCTGCACAACACAATGGTATGTCTTAATCATAGTCATTTTCAAACTTGAAAAACCAGAGAAGAATAATAAAGAAAGCAAATTTAATACTTACTAATGCCTACATACATCCAGAGGAAACGTGAGTATTTGATTTATGTAACACAAAAACCATTTCTAAATCTCTCTTAGAAACAGGAAGTTAGTTTTGATTAAAGAAAATATATAAACTAGTATTATAAACCTAACATTGAACCTTAAAAATTGAGATGTGCTTTGTCATTTTCAAAACACCGATCTATTGTTATCAGCAGAATTGGAGGACATTCCACATATCAGCACTTAGTGTTTAGATTTAAGAAAAGGATGTTAAGTCATGGATATTTTACCTCTAAAAAAATCACTATGATACTCTAAAATTACTTTAAAAATTATGTGTTCCAGCTTGAAAGGACAAAATTTTAAATATGTGATCTAATTTCTAGAAGTTGAAACTACAATATCAAAATTAAAATTAATAGACTATTAGAAATGAAAGCTCTTATCCCTCCGGATGGAGGGCTATTAAACAACTCTCCACCTCCAGGTTTCCTGGCTCAGAAAAAAGTTGGATTAGAACTTCCGTTTTCTTCCTAGATCACTGGTCATTTCACCCACTATGTAGACCTGAAGTATCTCAGATACAAAATTAGACTTGGAAATAAAATGATCTGCTAAAAGTAGAATTCTTTTGAAATATTTTCTCACAGTCTTTTTTCAAAAGGTTAGTTCAGTAATTCTTTCATGACCAGAGGCCATTTATCTTCAGAACCTTAAGTACACAAAACACAGATGAATGAACATACACATGTACACACACATGCAATATTTTTTACATTAAATCCTTATGTAAAAACAGATATCACAAAATCCTTATACTAAAGCTCATGAATTTTTCCTGACTCTCATTAGAGTATATTTCCTCTGACTTTGAGTTCCATTCTATCACCTTGGTTCTCCTAATTTTCTGCCCAAAGTAGATTATAAGATCCATTCCTTTGCTTTGGCAAGAAATAGAGCATGGGATAAGGAAGGGGAGATCTATGTAGCTTGTAGTAAGCACATTATGACCAGCAAAAATATAAACAAATCAGCAAAAACCAACCCGAGAGTGAGGATATATAAAATATGTTATAAATTCGCTTAGTGAATGAAGAAGCTAATAATCTGCTTACCTCCATAAACTGTGAGATCAACACTGAAAAGGGAGTTTAATGTATTCACAATTGAAACTCAAGCACATTTAGGCAAAAAACAAAAAACAAAACAAAACAAACAACAACAAAAGAACAAAGACACAAAGACCACACTAATCTCTGCAGGTCTATATGGGCAAGGGCTGGGAAAGTGCCCCAGCTCTAGGGCGGGAGGGACATGTCTGAAAGGCCGAGTCAGACTCTGACTTGTTTCTTGCAGGTTTTCCTATCCAAGGAGGTTCAACACTGTGTGTGTGTGTGTGTGTGTGTGTGTGTGTGTGTGTGTGTGTGTGTGTGAGAGAGAGAGAGAGAGAGACGTGCGCCCACATGCAAGCGTATGTTAAAGGGTGGTCATAGTGGTGGGGGCTGATGGTGCACAACATCCAGAAACTTTGTTGTTAAGCAAGTGGTAACATAATAGTGTTTTAAAGGTCCATACTTAACAGGTCCCTGCAAAGTAAGAAAGCAACTGAATTATAGGGAGCAAGATCTAGCTCTGGAGGGAGATATCTGGAGGAACATATTAAGAATAGGAATAAAGCTTAGCCGAGCAGATGAGATTTGGGGAAGGACTTCTGATTCCAAACAGGATTCTAAATTGGAGTGTTAGGTAGAGAAAGCAAAGGCAGCAGCCCATAATTAATGTTTGACCAATACTGTAGGGCCAATAGGGACAAGCCACAACTGGCAGACAAAGGGATTCTAGGAAGCCCTGGCAGCAAGCGGGCTTGTCCTTCCCATTGTATCATCTGCAACATCGGCGTTGTTTCAGGAACAGAGTGGGGATGAGCATGAAGAAAAGGGGCATCAGGAATCAGCTGGGACTACAGGTGTATGCCACCACGCCTGGCTAATTTTTCTATTTTTAATAGAGACAATCTGTTTCTCCTTATAGTCTCTCTGTTGCTCAGGCTGGTCTTGAACTCCTGAGCCCAAGTGATCCTCCCACCTCGGCCTCTGAGGGTGCCAGGATTACAGGCGTGAGCCACTGTGCCCAGCCTGCTTCCTTCTTTTCTGTATCTCTCTCTTTTTTTCTATTACTTTATCATCTGTAGCCATTTCCTTAGCGCATTACAGATTTGATCCCATTTTGTGCTATTATTGGCAAACATATTATACATATATTACATTTCTATGTGTTATTGGTCTAACAATTCTCTCTCTCTCTCTGCATAGATAGATGATATAGATATAATTTTATAAAATTGCTTTTAAATCAATTAAGAGAAGAGAAAAATGTGTATTTAAAGTGTCATTTATAATCACACAATATTACATTTATTTGTATGGATTTGAATTACTATTTGAGTTCATTTTCAGCTTGAAGAATTTCTGTCAGTATTTCTTTTGAGGAGGGTCTGCTAGCAACAAATTCAGTTTTTTGTTTATCTGGGAAAATATTTATTTCACCTTTATTTTTGAAAGATAGTTTTACCTGATAGATGATTCTTGATTGACTATTTTTTTATTTAAACCCTTTGAATATATTATCCTACTGCCTCAAGCTTCCATTATTTCTTCTGAGAAGTCAGCTGTTATCTTACTGAGGTTTCCTTATAAAGGCTATATCCTTTTTTCTCTTGCTGTTTGCAAGATTTTCTCCATGTGGTTGACTTTTAGGATTTATACCATGATGTGTCTGTCTGTGGGTGTCTTTGCATTTGTCCTACTTGGAATTCATTGAGCTTTTGGGATATGTAGTTTTGTTGTTTTGTTTTGTTTTGTTTTTTGATAAATACATGAAGTTTTAAGTCATTATGTCTTTCAATTTTTTCAAATCTTCTTTCTCTTCCCTGTTCTCCTGCTACTTTTTCATCATGCATATGTTAGTGCACTTAATCATATCCAATATTTTTCTGAGGTGCTGTTTATTTTTCTTCATTCTTCTTTTTCTTCTTTAGTGTATAATCTCAGCTGCTCTATTTTCAAGTTTTGTAGCTCTTCTACCAGTTCAAATCTACCTTTGAGCCCCTCTAGTGAATTTTAAAAATTTCATCTATTGTACTTTATTTGCTGCAGAATTTCCATTTTGTTCTTTTTTGTCATTTTTAACGTCTTTATAGATATTCCCTATTTGGTGTGGCATTGCCATCACACCTCCCCTTACTTCTTTAATCATGCTTCCCTTTGTTCTGTGAATATATTTATAATGAGCACATTGAGATATTCTTCTGTTCAAGTCAACATCAGGTCACTGTCACAGGCAGTTTCCGTTGTCTGTTTAGTTTTGTTTTTTCCAGTGTATGAGTCACTCTTTCTTATCAGATCTCATAATTTTTAGTGGAAACTGGACATTTTAGATAATGTAGCAACTCTGGATACTGGTCTTCTTTCCCCCTGTGGCGAATTTTATTGTTATTTGTTTATGTTTTTAGTGATTGGGTGGATTATTTTAGTGAGGTCTATTTTCCTCTACACTGTTAAGCCTCTGAAGTTGCTCCTCTGGGAAGCACAGCTTCTGTTTTGCTCACAGTCACCCTGGTATGACAATGGTCCTAGTAGTAGAGCTCTCTTCTATTCGTTTCTTGACTACAGGAAACCTCCACTAATTAGCTAGGCATGGTGGTCCGCACCTGTAGTCTCAGCTACTCAGGAAGCTGAGGTGGGAGGATCACTTGAGGCCAGGAGTGGAGGCTCTAGTGTCCTATGATCATACTTGTGAATAGCCATGGCAGTCCAGCTGGGACAGTGTAGTGAGACTCCATCTCTTTAAAAAAAAATTACCTGCTGATTGTTGTGTTGTTTTCAACAGTGCCCCAGGAATATATTGCCCTAGAAACAAATCCAATCAAAACGTGGCTTTTTTGAAGGAATATTTTCTGAGGTCAGTGTTTGATATTTGTTCTGACTCCAGAATGACTCCTCCCAGCTGTCTGAAGCCCAGGTTCTCTCCTGCAAACTACTTGCATACAATGTAGGCTGTATCTCTCTCTACTGCTTTTGAGAGCACCCTTACGCTTAAATTCCTCATTATGTGTTGTGTGGCAAGCAAGAATATGCAAACCTCCCCCAAAGGCCTAGGGAGCTGAGAGGCTGAAGAAAGAGACCGAAGAATCCAGTTTCTCAGCAAGAAATATTTAATAGGGAGATATGAACAGAAGCGATGTCTTGGGTGGCCACGAATGATGGATCCCTGCACCCACCTTCCAGAAAGTATCCTTTGTATAGCAAGCTTTTATAGTGAAGACATGTGCAGCTGGTCATGCCTCAGACTTCTTGCCAAAACTCATGACCACTGGAGAGGATAGATAAGCATCTTTCAGAAGGTGTTATCTGTGCTATGGGCATTGTTTAAAGACCTTTCTGCAAACCACCTTGGTACACAAGGGTCAAACATCGATAATCAGAGCAATTTCACTTCAAGATTGCGTCACCCTTGCCATGCAACGTCGTTTTCCTACCCTATACTTCCCCATTCTCTGTTGTAAATGAAATCAGGTCCTTTGAGAAGAGATCAGGAGCTATCTGTTTTATGTCTTGCTTTTACACCCAGGCAAACTCTGAGACAGAGCTCTGAAGACAGGGATAGGAACAATGGCAAACTTCTCTGAGTGACACTCCCACCCTAGGAGCTGAGTGATCAGGGTGGGGGCAGCAGCCTGAGGTCCTCTTGGCTTGCCTCTCTGAGCATAGATCTACTACCTCATGAGGTGGGCAAGGACCATGGGGGCCCCAGTATTCACCTTGTGCCACGCTCAAGGACTGGATGAGTCTGAAGGAGGAAGAGAAAGGTGAGAAGATGTCATTGGTATGAAGGAAAGGTGCGTCCTGAGAAGATAAGAAAAAAGTGTTCTTTTTTTTTAATTACTTCTATTTTCTGTTAGGCACTCAAGCCATTGGGAAAGAAGGTTGCTTTTTTAAAGAAGGAATCTTTTGGGGAAAAGCAGCAATTTGACTATAGACAGCCTCAGAGATCCTCTTGCCTCTCTAATCCCATCTTTACAGCATCTGATACTGTGAAACTACTTTTAAGCCCAGTAAAGAGGAAGCTTTTATGAGATCTTTAGCCTTGCCAAAGTAGATGTAATGTTTGCTAGGTGTATTTTTCTCTTAGTTAAATCTCTTTCTATAACCTTCTATTATACTCTTAAAAATAGAGTATTATTTTCTGGGTGTGCAGCTTTACTCTGTGTATGTGTGTTGCATGAGCTTCAAAGGTAAGTCTGACAGGGCACCCCTGAGGACTAGTACAAAGCTCTACTGAGTCCTGGGATGGCCCCGACTGGGAAAGGTGATCACTTAGGACGCCTGGGGGGAGTCAATAAACACAATGACTGAAGAGAGGAATAAAGCTTGTTGTTAGGGAAATGGCCTAGTGTCAAGTCCAAAAATGAGCAGAAATGAAAAGAAAGACAAATAACAAAGACAGAGACAGGGAAACCACAATTTGAACAATATCAGAACTTGAAGAGCTGGTTGCAAAAGTGCTTCAGAACAAATGCACAACTGTTGTGGAGTGCCTGTTCTCTTCAAGTTTGTAATGGAATATAGAAATGCGGATAGTGGCACATCAAAGTAGATGTGCATTATACAGGCTTTGATAATGATCATTGAATCCTCCAAATGAATACTCTGGGCCCCTGGAATAGGGTACTATAGACATGAGGAGGATACTTTAATGCTGTGGTCAAATTTAAGTTCCTTATATTTCCTTTGTGTTCCTATACCTTTGTGCTTCACATGTACTTAATTGCTGAGTCTTTGAAATGGCTTGGTATTTCCCCATAGAAATTGATATTTCTCAAAATATGTTCAATTATTAGGTCTATTCAACATTAATAAGATTCTCTCTCTCTCTCTCATACACACAGATACACACAGATTGACTTGATTAAATATATTCAGGAAGTTCTGGGTTATACAAGATAAAAGATTTCTTTCCTAAGGGGGTTCTCAGAACTTCCAATATGCTACAGAGTTTGCAAATGTCCCAGGAGGCAAATACAATAGTTAGCATTTCCTAAATGCATTTACTCATAGAATGTTCAAAAAATTAGTGTTCCACAGAATATTCTTTTTTAAATATTGCCAAATAATTGTCTCTCTACTGGTCTCCCTGTCTTCAGTGTAACCTGCATACTGTCAGAGTCATCTTCCTAACAATCATATAACCATTTATTTCTAGGCACTTTGTTGGGTGCTATCAGCTATCTGAAGACTCTGGAGTCAAACTACCCAGTATTGAATCTTGGCTCTGACCTTTACTAACTACTTGACCTGTCTTAGTTTTCTCATATACAATATCGGTTGCTTCGAGGATTAAATTAATACTCGTATAGCACTTAGAATAGTTTCTGGCTTATAATAAACACTATACAAATGTTTGCTAATTTTTTTTGAAAGGGCACCAGAATTTCTCAGAGGGAGAGAATTGTGTGAAAGCTGAGACCTCTAGGACACAGGCTGAAAGAAGACTACGAAACAAAAAAGATAACTATGTCGTCTGCGTGAGAAATTACAAGGAACATGGAGTTGGGTTGTAAGAGGTGAGAGAGGTCAGAGAAGAGACCAGTCAACATGGGAAATGCAGGGAAAGTCAATTGGGAAGAAATAAGTAGGACCATAGGATTCTCATATTTGATTTTGAGTTGCATGTAATGCTGCTACAGAAATTTCTTTGGATTCTTTGAGACTTCAGTCAAAGGCTGCTATGCACATAGGCTTGTGCTGGCTATATTTTGAGAGGGAAGAAATCTTTTCTTGAAGGCTTTCTTTTATGCTTCAGAGAAAAGAATAGCATGCACAGGTTGCAAGATGACCCATAAACAGATTCAGAACTCTAGAAGTGTTCCTTCCTTCTTTCCTCATCCCTACAGTCCCCAGAGGGATCTCAGGGGGGAAAAACTGCTTGTGGGAAAGAGGGTCAGCCTATTCCATTGAAAACTCAAAGGACAGTGTGACCCCAGCTAAATTTAGGCTTATAATTACATACTACATAGTACTCATGACAATAGGTGGTAAGTATACAGATAAGGAAACTGACGCTATGGAGGTGAGATAATTTGCTCATCATCCCATTACTAACAAGCGGTAAAGCCAGCATTTAAATCCAGGTCTGTCTTCAAATTCCTGCTGTTGTTGGTTACATTCTTCTCTTACTTATATCAAAATGCTTCAGTGGCTGTCATTGCCTCTGAATAAATTGCAAAGCCTTTAAGACCTTCCTTAATCTGGAAACCATAACCTTTTTAAATCTTAACATTATGATTTTTAAAACTAAGGTCTAAAGGAATTTCTCTGGGACTTTGTTTCTTGTTTTTGAATCTTGCTTTGTCTAGAGGTCAGAGTGCATCTCTCTGGATCAGCCTCGCTGCTGGGCCTTGGCAGAGAGTGGCTAAGTCACCTTGACGTGGAGGAGGGTCTTTCCTTGCCTGTGTGACACTTTTCATGTTTTTCTGCTGCCTGACTCCCCTGCCACTGAGCTCTGTTGCCATTTGCTGGGCCTGTCTGTCGCTGCCATCTGTCTTCCTGCCGAGATCTCCACCTAGCGCCTGCCAACACATTCCCCTCATACTTGGTTCCGCTTGACTGCCGGCATTTACACTGCCTTTTGATGGGTCTTCACTCAAGTTCCAGTCACACCCTAATTGATTGGTCTAGTTTTTAGGCTCTGGCCGTCCATACTCATTCCCATAACTGAATGAAGCACGTTTGTGAAAACCTGGATGTGTAACAAACGGGCTAAGTTCATGGGATAGTTGGGAACACTGGGCTGAACGGAATGAAGGCTGTAGAGAGAAGGGGAAAAGGGAAATGCTTTATAATGTCATTTGTGTATGTGCAAGCTGGTGACGATATAAGGAAGAAAAGGTCAAGGAGGAGCGTAGACTTAAGTCACATAAGTTTTCATCTGCTATATTCTCGGTTTTTATGTCTGACCTGAGGAAGGGCTGCTGAGACCTGGTCACCAAGTCAACATGTGGTCAGCCTTGCACCCCAAGCTGGCTGCTGCCCCCCTTTAGGCCACCTCCTTCAAAGTGAGAACCGGCTCCTCACCACATAGGCAGAGTTGGAAAGATTCTTCTCAGTGACCCAGTGCTAAGGTGACAGGGACTCATAAAACACCATCGATATAAAACTCAAAACAAAAAATACATAATTTAATTTCTATCCATCATTTTGGAAAATATTAAGATGTATAAGTTTCCTAAATCAAACATATTACATCCCTGGTCTTTTCTCTAGTCAGTTATAGTGAATAATATGACTGAAAAGCCAAGAAAGGTAATAGAAATGCTTGTAAGTTATTAAAACTAACTGTATGAGTTATCTATGGATGTCTTATGTCCCTGACATATCTCCCTTTATTCCTGTGAGTAATAATCGCTTAATGTTGCTTTCAAAGACAGAAAACTGACTATGCAGAGATAATAGAACATAATGGCAATTGTTAGAAATGATATTATATTTTTTCTTTGCAGTGAAAACAAATGCAGCATCATCACTAAAAAAAGCAAGGAGACTAGCTTTTTTTCTTATTCGTCAGGCAATCGTTTATGCACTTACACCATGACATTTGAAATGAGAATTCACAACATCTCCAGTTTGCTGTACATGGGTATGGCTGGTACACATACACACAAATGATAATGTAGGAATGGAAAGTCTAAATTTCAATGATAAAACTTTTGTAAAGGCTAAATTCAAACCACAGAATCATGATTGTTTTTGTTCCATAAAATGGTTGGTTTATAATAGGTGATAGGATGGGGACATGTGAGTTTGTCTTAGCCCACTGAAAATCATTTTTAAAATAAAAGATTTTATCTAGTGTAAATAAATAAATGTTTTATTTAGCGCAGTGTTGAAGTAATCTGAAAGTTTTAAAACAGCAAGAAAGTGGGAGGAGCAGCAAATGAAGACAAATGTCTAATATTCCTAGCAGCTATTTGTGCATCATTTTCTAGTTGTGCTGGGGCCATGACAAGAAGCTGATGTAGTGGTACAATAGAATAATTCTTAAGAATCTTTCTAAGAAAAGTAGAATTTGGCAGCTCTTTGTAAATAGACTGGTATTCTTTCCTTTCCTTTGCAGTTTGTTTCAAAGAACTATAAAAATTAAGACTTCTCACAAAAGGAAAGAGTTCTTAAGTACTATAAGTTTTGCTTTCTGAAGAGGAAGTATGCTAATGAAATTATAAATTTTTTGAGAGTCAAAATACAGATGACTTTTTACAAAGAAAATACACTAACATTGCTTTGTTGTTCCAAAAAAAAAATTATGGTAGAACTTTTGGTGTTTCCTAGCACAGTTCTCAGTTTATAGTAACAATTCAATAAATATTTATTGAATACTACTGAGTTATTTATACCAACGTATGAGTACAAATCCCTGAACTTTGTATGGAGGCCGGGTTTGGATAAACTTTAAGAGGAAAATGTTCTAGGAGTTTATGTGAGGGTGCTGATTTGGGCAATTCTTTAATCAATAGTGTAGTATATAAATGCGAATGAGGGTATGGACAGTAAGCTTATGACATGGGATGGAAACGATGTGATCTGAGTTTTCTTTGGGCTCTCTGCTATTGCCAGCAGGTTCTTGCTTCAGAACGTTTGCTAAGAACCTTCGCTAAGTAGTGCCACATAAATGGCTGGCTGACAGCTGGGTTGCTTTACAAGTGAGCAGGAGAGAGGATAGTAGCATCCATTCTTTTCTTTATCCCCCAGTTCAAACAAAAATCTCTGTTCAGTTATCTACCCTCCTCTGTTAGGCCCTGTGTTTTAAAGAAGGGTTGTCTCAGGCACAGGGAATGCATCCTGACCGGTTTAAAACCAGTCATGGTAGAACCGTACTTCATGCCAATACTTGGTTCATATGTGAGTGTGTGACAGGGTTTTAGCCAATGAATCAAAAGGAATAAGCTGCTTCAAAACTCCTGGGAGAGATTTACATGATTCCAAGAGAGACCCATAGGAGGAAATAGTTTCTTCCTGCTCTAGAAGTAGTGGTAACTGAATGAGATGCCTGGGTTTGCACAGCAATCTGCTGACCATGAGAGTAGGTTGCCAAGGACAATATGATGACACAGTGTATATGTCAGGAGAGTATGTGAAACAGCACATTTACTTATTTTGTGACACTCTGAATTACATTTGTTAGTTTGCATAGGATGGCCAGATTTAGCAAATAAAAATGCAGGATGTACAGTTAAACTTGAATTTCAAGTAGACATTGAATAATTTTTTAGTATATGTATGTCCAATGCAGAATTTGTTCCATGTAACATTTGGGACATGCTTATACCAAACATTATTTGTTGTTTATCTGAAATTCAAATCTAATGAGGCATCTTATATTTTATCTGGCAACCCTAAGCTTGCAGTTGAGAGCAGTCTACTTAATTCAATAACAAAGGTTTTGCTCGGGTCCTATTGAGTACACTCTTTCAGAAGTGAAAGGTGAAGGTAGCTTTACCAATCATAGTTTGAAATTCAGTTTCATATTCCCAAGAACTCCTAAGAAAGGCCTAGAATATTTTTCTTCTTGAGGCTTGTCAATGAATCCCCACTCAGATTTGCAATTTTATTGTAATGCAGATCAACAGTGCAAAAAGTCAGACAGATCTCAGTTGGAATCTGACCTTCTGTAACTACTACCTGTGTGGCCTTGATAGAAATCAGCGGAGTGTCAGTATATCACCCTGTGGGTATGAGGAAGAGAAATTAATAAGATACATTTTGAGAAGCACCTGTCATGTCAGGCACATATAGCTTATTCAAAATATATGAGGTGTCTTTCCTGAATTAATTGTGAAGAACTGGCTTAGGTGTACTTGTAAGGGTCTTATGCTAAGAAGCAATAGAAGCTCATCCGTCTAACCAAGCATCTATGCTGCTCTTTCCTTCTCCACAACTTGAGCAGAATGAGTGGAATAGGATATGGACAAATGAGGTGCCTTGTGGAGTGAGGAACTTGTATTACCTTCCTGCAGAGCTGAGTTTCACTCCTGACTCCAGGACTGACACATATGCAATTGCTTGTAAATATTTATCTTATTGTAATTGATATTATTACTATATAAACAGGAAAAAAGAGTTTTGCCTTTTCTTGGAGGGTGAGGACTTGTCTTAGTATCTTCAGCATGAGGCACCGTAGGTGCCACATACTCCAATGATACATAACGAAGCACACATGGCCACAGAATTGGGTTCCTGCCTCAGAGGTGACGAATAGACCATACAGTCTCCTTAATGTGTTATTCCACATTCAAATTTTTATGTGCTTATTGTGATTTTTCTATCCTCCTTTTGTGCTCAAAAAAGCAGTTCTCACAGAGAAAAACAGAGCCTGCAGAATGACAGCTGTGATGTCAAGTTTTACTGTACTTCTATAATCCTGGGGAAGAGAAGAATTGGAGAGGGAGGGAAGAGCAGCTGCCCTCAAGTAGTTGAAGGGCTGTCATATGGGAGAAAGGCTCTTGCTCATGCTACGGACTCTGAAGGGCAGAACTAGGGTTGAAGGGTAGAAGTTAAAGAAGGTAAGGTCAAGTTTAAACAATCACAACTACCCAGTACTGCAAATGGCTCAAACATGGTGAGGTCTCCTGTACTGAAATATTGATTCACGGTCTCTGATGACCATTTATCAGGAATAATACAGCAGTAACTACAGCTCTGTTTTCTTCTTAACTTGTAAACTGGGGATATTAATCCCAATTTATCAACTCACAAGAGAGAGATTTGATCCAGCTAATTCTAAAGAGACTCTTTGGCTAGTTTTTAGGCAGCTGTAAAGCCCTAGTTGCAGTGGTTTTCAAACTTTGCTGCGGACTAGAATTACCTTGGGAGCTTTGAAAAATCTGTAGACCTAGGCCACACCTGCAGAGATTCTGATTTAAGTGGTGTGGGGTATGCCAGAGCATTAGGATTTTTTTCAAAGCGCTCCAAGTGAGTCTAATGTACAGCAATTTTGAAAACCACTAAACTAGTGTACTAGTTAGAGTGTCATGAATCTAGATTTTAGTTTGGAATCTGGTTGGACTATAAATGTAATGTTGAACAATTCCTTTCACTTCTCTTGGTTCCATATTCCTTATTTACCAGGAAGAGGGAGGACATACATACTTTAGAGCACCTTCCTCTAAAATTGTATTATTCTAGGGCAGCTGAACTCCAAAAGTTTATGAATTAAGGAAAAGGCACTTAACCACCTTCTAGAAATAGAAGAGGATCTTTTCTCTGAGACATGTGAATTGTTGGCACTCTTTTTCTCAGTTTATTTTTTGTTTTTGATTTTACTCCTGGGCTCAAGTGACCCTCCCACCTTAGCCTCCTGAATAGCTGGGACTATAGGCCCTCATCACTACATCTGGCTAGTTTTCTATTTTTTTTTTTTGTAGAGACAGGATCTTGCGATATTGCCCAGGCTGGTCTTAAAGACCTGGCTTCAAGCTATCCTCCCACCTTGGCCTCCCAAAGCATGGGAATTACTGGTGTCAGCCACCCCTCCATGCCCAGCCTTTTTCTCAGTTTTAATGGCAGTCATACACTCCCCTAAATGTGGGATGTTTATATCTCTCAGAGGAATGTGTGGCACTAAGGGTATTCATGTCGCTGGTTGTTTCAGCAGTCCTTTGCTTAGAAAAGGCATACACCCTAATTTAAGAAGAAACTGAGAGAGGCTAAAGTGGCTGTCTTTGCTATTCTCCATCATTCTAGAAACTGCTCTGTTATCAGAGTTGGAGTCATCTGATGGATGTCTAGACATTTTTCTTCGTATTGTGTGCACGGCTATACTTCTTTATACTCTTTTGAGTTGCTGTCTTACATACTGCTTAGTGACTTGCTTAGAAAGAATTTTCCTAGCCTAACCCAGGACACTCATGTTGTCTTTTGGTTTTGACTTTACTTCTTCCCAAGTGAGACTGCCTGTCTCACTGTCACTCTGGTCACTCCGCAACTGCCCTTAGACAGGCAATGATTGACATAGGTCCGTAATTTTCTTTTTTCCTGCAAGGAAATTTAAACACTCCAGTTGTTAGGTTTTCTCAAAGATGTTGCTTGTATTTCAGGGAATTCATATTTGTTGGTAAAGTTTTATTTGCCATACAATGTGCACAAAAGTAATTATAGAAATGCACACTATTGAGAGGCATAAAACATTAAAATGTTATGTGGAGAATATGATCCAGTGTTTTTTTTTTTTTATTTTTAAGTGTGAAACTTCTTCCTTATGAAAAGGAAGATACTTTTGGATGGATGGTCTCCTCTTGTTACTTTAATACTCCAAGAATTTCTAGTTTTAAATGATGCAGTTTTCCAAAGACCCACTACTGTGTACATATTTCAAAATAAATCACCCAGTTAAAACTCAAAACAATCTTATTGGAAGAAATTTTGGAAAGTTTGGGTTACTTTTTTAAGAGTTCAAAAATCTTCCTTCTTCCCATCCTGGATGTCAGACTGGACACGATTACCCTGATGTTTCCGTAAATGCTGTTAGTGCAGTATGAGAGTGGGAAAGAACTGTTTTTTTTAAATTAGGGAGGGCAACAAAGCAGTAAGAAGGATCATAGGGCACCATGTTAATGACAAATCACAGGAGGTGGCTCCATAAAGGTTGTGAAAACTAGTTTCTCATTGCAGGAATTGGGCTGGGCCACCCCTTCACCCCCCTTCTCAAACACAAATATTTTCATATAATAAAAGCCTGTTTCCCTATGGTTCTAACCCAGCCTCCATTCCTCCGACACTACCATTTTAAAGGGGTTCACTGCGCGGACTTCTCCGAAATTCCTAGGCTTTATCTCTTTCGGGACCGCGTCTCGTAGAGGTGAGCTGTCCCTCTGGGGACCCACGCCGAGTGCGGGGGACAAGAAACACCCACTAGGACCCAACCCCGGCAGCCGGCGGCTGGAGCATGCGCCGAGAGTTTGTGCAGCTGGCCCTGGCTGCCGCCGCTGCCTCGTCCGGACTTGGCGAGCACTTGGGAGGGACAGCGGCGTTGGGAGGTGGCTTAGCGGAGACTTTCCAGCAACTGCTGCCCAGGACTCTTTTTTTTTTTTCTTTTCTTTTTCCCAGGAGGCGGCGACGGCGGCGGTGGGGAGAGAGGAAGAGAAAGAAGCGTCTCCAGCCTGAGCCAATGCAGCCCTTCTGCTCTTCGGAAAGCGCGTCCCTGCCCTGATGAGCCCCCGCTGTGCGTCCCCGACTGTCCCCCGGCGGGAGTGGGACCCGCAGCCCAGCGCCGACGGTGAGTGGCCGCTCGTCGCTCTTCCCTGCCTGCTGTCCCGCCAGCCCGCCGGCGGCTGCCCCGGGCGCTGTGTGCTGAACTACTTAAGGGCTGGCTCTGGGGCTCCCGGCCGCCGGCGCTTCCCCCCGCGCCCTGCCGGGGGCGCGCGGCCGCGGTGGCCGGGCCGGTGACCGCGCTCGCTTTGTGCTCCGCGGGCGGCTCGGGGCGCGGGGTCGCGGCGGCGGCCGGGCCGGGGGAGGGGGGCTGTGAATGACTAACCCGGCGTCTGCACAGCTGCACCGGCCCTAATTCCCTGGCGCTCCGTCTCTGCCCCCCGCCCCCCGCCCCGGGCTAATCCATCATTCTGGGGCCGAAAACATCATTTCTCACGTTCTCCCCGAGAAACCCTCGTCGCCGGGCGGAATCCCAGCTCCGCGCGGCGCCCCCTCCAGTCCCCTGCGTTCACACCCGAGCTGCGGGACGGGGTAGGCAGGATGCGGAGTTGGGGAGCCCTGGAACTGTCCTACCGAGAAGGATATTCGCACCCTCGGACTCCGCGGTGGCGCCTGGGACGTCTCCGGGGGGGCACTGTGCTTTTTAACCTTCATTACAGTTCGGAGCAGAGCTGTCCCCGAGGAGGGGCGTGGATGGAGGGAGGTTTTCAAGGGCGTCTCATCGGATTGCAGAGGGCCCCGCTGCGTGTCCCCTGGGAGTGGGAGTTCACTGTGCGCCTTCATTCATCCGGAGAGTCAATCTTTTCTTTTCCCAGCAGGTGTTATCCGAAGCCGGTTTGGAACTTTTGGGAGTTTGGTTACTATTATGGCTTTAACAAATGCGTTAGTTCCTATTATGACTTTAACAAATGAGTTTTGATGAAGCGATGTCTGGAATGAGGTGGTCCCCGGGACCCTCCGCACCCGGCCAAGGGCTGGAGGCGGAGGGCGGGCGGGCGGTGGGCAGCGCGGCGGTGAGCAGTCCCCGTTCTCCCTGCCTCCCGCAGGTCCCTGCCGTGTCGCCTTCCAGGGTAGGATGTGGTGAAAGGATGGGGCTTCTCCCTTCCGGGGCTCACAATGGCAAGAGAAGATTCCGTGAAGTGTCTGCGCTGCCTGCTCTACGCTCTCAATCTGCTTTTCTGGGTGAGTCAAGCAGTTCCATTGCACCAACAGGTGGGGACGGCTGGCTCCGTTTTTTGCGGCCACCAGATAATGCGCCAAAAGGCATGGCTAAGCATTAATTAATTACATGGGATAACACCCTCTGTTTGTTAGAGAAGTAAAATTTGACCTTCTTAAAACGCCTTTGATCTAGCTCAAGTTCCATTTGTAATTAGAAAAAAGAAATCCACTCCTGGATCCTAGTGGCAGTAAAATTAGACTTGAAGTTAATCTGGGGATATAAATAAATGCACGTGCTTGTACTCGTAGATAAGAAAATTATGACATACTAGTTAGGGAACCGGTTATTTGCAGGAATTTTAGATAACTGTGCAGGCCATAAATTGTTTCTGTGTGTCACTCTAGACTGTAAAATCTGGTTGGGGCAAGTCTTAATATGTTTTTTTTTGTGGTAATTAATACCCAGATACCCTATCAAAAAACTGGGTACATTTTTCTAGGGGATTCCATACAGTCTGAAAGGTGGTTTTCATGTAACTATTTCTAAATTGGCAAAGTTTAAGGAATTTTGTGTATGTTTTTGGAAAATCTCATAGCCATTTAAGGAAATAAAATACATAAAATTTAACAGGCTCATGGAAATCTTTATGCTCTATGAGTTAGTGACTTTTTATGCCTTATGCCCAGGCATAAATGTTCATAAAGTGTTATTAAATAATCACATTATTATTTATAAAACTTAGGAAAATATAAAAGTTAAAACTGTGAAAGTTGCTTCATGAGGTTGTCATGCTTAAGCAAATTTAAAAAGTTTTTTTGTGTTCTTTTAATAATTTTATTTAAAGTTTGCTGTTAGAAATTTTAATGTGCAATTTATTTATTTGGCTGACTGGCTGGCATTGATCAGACCTTTTTTTGTAGGGCTATTACCTGTGGTCTCTAGAGGATGACAGTTTGGTTGAACTGCTACTTACAGATGTCACCATTTTAAGGGACAAATTAAACTTTACTTCAGTCAGTAATCTGAAAGATATCTAAAATGGCAGCATTTTTTTTAAATTAAAGCATGGAGTAGTTAAATTCACTATTTGGAAATATAAAATCACTAGGTGATCTTATTATATAGTTTTTAATTCTTAAAAGGTACATTTTAAAGTAGATCATTAAATTCCCTGCTTAGCTATCAGGTATCAAGGTTTTGAACTGTTTCTTAAAAACATGTAGTAATTATCACTCTTATTTACTAGTTTTTCACTTTTCTACATTATGCTTTTTGATTATAGAATCATCACATTCTACTACTAAAAGGAGCTTTAGAGATGGCCTGGTTGAACTTCCTTCCTTTGTAAGTGAGGAAATTAAGCACAGGTTAAGTGACTTGCCAAAGGTCAAATAGTCCAATGGTGGCGGTGCCAGGAACAGAACTCAGCTTTCCTGCCCCTAGACAGTGCGTTTAACTTTACCCTTGCTGACTTTTGAATATTGGAATTACTGAGATATTTTTGTTGCTCAATAGAGAATACAGTTATGGAAAATTTCTTAATAATTTGTATTGTGTGGAGGTAAAAAAGTTCCAAATCATTTAACAAAGTATTGCTCTTCTTAAAAATGAAATTTACTTAAAAATACCTATTCTTTAAACTCCTTCAGGGCACTTTGTGTCACCAGAAAATGTAAAATGTTATTTCTTTGTTGTTATCCTGCACTTCAACTTTGTAACTTTCTAATTTTGTGTATGTGTGTGTGTTCTCATTTATTTGGATTGCTTCTCTCTTTATCCAACCCTCTTCTCCCAGTGTCACTTTCTCTCCAACAAAGCAATCCAGGTTAACCATCTAGTGTGCATCCCTCTGTGTTTTAATTTGTTTCATACAAATTAAAATGCAGATTTACTCATTCCTGTCCACATATATGTATATCCTTTAATATACATGGATATTCATGATTTTTTTGTTGTTAAATTATTTTCTCATCTGGGTTAGAGTCCTAGGAATGGGATTGCTATGTCAAAAAATATGTGGTGTCAATAACAATAAAAACAAAAAAAAATAGCTAACATATCTAGCTAGCATACAAAATAGCTAACATGGAATTCTTACTATGTTTGCTAGGAACATTTAATGTCTCAGTTTCTCAGTCTGTAAAACAGGAATAATAGTTCCTATATTTTAGAGTTGTTTTGAGAAGGATTAGAGTTAATATATATAAAGCACTTAGAACAGGGGCACATAGTAAGTGCTATCTATACAGTAGTAGTGCTTGCAGTCGTTATTACTACAACTACTATAATAATGATTGGTTCTAGTAGAGTACCAAGAGGTGGATTGCTATTATCTTTGTAGTACTCATATTAGTATTAGTTATTGTTAGCAGTAGTACTGCTACTACTGCTACCACTACTACAATTCTTTTGACCTAGCCATCCTGTCCTGGGAATCTATCCTCTAGAAATAAAAGCACCAATATACACTATTTCGTGTACAAAAATATTTGTTGCCATATTACTAGTGTTATGGCACTTTTTGATTTTTGCCAATCTGAAAAGTTTAAAATATTAATCTCACTGTTACTTTGTTTTGTACCTCCCCCACTACCAGTAAGCACAAGCATCATTTTATATATATTTTCATATGTATCATTTCATTTCATATTCATCAACTATTTCATATTTATCATCTAGGTTTGCCCCATTGTCTTGAGTGTTGATTTCATTTATGTTATCTGTTGCTATAAAATAGTTAAACAAATTTTTATATGTTCTTTTAAATATAATTTTCTATAGAATTTTATATGTTCTTTTATATTATTTTTTTAAGCATCTGCATTTCTTGTCTTGGTTAAGATTTCTTTTTCCATATGAACTTTAAGATTATTTTATTCAGTTAAAACTATCTGTTGGGATTTTTGTTAGATTTACATAAAATGTATCATATGCTAACTTTGGGCAAGCTAGCATTATTTTTTTTAATGTTAAAGCAGTGTTTGCAGATCCTATATTTTATTTACAAGTCAGATCCTATATTTTATTTACAAGTCAGAAGGCTTGTGCTGGGCACATTCCTGGGCATCCTTAACATTACCCTCATGAAATTCTCATAACAGCCTTGTAAAATAGTTTTCTTTCTTCTTTCTTTCTTTTTTTTTTTTTAGGTAAAAAAAACTGGTACTCAGAGAAGTTCAGTTACTTGCTAGTAAGTAGCAGAACAGGAATTGAAAGTCCAATTTTGTTTTTTATTCAAGTGCAGTAGAAGTTTTACTGCTGGAACCAGTATGAATTTATTTGCAGTGGAGAAGTGAAGTAAACATCCTCACTAGGAAGGGATTAGCTGTCCACCTGCTCATTCCAAGTTCTCTCTAACAGTGCTTCTGAAACCTCACATTTGTGCATGTGAATCACCTGGGCATCTTGGTAAAATGTAGATTCAGATTTACTGTGTCTTGAGTTATGCCCAAGAGTCTGCATTTCTTTTTTTTTCCTTCCTTCCTTCCTTTCTTTCTTTCTTTCTTTCTTCTTTTTTTTTTTTTTTGAGAAATTGTCTTGTTCTGTCACCTGGGCTACAGTGCAGTGGCATCATCATAGCTCATTGCAGCCTCAAACTCCTGGGCTCAAGTGATCCTCCTGTGTCAGCCTCCCAAGTAGCTAGGACTACAGGCCTGAGCCACCCACACGCTGCTGAGAGCCTGCATTTCTAACAAGCTCCTCTGTGATGCCTCTGCTGCTGATCTAAGTGCCACAGTCTGAGGAGCAAGGCTTTAATACTGCCTGTTAGTTCTTACTGGAATTCTAGGTAGAACAAACCAGTGTGGCATATGAGCCCCACTTCATAAACCAGACTTTCATGTCCTGACTATGGAGAGGGAGATTGTTCTTCCCTCTAGTAGGCAAGATTGAGAAACCTGCCCTCATTACCCATGGAGTAAAAAGCTGTAGCCTTTTACTCTTCACTCAACATTTTAAATAGATTTATTTTTATCTGTTTTCACTGTATTGGCACCCTCTCCCCCTCTCTTCTTCATTAGGATTTTAGGAAAGGGAAAAATAAATCTTAATCAGAAAATCACTGGGAACTCATATAATATCTTTTATTGTTCTGGGAGTTGAAAATCAAACAGGATTTTTTTTTTCAGTAAAGAAGTGTATGTTGAGTATTATTATTATTATTTTTTTTAAGTATGAGGCGTAGTGTCTAAGAAGAAACACTCCACAGCACATTAAAAATCACAAATGCTCTGTGTTCTCTTTCTTGCTAGGGATCCAGTCACTTTGATTTGCCATGTGTTGAGTGTCTCTCCCACCTTCTGTAGAAGCAGGATTCTGGTACCTTTGTACTGGGATTGGCAAAGGGAATTGGGCTTTCTAGGTTTTCCATGAGTGTTGTGGGTTTGTAATGGGACGGGCACACAGGAGACCCTGCAGGTAGGTGAACAGCCCCGAGATCTCTTTTGAGACCACGATTCACATTCTCTCCATGATGGATCCAGGGCATGAATTATTTTTACTTCAAATTTATCACATTTTTACTATAAAAAATGGCATAGTATTTAAGGAACTGAAAGTTTTCTTTCATTTTAAAAATGACTCCTGCAGCTTTATGATATAACTCTGTTCTTAGATGATGACTGGAATCACAAATGTGAATAAATATGGTTTTCTTTGAAAATTCCTGAAATTGGTAAACATTTCACATACATCAAATATATATTTCTTTATCATTTCCTAAAGGTATTATATTCCATCTGTGGTTTTTAATTCCCATTTCTCACCATCATATAATAGCCATTGTTTTTCATGAACTATTACTAAAGACATTGGCAATAGGGAGGAAATACCCTGATTAAATATGAAAAGAAACTTATAAAAGAAAGCCTCAAAAAGTAGACAGGAAATCTAGTTCATGCAGTTGGGATATATGTGAAGTACATGAAACAGCAGGAGGCTCAATGTTCTGTATCTTTTTCTCTGGCCATCTATAGTAAACCACAGGTGCTTGACTCGTGCAGACCCTAAAGAGTTAGATTCTTGGCAAGTGGAAGTTTGCATTCACAGGATGTAGTCATATTAAAGTAGTACAATTTAAATGGATAGCCTCAATTTTATACTATGAATGGTATTCAAGTTTTCTTTAACTCTTCCTAAGGAATAGTGGAGAGCCCTTCAATAAATATTTGTGCTCTTTTAAAATAAACTTTAACCGTGAAAAATTCCTTTGGTCTCAGGGCAAAGCTGCTATACTTTTTTATACATCGCAGCTCAGCTGAGCAAAGACTTGAACTACTGTATGCCTCTTAAGAAATGCTTTTTTGAGAAGTACATGGAAGATTCTTTGTAGCACGTCCTGCTGTAGACTGAGCAATAGGCTCCTCACTCGTAGATTCCACTCAGGGAATAATCCTGAGCTGGGACATTGGGGAAGAGGAATTTATTGCATTTGGACTACACAGAAACTGTTATGTAGAATGAGGCATTTTATCCTTCTTTTACCTTTAGTGCCTATGGGGTGACCATGTCCTTTATCATGAAAACCAGGAAAATGTGGAGAATGAAATGAAGGGATGTCTCTACCGAGAATTACGCCAGAACAGCAGAGGCTTAAAGTAGGTCTCTACTGGTCAGAGCAGGTTGCATGGTCACCCTGTCTATATGGAAATATGATGATCTGTAAAAACTATCAGTTGGAACAGCTCCAAGGTGCTGTTGATTTATTCTGCTTTAATTAATTGATGTGCATGCTTAAATGACACCCACAAGTAATCTCCGGACTTCATTTGAGCCATCATTTATGTTGTCTGTTTTTTCACAGCAGTAGCAAGTAGTCTCATCTGTTTGCTCTCTTTTCTCCTGCCCACCCCTGGTAGAGGGAAGCAGGAAGGCACGGCTGACAAAAGGCAGAGAGTAAAAGGCAACATGAAACAGACGGGTGACTAGGCTGTGCTTACCTTGCACTGCCAGCCTCCAAATAATCAAGAATTGATCTTACCTTTACATTTTAATAAATAACAATTGAAATCCTTTTTTTTTTTTTTTTAAGAAGGAAAGCTTCTAGTCCAATTTCTCCATTTCTGAGAGGAGCAAACAAAGGTTCTGAAGGTTTGAATTATTCGTCCAAGTTCTCTTTGTAGAGACAAAACTGTAACTAAGATCCAGATCTCTCTTTTGCATTCTGCTCTTTGCTAACAGAGTTGACATTAAAAAAAAGTTCAGGTAGGTGGTTTTAGACAGCTGCCACCCTTGAGCAGAAATTATTTGTGTCACTGTCATCTTATGTGAGACTATATGTTATATGTGGCAGACAGTTGAAGGATTTAAAAGCCTGCTTTTCGACTGTGACCTTACTATTTTGTGGAAATTATAGGTATACATTTCATAATAAATCTGGGGAATGTGCATACACATACTGTTCTGATTCAGAAAGCAACTTGATTCAAGACTTGTTTTTACATAATTAGATTCAAGCAAAACCAGGCCATGTCCCCAACACTGCAAATTTCATATTTCTAAATGTTAACAGCTAGCATTTTTTAAGCATTTTAAAAGACAGAATGTGGCAAATGTCCTGCCAAGTAATATCTTAAATATATTTCTGTAAAGTAATACTTGTGTTATTTCCTAAATATATCCTTGGGCTTCAGATAAATGTTGCAATACTAGAAAAAAGGTAAGGCACTATAAGCCTAATTACATATGATAACTACAATGTTCCTAATAATTTAGCCACTGTAAGTGACAATTGAAGAATTATTTTCATAATTATTTTGGAAAATTAGCAGAAAATACCGTTATTGGTAAGGAGTTCTGAATTGCTCACATAAGTCTCAGTTCTAGGTTTAATAACATCAGGATTAATTACTGAGGTGACCTAGTCTCCTTTTAGTTTAGTTTCTTGCTCTAGGCATGCACTATATTTGTTGTTGCTGTTATCATTTTCTCAACCCCAGTGAGTGTGCAATGCTTGGGAACACTCTTGTGCAAAAAAACAGCATGACAGAGTAGGATGCAAAGTTTATAGTTTAAAGGACTTTTGAGAACAGCCTAGGCAACTTCCCACCAGATACATAAATCTTTGACTTTGTCACTCAGCAAGCATCTCTCTACTAGAAAACTTCCAGTGACAGAAAGCTTAGTTCTTGTTAAAACATCTCTAATTTTGTTAAAGATCTCCAATAGCTTATCTAGCAAGTTGAAATCATCTCCCTTTAATCTAATTATTTTCTCCCTCATCCACCTAACATATATTGGGCCCGACGACTGAACCTGGTACTTTGCTGTGTGATGGGGAGAGAAGCAATGGTCTGTGCCCTCCACTGGGGTGAGACAGATGGAAAATAGGATAACTGCTCCATGAGGCCTCGACAAAGAACATCGAGAGGGAGGAGGTCTGTGTGTAAGGAGGGAGTTGGGAGAAAATCTTTACACGCTATCTGATGTTTAAGCAGGGCTTGAAGGAGGACTAGATATTGCTCAGCTCATGAGGCAAAGAAGGCTGGGGCAGGACGGCATTCTAGGCAGAGGGAACTGCGTGAGTGAAGAAGTGGTGGGAGACCTGTGTGGCGTGTTTTGGGGACGTGCAAGCACTTTTGCTGTTGTCCCTGTACAGCATGTGTGTGGGAGGGAGCTGGCAGGAAACAGGGTTGAAGAGAGAGGTTAAAGGGTAGCCGAAGAGGGCCTGGTATGCCCTGTTCAAGAGGTTAGGAAATGGGAGTCGGGGAGGAGCCATGAAGGGCAGCTATAAGCAGAAAACCAAGAGTAAGTTAGAGGCGGACTCTGTGAGCTGGGGAGTGCCATCATGAAGGAATTATAATTGCCTGGCTGCAGAGGATGAAGGTCTGCACTAGCCAGAAGCGGCAGGAAAGGGGAGGAATTCACCCGACGCATTGCGGGAGCACTGGTGGGGCTGAGGAAGAGGGAGAGGTTCAGGCTGCCTGCCAAGTTGCCAGTGTATGTGATTGAAGGATTGATTAGAGCATTTACTGAGGTAGGAGAATCAGTGAGAAGGACATGCGGGTTTTGAGAGGAATGGAGGTGAGTTCAGTTTCAGAGATGTCAAAATTGAGAATGGCCACCGTAGTCCAGTCGGTAGCTTATCACAGAGCTTCCTCCTGTGTTCATTTGGTAGACTTTGAAATGTCTGAAGATTCCATTTCTGAACTGATTTAAGAGTAGTCTAATCTTTTAAACTGACTGAGGAAGATCAAGAGAAAGCCCTTAGGTCGCAGTGACTTGGAATAATAATAGGTAATATATGTGAGTCTTACTCTGTTTCTTCGTCATATAGATTGTCTGTGAAGTGGGACTTATTTTTATAACAGTTTATAGGTGAGAAAACTGGGACTTAGGAAAGACTACACGGCGTGCCCAATATCATATAGCTAAAAAGGGGGAAAGCTGGAATTCCTAACTGGAATTCAGAATTCAGTGGCTTCCCACTGTCATTATGGTCAAGACCAGACACCTCAAAATGGCTTCCAAGACCCCATGTGATCTGACCCCCCTGCCTGCTTTTCTATTCTCACCATGTGCTAATTTCTCTTGAACTTTTCTGTCCCAGTGACACTTACAAGGTATTTAAAGACCCAAATATAGCCAGTTAGAGGGAGAACACATGACCACAGATTCAGTCAAGGAGTCCATGGTCCTCTGCATGTTTTAATAGGCTCTGCTATTAATTAGGTATGCTAAGGCATCAAATCGGGAGATGGTTTTTGCAAAGAGAGTTTATTGTACTCACAGATCCCAAAAGAGGGAGTACATGTCTCACTATGGGTGACCAAGAGGGGAAGTGCCAGGGTTGGTCACCAGGCAGAGGGAGAGATGGGAACTGTGGGCAGTTCTTTTGCTGTGGTTTCTATGAGAAGGAATGGGTGAGGCGTGTAAGCAGGCTTAGGATTGGTCAGTTTGAGTAATTGGCCCTGGGGTGATTAGTGGCAGGTGTGCAGTGGCCCTGAGTGTGAGAGCCTGATAAGGGAGGTGCGTGGGGGTGTCCACTCTGGATTGGTAGATTTGTATTTGAAAAATGCATTCCTGGGAGTGATCTCCTTCTGAGGAGGGAGTGGGCACTGAGGGAGGCAGGGGCCAAGGCAAGGTGATGCGGGCTGTTATCAGGTTCTCCAGAGCAACATGTGTCCGGCACATGCGTGCAGAACAGACGTTAGAGCATCAGGTTGGCAGAAGCCAGAAACAGGGCTAATACACTGTGGCTGACCCCCTCGGTAACTTTTATGAGGTTTACAATCTGTTCATTTCCAACAGAAATGAGAATAATAATCGCTAGCCTAACTCTCCTCTGAACTGTGGTCTCAGGGTTCTTAACCTGTCTTAGGCCATTGACTGCTATGGCAATCTTGTAAAACTTATGGGCCCATTTTCAGAATAAGTGTATTTAATGAGCAAAATAAAATGTATCCACGTATAAAGAAAATTAACCATGTTGAAATATAGTTGTGTTTGCAAATTAAGAACCACTGCGCCCCTATTCACCAAAGAATATAGCTCAGACATTTAGACAGAGCGTGGCTTCTACAGACTACCCACAGCCCTCCTTTGCTCATTCCTAAACCTGGCAAACAGTTAATGCCTAAGCCTGGAGCTCCAAAGCCCAAAGGCCTGGATTTGAGTCCCAGCTCTGCCACTTGGGGTCTGTGAGACCTTCAACAGGTTACTTCACTATTCTGTGGTTCATGGCACTTTTTACAATCTATAAATATCTCTTTTGTATACTTATTGCTTATGCCTCCCAAGAGGCTCCATGAAGGCCAGGATGTTGTTTCTCTTATTTATTGTGAGTCTCTGATTCTTGCCTAGTACAAGGCATGTAGTAGGTGTTGAGCAAATATTTGTAATGCCTGATGGAAGAGTGAACTCACTAGCTGATTTTCCAAGCAGATAGCCATACTCCACTGTTCAAGAGGCTGCAGAGCCTTACCTGTGCTGCTCACCTTATCCAGAAAGCATGTTTCATGGCCACTGCTTGAGTCAGCACAGACTCATTCCTATCTTATATATTCATTATATCAGCATTTATAGCTAAAGCTGTAGCACAGAATGGTAATTGATGTTCATTAAGATGCTACAAGTTGTTAAAAATCAGGTTAAGTTGGATTTCACTATACTGTGCTTATGGAGATAAGTATAAGGACAATTTGAAAAGATTGCCATCAAACTAGGAAAGTCCTCCAGAATTTAGGGGTTAATATGTTATGTGGCTTTTAGAATAGCTTCCCAGAAAGATTCATTCTCAACATGTTTTAGCTTTTTTTTTAATTTGTGAAATTTGAAAAACTTAAAACATATACAAAAATAGAAAGCACAGTATAATTAATCCACAATTACTCATTACCCAGTTTCAGTAATTGCCAACATACCCTCTTCCACTCCCACCTGACCCCCCACTGGTCAAGATTATTTATTAAACCATATCTCAGTCATCATTATATTTCATTTATAATTACTTCAGTATATATGCCTAGAACATAAGGAACCTTTAAAAAAATAAACAATCCATCGTACCTAACATGATAAAAATAATTTCTTAAAGTTTTTAAACTTCCAGTCAGTGTTAAAATTTCCCCAGTTGTCTCATAAATGTTTCTTTGCAGTTTATTTGTTTGAATGTGGATCCAAACCAGGTCAATATATTGTACTGGGTAATCTCTTAGTCTCATTTAATCTATAACAGTTTCTCTTTCTCTCTTTTTCTTTTCCTACTTGCCAGTGTTTCTAATTGAAGAAACAAGGTCATTTGTTCTGTAAAATTTCTCATATTCTTGATTTTGGTATGGCATTTAACAAGTTTAATAATACTGCCTTGTGAGTTGTATTTAACTCATGCTAGTTTTGAGCCCAGGGCCTCGTGAAGCATATGTAACTCACACGTCTCTTCACCTTGGGAGCCACATGGACTATTTTTCAAGTTGCATATAACTCACCCACAGAAAACAATAAAAAATAACAACCTTTTCATTAAATTAGAAAGGATCATTTTGTTTTTGAAGTTTTTATTCTATTTTATTTAATAAAACACCATGGCCCCAAGGAAATTTTTTTTTTTCTAGTGTGGCAGTCAATGTATTAAATTTATCCCCTTTATTTCCTACAAACTGATAGTGCTGGAGACTTGCTTAGGTTCAAGGTTGACTCTTGGTAAAAATACTTCAGAGGAATTTCTGTGTACTTCTGATTGATTGCATCCTCTTGGGGACATATTATGTCTGGTTGTGTCTTTTTGTGATACTGAGATTGATCAGTGGGTTGTCCTTTTGTCAGCTGGTTCTCTCCACCCTAAAAATCCCCATCAGCCTTTCGTGTGATGCAGGGGTTCTCAACTCTGCCTGCATGTTAGAACATCTGTGGAGCTGTTACATATTCCTGATGCCCAAGCCCCATTCCCAAGAATTGGTCCAAGGTAGACCTGGGCTCCATAAGTTTTTGAGTCTTAAGTAATGCTAATGTACAGACAGAATTGAGAACCACTGACCTGAAAAATTTGGCATCCACTGAGGATCTTTTCCTAGAGATCCATTATTCAGTAGGGGTTGTTAAATGGTGATGCTCTAGCATGCTTTCTGCACATATCAGCAGAAATTCTTCTAAAAAAACTTTCATTAAGCTTTGGCTCTCCCTTTAGTTGTACAGGAAATGTAAGATAGATATAAATAGTGGATTCTTATTAGTTTTCTGAATAATGAGTGTCCAGCATTCTACAAAGTGGCCAGTGAGCTTTGTTTAAGTATTATGAGTTTATAGATTTTAACACATTTGGTATATTTCAAACAATTGCATTTATTAAATAATATTACCATTATTTTAACGCTCAAATGGTTTGAATTTTAGCCAATAGAGGCCATTCTAAATTAGCCACTGTGACTTTTTTGACAGTGTTTTATTGCTCTAGTAGTAGTTTTTAATTGCTTCCTTGCTCTTAAGTATGACAACATGTTTTAGGCTGAGCTTATATGTTTGATAATTTAGTTGTTCTGCAGCCTCCTCATCTTGTGCAGTTTCTATTCTGAACCTGGAATCAACCAGGTTGTTAGGCTAATTTTAAAATTAAAATCTGAATTTTTAAGCTAATCCTGCAATGAATGTTACATAGATCATTCGTAACCAGTTTGTGTTTTTCTTCTCTCTAGTTAATGTCCATCAGTGTGTTGGCAGTTTCTGCTTGGATGAGGGACTACCTAAATAATGTTCTGACTTTAACTGCAGAAACAAGGTATGGAATTCTTTCATCAGATTTTCTCAGGTGCTGGTTTTTAGTAACTTTACCCTTAGCTGTTTATTTGGTAGTGCTCGTCCACAGTCTTTTAGAAAGCTGTTTCCTGCCATAGCAACCTTTGCTGCAGACACTTGCATTTTCTAGCATTCTTGTTAAGGTATGCCACTGGTCCTAGAGGGGATCAGGTGGCAGTACGTTCATATAGACATTTCTGGGGATGGTGATAACCAGGCACCTTTCCTCCTAACAGTGTGTCAGCCATATCATATTTGTGAATAAAGGACAGCTTAGTTATTAATACTTTTCCCTAAGAAAATCACCTTGAGCTTTTTCTTCCTTCCATATTCCTGGGCTAATAAAAACCAAACCCCAGGATGCCATTTTCTTTCTCAAATTTCAAGGGTTGATCCACTAATATCAGAAGGGATAAATTACTTTTAACTTCCTCATCTTTGAACGGGGATTGTAATACATGCCATCTGAATCGTGGTAAGGATTAAATGAGATACATTTTTGTAAAGTCCTTGACACAGGGGAGCTTGGTAATGGTTCATTTTTATTATCATTATTATTACTGGTTCTGGGTAATGAATTTTTCTTAGTGTTCTAGCAAAAGTCGTCCCTACCTCCTTCTTTCTTTTAATGTAGATTGATTTCCCTTTGCATAGCAGTCATTCACATTTTGAGGATCAGCTGTCCGGAAGCAGGAAAGTGGTACACAGGGAGTCAAAGATCACGGAAGAGGAAAGAGATTCCTCCCAGCTGGGAAATAGCAGAGGAACCCGTGTGATTTATTTAGGCTAAGGCTTTAGAGCTAATAATAGATTGACTTTTTATTGAGGTCACTTATATTATATTTTAAATGAGTTGGGGTAGGAATACTACCACTTGTACAAAAAGAAAAAAACTAAACAAATCAAAAACAAAAATAAAGCAAGCAAATAAACATAAAAACAATAGCACAGCCATTTTGAAAATAGCAATATGGTCCCTAGTTTTGAAGGCATTATAATTTAAAGAATTATTAACATAAATCACAGTTGTATCTTGTGCTGTGTCTTGGGTGAATTTTGATCATATTTTATCTATAATATGACTTTATTTTTCTATTTTCAGGGTGGAGGAGGCGGTCATCTTGACTTACTTTCCTGTGGTTCATCCGGTCATGATTGCTGTTTGCTGTTTCCTTATCATTGTGGGAATGTTAGGATACTGTGGAACGGTGAAAAGAAATCTGTTGCTTCTTGCCTGGGTATGGTGTTTATATCTTCTCTTTATTGTAGTAAAAAAGACCAATCGGAAATGTATTATTTTTCCATCAGTCCACAAGATTAGGGAACAGTGATAGCAGTAACAACATCCTGTGAGAAGGGAAGCTTTCTTTCCGTGAGAGGTGATTTCAATACAAGTGTTTGCTGTACTCACATGATGAGGTATGGAAATACATACACGACTGAATTATTTCACTCTGGCTGTGTGCTGACATTTTCATTAGCAAGTATGAGTTCTTTCTAGTGTCATTGACCTTATTACCACTCAAAAAGGCCCCTTGGGACTAGAACTGAGAAGTCATAATGGAACTGTTTCTTTTTTCTTTCTTCTTTTTTAAAAACCAACCCCCCATAGAAACCCACATGGAAACTCAGGAGGTGAGGTAGCAGACAAAGGTTATAATCTTGGCACTGCCTTTACCTAGTTTAGTGGACATAAGCAGGTTTCAGTTTCTATAATCTTATTTGTTGTTGTTTTTAAACTCTGAAAGAGTTGGACCTAGATTACTTCTTAAATTCGTTTCATCATTCAAATTCTATGATCAGTCTTTTAGTTCAAAAATCGGCAAACACTTTTTTTAACATCAAAAATTTGAATCAATTAAAATGCCATTTATATACAGATTTTTAGAAGAACACTGAGCGTATAAAATACTGTGTACTCATGGCATTAGGTAGTGAGGCTGCTACATAATTGCAGATATGTAAGTCTGCAAAATTAATCCACTGAGCATATGCCTTTCTTTGTAGTAGGGCTCAACCCTGGCTGTGCACTAATTTCATGTAGGGAGCTTAAAACAACTTGAGTGGTGTGCTGGTAAACTGGATCTCTGGGCAGACAAAAGCCTTGATTTTTTAGCATTTGAGGATTTCCATAGGGTACATTCTCCCAGCATGGTTGATTTCAAGTTACCTACATGGAGTCACTGAATGTGGAGTTGGGGACAGCTGAGCACAAATTGGCTCTTAGGAGCCAGCTCCCACGCACTCGTGCTTGACCAGCTCCTGTGCCAAGCCAATTAAAACAGAATCTTAGTGTCAGGCTGAACGAAAGCTTTGCATTTCACAGGGACAACCTGTGTTAATGTATTCTTTGGCTTCTTGGAGGATAACTCTTCAGGTCAGTGACTGCAAAACACAAAGTACGTTAGAAAAGAAACCATACTCAGAGAAGGGGAAGTGTGCCTCCTGCCTTACTTCTCTCCACATGGATATACGGTGAAAAGGAGAGTAGTGGAAAGTTTGGAATCTGATTTTGCAATTTATGATATTTGGGCGATCATTTAAACATAAACTAAAAGACTTACTTTATACAAACCTTCTATAACTCGAGAGATATATAATGTATTTTAAACTTGAAATAAAAAGTCTTGGAATTCTTTTTTCAAACCACAGTCTTAATGATGATGTCTCACTTATATAACCAATTTAAGTATGACCGCTATTTTCCCCCTCCTCCCAACCTTTGTTCTGGAAGAGGCCTGTGCAGTGTGTTGTGTAGGGATGGGGTCAGGTATTTCATGGAACCACAAAAGATTTTGGGAACACATTTTGAAAACCATTTGTGCATTCCACTTGGCTGCTTAAGTGTTAGTAAAACAGGTTGGAAAAAAACATAATTTGTCCTGCTTACTTGAAGTAGGACAAGTCATAGACTTGTGAATGAGAGTCTAGTTTGTGATACTGGAAAGAGCCTTATAGTACAAAAGTAGCATGGAAGACTAAGGTTCTCAGGGCCACTAACTTATCCATTCATTCATTCTTCAAACACTTAACTAAGCACATGTATACTACCAGTGTGTGTGATACACAGACAATTCCACTACTCTTTGATAAGACTTCTAATAGGGTTTACACCAGGTGCTCGGAGGCCAGAGAGGAAGAGCTCTAAACTCAGCCTCAAGGGGTCAGTGGGAGGATGACGAACATAGATTGATAACTGCCTTTTCCATCCCCCCCTTTGCTTGTTGGATGTACTCTTTTCCACGAAGCAGCATTTTGTGCATTGCTGTTCTGTGTGTCCATCTACATCCTGGTTATTGCTTCCTTTTGTTGCCTTTGACAGTTCATTCCCCATTGCCATTGGGCTGCCTCTTTTCTCCTGGCAAGTTTCTAGATCCTTACTCTGTCTAGACCCACCACAGCTTCTCCCTTGCTAAAGAATGATCTGTGGTCTCAACTCCTACTTATCCATCACTCAGCAACCAATCTGCCTCTGATCTGCTGCTCAGGCAGTTTCTTCTTTGGCTTCCAGAAAGCCCCCTCCTCTAAACAGCTGCCAGGTCCTGCCAGTTTTGAATCTACAATCTTGGGAAGTTGTCCCTTCTTTTCTATTCTCATTTGGGATGCCCAAGTTCAGGCTTTCCTAACTTCTTGCTCAGACAGGTGCAGAGCACCATAACTAACTTCCCTGCCTCCGTTGTCTCCTTCTAATCTACGCCACACCAGTGCTTCTAGGTTAATCTGATGCAACTGCGATCACATTATTCCTCTGTTCCAAGAACTCGAGAGACTCCCTATTGGGTAATAAAGTGTTTACAGGTACCTCAAACTTGCATCAAGGCCTTGTCTAGTCCAGATGTATTTTCTGATCCCTGAACAAACTTTTCTTGCTTTGGTCTTCCCTGCTTTTATTCTGAATGTCTTTTTAGATGGAATTTTTTTCTTAGTACTTCTGCTAAAATATTACCAGCCCATTAAAACTTATCTGCAATGCTACCTCTTGAATTAATAATAATGACAATGATGATGATGGTAATTAACATAGTTAACATTTCTCAAGTGCTTACAGTGCCAGACACCATAGAGTTTTACATGAATTTTTTTACATGGAGAGTTTTATATAAATTAATTAATTTTATCCTCTCCACAATTGTACTGAGATAGGTGCTATTATTATTCACTTAATATACATGAAGAAATGGGGCACAGAGAGGTTACGTGACTTGCCTAAGTCTGCACAGCTAGTAAAGGGAGGATCTGGTATTCAGACCATGGCAGTCCAGTTCCAACATTTGTAACAATTTGGCCATTTTACTCCATAATTGCAGACTTTTCCTAAGTGCTTACAAATGTGTCTTGCATTGTAGAAAACATTCTATGTATGATTGTTCATTTTAAACCTGACAACAATCATCTGAGATAGGTAATTATTAAATAAGATTCAGAAAGGTCAGTAATATGCCCAAGGTCACTCAGCAATAATTGGATAGAGCTTGGATTCAGACCAAACTTGATTGCCAAGCCCATTCTCATAGGGCCTTTGCTGATTTCTTCAATAGACTCTTTTCAGCTTTTGAAGTCCAGTGTACTGCCCTTATTATAAATTTCCTTTTTTTAATAATCAGTGCAAACTACTAGACTATAAACAACTTATTAATATGAACCATTCACTTGGCTCATTGCTTTAATAAATGTTTATTAAATTGAGTAATGGACAAAACATTAGAAAAGTGAGAGGATTGACCAGTACATCAAATTGAGGGTGGTACCTGGAAGTCAGTAGCACGAGTAAGAATTTAATGGAGGAAGCTGGATATTAGAAAGATCTGGACTCAGAGGAAATGGCATTTGAGCAGGATGTGACATGATATTAGGTCTTTGGCACAAATATTTGTAAAGCAACTCTCATAGTTTTTTTTGTCTTTTGTGACCTTTAGCCTTTTATCCTAACTTAAAAAAAATTTAGGAAGTTTCTTACTTTTATTTTTGATGTAAATGTTTAAACAAGCAGAATGCATTCATCCAACTTGTCCGTTTCTCTGTATTCAAAGTTTTATTTCACTTTGAAGACCTGTAAACCAGATTAGTTTGAGAAAGCTATTATTATTTTTTTTTTGAAGATAATTGGTATCTCTGAGAGCTGCCGTATCTCTTGAATGATTATTAAAAAAGGAGCTGGCAGCCGGGCTGTTGTGCTATTCAAACAAAAGTAAAAATGCCATTATTCATCAGACTGGTCAAGAAAAAGTGATAGAGCCTCCCTCAAAATAGATATTTATAAACAACTTCCCCCTATCCCCCCAACGCCCCAAAAAGTGGCAACAAGAAACCTCTGCACGCTAAGAGGCCACTTATTAGAAAATATTTGTAATAAACCTTGGTCATGAATTTCAGCCTTCTTTTGAATTATAGGTTTATAGATATAAGTTGTTAAAACACTAATTTAAGGTCCTCAAATAAAACATTGCCCAATTAAATTGAATTTCAGATAAACAATGAATGATATTTAAGTACGAGTATGTCCCGTGCAACATTTAGGGAATGCATATACTAAAAAATTGTTTGTTATTTATCAGAAGTTAAAATTAAATAGGCATCCTGTGTTTTTATTTGTTGAATCTGGCAACCCTACTCTCATTAGGTTTGTTTTTAGTAAGTGTGAAACTGTCATAGAACAGAAACTTCTTTATATTTATATGAGGAGATTAAGAATAATTAAATTCTAATTATAATGGGAAAACAAGCCAAAAATGAGTAGGAAAAGGAACTGGAATATGTCATGACTTTCAAAGTAATTTCAGCAGCAGAAATTCCTTCTCTTTAAAAGAGAAATTGAAGGTAAATGGAAATTGATTTCAAGCCTTAGATGGGTACTTCCCAAGGCTTTAGCGGTAGACTAAATGAAATTCATTTATTATTGCAGTTCTACCTTGCTATTAACACAGGCATTAGGAAAGCAGTGCCAGCTCAGGGGGAATGTAAACAGATTGAACAGACATGTTTACGATGTCGACAACAGCTGAGTGTCATCATCGGGAGATCATCATTTGTCAGACAGTGATGCTAATATATGCTCCTCTGCCAGCAAACCACAAGTAGTCGAGCGCTGGTCAGAAATTAAGTTGGTACATGCTTAAAACGCCTGAATTATGCTTAAAGGAGAAGATTTTTTCCCCCAATTTCATTATTCTAGAGAATTTGCATATGGCTGTTGATTGTGTGGAAACATTTTTAAAACTTTATTAAAATATAGTGTGATTGAACCAGATCTGACTGATTTCCTTAATGGAAATCAAGTAAATTTTTAATGGCCGTGGAGAAATTTTCCCTCCTTAATTTTTTGTTTAAAATTATAATACAAAACAGAAATGCCTTTAAATAGTACTTAATTTTCTACGGACTGTTTAAGGTCTCTCTTGTATAGTTATAAATTTTATAATTATATAGCTAGTCATAAGTCATTAAGTTAAAATTAAACTATTTGGTTGAATCTCTTTATTGTTTCATTTATATTTTTGGTTGATAGCCTAGCAACTTGATTTCTAAATGAAGATGTATCATATCATTTACTGTATGTTCAGCATCTGCCCAGTGTTTTACGTTTGTTTTCTCAGAAAATACTCATAGTAACTATGTTAGATTTATTTTACAAATGAAGGAAACTAGCATGCCCAAAGATACACAGCTGGTAGTTGCTGTCATCAGCATTCGAATGCACTCTATGCCCAAAGCCAGTGTATGTTTCACTACACCACACTACTGTTATGATATATTTAACTATAATAATTACTGACCTTATTTCTGTAAGGCTTAACTATGCTTCATTTATTACTCCAAGGCATTCAGTAGTTATTTAATTTTTAAAAACATAATCTTTTAATATCCTTATTATAAAAAGAATTCTAAAAATTCTACTGTAGTTATTATTCTCTCATATTCTGTCAAAGAGTCAAGCAGTTTCTCCTTTCCTTTCTCCCTTTCTCACTTTCCATTCTCCTTTTCCTTCCTTTTTCCCTCCTTAAACAGGTATTGCGTGCCCAGTCTGTGATAGACACTTGAGAGAGACAACAATGAAAGGGGAGAATAGAAAGAAAACAACAAAGCAAAATATAATAGTAAATTTATAAATAACTTACTGTGGGAACCCAGAATGAGGAGTGATTGGAGACTTCCAGCAGGTTTTATTTTGGATGTTAGTGTTTAAACAAGCAGGATGCATTCATCTAAATTATCTGTTTCCCTGTATTCAAAGTCTTTCTTTGAGAGAGAGTCTTTATTTGAGCTGGATATTGAAAATGCATATGGGTTTTCTGGTAGAGAAAGGGAAGAAAGGGGATTTAATGCAACATGAAGAGTGTGTGTAAACACGGAGGAATGAAGGGAAGTGGCAAGTTAGGCAAAACTTACTTAGAAATTCTGTATGGCCGTGGAGTCTGTGTCCAGTGAGAAGAACATGAAGTAAGTCCAACTGTGAAGGTCTTTTTGGGAGGGTCTGATTTTATCCCTTGGGATATAGAGAACCAATGGGTGTTTCCAGCTTGGGATGAAATGATAATTCACATTTAGGGCAGGAGACAACAGGAAGACTTGTTAGTGATTACACTATAGACTTCAGAAGCCGTGCATAAGGTATGAACTAAGACTTTGGGAGCTGCAGGAAGGTGGATGAAAACAGTAGACCTTACTGACATAGAATTATGGATAAAGCACTTACATGACAGTAATGTTTATATTACTTGACATCAGGAAATGAGGAGTCATTCAATATTTATACATTTTTCATATAATAGAAACATATCTATCCAATACATGCACTTTATTTTGACTTGTTAACTAGAATTCTTGAAAAGCTATGGTTTTTAAAATTTTATGTGTGATTATCAAATAATAATTGTATATATTTATGGGGTATACAGTTTGATGTTTCAACAATATATGTGTACATTGTGGAATTATTAAACCAAGATAATTAACACATCTATCACCACACCTACTTTTTTGTGGTGGTGAGAACATTTAAAATCTACCGTTTTGGCAATTTTGAAATACGCAGTACATTATTATTAACTATAGTCATCCCTCTACTGGGGACCGCAGTAGAGCAGCTGTCCCCAACCTTTCTGGTACCAGGAACTGGTTTCATGGAAGACAATTTTTCCATGGACCGGAGGTGGGGGGGGTTGAGGGGTCGAGGGAGATGGCAAGCGATGGATGGGAAGTGGCTGTAAATACAGATGAAGCTTCGCTCACTCACCTGCTGCTCACCTCCTGCTATGCTGCCTGGTTCCTAATAGGCCGCGGACTGGTACTGGTCTGTGGCCCTGGGCTGGTGGACCGCAGCAATAGATCACTAAAATTTATTCCTCCTAAGTAAAACTTTATACTCTTTGACCAACATCTCCTTTTACTCCATCTTCCCTCCCCCAACCTCTGGCAACCACTGTTCTGCTCTCTACTTCTATGAGTTCAACTTCTTTAGATTTCACATTTAAGTGTGATCAGGTGGTATTTGTCTTTCTGCCTGGCTTATATCACTTAACATAATGTCCTCCAGGTTCAACCATGTTATAACAAATTTATCATTTATCTTATCATTTATCATTATTCACACATGCCTTTCTTTCTCTGAATGTTGAGCATGACTGTGAATCAGGTTATAGCATTCACAATGAATAGTTTTCTTACACTTTTTCTCTTTGGAAAAAAATATTTTTAGTTGAGGAAGAAAGTGTATTTGCTTGAATATATTTAACAAAAAAAGAAAAGAAAAGAACAAGCCTGTTACTTGTAATAAATATTTATATATGTGAATTTGTAAAATTTGAAGGAACTATTTTCTTTAATACTCTTTTTAACAAATAGGGTTTGTGGTTATTCTGGAGAATATACAAAAATAAGTTAAAGTGCATATCTCATTTGAAAATAAAGGTAAAACAATGAAAAGAATGTGTTTGGAAGGAGATACTTTCACAGGCATCGAGTTATAGATAGGTTCAAAAGTTATTGACAGATATTAAAGTATGAGTTTTCTTTCTGCCTAATAAAATGTCATCTTTTTAAACTCCCAGTTTCCTAACTTGTCTTGTAAAATGTCTTGCCGCGAGGATGCCTTCTATACTGAATTCATGCCCCTCTTGTGTTTGGGAAGGATCTGGACACATCTGGTGTGTGGTCTGAGTAAGAGGCATGATCTAGGTTAGAACTGAGTCTAGTATTATTTTGGCTATGTTGCTTAGAATATTTCGAAGGCACCTTCCTATCTGTGTTTTCATGTACAGATTTTGGTAATGAGGACCCCTGCCTCACATTCTGAGGAATGGCCCAATAATCTGTAGAGATAGCCTCTTTAGAGACCAGTAACACCCTGTAAATCTTCTGAGATAGGGCTGAGCTTGCACACTTGAGCTGACCCAGCTTACGAGGCAACAGAAGCCGTGCACATGGTGACCTCTCTAACATGTTTAGCTGTTTTATTGACTTACCCTTAATGCTTTACCTCTCGTGAGATAGATCATTAACCCTGGGAACTCGCAGCCGTCAGCTAGACCTGCAGATCCTGGCATAACACACTTCTCTGTCTAGTAGTTTGAACAGCACATGAAGCAAACACTTACTAATTTGAACTTTCCTAACATGTTTAATAAGGAAATTAGCTCCGCAGTTACCAGTGTAAATCAAATTGAAAAGGGGAGTAAATGAAGATAGATTTTTAGAAATAATCTTCTGTATTTATTAAAGTATAACACACCAGTACCTTCTTACCTAAGCTTGCATTTCTGCAGGTACTGAGTAGGTAGAAGACTATTTCTTCAACACTTGGTCTATAGTTCTAACTTATTTTTCCTAAATTTGACCTCATTGTACTTATGATTCTTAAAGGAAAAGATATTTAATGTTGTCTTTTCTTTTAAAAATCTGTAGAGAGATATTGGACATGGTGAATTATTGGCCTTCAGAAATGACCAAGCCTGCGACTCTTGTGATGGCATTTTGAGAATTGGCTAAAACAGAGGCTGTGTGTGCATATGTGTTTTAAGCAGCAAGTTGTTAACATTTTAGTCCCCAGGGATTCTTAACAGGAGGGCGGCTGTTCCATTATCCTGTACAAATATTTGGCACTGGAATTCCCTTATTTACTAACTATAAGTAATGTAATATTTTTAAACCTCCAATCACCAGGAAAGGAAAAATAAACAAGTGACATAAAGATACTTAGCACTGAAAGCTTGCAGAGTTTAGTATTTGACAAGATAGAGACTGGAGTTTATCATTTATCATTTAGTGAATGCAGCCCTTTAATCAAACTTTTTGTTTATTAAAAGTGTTGGCTATGTGGCATGTAGATAGGAGTCAAAAGGCCCTATGTTTTTAAAATATTAAAATGTCCAGTAAAGTACATCTTGAAAGTTTTTATTTTGGGGGAGATGAATCTCAGGTTGTATTAATTTTTCAAGATAAGGCAATCTGACTTCTGTAGTTTTACATTATGTTGAATGTTTACTTGGAGAAAAAACTATCTGAGTTTTTAGTTGTAAATTAAGAGAATAGTAGGTTAAAATAACTTTTACAGTGTTTATACTTTTGACTTTTCTCTAAGTATAACATATTCTTACTGAAGGGGTTCTGTGATACTTCATTGATTATCTGCTTGTTTTCTCAAAGAAACTTACATAAAACAGTGTTCAAGGGAAACATTACAATTTCACTTTCATGTAAAAATTCTTTCCCAGTTGGCATTTATATAGAAAAACAGTTGGGAAAACAACTGCCTTGTGTCTATTTGTGGTGAGTTATATATAGGGTTTTTTGTTTTCTTTAGATAATATGTATTACAAAGTCCTCTCTCCATAAAGTTGGAAGGAATGAGAGTTAAGTTTTATATTGATAGAATATATTTTCTCTAAAAATGCTCTTAGTAATTGAAAGTATCTTTTTCTATGTTTCTCAACTGCTTACCAAATTTAATACTTTTCCAAAGTACTTTCCAATGTACTTCTGTGCATGTGTGTTCAGAAGTTGAGGTCTGCACAGGATGGATTTGGAGGTATTTGTACTAACAATATCTGTAATATACTATATGTACCAGCCACTATTTTATGTGGCTTTACTTATATTGACTCATTAAATTCTGCCAACTATATGATGTGGTTGGCACTATTGTTATCCCTATTTTACAGATGAGAACACTGAGGCACAGAGAGGTTAAGTGATTTATCCAACTAACCAGTAGAGCTGTGTCCTAAATCGAGGATGCCTGGCCCCAGAGCCTGTGCCCTGAAAAACATAGTACTCTGTTGCCTCTCAGTCATGGATGGATTGTGCCCAATTCCATTTTCCATTTTTAAAAAATAGAGATAATGATGGTTTTGTAAATTTTTTGAGGAACAGGTTATATTCATATATGTAAATCTCTGGCACAATAAATGATTTGTGCATGCACTCAAGTGTCTCTACATGCATCCACGTGCACATATTTGCATATACACATACATACATATACTTGATTTTTACCTATCTTTTGTTTTATATACACACAATACTTGGTTATACACATACATATATATATCTCCTCAGCAAATAAACTAAATCCAGGTCTCCATCATTGCAGGAAATTGTTGATAACATAGAATTCTAAGCTCCATAATTTTGTGACTGAATTGAACTATCATGGAAAATAATTCAACTCATGCTGATTGGGGCAAACTATATTTATGGATTTAATGAGCAGTATATCAGAAGATCCCCAAATTTCCAAGCAGAGTCTAGTCTGGGTGGAGTCCATAATTCACATTTAAGTATACATTTTTTATATTTTTATTATACCGCTCCTATTTCAAACTACTGAAGATACTTTTAGGGAAAGGAAAATGGTACCTGAGCATTTAGAAAGTTTCCAATCACCACTCACGCCCTTTAACTCCAATAACCCTGAAGTGTAATTGGGCTACTTAGAATTTTCAGCCTTTTAGAATTACTTTTTCTATGTAAAACATATTTGAAATCCTTCAGTTAGTTACCCAGTCTTTTCTCTTTGGTGTCAAGGGCTGGGGTGGGTGGGGTGGGGTGGGAGGGGCTATTGTTTGTTTTCATTTTGTTCTTACTTTTATCAGCATGCTCCAAGCACGCAATTTAGAAAACGATTTAGTTCTAAAGGCTTATTAGGAAACGTAGTGGTCCTTCGCCCCTGCCATTTTCCACACCCAAGAGGCAACTACGTTTAACTTTGTTTTAGCATATTCCTTTGGCATTTACTTCCGTATCTCTAAATCACATAGTTTTGTAATTTTTCTCATTCTTTTAGTTTTTAGTTTTAGGGAATATTCAGTGACTTCTCCTTCTAGAAGCTGAAGAACTGGCACCCTCTCCTGCTGTGCCCTTCCTGTATTTCATATCTCACCTCAACCCAGACATAACATAATTTTGGTAGATCAGTGTTTACATGATTATAACTATGTAAATGCTGTTCACAGCTGGGTTTACATTTCCTTTCCGGAATGACATGTTGTTTTTCTTGGAATTAATAAATTTCCTTGTTTGTTTGCTTGGTGTTTTTTTTATGCAATTATATTTAATTCAGCTGTAAATTACTCCCCCCCAGTGTAAGGTTTCTCTTTATATTTACAAATATATTGGACCTCTCATTGATGATATTTTTCAAAAAACAAAAAACCTCTCAGAACATTCTAGACCTGCCCCAGTCTAAGCCTGCTGAAGCTGTCATGCCATCATGGGATATCCTTTACCTACCATTCTGGGATTTCCTTTGCCTCCCTTTTGTTTTAAATCCCGTTTCCTGGATTCCAAGTCATTGTCTTTCTCTGTTTATTCTCTCATTTTAGGAAGTGCATCTTTCAGTAGTTTCCTGAAAAAGCATACATAGGAGATTTTTAAAAGCCTATATTCCTGAAAATGGCTTTATAAACCCTTATACCTAATTTTGATGACTGTAGAATTAGGTGGGAAGTCATTCTTTCCTCAGAACTTTGAAGATACTCTTCCACTGTCCCCTAGCTTCCAATATTCTTTGGAGAAGGCCAGTGCTATTCAGGTTTGATTTGAGTTTTGAACTTTTGTAGGAAAGATGTGGAAATTTGATCTTCAATCCTCTGTTTCCAGTGCTGCACTTTAACCTCTACTGTGCCTGCTATCCCCTGTCCCAAGACTGTTTTAGGGTCTCCACTTCCTCAGACTTGTCTCATGGGAGAGGTGGGACAGTCACCCTGCTGCATAGTATGTGGGAAGGGATCTGGGTTGGGGGGTGTCTAATTTCTTCCTAAATGGTTTTCAACAAGTCTTCCTCTTTTTAGTCCCTTCTTTATCTACCTCCAGAAGTACCCAGAGCTGCAATGCCTGAGCATTTGGGGGCTCTCTGGTGTGAATCTGTTTATTCCCAGTTTTTCCCACTGTTGTTTTGGCGTTCAACTTTTGGGGAACTATTGAGACATTTTCTACTGTTCTATCTGATTTGCACTTTTCCAAAATATATTTGCTATTGTCTCCTTTTCTTTTCTCTTTTTCTCTGGGGTTAAGCCTTTTAAAATATCCCTTTACTGTTGTTTTAGTGAGGTTTCAAGAGGAAGGGATAAGGGCAAGTGTTGCATCTGCTTTCTTCAGGGGGAAATTCTAGGGTTAGGTGGTAACAGGGAACCAGATTATATTTTATAAATAAGTGTTTCTTTAAGAAAAAGACCTGCCTTGAGATTTTTACTATTTTTGTCTGTACACATATAAAGAAGCAAAATAACCTTTAAGAGGGGGTAATGAGTTCTCTTTTCATGTACCTGCATGTCCCCAAGGGCTTAAATAGGAAGGTGAGATGTCATGCCCTTCCCTTACTCCTCAAATACTTTATGTGCACAAAGGGACTGGTAACCTATGTCATTCTGGCCATTCTTTTGCCAGCCTTAGTTAATTTCAAATAACAGATGAATTGATTTCAGAGCATTTTAAAAAGAAGTTGAATTCTCCACCCTCCACACCCATCCTGCTTTAGTTTTCTAATAAAGATGTTTTGAAAAATACCAGCTCTATTCGCACTGGACAGGGATTTTACCAAAGAGTTTACCAAATGGCCTTTGGGATTAGATGCCCTTTACTGGGGGTGACACGGATAGTTCCAGAGGATAAACAATTTTACACACCATCATCCTCTAATCATAAGGACAGCTATTCAAGAAGTATGTATTGGGTACCTGCTATGTGCCAAGCGGTGTTTTAGGTATTTAAAACACAATGATATCTCTTGTCCACATGGTGTTTATATTCTAATAGATACTATTATATGGTTAATAATGGCTACCATTTAGGGAGTGTTTACAGTGCAATAGCACGGTAGCTCATGGAATACTTTTCATAGCATTGCAAGTCAATTTTAGCATTTTTATTTTATAAATGAGAAAACTGAGGCTTAGTGGTTTGCCCATGGCTGTCTAGCTGGTACGTAAAGTAGCCAGAACCTGAAGTCAGGTCTATTCTATTTCAAAGCCTATATTCTTCCCTTTGTGCAGCTTAAAAAAAAAAATCAACAAATCGATTTCACATACATTGTTTTATCTAATCTTCTATTACCTAACCCAGTGCGGGCACTCATTTTCAAACTGAAACCTGTTTATTCTCAGCTTGAGTAGTTTGGCGAAAAAAATCTCTAATTAAGCATCATTTTGGGGTGTGTCCTATTAGATGCAGTTTTTTCACGAACATTTATGGAACACAAATTTTAATTTAATTATAGTAGAGGAGCTATTTTAAGGAACTCTGTATTGAATAACTTTTCAAAGCAAATAAAATAGTTTTTAATACAAATAATTACATTCTAATTTCCTTGTATAAACACACATTTTTTCATTCTTCATTTGTTTAAGATGTTTAGTTGATAGTAGCTCAGGAGAGACGGGGAGAGTCTGCACGTTGCTCCCTTTCTTTAGCTGTGTGAATTGTGTTAAATGTTTAAATAGAATGTGTACACAGAAGTCAAGGGCAGTCAAAGATTAATAAGAAACTCAAGGTTCAAATTAGAGAAAGCCAAGGGAATACTGAAATTGGTCTTTTTAGTTGGCAGACTTGTCATTATTTCCATCAGCTTTCCACTGAATACCTGCTCTGTGACAAGTACTGCTTGGGCACTGGGGATAAAATGACGTGTAAGAGCAAGATCTTTGCCAAGCAGAGCTGACGGTCTGGCAGCTGAGCCAGCACTGGGACTTGTGGGCAGGACAGCCAAGTGGTTTGTAAGCCAAAGCCTCTGAGGCCTGAAATACAGCAGACAAGGAAACCCTGATGCACAGAGGGAGGGAGAAAAGTAACATGGTAAAGAACAGGAGGTGAAATATTGGAAAATGATGAGGAAAAAACTGTGGCACATTGCAGGGAATGAAGGCTGTGTACAGGAAGAGAGGACAGTCAATATTGGACGTGTTTCACAAACTAGTACAGAATAGCATTTGCACAATGCTTTACATTTTCCAAAGCACTTTCACACGTATCTGTGAAGGTTTTATCTTCATTTTACAGATGGTCAAACTGACATCAGGGCAGTTAAATGATTTCTCAGTGTGTTTCAGAGTTGGGTTTGAACACAAGGAGAAGAGAGGATGAGTTGACTAGGACAGACCATCTCATTAAATCATATGCATTGGGACAGTAAGAAGCATGAGAGACACATGCTGACACATCAGGGGAGGTATACATCTATATATCTATGTCTATATCTATATCTATATATTCCCAATATTGTTGAGGACAAACGATGGTTGTGTAGTGAAATGTGATATGAATGTACACTTCATACCATAACAAAGTTCAGCAAGAGCTGTTGCTTAATTCTTTGCCGGTTTCTTAATATTGAGATTAGGGATTAACACTATGCTTTATATCTATCCCTTAAATCTATCCCTTAAAACTAGTGGCTGAGTGATCCTCTGTGCAATAATCAGTATGAGAGTGACTCTACCAAGGACTCAGATCTCGCTGCAAAAGAAAATTTAGAGGTAGATGCAGTTGGTCTATCTATGTTGTACTGAGATGGATTTGACATTTAAAATTTTCCTTGGAATTGGAAGAGTGACTGTTTCAGGGTATGGCAGTAACAGCAAAGCAAAGACAGCTGACTGTGAAGTTACAGCATCATTTGTAAAAATATTTTATTTGAATTAAATTTTAAGTTTTATTTATTCCAGGAAAGTTTTATAATGTTGATGAAACTTGTATCTTCAACCTCAAGGTTAAATAAATCAGTGTTCATAAGTGTTAGTGGTGTAAAGGCAGAAGAATTCTTTTGTATGGGAGGATTTGCATCAAATGAAACCATTGGAAATCTGAAAGATAGGATCATTTTGGAGTTTTCCCCAGAGTTACAAGAGTGTCCTAGTCATAAGAAACTTACCCCTTCTTAGTTTTGAATTTGGAATGAAAGATGATTTTAGATATATGTGTTTTATATATGCATTCCTGTGTATACATAAGTTATGGTATTGTTATCCCATTGTAATGCTAATTTTAGGAAGTCAAAGGTGGTGTCATGCCTGTTGTTGTAATATGCCAGTTATTTGAATCCATATACCTGGCACAGTTGCTCATATACTGCGTATATTATATACACTGGGCACTTGCCCATGGCCTTGTGCTGGGGGGCCTTTCAGATGGAGCAGCACTGGTGGCATTTGCAAACTGATCAGCTACTCCAGGAAAATGAGAGAGATGACTCAAGTGGGATTTAAAGGTTATAAAATCAGTTCAGAAATCTCCATGGTTACCCCCAAGGCAAAGTCAGGGTATCTCCTATTCTCTTCTTTATAATTACCATCTGTGTCCATACCTTGCCTTTTCAGGGCTGCTTTGGTTTTCATTGTAACCAGACAAAATTTGAAAGAATTTAGGTTTAGAATCTGAGAGAGCAAAGGTATCCCATAATGTAATTTCTCTCTCTAGTCTCACTGTCTCCTAGGGTCTTTTCTTATCAAAGATAAGAATAGTGATCAAGCATATAGTTACTGAACATTTGGTATCTTTTAAACATAAGGTGCAAATATACTATTTTTTATGTCTAGCAATCACTTAAAGCATTAAAGAGAGTTTGGAACAAAACTGGCTTGGAGAACTGTGTTCATAAAATTTCTTTTAATCATTGTTTCAAGGCTGAAATCTTTAAAGTAAGGCCTAGGAATAATAATACTTGGACATGATATCTGAGTAGATTGAAGCTAACCATGAGTACTACATATGTTGAAAATAAAAGTAGCTTGTATTAATAAAATGGGATCCTCTTAACAAAATATTACTTTAAATTTTGAACCAATTATTTTCAAGCTGTGTTGTTGTCTAAGAACTTATACAGTTATATATTCTTTATTTTTTATATTTTTATATGAAAGAAATATGAAGGAAGCAAGTTAAAACTGATAGCAGTGATTTATATTTTTAAACCATAGGAGATATATCACTGAAGTAGCACAAAATCAGCTCCATATTGTGTATCTTCTATTTCACTCCCCTGCCCTTTTTTAGCAAAAATTATGAGCAAAGAAACTAACAGTTTAAATCCTGATGTCTCACAGTCCTAAATCAAGTTCACTTTTTCCATTTCCCTGCTACCATCCTACTTCAGCAATCTTTTATTTGATTCATCACACCTTGCTTTTCTACAGGTCATTTTTTTTTCTTTTTTTTTGAGACAGAGTCTCGCTCTGTTGCCTGGGCTAGAGTGCTGTGGCGTCAGCCTAGCTCACAGCAACCTCAAACTCCTGGGCTCAAGCGAACCTCCTGCCTCAGCCTCCTGAGTAGCTGGGACTATAGTCACGCACCACGACACCTGGCTAAGTTTACTATTTTCGGTAGAGATGGGGTCTTGCTCTTGCTCAGGCTTGTCTCTGACTCCTGAGCTCAAGTAATCCACTGGCCTCGGCCTCCCAGAGTGCTAGGATTATAGGTGTGAGCCACCACACCCGGCCTCTACAGGTCATTTTTCACAAAATAGGCGGAATTATGTTTTTATAATATACATCAGATCACATCACCTGCTATGGATTTACATTATACTCAGAATAAAATCCAGAATCCTTGTCTGGGCTCACAATGATTGGGTTCTTGATACCTGTCAACGACATCTACTTGCTACACTGTACCTCATTCCACTTGTTTCTGTGCTCCAGTTACCACTGAGTTTTTAACTAGCTAGCTCACTCTGTTAGGTGACATTGAACTTGATATTTCCTCTTCCTGGATTGCTTTTTCTCAGATCTTTTTTTTTTTGAGACAGAGTCTTGCTTTGTTGCCCGGGCTAGAGTGAGTGCGGTAGCGTCAGCCTAGCTCACAGCAACCTCAAACTCCTGGGCTTAAGCGATCCTACTGCCTCAGCCTCCCGGGTAGCTGGGACTACAGGCATGTGCCACCATGCCCGGCTAATTTTTTCTATATATATTTTAGTTGGCCAGATAATTTCTTTCTATTTTTAGTAGAGACGGGGTCTCGCTCTTGCTCAGGCTGGTCTCGAACTCCTGACCTCGAGCGATCCACCCACCTCGGCCTCCCAGAGTGCTAGGATTACAGGCGTGAGCCACCGCACCCGGCCTTTTTTCTCAGATCTTAACAGCATTGCCTCCTTCTTGTCCCCACTGTCTCATCTTAAAGATAACCTTTATAAAGAGCCCTTTCCTGATCACCCTGTCCAAGGGAGCTCCCAATCACTCACTGTCATATCACTCTGCTTTGTTTTCATTTATTCTTGTATGAAACAAATATTTATTGAGTACCCATTACGTGATGAGGAACACAATAAAGTGCCTGCCCTTAACGGAGCTTTCATTCCTGTGATGGGAGATAATCAATAATCATCACCACCTGGTACCTCCACCCAGACCCCCACCAGAAATAGAGTAGAATATTCATGAGTGCAATGGTGTTTTATTCCTGCTGGAGTTAGTGAAGAGGACTTTGAGAGCCTGTTCTTACTCACACTTTTGCTACTTGCCTCTGTAAAGTTACCACCACAACCGGCTAGGTGGCAAGGGACAACAGAAAGAACACTGCCACAATGGTCCAGTCCTCCCAAATTTACTCTGCACATGCTTGAGCAAGTCACATTATCTACTTTTTGCATTAATTTTCCCATTTGTAAAATGTAGGGTAGTCCTATCCATTTCAAAAGGTTCTTGCATGAATTAATTATGAAAGTACTTGACAAATAGAGCACTACCCAAAAGTTCCTATCTTTTTTCTAATCATAGTAATGATTTCCAATTCCACCCTTGGGTACCTGAGCTCCAAATCTACCATTTCTAATAGTTAAATTAACATTTCTATATTGCTCAAATGAAATGAAATTTTTCATGTTCCCATAGAACTGGTTACCCCTCACAAATTTTTTATTTTGGTGAAGTATGTCTTTGCCCCTCAGATTCTAATCCCATCAGTCCAATGCCTTGTCAGTTTTCTGTTGCTACATCTCTTGAAACTACTCGTTCCCGCCTGTTTGCAAGGCGGCTGTCTAAGTTCAGCTCCTCACCTCCTGCCTCCTCTTTGCAGCCTTCTAAGAGATCTTCACCTCCCCCCTCAGCCTTTCCCTTCCAAATCACTTAGAACCTTGTCATTATTCTGTTTGTCATGTCTTTCCCCTATTCAGAAACTCTGAAAGATGTCACTTTATTGCTTACATGATGGATTTAAAATCCATTAGCATGTTATTTAAAGTTCACCATAATCTGGCTTCAATCTGCTTTTCACATTTGATCTCCTATCGTTCTTCTTTCTGACCACCCTCTCCAGCTAGATGGATCTGTTTCCTGTTCCCTGACCCTTCGCCTGACTTGCCAGCTGACTCTCCACACTTGTTTGTGGTTTTTATTTGCCTGGAATTCTCTCTTCTCCTCTTTGCCCCGATCTTCTTTACCTTTTGGAATAATGCTGCATAATACTTTATCCATTTCATGGGATTCCTGAATTTTTATCTCCATTTCTGTTTTTGACATTGTATTCAACTTCATGTTATTTATTTGCCTAAACATGCCTTATAAGAATTTATTATATTCCTTTCTATTTCTCAAGTGCCTTCCCCTTCATAGGAATTTACTATATATTTTAAAGTGTCAGAGGTACTTGAAATTTTCTTCTACATTATTTTTTTCTAAGAATGTAATGGAGGCCTCCCTTTAGGAGAATGAGTTAAAATCTGCTCATAAGTAGAGCATTGAACTTGTTGACTTCACCTCGTCTCCTTTGAAAGGAATTAGGTCCAGTTTCTCAGAGAACTTGGTTATAGCTTATTGAACTGGAATATGCAAATTCTTATTTAACCTGATGAAAGTACTGGCACTTATAAAACATTTGTCCCAGGAGATGACTAGTAGACAATGGCCCACTTAGGTGAGTATTAAATGTTATCTGTAGATGTTTCTAAATTTGCTGAAATTTTCTCCATCTGTTCCCAAGAGGTTTCATAAAACCTTGCCTCTGTTTTCTTGTCCATTAGATAACTATAACACTGAATAGTATTTAGTTCAATTATTATGCTTTATTTTGATTCTATGCTAATGGCATACTTTTTTGTTCTTTTGCAGTACTTTGGAAGTTTACTTGTCATTTTCTGTGTAGAACTGGCTTGTGGCGTTTGGACATACGAGCAGGAACTTATGGTGAGTTCAAAATGGGATATAATCACAATCTAAAGTAATAGCCATTTCAGCCTTTTAAATTAGATACTTTAGAGTAATGAAAGCATTGATTACTAATTTGAATGTTTATGCTACATGATAACAATGAATAGTTCCAATACTTATGAAAAATAACATTTTCTTTTCCGTGTCCAAAGCAGCACATTTCCACACCATAACTTGTAATATTATATCGTGTATACTATGATAATGTCTTTAATTCCACAGATTGCTTAAACATGTATATAATAGACTAATAGTAGTATATGTTCTAAAATAATTGTACCAACTTCTGTTTAATAATAGGAAAGATTCCTACTTGAAACAAGATTTGCTTGAGAATGCTTGAATACCTGCATGCAAAGCCTTATCCAAGGCTGACTGGTACAACACACTGAGGACTAGGAAGCCTGCCTCTCCTGTTTGCAGCAGGCTAAACCATCTTCCACTTTAAGAAGTGTATTTGAAGAGTTGCTTTGTGTTTAGCACAGTCTAGAAACAGTCTCACAGTTTGACACCTGGTTACTTGAAAACAGCTCTTCATCATTTTTTTCTGTTTTCTTTCAGCAATTGAAATTGCTGGAACAACTTTTATAGCTATGATAGAATGAATGAGGATAAGAGTTTCTCAATCTTAAGATTTTACCAGTTATGTCTGGTTTACCTCTTGCACTTTACTCTCACTTGCATTAGTCCTTATTTCGTATTTCGTATTTGCTCACTTCATTGGTGAAAATTAGTGCATTTGTTACTAGTGAGGTTGAGCACCTTTACCTGTATGTGAATGCTGGCTGTTTCCATGGAGGCAGGCCAGATTTGCCACCATGAACATCATAAAGTAATTCTGTTTTAGTAAAATGGTATTTTTCAACATGTAGTTCTTGGACCATCTGCAGTAAGAGTCACGCAGGGTGATTCTTAAAAATGTGTATTATTGGGCTCCAGCCCAGAGGTACTAAATCAGAATGGAGGGAAAAGGCAGGGGAGGAAAGGGCAAGGATTGGGCATTTGCATTTGTGTCAAGTTCCTCGTATGTCTTAAACATTTAAAAATTAAGAACTCTTAAGAAGAGAGGGAGATGATTATATATTCAGATATATATATATTTGTTTCAGACAGAGGCAAGGCATTTGGCAGTTGGGTAATAAAATTGAAGTTGTTTCTGTTACTGATGTGGTCATTAAAGATTCTGTGGTGCATCTGCTACTGTACTGCGAGACTGTTTTGAATACTAAGTAGTAACCACAGATTCGTGGCCACCCTGCATACTCCAGTTCCCATGGACATGGTGCTTTGGCGCTCTGCTCTCACACGTATGATCCCTGTGCAGCCACACATGCTTCCCATGTATGATGCCTCTCAGTAAGAAGAGAGAGTTATTGAAAAATGGAAAAGGCAGGGCAGGTTCTAACTAGTTTAATATAAAGTTCAGAACTTTCTTAAAAAGAAAAATCTCCCATTAAAATAGGAATTCTCTTGCTGTCTTTGGGAATCTTATTTTCACTCTATCCTTAGAAACTTTGAGTACCTAGTGGAGTGAGAAGGGGGTTGATTTCAGGGACTTGGTTTCTATGTTTTATTGGTAAAGAGATTGTGTCTCTTCATTTTTTTTTTTGTTTTCAAATGATAAATTTATCTCCTTGACATTCAAATGTAATACACAGTAAATCTTACAATTAGTTCTCCATCCCCTTCCCTCTGCTTCGACTGTGTTCTGTTTGGTAATGAAAAGGTTTTTAAAAATGAGTTTATTTTCTCATGGAGTTTTAAAATGGATTGTAGAATGTATATTTCATACTAATATTATATAAATCTCCTAAGTTATAACAAGTTCAAAATGAATTAATTTAAGGTGTTTGAAAGGAAATGTTTTGATTCTCATGCCATCCTAAGAAACATGAGGAAACCTAAAGGAATTTATACTTGTTTAGATACTTTCTTCTATTCTGTTAAGGGTGGGTCTGCAAGTAACTCCTGAGTATTGCAGTGCTAACTGGGTGCCCACTGCCATTTCAGCTGAGCGTTTCCTCACTGTTTTGCTTGTGTAAATCTTTCCCATTACATCATCAGGGTAGAGCAAGGGCTGTTTAAATGTGAAATGTGGAAAGCAGTCCTTTAAAAAAAAAAGTTTGTCAGGTTTTTTATTGCTTTTGCACTAATAGCAGTGTGAATGAAAAGTGCCATTAAAGTTTATTATCTGCCAAATTTTGCAGAACTCAACCTTTACGTAGAATGGGCTTTGTGCTTTTAGCTGTTCCATGCAAGGAACCAATCACTGTGTGTGTTACTTTATGGCCAGAGCCCAGTATTTTGTGCCAGAACCTCAATGGTCTCCTCTGTTTTCTTGCCACATTTGGTCTCAGATTGATTGTGGTCACAATGAGGAAACAACCTATATTTATTTTGGAGGGTAAAAATTTTTTAAAAGATTGTTATATTAACTAAATCAAGAGACTTGACATCAGTCTGTATCCCCATTGTTTCTGCTTTTTATACATGTTCACCTCTTGTTCATTGTTCCTTCTCCAGATAAAATGTCAATCATATTAATTGTTTTAGATTATACATTTCTAGAGAATTTATTTCACTTCCATTTATTTTATACCCCAAAGGATATGAGATAGTAATAATTTATAGTGAGTAGCTTGAACTTTGGCTAGTCCCTGAACTTTGTTGAAGCCATATAAACAGTGTATACTCATTCAGCCCATTATTTAGGGAACAAAATTGTGTGCCCAAATGTTTGGGTGGTTTTTTTGTATTGTGTATTTTCAATTAATAAAAAAAAAAGAAAATTTACAAAGAAAAAAAATGAAGAATTTCTGTGGTCAGAAATCTGTAAACTATTAATATTTCTATTGACATCACCATCTTTAGAAACAAGATTTCAAAATAATCCTAATGGGAGTTCTACTGGAACCTTATTTACTCACCTCTCCCCTTTCTCTTTTTTGGGAGAATTTGATCTTTATGCCATTTATTGAATGTCAGCTTGGTCTATGTTACTCCATAGATCAGATGTGGATGTCTTACCCAGTTTCCCAGGAGTTGCATTAATATCGCATATGTGGGGAGACTGGGGTTTGTAGACCTCATTTTCTCCTGGCCTTGTAGATAAAACATACCTTGAGATGCTGACCAGATTTCTGGCGAACTCTCATGTTGCATACCTAAAGTTCTGTCATGATTAAACACTTTGTAACGAACATGAGGATTTGAGAATAGAAGCACACACACAAAAAAAGCTTTAATTTGAGAACTGTTCTTTCAAAAATTCTAGCATGCCTTCAAAATCCAACTTTTGGAAAGATGTTGACGAAATTATTCCAGAGTTGAGATTTGACTTGAGCTGAATTCTTTCCCTTCTTAATTCTTTCCCCCTTTATTTTAGTACCATTAGCTGCAGTTACTTCAAAGAATGACAACTTCATAGCATTATGAAATGAAAGCAAAGGGCATTTCTTTGCAGAGATCATTTGTTACGAGGAGCTCTTCAGGTGTATCTGTAGGATGTGCAGTTAACTACTTGTTTTGTGATTTGTTTGAGCATTATAGTGATTTCTTATTATTTTGCTTAATACAAAGTCCCTCCTTATTTAGTACAAAAATCTATACATAGAGATTGTCCAATAACTATTTCATAACCCCGAGCTTAATTTAGGCCACAAGCAAACAGAAATTTAAAGTAGTATTTGTCAATTCCAAGTATGTGTGAATGTGTGTGTGTGTATATGAGTGATTATGTTTGTGATTATGTGAGAGAATCTGTATTTGTGTGTTACAGTTGTTGATATTTTCCTTTTTATCTCCAGGTTCCAGTACAGTGGTCAGATATGGTCACTTTGAAAGCCAGAATGACAAATTATGGCTTACCCAGATACCGGTGGCTTACTCATGCTTGGAATTTTTTTCAGAGAGAGGTAAGTGCTGCAATTTTTGAGCCAGAAAATGTGGAGTGAGTGGCACACTTTCCAAACAGATGTTCAGAGCTTTGTCTTTGGTAATTTTCTCTGTGCTGAAAAATTAAACCTATGATTCTCTTAGCTCTGGTGCAATGCGTAGCTGAGAAATAAGTAACTCCATGCCCGGCTTTTCTTCACGTTTGCCATTTCCCCTTTATTTCACCCATATTTAGGAACTCTTAAAAGCCATTTTTTCTAGACTACTGTGAGGTTTCCTTTTTATGAGGGATAACTTGATAAATATTGAAGTTCTATTTGAATATATATTTTTTCATGACTTTTAGAGCTATCAGTGATTTTAAACATCATTTTAATTTTTTAAATGATCATTCTCATTTTGGACTTTGGAGTCTGTATATCATGAATGATACACGATTTTCTTAGTCAGAAAAACCTCAGTTCAAATCCTAGCTATGCTGCTTACTATTAAGTTAGCTTCTGTAATTTGCACAACCTCCTTAAGCCTCTCTTTCCTCACCTGTAAAGTAGGGATCTCATTTAGCCTATGGTTATTGACAATAACATTACAAAGTATAGGTGCTTTTAGCTTTTCTTACCTAATGACCATATAGCACCGCACCCAGCCATCTTCTTAAATGGGAACTATATTTAATGGGTTAAAATCTGGTGACTTGAAGTTAACCATTCATCTTGCTTCAGACCAAGCTGTTCTCCCAAGTACTTTCCTTGAGATTGGAGTTACATTCCCAGATGATTATCTTGGTTTTCTTTAACTTATCCTAGTGCTGAGCCACAAAGATTTGAGAATCACTGCCTTACACGATAGACCAGCTCTCTGCTCAGTTACTCGATCCTGGATATGGGCTGAGGTTCAAGTCCAAGACAGTATTCAAATCTGGCTCTCTGTGTTACAATTGCTGAAATGGTGAAAATTATCATTGTAACACAGATTTCCTGTTTATTTAAACGCTTCCTGACTCTGTTTGTTTACTGTGCATTTGTACTAAAAACAACAGGAAGGGAAAATAAGTGAAGCATTAGGAAATTTATAGTAGGCTGTATTCAGCTACTGTCTTGGGAAGGAGCTGCCTGGAGCTCTTTATTTTCTGAAATTTGTGACGTAGACCTTGATAATCCAGGTTAAAAAACAAAAAGTTTTTTCTAATGGGGACTCCACCTAGACGGACAGTGTACAAGCACTGCAAATGATAGCACACTTATTTTTAGATTTAGCACGTGATAGATTCCCTCCTCCATGTCATAAGCCTATTTTACATAAAGGAGATGGTGAAGGCCTCTGGGCACCCTGAAAAAGTTTTAAAAGCCTCTTTTTTAGTTTGCTATGACTTCCATAACAAAGTACTACAGACTAGGTGGCTTAATAGAAATTTATTTTCTCACGGTCCTGGAGGCTGGAAGTCCAAGAGCAAGGTGTAGGCAGGGTTGGTTTCTTCCTGTGATCTCTCTCTTTGGCTTGTCGATGGCTGTCTTCTCCATGTGTCTTCATGTTGCCTCTCCTCTATATGAGTCTGTGTTTAAATTTCCTCTTCTTATAAGAACATCAGTCATACTGGATTAGGGACCACCCTTAATGACCTCTGTAAAGACCCTGTCTCCAAATATAGTCACATTTTGAAGTACTAGAGGTTAGAATTTCAGCATGTGAATTTGGGTGGGAGACACAGGTTAGCCCATAATACCCCACTTCCAAATAGCTTGTAGATCAGAATGTGACCTTGTCAGATCTCAGTTTTCCTGACTGCTCATTTAGGGCCATTCTGTGTACATACCTCAATGTGGTAGACTCTTGCTTAAGCCCCAGTGATAGTTATTTAATATGCTTTAAAAAAAACTAACTTTTAAAAATGTATTTATTTATTTTAACATAGCGGTTGGAGCACAAGATTTGGAATAAATAGTCTCTGCCACACACTGGCTTGTGACCTTGGCAAGTTACTTGACTCACCAAGGGCCTCAGTTTATTCATATGGAAAATGGTGATGGTACTTTTCTAGAGCTTGACACAAGGTTAGCAAGAGTGGCACTGTCTCACAATGTGATATTAAAGGAGACAAGCAAATGACAAGGAGATGTAGACTGCAGTAATGTGTTGGTATGATATTGGCTTTCCTTGAGGGAGTTTCCAGGAAAGTTTCACTACAAATTCAGTTTCTTCTGTTGAAGAAGAAAGATGAGTATATTGCAAGACTTACTAAAATAAAAGAAATTTGGCACTGAACATGATATGCTCAAGTCACTTGGGAAGGTCATTTATGTGGAGCACCTCATTTCGTGACAAAGCCACATCAATGGGCTGTTCCATTCTGGGTGGAGTTAGAGTGTTCCAAGAACTGCCCTCTGTCGTCAATACAGAAAGGATTCATGTCATTATGAAAAGAGAGAAATGGATTTTTTTCTGAGTTCAAAGATTTAAAAAGACTGATTTGGAAATGCAGTAGTTTATGATTTTTAGAAAGTGAAGCGTTTCTGCTGTATATGTTTTTTTAAGAAGATTTAATGAATTATGGAAAATATGTGATGCCCAATTATGTTTGACTTAATTTGTGATGTTTATAGTATCTTCATGACTTTTAGAGCAAGTTTATAAAAGAAAAATACTAAAAATATAAAAAGGTTTCACAAAATTTTAGTATTACTCATAGCTTTCAATAATTCATTATTTATAATATACTTAAGATGATTTTTTTATGTTTAAAAAGTAGATATTTAGGCAAGTATAAAAATACAAAATAATTTTTAGCATTTTCCTTGTTTCTTTTTCACATGAGTTCAGATTCTTCAAAATTTATTTTAGTTAAATTTTGAAATGGTGGTAGATTGTGATATTTTGTGATACCGTGTTGATCTTGAATACAAATTGATCTGTTGGGCTATGCAATTTGTATAGCCAGTCGCTCTTGGCAAAGTTCTCAGTGATTGCCCATATTTCTTGCTTCTGACTAGAGAGGGAAGAGCAACCCCCTCTACCCTAGAGCAGAAAATTATTCATCATAGTTAATTGTTCTGAATCTAATCCATATATGTCCTTAAGCAGTGTTTCTAAACCTTGACCAGAGAAAGTTTTTGCTAATCTTTGGAGATATGAGATAAAGAAAAAAAAGACAATGTGGTTTTTCTTAAATTCAACTTTATTCAAGCTAAAAGTGCATCACTTCTGAGATTATAGTGATAGAATATGATCGTTTCTTTCAAGAACCTCACTCAGTTGAATAAACATTAATTGGCCAGACTTATGTTTATTTCTCAAAGTTTTTTGGTATTTTACTGGTTAACATTCGTGATGTGGAATTTGGTCAACACATCTTTTCTATAAAGATTATCTCAACTTTTGATGTAATATTTGAATTTGCTGAGCCACAAACAAATTGATTTATTAACTAGTCTTTAGTGGATAGAGGTTTAATGATAAAGATAAGATGTCAGCTATTTGGTGCCTTAGTGTGTATGTTAAATCTGTTGCAATGTGATCACTCGTAGGGGATCTCACAGTTGGAGAGTGAGACGTAGTCGTGCCTGATTTGTTTTTATGTGTTATGGGCATTATTGTCCAGAATTGCTTTATTATGGGGTAGATAGCCATGATGTTCCTCTACCGCATTTCTATCATCAACATAGAATGTACACATATCGTTAGGTGATGATAGAAGTGAGTTTAGCTCAGGGCACAAAAATTTAAGAAATCCAGTGTTTTATCTCCTATAAATTAAGAAAATATTTTTATAGTTTCTGAGCCTGACCAGTGATTCTTTTGCAGTTTAAGTGCTGTGGAGTGGTGTATTTCACTGACTGGTTGGAAATGACAGAGATGGACTGGCCCCCAGATTCCTGCTGTGTTAGGGAATTCCCAGGATGTTCCAAACAGGCCCACCAGGAAGATCTCAGTGACCTGTATCAAGAGGTAAGGACATATGTGGTTAACTTATCACAGGTAAAAGTTTTCTTATAATAACTTTTAAGTAAAAAATCAACAATGTGCCAATGAAATTTTCCTTTTATGTCTAAATATAAAGAGCCTTATTATTTTTTCTCTGATGTGTGGAGAAACAGGATAAAGCTAAAAATCAATATAAAAATCTGAACACTAGTTACATTTTAACAAAGGAAAGTGGGAAAAAACGGGTTTTATAATTAATTCAATTTTGAACTGTATTGTCTAGGACCAAGTTCTGTTGCCACCTCCTTGGGATCCTTTGAAACGGACACATGCAGAGTATGTAGCTAACTCTAGATATTCAGGAAACACAGGGTTTGGAGTTCCTGGGCAGAATATGTATTTTAGGGCCTCCACATAGACTAACACATATTTGGGGTGCGGGGGGAAGGGCGAGGGGGTGGGTGGAACAAAACAACTTGCTTCGGTGCTACTCTTCGGCTCCCCCTGCTGGCTGATGATCAGAGATGTCAGCTTTAGTTCTCCGATTTAAATTTTATACTCACTGGGATTAAAATCAATCCTCATGTGCCTAAGAAACTTGCATATTTGTGTTTTCCAGGAGAATTGATCAGAATCATCAATTACTCCTTTTTAGCAGATGTTTTCCTGCTCCATTTTTAGTGGTGATTCTCAAATTTTATGAACAGTGAAATCTTATTTTCAAATTAAGATCTAGAACTGCATTGTCCAGTGCAATAGCCAATAGTGACACAAATTGAAACTAATTAAGATTAAGTTAAATTCAAATTTCATTCCTCCAGTTGCACTAGCCATATTTCAAGTGCTCAACTGCCACTTGTGACTAGTGGCTTCTGTACTGGATGGTGCAGATATGGGACGTTTCCATCATTACAGAAAGTTTTATTGGGCAATCGTGGTCTAGAATAGAAACTCAAAATGTAAATCAAGCAGAAGAGAAACTGCGCAGGCTGAAGAGTTGGATCATTCCCCAGATACATCTCTAGTCAGGTATCTGATGTCACAAAGCACTGGCTTTGAAAACCTCTGGCTTAACATTAAAGTAACTGCTTATACTATTCATAATATAACTCATATATATATATATAGGTGAGCATATATACATATGTACATTTACACACAGTGTGGCTATATAGGATGAAAGTTTAAAATGAAACAAATCAGACTTTGCAAAACATGCATTTTTATATGTTTCACAGTGGTTACCTTAGGAGGTTATGCATTTTTTCCTAGAAATGTTGTCTTTCAAAACATCTTTTAGACTGTCAGCCAAAGTTAGTTGTAAAGATATACAGTTAATTTGTATTATAAATTAATTAATTTGGATTCTGTAATTAATTAAAAGTGTATTACCTACACAAATGATCCATTTTATTCATGTCTTAGATATGAGTAACTTTTGTTGTTTAAAGCAATCCATCTCAGAGGACAAGAATACACCACATTTAAGGATATCCAAAATAAAATGCTTTGGGCTCCAAAAGTGTGTCACAAAGAAGAGTGCCAAATATTTATTTTTTAAGAGTTTCAGAATTCTATTAGTTTCCCAGAGCTTCCATTACAGGGTATCACAAACTGAGTAGCTTAAACAACAGAAATTCATTGTCTCACAGTTCTGGAGGTTAGAAGTTCAACATTAGGGTGTCAGCAGGGTTGGTTCCTTCCGAGATCCATGAAGAAGAATGTATTTCATTCTTCTCCCTTAGCTTCTGTGGTTTGCCAACAATTTTTCCCATTCCGTGTCTTGTAGAAACATCACCTTGATCTGTGCCTTCATCTCCACATGGTATTCCCTTTGTGCCTGTGTCTCCAAATTTCCCCGTTTTATAAGAACACCAGTCATATTGGATTGAGGGCTTACTTTTCTCCAGTATGACCTCATCTTAATTATATCTGCAACAACCCTATTTTCAAATAAGATCACATTCTGAGGTATTGGGGTTAGGATTTTAACATATGAATTTTGGGAGGACACAATCCAAGCTATGGCAAGAATTATTGAAACAACTAAATAACTCAGGCTGTTTGTTTTAAGATGATTAAATTACTTTTTGTCATGTCTCACACTACTGAGAAGCATTGTGTTTGAATACTGTCATTTTAAACATACTATGTTTTGTAACTGTTGCCTTTAAATGAAAAGGTATAGCTTATTGAACAAAAAATTGTTAAGTGAGTGTCTCTGGGTTCCTCACTGCCGCATCTTTTGTTCACTAGCTGAGTATTGGCTAGTGTCTGAAGTAGGAATAGTTAACTAACAAATGCAATGAAGTCCTGTTCATTCTATCAAACAGAAAACAGTACTTAATATTTCTGAGATAGTCTTAGATACAAACATGATTGTGGATATTCAAATGCATTATAAGTCACTATTAGGCATTAAAAGAACAGATGATTGCAGTATAAATGTAAGTGTAGACATGTGAATTGAAACTTCTCAATTTTCCTAGTGTGACTTTAATCCATTTGTTGGTTTTTTAGCAGTAGCAAGGCAATATGAAAAATTATTGAGCTAAAGCACCATAGTATAATAATTTCTGCCTGCTTTAGTGATTAATGTTGCCAAAATGATTATAACTAATATTGATCATGAGAATGACAAAACATGAACCAATTTATCAGATATTCTCACAAAGTGTGAATATAGACAAATTCCCTTCAATTTTACTTTATATAGCTGAAAACTGTTCAATTATACATTCAATATAATTTTCTTGTTGTAAAAATACAATTCATTTTTGATAGTTTGCCTTATATTATTTTCACAAATAGTACTAGTTTATAATGGGATGCTTTACTTTCAGGTGTCTATAATTGCTTGTTCCATGAATTTTAAGATTGAACGAACCCACGCTATTGTGTATGTGCAAACTGATAGCCCAGATTATTTTGAGCTTTTTCATATTTTCATCAAAAGACTTTCAATAGCAAACTGGCATTGTCAGTTATGAGATGTTCTTTAGACGCAGACTTCTGGCTGAGATAGAGTTTCATTATGACAGAGTAATCTGCTTTTGCATTTTACAATTAATAACACATGCTGATACTGGTAATGATATAGTACGTAATTATATGCATAGTTGACTTACAAAAGGGGATCATTTAATAGTTTTATGGCATAAGCACAATTAAATCCATAATTAAAAATAAGACTTAATTTCACTTTGCCCTGGAGAACATATGTTCCCTAATTGCAGTGTGTCCAGCAATCATACAGGAGGAAGAGGAGGGATCTGGATGGAGAAATAAGTGAGTAACAGCTAGAGGTATTTGGGATGTTTATTTTGAAGTTGAGAGCACTGGCGGGGAGATAGTTTAGATGTCTTCAAATATTTCAAAGGTCATAATTCAGAACAGGAACTAGACTTACTCATTGTTGCTTCAAGCGCCAGAAGTTACAGGAAGGAAATTTTAAATCAATAGAAGGAAGACCTTGCTCATCAAAATCTGTCCAGTTGTGTGAGACAGGTTATCTTGTAAAATAATGAGCATCTCATCACTAAAAATATTAAAGTCAAGGTCAGATAACCATGTCATTGGTGGGGTAGAGTGGATTTTTAAATTAAGAATGAATCTGGACCAGATGAACTTCAAGGTCCCTTTTATCTTTCATATTCTGTAAGCTCAGAGATAAGAACTGGATTTCTTTCTGCAAACTTTCTTCAGTGGTATGATATCAAGGAAATAAATCATTCTCAACCATCTGGTGGCCTGCATGGTCCCTGACCCAATAATATTTTATGACATATTTTAAAACCTGTGAAAAATGACAGAGAAGAAATATAGCAACAATTGCACATTTTAGAAACATTCCCATCAGAGGTATTGTTAGGTTTGGCACACAGCTCCTCAAATATCTGTAATAAGCTCCACACTTGTATAAAAGAATAGGTTTAAAAATCTTAGATGAAAATATCTCTGACCCTCAGTTTGGTTCCATAACATTCATTAATTCAAAATGTTTTGTGATTGCCTACTAGGTTCCATGTGCTGTTCTAAATGCTGGGGATGTAGTGGAAAATGTTGCAGACAAAAATTTCTCCTCTCATAAGATTTATATTCTAGTTAGGGATGCAGATATTTAACAAGAAAAAAAGCAATAAAAAATAATTTCAAGTGGTGATAAGCACTTTGAAGACTCTGAACAGAGTAATGTGCTGGAGAATGGCTTCGCTGGTGAGGGAGTTACTTAAGATAGGTTGTTAGAAATAGGCTTTCTTAAGAGGTGATATTTGAGCTGAGACCAGTTGATGGGAAGGAGTCGGCCATGCTAAGATCTGAGGAAGAGTATTTTTGGCCTGGAGAAGTGCAGGTGCAAAAGACCTACCACTGGGCGTCTGGGCCCATGACTACTGACTACCTGCTTTCCTGTTCTTTGGAATTGTCTGTGTAACCACAGTCTCCAAAGGTGAGGCATAAGACTTGGCCTTAGCAAAACGTCTGTCTCAGAGTTGGTAAAATACAGGTCTATGGTGCGCCTCTTTCTTCTCTCCTCTGCTGAGTTTTCCATCATAGCAGTTACTGAAGTGCTGTGTCTGGACTCGATCTGAAAAAGATCAAGCAGAGACAAAAAAAAAAAAAAAAAAAGAGAGGTAGAAAGTCTGTATAGAGCAGAGACTCCCAACCTCTTTCTCATGAACCTGGGCTCTTCTTGGATGGGCTTCAGGGGAAAAGTGATACTGCTGAAATTGTTTTCAATATTTTATGTGCATTTTTTTCAGTAGATGAGAGCCACAGCTATCATCAGTTCTTCTTGGGGTTCCAACCTAAAAGCATGAAGAAACACGGCTGTAGGGAACAGTTGCAGCGCTTACCGTTTCAGATAGGAAATGAAGCATAAACATCCCCTCAAAAGGACTGAAATGCCATTCTGTGCCTCTGTGTGCTACCCAGAAAAATAAATGGAAGTAAACAAGCTCATAACAGGCCCTATTTCAAAAGGACCAACTCAAAATATAAAACAAAGAGGGACAGAAGGTCAAGTAAAATGTACCTCCATAGACACATTTCTTTGTTTTGTATTTAGAAGAAAGGCTGCCATTAAAACATATTGGCTGCTTCTTCAGAAAAGTAGGATTCCCAAAGATTTATGTAAGGGCAGCACAGAGATACGTCCTCCACGCAGCCATGTGCCTTTGGGATGCTTTTCCTTTATGTTCCATGGGCTTTCTATGTTCCATGTGTTGGGTTTAAATTTTAAATACTCAATATAAATTTCCTTTGTGACAGATAAACCTTTTATGCCTTAGATGGTTGCTTATTTCTTCTCTCAACACCAGAAAATATCTGCATATAAAGGAGATTAGGAAGGAGAAGGGGTGTGAAAATGAAAGGAAGTGACTTTTCTGAGTCCTGGCTTGCAGGACAAAGAACCTTCATGACAACAAGTGTGTCTGTTACCAGTGCTCGCAGAAGGTAAACGGATTTGTGGAGGTGCTCCTCCAGGTTACAGGTGGGGGCAGCTCATGGTGTTAAAGAAAAAATTATTCAATGGCAATTGTTAAAGACAATAAGGAAGACTTTATTCCAAGGGGGACCATCAGGATGGGTGTAGGACCAACTGCAAGGAGTCTTGCAATGGGGGAGACAGATTGGGCTCAACTCCAAATACAACATGGGCAAGTGGGAATTTACAACCAAGGAGCAGGGGGTGCTGGTCAGTAGATAGAAAATTACTAAGAGGAAACATCAAGGATTGGGTGTGGGGGTGGGGATGGTGGCTAAACTAGCCTAACAGGATTCTTGTTGAAGGCAGGCCAGGGTGATCAGACATCATTTGGGGGATGGTGGAGAATGAGGAAGCTGATTAAATATTAAGGGTGATGAGATATGAAGAATGGGGAATTCTAGCTAACCCAATTTAGCAGGACTCTTGCTAAAATTAGATTAGGCAGAGACAAACGTCACAGTCTAAAAATCAAGGTCTAATTGAAAAAGAGCTCAGCGGGGAGCCTGAGTAGAGTTTGGTCATGGAGCAAAACGTCATCAGTGGTGAGCCATGTGTGATGGGCTGGTTGAGGGTTTTATTTTCTCGTGTGTTATGTGATGTGTGAACTGAGAGTCATGAATTCACATTCTCATCCCTTACTCGGTTGGAGGTACTGTCGTCATCCATCTCCTTTGTATCCTATTGTCCTTGGCAAATGGCATTTGTTTTATAATTAGTATACTTTTTTTGTTTTTCCTGGGCAATATTTCAATTCTCAACTCTTTTTGTGAGCACTCCTGTTAACATCTTTTACCAATTATAAAGGTGAACCAATACTGAATGTCTATTTGTTTTGACTAATAGAAACAAATTTTATTTTATGATTTTTACACACAAATCCAGTTATCATAAATGTTTCTTCAGTACTTCTGAGCCGGAGGTGGAGACATGACAATGTGTTGTGAGCATAAAAGGCCATGGTAGGGAGAGGGTTTGGCCTTCTGGCAAGCTACCTACTTATGAGGTCAATTGTTTTGCTCCCAGGCAACCCTGCCCTAAAACAAAACAAAATTAGGGGCAAGTATTAAAAGAGAAGGCCGGGTGCGGTGGCTCATGTCTGTAATCCTAGCACTCTGGGAGGCTGAGGCGAGTGGATCGCTCGAGGTCAGGAGTTCGAGACCAGCCTGAGCAAGAGTGAGACCCCATCTCTACTAAAAATAGAAAGAAATTATCTGGCCAACTAAAAAAAAAAAAAAAATATATATATATATATATATATATATATATATATATATATATAATATAGAAAAAATTAGCCGGGCATGGTGGCACATGCCTGTAATCCCAGCTACTGGGGAGGCTGAGGCAGAAGGATTGCTTGAACCCAGGAGTTTGAGGTTGCTGTGAGCTAGGCTGACACCACGGCACTCACTCTAGCCCGGGCAACAGAGCGAGACTCAAAAAAAAAAAAAAGAGAAGTCCAAGGAGGGGAGCTAGAGGTCATAGCTAAGACCTCCAGCCAGGTACTGGCTGGTTATACCAATATGGAAGTTGGTCAAGTCTGCATAGAACCGATCCCCACATCAGTGGCTAGAATAAAGGGTAGGAAGTTCTTCCCACCTTTTTTTCTTGTTTGTGACCCAGTTATTTCATTTTCTCTTTGTCTCTGATTTGATGAATATATTCTCAAGAAAAAAAAAAGAGATAGGAATTAGATAATCTTGAAATGGGGCATAAAAAAGGAGCCTGACACAGAGCAGGCAATCCTTAATTGCCATTGTTTTTATAATTGAGATACACGATGGGAGCACATAGCAGTGTGTAACCCATTGGGCTTCCAATGTGAAAGAATAAGTAGGTGTTAGCAGAAAAGATTTGAGTGCCAGGGGTCTGGAAAGGGCATTCCAAGCCAAGAGGCAGTGGTGCAAAGTTAGAGCTGGAAGCAAGAGAGAGGAGGGCCATGTTTACAGGATGCACAGGGCAGAGGCTGGTTTATGAAAAGCTCTGTCCACCCTACTAACCCATAGATATTTGAAGTATGCAAGTAGTTGCTGAACAAAGAGGGAAACATGTTCACAAATTTGAGCCATTATTATAAAAAGAAGGCTTAGGACAAAGTAGTCATGGGATTCTGATTTATTAATAATGAAGCTTTATTCTCAGATAAACACACATAAAGCCTCCTGCCCAGATAGTAAACGGTAGGCAGCTTTCAGCTTTCTGGCTCAGTAGTTATTTAGATGGAATATCCCCAAGAATTTCCATTCTCAGGGTTCTTTTATATAAAGTCAAAGAAGCTCCCTCCTGCCTCTCTGCTGACTTCATTATCTCCTCCGCAACTGCTGGTGGATCAGATTGACTCTGACTTGGGGTGGTATCTGTTTTATCATTCAAAGCCCCGCAGGATCAGTTTGGGCTTGGTAGGGAAGAAGATCCTTTTTTATCTTCAGGCTTTGCTTGATCTAATCAGACGTTGAACTATTCTGCCAGTTTTGCTTCAGGTATACAAACGCATTCTTCTTTCCTTTCACTCTCTTTCTTGACATAATTCAACTGCAAGTTTCTCGTTTTATTTTCCTTTTCAATCGAACAAGTTTTCCTCTTGGGCTTTATTAGTAGAGACTTGCAAATTTTGCCCTTAAAATGCATGGGATGTGAAAGCCATTATAATATTTTGACCTGAAAAAGTACATTACAAAGTTACAATGTTAGATTTGAGCTTTAACATCATGATGCTGGCATTGTAGAGAATGAGCTGAGGTGGGGGATTGCAGTGAGGATTGGGTCTTGAGGCAGGGAAAGCAGGTAGGAAACTGTAGCAGGTAGTTCATGTAGGATTCAGGTTGTGGCACTAACAATGGAGAGGAAGGAATGAAGGTGAAAGATATTTAAGAGGTAAAATGAACAGGACAAGGTGATGAATTGGCTTTGGGGAGTGAGTGACAGTGATCTGTTTGATTCCAGTGCCCGTGCTTTTAGGCACTAAAATTTTGAGCTATGGAATAGATGGTAAGAAGAAAGCTGAATGTAGAGTTTTTTTTTTCTCTTCTAAACCTCAATTTCCTTATCTTTTAAATAAGATTTAATAGTACCTACCTCATTGTAATATTACAAAGATAAATTGAGATACTGCATGAGAAACCCTTAGCATACCACTTGGCACGTAATAAACATAAATCTTCAATGCACAGTGGTACCTAATAATAACAGCAGTTTACTAAGGTATTTATTGAAGTAAATAGAAAATTTGGTGATCTATGATTAGATTTTAACTAGCTAACTCACCCCTAGTTTTGCTTGTAATGGCAGGAAAATATGCATTATCTAGTCATATATATTTGTACTAGCTGAAGATTTTCAAGGCAAGGTTTATGGGACTTGCTCCAGTTTCTCACTTTGCTTGCTTTAACACCCTCCAGCTTCTTATAAATGAACATTTAGGGTGCACAAAAGGGCCTCCATGAGAGATAATGTTTGCATGAAGGGTTTGTGAATAAACTCTTCTGTTCAGTGAAGCAGAGGATGCCTCCTGCTGCTGGAACTGGCTCAGTAGTGAATGTGTGGGCTTCTGGGTTTTCTGCCTTTAATCTCTTTATAACTACATTTTTTGGTAAAAATGAAAAATGCTCAGTAAATACAGTCTTTTAATTTTGATTAGTCTGCCTGTCTACTGGGGCTATTGTGAGGATTAAATAAGATATGAGGACCGTTATATATTAAAAAATAATAAGCTGACTTTTTCTACTGCATTTGCTATGCATGGGTTTAGTTACCTTTCTGTTCATAAGAGAACAGAGAGTTCTGTAAGAATTTTAGTGCTTGCTGTTTAATTTTTTTTAAGGAAGCATTTGTCTCCCTGCAGAGCTTAAGATTTTAAGTAGAGAACTTTTCATCCAACCTTTTTAAAGCTCATGAACTCATGAACTCATGAACTGCAATCATTCGCTTCTTCAATTCTAGAAAGACAGCTGAAGATTGTATATTTGTATCTGATAATTAACACAGTTATTTCAAACTTGCGAGTCATGTTTATTTACAAAACTATTAATACTGGCCTGTATTGGCACCTAGATTTTATTTATACTTTAACTTCTTAAGTGCGTTAAAAGGCTGCCTGACTTTTTGATGTGGCCTGTGAATATTGAGTACTGAAAAGCCATGGGTGTTCTTCCAATTTTAGAAACTCATTTTGGAGATAGATCAGAGAATAATTTCAAGTGTATAATTTCCTCAAGTGAAATGAGGCATCCTGACATGCCTTCAAATAGATTCCGGGAAATGTAGGAATTGGTGATTTTTCCCTGATAAAGGTAGTGTTATTATTTACAGTTAATAGTTGACTGGAATTTTAATATTGCAGCCAGTAAAGTAGGTTAGCCAACACATCTTATTCATACCTTTGAATTATCTGAGGTTATTAACACAGGCCTAGCATAGCTTTATGTAGGAAGAAAACATTCCAGTAAAATCAACTCAGAGTATTTTATTTTGAGAAAAGCAAATAAGTACAATTCAGTTCTTTCCTATTCACAGTAAAATGTTCTTTGTGAAATGGAATGCACTTTTGAATTCTAACATTTCTGTTTCCTCTTTTTTACTCAATCTATAGAAATGCTTGTATATACAACTAAATGTCTGTGAATAGTAGAATAAATTGCATAGAAACACATCTATATCTTTTTCTCTAGACTCAGTGTTTTGCTTTTCAACAAAAGTGTGCAGGTTTACACTGAAAAATGTAAACTTTATACATAATTACTTGACTGGCTGAAAACACTCAGGGTTATGTTCAGGTTGAATTACCTCAATTAGAATGATGCCAAATGGACAGTAAACCCTGGAGGTATTAATATTTCTATGAAGAATTTAGAGAGCGACTGAGGGGGAACAATTACTTTATACAGAGAAATCTGGAAAAATACTGTATTCTCAAGAAGAGAAAGTTAATCCTTACCTTTAAGCACTTGTGTAAATGATTCACTGATTATTCAGCATGATACGTGTATGCTGCAAGTTTCTACAATGCCTTCTGAGTCATCAAAGACATATTAAATTGTGTATACTATAGAGAAATTTGTGCTATTCTGTATATATTTACACCCTGGGTCTTTTTAATTAAATTTATTAAAGGATTTAATGTGGTATACAGCAAAATAGATGCAATAAGTCAATAATAAAGTATAAATAGAATTGGAAATTCAGGGTTAAAAGAAAAAGTAAGCAGCCATGCTTAACATGAAGGCAAACACAGTGGCTGTAGTTGAGTTCCCTGTTTGTCTGTCAGCTTTCTGATAGCCCAGGTGAAAAGGAGGCACAGTCATCTGTGTAATTCTAATGTTAGGAGAGCAAACATTCTAATTTTTCAAAGGGAGCAAAATTCTAATGTTAGGAGAGCAAACATTATAATTTTTCAAAGGGAGCAAAATTCTAATGTATCTTTTTCAAGTGGGATTTTATATCTACTATTCTAAGCTATCGAGGGACATATCTTCAATATTATTTTTCACAAAATTTATAGAGCAGTTTCTTACAGTGTTTTTCAATACCTATAGTTAAAATACACCCCAGTGGAGAATAATATACCAGGGCATTATATAATGCAAGCTGGCACATTTTAGTGGTCTGGACATGAATTAAAGGACTTAGATGTCAATCGATTTCATTTCTTTTAAATAATCTTCAGATAACACCTCTTTTGGAGGGATTCTTGATAGAGAAACATAAAGTATAATTTAATGAATTCTGACAACAAACTTAAGGACTAAAATGGTCTTGTTTGAAGGATTATCTATGTGCTTTTTAGACAAAATGAGGAAGTGATAAAACTGATATTTTGCCGTAAAAATCAAGCAGCCTAACTAGGACCTTTGCTTTGGATAAAGTATACTTGCCCACCTCAGCATGGAGATAAGCTTCAGGGCCCAGGGATCTGGAAGGAAGCCAAGCCCCAACTATGCAGCTTACTAGTACAATCCCATGTCTACTCTTCTGGGGGACCCAAAAGCCTTTTTGTCATTGAGATCCAAAACTACTTACAATAGCCTTGTCTTCATATTTTATTGCATTTTCTAGTTTTTTGTTTTTTTTTTTTAAGTTAAAAGCAATGTCATTTTCAAAGAAACATTGACAAAATCAGCACAATCCAGAAAAGGATCACTGGGATGATGAAGTGTATGTATCTGGAAAACTTGAAGGAACTAGGAATATTTAGCCTGGGGAGGAAAATGGTTAAATGTCAGGTGGTGATTCTTCAGACATGACTCTCTACCTGATGGAAAAGGGAAGGGCTGAGAGCAGAGCTAGAACCAGGACATCCTTGTTAAGAAGGCAGGTTCCAGCAAGGGAATGCTTGTTAAGAAGTAGTGTTGTTCTAATGTGGACAGGGCTGTCTGGTGAGGCAGGGAGTTCCTCTTATTAGAAGTGCAATTTCATTGATTGCTTTTTTCTCTGTTTATGAGCCAGACTTTCTTGTTTCTTTCCATGTCTTGTAATTTTTTTTTTCTTTCTTTGGTAGAGAATGGGACATTTTAAATATATGTGACAACTCTGAAAATCAGATTCTTCCACCTCTCCAAAGTTTGTTGTTGTTATTTATTTGTTGGTTTGATGACTTTTCTAAACTAATTCTGTAAAGTCTGTTTTCTTTGTTATGTGTGGCCACTGAAGTCTCTGCTCAGTTATCCTGGTGGTTAGTTAATGACCGAACAGAGATTTCCTTAGATGCCTGGAACCAGTAAGGCTCTCACCCTTTACCAAGGGTGCACAGAGCTTCAAGGTTAGCTAGAGGTGAGCTCTTAGGGTCTTCTCAGTTCTTTCCTGGACCTATGCGCAACCCCTGGACATAAGCACTGCCCTACTTATGTGTGCAACTTTCTAGATCCCCACAAACGTCAGAATTTTGCCAAGCCCTATTGTGTACAACTGTTAGCCACTGCCTTAGGCAGCCTCAGTGTTTCAACAGTTGCCTTTGACTGACTGCCTTCAGTCAGCTCCCCCAGGAGAAAAGGCTGTTCCCCATAGTTGAGCTCCAATTTCAGGTCAAATAAAGCACCCTTGTAAGTGGGGTCTTCCGGGGAACCACCAGACCCCACAAATAATGGCAGTCCCCTAGAAATGGAGCTTTGAAAGAGCTGCACCCTCATTCTGTCCGCTTTGGTGGCTGCCAGGCTGTTGGCTCTCACAGGATTGCAGGCTGTTGGTTTTCAAGGCTACTGCAGAGCTGGGGAGTGGGGATGGGGATAGGGGCAAATTACAATACCACAGAGATTGCTCTTCTTCCTGAGATTCAGATGTTTTTGGTGAATAAACACTCCTCAGATTGCTGCAAGTCTGGTTAATTTCCTGAATTCTGAAAAAGTTGAATCTAACAGTTTCTGCCAGTGCTTCCATTGCTTACATGGATCAGAGACTCTTTGGAGGTCCTTTCTATGCCAGTGTTGCTGATGTCACTCTTGAAGCTTTTTTTTCACCATGTGAAAGATAAAGAGTTGAATTCATAACTTCCAAGGCCCCCTGCTCCTCTAGAACATCCAATGTTAACTAATAGGTCTCATTCACAAACCATCCTAGAGGATATAATTTACTGTACCATTTTTAAAATAAATGTGAGTGACCTGAAATAGACTTTCCACAATGCCAAAATATGAAACACAAAAAAGTGTACCAAGTTATCAATTTCTGCTTTGTTTTATTTACAGATTTAAAAAAGAAATATTACCTTTCCTATATAGTTTCTCACCTTAAAATGAATTAGTCTAAGGGGATGGGAGATCTTAGGCCAATATAGGTAAAATTTAAGCCCCAGAGACTACTGAAGAGGTAAAAATGAAATTATAATTGACTGATAGCGTTATATATTTTATGAATGGTTTACCTTTTTCTGTACATTGTTATTAACTAAAGGCACCATGTTGTACAATAGATCTCTTGAACTTATTCCTCCTATCTACCTGAACTGTTGTATCATCGAATGGTTTACCTTTAATACTGAAATCAATTATAATGATTATTACCCAAATATTGATGTGTTCAAGCTAATTCTTTATTCATTAGACATCCATTTTTGTACTAAGTTCTGAGAACATGGCTAAGGAATCAGCGCAGTATGATTCAAGGCCGTTTTATATCAATTTCTTGAAAGGAGAGATGTGAGGATATGGTGACACATTATTTGGCAGTGATGTTAAATGAAGTGTCCATGTAAATTAATTTTGTAGATGTCTAAAGCCGAACCTTTTTAATTTAATGATTTTTGAGCTGATTTTTTCCAAAGTATGTAAACTACTGCTCTTCTTAATCAGGAGGCTGATAATCTAACGTCTCAGTGGCAAATAATCGTTTTGCACAGTTACTTCATTGCCCTGAAAAACAGTGACAGCCACCTTGCCTCTTACAGGCTAGGGCCATTGCATCAGTACTCACTGGTGACACATTGCTGTGCTTTTGGTGTTTTCATGCTCGTTTACAAAGTGTTGTGGTTCATACTTTTCCATTAATATTTGCTGGTCATGGATTTCCCATCTATTTTTAACTCGAGCTTTCTACTTTTTAATCTGTGGGCTGACACTTCAGATAAGAGCCCTTACCATCTACTAAGCACCATTCTAAGTGTTGAAAGGTGTTTGTTCATTTAATCTTCCCAACATCCCAAACAGGTAGGTACTATTATTATCTGTATTTGTAAGATGAGAAAACTGAAGCACAGAAAGATTAAGTAATTTGCCAACACATAGCTTATAAGTAGCAAAGCAGGAATTTGAATTCAGACTCCTGGCTCTGCGGTTCATGATTGTGACCATTATACTGTACTGTGTCATATAAAGATGCTTGTTAAAATTACACATGAACGAAAGAGTGAATGGGCTCTCATAGAATACCTTACTGGAACTTTGAAAGGTACTTGAACTTTGGTGAATTGTCTTTGTGAAATCTATTTTGGTTTCCCGCAGACTGTGTGTGTATATATCTGTGTGAGTGCACATTTCTTGTGTATGTATCAAATAGGTAAGACGGCCAGAGAAGTGACTTTATTAAACCAGTGTTAAGTATTATTCAATCACAAACATCTTAATTTCACTTTTGGTGAAACCGATGAACCTTTGCTAATTTTCTCTGTTAATTTTCATTACATGGTAGACCATAAAAAGTTATTGAAATATGTCTAACTATTATAGTTTTACATGATTTTTTATTTTTGAGAGTAATGCCATTACTGGTAAATGTCTGTGGAAATCTAAGAATTATGTATTATTCATTTCTTCTCTCCAATATAATGCACAAATTAACAACTGATTCAATAGTCTTGTTTTCCTTGACTTAGTTGAATTCTTTGCGAAATCTGGAGAAGAAAACAAGGAAGCAGTTATTTAAATAATTATGAATTTCTTTTTATTCAAGTAGCTGCCTCTAAAGGATAAGTGCCAAAACACTTTTACCCAAAACTCAGAATAAAGTCTTTGAAAGTCAGAGTTGTTGGGAGATAATTTTCCTTGGCTGTCTCGCATTTCTGCATGTCTTGTGAGCAGAGGCACTGACCTTTGTTCTGGACCATCTTTTCAACCATGTATGTACAGAAAATAGCCTTGAAGATAGAGATGGCATTTGCCTTCACAGAGAAGGGCAGCTTTGTTTACTGTCCAGTGTCATAAAGATAGTGCTTCTCCCCAAGCCAAAGGACAGGTATGCTTACTGCCCATTCATCTCCCATACTACAACCCACTGTGTATGCAGGTGTGATCTGGCCTTCTTCATGCTGCTCTCAGAATTTGAGGAACTGGCCCATACTCTGACAATTGCCATTCTATGAGGAATAAAGTCCTTTGTCTCTGTCATCTGCCAGCATCCATGAAACAGTGGCAGCCTAATTGTTAGCTTCCAAATAGAGTAAAATCTCTGAATCTTCAAAGCTCTTGGAATTTTTTAAAGTTATAAAATGCTTTCCTAGATTTTCACCTTAATTTAGAATCAGATTCCCTTTCAAAGAGTATATTATCATTTCTTTGCTGTGGTTCACTAGACAAAAGGCTGGTAGCCTTAGCTTTGGTCACCTGAGAGAGTGACTTATGATTGCTGTTGGTCATATTCTAACTCTTTTTTTTGGTCCCCTTCCTCCATTTTTCTTTGTCATGACTTTTCCTTCTATTCTTTTCTTTCTCTCTCCTTTTTTTCAGAATTCTCTTCTGTATTTCACATAGTCACTCCTTAAACTTCTACTTAAGACTAAATGCAAACAAAAAACCTTGCTAATCTTTTTCCAACCTGTAGGGGAGGTAAAAGATACCTTTCAGACCCTTGTGTGGTAGAACTGGAAGTTGAGTCGTGATGGTAATTGCCCCATGTGTATTTCTGGACAGAGGTGTGTGTGTGGCGTGGGAAGGATATAATTTGATTTCCACCCACCTGCATGTTTTAGCAACATGCTGGGAAACCACTCCTGATCCTTGGGGAAAAGTCTCTGACCAAATGAGCTGTAAGTCAACAGTGAATACAATAATAATAAAATATTATTTTTGAAATTTTGGGGTCAGTCTAAATCTTGGATCAGCAGTCTATGGCTTGTGGGCCAAATCTGGCCTACTGCTTTTTTCTGTGTGCAGGAAGTTTCATTGAAACACAGCCACATCCATTCATTTAAATATTGTCAATGGCTGCTTTTGTATTATGGTGGCAGGGATGAGAAGTTGCAATAGAGGTCACATGGGTCACAAAGCCTATCATATTTACTATTTATACCACTGGGTCTTGGGTTGAGGGAAAGACAGGAGAAGGGGTAAGTAAGCTCATCAGAATCATCTGGGCAGGCTTTTCAAAAGGTACACACCTCCCTCATTCCTCCATCTTCTCATAAGCTTTCCCTGTTGAGAGTCACTGTCTTAAACTTTATGACTCAAATAGTTTGGTTCTATTAACTGATACAGATTGTTTGTTTTCATGAACCTATTTTTTACACTCTGTAACATAACCAAAGTAATATTTACCATGTTATTTCTTTTATAGGGTTGTGGGAAGAAAATGTATTCCTTTTTGAGAGGAACCAAACAACTGCAGGTGCTGAGGTTTCTGGGAATCTCCATTGGAGTGACACAAATCCTGGCCATGATTCTCACCATTACTCTGCTCTGGGCTCTGTATTATGATAGAAGGGAGCCTGGGACAGACCCAATGATGTCTCTGAAGAATGACACCTCTCAGCACCTGCCATGTCACTCAGTAGAACTGTTGAAGCCAAGCCTGTCAAGGATCTTTGAACACACATCCATGGCAAATAGCTTTAATACACACTTTGAAATGGAGGAGTTATAAAAAAGGCCACAGAAGGAAACCACAAACTTGTTATATTGGACTTGTGCATTTTTGAGCACACACTTACCTGTTTCAGAAGTATGTAAAAATAAAAATGGTGCCACAAAAGAATGCTTAGGCGTATAATTTTCTACACTTTAAAATGAAGAGGGAAAAGTTTCATAATACAAGTCACCACTTGGACAACAAGTGATGTCCTTTATAATGCTAAGGACAGATCTAATACCCATATTATAGCTTGTGTAAGATTTTACCTGAACATAGTTATGTTTTGAGGTGGCATAGTTTGATCAGCATTTCTATATCTATGTAAACGAGCCATATATGGTAGGATTGGAGCTACAGTAAAGGTTGATTTACTTCTACCAGCTTCTATGTAAAATACCAATTAACAGCTAACATAGGAAGTTAGACAGTACTAATGACTTTTACTATTCAGTGATATATTCTTTTGTGGGTGAATAAATTATACATAAGAAAACTTTCAAGATTGGTGACTACCTAACTGTGATTTTTACTGGTTACAAGACTATTCTTACCATTTAAAAGAGCAAACTAACACATTGTCTTAAACTGATCAGGGATCTATGTGTATATAAGTCTGTGTATAATTCAGTAGATTTCATTTCTTATAATGTTAAGAATAACAATTGTGAAAAGGATAAATTTGTTCTGTATAGCACTATTATTTTTAGCCTTTCCTGTTAATAGAGCTTTAAAATTCTGTCTGGGGTTTATATTACATACATAATTGTTAATTTAAATACTTAACCACTAATGTGGAAAATTGCCAGTGTGATACGTAGGAATCATTATTATTCAGAATGCAGTCTGGTCTCTAGGAAGTATTAACAAGAAAATTTACCCTTCACTTAGTTGATTCAGTAAAGACTTGGATGTTATTTTTCTCCTAAACCAAGACTATTTTTGACACTAAACACATTTTTAAAAAGCTTATCTTTGCCTTCTCCAAACAAGAAGCAAAAATTTCCAAGTCAGTACCATTCTACAGAGAATAATGTTCTTTTTCTCCAGGAAAATGCTTGTGAGAATCATTAAAATAAGTGACAATTTATCTAGAGATTATCTTTGCTTTACTTCACTTATTAATATACTGTGGTGATTTACACAGATTATTAAATTTTTTACAAGAGTAAAGTATATTTATTTGAAATGGGAAAAGTGCATTTTACTGTATTTTTGGGTATTGTGTTTATTTCTGAGAATATGGAAAGAAAATTAAAACATGTCAATAAATATTTTCTAGAGAGTAGTGATTTGTCTGTGCCTATTTTTAAATATATTACAAGCAATTTTACCACTTGAGAAGATTATCAAGGTGAGAAAAATATAAGAAAGAATAATTGAAGAAAGTATTAATATTGATTTCCAAATTTTGGAACTAAACAATAAGAGTATGTATCCTCACTGAGAAGAGTAAAAAGGATGCCTGTTTATTTTCCAAGTTTGCGTTACAGCTAAGTGATGAATAATGTATTTATTTGATATAATATAAAAATATATCCGTTTCTCTTCATTTATCTTCTCAGTGTTTTCATATCACAGTATTTTATAGCTGTTATTAACTTTTAAAAGAAAATGAGTGTAAGGAATACAATATTTGAAATTAACTGCCAGATTTGAAATCTTTTATAGTTTCAAATGAAAACTAAATAACTTGTTCAGTCAGAACCAAAAACATCACTTTTTAAAATTTCTTCAACACCCCAACTTCCCATAATTTCAACTAAAATACCCAAGTCACTCTACAGCTATGAGTTTTATTTGAATTATTTGGATGATGGTCAAATTTGGCTGCTTTCTTTTTTATGTGTTTCACAGTCTAGAAAGAACCAGCATATATTTTGTTGAGCTCAGTAAAATAAAAATAGTCTTCGAATTGTAAAATAAAAGTTGATTTCTACATTTTTAGGCTTCAGATATTTTGATATATTACCTGATATACTACCCTCTAGAATAGTCAACATAAATTTAGACAATCATCTTATATATAATACACTTGCTTAATGGTAACAAATGACATTTATAGCAGTGGTCCACAAAGGCCTCTTATGGTAGCAGTGCACCTGGAATAATAAAACTGCAAGGGACTTTAAAAAGTGTATTTAATGTAGTAGAGCTGGGGGAGTTCACTGTTTGGGTACATTGCAAACAAAATTGTTAACTGTTTCTTTGGGAATTTTTAAAAGCTTTCTTTGGTAAAAAATCACCATTTTTAAAGTAAAAATTTAAGGGGATTATTTCTGGACTGGTTAACAGTCAATTCAAAGCACCCTGGAGACTCAGAGATGGCAATAAGAGATGATGTCTATCCTTAAGCACTGTAAAATCTGGGTTAGAGACAGCGGTGCTAACAACAGGAAAAATAAATAAAGGAATTGCATAATGAATAGGGCCACACTTAGGAACGAGAGACAGAGGAGAGTGGAATTAAGGCAGCTACACCAAGGAGGTGGCTGTCATACTGGGTTGGAAGGAGGAGTGGTGTCTAGCTGACTTATGGAGAACATTCCATGGTCCACAACTCTGAGGTTAAAAAGTATATGTTGTTTTGGAGGCATGACCTGTGGTTCTGTGCACTTAGTGCATAGCATCCTTGAAATGACACCATGGGAAAGGAAATGGGTGAAATTTGGTGTTGGGGGCTTCGTTCTGTAGATTCAATGGAGATTCACTGAAGTGTTTTCAGAAAGAGACGTGGTGGATGTTTCATTAATTTAACTAGATTAGCCAAGTGAGAAAGAGGGTCCTGGGAGACAGGTACACTCATTACACAACTCCTGGGATGAGCCACCATTGACCTTAGTGTAGGTAAATGGAGCACTCTACAGTTGTGCACACTGCAGATAGATTGTTAATGCCATAGTCCTGGAGAGAGAGAAAGATCTTCACAGGATGATGAAAGTCAAAAAACAGAGTGCATAAAACAGATTACAGGAGGGTGAAGCCACAAAAATTGGCAGCAGATTGACCTTGGGGAGTGTGGGGCAAGAAGTAAAAGAACTGAAATTTCTGGACTCTGTGCTTGGTAAATTGACCATGGCATTAACCTAGATAGAAGACCAGAGAGGAGCGGGTATGTGGGAGGGTAATTAATTTTGTGTGGGGCACAGTGAGTTGGAGATGCCTGCCGGACATGCAGATGGAGATGTCTACAGGCAGCTGTAAATTCCAGTCTGGAGCTCAGGAGAATTTGCTGTCGAGCCTGAGAATTTTTATGCATTGCTTTCCCATCTCAGGAAGCCTGACAGAAAATGGGCTGAGAACCAAATCTTGTATGAGGAGAATCTTAAGCAGATTGCTGCGAAGAACATCCTTTTGTCTGAACTCCCACTCCTGCAGATGAGTCAAGGGAGGTAAAGAAACAAGAAATGACTGCACTACTGAATCTCCAGTGGCAAAAGGAGCTGCCCCCTTTTTTAAAAAATACTACCAACTGTGTGTTGCTCTCCACCCAACCCCTCTTCCTTTTATCATCTTGTAATTTAAAAGTGGATTCATCATTTTTATAAACTGAGTTCTTATTTCCTCACATCTAAGCACATCCTAGGAACATATATGGCAAAATCTTTGATATTATCTTGAAAGCTCATTTTTCTATTTTAATATGTTAATTGCAGCCATTCTTTCATCTCATGCTTTCATGGGTGCATACCAGGTGCCAAGCACACAGTACAAGGTGCTTCACACACACTTTCTCTGTTCTTCACAACTCGTTTGCAATTTGTGGGAATCATTAACCCCATTTTACAAAAGAAGAAGGACTCAGAGAGACTGAGAAAATGTATTTCCCTAGTACTTGACAGTGCTATACTTCCTCCCTCTCCATTTTGTGGTGTGGTGTCTTCGCCAGCCTGTGGCGAATCCCAGCTGATCCCTTGCATACAAAAGCCAGATTTTCTTTCCTGTGGATCAGTATCACCAGGTCCAACTGGTCTCCAAATTCTATTATTCCTTCCTTCAGAGTGATGCTTGTGTCTCTCCAATTTCATTCCTCCTATTATTCCCTTAGAACAAGTCCAAGTTATCTAAAGCTTTAACTGAAGCCATAAATTGCTATCTCTTCTCCCCACCTCTTGTCTCCCCCCACTGATCTATCTTGTGCACACACACTTTAATAAACTTTACTGATATGTTTTAATATATATATATGTTTAACAAATACACCTGTTTCAAGTGCACAGTTAGTTTTGACAGATATATACACCCGGGGGAGGGGCCAAGATGGTGGACTAGAAGCAGCCCATGCACGCCACTCTGAAGGAGAAGATTGAAAGTTGCAAGTAGATGCCCACCTACAGATAGATCTTTGTGGAGAGAACATGGTAAATTACCAGAGAAGCGACAGAAGACAGAGTGAAGGAGAGGGAGATGGGGTGATCCACTCAGCAAGATCGGAAGGTACCTGGGGGAGGCATCCTCATGTGGGGAAGGACAAGAGGAGAGAACCCTGGGGCTCCATGCCCTACTGTGGACACTGCAACCTGAACTGTGAGGGGGCTCCCATGGCCAGTGCAGATCTCCGGACTATTCAGGGAGCTGTTTGGAGACTGTGCAGTCACACTGCACTAGAGAGTGGGCACAGCAGGGACCTGCTGGCTTCCATTCCTGGGTTGCTGCAATTGGTGCCATTCTGAGCTCTCAGGTCCAGAGTGTCTATAAAGAGCTCAGCTTTGCTGTAACCCTGCCACATCACCCCTGCTGGGCCGAGGAGGGAGGAGGGAGAGCAGATGCTCTCATGTGCCCTATGACTGGGAGCTGAGCACCCACCCTGATGGGGCATTTGATCAGAGTAGGTACCACTAATGCCACCTGAGAAGCCCTGAGGCAATTGCCTCAGCGGGACATGCACAGGGAGAGAGCCCCAGCTGCCAGGCAGCCCACTCAGTGGCCCCACCATTGTTGCTCCCCTACTGCTGCCTGGCCGGTGGTCCCACCCTCATGGCTCCTGTATGCCACCTGGAGGGACCTACCCCTGTGGTCCAACGCTCTACCGTGGGCCTGCATGCCACATGCCACCATTGCACCTGGACCTGGCTGGAGCAAACGCTCACAGCCCCAACACCCATGACTATTGCCTCCATAGCCTTGCTCAGCTGCTATGGCCGCTGCCACAGGAGACCCACTGCCTCTGTGGAAAGGGACTCACTCTCCCCTCCCCCACAAGCTTCCAACAACAGCCTGGAGACAAATCCACCACTCCACATGAAGATCCTCCAGCACCAGCTTGGACTGTGACAATCACAGGGGAGGGGGATAATGCAGAACAGCTGCAGTCCAGGCTTTCAGCACATCCACTCCTCTCCTGCCGGGTCAGTCTTCTGGAGGAAGACACAAAAGCACCTTCGAGGGACCCCTCCTTCTCACTAAGTAGGAGAGTTCCCAGCAAATAGGAATAGGTGAACTGCAAACCTATCTGCTCTGAGCTAGGGAAGAGGTTTCAGATGAAAAGAAACCAGCAAAAGAACTCTGGCAACATGAAAAAAACAAGTTAGTTCTCAACACTCCCAAAGATCACAATAGATCTATAGCAACAGACTCCAACCAAAAGGAAATTATCAAAATGTCAGAAATGGAATTCAGAATACAAATGGCAAAGAAGATGGATAGAATTGATGAGAAAGTTGAAAACCAACACAAAGAAGCCAAAAAAATATTTCAAGAGATGAATGAAAAAGATGAAAGCATTACTAAAGATATAGACAGCGTAAGAAAAGACATAACAGAAGTTAAAGAAATGAAAGTGTCATTTGGAGAATTTTAAAATACAGCAGAAAGCTTCAACAACAGGCTAGACTAAGAGAAGACAGAATTTCAGAGTTTGAAGACAAGGCTTTCAGACTAACTCAGTCAGTCAAATATTTAGGAAAAAAAGAGTAAAGAAGAATGAACGATCATGCAGAGAAATACAGGACTATGTAAAATGAGCTAATATAATAATTATAGGTATCCCTGAGGGAGATACCCCCTTACCTCTGTTAGAATGACCATTATCAAAAGTTCAAAAAACAATAGATGCTGGTGTGGATGCAGAGAAAAAGAAAGGCTTATACACTGTTGGTAGGACTGCAATTAGTACAACTTCTATGGAAAAGAGTATGGAAATTCTTTAAAGAAATAAAAGTAGACTTGCTATTTGATCCAGCAATTCTACTACTGGGTATTTACCCAAAGGGGAAAAAAAAAGAATAAAAGACATCTGCACTCAAATATTTATCATAGCACAATTCACAATTTCAAAGACATAGAGTTAACCTAAGTGCCCATCAATTCATGAGTGGATAAAGAAAATGTGGTGTATATATATATATATACCATGGAGTACTACTCAGCCATAAAAATTAATGAAATAACGTCTTTTGGGGCAACTTGGATAGAACTGGAGTCCATTATCCTATGTGAAGTAGCTCAGGAATGGAAAAACAAACACCATGTGTTCTCATTAATAAGTGGGAGCTAAATGGTGGGTACACGTGGGTACAAAGAGATGTAAAAGACATTGGAAACCAAGAAGGGGGGAAAATGGGAGGGGGATGAGGGATAAAAACTTACCTATCAGGTATAATGAACACTATTCTGGTGATGGGCACACTGAAAGTACTGACTTCATTATGCATGTAGCAAAAACATTTGTACTCCCTTAATATTTTGAAAATTATATATATATATATACACACACATACACTCATGTGACCACAACTACAATCAAGATATAGAATATTTTCATCATCTCAAAAAGTTCCCTCTTGTCCCTTTGTTCTAAATCCTTCAATCCCCACTCCCAATCCCAGGCACCACTGATCTGCTAAATGTCACTCAAATTAATTCTTGTGAAACACAATTTTTATCATGTCACCTCTTTTACCCAAACACTTCCAGGCATGTCCTGTTTTAAGAAAAATAGAGCTTCCCAGCTCATTAGTACATAATGTTATTTATACAGCACAGTAGTGTAAGTGCAGGTCAGAGGCCATTGGCCATCCCAGGCCTTGCCTGGCTACCCTGAGGACTACGAGGAAGCAACAGCTCAACACCCACTTTTGGCTGCAACACGAGAGACCTCAAAATATGGCAGCTTAAACAAAATAGAAGTAAACTTATATTTCATAAAACATACGCGTGAGCAGCCCAAAGTATGGTTGCCTGAAGGTGTCCAGGACTCAGGCTCTTCTCTCCTGCTATTCTGCTGTGCTGACGTGTTCCCCTTGCCCGCATGGTCCCAAACAGCACACTCTACTTCTGTGTTTCAGGCAGCAGGCCAGACAAAAGGGAAAGTTAAAGGGAAAGAGGCACGTCTATTCTCTTTGAGGACATAACCCAGAAGTACACATCATTTCCATTCACACTGAATAGCTGTAAGGCAGGGTTGCAAATACTCTATTCTGGACACCCGTGTATTCAGTTAGACCAGGAAGTTCTACCACAGAAAGGGGAGGAAATGGGTACTGGTGTCAACTAGTAAATCTCTGCTACACTCCTCAGTACCTTCAGAATAAAATCTTCCACTGGAGCCTATTTTTTCAAATCTATCCCCCAATACTTCCCCACATGTCCCTATACACCAGCCAGCTGAGCCAAATGTGGTCCATTCATTGCCTCTTATCCCACATAACCCGTGCATCCTTGGTCTTGCTCACATCATGGTACCTCCCTGACATAGCCTCATCCCCAAACATTCCAACTGTACCAACCTTTAAATCACAACTCATTATCCACTTCTTACAGGAAGCTTTCCCTGACTACTCCAGCCCATTCTTCTCTGAGCTCAGGATTTTTTTGTTACCATAATATCTGATTTGGTCCTTGTGTTTTCTATTTGATACTGCTACTTTTCTCTTATGTCATTTTTATTTTTTCTCTTTTCTTGTATGTCTGATCTCTCTTGAGAGTAAATGTTATGCTGTGTTTTTCCCACTCAGCATTTTGTATAGGCCTAGGTAATATTTCTTTGGTATCAGTTGCATATCTATTCACTGTGTGTATAAATTAATATATGCATGAATTATGAGTCAGTTAAATAAATCAAAAGCCTTTGTCTAAAATGATTCCAACAAGGAGAAACTGCTGTAAAGGAGGCCATCTGTTCTTCTTGACTGGGATAGAGGACACTGGGTTATCATGGGATAAGTACTCATTTAGCTATAAATGGATGTAGATTGGATCTGCAGAATGCGTTTAGAGCTCAGTCAAGTCTTATAAATGTCTGAGTGAACTATCAAATTGTACTTGTAGTCTAATAATATAATAGTGTTTTAGGTTTATAAAATGCTTTCACTCCTAACCCCAAATCCTTTGGCTTTTAAATATACATTTGTTTGACTGGTAGTGTGTACAGAGGAAAAGCTGAGTGCACATCTCTGAAGAAATCCCTGGAGAGTGAAAGATTGAAGCAGATCACCACTAACTTTGTAATTTCCATACAATTCTAGAAAGTAACTTAAAAAAATACGACATTCAAAACTTCTGTGTAAGTGCATCAAGTAGTGCTTCATTTACTCTTCTCATAATCCCAATGAGGCCAATTTTGTAATAAAGATAAAATACCTATGAACAGAGATGTTAAGAAACATACACAAAATTACAGAGTAAGTAAGTGATACTGCTGGGATTTTAACCAGGTTTGTCTAAATTCTAAGTCTGTACTCTTAACTATTTTACGAGAGAGCTACTGTATTAACTGATTTCCAAAGTTATTCTTAATTTCATGGTCATGACATATTGCTATTTTTAACATATTGCTACATTTTGCTAACTAGTATTTCTTTAGAAATTCTGTGTGTGTATTCAAAAGCTATATTCATCTGTTTTGTCTATGTGTGAACACATTCGTTTTTAGATAGATATTGTATCAAGGACAAGCTAGAGTCCTGTAAATATATTCATTTTTTATTTTATTTTATTCTAAGAGTTTGGAAAATATACATCCTATCTTTAATTCTATAAGATAAAAAAATCTTGAATCTATCAATCAACATTAAGAATGCCAAAATAGGAGTTCCAGCCAAGATGGAATAAAAGGGACCAGATTTATCCTCCTGTCTGAAATAAACAAACGAAAATCCCACCCTCTGCCCAAATATTTGAAACAATGATTTTTAACACACTGGACATCGGGCAATAAAGGAAACTTGTAACTAATGGGGTGAGCTGTATGGTTTCCCCAACTAATTGCCTTGAGAGAGCTTCCAGGATGTGGTGAAGGGAGGAAGAACCTAGGTAAAGCCTGCAGAGCTTCATTAATAGAAGAGGCAGAGCTGAGAATACTGGAGGACGATAGCAGTTAGAGTTTGAAGGAAGAGTAATGGAGAGGAGAGAGATGCATAGGTAAATAGTCTCACAGATATGCAGTGACTCCTTTAAGGATTCATCAGAGTACTGATCGGCACATGCCAAAGAATTAGAGGGAAAGCTCCTAGTGCCACAGAGAGCTAGGGGTAGTGCCTCTTCTCACCAGCCAGACTGGAAAACCTCATAATTCACAAGGCATTGGGTGGAGTACTCAGAAAAGTCTCATCTCAGTAATGTGGAATAATTAGCCTTAGAATACATATAACTCTACTGGCACCTAACAAATTATAAAAGCAGGACGTTAGATTATCATACTGTTTCCACATAATTTAACTGCATCCAGAAAAGGCTCAAGAATATTTGTAGAAATACATATATATCCAGCACTCAACAAAGAAAAATTCCTAATGTCTGACATGTTTGACATCCAATCAAAGATTTCAAAGATTGCCAGGCATGCTAAAAATTAGGAAAATATGACCCATAATGAGAAGAAAATCATTAATTGAAATAGACCCAGAACTGACACAGATGTTAAAATTAGCAGACAATAACATTAAAAAGAGTAATTGTAGAGGTATTCTGTGTGTTCAAAAAATTAAGTAGCGATAGGAAAGGTATTTTTAGAAATATTCAAATCAAATTTTTAGAGATGAAAACCACAGTGTGACATACAATATATGCTGGACGGAGTTAAAAGTAGATTAGCCATTGAAGAAGAAAAGATAAATAAACTTTAAGACACAACAACATAAATTGTACAAAAAGAAAGAAAGACAAAAAATAGAAAACAGTTAAAAGAGCGTCATTGAGCTGTGACAACTCCAAGTGGTCTCATAATATACATGTAATTGGAATCCTCAAAGGAAAGAGGCAAAAGAAAGATTGAAGAAATAAGGTTAGAATTTTTTCCAAATTTGATTTTAAAAGATCCAAGAATATCAGAAGATCTCAATCTCAAGAAACATGAAGAAAACTACATTGAGGAAAAATATATCAATTTGCTCAAAACCAGTGATACGTATAAAATCTTTAAAGAAGCCATAGGGGGGAAAAAGTCATATTACATTGCAGGGGAACAGACATAAGGATGCCAGCCAACTTCTTAACAAAAACCGTGTATGAAACTTAACATCTTGTATGTATGAAGAAAAAAAATTGTCAACCTAGAGTTCTCTACCCAGTGAAAACATCTTTTCAGTAAAGATTAAAAAAGAAAACTTTTTTCAGACACACAAAAACTGCAAAAATTTACAATATGTAGACCACACTACAAGAAACATTAACAGCAATCCTTCAGGCATGCAGAAAGTGACAGCAGATGGAAATACAGATCTACAAAATGAAATGAAGAACACTGGAAATTATTACTAAATGGGTAAATATATATGACAATTTTAGTATTACACAAGGCAAGAAAAAGGCATAAAAGGTATCCGAACTGTCTGTTTTTGCATACAACATGATCGTCAATGTAGAAAATTCAATGTCTTTCTGCGGGATGGGCATGCTTATAGCTCTGATTTGGGTGGTGCAAAGACAATATATGTAATCAAAGTGTTTGCACCCCAATAATACTCTGAAATTAAAAAAAAAACAATGTTTTCTAAAAAAAAATGTAATCTGAGATAAAGACAATGTTAAAATAATAAAAAAAGAAAATCCAATGTAATCTACAAAAGCACTACTAGAACTAATAAGTAGTTTTAGCAAGGATACAAAATAGAAAGCCTATATGCAAAAATAATTTTCTTTTGTATACACTAGGAATGAACAATTACAAATTGAAATTAAATGAAATAGTACCACTTATTGTAACATCAAAAATACTAAATACTGGGGATATTTCAGGGGGCAAAAGATGTGCAAGATCCTGCACATTAAAAATTATAAAATAGTGCTGAAATAAATTAAGGAATACCTAAGTGAATGGAGATATTAATATATAGCATGTTCATGAATGGGAAGACAATACTGTTAAGGCAATAATTTGCCCCAAATTGATCTTTAGGTTCAATGTAATCCCAATCAAAATCCAGCATGAATTTTTGTAGAAATTGACAAGATGAATCTAAAATTCATATGAAAATGCAAAAGACCTAAAATAGTAAAGTAAATAAATAAATAAGTTGGAAAATAAGAAAAAGGTAGAGGAATAATACTAATGCATTCCAAAATTTATGATGATGCTATCAAGAATATGTGGTGCTGGTGTCAAGACAGATAAATGAAACAATAGGGAGTCCATCAATAAGCTCTTATATTTATGAACAACTGCTTTCTGAAAAATGTACAAACACAATTCAGTATTGAAAGAATAATCCTTTCAAAAATTGTGCTGGAACAATTAGATATCCACTTGCAAAAAAAATTTAAAATAAATTTTTTTAGAAAGGACTTTTGTCTGTACATCATACCGTGAGTAAAAGTAATTCAAAATGGATCACAGACCTAGGTGTAGAACTTAAACAATTATTGTTTTAGAAGAAAACAGAAAATCTTTGTAACTTCAGTTTAGGCAAAGATTTCTTGGACATAATACCAAAGCACAATCTTTAAAATACAGAAATTGATAAATTATACTTATCAAAAATTTAAAAAACATTGCTCACTAAAAGATGCCATTAAGAAAATAAAAAGACTGGGAGAAAATAATCTATAAAACATATATCTGATAAAGACCTTGTATCCAGAATATATAAAGAACTCTCAAACCTCAATAATATGAAACCAAACTCCAATTAAAAATGGGTAAAAGATTTGAACAGACACTTCACAAAGAAGATGTACAGATAGAAAATAGACACATGAAAAAATGCTCAACCTCATTATTCATTATGAAAATTTAAGTTACAACTGCAGTGTACCACTAGAATGGATGACTAAAGTAAAAATCTGACAGTACCAAGTGTTAGTGACGATCTGAAGAAACTGGACCTCTCATATATCGTTGGTGTGAATAGAAAATAGTCCAACCAATTTGAAAAACAGTTTGACAATTTCTTAAATTGTTAAACATACACCTAAAATATGACTCAGCCAATCTATGAGATTTACCCAAGAGAAAGCAAAGCATATTTTCATACAAAGGCTTGTGCACGAATGTTTATGACAGCTTTATTAGCAATAGCCCCAAACTGGAAACAACCTAAATGTCATGAACAGGTGACGAGATAAAGAAATTGTGTTACACATATATAATAGAACAATTACTCAATACTAAAAAGGAATGGACTATTGATACATGCAACAACATGGATAAATCTAAAAGTAATTATGCTTAGGGAAAAAAGTTTAGCAACCAAAAGGAATGACCTATTGATGCATACAACAACGTAAGCAAAAATCATATATCAAAAACTTATCAGATTGTACGCATTAAAATGTGTTCATTTTGTATGTCAATAAAGCTTAAAGAAAGGGAGAATATTTACTGAGAAGTTTTCCCAATATGCAATGAAGAAATAATAATACTTTCATGAATTTCCCACCCAACTTCTTAGATTTTGTTGGTATAATTCAGAGTTTTATGTCCAATTTATTATTTAATATTTTACATGACACATGAGTAGTTGATATAGATAAGAATGGTTAATAACATTTACATTTTTATTTTTAACTATATTAATAATAATTATTTAGACTAAATTTGCTACTTATTTAGTTTGAATTGTCACTGTCATTTTTAATAGAGCTTTCTTTCTCAGGGAAAATTTGAGAATTTTTTAAGGAAAAGTATATGGATAGCACAATGCTTCTGCATTGCCCATTTAAAAGTACAATACTTGTGATGCTGGGCATGCTGGCCCACATCTGTAATCCCAGCACTTTGGGAGACTGAGGCAGGAGGATCATTTGTGGCTAGGAATTCGAGACCAGGCTGGGCAACTAGTGAGATCCTGTCTCTACAAGGAAAAAAAATTTAAAAATTAGCTGGGCATGGTGGGTGACAGACCTAGACCCTGTCTGAAAAAAATAGTATAGTATTAATTTTTTAAGTTATTGCATTCATGATGACAGCTTCCTTGAGGCAAAAGCATTTTCTCTCAAAGCCCTGTAGATGGTGTTAACACCCAGCACTCATGTTCCAGCTCACCAGGTTGAAGCCGCATCCCCTTTTATAACCTAGCCTTGAGAGTCATGCAGCATCTCTTCCACTGCGTTCTCTTGGTTACACACAAGTCACCAACCTGTCCAGATTCAAAAGAAGGGGGATTAGACTCTGCCCCTGATAACGGGCAGTGCATCACTCAAGAAGAGCCTGTGAAATAGAAGATGCAGCCATCTTCAGAAAATGTAATTTGCCATAACTCCTTTATTGTTTGATCACTTTAATATAGATTTTAGAGCAAGTTATTATCTATGTTTATTTTATAATCTTCCTCAGAAGTCAGAAACAACTTTCTTTTATCACTTTGTGAAAATACCTGTCTAAAAGTAAATGAATAGAGAACAAGGAAGCCGTACCGGACGCCAGGTAATTGAGGAGGTGTCTCGAACTCTGATGGTGTTTGAGCCCTGTTCTCTCACAGACTAGGTTCCCACTTGCCTATCTGGACTTTGATTCACTTTCTGTGTTCCTACTTCAACTTGATGTTCTCAGTCCTGCCCTGAATCTTGCTGACCTTCCTTCATGGGTAACAATTTGAGAAATTTTTTCTTTCTTTCTATATTTGGCCATGATTGAGCAATTGACTAATCTTAGTATCTAGTAATTAATATTTTATTAGGATTTGACTGAATTTTTCCAGTTTTAGCTAATATAACTTAACCTGGACAGAGATGAACAAATCAAATGCTGAGCTTGCTCTTCAGTTTGATCTGCTAGGGGCTTGCAAGGTTGAAGCAAGAGAGGCAGGCAGGCACGCGCCCCTCCCACTGCTCAGGGGTTTCATTCTGCTCCAACCAGGACATCTCCACTGTGGTCCCAGGACATAGTCCTTCTTATTCTTAAAAGGAAGTTTAACAAAATAGCCCTGTCAATAATGATATTTGATTTATCTACTGGGGAAGACAGAAAGCATCTATTACTTACCAAGGCAGGAGAAAGCTTTCTCTCTTTTATAATTCACTGTTCACAAGATTGTCGAAGGGCAGGGTCCTGTCGGTGGAACAGTTAAAGGAAAAATAATAGGTGTATTTTCCAAAATTCAAAATTGAGCTTTGGACTATTACCTTTTATATATTATAGACTAAGCATGTGAGAATTTAACTACCCTTGTGTTGTTAAGTTCTCCACACATGCATAGCTCAAAAATCTATTTCTCTCTACAAAACCGTGCTCTGGTATAATTTTAACAAAATTGCTGTGGTGAAGGCTGTGCTATTATTCTGCCTGAAGTTCAATATGAATAAATCTGACAATCAGATGTCTAACAATGGTTCCTAATTCCTTTCTATTCTCTCCTAGTTTTCCATGGAATTCATCTTCTTATTTTCTCTTACCAAAGGTAAGACCAATTCAACTCGATTTAGTAAGATCTACGGAGCATCTGCTATGCTATGTAGAATAAGCTGGGCTGGACACGACAAAGATCAGAAGGAAACTGTAAAATATAAATCCTTCCTCAAGGAACTCATAGTCTGGCTGGAGCGATCAGGCAAATGGACACTGATTAGGTAAGTACCTGTACAGTTCCTGGTACAGTGAAGATATTCATAAATTGGTAAATTAAATTAAACAACAGTGAAACACAATATAAGGCTAAATGCAAAGTCAGGGTGATACAGTTTTTAAAAGGAGTGGCTCAGATTAGAGATGGGTGTTTATGTGGTGGTAGGTTTAAGTTCTTAAAACCAATTGGGTTGTCTTTTGTCACCTCTGTGGTGTCCCTCATTCTCCTGTGTTTCCTAGAAAAGAAGCTGGGAACTAGTTCCTCAGAATTTCCTTCTTGTGTAGTTTATTCTGTCTTGTGTAGCTTATTTCTGTCTTGTGTAGATTATTCCAATGAGAGGCACTTTTATGAAGTTCCGAGGGCTCAGTCCTCACCTTTCCTGTGGCATCAGTACTCTGACTTCTCATTGGTGGCCTCACCTCATCCCTGGGAGCTCTCACTTTTAGATTTCTGGCCATTTTCTGGGCTGACTTTTGATTCTTTTAGCCCTACACTTGTGTATGCTTCTAATTTCCTGTATGAAATCCCTTTCTACTCAAAATTCCTAGACTGAAGTCCACTTTCATCATGAATCCTGAGATAAAAACACATCCCATGTAAAGAGAACATTAGCAATGACTGAGACCGAGCTACATTTGTGTTTGTGTGTGTGTGTGTGTGTGTGTGTGTGTGTGTGTGTGTTGGAGAAGAAATAGAACAAGTAGAAAACACAGAAAAAAAATGATCAAAAAATTAAGAAAAGTAAATGAGGAAAAATTGTGAGGCAGAAGTTTCTTTTTTGTTTTTTTCCAGGTAAAGGAATAAAATAGAGAAACAAAGACACTACACTGAGAAAAAGGTATAATATTTGTCAAGGTGAATGACAATTTGTCAGAATTCAGTTTTACTGTAATGGTATTCCTACATTTTTAATTCCAGCTGCAGTTAGAATGATGTTACCTAAATAGTGGGCCAGCATGTTGTTTGGTGAGGTGGTAAGGCCATCCAGATGCCTGCAACCGGGTTATGACAAAGAGCCAGAGAGTTGCCAAAGCACTTGAGTTAATATAGGAAATCCACAGTACTGTTTCTGCCAGATAAAGCAAATTGCTTCTGTTGTCTTAGGTAACTAGTCTAGAGAAAAATAATTTACTGGGTTTAATAGTGGCAGACCAGGTTTCCAGTAAGAGATCACATCTTGAAAAGCTGTGTGAATGGCAATACTGCCTGAATACATTATGATAATCTATATAATTCTATAAGGTCCATCTGAATTTGGCATAGACCACATAGGTGAGTTAAATGGGAAGGTGACAGAAATGTCTCACCCTTCATCTTTCAAATTTGATAGTGGCAGTAATCTCTGGAATATTATTGGTAGCTTTCTACTTTTAAAAGGAGGAGCTGCTCTGGCCGCTTACATTTCATGCTTCCTACTTGTAGTCCTTACTCCATAGATCAAAGAAATAGAAGAGTATAATTCCTGTTGAATGTACAGTTTGCATTCAGAAATGAAATAGTTAAGCACAGATTTGTTCACAGACCCACTCAGTCCACTATGAGATGGACTCTGACTTTTGCATTTCTTCCTCTGCATTACAACAAAGAGTTTCTGCCTTCTCAATCCTAGTTAATGTAGGTCTTTGACCTCCATAAGCCCCCACTTTGACTACTAGACCAAATCGACATAGGATTTGCGGGAATTTGTGTTAGCTTTGGGCCAGTCCAGTAATCTCTGAAGAACCTGAGTATTTCTCTTTCTCCAGTGCACAGCCACACTAGTAAATGAGTTCAGGTGTCTGGGGGAACTCAAGAAAGAAGTTTTATGTGACCTTCTTGTGGAAGTATGGCAAAAGGTATTATTGAAGGAGGGTATCTGGTCCTCCTTTCGTTGCAAGGACTTGTGTCTGTGAACTGGCTTAAGTCTGAGAACTGAGTGAGAAGTTATAATTATTTATTGTGTTGATTAAATCAAGATTCTATTCATAAGGATAAGAGTTTAGATTTTTTTTCTTATAGACAGTCCAAATATCTATATTTATTCTAGGAACATCATAATCCATTAGCTACTACTAATGATGTCAGTGGGTCAAATTATTTTGATTAGTGCTTAGTTCTGCTGCCCATTCTGGAAATTACCTCCAACTCTTCCTTCAGCCTGAAAATCTGGGAGCCCATTTCAAAGGAATCATTTGTAAACATCATCATTGACCTAAAGCACACTGAGCTTTTCAGAGATGTGGGTTCTTTCCTTACCTGTATATTTCTCAATGCATTGGTAAAGGCAGTGTTCTCTGGGCACTTGTTTGGAGCAGTGTTAGTGGGTGTGTGAGTGGGTAACTATGATAAGAAATACACACACACATACAGTTTCCTGGTTCCCAAGACAGAGCTCCTAAAGCCTTTGTAGATACGGGCACTAGGAGAATCTTTTGTTCTAATATTTGGTGTTTGGCCCTGGTTCCTGGCACACAGCTCCTAAACACTTGGTATCTCCAACGTAATGTGTCTGTGTGCTAATAATGAAATAATGGCTAGCTTGGGGGCTCCTGGATAGCTTCAGGATGGGCCTGGTTGCCAGGGGAACCAACCATATGTTTAGAGGGTTGGAACTTTCAGTCCCATCTACCTCCAACCTCCAGGGAGGGGAGTAGGACTGAAGGTTTAGACAATCCCAAGGACCAGTGATTTAAACAATCATGCCTACATAATGAAGCCTCCATAAAAATCCAAAAGGACTGGGTTCAAAGAACTTCCGGATTGCTGACAAGTGCAGGTGCCTGGTGGGTTGTGCACCGAGAGAGAGAGCACAGAAGCTCTGTACCCCTTCCCCATACCTTGCCTTACACATCTTCCATCTTGCTGGTCATCTATCTCCTTTGTAATAGCCTTTATAATAAATAGTAAGTGTAAATAAGGTGTTTGTCCCCGAGTTCTTTGAGTCCTCTTAGCAAATTAATTGAATCCAGGGAAGGGGTTGTGGGAACCCCTGATTTACATCCAGATAGAGGTGGTCAGAAGCATAGGTCACAACTTGGGGCTTGTGATTTGCATCTGAAGTGGGGATGGTCTTGTGGGACTGAGCCCTTAACCTGTGGGATCTGATGCTGACTCAGGTAGATAGCACCAGTATTGAGCTAAATGGTAGAACACCCAGTTGGTGTCCACTGTTTCGTTGGAGAAATCCTCACAAAATTTGGTTACTAGAGTTGAAGTGTTGTGTGGTTTGTGAGAATAGGAAAAAGTGTGGTTTTTTTTCCTTCACTTCCCATGATAAATTCACTCCAAACACGTGGTAAATTCTCTTCAAATTCCTCCTTCCCTAAACCTTTAAATCCCTTCATCTATAATACACTGAAGATATTTCAGCATTTCAACCTTATTTAATTTGCATACATAAATGTGTAGAACACGTATTGAAACATAAGTGAACAGTGTAACATATTGTACAAATTTCAGGGTAATGTTTATGTGTGGAAGGGAAGAAGGGAACTAGAATCAGGGAAGCTTCACTTGTAAATGTGATGCTTCATTTCTTAAAAACAGTAGAAATATCTGAAATAAGGCAAAATATTAACATTTGTTGGATCTTAGTGTTATGAACACAAATGTTTATTTATTCGTTCTGCCTTTCAGTATTTTCAAAATATTTCATATGAAAATATTTTAAAATCATAAACAATTGAGATGAAGCTAAATATGGTTGCAACTAAATATAGTTTTAGTACAGATCATATTGCAAAAAATTAGTTGAGGTTAGAAAAAGTGATTTTCAAAATAAAGCCCTTAAAGAGAATTGATTATAAAAAATAACTTCTAATAAGACAAAGGCAAAAGGAAATGAATAAATGAAATTTGCTTCTAATTTAATTTTCTTATGACGAGATGATAATCATGCACATTTCTTTGGCTAGTTAACTATGTCAATCCTGCCATTACGATGCTTTAATTCTTCCCTTCCTGGAGATTTATAGCTTTCTTTAGGGGTACTTTTCTCATCATTTATATTAAAAGTTAGGACAAGAGGAAGTAAAAGAAATGAAAAATTGAAGTCTGATGCCACAGAAATCTCAACAACAATGAGCACATATATTTTGTTTATATACTTTCATTTATAAAGAGTTTCTCAAAATGTGGGCTTTATGTGAGAAAGTCACCTTTACTTTGGTTATTTTCTTACCATTAGATGCTATGATTATGCTATGGTCTGCACACCACCACCACCCCCCAAAATTGGTACACTGAAACTTAATCACTAATGTGATAGTATTAAGAGGTAGGGCCTTGAGGGGGTGATTAAGTCATGAGGGCAAAGCCCTCACAAATGGGATTTGTCATCTTATGGAAGGGCTGGCAGAACCTAGTAGTGGTCCTTTTTGCTTTTCCACCTTCTGCCACAGCACTAAAAGTACCATCCTGGAAGCAGAGGGCAGCTCTCACCAGACACTGAACCTGCCAAAGCCTTGATCTTGAACTTCCCAGCTTCCAGAACTGTGAGACATAAACTTCTGTTGTTTATAAATTACCCAATCTCAGGTATTTTGTTATAACAGCACAAATGGACTAAGATGAATTAGTATTGTTCTTCTCAATGATTTCAACAGAGAGAAACTAGAGTAGAAACCGATGCTGAAAATGCTAGTTACTTGGATTCCGCTTCTACAGATATTCTCTGAAATTGTCATTCAGATTAAAGAGCTCATACCAAGAATTATCAAAAGAAGAAAGAAAAAGCTCTTAATAATCACTTAGACAAGTAAAATACAAGAATAGCCAAATCAGATTTTGAGGCTATATGAAGACGCATAGGTAGAAATGTGTGCTTTGGAGTAAGAGGTACTGAGTTCATACAGTAGGTGAGCACTTTGGGAGAGGCACCAGGGTGACCCGAGTAAATGTATTCTAGCCTCAAACTGAGCGGCTGGCCTCCATGTAATTTAAAAGGGTTTTTCATGTGCTCTATTTTATCTAACCCTCCCATCCATGTGTGAGCTGGAGCAGAACTTCATTTTAGAGATGTGGACCTTGAGGCTCAAAAGACTGGATAAATTTCCAATGTTTCATAGCCAAACAGAAGTAAAGCCTGAATTTCCGGTGCCTTTCCTTTACATTTCATTGCCTCTTCATTCTCTCTACTATCTGTTCTGTTGGTTTTAACCTTACAATTTCGGAGAGAATGGGGAGGATTTAAAATAATCCCCTTTGGGAATACTTTACTAAGCCCACAATGAATTGGAACTGACTTCTAGGGTTCATGTTTCATTACCAGAAAAACTATTCAAGGTAGGCAGTGCTTTGACCAAAATAGGTGAAGGTGGAAGATGTTAACCACACATGGATCCATTCCACAAGACCTCATTTCTGCATGGAGAGAAAATGATATCCATACTAGTCTCTCCAAATGCATTTACAAACTTGATTTTTTTCTCTTAGAAAGAAGTAAAGCAATGTGAACATTGGGCAGAAAGTTTATGATGCATAGTTACATAGCATTTTCCCTCTTATATACTGATGAGTTTGTTATATATTGCTTACTCACATATTACTCCAAAATTTAATGGCTTCAAACAAAAACATTTATCATTCAAAGCTCAGGGTCTTGAATGAAGATGCAAGAAAGATGTTGGATGAGGATGTTGTCATCTGGAAGTTCGACTGGGGCTGAAAGAAAGATCCACCTCCAGGTTGGTTTACTCACACGGTGGGGCAAGTGGATGCCGGCTGCTGGTTGGGACAGTCTGTCCCTCTCTACTGAGGTCCCTTCACTACACAGCAGCTGGCTCACCTCAGAGCACGTGATCCCATCGAGAGCATGAGCGACCAGGAAAGAGTACTCAAGGTGGAAGCAGTAATCTTTTTATAATCTAATCTTGAAGTGATATGCCATCACTACTGCCAGATTCAATTAGAAGGGAGTCATTAAATGTAGCCCACATGCAAGGGGAGGGAAATTGAGCTCCATTTCTTGGAAGGAGGAGTACCAAAGACTTTGTGGACATATCTCTAAAACCTTGCCTTGACCAAATTCTCAGCTTTTGCAAGAGAAAGCCCATAAAATAAATTTATTTCTTTTCAGCTCGTTCACATGCTAGTAAAACTGACAAAAACTGGTAAGAGCTTTTTTGCTATTTCTCATTCTTCCCTGAGCATTCCTTCTATTCCCTTTGCTGCCTCTTCTCCTCTGTGTGCCGTAGAATACTGGTGAGTCCCAGCTGCTCGAGGCTTCTTCTTTATGAACGCTCTCACCAGTGCCATGCTTTATATGCCATCTCCATTCTCATAATTCTTGTATTTCTAGCTTCAACCCTGACCCACCATTGCAATTCCAGTTTTATATATCCAGCTGCTCCTTGACATTGCCACATAGATCACATGCATTTAAAATGAACCATGGCTGAAACAGAACTCACGATTCCCCCTGCTTCCCTCCCAGCCCTCTCTCTTAGTAAATCCACTCACTGGTTTGAACTCTTCCTTATCTCTTGTCTAATCCCTGGGCAAGTCTTGTCAGCACTTCTTTCAATACTTTACCTGAATATACCAAATTTTCTCCACTTCCACTGCTATCGCTCTAGTCCAACCCCCCTGTTTCTCACCTGCACTCCTGCCATAGCCGCCTATCAGGCTTGCTCACTTCTTCTCTGGTCCCGTAAGTATTCACTAGAGCCACAGTGGCAATTTGAAAAGGAAATCAGTTCTTGTCACTCCCCCATTTAAAACTCCTTATGGCTTTTCATTTCATTTAGAATAATGATAAATCCAAACTCTTTGCACTGACTTAGAATTTCTTACATATTCTTGTCCCTGCCCACTAGCCAGCCATGCTGGTCTTCACCATACAAAATGCTTAGGTATATTGCCACAACCGTGTGTACATGCATACCTGTGTTTATGTGTGTGTGTGTCTTGATGTTCACGCTGTGAGGGTCAATGTGCTAGTGTGTGTCTGAAAGTGTGTCTTGAGCATATACGAGTGTGTGCACCTGTGTGTGTGTCTGTGTATATCTCGTGTGTCCCTTTGTGTACAGGGCCATCCTGATAGGCAGATTAGCCAGGATGGGCAGAATAGACAGCTCTCTTGAGAATACTCAGGGACCACAGATGTTTTCTCTCTCAATATTTATATTTCTCTAGAGATTCATTAAGTGTAAGTGGCCTCTTGTCAATTGCAAATATCCTGGGAGTTGCATAGTCATCTGTATCTCTGAGTGAGTTATTACGATTAGATAGTGTTCCTCCTAGCTCTTGCTGACAACGACCAGAGAGGAAAGAATGTGTGGAGAGGTCTGAGAAAAGGAAACTGGGAGGCACTCGGGTTGCTGGAGGGGGCTTGCTGGCCAAGGTGACACCTCCTGGATTATCTCCCTGGAGCACAAGGACCTCTCCACCCCCCATAGGACTGGGCAACACTGGGGCATGAAAAAGTCAGTCGTTCCAAAATGTCGTTGAGAGGCTTACATGCCTGGTATGGTTTTGTGCTGCAGAGGTTTCTCGGAGCTTTTTAGATTTGAGGTCATTCCTCCTTTTATTCAGAACAGCGTGAGAGCAAACTTGTTCCCAGGAGACGCAGTCACCCCTCGGTGTGCACCAGCACAGGACGGCGAGGAAGCACGCTCGGGGGGACTATGTCATGCACTGTCACACACAGCCACGCAGGCGCCCTTCAGAGAGGAGCCTGCGCCTCCGAGGACGTGGCGCTCCGGTGGGCGCTCCTCCTCCTCCGCACCCTGACTGCACGCCCTCCCTGTCACAAACTTCACTCTTTATGTTTCTCCTCTTTCCTGCCACTTCATCCTTTCCTTTTCTAGCTACGAGATCTTTCTTATCGAGAGTTGACCATGCCAGTTTATAATCTCATGAAACTGAGAAATTTAAAAAACCCAATTCCTCGCAGCCCAGATTTCCCTTTAGAAATCTGTGCATCTCGGAGCTGCACTTCAGAGCCAGGCAGCCCGGGAATGTTTTCCACACTTGACATCTTTAATCTAGTCTTCGTTTTGTGCCCACGACATCGCATCGTGCGCTTCTGCAGTTGAACGATGACCACGCTGGTGCCAAGCCTGCCCAGAACTTTCCGTTCATACCCTCCAGACATTTCAGCAGCATTCCATACGTTAACCCGCCCTTTGTTCTTTCCTGGCTTCCTCTCGCCTTTCCAGCCACTCTTTCTCAGACTTTGTAGTTCCTCCTGGATCATTCCAGGGATCCTTCTTCTATTCTATGCTTTATTTCATTACCTTGGATTTAAATTCCTCCTCTATGCTGCTGATTCCTAAATAAATAACTCTGGAATCCTCTCCTGTGCCCTGTACTCCTATATCTAACTGCTTACTTCAAGACGAAAGAGGGAAATCCCTGCAGTGGTTAAGCTTTCAGGCTTTGGAGTCTGTCTGAGTCAGAAACCTGTGGTTCAGTCCCAACATTGCATCTTATTTACTGTGTGACCCTAGTAAGTTAGGTGACATTTCTGTGCCTCTGCTTCTTTATCTCTAAATCAGTATAGATTTAATAGGACGTTTCTGATAATAAATGAATTAATACATTTAAATCACTTTAAAAAACCATGCCTGGCATAGAGTAAGCACTTAATAAGTATTTATGAATTCTTCTTCTTATTATTATTGGTATTGTTTGTCCCCTCCCCTTAGATGATTCATAGACATATTCAAAGCAGAACTCCTGGTCATCTCTGCAAATGACACTTTCCTCCACTCAGCTGCTTGCGTCAGAAATTGACAGCTTCCCTAGATCTCTCGCACACTGATACCAATCATTACCAAGTCTCCCTGACTTTAACTCCAAAATGTCCCTTAAATCATCCAGTGCTCAGCGACCACTCTAAATCAGCCGTACTTCAACTCGCACTTGAGTTACTGTAATGGTTCCCAGACTGGTCTCCTTGCTTCCTTGCTTCCTCTTGTGCCCTTTTCCCAACTCATTCTTCAGTGCATAGCACTGGAGTGAGTTTTAAAAGCAGAAATTGGATCACATCACTCCTCTGCTCAAAATTCTTCATGGTTTCCCGTTGGACAGAGGACGAAGGCCAGTATCATTATGTGGCAGGGACTGTGAGTTCACACATGGCCTTGACCCTGCCCATGTTCTAATCATCCCCTCATTCACGGTGGCTCAACCACATAGGCCTTCTCATAGGCTCTCAAATGTCACAAAACCTTTTCTATCTTGTGGATTACAATTTTGCCTCTACAATGTTTTTCTCTCCTTTTTGGATAATTCCCACTCCTCCTCTGGGCTCCAATAAATGGCACTCCTCAAGGAGAATTTTTCTGAACCATGAAGTTTAACTGAGGATCCTTCTGTTGTCCCTATTTTAGTACCTCATTATTTTCCATTGTAGTGCTTACTGCAATTAGCAATTATACAGTATATTTATTTGTTTAATGATAGTCTTTCTAAGGAGATGCAAACACTATAGTGACAGGGGTCATGTTTGTCTTGTTAATTGTTTTACCTCAAATGTCTAGCCATATAATCTGGGCCATATAAGGTGCTTAATATTTGTTGAATTAATCAAGTGAATGAACAAACTGTGGCTGATACATATACTTACTAGTCATTTTAGTGATGAAAAAACAATTGGTCCTGTAATTAAGATATATGTAAGTCACAAGATATTCCTAAACTTTTTGCTTTTAAATGATGAAATCCAGAATTGTGTGCTATACACAGCTTCCATACTATTTAATTGCGTTGTTAAAATGAAAGACTATGTTAGAGAGGGGAAGGGGATGGACTTTGCAGTCAGATCTGGGTTTGAATTTTACCGTAATCATTTGCCAGTGGTATGGTCTTGGGCAAGTTGCTTAACTTCCTTGGGCTTCTGTTCCCTTGCTGGGTAAATGGTTATCCCAACACCAGCATGCATGGTTGTTGCAGAGAATTAAAATGAAGTGAATGGCTCATGTTGGTTGCTTCATAAATAAATGTGAGCTGTGATTTTCACTGAGAGACTTTTATTTTGGCACTTAACTATGAAAGGGAAAGAAATAGGAATCAAGAATGATAAACTGTTCAGTTATTTAATATATCCAAAAATCTTTTTTGGCCCTCAAATTATATAAAGGCTTGACATAACAGGCAGCAGAAGGGAAAAAATTAAAACCCATGCATTTTACTGAAATCAAATAGATTGGTTCTAAATGTACATGTGCTTCCCAGATTTGGAATGCTGTTTGCTTGGCTGGCTTTTCTTCTTTTCAGTTCTCATATATCTTTTCTTAGAGCCCTTTCCTTCATCACCACATTAAGCATCCCCTACCACCATTTTATTGCTGACTTGAGCACAGTATGCATTTTTTCCTGGAATACATCTCACTCTGAACTTAGGTTGTTTAATTATATTTTTACCTGTTTGGGAGTACAAGTCAACTAGTAGACTACAACTAGTAGACTATCACTAAGGGCAGGATCTTTTTGTTGTTCCATTCCCGGCACCAAGGACAGTGCTTGGATTGTAAAATGTACTCACAAAAAACATGAATAAATAGAATGGCCACATAGCCTGCGTTTTATTATGCATTTTTGGTATACTGTATTAGCCATAGCTGAAGTATATAATGCAAGAGTCATCCCTTTAAAATATTTTGTGTTTAGAAAATCTCTTGAAATTCATGTAATTTAAAACTGCAGGTATTATACTGCCCATTAAGGGAACTTATAACAACTTTTTTGAGTTACATCTCGTATGTTTTATATGCAGAATACATTTAGCATTCCCATTGTGTAAAGAAATGCTGCTTTCTTCCTCTTGGCGTGTTCCCATTTCTGTATAGAGAGTCATATATAATGATTAACATCGACCAGAGGATGTGATCATAGGTATACAACTGTGATCCTTATAAATTACAAAAACCAAAGAAAATGGCTTAGTCACTTCAAAAGTAGGGAGGAGAATAGAACAGAAGCTCATATACACATTTTGTGAGAATTTGAAATTCTTGGTGTACTTTTTAATTTCATGATGTTAAAACAGAAGGATGATTTGCTTTTCACAACTCCACTATCACAATTATTTATCTTAAAGTTTAAAGCAAATTTACCTAAGAAATTGATTACATTTGAAGATAACACAGCTCTTGCTTTACTTAAAGAGCAACCTAAAAAAGCACAAATTCTCAATACATTTTCAAGTTAATAAACAATGAGTTTCTCTTTTTTCACGTATGCAATCAAAATCACTGCTATCCTATTTCTTCCTTGTACTAACTAATGCAGGTTCAAGTACTCTAAAGTATTTATGCTTTAGAAAAAAATATAATGCCATTTAGTAATCTTAAGAATGCTACTTTTGATACTTTTAGGAAGGTTCATTTAAAAGCCTAGAGATAGCAACATTATAGCTTTCTACAATTGACAAAGGAAAAAAAACAGAAGGTATAATGATTATGACAAGAAAAAGTTTTCTTTTAGGTTTCATTAAAATTCTATTTTCATTGGATGGTAAAATAAATGAAATTCTACATTCTACCTCTGGGATGTGTGTGTGTGTGTGTGTGTGTGTGTGCGTGTGTGTGTGTGTGTGTGTGTGTGTTTGTGTACGTGGTCACCGTTTCCTCCAATGTTTCCTTTCCTGAGTTTTATCTGAGGCATGAAGGAGATTTTATTAAAAAAAAAAAACCTATATAAATTACATGGCAATCCAAAATCAAAAATTAAAATGTCTGCATAAGAAGTTTCCTAAGAACTTTTATTATATTACTTTAAATATTTCTATTATGAGGTATGTACAGGCTGCCTAATTTAGCTTATGTGTTCGGCTTTCTCTTATTATGTAGAAAAACATATCTTGAGGCCACGTTTTTTTGATACATTTTTTGACACATATACTCAAAAAGTGAATATATTTTTCACTCAGATATGAGAAGAAATGGAGAAGAGAAGTGCAACTAGTTAGAAATAAACAATAGTCATTCTAAGGTTCATTTGTATTTAAATCTTGACTACAGTCAGGAATAATAACAGAAATGTTCAATCAGAATCAGAGGTGCTCAGACACAGAAACTGAGAAATTTAAACCCTCACTTTTTTACTTCAGGCCTTAATCTTAGTCTCCTAAAATGAGTTTATTATAATCATTTTAACATTCAGTCTAAATTTATGTTGAGATGCTTATTTTAATTTGGGGAAATAGGTGATGGGGGAAATGAAATAATTTCAGATAATCCTCCAAAATTCATAAGTCTACATCTCATAGCAAATATTTGTAGCAAAATTTAACTAAATTCTCAGAATCTTTGCCAATGAACTGAATTCTAGGCAAGGTAGCCAAAGGCACCAACATGATTTGAATTCTTCTGGTCTTCCAAACTCTGTATTTTCCAAATGATGCTTCGTTTCTGATTCTACCAGTTACTCACTGCTCCATTTCTCTCTTTAGTCTGTCATTAGTGGGCTCCTGCACATTTGAATGAATAAATGCACTTCGTTTTAGACGTTAGTGGATCTGTCTGATGATACACGCACACACACAGTCATGCATTGCTTAACAAAGGGGTGCTTTTTGAGAAATGCATCATTAGGTGATTTCCTAGTTGTGTGAACATTATAGAGCGTACTTACACTAACCTAGATGGTATGGCCTACGACACAGCTAATACATGGTACAGCCTCTTGGTCCTAGGCTACAAACCTGTACAGCATGTTACTGTACTGAACACTGGAAGCAATTGTGACACAATGGTAAGTATTTATATATTTAAACACATCTAACCAGAAAAGATGCAGTAAAAATATGATATTATAACCTTATGGAATCATCTTCATATATGTGGTTTGTTGTTGACCAAAACTTCATTAGTTTTTTTTTTTAATCTATTAGACATTTTTATCCTTCTCTATGACAATTTGGGGAAGTTTTACTATTTTATAATATAATTTTTATAATTTTACAAATTTATAATTTATCATATCAAATTTATCATACTAAATTTTTATAATTTGTTATCAGAATTTGACAACAGTAAGCCATATATATTAATCTTCCCCTACATATCTTTTTAATCAAGATTACACCTTAATTTTTCATGTAAGGAAAGTTTTGGACACAATATTAATACTTAAAATGAATAATACACTTACCATTTGGGAAGTAGGAAGGGAAAGATTGAAGTGGAAGGTAAAGAGATATTATTAATAGGCCAGTGTTATTTTGGAACATAAAACAAGCAAAGGATAAAACCCAAAGAAGAAGTTTTATGGCAAGTAGTTATATCCCAAGTACCATTTTAAATGGTACATTAAATTTTCTACAGTTTTGAATAAATCAAATGTCTGTGTTTATACCTTTATTGAAGCTTTTTATTTTATGAGAAACAAACAAAAAATATCAACGACCTACAGAAAAATTTTGGAATTTCTTATGAGGATGGAAAAATCCAAAAACATTTTTAATTGCATGATATTAATTTGGGATACTGAATTATGCAGTTATTTTGCCTATCTGAATATCTCTGCACCTTATTTTGCAAGTGCTATTAAATGCCAATAGGCACTTTGCTGACATCCTCTCAAATTTTTGCCTGCAAGAATTTAGGAAGTTACAAAAGATAATGAAGGATGGGAATTGTGGTTATTGATATTAATTCCAAAATATTTCTGTTACATTATCATCAGCCTCCAGGACTTGGACTATGGGCCAATTAGATGCTGTAGGCTATAACCACTGCCCTGATAAACAACCTTGAAAATTTTGGCAGACTTTTTTCAAAAAGGGGAACAAATGAGAAACAGTAGATGCTCTAACACATAATTATCTCTGCTACTGGAAAATCAACTAAATGTGTATGCTGTACCGATGTGGAGTTGGAAAAATCTTTGTCAACTAGAATAGTAATATATTTCTTTGCTGGTTTTTATTGTATTTTCACATGCCAATAGTCAATCAGGAAGCAGTTACCATCAGCGCACATTTCAAGATAAGAAAAAATGTTGGCCCATAGAAAATGGGAAGAAAAATTGACTGTCATTGATAAGGACACTGCAACCAGTAGTGTGGACATAACCGGGCTTTCCTCTGCACTCCCTCCCTCAATTCCTTTAATTTCTCTTTTAGTCTAAAAAAAGAAATAACATCAATATTCTACACAACAAAATCCTATCACAGAAATACATGATTTAATTTAAAATTTTATATTAGCTAAATTAGGAGACTCTAGACTCGTAAGTTTTCAGTGTTAAAGTTTTCTCAACAGAACATATGGCTAATACAATTACCTAATGGATTGGTACATGTGAAGTCATTAGCACTGTGCCTGCCACATATTTAAGACCCAATGAAGTTAGCAGTCATTATTACTGTTATCTTTTCATGGTTGTTATAATCATCATTATTCAGCACTCACTGACTCTATTGAAGAAAGAAGCTACATAATGAAAAGGTTCATTGCAATTTTACTTCTGTGGTTTTATATTTATTTTTTATCAGATTAGCTGGGAACAAACATAATACAAGTCCAGACTGATTTCTATGTAAAACTGTGATGCACATGACAATTGTTACTTTTGAAATTAAATCGTCTGATATAAAATCTTCTGCTTCTCCAAGAAGCTGTATTTGACTGGCAAATTTAATGGACCCATCTACCCAATTCAAGGTCCATTCAACCTTGGCTCTTTCAACTCCCTTGCACATTTCTTAGTACCACTTGCTTATTCTTCTATTTTGTGGGTTCTGTTCTCTGTTGTGCAGGGAGTCTAGGAGATCTCTGAGCAATCTATGGGTGCCTAACTATTAAAAACTGGTAATAGGTTAAGATAAATATATTATGGTGTTGTAATTTGTAGCTATAACAAAGGAATTAAATTAATCTAAACCAAACTAAAAAATGCTAGATCGTCAATTAGAATCAAAGCCCAAAGATGCCTCTCTGCTTGCCAACCTCCTAGTTTTGTCTTCCAGGGTTCCTCCAAATCTGTCTCCAAATCTTTATTACCCACCCACTCACTATGCTTCTTCAGCCATCCTCATGCTTTGGAATTGATATTGACCAACCAGGCCCACCTTTTTGGTGTGTGCCCCTGATTAGATACTTACCTTCCTTTTTAAACGCATTGCTCTTTTCCCCATCCTCTCAGATAATTTCATAGGATTAATCAGATGAGCTCATTTGAGATGTGGTGTTAGGATTCACAGCAGCACTGTGTGTGAGTCCTCCTGCAAAACTATTTTGAAAGCTTTCTTCACATTCTCTGCAACTATAATAGGGAAGGTAGAGTGGATGCTTGGGGAAAGGTTAGTTTTTTAAGATTTTTTGGTTTTTATTTTTTTTAACCCATGATCAAACCATAAACATGAAGCTCTGCCTCCTTTTTGGTTTGTTTTATCGTGACTTGTTTCTTTTTCTTTATCCAGGCAGCTAGGGACTCATGTACCCTGTCCCTGCTCTCCCCCAGAGAAGGGAAACCATTGCCTACGGAAAGAGGATTTTAATGATGTGATGAAAACATTTTAGAAAGTACTTGAAAGAATAACGTGTTTATGTAACCTCTGTTGAAGAGATGTTTTCAGGAGATTGAAGTAGAAAAGTGACTGTAAATACAGCAGAAAGGAGAAAATTGGAGTGTAAGATTATGAGTAGCAGTGTGAGGCAGACACTATTTTGAGCCATTTTTTACTACATTATTCCTTGAGGATTCAATCTGGTTTCTTAATCCCTATTTCTCTAGCACTTATCACCATGTCCGGCCCATCATATGCATTCAATAAATTGAGTTGTTTATAGAATGAACATAGAGTAACCTGATGGATTTCCACAGAGAAACCAGAGAAAATAATAAGGAAAGGGAGACAATAATCTGCTAAAATAATAATTAGTGCTTGAAGTGAAAGGAGGGAAAAGGCAAGGAGGACAGTAAAGATGATTAGAAGGTATGATATGGATCAAATATTGTTTCCAATTAAAAATCTCTTGCAATAAACATATTTTATAATTGTCTTAGACAAACTTGCTGTTCAAAAATAATAATTCCTTAGATTGAAAAATCAAACTGTTCTAAGAATGTTTTACTATCCAGACATAACCAGTTGATGTAGATACAATGTAGACCTTCATTTAAAAAAAAAAAATACTGTGTGCCTACACAATTGTGTTGAAATCTCTGATGATGTATGCACAGTGAAGAGCAATAACCATTCCTGTACCTGTGAGTTAATAAAACAAACACCTTAACAACACTGTAGGGAAGAGGAGATGCCTCTCTCATGAAACTCTGAGGAGTCATCAATTTGATATCAAGAACCCTTTTTTATTCTTTTGAGCAATGTTACTGGCAGACATTATAACAACTCCTCAGAGGCCATTTCTAAGCCAATATTGTGACGAAGTTGAAGGAATAGGGAGGTGTGTTGTACTTTTTAATGCAGGATTGACACCTCAATAAATCAAGGGCTATAAATGAAAAGAATTAACAAGAAAACACAGAGACTATCCACCAAGAGGAACATATATAGCACTAGTTAAAATCGGTCTCAGTACTAAGTAATTTACTTTGTCTTTTTCCATCTTCTAATAAACTGTTAACATTCTTGCTTTTTGTCCTTCCCAGCATATTGAAGAGCAAATATCAGTACATGTATATTTTTAAAAATGAATAAAATCTATGTATATGTGTATGAATAAACATATATACACATACATATACACATATAACTAGACAAATAAATCATCCTGTTTTCCTAGGTAGAGAAAAAAGCCTTCGATTGAGAATTTAATTGAATTCTGACCAAAGCTATGACCTCAGAGCTTCTCTTTGCTTAATGCATGTAGTGGTAGTTAAGAAGTATATAAGGTTCAGGGACTGGCCTTACTTAAATGCCATTAACTTTTCTGTTAAAAGTCTCTGCCTAAATTCCTATTGTTGGCAGAAAGCTACTGTCTCCACCTATTTAGAGGAGATTTAAGCGTTACTTCCAATTGTCAGGTTCTTTGAGTTGTGTTACAGGGTTCTCTCACATGTGTATTATGAGAGTGGCACATCCTAGATTTTAGAAAGAAACATCTAAGAAAATAGGGCAACAGTCAACCATGTTGTCCTGTTCAAGCATGCACATGTTTTATTTAAGTATTCTCCAAAGGTCTATTTTTTTTCCAGCATAATGCAGGTATTATGCTATCCTTTGAAATAAGATATATGAATTTTAAACAAAATTGTCAAAAACAATGACCTTAGTTACTCCATATGGTACACAGAAATAATTACATTTCACTTACAATACAGATGCACTTAACACAGTCATCAATAGTCATTCACCACCAACACAGTATATTTTTAAATCACCTAAAACATCAAAAAGTTTTTTTTCTTTTCCAAAAGTCTAAAGAAATTAAGAATTTTGGGTAAGTGATAAATCAACAGAGGAGGCAGAATTGTCAACCAAAATAACCTAACTTCTTTTATGTAATATCAAGAACATGAAAAATAGAACTTCTCATTGGGAATCACAAGATGTAAGTATTCCTGATTGTGGTTTTCTTAGTCTACTTTTTAAAAAGTTTTCAATAAATGCCATCAAAGAAGATTCACTAGACATTAGCTCTAGAAGCATAAAGTGACATGAGGCAGGTGTTAATATAATTGTTAATATTTGCGCTGCTGGAAGATTAGTAACTTTTTAAAAGACAAACTAGGAGTAAGCCAGTTCTTCCCAAGAGATAATTGAGTTTATCTTACTTTCACTCAGCAAATGTTTATTAAGATCTACTGTGTGCACAGCACTGTCCTAGAAGCTATTCTAGAAATGGGAAGCAACAATTTCTGGCTTTACTTGAAAATGTTTGGATTAATTCCTTTTCATGATAAATTATGATAAGTATTTTAAAATCTCTATAATAGAGGGATAATTATTAACTCTTTTCATGTACAGAAGCTAAGCTTTATTCCTTACAGTGGTGGCTTGGAATGAACAAAAACTTTGCATTTGACATTAAACTTTTTTACACTGTCACGTGCAGACAAGTCTGCTGATATATTTTAAGGGTGAAAAGATATAAAGACTTTTCACTTAAATGTACATAGAGATCAATTTTGCATCATCGAACTCCTGTCCTCCTGATTTAGTGGAGAGGATTGCACCTTGCAGTACACAGGAACCTTTCTGAGATAAATTTGTGCTGCCTTCCTGAATGGAGTAGAAAGCATGCTTTCATCAAATATTGCTACATAAAGCACTCCGGTTTATCTCTACATTTCAATTCACATTAGTTATTCTCAAAATGTATTCAAGATCTAAAGCAAAATAAATAATACATCAAGTAAGATTCTGAGATCATTGATCCTGTGATATTAGTCCCAGACAACTCTTTTCATGAAACACATAGTGATATATCCAGTATCGGGGCTTTTCCATAAACAACAAAGACGTTAGAGATAATTCATAGATGTCAACTCCTTTTTTTGTCTAGTTTTTGACAAGGGGATTGCTGATAATCTACTTACAAGATAATTTGTTGGGGAATACGAAAGTAGCAAAGTCATCTGAACTACAGTAAACGCTGATGACAATAAACCCAATAGAAAGGTGCTGCGGAAATACAGGAACAGATAATGCACTGTCACGGGAACACACTGGACCGAAGAATATTACTGAAAAACATTTATGGCACAATAGTTTGGGATTAAAAAGTTACCTAAAACTTGGCCACACTAGAAGTTTTTCTATGGACGTGGCTCTTACTGTATCTATAAAGATCTGGAAAGTACAATAACAAAGAATCCTGAATCCTGATACAACAGGTATACAATGAATTATTGCAGTTGTAACAGTATCTAGGTGCAAGGTTAAACAATAAATACTGAACTATCTGAACACTTTAGGTTTACTAATAAGCATCCCCATGAGAAATACTGCAGTTCTAAAAGGAGTTTATTTGCACAGCCCACCATGGAACATGAACAATCAGCTTTTTGTAAGTGCACAGAAATTCCCCCTTTCTACAGTTATAGTTTATCATGCCTATTCTGAAGACAACATAAGGAAACTGAGATCACTGCTCCAAAGAATTCTAGCATGCATTATGATGGTTTCCTTCAGTCAATACAAATGTGTTGTATGAGTTTTTTTTTTCATATGTAATAATCTTCATCATAGCCAATGTTCATGGTTTTAACAGGAAAAAATTTTATCAAAATGTTTTCCATATTTTTTTGTTTTGCATTCAACTGGAACATTATGTTCAAAGATTTGTTTTATTTATTTTATTAAAAAAGAGTTCTGATCACAAGAAGCATCAATAGGCGGCATTTCATTGTGCTCATTCACAAAGTCAAAGGGCCACAGAATATTCCTCTGTGTAACAGGTCAAACTCTATCTAGAAATGCCATTTGGTGGTTTTCATTCACATCCTCAAGTTTGGAAGTTTTGTTTTTTGTTTCACTACCAACCTTCTTGCTTTGCTGCCTTAATCTGCAAAAGGTTTATTTTTTCTTCTGTCTTCTACATTGAAATTCTTTCCACAGCCAGGGCTCGAATTTTCTTAGATCTTATTCCAATTGTCTTACAAAGCAGACACTCTGACAATATTTCCTCCTGAGTACTCAGGAGACTCTGGCCTGTCATCTCCTTCTGGTGTGGTTACTGGAGGTGTTGGGATGCTTATTATTGCTGTAGTCACATAAGGTTGTTCACAGTTTAGTTTAACACACTCTTCCATTTTGGCATTTAAACTGGATCGGCTGATGAAAAAAAAATAGATTTAAGAAAGTAAGTTGTTTACCTACTTTTTTTTTCATACAACTGAGGAATGCATGTTTTAATGCTTATAAACAACATTCTAAATGTCTAAGAGAATTTACCATAATTTAAAATAATTAAATGCCAAACCTTAATATATGCTAAAGTGAACATTAGTCAGTAAATTAGTATTATATACATTTCTAAAAGCCAGCTTCATTTGGTTCAATCAAGTGTTTCTCAAAAAGCATATCTGACAAAAAAGCAAGAAAGAAAGAGGATTAGGTAATATTTGGACAGGCTGAATTGAGCAAAGTAAAATAGTTTTAAGACAGGGTCTCAAGAAGTTTGAGAAATGATTATGAGAGGGTCACATCATATGGATTTATTAATTTTTTTGACCACATGATCTTTTATTTTCATGTTTGGGGATACATAATTCCCTTAAAGCTCTCAACTGAGTGATGACCACTTGTTAAAAAGCCAAAAAAATTAGCTATTATTATTTAATACTTTGGGGTTTTCTAAGGGGTAAATTTTATACTCCATGCATGAATTTTATACTCTATGTGGGGAAGGGGATAACAGAAAAAGGAGAAAAGAGAATATAAAGAAGAGATTAAAACTAATTATTTTATTTTCATGGAAAACTTAATTAAAATATTTATGTCCTAAGATTTTCTTTGTAAACACTTCTCCATTTTCTACTTCATTTTGTAATGCATGTAAAACAATGGAGAGGTAAAATAGCTTAAAGACAGAAGTCTCATTGCTCTAAATTTTAATATTTTTGTCCCACAGAAATACAATTTATATAAATCAACACAGCCTAAATGCAGAATCTCATCTAGGTTTTCCACAAATATTGTTGGATGCCAACAAGGAAGTAGGACTGAATTTACAGACTGTCATTCTAAAAATTTATGCTCAATTTAAAGAGCAAAGTAAAATTGTTTTAGCAGAAATTGATCGTTTTAATGACATGATAAAAATGTACTACTTTTTATTACATGTATGTTTGTGGTAAAACAAACAGTAAATAAATAGAAGTAAAGGAAAAATATCAATATGAAAATTTTGCTTAAATTATTCATAAATTAACCGGAGGTAAAAATTTTAGTATTTCACTTATCTGTATTTGTGTCAGGTTTTTGTGTTTGATGCGGCCAAAGAAAACTTTTATGATCAAAATTGTGCATGAATAAAAAAAGATTTGTGTAGGTGGAGTTTTAATGTTCACTGCTTCATTGAATGTGTTGATATATTTTTAGTTGCCGTTGAATGATTTTCAATCATATTGGTCTCAATTCCATAGATCTATTTTATTATAGTAGTGTTGATTATCATTTTAGGGTATTTGAATTTATGTAGGGGACTCCCGAGTATAGAAGTCCTTACCCAAGGGAGAAAAAATTGTGGAGTTGAAGAGATAAAAACATTTATGTGTTCCTGATCTTTTCTTCTTTCTACTCTTTTAATACTGATACAATTGCTACTTTTGACCCTTAATGGATATGCCAGTCAATCCATTTTCCTACTTGCTACAGCACAAGTTTTGTCTCTTTCTAAACCCTGGGAGCTAGGATTTAGATGTCAGTGGTAGCAACATGACTACAGGAGACATGCCCTGGACACAAGCACAGGTTAATCTCAGGTACCTGTTAGATAGAGGTGTTCTCTCCACACATCTGATCTGAATTGTACTGAGTTCTTGCACACTGCCTCGATGGCTTCCTGATACATTGGCATTTGGGATGCGGAAAGTTTTTTTGTGTCGTCGTGAACAGCAAGTGCTGGTGACTCCTTGTGAAGAGAGAGAGGGGCTATGACTTGAAGGACGATTAACAGTTGCAACTTCCATGCAGCTTTCTTCAAAGACTTGTTCATCCACAAACTCGTGATTCTGTTCCATAGTTGTAAGAAAATGTGAAGAAAGCAGAGAAACATGTATTTTAATTTTAAAAGAGGAAATGTATTGTTTTATTTTTAAAACTCAAATATGCCCAGATACAGTTAGATTTGATCCAATGGTTAACTAAGTCCATTTTCATAAAGATTAGAATGCCAAGCCACTTATTTTTGTGTGGAAATAAAGTCTCTTTAGTTAGACCTAAAGATTGGCATCTGCAGGCTGACTTACTGTACATTCACAGACTAACTTTACCTTGAAATATAATTTATTAATTTAAATATAAAATCTGGAAGTTATAAACTAAAGGAAAAAATTCTTAAAAATGAATATAGATAATAATCATGAGGAATTTGTAAATTCACACTGACTTTATTCTTTTACACAGATTGAAGTTATGGAAAAGAGACTATTTTAATAGAATATCCCAAATTAGATTACCCTTTATGTATTAGCAAATATTTTCACATAGAATTGAAAACATTTTTTAATTAGAAAATAAGATACCTAAGACACTGTCCATTGCTTTAGATGCTCCTCTGAAATCCTCAGGTATATACAAAAATATGACTAATCAGTTAAATAAGTAAAATACAATTATCTGCAAAATGTGTCACTTTATGTTTCTGGAAGGGGTTAGCACTGAACTTTTGTGGCCTTTTTCATGTCTTTATGATACATCACTGGCTGTGTTCATTGTATCTGTCTGCATTCAGGGTTCTTCCACACTTATTTTCTAACTTCCAGCCCAGTAGCAAATAGTACTAGGCATCATTTCACAATTCATATTTTATAGAAACACAGTATAAATTTTGCTTTTAAAATGTATAGTGAAAAATTGCCTCCTAAAATGCCTATGCATGAATTTTACCTCAGAAGTATAAGGGAAAACATTTTTGGTCTGAAATACTAGAGAACGACTATAATTACTATTTTTGTGTGTGTGAGGGGGGTGGGGTGGGGTAGGAATAGGCCTATAATGGCAGGCTTTGCACATACCAAATTCCACTTAACCATCTCTCATCCCAAAATATTAATAAAACAGTTGAAGCAACTCACTGGCTAATAAGAAATAGATTGTTTTAGTTACTCATTTTGTCATTTCTTTGCTGAGATAAGCATTTTGAAATAAATGAAATTTAACATTCTACTGCTTCAAGTTCAGAGAATAATATGATCAGACAAAATTTCATGTTAAGTATTAAATTTTAGAGACAAAGCAGTGCACAAAGGATTTATAATCTGTTTTCTTCTCTTACAATGCATATTTCACACACACAATGCAAGTTATAATGCATGAGATTCTAATTTATCTCATCAGTGATTGGGAGTGCAGAAGTCATTCTGTTATTGGTTACCGCATACTTTTCTAGGTAGCTCAATTTAAATTACATTAGTTGATGTTGAGTAGTTTTTTAATTTTAAAAAAGTCCTGAATGGTAAAATAGTGAAAAAAGGAAAATAAAAGAAAAAGATAGGGATACATACATTCTATCATTAGTGTATCATTTTACTTTCTAAGAGTTATCCTAATAGGTATTAGACCTGTCTATATCTTTATTTGAAAATGCAAATGTAATCATGTGACTACTCTGTTTAAAATTCATTAATAATTTCTGTGAGATAAAGATCCAATTGTTCACAAGCCTCCAAAACCTAACATTATCTGGACACTGACTTTCTCTCCATCTTCTCTCGTGCCATGCTACCCTCTCTCCCTCTGGCCACCCTCAAATTCTCTCACTCCTATTAGGCCAAGTTCTGGTTTTCTTCAAGTACTTGTATCACCTGTCGGCCCCTTCATTTCTTTGCCTAACTCACACCTAGTCACCCTCCATGTCTCAACTCCAGTTCCTCCAGGAAGCCTTGCCTGGCTGGTCTCCTCATGGCCCTGCCCTCTTTGCTCCATCCATGACAGCCCTGTTTTGTGTTTCATTCCATAATTGGAGGCTTGATGGTGACAGAGGTCCCACACTTGATTTCATGGTGTTCCTTGTATCTGGCCCCCTGGTGGGCTCATAGTAGGCAAGTTATACATATTTGTTGAATGACTATTGGTAAGTAAATAAAAAGGATGGACAATATATTAGAATTGAGAATACAAATAACGCATCTCTGGTAAGTGAGTGAGCTGACCTGATCATATATGGCAAACGTTTTGTTCTGCTCTGTGATCATCACAGCCTGCGACCTCTAGTGACAAGCTAGCTAAGAAATGGGTGCCTTTGCTAAAGCCTACTGGCCCTGAGAGCTTGGAAGTGGAGCAACGCAGACTCACTGCTCAGCACCCTGGAGCATACCAGTGATTACATGCGCCATTTTTCTCATGAGAACAGTTAGTTTTTATTATCTGTCTCTACTTCTTACACCTGTGAATGAAAGAAGTGCTTATATGCCTTTATTCTCTATTTCTTTTTATTGCTATCGATATATTCTCTTTATCCTGATGTCAGGAACACTTGAACGACATTATTTTTTCTTTCTTGATCAGCATTTAAAGAATCAGGAAGAAATGATATTTTATAGGACTTGCTATTGGAAGACAATTTTCCATCTGCAGTTAACACATGCTTTAAACTAGAGTTAAGACAGCAACTAAGGACAAAACATCTTAAATACGTCCCTAAAATACTTTCCAAGTTGAAATGTCACTATAGTCATTCAAAGTAATTTCAAATATTGTGGGCTGTGAGTTTGTTTGTTTTTTAGCATATTTTCCAGTAATGCAGACAGTGAAAGCACGTTCGGAAACATCAAGTATGCACAAAAGCAAATAGAGTTACTGTCAGAGGGCAGAGGAAAGCAGTCGTGCCGCCTCCTTACCGTGGTTTTTTCCAGGCAGTGAAGCAGGTGGTGGTGCTGGGTTTCAAAGCTAGAGAAGGATTTGCTAACAAAGGCCTGCCCATCCTCTGAGGACTGTTGACAAAGAGAAGACAGAAGAGCTTTCTATTTTATTTGCAAACAACAAGAACCTCAGCTACACATTTCCACAGAGAGGTCTGGCCTATTTTCTGAGATTAAATGGCAACATTTTATTTTTTTAACTAAAGAGGAACAAATGTGCACTCGCTTTTTAAGTTGGATGATCAGCATTTACATTTTCATCAGATTAGCAGTCTGGTCTTTTAGACATGCCTCCCTGAATTGAAAATTTAAATCTCTTTTACTCACTCAGCTACCAACTACCTTTGTAAGCCACGTGGCCATTATCTTTGGATGATAAAATTTAACCCAGTACTTAGAAAATCCTCAAACCGCTATCATGCTTACCTTACATAAAAACTATTTTCTAAGTAAAGATGATAAGAATCCTAAACATTAAAGGAAAGTTTTGAGGTAAAAATAAAGTTTCTCAAATTGTATTTCATGCTGTGTGACAGTCCTAACACAGAATGGTGTTTCTTCTCCACTAAAAAGTGAAACAAGACATTATATCACCCACCCGCACAAATCTCCCACCCAGCTGAACTTTAAGGAACATATGTAGCTTTGAAATAAAAAAAAAATTAGAAATTTGAATTATAGAGCATTTTCTATCTTTCCTGTGTTAATAATATGAAACAATGCAGAAATATTGCCTGATTGTGAATAAGAATCACGATTTACTGGTAATATTTCATAGCCCAGTTTCCAACCTGCTACAGACAACTGGAATGTATGGGGTGAAGTTATAAAAAATGACACTTTTGTTGTTTCCATAGCCATTGTCATAATTACCCACAATAAAATTAGATGGTTGAACAGAACTAAATCAGTATTACATCAATCAATTGAACATTAAAAACAAGTGAAGTGCTTGGTGGTACCTGCAGCTGATTACTGAGTAAACCATTCCGTTTGCTCTGCATGTAAGCGTTTGCACTTCCACTTTTGGCAGCCCGGATCCTGGCAAGTCTAGCTTTCTATAGGAGAAGAAAAATGAATGTCCTGTTAATACTTATGAATTGTTTTCCTAAAACAGTGATCGCACTTTTGTATGATCCTAACGTCAGCATACAGATTTATAAAAGTAAGCCGGCTTTTCACACATAACTATTGAACATTACCCCTCTACCCTTTTTCAGTGCTTCATTTTCATTAACATTTATTAGTAAGATCAATTAACTACCTTTGAGCTGGGTTATGCATTTAAGAATTGTAATTAAACCTTTACAGTAAGATCAAATTATTTCATTACTGGTTCTCTCAATTGTGTCAAGAGAAAAACAGCATTATTACTTTACTTATATTTTCACTTATCCCAATCTGAGAAACTTAATGAAATGAAGGCCAGTAGCCCAGCGAACCGGCTGCCAACTCCTTTTCATTTAAACTAATGTCCTTTTTAAAATTAGTAACTAAGTTCCGGGAACGATTTGCCTTTATTTTTTTTTCTTTTCTTTTTCTTTCTTTTTTTCAAAAGAACCACTATTCATCTGTATCTGCATCATCCAATATAAAATTTTATTTTTGCAATTATCCTATTAAATTAGCCAACATAGATCCCACGGTATCAATATGAGCTCTCTAAAAATATCCCTGAATTTATCTGCTTTGTCTACTGGCACAGGTCCACATGACTTTATATTTATCTGATTTCTGTTTCACTCTGAATTAGTTGAATAGAAGAACATAGTGAGCCTATCCAGAGAGATTGTTACATTATTTTTAATTTTTAAAGCATTTTTTTTTGTATAGAGAATATCCTTCAAATTAGAGGGTTTTGGGTGGTCAGTTCAATTGTTCAGTTATAGTGAGATAGTCAAAGTCACAGTGCTGAGCAAACTGGCTATTTAGCCAGATTTTTGGTATTCCATTATTCTACTATATAACTGCTGTTATATATCTGCCTTTAGATTATCATGGAATGAATCTGGTTTACATTTCCTTATGGGCACATTTTGGTGACCATTCTTATTTGTATTATGTGTCTTAGCAAGTGTATGTAAAAAGCAACTGGGATGGCCTAGATAAGAGGTTCTTGTAAGCTTACCCTACAGAGACTCCCTCTTTGCCCATAAACAACCCAAGTAAGTACTATCTTTAGTCTCAATGCCTGAAATGCTGTTTTTAATAAAAATTTTAATGTTATCTAGATTTTTAAAATGAAAAATGTATACACATGATAACAATTTTAATATTACAAAAATGCATGCAAACAAGTCTCTCTGACCCTGGAGCCATCCCACTTTTATGCTTCAGAATTAACCACTGGTAATATGTCTAGGGCATTCTCTTAGAAATTTTCTAATCATAGAAAAAGCAAGTGCATATGTTCATATGTATATACATATATATTATTTCACAGGAGAATATTCCTTATGCTTTTCTGCATTTAGTTGTTTTCATTGACTGTATCTTGGAACTCCTTCCATATATATATATATATATATATATATACACACACACATATATGTATATGTATATATATATATAGAGAGAGAGAGAGAGAGAGAGATCCACCTCATTTTTATGCATGTATAATACACCACTGTATGAGTGAAGCATCATTTATTTAGCAGGCCAACTACCAATTAATTTTTCAAGCATCTTTTGCTACTATAAGCAATGCTGCCTGGTTTCAACATCATGGTGAACTTATCTCCATGACAAATTTCTGGAAGCAGAGTTGTTCCTGGATCAAAGTGCATGTGTATATATTTTGTTTAATACGTTTACCAAATTTCTCTCTCAAGTTTTTGTACCAAGATGCCCTTTCACCCACATCATTTGAGAGTAGCACTGAGATGTTTAAAGCTCTCAAAATAGCATTAAGATATCATCTGGCTTTAACTCCACCCCTTCTCTCTTCCTTCCTAAATTTATTCTTCCTGTGTACTGATTCTAGGTTGAAATAATATTTTGTGCAAAGATCATATTTATAAGTGATGGGAAAAATAGACAAATCTCATTCTTTTTTTGCAGTATAATGTTTAGATCACTCAAAATACTGAGATGATACTAGAGAATAAAATTGAAAGGTAAAACATTTTTTATTTCAAAACCTGTGCTGCCAAGCCAAGAATTCAGGCCAGACTCAATAAAACAATGGCAAGTGACAAGCACATTTGGAAATTACTTAGAATTGACCTAATAATTCAGAAATAAGCAATTTACATACTGGTTGCTGGAAAGAGGTTATTGTTGAAATTTCAGTCCCAAAGTCTCTTTGATCTAGAACATTCGTTTCCTTTATTGGTTCCCTTCTACTCTTTCCTCTCTCTCCCTGCTCCTCCCTCTCTTCTTTCTTTCCTCTGTGTTTTTCGCTTTCTTTCATTTGTAACAACTGTATGTAATAATATTGCATACATAATAGTTACTGGTTTCATCTCTGTCATTCTGCAAGCATTTAGCAATAGCATTGGGAAATAGCACTTTCTTTCATTAATGAAACATACACATTAAGCAAAAGTACTGTTCAGCAAAGTAAGATAACATATATTTCTCATCATAAAATGGAAGGCCTACATACGGTGCCAATCACTACCACAGACGTAGTTCTATAAGCTTAGGGAAAAAGAAGCTATTTTAGAGACAGAAAAACTATTTTTGCTGAGTCACGTACTGTGTTAGAAAAAGAACCTTCCATCTCAATTTCAATCATGGCTTTTCTTTCACTTTACTACAATTCTATATGAGCTAATTGGTTTAATTGGTCTTGTGGAAAATCACAACAAATGTCTGTTGAATGCTAGCCTTTATGACCTGTGATTATATCTTTGGTTCCAGCAGGTAATTGAGGGAAATTATTTTACAAAGATATTTTAGAAAAATCACTTTACTTCTGACCCACTCAGTATGACAATCTTCGCAACTCCGACAGAGCAATTGGGACGTTAAAAGAAAGTATCCGCTGCTGAAAAGGAAATGTATTCCTTCCAGTCCCTCACCCTCAACCCTGTAGGAAACACAACTTCTTGGCAAAGTACCAGCAACTAGTATGGAAAATAGAGTAAGGTTTGGGTAAATATTTTATCTTTGCCTGTATGAAAAGTAGGATGCTTCCAACATTTTAATGAAAAATAAGGTTTACATTGTCACTGTAAAAAAAAAAAAAAGCTTTGCAGTTATTTTCAAGTTATTTATTTGCCTTAAATATTGATTGTGTTTGGAAAAATTGTTTGTCTAATAAGCACCTTTTTCTTATGCATCTCAATTCTTTATGTACACAGTTTTGCCTAATCATCTAATCTCAGCAGGGTTTCTCAAAGTTTGTTCCAAGGATTCCCAAGTGTAATGGGTAAAATCTAAACCAACCAGATGAAGCAAACAACTAGTTTTGTGGCCAGGAAAAGGTTAGGAAATGCTGAGATGTTAAAGTTTCTTTGCTGGTGGGTTCCTCACAACACACCATATTGCGGACGTTCAGTGTGAGGATCACAGGGGGATACAGCATGCAATTTTTCTCAAACTAATTTGACGTGGAACTCTTATTGTGGAGCATTTAGAAGCTAGTATGCAGTGGAATGCAAAGGTTTTTAGCAAGTAGATTGTTTTTTAATTGCCCCAGATGACATTATATAAACTTTACAGTGTATTTTCTGGAATAGAGGCTGGAAGTCAGAGAAAGATGTATAAGCAAAACACCATTGAGGTAGCGATTTCCTTCAATGGGCAACCTTCTACATAAGGTAAGAGGTAGATTGAGGAAAATTATTGGAACATCTTGTTATGAAATCACAACATTTTTTCAACACTTTTGAAAAATAAAGACATCCTAGGCACCCTTAAAAGTGAGGTTGGGAAAATCTCTCTTTTTGGTAGTCTGAGGCAATTTCTTATTCTTCAAATATTGGCCACATACTCCCTGTATCATGTATTCTGGAAATTTTACTTACAGTTGTTTCTTTTATTAAGATTCAGTAAAATGCCTCATGTGCAGGTAGCATATTAAATTTTATCAGCTTTTAAAAATTTAAGGAGTTTATTGGACTCCTTCCATTTGCTAAGTAATATAGCTGCCCTAGAAATAAGACAGGATAGCACCAATAATAAAAAGAGAGAGAGGAAGGAAATCAATGGCAGACAGTGCAATATTCCCAGCTCTAGAGCTAGGTTAATCCTGGAGGTGGCAGGGCTGGGCAGAAACACTGCTGGGACTTGGGTCAGTGGAAAAGGCTAAGAAATGAGATGGCAGTAAGAGGACTCCAAGTCAGAAGAGGGGAGAACTGAAAGACAATGTAGGAGGGTATCAGAAACAAAATCATTTTTGGGAAGAGTTAGGAGCAAGGTAGTTTTCTTTTTAAAAGTAGATAATCTAAGAGTTCATTCTCAGGCTCTAGCAAGGAGTTATTTCTTGCTTTTTTATTATTCTAAAATGATGAATAAAAATTTTATTTGGACATTGCTAAATGCACTAGGCAATGGTTCTCAAAGTGTGGTCCCCAGAGCAGCAGTATTAACATCACCTGGGAACTTGTTAGAAATGCAAATTTTCAGGCTCTAACCCCAAACTACAGAATCAGGTGCTTTGGGGGTGGGGCCCAGCAATCTGTCTTTTAACAAGCTTTCCAGATGATTCCAATGAATCTAAAGTTTGAGAACCTCCCCTAGCAGAGTGTGATAAATGACAGATTGAATATTGGTAATCTCTTTCTGAGTCAATGTCAAAATTTTCATGTGAAAAGAAAATTATTTACAAAAGAAAAATTATTTACAAAAGAAAATTTAAAAAAGAAAAATTATTTACACTGTACATTGCTTCATTGATTCTAAGCTTCTCACTGTATTTAGAATTATCTCCACAAAAATCCCAAATGGCTCATAGTTCAAATAATGCTAGATTTTTTTTGTCTTGGACTTTAATCACTAGGTATGTGAGCATGAACAAGTTATCTATAAAATGGAAATAATATACTTATTTTGCAAGTTGATTGTGAATATTATAAATAACAGATATAAAGCACCTAGGACATTCTGGAAACTCTAGAGAATGTTGTTGTTGCTGTTAGTGTTATTAAATTAAAACTATAATTGTTATTATGATTATTATATAATTACTCACAGCTTAGCCTTGTGAGTATGCAGATGATTAGGTGATGTGATCTGTATTTTAAAACAGCTGCTTCAGACTATCAAACCTGCCACCTGTCATTGCATTAACCTAGCTTTATTTTGGCAAATACATTCTACTAAATAAATATTTTATTGAATAACTGAGAGAATCAATAAATCTATTAAAATACAATTACTAGTGGTGAGAATGGGGGAGAGGTGTCACAGTTAATGCCTATATTCACCCACCTGTCCATGTTTAGTTAAGACATTATGATGTATTCTCTAAAAAGGCAGGAGTGGGTAGTGAAAGCAGGAAGAGTACTTGCAGGGGGAAGAGCCCAGAAGAAGGAAAGTATCCTTAACAGTGACAATGGGAATTTTCTCAAATTCATATTGTGTATATTTCATGCTTTTACTTGAGCTTGGAGTTGGCAATTGGACTAAATACCAAAAACTCTGGTATAAAAAGCATTTTGTAATGTTACTTTTATTAGCTTGACTGATGTTTTTACTGAACTGACTTCTTGCTTGACTGAATTAGCTCGTTATTTTTTCATAACTTTAATATTTGGTGAATCACCCAGACCCAGATACATTTAAACTATCTAAGTTTAATGGGAGTTTGTTCTGCCGTTTTTTTTTTTTTTTTTAATCTCCAGAGAAGGAAAATGGAAGCTATTCCTTGGTAACTTATTTAGTTCCATATTTACTGTTCTTTTTTAGGTGACTATGTTCAGTTTATTGGTCACAGACTATTTCCTGGACATATTACATTAGCTTATTATATTTGGCTTTATTATGCCAATTTTTCTAGTAGTAATGATACATAAAATTCACTGCATTATGGAAGAAATGTAGAATATAGCAGATATTTTAAAGATACCAAAAAGCATTAATGAAACATACTTTTCAATTAATGTACTTTTATAACATCACATTTATTTATTTTTGATTTTTAAATTTATTAGGCCAAAAGTCTTCTAAACTAGTCTAAAACTTTATTGATTTGCTTGTTGCAGATGACAAACTTTGAAAAATATAGATATTTTGGAGGTTACTTTATTTGAAAATCATATTTGTGCTTCTTACACTGTTCACACAGGTAGCTCTTATACTAAAGAAAGGATTTCTAGAATGAAGATATATGGGGAGTATGAAGTTAGGTTTTTTGTGGGATTTCTGTTGTTTCTAGACAATGTGCCTATAAGCCCAGTAGAAGGATTTTATTAACAGTGTGTGGGCAGAGGCACAGTTGTGGTGCTTGAAGGTCCCAGGTGGAGGGGCCAGTTGTGGCTGAAATCCCTCTAGCTCTGCCCTGCATGACACTGTAACTGCCCAGGGGGTGCCTTTTCCTAACCCTCCCTATTCATTGGATTATCAGTTCTCTACATTCATGTTAACTGGACTATTTCTTACTCGTCTCTGTAATAATTAGTTAAAGGCTAGGAATTCATCCATAAAGCCAGCAACTACAAGGCTGAAAGATTGCTTCTTTGCTAAAGGAAGGGGATCTCTGACAGTGGACATGAACCAGTTCTCTGGATAATATGCTGTGTGACTATACTGGTGAACCTGAACTTTCCAAAGAGTTACTCCACGAGATTTTATACTTTACTAAAGAGGCTGATGTTGTTCAGAAACATGTTTAAAATCTTGTTCTGAAATTACCTACAAAGCCAATAATGAATAACAAATCTCTAATGATATTAGATAGTTACACCACATTACCTAAATTGTGTATTCACTGTAGTCACAGTTACAAATGTTTTTTGAGTATTTAAAAATATAAATTTATCCTTAAAGGACAAAGATATAGTGACCATGAAGAATACTGAAAATATAGTACCATAAGCCCCGAGAAACTACAAAAGAGATTTCCAAGATTATTTGTAAGCAACAGGGCCCTGCCTCTCAAAGTGACTATTTTGACAGAGAATAGGGAAGGGAAGTGTGCTAACATTTGCTTAGTCTTTTTTGAGAGGCATCCTATCATAGTGTTTAAATGTATGAACCAGGGGGTCAGACTGGCTTGGATTGAATGATGGCTCTCCAACTTAATAGGAATGCGACTTTAGAATTGCTTAATTTCTGGGTTTTTTAGGATTCTTAGGTTTTCTTAGGATTTTCCTCTATAAAATGGGAATAATAATGGTAACTAACTCCTAGAGTTTTTGTGAAGGTTATATAAATTATCTTTGGAAAAACATTAGACTAATGCCTGGCACATAGTAAGCCATCAGTAAACATTAAATATTGTTAATATTATGATGTGTTTATATAGATTTATGTATATTCACATACAATCTTAATTTTCTTGTTTTTCCCATTTTATACTTGAGTATGCACTGTGATTATCCTTAGAGGGATTAATTAACTGGCACAAAGTTCAAAGAAATAGTAAACTGCTGGGCCAGAAATAAAACTCAGCTACAAATGATCAGATTTCTTCTACTTCCTGTGTCAAGTATGTAAAATATCTGAGACACATTTGGTGCCCTTTAATAACCCCCATTTACTGGAATCAGTTTGAACCCTGATACATAGAGACTCAATGAATCAGACCTAGGAATCTGATTTTAATATAATCTGTCAAGAAGCTATCTTTGATTTTACTACTGTGTTTCATGCTGTTCACCAAATATTTCTTACCTTTTGCCTCTGGCCCAATAGTAGGATTATATTATATCTCTGGCCACTTGGAAAGTAGACATGGCTAGGTAACTTGCCTCGGCTAATGTAATAGAGATGAAAGTGACTAGAGCCACTTCTAGGAGGAGGATTTAAGAGGCATTTTGTGATTCATCATGTCCTTTACTCCTGCTGACATGACCGCAGAAGTACGTCGTCAAGATGCAATTTCCATCTCTGGACCAGTACTGCACTTGTAGCACAACCGAAAAATATTTCTTATTATTTTAAGCCACAGAGATGTTAAGTTTCTTTTCAGTGTAGAATAACTGGTCCTGACTGATGCAACTATTAACTAATCTAGAGCACTGAATAGCCATTAAGGGATTTTAAAGCTCATTACAAAAAGCAGGAGGTGCTAAGTCATGGTTGCACAGAGCTGAATACACACCTTTTGTGCCCTTCGTTTGTCTGCTCGTTGATTTTGGTGGTAGATCCGACTGAAGTTAGATACAATCACTGGAACAGGTAGAGCAATGACTAAGACCCCACTCAGTGAACAGATGGATCCAAAAATCTTCCCTGCTATAGTTTTTGGTACCATGTCACCATACCTGGGGTTAGAGAAAAAATAAATATTTTTTTTAAGACACAGACATTTCTACCTCATACAAATAATTTCTTGCTTTTAAGTCAAGCGATTTTTTGAACATATCTATTTCTACTTCATGACTGCAATATACATGGCTTTAGACTTTAGTAAACCTGAAATTATGAATATCTGAATATAAAAATTGCCTTTTAACCTTGTAGAAAATGATTCTAGCATTCAGAACTCACTTTGATTGGAAAATATTTTGAGTCAGATGATGTAATGATAGCTCTTCCATTCGTCCTTTATGTAATATGGCATAGTTCTTTACATTTATTTAATAGTCAATATTTCTACACTGAAATTTACAGGCTAGATAACATACTTTTCCACTTAATTTTTTTCAACATTTGGATTGGTTATGAAATTTAAGTAGAAAAAGTAGCACATCACATTCCTTTCATCAGAAATAATTGCTTAAAAAATAAACTTTTCAAGGTCTCCATTAACCTTCACTTGTGAAATCCACTGGCCATTTCTTCATGATATTACTCAAGCTCTCATTTGTACCTGATTAGTTGACTGGTCTCTCCTTGAAACACTCTTTGTTCTTGATTTCAGTATTAAACATTTCCCTTAGTCGTCCTCGTATCTCCTGGGCTACCACTTTGCCATCTTCTTTTCTGATTCCTTCCCCCCTTATCTGATTTCTAAATCTTAGAGTAATTGAGATCTCAGTCTCAAGTCCTTTTATCTTCTCCATATAAACTCTCTTCCTAGGTGATTTCATTCAATCACATAGCTTAAAACTATTTACATGCAGCTGATGCCCTGATTTTCATTGACAGCCCTGATGTCTCTCCTGAAAACCAGATGCACGTCTCTGGCTATCTGGCTGCTTATTTCTACCCTTGATGCCTAAGGGGCAAGTAACATTTAAATTAGCCCAAATGGAACTCTTACTTCTCTAGCTTCCTCTGCTCCTCTCACATCTGTTCTTCCCCCATTCTGCCACCTATAATGAAATGGAACCACAAACCACCCAGTTGCTCATACCCAAACTGAAAGACAACCCCCGCCCCCGGTCCCATACTCTAGTATCCATGTCTCATCTTCTAGCTGGTCTTGTTGTCTTTGGCCAAACCAAATCGCATTCCATTTGAGTATCTTTCCAAGAATAAACCAAGCCATCGTCATTTCTTGCCAGAGCTATGGGTATAGCTTCTTACCAAACTCTCTTTTCTACAACTACCACTCTACTATTCATGCCAATGTAGCAGCCAGAGTTGTGGTTTTAAAAATGGAGATTAGATAATTGCTACTTTGCTTAAATTCTCTAATGGACTTGAAACTAAAATAAATCCAAACTCCTCACTTTTGCCTCCAAGGGCCTACATAGTTCAGTTCCTGCTTATATTTCACGCCATCTTCCATCAAGCTAGCTGGCCTCAGGCCACACTGGCCATCTGGCCTTCTGTTGTGTGTCCAGTGCCCAGATCAAGATTATTCAGGTTGCTGCTTAAATGTCTCCATCCAAGTTATATTCTGTCCACCTTATCCTTAATAGACTTATTCTGTCCCCTAATTATTCTCTATAACATCTTCCCATTTTATTATCTTCATAGTACTTATTAATATGTAATATTTTCTTCTTATTAATTTATTTTATGACTCCTTATCCACCCTATTGACATTAGAATATAAACTTGATAAAGTAGGGGTTGTTCTACTTTGTGTCTCATGAGCATAAAGCAGGCTGCTACTACATATTAGATGAATGAATACATTTTCTCTTCTTTACGGATAGAGAGTTGGTCTTAGAGTTCATTCCTGGGGAAGGGGGCAAGGAGAGGGCTTTTGGTCATATTATTGCAGAAGTTACCCAGCTGTGTCTGTGGTTCTCCCACTACTCCCTGTTCACTTTGGGGTTCTGGGATGCTCAGCAATCTGAGAATATAGTCCTTCGAGACAGGGCTCCGAGCTCATATATTAGAATCCAGACTCAAATGAGTTTAGGAGAACTTGGGGCTATATTATATCAAGAGAGGTGGTCCAGGAAATAATCACTCTAATTAATATTGTTTTTGTGGGAAAACGTTTGTGTGTCAATGTGGAGATGGAAGTCGTAGAGGAATTGGCTGAGAAAAGAGCAACAGAAGGTGATACGGACTAGTACCGCATTTGGTGACCCTATTCTGAGCTCTGATCCTCTGCTTTAGAGACCCAGTAACTCACTCTTGTTGGTGTTTGTGGGTGATCAGTAGTTGAACTAATTTATCATGACTAAAACTCCCACAAGGTTTTGGCGCCAGAATGACGATTATAATAATTTATGGTAAAAAAAAAATAATAGTAACTCAAGAACCAGAATGCTATGTCCATATGAAACAGGATCTCTTTCTGTAGTCCATCTGGCAAGCTAAATTATAATTCAAACATTATGTTAGTGGAGAAATAGTCAAAGCTAAAGGAACTTAGAAGATGAGTTTAAAAAGGCTTGAGGATGTTCTTACTACAAAGATGTCACAGTGGGATTGGAAAGTCAACTTCTTTTTATACAATGCTGTCTACATATGAGCCAATTTCTCTATCTGCCCAGCCACATTTTATAAACATCTTCTTTCCCTTTGCACTCAGTATGCAGTAGGCCCAGGAGAAGGCTAAAACACACACACACACACACACACACACACACGTGCATGTGTAGCTTTAGAAAAAGAGATTTGATTTTAATGCTTGCTGTTGAGGGTCTAGACAGTGTTTCTCAAAAGGAAAAGTGCATAAAACTCAATTATTTATTATGGCCAAAGAAGACAAGTATTGAGTCCATGTAATAAAAAAGTAAGCGTTTTAAAATATAAATGTATAACATAAAGTAGCTAAATGAGTCCATCAAATAGTTCCTCCTGTCCCTAAGAGATTTTTTAAAATTAATATTTGTTAACTACTTTTTGTATTCTAGGCTCACTGTGTCATTGGGTAGGCAAGCCCAGCATACCTTCAATTATCAGAGAAAATTAAGAAAAGTAATGAGATGATCCAGTTTGCTGAAAGGCAGCAAATTCGTAGTCTAGAAGGATCCATAAGGAAAAAGAGGTGACAGATACATAGGGGTGGTTTAATGTCATAAAGCTTTGCTAATCTACATCAGATAAAATGATATTATTTACCTCACCATATTTGTTTTGTAATCCAAAATTCTTTCACAATTGAGAAAGCATAGGTGAACATTTGAGAGGACTGGGCAGTACTGCAATGGTTATGGTGGGAAGAGAAAGGGGGAATGAAGTCTTCAGTGACAGGTACATCTTTTCTCATCTTTACACTCTTGGGTAGACAGAGCTTTCCCACCTTACAGCTAATTAAGATGGTCCCCAAGGCTCCGCTGTTGTGAGATATGGCAGAGGGAGACGGTGAGAGAGGAAGGAAGCAGAACAGGCAGGGGTGCTACGGCAGTCCAGGTTGTCCTGTGATTTTTCACGTAAGGACAGGCTGAGCCCTTGGCTGGTTCACAGGGTACACCAGCTGCCGCCTTCCACATACCCCTTGGTACTGTGTGCATTGCTCTTTTGTTCTTCTTCCTGCTCCCTTCACCTGCTTAAGGTTGGACTGCTGTTGATACTTGTAATATTTTAAGCATATTTCATTATTTGAATTTATTGGAGAATAACAAAAATATATACAGTATGATTTATGTCTGTTTTTACATTATCCGTTTTATCTTTCTTCTCATTTAGGAATGACCTCGAGAAATGGAAATGGGTAATTCCTATCAGCAAACTTGTAGCTGGGCATAGAATCTGCTGGAGATGGGAAATACCTCTGGCAAAACCAGCTGCTTTTCCTTGTTTAACAAAGGATCTCTTACCTAGTATTCAAACTCATAGTAAGAAGCAAAGTAGCATTATACACCTCAGGAATCATATCCCTCTGAAACTCAGTGGAGGAAAGGCTTAGAAAACAAAGCTTATAATGAGAAGTGATACTTCTTGTGGCGAAATGATCATTTAAAGTTTAAGTGTTTCTAAAATACTGCCATCTTTTCATGATTATTTCTATCCTCAGCAACTGGGTTACCTGTTGGTACTTTATTCTTTATATTCAATATAAAAACACATTGCATTTTTTCCTGACTTCTTATACTTAAATGTATGCTAAGCCCAGTAGGAGTATATAATATATTCCATTCTTTCTGTTTCTCCTCAGAATTTAATATTAGGTTTCTTGTCCTCAAAAATCCATTTCCCTAAAAAAGTTACACAAAAACATTGCATAGATATGGTATTTATTTTCATACAGATAATTTTTCTGTATTTAATAAAATTGATTAAATGACTACAAGAAACCCCTCAGGTCAAATACGATAAATAATGAATTCTCAAAAAAAAAATCAAAGAAAATGGGGGAGAGTATACAATAAAAGAATAACCACTAAAAGGTTTTACATAATAGAGCAACTTGAATTTTGTTAATTAAAAGGTAGCTTTTGTCTGTACTCCTTCTAATCTCCCCTGCTTCGTCTAAGTTTCCCTCTTTCTCATATATTCACCATGTTAGCAGAGCCACTCCAGTTTCTCTCTGCTCCTTTTTCAGCCTGGACATTTGCCAGACTCCATGTGTTCTCCTCACATCAGTTAAAAAGGTACAATATGGAGGTGTCCTTAACATAAAAATGTTAATTCTAAATTTGCACATACTTCCCCAAAATACTTTACTGAAATTATATATTTTGCCATATATTGAAGATTGTATTGGTTGGAGGACCAATTTCTCAAAAGAGATTTAATTTTTGGTTATTGAAGATTTCAATTTCAATATTATTCAATGTTTCAAGCAAAGTTCTTGAATTCTGGCATGAAATCTATTTACTCAATGCCCAAAAAAGTGGTTAAATCTGGCTAAAGGTTAATTCAAGCAGACAACTTGAATGAATCTCTCCATCATCTATTTATCTATCTTCCCAGTTTATCAAGTAGTATTGAAATAGGTTGAATATGTACATAATTTTTAAACATAAGTCATTGTAAACAAAATTTTATTAATATCTACTAAATTTTTCCCCATTTTTCCTGTTTGATATTTGTCCAAAAGAATTTGCCTTTTTAGAGTCTTGTTCTGTTGCCATGAGTAGAGTATAGTGATGTCATTTTAGCTCACTGTAACCTCAAACTCCTGGGCTCAAGCGATCTTCTTGCCTCAGCCTCCTGAGTAGCTGGGGCTACAGGCATGTACCACCATGCCTGGCTAATTTTTCTTTCTTTCTAATTTTTTTTTTTTTTTTTTTTTAGTAGAGACGGAGTCTCACTCTTGCTCAGGCTGGTCTCGAACTAGAGTATGGCTGTCTTTAGATCTCAAGTGGAAAAATATTTTCTTGAATTTTCTTACATGGTCTTCAAACACAATACTGTTAGCTTCCTAGTTCTAGTCATATAGTTTTTATTTTTTTGTCTCTTTTTATTTGAAGAGCACAAATGTAGGTTCATTTGGTAAAGAAGAAATGTTAAATAAGGCAAACCTCCCTAGCTAATGCATGACTTTCCATCTCTGAAACTGTTTCCCATGCATACTGAGAAAACAAAAATCACGTAATTTATAAACATCATGAAGGTAGAAGAGATCCTCATACGACAAGAAGGAAATGCTGATTATAACATAAACCTTGGTGCTTACTATAACTCAGTCTTTCACATTCTCTTTCTTTTTTACAATGAAAACTTGCAAATTACTAGGTATAAGGAATAGGATGAATGAATGAATGGATTCTGTGCAGATGTACAGAAGTCCAAGGGCTTCCAGTACATTCTATAAGGTAGGTGCAAGTCCAAAAAATAGTGTATTTCAACTACTACAATAGTTTGATTTTTTTAAAAAAACCCTCATGTGAGACAAAAGTCAGTATTTGGGACTATAAGGATTTGAAAAATAGGTATTCTTTAAAAAGTTATGAAAGTAAGTGATATGTATAATATCCCAGTGAAAGCCACTAGCTGATTATGTATGTGTGTATGTGTGTGTGTGCATTTTAATTATTGATTTTGTTTTTGAATTTTTCTCTTTGACTTGAGTGCTAGTCTGAGAGGTCTAACAAATAATTTCTTCCTACCTGGAAGCTGGATCATTTCTTAACTAGTAATTCTAACCCTTAGGGTCTCAGTATCTGTTATTTATGGATTTTCTGCCATCAGCTTGGTATTCTAGAAGGACCCCGGTTTGATGGATGATTTTTATAGTAGCTGTAATGTTTGCAAACAGCAAACGACTTTTTTGTGTGTGTTGTTATATAACACCTGCCTGTGGTACTGAACTTGTTTGCCAGAGGGGCCTTGGTATTACTTCGACAATAAATAGATTTTTCTTTGACATTTTAAAATCAATGTTTGCCTAAAAATCTGCCTTGATTTTGTTTCCACCATTAGCTTGAAAGATCAGTCACTATGCTATCCTAGTTCTACTGGAAAGCTTAAGAATTTTGGGGGATCACCAAACATACACAGTTATTTAAGGTATTTTGTGTTACCTCCTGTTTGAGCCAAATTTATGATCTACTGTTCTTTTAACAGTGTATGTTTTTAAAACTCTTTCCACTATTCACAACCTTAATAATCTTAATGTCTAGTAAATGAAAGAGGAAGCCAGAGGACCACACACTCTGATTAGAGCCATTCAGCTGGGAGTCCATGGACTCTCAAGGAATGCATGGATAAATTCAAGTGGATCGGGGAACTGCATGATACTTCGTTTTCATATGCATTTTCCTGAAAAGAGCTCTCCAAGCTTTTATGAAATTATCGAAAGTGTTATAGCCCAGCCCAAATAATGTTTAAAATTCTGATTTGAATGCTTAGGGTAATTTCAATGCCGTATATTGTCAACATAATGAATCTGAACTCATATTGCCCAAAGGAAATGCTGTAAAAATAGCGGCGTTATTCTACAACTGCAGAAATACCAAATACCCACTAGAGGGCATAAAAGCCTAAATGAAAGTTTGGAAACAAACCAGGGCTCTGGTTTTCACAAGCTGAGAACGAGAAAAGTATTTCCAGTAAATTGCCTGTACGGATTCCTTATCTTTGCCTGCACACATTCAATATTTAGGATATATTTTGGGCATCTTATTCCTCTGGAAATAGTTGAACAGGACAAAACCCCAACAATTTCACAGATTATCTATTTCTAAGGTGTTTCCAAAAAGATGCAAAACTATTCTGGCAGCATTTTGTGTTTCTTTTAGTAATTTTATGTAATGTGAGCTATCACTAAAGCATAATTTTAAATAAGAAGCCTTAAACAGGACTCTTAGTGTGAAAATTAGGTGACATTAAAGGATTGGGTTTATGTATAGAAAGGAAAAAAAATCCAGGAAAGGACTAAGATGCTTTTAGCTCATCTAGGCAACATTTATACACTAAACCCTCAACATTAGATGCCAGTAGTGCTTACCGGTTGTGATTCTTTAGCTTGTGCCTGTTTTTAAAAAACAAATTCTTCTCTGGTTTCTATATTTGCTCATGCTTTTAGCATATTAGATCATTAAGTGAAGGCTTTAAAGGTTATAAATGGAACATATGATTACGTGACCTAACACACTGATGAAATGGTTTTTACCTAAATGAATGGCATCAGTGAAAGACTGTATAGTCTCTTTAAAGAATTTTCTTTTTATTTTCAAAGCATGCTTTTCAGAGCCCACGTTTTTAACACTTTACTCTTCATTTTTTAAAAATCTATGAAAATATATGCACAATTGATTACTGCAAAGTACACATTAAAAACAAATGAAAAACCCCCACTAGGGACGGGCTTTCCTAGCTGTGGGTCCACCGGAAATATTTCCCCCTGCTTTGCCTTCCTAGTCTTTGTTGCCTGGAGCTATCCTTTCACTCCCACATATCTTTGAGTCTGGTCATGTCATTCTCCTGCATAAAAGCCTTCTTTGTCTCTGTCACCTGCAGGAAAAAGCTCATGCTCCTTAGCATGATGCATACAGCTCCTCATACCTCGGCCACCTCATCCTCCACTGCTCACCCGCACATCCCCTATATTCTGATTGGAACAAACAACTTTCTGTTACTGGAATGTATTAATACTATGTCCTTCCATTCCTCTATGCTTTGTAATGCTGTTCTTTCTAGAATATTCCTCTTTGCATTCCCACTGCATAAATCCTCCAGTTTACATAGATAGAGCTCAAGCATTAGTTCTTATGTGCAGAATTTCTTAACTATTTTATCTCTATCCAATAAGAGTATCCACTCTCCCTGTTCTATGCCTGCAATGCTGCTTGCAACTAATAGAGTACAATTAGTTTTTTACTGGCCTAGCTTCTCTTGCTGCACCATGAGGTCCGTGGGGTCAAGGATTATGTCATCACTATAAACCCAGGTTCAGCACAAACCTTGTCCAGTGCTGAGCAAATGGTTGGAATGTAATAAATGTTTATTGCTTAAATAAATCCTTCAGGAAAAGGTCTGATAGTAAACAATACGGGGGGTGGGGGGAGGTACATGTCTACTGCTCTTTTTCTCTTAACCAGATTTCTTATTCTTTCCTGGGGTCTAGCATGTCATCTGCTCAATATTTATAAATTCCTCCAAGACTTAGATGAAATGCCCAGCATAACCTGGTTCTATACTGCTAATGCATCTTACTTTTTATACGCAGAGCAATCATCTTTACCCTAGATGATTTTAAATGAAAACAGAAGTGATCTGACACTTTTCCAGTTCCTACCTGTTTTCCATTATTGTCACATACTTAACAGACATGGATCTAGACTGAATTTTGAAATACAAATCACTCCAAATTTCACAGATTTTGTCATCTCAAATGCCCAACAATTTGAATGAATACTGATTCCTTGTCACCTGAATTTCACATATCCTTCTGGGAAAAGGCTAGGTTTTTCTGTACCCCTCTTTTCTTCTCATGGATGCTACTCATCCTAGATAGTGAGCACTGGCAATTCTCAGCAAATTCCATTTTGTGGCATTCATTCTTCTTAACAAGGTCCTCTCTGGTTATACCCCAGCTGTGTATTGGAGAAGGTATGCTTGTCTTCCAACAGAAAAAACATTAATTTATCAAGCAAATCAGAGTCCCAGAGAATGCCTGGTCATTTGGGCTTTGTGCTGATGTCCCCGACTTCCCTAAAATGCACACTTTGGTTTTGTATTCCAATGGGTTTCATCTTCAACACTGTCAGGGCCGCTCACACACTGGGGGCCTTTCTTCAGTTACCTGCGGCTGTTGTTCCAGTCTCTTCCTGGCCTTTGAAAGGTAACTCTGTTGGATGAAAGTCCCCACTGTGCACGTCTCCAGTCACTGCTGCTGCCCTGCGTGCTTCACCCAAGGGGACAAGTCCCTGTGCCATTTTGATGGTGCTATAGATAAGTCTGTTTTCTTATAAACAGACATCTCTCTCACCTGGAGACACCACCAAAACTGTTCTTTGCTTATGATCCATTCAAAGACCCCTAACTAACTGCCTTTGCCACAGGAAAGAGGAACTGATCTCCAGGTTTATGCCTGCAGTGCCAGCCTCAGAGGACATTAGTTAGGCAGCTTAAAAGCAAAGAGTGGAGCTGTTTTTTGTGAATGTTTTCATTTTCCCTCACCTGAGTTTACACCATCTAAAACCTATTAGCTGTTATAGGCCTCATGACAAACTTTGCTGTATTTGCCTATTTCATTTTCTACTGTACTTTTAAAATTACTTATGGATTATCCTGTAATGACCTAACACATCTCCTATTTCTAATTCTGTACAGGAAAGCCTGATAATTTTGCCACCTATCAGCTACCATTCAAGCATTACAGAAAAGAATGCACAAAATTCCAATTGCCCAGGAGACTTGTCTCCCTGTTGGGGCAGAGAATTGGGCCCTGATCTGGCAGCAGCACTGTTTGTCTAAGAAAATGGTCTGAGGGAGGAGTTGTGCCCCTCCTGGCAGACCTGTCCATGCCCATATGATTCCTGTTTTTAACCCCTGACATGATCTGATGGAAGTCTCATGAAAGGGCTGGTGTCTCTCGCTCAACTGACCACCCTGGGCCGGGCCTGGGCTTCTCCCATCTGGTGCTGGGGGTCCAGGTCCAGCCTGGAGTTCACCCCACAGAGCAGTTCCCCATGAGCCATACAGCCGGCTCACAGCCCTACTTTGTTCCCCCTCTGTGCACCCCTCTGTCTAGTCCTTGACCGGGGACTTCTTCCCTGATAAAAATCCCAAAATAATTTAAGTATAAATAATTTAATATGATGATGCTTCATGTAAATAGTCACAGCTGTTTAAATATGAAAGGAGAGGAGATCAGAGAAAATGCGATTTAACCTCTCAAAGACAGGCAGGCATTTCCACTAAAATTCTAGTCTTCAATTTAACCTAGAAAGTTTCCATATCCTTAAACAAACTTTGTTTTTGATGAGAATCCAAGGGCTTGTATTTACATTAGGTAGGTTTCAGGAGAATGATTCTGTTCCGATCAATGTGAGACAAAGTTATCTCCTAAAATTAAATGAATATACTAACTGCATTTTGTGTTTAGATTCTTTTGCCTCTTCTTAGGAGATTAAAGCACTGATTGAATGGTCATTCTTCTTATTAACTACGTAAATTAAGGCATAGTCAGAAGAATGTATACACGAAGAGGGTCTTAAGTAAATTCATGGCTCTACCTCTGTAGTTCTAATTGACCAGCATTCTATGTGAAAATGCTCCCGTGGTTGCATTCTGATTGTACCTATTTAAAAAAACAACACAAAACAAAAGCATAAAAATGAAACATAAAGTACACCTGCTTAAACATAAACCAATCAAAAAGAACCTTCTATAAAAAATATTTTCCTCAGGTTTCATTTTAAAGAGAAAGAGGAAACAAATTACGTGAAAATAAGTTGAAACTAGAAATTAAAATTTTAAAAAATTCCAGCAGGTTTCCCACATTCCAAGCCTGTTAAATTAGTAATTTCTTACATGTCTTTGTATGTTCCTATCGACATTTAATTTTCTGAAAATGAGATTAGATTGTAAGCATGATACCTTGCTTTTAAAATAGTACTGTTTCTATTCAGGGTCTAAGCAGGAAAACAGAAATCATTGCAAGTGTTCACAACAGAATGGACTTCCTGAAGGGACTTCTCACCACATAGGATGGAGGAGCTGAGACCGCCTGGAGATAACCCTGCAGATGGCCACAGCAGGAAGTCCTACCAGCAGGAGGGGTAGAGCGGGGAGAAAGTTTCTGAGCTCAGTGGTAGAGTGTCCAATGGAAGCTGGGTCCTTACCACGCTTTTCATACAGAAGGAACTAAAGCCACAAAAGAGGGTTAGCAGCACCTTAGAAGATGCAAAGGAATTGTGGAAGCTCCTAGGCAGATCTAAGCCCTAAATAGCTTTGTAAATTATGTAGTAAATGCTCTTTGCTGAAGTCTGTATAAGGACCGAGTGAGGAAGTGTTGGGTATGAATGGGCAGAAGCTGCCATGAAAGATGTAAGCTGAAGATTTACAGAGAGGATGAAAATTTACATCCTCAGCAGGTGTTTTGTTGATGGCTTGAAATAGTCTCCTAGGAGGTTTACCTTGCATGTCTGGTATCTACAGAACAAATAGCCTCAGCTTGCACTGACCTTGATACCATTATGAATTATTTTAACAGGGCAAAACTTGGTAAAACATCTCTAATGTATTAGATACCATCCTGCTAAATGCAGCATTTGGAATGAAGGTCTTCTCTATCCGTCAAAAAAGAAAAAGAAAAAAGAGAAGATGCAAAGGAGAAATACCCTGGCTCCTTCCCCAGCCACCTTCCAAATCCTGCCAGTGTTTCTCATTGGCACAACTGGCAGAAAATCAGATGACAAGCCAGCCTGGGAAACGCAGCCTGCTGGTGTCTGGACAGGTAGTGAGAGGTATAACCAAACTGGAACCCAGGGCTTTTCCCCCTAAAGCTGTGCTCTGCCCACCTCACCACAGCTGACTGCAAAGGTCCATTCTGGTTCCAAAGTGTCACGAACCAGATGGAGAGTTGTTATGGTGCTGATTTGTCTCTAGCCCTCCCCGTTGCAGGAGAAAATTACATTTTGCCAAAATTGGAATCCCAGTAGTGACACTGATGGGACTTCTCTGTGTAGCAGTGCTGTGTGTCCTGTCACCCTGTTTCTGGATTGATCACAAGCAAATCAGCCTTATTGCCCTAAGAACTAAGGTTAAGTTGTACCTTCTTCTAGAGAAGGCGCCAGGATTTTTAGTTTTGTCAGAGATGTGCATTTTAATCCACTGTAGATTGAGAACAAGCTAAAGAACCAAAATATCTGTTTTGACAGAGTGTGAAAAAAAATGCCAAACATGAAGCAACATTAAAAAGATGTAAATTAGATCTGATGATTGTAAAATGTTCTACTTGTATGAAATGGGCAAAACGTGTCATGCAAGCTGGTCCCTGGGGCTTCCAAGCCTCATAGTGACTGAGTGTTGGCAAGAGGCTCTTAATTAGAATAAACCATTTCAGAGCTGAATCTTTCAACAGATCATTGAAAATGCTATCGGTAATAAATTAAAGCCATATTTTAAGGGTAGGTGAAAATATGTAAAACCAAGTTGCCTTTAAAAATGAATACAGTTGCACAGTTGGTTCAGTTGCTCATGAGTTTTTTTGTTGCAGGATCTTTGTTTTGGTTGTTGTTATTTTTGTTGTTTTTTTATCACAGTAATGAAAGTTGATAGCTAAACATGTCAGAGTCTGGCTGTTAGTAATAAATTTAAATAAAGAAAAATATTCTTAAGTTTAAAGGAGAATGTAAGATTTGCAGATGAGGGTTTTGGCAATAATATGGAAATATATGATATGTGCTTTGTGCTTGAAATTAAAAACAAGAAAGAACATAGTGAATCTATTCTAGGTGTCATTAATATGAATAGCTAGAATACTCTTTTAGAATTTGTCTGACAACTTGATGTTTCTACCACTAATGAGGGGTTATGATAATGGTTTATTTACAGTTGTAGGGTAAAGCCTATTCCAGTTCTCACTACTTCACTAACCTCTGAGATCAGTCACTATGTCATCAATGGTGGTTGATTTTCATTAGGAGAAAACAAGGCTTAAAATCTGAAACAGCAGAAACGCATTCCTTGAAACATTTGTTAGTGGTTTCATAAATACAAATAAAATTGTCTGCTTAGATAAAAGCATTCAAATTAGTGAACTTCCATGGACATAAAAAAGAAAAATAAGTTAAAGCAAATGATAAGAGCTAAAAGAAATATTACTGTAAAAATATTTTTCTTCCTTCTCTTCTCCCTCCCTCCTTCCCTTCCTCAAAAATTTATCTAGTTCCTATAGTGAGTAGGGTACTTTGATGCTAATAATAAATTGAACACTTGATTCTTTTTTTTCCCCAAAAGATCTCCCAATTAAGGAAGGAAGTTAGAGCAATAAACAAATAGTTGAACTCTCATTACCTCAGGTTTCTAAATTTTTAATATACTTTTTCTTCTACCTTCAAGATGCCTAAGGTTATTGTTTGCATTCAGTGCTCTAACTGCTCTATCTTCTGTGGGAAACAATTGTTAATTATGTCACTTACACCTCTGCAGTTCACCCTACAGAGGAATGCCCCAATGACTTCCTCTCTTCAGCCTAAGTGAATCTGTTTTCCCATTCTCAATTGTTTCTAAACCATTTTTTAAAAGTGATATAAATAATGTCATTAGGTTACTTATGTTGTTCCTAATATACTCATTTAGAGCACACTTTGTAAAGGGCAAACTGGCAAATATTTCAGGCTTGGTAGGACACACTGCCTCTGTCACAACTACTCAGCTTTGTGGTTTTAGTGCAAAACAACCCTAGATAATCCATAAACGAATGAAGGTGACTATGCTATGATCCAATAAAACTTTATTTATAGACACTGAAATTTGAAGTTCATATTAATTTTGCATATTAAGATATATTATTCTTCTTTTTATCTTTTTTTCTAACCATTTAAACATGTAAAAAGGCTTCTAACCCAAGAGATGGCCTGCATTTGACCTGTGGGCTATAGTTGGCCTAACCCTGACTTAGAAGGAACAATCTTTGTGTTATCAATTCACTTTGGAAAGAGTAAGTACTGTTTCTTCTGGAAGAGTTTGAAACCATTCAACAAACCATTACTTTAATACTGTAAAACATTTTTCTTCAAACGTTTTATGCTTCTTGACTTTAGGAAATGCACCTTCTGGGGAAACAGAAAAGAGGCACCTCTGAATCCTAACTCACCTGCCTCTCTCACTGCTGCCCTCTCCACCGTTACTGGATACCTTCTCCCGACAGGTTCTTCATAGCAGATGAAAGGGAGAGTGAGATGATTGCCACGGTTGCTGTCTACCATTTATGTAATATTGGTGCAGAGAGTGGGGGAAGGAAGTATTATACTCCAAACACTGTGCTAAGTGTGGGAAGGCAGAGATTAACAGCAGACCTCTAGTGGGAGAGAGGCAACATAGGAAATAACAATTGACAGTAATAACTGCTATAATAGAAATGATTGTAGGAGTCCTTAGGAGTTGAGTGTACTTGGGAAATACTTGCATGAGGGGGCAAGTTTTGAATTGAATCCAGAAGAATAAAAAGGAGTTAGCTACACAGCAAATAGAAGGGATGTGTTGTTAAGAGGCTTCCAGGCAACTCCTAGCAGCAGAAAGGTCTTCTGAGTAGGTGGACTAATTCGCTGTCTATGAGGATGCTGAGATGGCTTGCTTTCAACTCCATGTCTCAAATGCCTCCTTGCAATTACTTAAATTTCACAATGAGAGACTAACTTTGCCTAAGAATTCTTGTCTTTGCTAAAATATAATTACATTAGTCTCCTTTTATCTGCAGTTTTGGTTTCGGTTATTCAGTCAACCATGGTTCAAAAATATTAAAGGGAACATTCCAGAAGTAAACAATTCGTGAGTTTTAAAGTGCATGCCATTCTGAGTAGAGTGATATGCTGTTCCATTTGTCCTGCCTGGGTCATGAATTATCCTTTAGTCCAGTGTGTCCATGTTGCATACGCTACCTGCCCGTCAGTCATCAATATCATCTGCTCCTGGCATCTGGTCATAGACATCGCCATGGCTTCATGATCCGGGATCATCTGAAGCAGAGGATCCTCTTTCTGGTGGTGGCCAGAAGGTGAGTAGTAGCCTAACACTATATCACATGCCTACATCACTCACCTCACTTCATCTCATCACGTAGGCATTTTATCATCTCATATTAACACGAGACGAAGGGTAAGTATAGTCCTCTCTCTCTCTCTCTTTCTCCCTCTCTCTCGACAACATTCAAATAACTTTTATTGCAATACATTGTTATAATTGTTCTATTTTATTATTAATTATTGTTATTAATCTCTTCTGTGCCTAATTTAGAAATTAACCTTTATCATCGATATGTACATATAGGAAAACACAGCATACATAAGGTTCAGTACTATCCTTGGTTTCAGGCATCCACTGGGGGTCTTGGAAAGTATCTTCCGCCGATAAGGGGAGACTGTTGTATTCTTGAGAATGGTGGCACATTAAACCTTTGAATTCATATCTGCGTCTCTTTGGGATTAAATTTGTATATCAAATTGTTTCTTGAAGGCGGGTTTTAGTGGGGAGGGACTCAAGAGAAGTCACATCCAAAGAAGGGAAACGGGTCTAGAAATGAAGACTGGGACACTGAAATCCAAACTTGGACTATTCAAAAGTTTTAGTAGCCAGGGCTGGCTGTACATAGAAAAAGCTCCCTGAATGCCCCTACCCCGTGAACTGACTTTTAAAAGGCTGTTTGTCTAGCAAGAATGAATGGAGCCAGCCATTTTGCCTTAGAGACTCTGTATTGATCCTAGCAGACAAACCGCTAAATAGGACTTGACTGGCACACAATGGAGGATTAATTCTCCCTTCCGCACAAGCCTACAGTGGGCATGTCAATATGCATTTATGAAGCCTCCTTCTGTGTGGAGAGGAGGGTGAAGAGCCTAATAAACAGATTAATATAAAGACGTCAAAAAGGAAAGTGGCCAAAATTGTTTTTTGGTTTTTTTTTAGATTAAACTCTATAAAATGAAATCAGAAAAAAAAGCAATTTTTTAAACATAACTTTCTAACTTTATTCATGTTTTTTGATTTAGTGCTTATACATAGCATGGTGCTAATTATTTTATATTTTAGAAGGAATAAAATGTGGAAAAAAAAAGTTTTCCCTTCACTTTAGTGAGGCTTTCTTATTTAAACACCTCAAAAGATTATGGAAGATTTGAAATAAGAGTGAACCTAGATAATTACGAGCTCTTACTAGCCTAAAAATATAATAATCTTGAGTGGAATTTTTCTTAGGCTTATGAAGTGAGTAAAAAAGTAAGAACATTCTCTTAGCTAATTATTTGTCTGAGTGAACTCAAATTTTATATTAAGAAAAAAGTGATTTTTTAAAAAACTCGATTGGTTAGGTATGGATACTAGTTTAAATCCCTTGTTTGTAATTGATACAAGTCAAACAGGTATATAAGTGGTTTTCAGGAAGGTGAGTAGAGAACTCACATGGAAAGCTGCATGTTGGCTTTAATATCAAGTCAGAAAATATTTTTGTTTTTCTAAAGTGTTGCCACTCTATACCTTCCAAAATACGATGCCATTCATGGAAGAGAATGTGGGACGGTGGTGGTGTGTGTTAATTTTAAGCTCTCTATCTTTTTCACAATATGTGTGATGTGCTGTTTTAATTTCTTCTCAATTTTATTACTCAAAAACCAAAGCAATTTTGCAGTAACTGTAATTCTAGGGTCCTAACATAGTAAGTGACTTTGAAAGTAAATGGAATGATTTTGTTCTAACTGTGTTTGTGCCTTAACGTACAGAACATCCACCCTTCACATGGTAATGTCTTGTGAGAGCAGGAGTATCTCATTTTCATGTGCTCAGATAAGAAGAGCACCCAGCAGTTAAGGGTTATTAACTGGAAGAAAAGAAGTGTAGCAATATTTCGTGTTCGTTCATAAACTGGATATTTAAAGACTAAGTACTTTTAGAGGTGTAGGACTTTTTTTTACCCTACCTGGTTATACAACTATCATGTTTTTTCTTTTTTATTCAAAATGAATCTTAACATTTCTAAAAAACAAAATAAAATCTCAGTGACAACAGATATGGTCTTATTCTAAATCTGTACCAAATCCATGCCATGTGCTGGCAGGGAGATGTGAGTCATCTACAGGGACTGCCCCTACCAGTCAAGAGTCTCTTTAATCAACTTGGACCAGTAATGGCTGTGCTCTCCCTCTAATGCTCTGGAAGGTGAATGCCAAGGAAAGTCAGAGAGTGAGAGGTATATCTTCAGACTGTAATTATTAATTCCCAATCATTGATTTCTGATATCCTAATATACCTTTAATTATCTCAAGGATTAATTAATATTTACAACAAGTTTTCTTGTGGTTTAATTTTTATTTAATTCACTTGAAAAGTATTTGTGTGTGCATATGTATATATAGCACATACATATATATGTATATATATATACACACACAGATATATTCTGTTCTCTAATTAATAATGAGTACTTGTAAAATGAAAACAAGAGGGGAAGAATGTCTCAATTCTCAAAGGCTAGGAATGGGTACTATAAAAAGACTTTCCATTTTGATGTTCTATTTCATTATGCCATGGTCATCCCAGGGGAAGGAAAATACCATAAATATTAAATGTGAACAAAGAAGATGATACAGAAAGAATAGATATCTGAATATTGTTAAAATTTTATTATTCCAAATTAATACAATGCTGGGAACAAGAGTTCAAAGATTAGTTGTTTCTATGGATAGATATTTTCAAGCACAATGTTGGCTCATCTTGTGTTATATTAATACTACAAACTAATCTATGAATTATGGCTGAATACTTTTAATATGTTAGTTGCATTGTGTTCTATACAATCAACATATGATTTTACTTGCATGATCAGATAAAAACAGTAATTTATTTTCTTTGTCAAAACTTCCTTATCATCTAAAGGAAGCTTTATCTGACCAACTTTAGCTGGTAAATTAAAATTCTCAATGGTTGAACATATTATCGTTCTCAATGGAAGCATATAGGAAGATGTTTGGAAGAATATAAGACAGCTTATTAAGGCAGGCTGAAAGACTGTAGGACTCAGAATTATATAGAAATATTTGCTTTTCTTATATTAAGTAGGTATCTATTATCATCACAGAGATTAAATAATAATTGATGTGCTCAACTGAGCACTGTAAGAGAGCTACTATCCCCCAGATATGGGAAAAACATTTTTTTACTCATTAGCTCTCCTCAAATAAGTTATTTCAAAGAGGAAAATGCTTATCACCAAGACAATATTATTAATGAGCTTGTTTATATTTGCTACGTCTGAATTTGCTTCTGATATTCCAGAAAAATTAAACCAAACCAAAACAAGAACAGTATGTCACCACAATCCAGATCTTCCAAAGCCCTTACCCTGACATTTAAGATTATGCAGCTTATATAACTAATACAATCAGAGCAAAACCTCTCAATGACAATGAGGTCTGCAACCCCCAGTTGTCACTGTAGTTTGTTTCAGAAAAATTTGATACAATTAAATTTCAGATTAGCAAGGGATAACAGGATCATTTGAATGAAGGTTTTATGTGAAGGCACTTGTCACTATCCATGTCCATCTCTGATGGCATATTTGTCCAGATTTGTACCCTGCATAGATTTTGCTGAAAGAAGAACCTACTGTTACTGATTTTCAAACACTAGAGTATTGTCCCGTTGTCACTGTTTCACAATTGACGGCATTTGATTTGAAGTGACATGACTGTTAGTTATCCTCATTTGGCAAGACATGAAATCAGAAGACCTGCGGTCAAATTGGGCCCTGTGTCCTACTGGACATGTGACATTGAACTCAACAATCTGATCTCTATGAGACTGTTTCCTTCCTTATCTGTAAAATGTGGGAATAAGAATATTCATTTTCTACTTCCTGGTTTGCGATGGAGATTACTACTCAAACTGTCTTATCCAGGTGGATTTTTTGCTGTTGGAGGCAGAGTTGGTGCATGGAGGTTCATAGATTCCCAAGGAGCTTCCCTTATAGAGGGCTTAGCTTTAGTCTTCCTTACCTAAACAATAAGTAACGTTTATGGGACACTACCCTAAGAACCTTATATGGAAGAACACATTTATAATAAGTTCATAACCCTACAATGAAGCAGGTATTATCATCACTCCTATTTTTACAAGTACGGGAAAAAAGGCTTAGAAAAGCTAAATTCTAGCAAGAGGTGAGAAGGGCTAGGTGGGCATTGCCTCACATTCTTAAAGACTGCTCACGTGCAGTCTTATAACCCTATTTATAATTGAGACTATGCATACAGATGTTGCGCATGCTTATTAGTGGTAGAGCTGAATCCCAGGCATTCTGGACCTTTCAGATGCAGTAAAAGTCTTTTGAGATGCATACTGGGTTAGATTCTGAATTTAGTCAGGAAATTTATGCTGAGCCATCACTTCAGGGACCTGTAGCTGATTTTTAAACTTGCACTGGAAGGTTACTATTTCTTTTAGTTTCCTTCCATTTTAAAACCAAATAAAATGTATCTTATTAGGTGGAACTGTTTTGCACTTTTCATTATGGACTTTTGTTTGCTTTTCTTATCTAATATTCTTTTATTCATTTGTATTCTTAGACTATAAAGCTAAGTCAAAAATACATTTCAGAAATCCAAAATTCAAAGAAAACCCACAAAGTGGAAGTTTTAAAGAATTAAATACGTTCCTCATATACAAATACAAATTAGGTCTACCAGACCAGAAAAAAATAGCTTTCTCACCTCAGTCCTTTTAGGGTTCATATTGACAGAAGTTTGAGCTAGAACATCAGCTCAGCCTGATCACATCAGCCTCTCTTAACGTTTTAAATTGGGAGGAAGCACCTGGGACATCAACCATTGAGTGGACTATAAAACTCAGTCATCTTAACTTTCCTTAAAATTATTTAGAGTCTGTGTTACACAGTAAGCTCTTTTACTGTTCACTTTAGCTGGTGAATTTTGATTTGTTCATTTATTGACTTGCCTGTTTAACATCTGGTATTTTAAATCGACTAAAAGTTGATTCTAACTATAAATATAGGCTTTGGTTAACCCTCATATTAAAATGAACCAAAATAAAAAGTATAAACTCAGTCCTACAAATCATTTATGAACTGTGTTTGCCCAAAACCAAAGCCTCAAAAAATAGAATCAGAATATTCTATGAACTAAATCTTAGCAGAACTTCTACAAAATACAAAAACTAGTCTTTTACTTATTCCTAAAGAAATACAAAGAATTTGTGTCAAATCCTCAGTAACAAGAAAGGCTATTTCCCTGTGTGATTTAATGTAGGGAGCCTTTTAGGTCCCCTTTTCTGGCTTGACAGTCTCCGTGGCCTATTTTGTTCTACTTGTTTTCATAGGGGACATGTTCTTTTTTAATGTGGGAGTCTGGAATTACTTAAATTAAGCTTGAAAAAGGACATCTTCATAGCTACCAGATATTATAATGTTTTAGGCATCTTTGTAAATATAATATTGAATTCACTGTTTGCATATATTAATAGCAACCTTCAGTTTTATTGAATAAATTATATAGGATGTGGAACATATTATAAATTCAGTGATCTAAACAAGCATACACACTATAATGATGTAATCTGTATCTTTGAATCTTTGAACAAATGCTAAAGTCAGTGTCATTGAAGTGAAGATATGACATCTCTCAGACAATTCACAACTCCATTTCATCATCTTTTATTTGTTTTTAAATCATATACTATATAAAGGTATATAAAACATATATCATCTACATTTTATATTTTTGTATCACATATATGATACAATTCTAACTATAATGTAGCTTAAGTAAATAATTCTAATTATAATGCAGTTTAAGTAAATAATTCTAATTATAATGCAGTTTAAATAAATACATTTTTTTTTAAGAGACAAGGTCTCAGTCTATTGCCCAGGATGAAGTGTAGTAGCACGATCACAGTTCACTGCAGCCTTGAACTTCTGGGTTCAAGCAATCTTCCTTTCTTAGCCTCTCTAATAGCTAGGACTAGAGGCATGCACCACCACGCCCAGCTCATTTTTAAAATGTATTTTTTGCAACAACAGGGTCTCCTTATGTTGCCCAGGCTGGTCTCAAACTTCTGGGCTCAATCCTCCCACCTTGGCCTCCAAAAATGCTAGTATTGTAAGAATGAGCCACTGTGCCCAGCCCTACTTGTGTATTTTATATATTCAAATAAATTATGGCAGAAAATTAGAAAATATGTGAGAAATAGTATGGACAGATGAAAAATGTGTACCAGAGTGCAATGGTCCCCAACGTTTTTTGGCATCAGAGACTGGTTTCACGGAGGGCAATTTTTCCACAGACTTGGATGAGAGGAATGGCTTTGGGATGACTCAAGCATATTACCTTATTGTGTAGTCAAACCTCTCTGCTAATGATAATCTGTATTTGCAGCCACTCCCCAGTGCTAACATCACTGTCTCAGCTCCACCTCAGATCATCTGGCATTAGTTTCTCATCTAGGTATGCAACCTAGAACCCTTGCATGCATTGTTTACGGTAGGATTCATGCTCCTATGAGGATCTGTGCTGCTGCTGCCACTGATCTGAGCTTATGCGGTGATGTGAGTCACGGGGAGCCGCTGTAAATACCAATGAAGCTTCACTTGCTCACCCGCAGCTAACCTCCTGCTGTGCGGCCCAGTCCCTAACAGGCCCCTGGGGATTGAGGACTGCAGCCATAGTGCATAAGAATGTAACAGAGCTGACTAATGTAAATTTAAAAAAAATAGAGGAGAAAAAGTGTACAATAGCTCTAGTTCAGTAAAAGCACACAGATATTATCATTATTGTATCTTTGGCTTTAGTAAGCTTATTGAAAATGAATTGGGTAAGAATGCATGCTTTGTTGGCCCTGGGTGAAAATTTTAATGCTGCCATTTATTAACTGTGTGAGTTACTTAACCCTTAAGAGACCAAGTTTTCTCATCTGTCAAACAGACCTGAAAACCTGTTTAATTTGTTTGATACAGTGTACGTACCAATCTTAGAATGGCTCTTTAGGCCAAGGCAGTCCCAAGTTGTGATGGTAAATAAAACAAACTTGCCTTTGGTATGGCTGTGAGAATGTATGCCCTCTCAACTGGGATTGTGTCAGGAGAAATGGGGGGAATATGCAAAATCAAGCCAGACCCAGAGAACTATGAAGATAGTTGACCTCATCTATGATTGTCTTTCTCTTCAAAAGAGGCTGAAGAGTACGTCTTCCCGGCTAAAATATTTGCAACTGTATTACTGTATAATTCTACTTTTGTTCAATTTCAATAATGAAGCTGGGGAGAAAATATAGCTGCACAAAATTACCTGCTCCCTGCTCAGATTTGAATATTTAATAGCTCAATCAATGGCAAAGCAATTATAAATGTCTGCAAATAAAAATAATTCCTTATTCCTGGTGTGCAAACTTATGTATCTGCCTCCTTTGCCAGTTACAATAGAAGTTTGAAAAGAGACTTGAGAGCTATTTGTCATCTTTCATTGTCCTCCCAGTGTACTGAAATCAGGTATCATTATCTTAGTAAAACATGATTCATTACTGCACAAATTTGGATGTAGTGTCACCAGGTACAAAGCAGTAAGATGCACTAGATTAAGACAGGATACAGGGTGTGTGGCACATGCAGTTGCACATTTGCACTCATGATGTCCCATGGGCACAGAGCTCTGGTGGACCCACGGTATGTAGGAATTCAGCAAGACTCAAAGTCAGTACAAGGAAACCGTATTCATCGACCCTGAGTAAGGTGGGGTGGGGGCTGATAGCCCTGAAAGCCACAGCTTTCTTCTTGTGCTTGGAACCAGAATGTGCTTGGAACACAAACACAAGGAATGGCATTCTAAGAAATATGAACAACCAAAGAACCCATACCACATCCTGTTTTACTCCTGTTACTTTCCCCTATTAGTGAACTACCTATGCTGAAACCATGACATAGAAGGAGAAAGGAAAGATAGTGCAACCCTCAGCCCCTTTTTCTTTCAACCTTTCCTTGCTCATCAGCAAGCTGAAGGTAGACAATGGTAGTCTAATGTGTGCATAAGTAAGAAGTGACATATTTAATAGAAACCACTGAGTTACTTCTGTGCAGAGTTTCTACTGTTCTGGCAAGAACAAAATACATATGCATGTATGAGTTATGAAATACGAGTTGTGTAATTTCAGTGATTCTGCATACGAATTAAATACTCATATTTTAACACTGGTATTGTACAACACAAAGATGAATGGTAAAATTCATGGTAATAAGTTAAAGTTTTAAGTTTACTTAGAACCTCATTAAGTAGCAAATAAAAAATATGTCAAGTCAAGAGAAACTGTGGAAGAAAGAAAAAAGCTTTATATTTTAAAAACTTTAATGGCACTTTTTTCTTGCTTTTAGAACATGAGCTCACATTTTTATTTTCTAGTGGGCCCTCCAAATTATGTAGCCTAGCTAGTTAATTCCAATGGTTTTAAAAACACCGAGAATGTGATTTGAATCGTGTTTTGCCACTTGGTTATGGCCTTAGTTGAGTTTTCTAAACCCCCGTTTTCTTATCATTTGTTTATTTAACTAATCTATATTTATTCAGCCTCCTGGGTATATAAAAAGGACTCTCTACCCTCACGGAGCTTATGTGGTACAGCAGAAGACAGAAATTAAACCAACAAACAAAAAATAAATGCATAATTACACGTTATAAGACCAGCATGCTTTGAGAAAGAAATTTAGGAAGGGTGTTGAGACCTAATTTATTTTGGGTGGTGAAATATTTAAATTGAGACAGAAGATGGGTAGGAGATAACTGGGAAAAAATCTGGGAAAGGGAAGAAATAAAAATACCTGTTTCACAAGGTTTTTATGAAGAATTATATAATTATATGACATGTATAGAAAACATTAGCACCATATTGGCAATAGGAAATAGTGAATACGTGACTTGGAAGGCTGATATAACATCATTAGTCACTCTATAAGGGTGACTTTTAGTCTTAACTTCACCATCCATCCCTATTAGACAATGTGTGGGTGGTTTTTCTACAAAGTTCATTATCAATACAGTTGCCTCCTTTAATGGTATTTAGCTGACTATCAGTACATGATACAATTCCATTCCATTAATTCTCTCTCCTTGTTTAACCATTTCTCATGCACAGGTAACAGATTCTAATGAATTTACCTAGGAGATCTGTAATTTATGGTCTGAGTCTACATGTCATCTGACTGGGTTATGTTTCATTGCATTGTGTAGCATGCTTACCCTTGGGCACAACAGCATTTCAATTAAAGAAAGCCAGTGAAGGTATTTCTTTTCTGTCTTTCATTTTCTTTTACTTGTCACTGCTTTTAACTACTGTTATGAAAATTTTTAAAAAAGTGTCTTTCTGATTTTCGAGTTGTCACTTTTGTCTCTCCCCTTCTGCCTTTCATGGAATTGGTGTCTTCTGTGTGCCTCTTTTATCTGAAACAACCTCGTGTACCTTCTTGCTTGATGGAGTCCCAGTTCTGAGGTCAGATTAGCTAGTTTCTTGCTGAAGCACAGGCATCTGGGAAAGGCTAGAAAATGTAGACTTATCTGTGGGTGAACTATTATAGAAGGTGAAGCCAGTCATTGCTTTCACTTGGACTACCCTACCAGTAGCTCTCCTACAGCCTTCATTTCTTGAGCACTCAGAGTCTTCAAGCTGACCTCTTAGGAACAATGTCCCTATACTTCAGCCTGGCTTGTCATCCCTCTGTGGGATCCTGAGTGCTTGATCTATCACAATATCTCATCTACCCCAACCAGAGGCAGATTTACAGGGAAGTTAACAAAGCTTAAGCTTCAAGACCCTGAATGGGGGTGTAGCAATGTGCTCACAGTGCCGTATACATATTTCTTTAATTCTCCGAAGTAAGATAGTATAAGCACTGGAGGTTGGTACTGCTGTCTTTCTATTTTCCCTCCTTATTTCCCTCATGGACAGAGAGTGTCGGAGCATTTTGGGATCTGTCTAAGGGGTTAAGCTGGGCATACAGTTAACTTGAGTTTAGTGGGCTACATTTATGTGACTCGTGGTCACTTCCCTGAATAGCTGTCCTGGTGTAGGATTATTTCCAGTAAGACATCTCCTACTCTCTATGCTAGTCTCCCCACACCTGACACAAAGGTGTAAAGATTAGAACCTGTATCATCCTATAAATGCATTCTAAATCACCTGGCACTTAGAAGTATATAGATTTCCCAGAAGCTAGTCTGTGGAAAATTATTCCAATCATAAGATGTATAAGCTGTTAAGCAAAAGATTCAGTTCCAATTAATGCCACATCAAAGGAGAAGTTCTCCCCTGTCAGTGATAGAATTGATAAAGAAAGGTACTGGTACATTATGCAAGTTTTATAAAATTGTAAAGTAGAATTGATCAGAATTCTTGTCTTTTTAGGAAACAAACCTGTAACAAACAATGCATATGTCTGCTTTATGAATCTCAACTATCAACAAGACAAAAATAAATTTTGATCAACCATGCTAGAGCAGAATTATCTTTCTATTCTTTCTATAGAAAAGATCACAATTATTATTTTTTAAAAAAAGTGGTGAGCACCAAGTATGCAGCCTAAAAATGTGGAAAAAAAAAGTATCACAGATGTATATTAATTGATTAACTCACAGAAATATTACTTTCTGGATTTATTGGCATTCATGTTACTTTTCAACTTTCTTAAAATAAACTTTCTTAAAATTTGTTGTGCACCCTTTTATCATTTTTAGATAAGTCATTTTCTATGAAATGCTATATTGATAACTCCTATGGTCTGAATGTGTTCCCTCCAAAATTCAGGTGTTGCCAATGTGATAGTATTAAAAGCTGGATCCTTTAAGAGGTGATTAGGCTCTAAGGGCTGGTAATGTGAGGGCTGGGAGAACCGGTGAATGGGATTAAGGCCCTTATGAAACAGGCTTTATGCGGCATTTGGCTGGCTTGTCTGTCTGCCTTCTGCCATGTGAGGACACACTGTTCCTCCTCTCCAGAGGATGCAGCCCTCGCTAAACACATAAACCTGCAGGTGCCTTGATCTTGGACTTCCCAGCCTACAGAACTGTGAGAAACAAATTTCTGTTCTTTATACGATACCCAGTTTGTGATATTCTGTTCTGGAAGCATAAAATGGATTAAGACAATAACTTATTTATGTTTTTGTCTAAAAGAGGGTTCTCAAAATTATATAATCTTCAGGCCCCACGAAAGCTATATCCACCCTTTACTCCAACTCCGTACACCTTATCATCAGAAAATTAAATGTAAGGTATAACAAGCATTTTGTACGACCCTTTGTACTCATTTTATGTTGAGGTTCTAACCCGTGCTGTGTGCCCATCTAGAGTTTTCTTACAGCCTAACCCTATAAAAAGGACAGTAAATTGCATCGTCCCACCCTCTGGTTGTACTGTTGTCCCACTGCTTGGAGTGAAATAGAAGTTAGCCAATAAAGGACCCTTTGTGGGGATAAGAGAGACAGGAGGAGTTCACAGATCCAGGGATGTTAGGGATGGAATAAGAAAAGAAAGGAGAGAGAAAGGAGCAGAGGCACTGATAGAAGGGGACACATCACATGGGCAGAGAGAGATCTCAATTCCTTTTCCATTCCCAGTTCCAAATTCTCTCAGTCTTGAGATCCATGGAATTATATGATTATGTGTAATCTTTTTTTTTTTTTTTGAGATGAGGTCTCTTGTTCTGTCACTCAGGTTGGAGTGCAGTGGTATAATCATACTTCACTTTAACCTCAAACTCCTGGGTTCAAGTGATCCTCCTGCCTCAGCCTCTTGAGTAGCTAGAACCATAGGCACCTGACACCATGCCTGCCTAATTCTTAAATTTTTTGTAGAGAAGGGGTCTCACTATGTTGCCCAGGCTGGTCTCAAACTCCTGACCTCAAGTGATCCTCCTGCCTCTTTCTCCGAAAGTGCTGGGATTACAGACATGAGCCACTGCACCTGGCTTGTAATCTTATTAACACCAATGCTTCACATCCCTCACTTATGTAATTGAATTTTGAGTGGCTCTCCATTCCTGGAAACAAAGTCCTCTTGACAAATTTCCACTTTATTTGAGGACTCTGGAAAATGATAATTATGATTACTTGAATGCCAGCCCAATTATTGAATACCTACAACATCTCTAATCTTCATAACATCCCCAGCACATAGCTATTATTATCAATATTTTACAAATGAGAAAAGGGCCTTGGAAAAGGAGAGTAACTTGCTAAGGGTCATATAACCAGAAAGTGAAGCTGGGTTGGAACTCACCACCTTAGTCTAACTTCAAACTGTGTGTTCTTTCCATTTATCATGCTGCCTGTCAATGTCCAAAGCCAAGAAAATTAATTTCTGATGATGGAATTTTACACATGATAGTGAGCACATGACTGTTGAATGTTAGAACAGGAAGAAGTCATACAGACCATTCAATTCAACACCTTGTTTTTACATTGAAGTCATTGAGGTCTTAGAAAAATATAGCTCAAGTTTCCAGAGCAGAGCTAAGAACTTGGGTCTCCAGGCTTCCTTTCATCAAATTTTACCTATCCTGATGATGTGAGAGAATCCCAGACATTGCCTAGTACTGTTATGCTTGAATAAAAAGTATTTGCTTCTGGTAGACTCATATCTAATAATTCACATTTTTTATTCCAAAAGAGAACATTAATGGCAAATATTAAAGGAATTAAAATATGACTTCCGTTAAAAAGCACTTACATTTTATTCTACGTGTTCATTCATTTTAAAGGATTTATTCTTTATATCATTTAGTTTATTTAAAACTAGAAAAATGACAATACTTGCTATCATTTATCAAATATTTGCTGTGCTTTACATACATTATTTCAAATCCATATACAACGTAGAATTTATAGGGACAATGAGACTTAGATAAATTGAGTAATTTACACAATGTCACCCAAATGATAAGGAGCAAAGCAGTATTTTTAACCTACTTCTTGTTAACTACAAATAGCAAGTATTTTACCAATTTTGTTGAAGTTTAACATATGTAAGACTCAAAACGTGAGCATTTAGACACGGTTTATATTATGCCCTTGTTATTTTGTATTTCCTTTCTTACTATCTGTGAAATGATTATGGCTTGCCATTGAAACCAGTGATGTGGTCAGTAGCTTCTAAATATTCCTTGAACAGAAATCTTGGTACATAAATACTCAGAGGTTGTGAATTTTCTCATTGAGCAGGAATAGCCTTTGAAGAAAAGATTATTATAAGAAAAACGACTCAGCTGACCAGAGATTTAAGATTTAAAAATCATTTCTGTATTTTAAGCTGGAGTTCAAGGATTTATAAGAGGAGATTTACTTAAGCCTGTAGGAAAAAAAGTATCCTGGAAATACTGAAATACTGAATAATGTATCATCCAAAAATAAGCCTGAATTTATTATGAACTTCTGATATTTTAAAAATGTCTCTTTCTAAAATTGCTCCTTGGCTATGGTACGGTTGATTTCACTGATATTGATTTTTGTTCTTCTTGAATAAACAGATAGAGGTTATAAAGGTAATATTCTTTATCTAGACTTTTCCACTCAAGATTCTATTAGAAGGAAAGTAGACAGGACTGGGCAGTGTTTGGCCAATAGCCATTATTATGGGAGGTAAAATGAATATAAATTTAGCATAGTGCCTGGCGTACAGTAAAAGCTCAATAAGTGTTAGCTATTGCTATTTTTATTATTGGCCATAGAAAGATGCCAGGGAAACCATCAGAAATGTGAATGACTTCCTAAAACGAGCATAGCATTTTGTCAAATGTTTCATGAGACATCCGAGTGTGCGAGGCTAGTTGAGGAAAAGAGTAGCTTTATGTAGCTCTGAGATGGGATTTGGTTCTCATCTGGCTTTGTGCCAGCCGTGTCACAGCCCTTGTCTGTTACCGTGGAAGTGTGATCTGACCTGCTGATGTGACATTGCTGACACCACAGTGTGGCCAGTGCCACCTGCATGGTATCAGCACTTTTCCTCCTGCAAATGCCTTATACCTCTAATAAATATCCACTTTCTCTCTCTGGGGATGCACTTTCTTTTCTCCTCTTCTTGCACTGAGGGCCCCCATTCAGGTTCTAGTGCTGTGGGGTAACTCTCCTTTTTGAATGTGACAGCAGATGAGCTGGCTCACGTCATTTTTCCACTTGTAGTTATCTAAAAGGAGAAACCGGCAAGCCAAACACTCTGCCAGCATAGCCACATTGCTTCCAATTATCTTAACTACAAAGGGTGAAAAAACATCAGTTCAATATCCAGATAATCATTCTCAGCGAGGGTTCACGACCTCTGAAAGGCAGTTTGCCAAGGTCCCGGGCATCACCGTCTGGAGGGTGGTGGCTAAATGCCTACTCCTGTCATGAGGTAGCAAGAATGGAAGAGCATTGACCTTGGATAATTCCCAAAGGAAGTTGCTGAGGACGGGTGGGTGCAGCTATGATTTTGTTGTTAATTTAATAGGATGTTGGTTGCAATGTTGTTAATTTAATAGGGAATTGGTTGCAGAGTATCCAGTTAATGTGTCAGTGAAAGCAAGTGTGAAAATTTGACTCATCTTCAGAGGCTTTCTCTCTTTGACAGCAGCCATTCAAAAGTTTCTAAATGGTGCCAATTAGCTCTTCCATCACTGGACCACAGAGGACATCTAGATTACACATTCCACATTTGAGTCTATTTCTACTCATTTCATGGGTATATTGAAGATAAGTAAACAGTGAAGATAATGAATAATCACACAGGTGAACTGATACAACTTCCCAGGCAACTTATTTAGAAAGATGAGCCTCCTTCTTGAATATGACCAATTAGCTACCCGAATTTTCACCCTAAATTCACCTGGAGCCTACTTTATGATTTCTTGCCCCAGCCCCCTTACCAGGTAGGGAGAGCTTTGGAATCTTTACATCTTCATTGTGAATGGAACCGTGTGACAGCAATTGCCACTCACATCCCAATAAAGCTAACATATATTTCCTTCAGTAACAGAACTAGAACCCTGGTTGTTTAGCTAGGCATTACAGCCATTCACTAGATATCACTTCTGCTAGGCATGACCATGGGCCACACCCTGAGGATAGGGGAGAAATGATGTGGAAAGAGCCTGGGTCTCTGAAGGCAAAATATTGGCCTTCTACTTCCTACCTTTATTCTCCCTTTATGTAAGAGTCAAATATATGTCCATCTTGTTTAAATTACATGGCCAAAGCAATCTAGATACAGAGCATAATGATTTTACAGATTTTTTTCATAATATTCATTAGCTATTGTCTTCCCCTTCATCACTCTTTAGAAACCTATATACTTTTTGCATTCGATAAACAACTATTGAACAAATAAATCTTAACCATTTTAGAACAGCTTGTATTACACCTACAGAACTGAAAAACATTGATTTCAACATTTGTCTTGCCTCATGAAGGGCTTTGCCAAGCTGATTAAAATTGTTTTAATTTTAATCAATTTTTCTATTTTTTTAAGTGCTCAAAAGTTTGCATGTTGAAATGGGCCATAATGTATTAATTATGATTTATGTCATGGTTGTTAAGAGTCCATCTAAATGCACATTGACTTCAAATAAAGATTTATCATGTCATAGTCTTATAGGATGGCCACAGATAAAAATATGACTTTGTAAGTTGTCACTCAGTTGGAATAATGTCTCACACATGCTTCAATAAGGCATAGTGCTACTAAGGGGGAAAGAGTTAGTATAGGTAAAGATAACCATACAAGTGTTTTTTAAAAGTGTAATTAAACTTATAAGAATTAGCCATATGAAGTTTTTCCCTTTCTACTGGCTCATTATTTGCAGTAAATATACATGATCAAAACATTGCCATTAAAAAACAAAACATTCCTTTCACCACTCAATGTCCATCTACTTTACCTTTCTATTTATCGCCTTTTTGTTAGAGATAAACTTCATAAAATATTACTCTAAACGCACTTATATGCTCACTTCTATGAGGCTTTTCTGACTTAATTTTTCTTGACCAATCTATGGCACATGCCACTGTTTTCAACATCATCCCTGAAGCTCTCTGAACTCTCAGCTCCCATGAGCGTTCTTGCCCTGGTTCTCTTAATGTAATGTCCACCCCTTATTCTCATTCACTTGTGCCCTGTCTTCCTCCATGCCTAAAATATTGTTTTTCCTGAGGTTCGATCATGAGTTTCTTTCTCTCCTTCACCTTCGCATGTATATCAAGGCTTCACATACCAGGTATTTTCTGATGACTGATAATTGTATATTTTATTTCCTGAAACTCAGAGTTGTATTTCTCTAATCATTAACAAAACCCCACCAATCTAAGACTGGCATTACCCACATTGAATGTCAAACTGTTGCTTTCTCCTCCTCCAAGAGCATTTTCTCTTTGGGGGAATGGCATCACCATTTTCCTTCTCTCTCTCTCTTTGCCACGAAAAGCCCATTCATCCTTTAAGATTAATAACAAATCCCACCTCTTCTTAAAAATGTTTCTGACCTTCTTGGAAGCTTTTCCTCTTCTGTGTTTCTGCTCCTTGTCCCCATAATGCCAAGGGGATACTTGTGTTTAATATTGTCACTCTGTGTTGTCATTAATTTACTTATAAAACATCATTTCACTGTTGGTTTCTTTCAAGCAAGGCTTTTGGTTGTTTTTCTCCATGAGTCCTACCACAATGACTCATACAAATGAAAAGTCCCAGAAATGCTTTCGAATAAATGAATGAATGTTTTCTCAGCCTTTGCCAACAGTGGCATAATTTGGATACATTATTCATTGATTTAATCCTATTTTTCATTTGCTAGACTTTAATAATCTCCCATATCAACTAGTCTCCTTTTTAAAATAAGTTAAATTCCTATTAATTTTAAAGACTTTTTTAATATAACAGAAATATCTAAGAGTATAGAAAACAATTTTAGAAGAATCATAGTATTTTCTTATTTTCTCATCTTTTGAGCCTAAGAACAGAACTATTTTCTTGGTGGTAAAGGAGAAATACATATCAGAATACAATATCAAATTCCCTTTATAGGGCAATTGTCGTTAGAAGACCTTTTGAGTTTGATATTAGGATTTATTCTACAATCTCCTCAATTAATGACACAGCGTGGTATATGAGTAGGTACTCACCAAATATTTGTTGAATGATTTTATGCATGGATGACTTCATCCACTGTTTCAAGTTGAGATAGTATGTGGATTAGCTTATAGCTCAGAGTAATCCTGAGAAGCTGACCCTGACTGAGAGCATAATGCATGCCAGGCATTTTTTCTTTTTGTTTTATGTGTATTATCTCACTTAATCCTTATGATAACCTTATAAAGTAAAAATCATCATGATCATGATCATCATCATCATTATTTCTATTTAACAAATTGGGAAACTAAGCCACAGAGGGTTTTAGAAAATTGTCTGGAATCTAACCATTAGCAAGCAGTAGAGCTGAAACGTAAGCCCAGCAGTCTCACTGAAGCATGCCTGCTCTTAAGTAATTTGCTATAGCTGCTCTGTGATAGACAAAGGACCTCCAAATATAGAAGAGTAAATCTATATATACAAATGTGCTTCCCTAAAATATAAGGGTTATGGGTAATCTAAATATTCCTTGACATTTTTTTCCAGAAATAAGTATAGTGATATTTTGAAATCCATGACCACAACTTGATGAACAATAAATAAGGTCTCTTTGTTATTTTCTAAAATGCCCAGTAACTTTATTTGAGAGCAGTTGATACATAATATTAAAAATAGTTCTTCAATCTCAGGCCCTGTTGAATATATTTTATTGTTTGGTGGCAGGGTACTTCCACTTTAAGTATATGTCACAGCTTTGCTAATTGCTTTTTGTACCATTATGCTGGCATTAGTCCCTCAGTTTCTACTTTTCATTCCCTTGCAGTTGGTCCACTGGGGTAAACTTACTGCTTCCTTACATTTTTGCATTTTATATGCTCTCACGTTTTTAATGAAACCTCTCTAAAGGATAATCTGTATATCACCACATGCATGACTTACATTTTAAAGTATACAGCAAAAATTTATACTCTGCAAAAGCTTTTAAATCCTATTTAGCATATCAGACTAGGGACTCTTTATTTTGAGGTATTTTGGTGTTCTTTTTAAATATCCTTGAGCTCTACTTTAGCTTCTAAAACAAATAATTGAATACAAAATTCCTCACATGCCCAGATAAATCTAAAAGGAAATTCTTTGACCCATCCAGGAAGAAAAAATATTAACTTTTAAATGGTTGGCATTTGAGATCAACACTGGAAAGATGCTTAGTTAAGTAACCCAAAAATGATCAGTTGCAGTATAAAAAGTTACCCTCTGATTACTTTACCTCATAGTAATTGCATTTGAAAGGAGAAAACACATAAACTATATCTGTAATTAGAATGCAAACTCACACACATTTATCAGTGCTTAGGGAAGATTGATCCCCTCAACACACTCTCTTCCTGGGTGAAAAATGATAACACTTTTACTCATTCAGCAGTTTGAAAGCTGTGTGAAATAGAATGTTCTCACGATATTAAAAAAGGCATTATTTGCAAATGTATAGAACTCCAGGTTTTCAAAATATTTAATTACATTTACTTGATAATCTATAATCATTTTACTTATAGTCTTAGTCTGTTTTGTGTTGCTATTACAGAATACTCGAGACCACGTCATTTATAAACATTAGGAGTTTATTTGGCCAATGGTTTGGGAGGCTGGAAGTCCGAGAGCGTGGCGCTGGCACCTAGTGATGGCATTCATGCTGCATCATCCCACGGTGAAAGGCAGAGGGGCAAGAGAGTGAGAGGGCAAGAGCAAGAGGTGACCAAAGAACTTGCTTTTATAACAAGCCCACTCTGGAGATAGCTAATACGCTCTCATTATGGCAACAGTAGTCCATTTAGGAGGGAAGAGCCTTTATGATCTAAGCACCTCATATTAAGCCCTGCCTCCCAACACTGTTGCATTGTGGATTAAGTTTCCAAACATGAACTTTGGGGAACACATTGAAACCATATCACTGATCAAGAAATACAATTTAGGGTTTAGGTTCAGTCCATATATTTTTATAACATGGTTGACTTTAATATGGAAAAATGACCCAAGAGGTCACAAAATGCTTCCTCAAAGGAATACATGTTGGGTCTTTGTAAGCCCCTCCTAATTAGCAACGGGAATGGCTAAACTAAACTTGGCCCTGGCACTCCTAGAAAAATGCTAATTGAGCCTTCAGCTCAGCCAAAATCTTTTTCCATTGAGGAAAAAAAATAGTATTTTAATATTGTGAAATGATTTCCTTTTACTTATTCACTACCAACAAAGAATGTTTGTCTGTAATCTGTATGGAAAATAATATCATACTGGGTTGTCCAAGAAAAGTAAAACTAGCCTTTTCTAAAGATAAATTATAATTTGAGTTGGGTAGCTTTATGCAATAGACATGTTGCTTGGATAATGACATTTCTGGCTGGTTGCCTTGTTCGATGCTCCCAGAAGTCGTTTCCATTGAGGCTATTAAATAAAAGAATTGATGTGATATGGAACTCAAGTCAGTCATGCCCCTTGTATAAGGATTAGTTGACTCTTTGATTTATTTTGGCATTTCATTTTACACCTCTTTTTGAAATCAACTCATGGCAGTGTGGCCAATCAACTTCTATCTATAAACCACACAGTTTACTTCTACTTTGAGATACTTTATATGTATTCTGATTAGTCTTATATCATCACAAAAGTTACTAGAAATAACTGAATCAAGGGCTTTAAATTCAGAGGGTAAGAAGTGGAAGGTTGTGTGTATAAGCAGAAGAAAATGAAATTACCATTTCCGCTGTCATCATCATCATCATCATCATCATCATCATCATCAATAAATGTATTTAATAAGTTCATATACGCATTTGCCATTTTCTGCCTCTTCTCATTATAGTTTCAGATGAAGGCATACACATTTGAGAATTATTTAAAACATGCTAAGTCTAGCCTAACTCCTCCCCTTCTTAAAAAGCAGCAGATACTGTGGTAGACTACCAGCTTATGCAACAATTCAGCGACACTCTTTCACAAAATATTTCTGACATAAGGTGGGAAATCTCATGGTCTCATCAACAGAGAAAATATAAAACAATAAACAACATACTTTCTATTGTCAAATATTCCTGTCTTTATAATTAAGGACAAACACACTTTTTCTGCATTTGGTTGTTGTTTCTAAAATGAAAGTAGACCAATAAGGGAGACAACTTCTGCCTTAAGAAGAAGTTGTCTATTTTTTTGTCGATCTATTTTTTTCTGTTTTGATTATTACAAAACAAAATTTACCCTTGAATGTTTTGATAATTGCATCTGCATGGCAAAAGGATGCCTGAGTTGAGAGGTGTACTTTGATCTTTGTAGGCTGTCGGTTTGGCTGTGGGTGGTTGCCAAAGAACTGCCATTTATCTACCAGGAAGGAAGTAACCAACCACAGTGTTCAATGTGCACATTTAAATTTGGAAAGTAACTATCCATATCACCCTAAAAAAAAATTATGCTTCATCATGTGTTCAGCATCATGGAGTACTAAACAATAGGATAACAACTAAATCCCTAAAGGGAACTTGAAAACTTTGTTGGGAAGAAAGGATCCAGTCATCAATCCAGTTTACAATAAGTGATAAAATGTGTGTGTGTGTCAGGGGGTACAGGGGGTTGGGCCAGAAGGGAAAGACAAGTGCTGTAGTAATTCAGTGGAAGGAAATCATATTTAAACTGGACTTTGAAGATTGGGTAGGGTTTGGGAGAGATGACAGATATACAAACCAGTATTCCAGCCTGGAGCAAAGGTAGAGAAATAGAATAGAACATGGGTGGATTTGGAGGGTGTTGGTAGTCTAGGTCATACAAAAAAGCCATGTGACTTCTAAGTATGCCCAATGCTGGAGGTTAACTTCACAGCAGCCAATTTTCCAGCGTAGAACCAGGGCAAGCATCTCAGAGCATTACAGACATCATCGAGGGTAGTAATACCAACATGAAATAGAATTATGGTGCTCCTTCTAACTCTCTTTAGATTTAATATTTGTCACAGTTGGAGGTTGTAAAATGTTACTATGGAAAAAATATCTATATAGTTCCACTAGAACAGAGGGTGGCTTAGTTTGAACTTGTCATTATATAATGCTTGGCTCACATAGGAAGAGATAATTGTCTTCAAACCTGGTTCTGTATTTAGCCCTTTGCAATGGAAGAAAGGATTTCTAAGTCATGGTTATTTATTTATGAATTGTGTCTGTCTTAATTAAACCCAGGTTTCAGACTATGCAGGCTATATGCACATGACAATACTTTGTAAAGACCAACTGTGCCTACCTATAGATGTCCAACATGAAAGATTGTTTCTTAAAATATCAAGCTGGGATGGACTTGCCCCACCAAATTGTGTGGATAAAAAGCAGAGCCAAAGTCTTTCAAAGCTTTGGGAAATGTAGACAATTATTGCATCGGGCTGGAGGCACTGGACACAAATGGGCTCGGGAAAGGAGGCAACGACATGGTGGCCAAGGGTTGGCCAATTCCTGCAAAATTGACAGGAAAGATCCTTTTTGTCTGTTTTTGACTTTTTACATTTTTCATCTCCTTTTTGGCCTTTCTCTGCCATATGATTAATTCTGCTGCCCCGGCATAGTAGAAAGGAAAGAGAGATGCACTGGGGGTCAGAAAGAACTATGTTCTAGCTGTTACTTGTCAGCTGCATGACTATAACCTCTCTGAGTCTCAGTTTTTAATTCTGTAAAATAGGAATGATAATACTTTTTTGTGAGAATTAATTGAGGTATTGCAGATAAAATAGCTAACATGGAGCTAAATCTGCAGTAATCACATATTGGAAGCTGGTTTATTTCCCTACTTCCTTCCTTCCTCCCTCTTCCCACACCTCATCTCTCCTTTTCTTTGCCTCCTTCCTCTCATTTTTTATTCATTATCCATTTTAAAATATCTTTTAACCACTTCCCATTTGGTAGGTACTATGGTTGGCAGTAAGAATAAATTGGTGCCTTGAAGAGGAAGAATAATCCCTGCCCGCATCAGCTTACCTTCTAATAGGAAAGGCAAAGCAGTACATAAATGAATGTAAAAAATTATATCTTTTAAGTATAAAGCAGAAGTATATGGTGCTCTGAGGGTGAACAATAGGATTGTTAATACCTTTTCCTTTTTCTATTTCAGTAAGTATAAAAAGAAAAAAATGTGCTGGAGTAGAACTCAGAAAATTCATAGAAAATGTAAATGTTTATGTCTTGGTGGACTGACGGAGCTTGAAACCTATGAATGTTGGTACTTCTGTACTTTGAGATGCCTGGAATCAGAAAGTTGAATAAAAAACAGCACAATCTATTTCTACTTCAGGTTTTTTTTAATGCTTTTTTTTGTCCACTTTCTTCTGTGAGTAGTTGTTTTAGTAGGCTTTGATATGTTTACTATTCCTTTGATTAAATGAATAGTAATTCCTTTATTCCTTTGGGGAAAAATGTACTTGGGAGTTCAAAACAGTGGGTTGCCCAGAAACTCTTAAGTCCAATCACATTACAACCACTCAATAGAAAATAAACCTTCTTCCCTCACAGGAGTTTCATCTTAACAAATTGAGGTGAGGCAGCTTCACAGGATGGAATGCCCTACAGGGGCTGAATCCTCTCCCGGACCCTCTGGCTTGGAGAGAATATAGAATGCAGAGTCTTCATCTACATAAGAGCTCTTGCCACAAAGTGACAAAAGTCAGCAGTCCCCAACAGCAGGATACTTTCTTATTGAATAATAATTCTTTTCTTGTTAATCCTAGAAGGGATAGGTTCTTTGCAGGGTGCCTTGGAATCTAGGATAAGATTAACTTTTCATTAAAGGACTATGCCTGGGAAACCTTTTCTTACTCACCCTGTCTGCCAAGGCTGAGGGATTTGGGTCCTGTTGGTGTGTTTATGTCACATCAACATAATCTAGTGTAACATTTTCTCTCATTATAGTAAGTCGTGATTTTAAGGACAAACTTGGAGGAGAAAAATAAAAGATAGCTACCAAAAAATATGTATAAGAGGATTTAGAATTCTCTGAGCTCCTAGATCTGAACTTTCATTCACAGTATTCATATCACTTGACCTATTCACAGCATTTGACACAACTGACCCCAAGCTTCTCCTCAGAAAATTTTCTTTCTGCATTTGGCTTTAGGGCTCTGCATTCTCCTTACTTTCCTCCGGCCTAACTGGCCTCTGCTTCTCAGTCTTCTCATCACCTCAACTCCTTTTTCCTGAGAGTGATCCAGCTCTCAGCACCAGCTCCACCTCCTTGGAGGTCCCCATACTCACACCGTTGGGGACCATATCCAGTCATTGGCTTCATAACGTTTATACTCGGATGATGCCCAAATGCGATTCTCCAGGTTAGACCTCTTCCTTGGATTCTAGACTCACACATCCAACTACCTATGTGTCATCGCCATTTGTGTGCAGTAGGCATCTGAAGATTGACATATCTAAAACTCCACTCCTAATATCCCCCTCCAATTCTGGTTTTTTCCTGTCTCCCCTGGTTTAGTTAAAGGTAGCTCCATCCCTTAAGTTGCTCAGGCCAAAAATCTCAAAGTCAACCTAGACTTCTTTCTCTTACATTCACTGTCCAATCTGTTGAAAAACCCATGTTAGCTCAACATTTGCAATAAACTTACTGTCCAATGTCTTTCCTACATTTCCTTGGTGAAGACTTAGTTCAAACCACCATCTTCTCTCTCCTGGGTTGTTGTAATAGCCCCCGATTGCTCTCCCTGCTTCTGCCTTGTTTCTCAAAGTCTAGTTTAGCCTAGTAGCCAGAGAGATCCTGTTAAAGCAGATGTTAGAAATATCTTATACTGGTTACTTCTTTGCTTCAAACCCTCCATTGGCTTCCAATCTCACTGTGGGTACAACCAAAGTCACTGGAATGGTCTATAAAGCCATACACTGTCTGATCTTCAGTCAACTCTCTTTCCCATTATGTATTAATACTAGCAGCACTCCCTGGCCTCCTTAATGTTCCTCATAGACCCCAGACATGCTCCTGCCTCAGGGCCTTTGCACTTGCCAAGACTTCTCTTTTCCTGGATATCCGAAGGCTCACTTCTCACTGCCTTTAGGTATTTATTTTATTTATTTATTTATTTTTAAATTCAGTCTCCATAGAGACTGTCAAAAATTGCCAATGCCGACTATATTTCAAGTCGTCATGGCGGGCTATTGGGAAAAGTTTTCAATTAGCAATAATCGTGCCTCGGATAAACCTCATTGGCTACGATACTGCCACTGCCCAAAGCTAGGTATTTATTTAAATGTCGTCTTCTTAGTGTAGATTTTTCTGACCACTCTACTTAAAATTTCAACATCCACACCCCTCCCCAGCACTTCTTATCCTCATTCTTGTTTTCTTTTTCTCTATTGCATGCTTCATCCTCTAACACACCATGTATGTTACTTTTTCATTTTGCACATATCTGTCCTCTCTCCCACCTCCCACTAGCATGGAAGATCCATTCCATGAGGGCAAAGGTTTTTGTCTCTTTTATCCACTGCTGCATTCTCATGGCTTAGAATAGTGCTTGGCACACAGAGGTGGTCAATAAATATTTCTCAATTGGTTAAGTGTGATTATCAGAAATAAAATTTGTTATTTGTGACTCTAAATGCATCCTCACCCTGCTTGATGTGTTTCTACTTTATTTCCTACTCCCATCTGCTTGTCCTGCATTGTCCCAGTGTCCTGTCCCTCACCAGGTGGGGGCATAAGCAAAGATGAAGCTGTCGGTGATGCAAACAGGGTTCTGTCCCTGCATGGTGGTGTAGTCTGGTGCCTCTGCTAACTTACTCAGGACACCTGAAAGCACATGGCTCTCTCCTCTGTCCTGATGCCACCCATGCAGTGACACTTGGACCTCTCTGGAAGTTATTTGTGGACTTTTCCTTTATGAGAAGTATTATATGAAAAGGTAATAGTACTATATTTGTGTGTATGCACATTTTCATTTAAAAAATAACAAAGCAAATTTAAAAGCCATTCTAAAGAAAGCATTTTTTCTGTATGCCTTACACTTGCACCATATATTAGTTATTCATGGACAGGTGCCAGGGCACATAATCATTTATTGCATGCTTGGCATGGAAAATAAATATTTCCATTTTTAATAAAAAATGATCACTGAAAAAAAGAAACATTTCCTAATTCCAGAATCCGGTAGATGGAGTTATGCTATGATTTATAAGGTGCCAAGGAGAAGATCATAAAGGATCCAGAAGTACCATTGATTTCACTAGAACTACACACCCTTCTGCAGATGGTAAGAGATAGGCAATAGTAAATACCCTCTAAGTTATTCCACCTGCCAACATTGGTACAGAGGATCCAGAAGCCTGTTTCTTAGCTGAAGGATGCTCTGGGGAATTACTTAATGGAGAATATTCCCACAATAAAAAAGTTGTTTAGGCTTCCACCCTCATTTAATTTGCTTCTTCAGTAGATAATATGACCTCTGTTTAAAAGGAGAAAAAAATGGGGCTGCAAAAGGAACTTGACTTATGCATATTCCACTCTACAAGTAAGCACATTATTGCAATGTTCAAGTACATTACCTAAGTAGTTTTAGAGAGAGGGATGGTGATGATTTATGTCTAAGTTATTATATAAATCATAATTACTAAACCAGAATATTGATCCAGAAATAAAATGAAGGGCAACCTGTATCATAAATTTTATGACTAGGGGTTTTTTGTATATATTTCAAGTACATATTAGGTCTAAATTATACAGATAGTGACTTTAAATTTAGACACGTAGTCTTTATAAACAAAAAAAAAGCAATCTATGAAATCAGGTTAGTGAGCTGGAAATATTTTAGCTCAAAAAAAAATGAAACACCTATTTCAACGTATGTATCTAATTCCTAAACATTTAAAACAGGAAAACTAAATTTCATTACAGTATAATTTATTGTGATTAAAAATTGATGACAGTCAAAAAGAAAACAACGGCATTATTTCCTGGTATTCCGTATTGTGCTTGTGGAATATTTTTATTTTGTGTCTTGTGTTGCATTACTTGTTGTCCAGAAAGTAAAAATGCAATGTGATATTAGAAGTGAGTATCTGAATTAGGCCCACTACTGTGCATTTTTCTACTCATAGTCCCATTTCTCTTAAGACTCTATAAAACAGTGACACTCTGTGTGTGTTTATAACCATGATTAGGCTCTCTGAAGTGTTGAGGAAAGGTGAAGCAGAGGGGGTGCCAGTTGAAAGAGAGAATTGACCACGTGGAGTTTGCTTTTGAATCCATCAGAGCTATCTCTTCTGTAAAAAATATTATCTTTATTTTCGGGGTCTGCTTATTGGCATACACGAGGGAAGACTTCCCTTCCTCTTGCTTGGTCTAAGAAATGGAGCTCACTTTTTGACACTCTCAACACCAGGAAAATCATACAGAAGTACATTTTCAGATTAGAAGAGGTTTCTCTAATTTTGTCATCATAACTAGACTTCAGTCTTGTTCTTTTAACATATTTTTCTTTGAGGATTATGTTATAGAATCAAGATGGAGGAATCGTGAAACAAAGACAGAATGATGGGCATGGTAAATATTTTCCCTCGGCTCCATCAGACAAGAGTTTGCTGATCAGGTGACCAACATTAACAAGTCAGAGAGAGCTTCATATGCTGTTTCAGAAACTTTAAGGAGATCAGGACAACGAATTAGTCTTTGAGTAATGTAGAGTTTCCAGGGCTTGGGAAATACCCCTTCTATAGAGCAGAGTGGCAAATTTCAGACCATGGGTGAATTTGGCTCCCCTCATGTTTTGGTACAGCCTGAAAGCTAAGAATGGTTCTTAACATTTTAAATGGCTGATATATCAACATGGTATGAAATTAAAATTTCAGTATTTACAAATAATATTTTATTGGAACCCAGACATTCATTTGTTTGTATATTTTCTGAGTGCTTGTATGCTACAATAACAGAGCTGAGTAGTTTTGACAGACAGTATGGCCTACAAAGGTGAAAATATTTACTGTCTGATGCTTTACAGAAAAAAGTTTGTGGACCTCTGGCATAGGGCATAATTTACATAATTAAATCATTTGCAGTATAAACTTGGGATAATTTTATCTGTACATAATAGCTTTAGTTTGGGAGCTCTAGCTTTTAAGAAAGCCACATTTACTCATGTGCTGGACTGAACCTGAGGCTCAGGAATGTGTTTACCCAGTTGCAGGAGGGATTCAGCCCCACAGCCTAAACTAGACACTGAAAGCTTTCTATACCTTCTATGCTTAATATTTACTTGTCTACCCTTATTTTACTATCAAAAGTACAATTAAATAGCTGAACTTCAATAACAAAAGAGATACTTTTGAAAGAAGGTTCTGTTTTAAAAGGTAAAACTTCAATCCCTATTTCACTAACTATAAGGAGTATGCATTTATGTGATCTTATGGATTATGGTTTACTATTTTAAAAAATATTTATTTTTAAATGGACAAAAATTGCGTATATGTATCATGCACAACATGTTTTGGAATATGTGTGCATTGTAGAATAGATAATTAACAAATGCATTACCTCAGATACTTATTTAAATTTGTATTGTGGTAAGAACATTTAACATGAGATTTACCCTCTTAACAGATTTTTAAGTGTACAGTACCGTTAACTGTAGGTACTATGTTGTACAGGAGACCTCTAGATCATCTACCAGAATTGAAACATTATAGCGTTCAAAGACCTCCCCACTTGCCCACTCCCCCACCTCCTTGAAACCACTGTTCTAACTTTTGCTTCTATGAGTTTGGCTATTTTAGAGTCCAGTTGTCGTCAGGGGGGAGGAGGAGAGAGAAGTGGAATCATGCAGTATTTGTCCTTCTGTGACTGGCTTATTTCACTTGGCATTATATCCTCCAGGTTCATCTACATTGTTGCATGTGGCAGGATTTCCTTCTTTTTAAAGGGGGAATAATATTTAATTGTATGATTATGGGAATGTAAAATGGTGCAGCCACTATGGGAAACATTATGGAAGTTACTCAAACAATTAAAATAGAATGACCTTATGATCCAGCAATACCATTTCCAAGTATGTGTGTGTGCATGTGTGTGTGTGTGTGTGTGTGTGTGTGTGTGTGTATAAAATATATATATTATATATCTCCCCAAAAGTCTTGAAATCAGGATCTCTAAGAGATATCTGCATGTCCATGTTCATCACAGCATTATTCACAATAGCTAAGATACGGAAACAACCTAAATATATATTTACCATTTAATCTTAATTTAGAATCCAGATATTTTTATGTGTGACTCCAGAAGCACAGACATATTCGATATAAAGATCTTCTGGGCTACATACCTCAAGGACTAATGTCTGTCTTTGCCAGAGAGAAAGTTTTATAACTGCATTCTGTTTCGTGTAAGTGTGGCAGGGGGAGGGTAATCTTTTCAGTCTTGAATCTGTTTTCTGAGATCTAGGAATTTTTGCTTCTCTTCCCTCTAAGGGACTTAGAGTAAAGGAAGAAACAGATTTCAAATGATAGCCCCTGCTCACCAGGGGGACAGGAAGAAAGAGGTTCTCTTCCCATCAGAACAATATTGCTTTTTGCCTATTCTTATTAGGAAGGAATTCTAAAATAATTTGCCTTGGTCAGAATGTGCCTCAGAAACTGTTTTTCCAAAGGTCCGTCTCCCTCATGTAGAACAAAACATATTTTATCAGGATTCAAGTAAAGCTGTGGAGTAGAAATTTAACTGCTTTTGTGACAGCAGGTACAGAGTTGACACAGCCATACTGATGAAGAAACCCAGATGCCATGTGACAAATAACTCATAGAACAGCTGCTGGTTACACCTAAATCTGGATATTGCTGTCTTCAGCTGTGTAATCAGACATTTATCTCAGACTACCAAATTCTCCCAACTGACATCGTGGCCTCGATACCATCATATCAACATCCTAGTGCCATAGTGCTCTGCCTGCATTGTCAGATGGATGGCCCTGTACTGTAACCTGGTAAGAAGAAAGTATTGGTGAGAACCTAGACAGACGCATGTCCTGGTGGGTATGAGACCATGACATTCTAATGACTCTGAAGATCCTCAGAGGCTATGTGATCTTGGTGCTGTCCAATTAATAACAACCAAGTCTGCAAGGGTGATAGTCTCTGTAGTGGAGGGAGGGAGTTTCATCTCTCTCCTAGCCTTGGTTTTGACATGCACAGCGTCTCTAACTTTGTCAGCACTCATCTGTGTCGCTACTTCTGGGCCTTGCCGTCAACTGCTTCTGAGCCTTAAGTTCTACTCTACAGTCTACCAGAGACTACCCAGAGTAACTACCTAGAGACCTATAAGGTCTACCCAGGGTATGTGTGGTCGAAAGTTGCTTGTATTGCAAAAATCCTCTGACTTTTTAAAATGAAAACTGGTGAAAATAGGTTGAAAAATAGTAACCAATTTACTCTAGTTATCACTAAGAAGGAAATTTACATATCCCATTATAATATTCCAGAAGTGCATCTTGTACTTTTTTTCTTTTGATTAATTTTGGCATCCTTGAAAATAACTTCTACTTACACGTAGTAGATTAGGCCATGATGCCTAAGGCACTGATATACAATGTGCTCACTTGAACTTCATGAAACGTATTTTAGCAAAGATGAACTTGCTGTTTCTGAAGGCCCCAGGAATAAGGCTACTCCACACTAGCATGTACACAGAGTTCAGACCTTTGCACAGAATTAGGCCTTGTTATGATGGAGGCTTTCCATATAATCAGTAGTATCCCTTTTGCTTTTAAGTGATGATGAACTACTCCATTTTCTTATTACAACAATTTTACTAAATAAAGCCTCTATTTGGAGATGGCCCCTATTATCCCAGTGGCTCAGCTAAGAAGCCAGAGAGTCTTTATAAAAGAAAATAAAAGAAAAAGAAGAAGGCTGTTTCCTCCCAGCCACAATGGAGCCCTGTGTGTTTGCTGCACCATGTCGGCCATTACTTCCCTTGCATTTAAGCTCTAAGACCTCAAGTCTGCTGAGTCTGTGAAATGCTATTTCTACTTCTAATTTCTTTTTTCTCAAAGAAAAATGGAACAGATTTAACTTTTTGATCATTCACTGTATCGATGATTCCCGGCTTCTATTTTACTAACGTTTCTGTATTATAACTTTTCTTTGTCATAGTTATGTTAATCTGATCTGGCCATTGAGTATAGCATTACCCTCAAATTTTCAGGCTTCTTAACCATTTTTCTTTCTATGTATAGAATGTCCCAATCATGTTTTCATATTCAAATTGTACATACATGAAATACCAGTTATAATAGTATTTAAAATCTTTAATTATTCCTTTTGCTAAGAATCTTAGAAAACGGAACTTTTCACCTTTGTTTTGGATGTCTGTTTCTTGCACTGACCATGGAAATGCTACCAGCATCTTTTCAGTTACTTCTCTTATTGTGGTCCCTTCTGAGTGCTACTGACATCTTTCAACACTGTACACTAAAGCTGCGGTCCCCAACCCCTGGGCCACGGACTGGTACCTGTTCATGGCCAGTTAGGAACCAGGTCACACAGCAGGAGGGGAGGAACAGGTGAGGGAGCGAAGCTTCATCTGTATTTATAGCTGCTCCCCATCGCCTGAATCACCACCTGAGCTCTGCCTCCTGTTAGATCGGTGGTGGTGTTAGATTCTCACAGGAGCTCGGACCCTACTGTAAACTGTGCAAGCCAGGGAACTAGGTGTGTGCTCCTTATGAGAATTTAATGCCTGATGATCTGAGGTGGGGCTGAGGCAGTGATGCTAGTGCTGGGGAGTGGCTGCAAATACAGATTATTGTTAGCAGAGAGATTTGGCTGCACAGAGACCATAATAAATCAATTGTTTGAAGACTCATATCAAAACCCTATCAGTGAGTGGCAAGTGGCAATTAAGCTGCATCCGGTGGCAGGATTTATAGTGGCAAGTGCGTTGATGTACTTCAATCGTACAGCTGCATCTGATGGCAGGTTTTAAGTCACAATCTGACACTTATTTTAGTCTGCATCTGCCCCCCTCCCCAATTAGTTTATTTACCACTTCCATCTTCACCACTTTCTCACACTGCATACTTGTCTCAGTCACAGTTTTGGTAAGCCCACAACCTAACCCTAGCAAAAATGAGTAAAAATCAAACCTCACTGGAGAGCATCTTTGAAAAGGGGGAAAGACCCAATGATGAGACAGCAGAAGACTCTAAGACTGCCAACAAAATGGATCTTAATTTACTCTGTATTCTATCAATTAGAAAATGTGACCATTACTGAAAATGTATCTAAAATACTGGTAATTTAAAAATTTCTAATTTTTAAATGTCCTGATATTAATATAAATTACTGTGTATTAATACTCTCATATTTGTTAATATTAGCTTTCATTCTTCCACAAATCTCTAAGGGAAATAATTGATGTGATGAAAACGACCTTCACTTAGAGAAAACATATAGAAATCTTGTGAAATTATGTTTATGTTCCTTAACTTGGAAAAAGGAAAATGACAGAAACTTACTATTGCACTGATGCAATGAATAGGTTCAAGTTATGATAACTTATGTTCTAGAAGAGTTTGAGATTATGTTTTTGGAAATGAGACAATAAACTACAATTAAAGCTAATTTATATTCATTACATTATGTAGGATTTTATATTTGCTTTTCAACAGTATCTTTTCTATTGCACCATTATCTACTTAAAGTTTAACTGTGCCTTTTTGAGAGTTTTACTTAATTATGCTTAAGTTAGTATTAGCTGTCTAGTTAGCCCAATTATGTTATTAAGAAATGTTTAAGAAGCCATTTCATATGGACATTCAGCAAAAGATATTTCCTTGTATTGTACTGAAAATAATCTTCAATTGCTGATATAAAACCAGGATTCAAATATTCCACCTGTTTTTTCTTAGCAATTCTGCTGATAAACAGGCTTCTTGACATTCTACAATGAAAATGTGAATAGTTATGATTAAAAGAAATTATGAGGCCCCAAACCCATTGTAAATTTAATAGAAAGAAGTTTAGTAACTTTCTACTAAACCCATAATGCTTACTCCTTCACTTTGTGGAAGTGGATATAGAATTTATTTTTTTGTTACTGATGCATTTTAAATATTTCTAACAGAAATGTCATCAGATGTTGGTGCAGGTAACAAGCTGTGCTTACAGAGTGCATATGCTTAGTTAGAGCGTGATCATCCTGCTGCTTTGCAACATCTTCCCCATTCCTCTGTCAAAATCTTCCTTACAACAGAATCTGGAATCATTGCAGCTACAAAGGATTTGAAAATCCCTTTATGCCACTTCAACCTCCTCTCTCCCCCTACATACTCCTATCCAATGAGAAGGAAACTGAGACACTGAGAAATCCAAGTCTCCTCAGTCATTTAGTAGCAACAGAGGTCCTGGAACTCCTGATCTCAGCCCAGCACTCTGAAATGAACATCTCTGGTCAGTGTCAATTCTTTAGGGGCCATCCTATCCAAACGCCATTTTGAAATAAGTCTCCTTTGGGGAATTACTTGTTTGTATAGCTTGAGATGTATTATCATGGGTAAGTTGTTCAAAAGCTGAAAATAACCTCAGTCCTTGGATATAAACTATAGGATTTCACTGTAAAGCACTAAGCAGCATGAAATTATTGATAGTCCAACACTTATGCCAATACATAAGTACCATGTTAACACATCACTCAGGAGCCTCAAGAACATAGGGGACCTCCCCCTTCTAATTTGGGTATTAATTAAGTATATCTGTATGTCTTAAACTCAACTTATGTAAATTTAAACTTCTGATCTAGTGACTGAATATTCATTAAATATATCTAGATGCTTTAAACCAATGACCTAAAATTAAACTTATTACTATTCACTGTAAACTTACTTTTTCATTTCTTTATTCCACAAATATTTATCGAGTGCTACTTTGTGTCAAGCAGTGCTCTAAGATGAAGAGATTTTTCATAGGAGTGGATAAAACAAATTCCCTTCTCCCAAATAGCTTATATATTTTTAGATTAGACTGAAAATAAGTTAATATTTAACATAATGAAAGGCAGCAATAAGAACTTTGCAAAGGAAGCAGAGAGAGTGGTTGGAGAAATGATGGGCCAGAGGAACGATGTGGACCAGGTGGCTAGAGAAGGCCACTGTAACGTGACATTTGATCAAAGATCCCATTGATGTCACATTTCGTCTGTGTGAATTTGCCTTAGAATCTGTTTTATTCATTCACTATTTGCTAATGTGTCCTCAGTTTTAAGGCATGCTGTCTGATTTTATTTATATGGGGATGAAATAGTTGTTCTCATGGGGTGCACAGTCTAGTATCAGAAATATTATAAATATAATAAAATGTGTAGTAATGATTAAAACAAGGCAGACAGTGGTTAAGTGTTGAAGAGAAATATTGATAAAGGGCCAGGGAGTGAGAAGATGGAGAAAAAATAAAGAGAATGCTCTTTTGTTTTAATCTTGTCTTCCTAGACAGCCATTAAGGAGGAGGCAGAGACCATATATTTTTCCTGTTTGTATCCCAACTCTAGCACAACTTCACTGCCTTCCCTGTTTGTGCCTTGTTTGGGCTATGAAAATTTGTTGATGATGAATATTGTTTCTTAAATCATTTAGTCACTGCTCTCCTTTAAATGGTCCTGTAGGAGACGACTGTTCTCATGCAAATTAATCATGTCTAAAACCAAATGCAGCTTTCCCTTTTAATTCTCTTATCTATGTCTACCCAAGTCTAAGCCGTCTCCGACTTCTTCCTTTACCTTATTCTATCAGTAACCACACTGTGGAAAGGTAACTCTTTGTGCCTTCCTGTCAATCTATGCAGGTATTAGGGGCACAGAGCAAATGGATGTTTAAATGAGCAAATGAATAAATTAAAGAACCTCTTTCTGGGTACTAAATTTAGCTTTATTTAATTCAGTTATGAAATGGACTTTTCATGACTAAAGGGCAGAGAGAAACAGAGAAAATTTTAAGTTTAAAAAGAAGATTTTAAGAAGAATGTGCAACTTGGACTCCATGGTTATTTTTATTGGAGCAATAGAACCTCCACTTCTAGGACTTGGTTAGGTAGCCATTTTTTTAAGCAGATAAAAAAAATAATTAAAAGAACCACCCATCCCCCTTACATCTGCCTGACACCCAATTGGTGCTATTCCCAAATGTGCACTTAGGTGATGATCAGGGAAACCAATTTGGGGAGGGGATGGGTGTATATCTACATAATGAGTGCGATGCGCACTGTCTGGGGAATGGACATGCTTGAAGCTCTGACTGGGGGCGGGGCATGGACAATATACATAACCTAAACTTTTGTACCCCCATAATATGCTGAAATTTAAAAAAATCTTAAAAAAAGAACCAAAGTAATTATGTGCATAAAATATGCTATCTACGCATTTAAATACATGCAGGATTGTCTTCTTTTGTGATCCCTTTCAAATCCCCAGTGTCTCATTTTCAAAGGAATCATTTCAGTTCTTCTTTCAGTCAAAAGATTAAACCATTTTAATTTTCTGAGGGAAGAAGCCCCCAAAGCCACATAGAAGTTTTTAATTCTGCCCTAATATAAGCTGAATTCTCCAAAATGCCTGCCTCTGAGGTAAACAGAATCCATTAAAAAGCAGTTATTAAGCCCTGTGAACAGAAAACAATATTAGAAGCCTAAAAATGATAGCTTTGGGGCAATGAAACTCATTGGAAGTAGTGTACAGAAGCAGTAACAAAAAAGGAGAGAGATCCTTTAGTATAAAAAAAAGATTATGATGAAAAATATAACTAATTAGCATTTTCATTGTTTCTTTCAATAAAAATCTCAAGGAACTTTATGGGACAAGGAGGGTGATAAAGTAAAGCCTCAGGGTAGGCTACCAGATGGAATAATATATACACAATGAAAATATAAACAAACATGGAAACTTCACTGTTTATGTAAGCTGTGCAACTGCCTAATCATGTTGTCTGTATATATTCTGTTCCACATTTAGCACTTTCAAAGGGTTTAATGTTTAAGAGCAATATAAATATTTTAGAAAGTACTGTTACAAGTGTAACTCTAAAGTCAAGTACAATTGGGTCGAGACTCAGAAGTTTTTATGTTGTGAACTAAAACACACACACACACACACATCCCCAAAACTGGATTTTTCTAATCACAATAGGCCCGAGTATATGTGTTTGCTTGTTTGTGTGTGCACAGTATTAGAGGTATAGATAAATGAAATATTTATATATAAAATCATATATCTATAGTAGAAGAGTTCCATGGGATAAGAAACATATATATATATTTTATAGTACTGGGTTCTATATAATCGAATGCATATAGGGCATTGGAAATGCACAATTCTTCCTTCGATGCTGGTATAAATGTAAGTGATGTTCTTACTAAGGTCAGATCCCCCTAACCATCTCAGAGTTTATATTCAAGAATCACAATGATGTTTAAATGTAACACAGTGCATGTGTTCTGTTCTGATAAGGCTTATTATTTTCAATAAATGGAGTGAAGGATCAGCCTTAGTCACTATTCATAAAAGCCATCTATTCTACTGACAGCTCAACAAAAATGGCTCACAAATTAATGATTATGTTTCCAACAAAGAATATAGATTGAACATTGATTAAACTATATGGACTACTGATTAGTTTTATAAACCCTAAAATAACACTTGCTATACATATTCTTACTGACCTAGAAATAAGCTCAAATCTCCTTATAAAACATAAGCCTGCATTAAGTAACTTAAGAATTAAAGAACTCATTCATATTGCAATCTTCTTCTACAGAAGTTAGTCTTTGAAGTATCTTAGCATTTTGGAAGCAAAAATAGAAGTATTAACACCACATATAACCATCAGAGGTGATGTCCTAAAGACTGACATTTGCCTGATTGATGCTCTTTATGTCTCCAGGAGGAGGGGATCCCATGTTCTATCTTCTGGATGTTCAGCTTTCTGTAATTTAAAGTAACATTTAGATCATTTAGGTTAGCATTGGAGGGTTTTGTTTGTTTGTTTGTTTGTTTTTTGTCTTTTGACAGAGTCTCTCATTGTATTGCCCTGGCTAGAGTGCTGTGGCATCAGCCTAGCTCACAGCAACCCCAAACTCCTGGGCTCAAGCGATCCTCCTGCCTCAGCCTCCCAAGTAGCTGGGATGACAGCTGCACACCACCAGGACTGGCTAATTTTTCTTTTTTGTATTGGATCTTTATACACTTCAGGTCTCACCACATAATAAATGGTCACAGAAACTCAACTCAATAGCAGACCCACTTCTATCCTTAACTATTTCCCAAAGACTAGCTGGATATGGAGCCTATGGCACTCACAAATGGTCTGTTCCTCACCTTGTTTCCATCACTCTGCCATGGTTCTCATCCATTTCTTGGATTATTAGTTTACTCTGCCCTGTAACTAACTCATTCTACTCAGAGACCCTCTGTTGTCAGTCATATAAATATTTTACATTTCTATTTATTCCAGATGTCTTTTTGGTGGCATCGTCTCTACTGCACTCTTTCTAAATTCTACCCAGCCATTTACCTGTGATTCCTGTCTTTATTCAGTTCCAAAGATTTTGTGAGAGTCACCCTCTGCTCTTAGATCACCACCAGGGTCTCCAGCTTACTATGATCATGCACTTGCTTGATTTTTCCATAGTAATTATCCATTGGATTTACAGAGAGCTTATTTAATTGGGACTCAGCTTCATTAGTTATGATTTTATGATCTCAGGTTTCTGTCTTTCACCAACACAGCAAATTTGATTACTTCAGATAAGTCCTTTAAAAGAAGGTACCATTATCGGTTTTTATGTAAATTATAGTTACCCATATGCCCTTTTTCATCTTTCTATCCTGCATCATAAAATAGTTGGATTTGTAAGCACTTTGGTCATATACTTTGAAACAGGCCAGAGATGCAAAGGAAAAGAAATGTTGTAAGAAAACAAGCCTGGTTACCATGGCAAATAGATCTACGGTATTTCCCAGGAGAAATGTAAATCATTGATCAGGATTTTTGCTCGCTTCTTAACTCATCTTTGATATCTTGAATTATATCTATCTTAAAATGAATCAGATTATAATAGGCAACACATTATTAAAGAAATATGAGTTTCTGGCTAATATAGAATTCCTATTTCTAAAATGAATGAATATATTTTTAAGCAAGAGTGAGAAAATACTACACAGGTATCTCTACAACCTAGGAAGACTAACAATCCATATAGTTTAAAGACAACTAGGAACTGAATTTGGTGCAATTAAATTGAGTGATGCAGAGCAGAGCATGGTGGGACTAAGGGATATCTAAACTGCAAGTAAACAAAGTGAAATACATCCAAAATAGGATTTCAGTTAATGATAAAAATTCAATTAATTGCAAAAATAAAAGAGGAGAATTAAAAAAAGAGAGACTCCATATCCTCACTCCACTCCACCCTACAAAGAAAATTCTGCATTGGCAAGAGAAAAGCAGCTGGCTAAAACAATGCAATACAGCAGCCATTTATTGAGCATCTATAAATGCTAGGCTGTTTCTGGTGCTGAAAATAGGAAAAGGAGTAAGAAGACGCTACATTAGAGAGCTTACAAACTAGTGAAGGGGACAACAGCTATATTGCTCATTACAATATTAATACTATGATAAATTAGACCACTGAGAGATAACAAAGTATTATGAGAGCATAGTAACCTGAGAGCTTGCTCTTATTCCTGGCATCTATAGCTCTAGCTGCATGCAGATAGGCCTGAGATGGAAATACTTATTGCTGGCATCTATATCTCTAGCTGCATGCAGATAGCTGCATGAGATGGAAATAGCTGTGTGGAAGATAATAAGTCTCTCTACAATTCATTCTTATATACATTCCAGGGATTTAGGCACAGGCATCACATAAGTATGCATTCACTATTAAAAAAACCATAGAAACTCACTAAAAAATCATAAAGTTAAAAACTCAAGAAGTTAGCAAGCTGCAGTAGTATGAACTGCAGCTTTAGAACAATTTGTATTGATTCTAAATAACTAGGTAAGAAAGTTGAATGATTTGATGAGAAACTTACAAGAAAAGAGATGGGAAAAGAAACTCATATTTCCAACAAAACTACAGGCAGAAAAAGTTTCATTTTTAACTTTTATTCAAGGCTGAGATAAGATGAAGTTTTAGTGATTAGCAATTATAAAAATCCAGAGAAAATCTAAACAATTGCATTCTAAATTGATGTACTCTGAGGGCACATTTATTTTGAGATCAATTTTATGACGAAGGTATACTTTCTATTTCACTTTTTTGAGAAAATAAGAATTCTTCCCCGTCCACATACACACTCCTGGTGGAATATAAGTAAAATACAGTAATACTTATTTTGAGGGCCTTGGCTTTATAGGCACATGTGATTGACCATGAAACTGGAAGACATTTATGAAACTAAGAAGATAAACCAATGAATTACCTTTAGGATATGGCTATATTCTTTTAATAGGAGTTGGGAAAATTTAATAACTGGAGGGATTAGGGTGTTTATCTGAATATATTTGTCTAAGGCCATTAGGGTGAGTCCTAATCCCATCTGGCTATTGTCAGACTCAGAATATAGCTGTGTCTACTAATGGCTTATCCCTCAGGAAATTCTATACAGAATTTAACATGCCTAAACTTGCACTCATATATTCATTAACTCATTTATTCTTCTATCAATTTATATTTATTGAATTCATACCAGACCCTCAAGACACAAAGGCATGGTTTTTCGAAGACTTTAAATCTAGTGCCTTAGACTCACAGGTAAAAAGTCTATTGCAATACTGGTCCAATATGGGACTAATAGACAAAAACCACTTTTGGCTGTCATTGGAGATATGTCTAGGTCAGGCTGGCCTGTGGCAGGTCATTTAAGTATGGCTTCCCACAAGTGTTTTCTGTGTTGACTTTTGAAGGAAAAAATGAGAGGCAGGTAAAGAAGGGAAGTCTGTACAAAGGCATGAAGGAAAGAGTATTCAACCTTCAAAAAGTCCATGTGATTCAGGATGCCTGGACCACAGACTGGGAAAGAGAGATGATGCTGGATGCTGTAATTAGGTCATGGAGGGCACTTTATGCCATAATAAGGACTTGGGATTTATTTTCTAGGCTATGAAAAACCACTGAAAAATTTATAGCAAGAGAATGACATAATAAAGTTTGCATTTTGGTAAGCTCATTCTGGCTATAATAAGACAGGAGACCAGTAAGGAGGTTGATAAAATATTTAAATGATAAATAATGATATGGAGAGGGAGGATAGATTTGACATTTGTAGAATTAACACTATTTGGTAAACAAATAGGCTTGATGGCTAAAGGAATTGAATGTACCAGTCATAATTCTCAGATTTCTGGTTTGGGCAACTAGTGAGCTGTAGGTGCCTACTATATCAGTATAGGATTTAAGGAAGAGAAGCAAATTGTGAGGGTAATAAAATTAATTTAATTTTGAACATGTTAAGTTTGGGGAAGTTCAAAAACATCCAGCTGGGTTTAAGTAGAATGATTTTATATTGATGGATCTGGAGCTTATGAGAAGGATCCCCTGTTCATATGCTAGTGCTGCCATGAAAAAATTCCAGAGACTGGGTGTTTAAACAACAGAAATCTATTTTTCACAACTCTGGGGGCCAGAAGTCCAAAATCAAGGTGTGGGCAAGTTTGGTTTCTTCTGAGGCCTCCTGCCTTGGCTTACAAATGGCTGCCTCCTTGCTGTGTCCTCGAGTGATCTTTCTATGCACGCACATCCCTGTTGTCTCTCCATGTGTTCAAATTTCCACTTCTTATTTCTTTTCATATGAAATACTTATGAATTTATGTGTCATTCTTTGTTCAGGGGCCAAGCTAATCTTACCCATACCTTTCTGACTTTAGTATATGTGCTGTCAAAACGAGCACAGATTTCCTTTTATAAAGACACAGGACAGATGGGATTAGGACTTATCTGATGGCCTCATTTTCACTTCATCACCTCTTTGAAGGCTCCATCTCCAAATGCAGTCATATTCTAAGGTACTGGGGGTTCACATTTGAATTCACATATGAATTTTGGGAGGACACAAGTCAGCCCGACACCGATCTCATTTGCAGAGATATCTGACTCATTGACTATAAATGGTAATTGAAAAAGCGTAGTGATAGATGGTATCACTCAGGGAGAATGTAAAAATTGGGGGAAAATGTGGCTGAGAATGAACCCCTGAAATGTTACTGTAGAGACAGAGAGAGGAGTTAACAGAGCCCTGTACTTCAGAGGGGCCAGTAGGATACTTAGGAAAGGATTGTGTTACAAAAGCTAACAGAGGCATTTCAACAGGTAGGAGTGGTCAGTCGCTTTAATTACTCTGAAAATATCACCATCATGTCTGAAATGTATCCACTGGCTATAACAACAAAGTACATTGATAACTTTAGTATGAGTGATTTTGGGAGAAGATTTTAAGATTTTCAGTGAATGAATTGTGGGAAATGGAAATTTTTCCTTTAAGTCGTGTGTACTTTTCCTTTATGAATTTTTTCTATGTCAGGAAGAAAATGAAGGTGTTTTCAGACTCAAAGATTTTTCTAAGTAGGTATCTGTACACATTATAATGAAAGAACCATTGAAGAGAAGCAGACTGAACACATTCTAGAACGAGGGGATAATCCATAAAGTGAGGTCCCTGGGGAGGTCGCAGGAGATGAAAATAAGAGAACAGGTGTGGATGAGCTTGGAAGCAGATAAGGGACTGCTCTTTGAAGACAGGAGGACCAAAGGTGAGAGGTGTAGGTACAGATAAAGTTGCAGACGGTGAGGAGACAGTTGAGTGGTTTTGGCAAATATGTTTTCTGGAATGAGAAAGAATCAAGCAAATCATGTGATCATAGCTGTGCAATTGTTTTTCTGTCTATGTTCAGTGGAGCTGGAGTGGAGAAGGAGCATCTCAGAATGACACATGTTGGAGGGTTCTAAGTGGGGCAGACAGGTCAAGGCACAGAAAATGCTGGCAAGACAGTGGTAGAAAGGGTACAACATTGGATGTAAGCTGGTAGGAGTAAAATGAAGCTTTGATGGGAATGATAATTTTAGAGTAAACTTGTGAGTTAGGGCACTGGAGAAAGTAATGAAGTCAAGGCAGGTGGTTAAGGAGAAGAGTGACATAACTAGAGAGAAAGATGGTTTTGATCAGAACTTAGTAAATGGAAATTTAAGATATCAGAGGGTATATTTTCAAATGATCATAAATTCCAAGTTGAGGCGATATTAGTGGATGGCTGCAGAGGAGTGGAACAAATGGCTGTTGGAATCAAGGAACTCAACCAGTTTTAACTGTTGGGTGGGTCATAGACACAGATGTTGAAATCCTCTGGAATTATGGTAAGATCTGGTGTACAGAGGAGTCTCCTGTGTATGAGAGGGGTGGGAAGGAGAAGAGGCCAGAGAATGTCCATGGCTGAATGGCTTGGCTGCCTAGGAAGTCACTTGGTTGCTGCTGCACAGTGAGTTGGTTTGCTTATTTAATGCAAGAACTATCCATTGAGTGGCTGCTGTATCTAGCTCTCTGGGAGATCATCAGTGGCATTTATGGAGAATTTTATGGCTAGCATACTTGGTAAACAAATTCAAAAGGAAACTATCCTTATCTCACTAAAAATGAAAAAAAAAGCATACACAAACACGCAAGGAAGTTGGAATACGGAAATTTATGTAGTTGGAAGATGGTTGAAAGTTCAGACAAATATAATTATAGTCTAGCTCAAGGACTGGCAATCTTTTCGGAGGTGATAACACCAATGTCCTCTTCACAACTGATTTAGAATTAGAGACCACAGGAAAGTTGGAGGAAGGGTAGCACACAGTTTTGTAGTGAATTTCTGATTTCACTCAGGATAAATCAGACTTGGGAAATCTGATGGTAGCTCTTGACAGCAGCAGGAATGGGATCTAGTTAGCAACAAACCTGTGGGCCTATGACAGGCTGAAAACATGCCTCTTCTCCGTCTTTGGAAGGTTGCCAATGTCTGCTTTACCATTATCCAAAAAATGATATATAAAAATAAAAAATAACTATCAACTCTCAGAAAATATGAATGGTAAAGATTAGCACATATGTTACATCTTTATATTTGGCTCTCAGGATTGATCTGGAATATGATGTCCAGGAAATGCTATATAATTATGGAAAATGATACACTTGTCTGGATAGAAAAGCAAGCTGGAGAAATGTTTTAGTCAAAATGCAGAATAATTCATCACTTTCTGAGTTCAAGAAGACTGTGGGCCTGCAAACATCCTTATATATAATTAACATATCTTTATGTATATAGGCAGTAGACTCATCTTTTAAAACAGATGCCATTAAAGTGCATGTGAACTTTTCCCCTAGCCTTTTATTACAGTTGTTGTCATTACATGTGTCAGGGTATGTAAATTTAAAGCATAAAAATGTACCAGACTGGTTACTATGGAAAAAGCATGACTCATAAGAATTTTAGCATGGGTTAAGATCTGAAGGTTCTCTCCCAGCCTCTTATCACTGCCAGAGACTTCACAATTCATGGAAGCCACCAGTAATATGACTTTGCCTCTGGCAGTTGCTATTTCTATATCCTATAATTCGGGAAGCTCAGGGTTTGGGAAATCATTAAACTTTTTCTTGTCCTTTTCAAGTTGGAGACAGCAATTGTAGACAGCCTTCCGATGGGCTATCTTTTTGTGTCTCCTCACCTGTGGAGAAGTCTGCTCACTGAGATATGGAGTTAAACAGCTTCTGTTTCCTTATATCCAGAGCACCAAGTCAAAAAACATGGTAGAAACCATATTTCACCATCTATTATTTTCTCTTCTAATTCTACCAATTTATGTAAATTCCATTGGTGATAATATTCTAGCAGGTTAAAAAAAAATCATATGGTTACTTCAGAAGACAGATAAATGCAAACCCTGTATATTCAAATTCTGTTTGCATGACAATTTGGGTGACCTTGGAGAAGGATGTGGACCAAACTCACGATATTTATTTGTACTCTATAGGGAATTTTACTCTTAGACAATTTATCACTACTTGGACCTCAGTTTTAAACATGTGAAATAATGAGGCTAGACCATCATTTTTTTTCGTCTGGAAGTAAAGAAAGCTGAGTAACTCTGTTTCTTAAGTCCTATTTACTTGGTTCTGCAAAGATCCATTTTGAATGTCTTAATATTTTACAATTATTATGCTTTCCCTAAAAGGAAACAGCTTTACCAATCCATTTATACACTGAAGTATAAAGAATAGACTGTTAAAATTCTTCCTAGAGAAGAGCTGTTTAGAAACAGGCTCATCTATAAAACACTTTTAAAAGGAACTGATCAAATTTTGCAACTGGTCCTAGATAACAAAGAAAAATGCCAATGTAGTGAAAGATAAAAATGAAATGATTTGGTAGCTCTATCATCATAAATATCAACGAGCACTGTAATTTTAATGTTGCTGAAATTGGCACTAGGGCATTATTGATTTTCTGTATCATCTAATGGTTTCCTGCAAATATCTTTTATAAAAGTGCATTATATGTCTTCTTAATAATCTTTCCTTCAGTCATATACTATCAAATCTTGCAGAGTACTATTCATTCAGCAGTAAGTTAAAGTCATTAAACATATTTCTATTAAATTTTTATTAGACTTGAACTAATATCCTGAAACCGATGCCATGTAATTTTACTATTCAACCAACCACCTTGATTGTTTTAAGAACATTTTTAAAAACCAGAAAAATTTTCTAAAAGGACAATTAGAATTTATTAGAACTTTTTTCAGCATTTTTAATGTGGGGATAATTAATTTAAAGGCCTGCTGTTAAAATAACTTTCCTTTCTCAGCAAACTCCTTCTCTCTTTTTCCTCGATGCTTTTACTTGGGCAAAAAAGATATTCTCAGCTCATGACCTATGTGAAATGTGTTTTAATTTTGTTCAATTCCCAGTTGCTTTACATCTTGACACAGAAGAATTACTGCATCACACAGTGTTAGAAAGATAGGAGATAGAAGATAATTACTGAACTTTATGTTACCATCGATGTGTGAAATTCTTCAAGGAAGAAAATCCATTCATTTTGATAATATAGGCACATCGGTTAAATGCACAACCTTGTCCCATGAAAAATTTATTCTTAACACATTTTTTTCTCTAGTAAGCCATTATTTGAGAGTGCTTCAGTGAATTTTGATTTTATTTTGGAGTTATGAGATGCACATATTTTAATGTGTATATGCTTCCTCTGGGTTACTCAGGTATAGTAATAAACTTTTTAGTTAATGGGATATGTAAATGCCCTCTTTTTTCCTGCTTCCAGTGGGGCTGTCAGTATGCAATTGAGTTCACTTGGGTATTACATCCCTGAGAAGAGGATTTGTGTTTCTTGGGAGGGAAAGAAGCCAAGATCAGAAGAGAGTTGACACCACGTCTGGCCCAGCTATATCTTTGTTACCTTTTTATTTTTACTGTCTTCCTTTTCTGAAGTTTAATTAAGAGACAAGTTTGGGCAAATTCATGTCTGCTGAGTGGAGATAGAAATGGGATTACTTTGAGAAGGTTACATATATTTGTTTGAAGAACTCTGTTTTTTTGTAGATGAAAAGAGAACCATGAGAGTGTTTCTCATGCTCTGCAATATATCTTAAGACCACTCTTAGAAGCTGAATATGGGGCTATAGTCTCATTAATCTAATCCAATGTGGTGTTTCCTAGATTCTTATGACATACATGCATTGATCTGACCATGTATGCTGCTCCTTAGGTTTTCACATACATACAGTGTGGAGTTCACATTTTTCATCTTTCTCATTATTTTAATTAAGTGGAGATGAAGATAAGGTAGAGACGACATGTTAACCTAAACCTGGATCCATGGATGATTGCAAGGATTTTGAGACCATTTTGAAGCTGTATACAAAAGACTTTATAAGTATGTGCATCTGCAGTTTTCTGGGGTACACAGCTTTTGCTAGAATCTTAAATGTCCCCCAAAGATAAGAATCTTCATAAATGGGCCACATCGCTCTGGCAGCTGTACTAGGTTTTCTTTATCACATTTAAAATGAGAAATCAAAACCTATACCCTTTTCTGTAATAAGAGTCTTGTTCCACCAGGGAAAAAGAGGATGAGCTTAAAATCAGTCTGCTACTCTATACCCAAGAGGTAGGTTGTTGATTGAAGTTCAGCTTGTGAGGTACTTCCTCCTTATGAGGTCTTTTGCATAACATACTGTCTTCTTTCTATTTATCTCTTTCTGTCTCTCTCTCCCTCTCCTCTTACCTTTTCCTCACTTGTTCTTTGCGTCTCCCTCTTTGTAGCTAAAAAGAATGAAATTGAGAATTGAGATGTATTAATAAATTTAGTCTTAAAATTTCTTTAGTTTTAATTTCCTGAATATTAAGGTTTGTATTTTATTTTTTATTATCGTGTGTTTCCCTTTGAATTACCTAGAGAACTCATATGGGTGGCAAGTAAAAACAGGCAGATTGAGGCACTACCTTTGATGGAGTTTGTTATTTCAGCGGAGGAAGCAAGTGGTCAGAAGTTAGGGTAACTGTGCTGACTTAGCCTACCAAACTTTGGCATGGGTCCAGATGGCAAGCACGAGGAATGCTCCTGCAAGAACGTATGCATGTCTCACAATTTGGTCAAGGAACAAGGAAATGGGAATATTCTCACTTATATCTATGCTGATTTCTCCTTGAGTAAATAGGAAGTAAACTTCCAATCTGAAGCTCCCAAGGGTGGCCTAAGATATCACTTACATTCTGTGGTCCTGTTTTATCAGAATTGTAGTATTTCCCTACTAGACTGTATATTCTTTAAGTAAACTAATGGCATCTTTTACCTTAGTATCTTTAGAAACTGAGTACCTGACACATAGTAGGTAGTCAAAGCTGGCCAACTACATTTCTCATGCATGTGTGGTAGGGATTTGCTATTTCACTTTGCTGATTATGGTCTTTCTGTTTATTCCTAATTTTCAATACCACGGATCACAATTTTCTTTTCTTAATAATTCTGTTCTCTTCTCTAGTGTTATTTTCTAGAGAAAATAACACTATAGAAGAGTTTTAGATTTGAAGTTTTATTTGTCTAATCAAGAACTTAATATTTATTAAACTTAAAGTTATTTGTGAAAATATGGACCAAATTTGAAATATTATGTGTAAATACTAATGGAGCAAGTTCAGATTTATACCTGATTGGGTGTGCATGTTTATGGATGACTTTCCCATTTGTTATTTGAATAAGTGTGCTGGTAATAAACAGACACAACCATAGAAAGATCCAATCTAGTTTGATCATTGCAGAACTATTTGAAGAAAAAGAGATGGGTTGTGTGAGCCAATTATCATAATGAGAATGGAAAGTAAATGACTCTAGCAATTTCTTTTAGATTAGTAAAAGCAGCAAAGAAAACCTCCCAATTCCCCTTCTTCCTCCTTAACTAATTTTATGTTGGCTTTATTGCTACCAAGTCTGCAGGCATATACAACACCTTTCCTTTGTATCCCGAAGGAATAAAAGCTGTTGACAATATTTGGAAGACAATAAAGGACTCGAACCTGTTTTTGTGCTATACAAAACATGGCATGGAATTCAGTAAAATAAAACTAGTTAATGAGAAATTAACTCAATTTAAAGTACTGAAAAGTGCATTGATATCTCAAGTAAAGCTGTACTTGTAAAACAAATTAAGCTTGGGTATTGTCTAGGAGAGAAGTGTGTCACAATTTACTTAAATATCTGGTGTGTTTTTAAATGTGGAACTATAGAAAGACAGAAATAATTATCAATTCATCAACCAACCAACTCATAAACAAAATAAGATTATTTCAGCAATTACTCAAATGTTTGTTTTATTATGATGATACACGCAGATTCTTTCTTTCCACTTCATCATTCCCTTAAATATCCACTTGTTTGTACTATAACTTGAGTAGCAGGAAGTAATTAGGTTTATAAACTACAGTGCCACTGCCATCCACACAAAACTCAACTTCTATGCAAATATGATCAGCATTTTGTGTCCCTGGGTTTTAAAATCTGGTTAATTAAAGCATGGCATCATGGATCTTATGAAATAAAAAACGATAACCCAGAACAAGTTATTATTAAATATGATATTCAGTATACCTGAAGATAGATAACCTTGTATTTCATTTTCTCAGAATGAAGTCTGGGTCTCTAAGATGTTAACTTGGTAAATATTCTTCTATTGTTTGGTTTGAGCATTATGGCAGAGTTTACCTATTTCCAAAGATCTTGCCTACAGATTTCTCAGTTTAGATTAATTACTGAATCACTAATGTGACAGCCAAGGCATCTGGAAAGCTATAGATGAAACACGGAATCAAAGCTTTAGGGCTGGAAGAAAACCAGGGGTTCATGAAATCTGCTTTTCTCAGCAACATAATTGTCCTTGAAATACATCCTTGTAATTGTACTTGTGCTTGAAAACCTATAATGAAAGGAAACTTACTATCTCAAAATATGGGCAAATCTATTCTTGGCCAATGATACTTAGATAATCACTATCATTTAAATGTTGATGAGCAATGTTGATGAGAAATGATGATAGGAAATATGCATTTCTTATAGTTTATATCTTCTTTTCTCTCATCTTTCTCCCTCCCTCCCTCTTTCCCTCTTTTCTTCCCTCCCTCCCTCCCTCTTGTCTTTCTTTCCTTCCCACCTATTAAATAAGTAAATGTACAAATTCTACTGTGAGTATATCAGTATATTACATTTGAAATACAAAGAAACAAATATGGATCCGTTTTGCGAAGATTTAAGGCATATGCATAATGACTATATTCAAAGCTGTTGATGGTTGGTTTATAAAGTATTTTCACCAAGGCAAGATAAATGAGTGAGTGTGCTAAGTAAGCAAAAGTAGTTGTTTCTAAAGAAAGAGATATTCATGATGGCACCAAGGCTGAAAGATCAACCAATCAACAAAACTAAAACACTAATGCAACAGGAGAAATTGCCTAAGATTTACTACCCAGACTTCAAAGTGTGTGTGTGTGTGTGTGTGTGTGTGTGTGTGTGTTTGTGCGTGCGCACCTGCATGTGTGTGTGTTGCACAAAACTATCTGTATTGAAAATGGGGATTTGGTACTGGAAAGAAGACCACCCCCACCAGGTCATTAAAGGTCATAGAGCTGTTAACTCACATGCTTAGACTTCTGCTATGCAAATCCCCTAGAACTATAATTGGATCAATGAGTACAAACAAGTGCTGGAAGTGCTCTAGAAGTTTAAATTGTGGTATATAGTGGCAAGGAAACTAATTTCTGACTCTTGAAAGACAGCGAAGAAGCTGCACCTGAAAGTCAGGAAATATTGCAAAGTGTGTGTTTTCACTACAACCTTTCGTGTAGCAGGATTAGCCTGGAATTTTATCCATGGCATAGAATTAAGTGAGAAACACGTCATGTTACAGAAAAAAATCATGTACTTATAATCACATATGCATGTAAACACATTTTTATGAGCAAAGAGAAAAATGAGAAATATAAATACAGATAGATTACTATTGGTTATTTCAGGGAGATGAAACTGGAGTAGAATAGAGGGAGTAAGTGATTAATTTTTTTTCCTTATACATTGTACTTTTTATTGTTATGTCTTGCTTGTTTGGCTCTTGTAATTAAACAATTCAGTAAGTTAAAAATGTAAAAGTTAAAAATATGCTTTGCTGTTGTTCTTAAGGTTTCATTTATCGTTGCAAAATCATCCTAAAATGGAGGGATTTTCATGAGTTGTCATCTTTTTAATTATTCCATTGTTTCATAAAATTAAAAAATAAAGATCATGCAAGTAAGGGGCATAAAAATCACTGCATTATTATTATTTTGCTCTTTTTATCACTGACTGGTGAAATTTCATCATAAATTGATCTCAGTTGTAACCTCTCCTTTTTGTTAATCTGGTTTGATGTGGCGTGAAAGTGGATTCTGGTAGTAAGAAAAGTACTAAGTATTTATTTCTCTAAGACAAGTACTTAGAAAGTGCTTCATGAAAATAGAAGAAGAAATTAAATTACTTCTAACCTACCATCACATGGTACAAATATACCCTTTCAAATCATACTACACAGCAGAAATTTGTCTAGAGGAACCTGTCCTGTCACAAGCAAGGTCAAACCCACAGGGTTTGGAGAGCTTCAAAGGATGCCAATTATCAATAAATAGTTCTAGTTATATTGCTGGGTAGTGACTCTTACAAACAAACGTGTAGCGCTTCTGTTTAAACTTTATCCTGATCTGAAAGCATTCAGATGAATCAGTCAGTGTGTTGGCAATCATTTAGTGAGTTAAAAGTCATTGGAGTCTACTGAAGAAAATGAGTAGGTATCAGAAATTAGGATCAGGTACAGATATTTATTCTACCCTTAGCTTCTCATTTTGAATCTCTTTTTGTGGTTCATTTGTTTTAGTGGATGATTTGGTGCATATAGCGCATTTTATTTAGGTGGTTGGGTTACTTCAAGTAAGAAAGGTGTGGAGAATTTGAAGGATAATTTTGTCATTATTTAGGAACCAAGAAAAACCCCAAAGAATAAATATTTCTATTCCATACGTAAGCTCAGTTTGCCTCCCCTCACACATCATGAATAGCACATAGATTTTGTTTTCTTTATAAAGCTCTTGCAGGGACATGCAATAGAGAAATCCATTGGGTAGAATTGTGTCATAAAGAATGAAATGTAATCATATCATTGAAAGATTGTTCATTTGGGAGATGTGCTGGGATCCAGATATGGTTTAGTTATACAACACTTTCAGATAATAAAAGTGATAATTGTTATAATGAGACTTTTACCTGATTAAAAACAACACTATTATAAATGCTTAGAGGCCTTTAGAAGAAGATAATAATGTTTATTCAATTAAATTTTAGTAAACATGTATGTATGGAGTATCTACCAACACTCTTTTTGGCAAACACTGTGTAGTAACACAAGGATGAACACTGTGGGGGAGGCAAAATTTTACTTCTATCCTCTTAGGATTTTTTAGCTGGGGCTGAGAATTAAACAGACCTAAGACAGATTGACAGGACAAAAGCATACACATTTACTTAATGTAAGTTTTATGTGACATGGGAGCCCTTATATGGAAATGAGGACCCAAAGAAGTGGTAAAACCTGACTATTTTTATAAAAGGTTGAACAGAGGCAATTGTGGAAAAGTCACTAAAGTGGAGGCTGAAGGAGGATTACAATTACTTTAACAAGTTCTATTTGTGTAGAATTCTCTCTGTCTCAACTTCCCATCCTTTATGATAGGAATGTTACTGTCATTGTGCTATAGGGAGGATGTCTTCCATCTGGGGGTTTCATCTGCTTTCAGGAAGGAAAAGCAGAGGGTCATGGAGCCCTTCTTGTATCTCCTGTTTTTTTTAAGTGCCTATGGCTCAAAATAATCCTTATGCCAAAGTGGCATAATTTGGGGTCACATATTTGCCACCCTTTAACACTCTGTAGGCACTGTCCTAACAGTGGGTGAGAGCTTAAAATCTACTCACAGAGTAGGTTTTCATTATGAGAACCTTCATCATGTTATTTAATTTTCCAAGGTATCTGTTTAGTGCCATCCATTGAAAGCTTGAGTATATCTCATAGACTCTCCTTTCTTCTTCAACTGAGGTGTGTCCATCCTCTAAGCTTCAGGACCCTGTGACCATGAGTATCATTACTAAAAATACCTCAGGGTTTTGTGTTCTAAGAACATAACAGCTAAACTGCTTCTTGACTGCAAAGCGTTAGAGGAAGAAAAGTTTTTGTCTCAACTTCTAGGAGCAATGCAGATGACCCGTTTGGGGGATTAGAAGAATCAACTATGCTCCACCTTTCCTACCCACATTACTATTTAGGTTGAGATACTTTGAGCCCACTCACCTTTATTAACTGTATTAAAGTTTAAAAGGCTCATCTAAACATCATTTGAGAAATTTTCCCATATAAGATAGGATTTAAAGAAAGTTATGCTTAACACTCTTTCTAATACCCTTCTCAGTTTCTAGGAAAAGACAACTATTGGATGGTTCCTTTTTAAATACCGAGGTATGGGGCATGGGGGGAAAGCTATGCAATAGAAATATTAACATATTTCTTACAGATAAATCATTAAATCAAGTCCAAGCGCATTGTGCTCCTGATTGAAACTATAGAGCATGTTATAACACAATATATTCTTCCTAAAAATCTTTAATGACTTTACACTAACACCATTGATACTTTCATGTGCAAACAAGCCATAATTCGTATAATGATCTGTGTTTACGTGTTTGAATAAAGTAGTTTTTCAAGGACATTCTGGCAGCCCTATCTGTGCCAATAATAATGGCATGGTTTATGTTTTTATAGCAAATTGAGGCTAGACAAACGTAACATAAAGTTACGTCTACTGAAATTCAAGCAACTAGAAAGAAATGAGGTCATAATATATAGGAAAAATAAATGATCCATTCTTAATTGAAGATTTCTTTCAATATTTACTTTTGTTTTACTTGGAGAAAAGACATTTTCCTTAATAGGAAGCTTTCTTCACATGATTATTATTTTTCTTTTGAAAATTAAAAAAGAAAGGATGTATACATTTAAGTCAGAAGACAGAATGTACAATCATCACTGCTTTTAATTGAAAGAAAGGCTTCAGAACTGATGATGAGAGTCAAAACTTGCTTTCTTCTTGAACATCAGTTACCAAGGTTCAAAACAATTGGTAGAATCTAAATAATATATTTTGAAGTAGCAGTATGTCATGTCCATATGTTGTAGTAGGGGAAGATGGCCACAACAAAAAGTTATTATGTTCCTTGTAACAAAATATGTCCACCATACCCACCCATAATATCTCACCCACACCAAAACTACAGAATCTGTGAAGGGTGACAGTTTTTCTTACTGGTTTCTGTATCAATTAGAAAATCTAAAAGTAGTCTTTCTTGCTATATTTTCCTTGTAGAAATTGCATTTGACCCTAGAAGAACACGAGTTTGGACTGCACAGATTCGCTTATATGAGGATTTTTTCAACCAAATGTGGTGATCAAAAATACATATTTGACAGATGTGAAACCTGCCTATAAGGAGGGCCAACTTTTCTTATAGGCAGGTTCTGCCGGGTTCCTCAGGGCCAACCACGGGACTTAAGTATGTGTAGATTTTGGCATACACAGAGGTCCTGGAACCAATCCTCTGGAGTATACTGAGGGACCACTGTAGTTTTGTGTTTAAATATAAATGACTTGTTGGATTGACATAAAAGGAAAGTTGCAAATTTATTTACTATTTCCCTCTCATGGGATGCAATCAACACTAGAACTTCTTTTTTTTTTTTTTTTTTGTGAGACAGAGTGTCACTTTGTTGCCCGGGCTAGAGTGAGTGCCGTGGCGTCAGCCTAGCTCACAGCAACCTCAAACTCCTGGGCTTAAGCGATCCTACTGCCTCAGCCTCCCGAGTAGCTGGGACTACAGGCATGCGCCACCATGCCCGGCTAATTTTTTTCTATATATATTTTAGTTGGCCAGCTAATTTCTTTCTATTTTTAGTAGAGACGGGGTCTCACTCTTGCTCAGGCTGGTCTCGAACTCCTGACCTCGAGCAATCCACCCGCCTCGGCCTCCCAGAGTGCTAGGATTACAGGCGTGAGCCACCGCGCCCGGCCAACACTAGAACTTCTTAATCAAAAAAGACTTTCACAATTGCAAAGTAAATGTATGAGGCAACCACGCATTTGCCAGTTACTTTTGCCATTGTATCTACAGAATTTAAATACGTTGCATAATTCCATACACAAATACTTCCTTCCAGACAGTGCCTCTGATATTGCCATGTTTGTTAGCTTAGGAGGCCACATGGCTGAGTCATCTTGTAGCAGAAGTTGTGACTCAGAGCCAAGGTTAACAAAGAGTTTGGAAGAGGGAACTTTCCCCTTCCGCTCTATTGTGAGATATATGGTAGCCCACATTCATTTATTCTAGAGGTATAGCTGAAAAACACACTATCTACACATCTTTGCACAAATGAAGACATGTCAGGGCCAGAGAAAAACTATGAAGTCTCTCAAGTTTGAATGATCTCTCTCTGCTTCCTTTCCCTCCATTGGTGACATATTTACATCTTCTCCCTTTGCAGTCTTGATCCCTGAATTTTAGGCACCCAGGACTTTCCTGTTTTTTAAATCTCTAATACTAGCAAAAATTACTTATTCAGTTAGTCATATATTGAGGATTATTACATACAAAGATAAGAAATTTACAATCCCTGTATATCCTTTATCCCTGTCCCTGGTGTTTAAGTTTGAAGGAAGTTTTGCTCATCTTTTTATTTCTCAGTACCCAACACAGTCCTGCTGGTACAGATCCGTCCCACAGTGTCTCCCATGCGTTTCATAACTGTTGAATGAATGTGTTAGTGTGTAGGGAGCACACCTCCAGGGAAAGCGTTCTAGTGACTTAAGTATTTCACTGTGAGGAGGTAAAATGATTATCATCTGGGGTCCTCAACCCCTGGTGGTGGGTAAGTAACACAAGGTTACCCCCGGTGGCTTCTTAGAGACTGGGCCACGGAGCTCTGTGTCCCGCATACATGGAAAAATTGTCTTCCATGAAACTTCGGAAGCGGATCGGGTGCGGGGGTGCAGTGGGCACACCAGGAGGTGAGCAGTGGGCTAGATAGGGAAGCTTCATCTATATTTAAGGCACTCCCCATCGCTTGCATCGCTGCCTGAGCTCCTCCTCCCCCAAGGAAAAATTGTCTTCCATGAAACTGGTCCCTGGTGCCAAAAATGTTGGGGGCCATTGATTGTAATAATGATTAAGACAGTGAATGCTGGAGTAAAGGAGACACCAGTCCCTGCCATACTGGGGCTAGTAGCCTGTTTGGAGGTAAAGATTAGGGACCTTTTTATTTTAACGTTTGAGTGTTAGAGTGTATGATGGTGTTGCTGATGTGGATGAAGACTTAGTTTTCACATAGTGTTATGCAAAACAGTCATAGTTGAAAATAAAGCCCAGAAAACTGATCAAGTAAAGGGAGAAAAAGTAAAAGCAAACAAGTTTTGTTCTTTAAAATAATGCTTATTTCAATCACATTTGTGAACCGTTTGCCATTTATGACTAAACCTTGTGTTACCCAGTAGTCATATATATCATATATATTTACCATATCAATCTGATTAAAGCAAAGAAATATTTCATCTGTTTTCATATTTTGTGGCTTATTCTACATGTTGGTCCGCATCTAACCCATAAAAGAGTAAAAATACAGGGATTTTTCTAAACGTTAGAGATAGAGCAGGAGCAAGACAGACTCAATTTCTCACTCGTTTGGAGCTTACAACTATCACTATTAACTCTTGCTCTTAGAAAATTTTACTTCTTGTCTGAAATATGAACCCATGTATTAATACTAATTTTCTTCATGTGAGGTAGCTGAGGTGCATTGATCAAATTCTAGTGAAAATATAGATTAGGTATTAGGTTAACCAGTGTGTAGGCCAGTTAACTTCTCTTAGTTCTATAACAAGTTTATGTATGAATATTAGCAAGATCCTTCAGAAGGTGTTTTATTGGTCAAGAATGAACACAGTAATATAAGTCTGCATAAATCTGTTCACTATTGAAACCAGCCATGAGGCAAAGCACATGCCCGTAGGACATAAATTAAGAGCAAAACCTTCTACCGATCCCCTAATAGCAGAGAAAATTTGATATGTTTATCAATGCCTGTTTTCACATATCATGAACAAAAATCATCTGCCTGTTTCTAATAAGATACTTCAAATTATTTTCTACTGTTTTTGACTCAGTTTTTCAAAATGGCTTTTGTAGATTAAAGATTAACAATCTTCCCAGAATTAGCAGTAAAAATACACAAAACTGAATTCCATTTCTATGTATGTTTCGTTCCGTAACAGTGTCTCTTCTTGCCACATGGCTATAGCTTTTTATTTCTCTTACATGAAAAACTCTCCAAAAACAGAATGATTTTTTTTCCCTCTGAACAAGCTCTGTTTTAAAGGTATTTCCCTGTATCTTTTTGGCAAAAAAGTTTTCTTGGGATGTGAGCTTGCTGCATTTCCATGTGTGGCCCAGAGGCCTCATACAGTCTCAGCTGGATAGGTCTCTTGGAAAGAGAAATAGCTAACATATCACATTTTATGATGAGGCTGCCAGATTGTTGTTCCCCTTTATACACCTCCTAGTCGTTCTGCACGAGGGACTCCCTAGGGTGAATGCGAGACATAAATGAGGTGTTGAGGGGAATAATAATTTTGCACAAGGTGAAAGGATAAAGGAAAAGTGAAAAACATTCCTGCCTAGCCACAGGATAAGTCATATTAATTAATCTGCGTATGACACAACTCCACAAGTGGAAATGAAATTTATGAAAAGAGAACCATAAAATGGATACACCTCATAGATAAATATCACTTGAATGCTACACTTCACAGCTTTTCCATATTGTATAAAATTACTTCATTATTCATGACCTTATTAAAACACATTATAGATACACTTGGATATGAATTCTAAATACTTAATCTCAGTAAGCTCTGTGCATTTAAAAATATAATGAAAAAATCCATTTCTACCATTTTAGATTTAGACATTTGCTTTACAGTGACAAATTATGAAAGGAAATAGTCTCCTATGGTTCATTTGGTAAAATACCTATGAGTCAAGTCTAGTCCACAGTAAAGAGGCAGTGCAATGCATAGTGTAAAATCACGAACACACATTTGACTTAGAATGTATCCTTAAGTATTTTCTGCATGTTCTACCTCCTGAAGTTTGCTTGGCTTAGGATACTAAAAAAATTTTATATTTATAAATATATAATATTACAACTAATGGCCAGGAAAGTTAAGCCAGCCATGAAAAGATATACGTGCTAGTATGGAACTACTTTTAGTATTAAATACATAATATAGATAACCCATAAGTGAATAAAGAAGAGATGATAGGCTATTAAAAATGTCTCCATTTTGTTAAAATACTTCTATAAAAGCATAAACTAAATATAATTTTAAACAAATGATGAAATAAGAATGTTTGCAGTTTGACTATATGGAATCAAGGCATGACTTTTCTTCTTTAATTTTGTTCTATTTGATTAGATTGAATAAATATATAACTATAGACAGATAATTATTATTGTAGGCAAATAATAGTACTGATGTTTTAGGATTTTTTACAACTAGAATGAAGATATTCACACTAAAGAGGCAATTTTTTCTTCCTATTTAAAATTTTTAAAATTTCATTCCAGACTCTGCAATAAAATTTTAAAAATTTTATTGCAGACTCTGCAATACAAATTAAGGGTACAAATGTTTTGGTTACATAAATTGCTTCTGTACCGTTTGAGTCAAAGTTGAGTGTGCCTGTCAGCCAGATGGTGTGCACTGTATCCACTAGGTGTGAATTTACCATCCCCTCCACCCCCCTCCCCCTGCTTGATTTCTGGTGAGTGTTATTTCCATATGTGCACATAAGTGTTGATCAATTATTTCCAATTTAATAGTGAGTACATGTGGTGTTTGTTTTTCCACTCTTGTGATATTTCACTTTGAAAAATGGTCTCCAGTTCCATCCAGGTTAATACAAGAGGTATTAGTTCACCATTTTTTATGGCTGAGTAATACTCCATGGCATACAAATACCACATTTTATTAATCCACCTATGTATTGATGGGCACTTGGGTTGTTTCCACATCTTTGCAATTATGAATTGTGCTGCTATAAACATTTGAGTGCAGGTGTCTTTTTTATACAATGCCTTTTTTCCCTTCGGGTAAATATTCAATAGTGGGATTGCTGGATCAAATGGTAGGTCCACTTTTAGTTCTTTGAGGTATCTCCATACTCCTTTCCATAGAGGTTGTACTAGTTTGCAGTCCCACCAACAGTGTATGAGTGCTCCTATCTCTCCCCATGCATGCCAACATTTGTTATTTTGGGACTTTTTGATAAAAGGCATTCTTGCTGGAGTTAAGTGACATCTCATTGTGGCTTTGATTTGCCTTTCCCTGATGATTAGAGATGTTGAGCATTTTTTTCATGTTTTTTGGCCATTAGTCTATCATCTTTTGAAAAGTTTCTATTCATGTGTTTTGCCCACTTTTTAAGGGAGTTGTTTGATTTTTTTCCTTGCTGATTTGGTTGAGTTCTTTGCATTAATAGATTCTGGTTATTTGCCTTATATTGGATGTGTAGCATGCAAATATTTTCTGGGTAAATACTCAATAGTGGGATTGCTGGATCAAATGGTAGGTCCACTTTTAGTTCTTTGAGGTATCTCCATACTCCTTTCCATAGAGGTTGTACTAGTTTGCAGTCCCACCAACAGTGTATGGGTGCTCCTATCTCTCCCCATCCATGCCAATTTGCTTTAATGATTATTTCCTTGGCTGTGCAGAAGTTTTTTTTTTTAATTTGATCAGGTGCCATTTATTTATTTTTGTTGTTGCTGTGATAGCTGTGATAGCTTCTTCATAAATTCTTCATAAATTCTAGGCCAATGTCTATAAGAGTTTTTCTAACATTTTCTTCTAGAATTCTTATAGTTTCATGCCTTAGGTTTAAGTCTGTTATGCTTCGTGAGTTAATTTTTTGAGTGGTGAAAGATACAGATCTTGTTTCAGTCTTCTACAATGTGGGTATCCATTTCTCTCAGCACCATTTATTGTTTTTTTTATTATTATTTCAGCATATTATGGGGGTACAAGTATTTAGGTTACATATATTGCCTTTGCCCCACCTGAGTCAGAGCTTCAAGTGTGTCTATCCCCCAGACGGTGTGCACCGCACCCATTAGGTGTGAATATACCCATCCCCACTTCCCCCTCCCATCTGCCCGACACCCGATGAATGTTGCTATCATGTGTGTACCTAAGTGTTGACCAGTTAATACCAATTTGATGGTGAGTACATGTGGTGCTTGTTTTTCCATTCTTGTGATACTTCACTTAGTAAAATGGGCTCCAGCTCTATCCAGGATAATACAAGAGGCCAGCACCATTTATTGAATAGGGATTCTTTTCCCTAATTTAAGTTTTTTTGAGTATACAGTGCTGTAGTGTTACCTTTCTTGGTTTTTAAAGATGTTTTCACAAATGTCTGTGAGAAAACTAGTAGGTTATAAACAATGTGGAGTCAAGTTTTAAATGGACTTTGTTTATGTGTGTTTTTCTAGAAATACTTGAGCATGAGCATTTACTGAAAAGCTCAATGCTCCTTTAAGAAATGTGTTTTTTTCTATTAATATATTCTCCTTAAAATATTGTATATAAATAATTTTATCCACAAACTAGAGTTCTATTTCTTTAAGATATGCCTATATCAGCATTGTTTCTCATGTGTGATGAAAGGAGTAATCACTACAGTATAATAATTATCTTTTTTTTTCCGAAGGAGTAATTAGGAATGCAACCCTGAATAAGTAATGGTGTGTAAATTACTGCTAGCATCCCAAAGATCCAGTAGCTCACACATTCTTCTTTTCAAAAGTTTTTCCTTTGATTATTATGCCTTATTTATGTTATCAAATATAGGATTCATCTTTTTTTTATAGCTGATGCTGCCTCTTTTGGAGTAAAGTAATTGAAGTTTACTTACTAGGGGAAAAATAATTCAAAGAATTTAAAACATATTCTCCCTTTAGAAAAAATTCAAACTTTTCTTTACATAAATATGAAAAGGTATTAACATGTATAACCCTTGTGAATTTAATGAAAAACTTTCCTATAAGATAATTATTACACCCCCTGCTCATAAAAAAAAAAAGATAATTATTACAAATACGGTTGGAGAGGATATTCTGTGTTTTAGGGATATATTTTTTAAAGATTTATTTAATTTTGAATAGGTAATTCATACATATTAATATCATGTTCAAAAAGATCACAAGTATATATACTAAGTGAATATTTGTATTTATCTCCTTCTCCAGCACCTTCATGACTATTTCTTGTATATCTTTTTAGGGTTAATTTATTCATATACAAGATTATGTGACTGTAATTGTGTGTATCCATATTCATAGCTATGCTTATATTTACATGCAAATATCCATATCTTTATCCAGTAGTGATTGTGTACAACACATGTTAATTGTGCACTTTGCTGTTTCACTTGGCATTATATTAATATGTATTGCACTGTCTCATTCTTTTTAACCATTGCATATTATTCCCTTGTATGTAATTGTTTGAACATATACAAATTTTTCAAATAATTTGGTAAGCCAGTCCCCTATCTTGTTGAACATATATTTGTTTTTTAATCTTTTACTATTATGATCACTAAAATAAGTATCATCATACCTATGTTACTTCACAAATGGCCAGTATGTCTGCAGGATACATTTCTAGAATTAGTATTGTTGAGTCAAAGATTATGTGAATCATAAATTATGACAGATATTTCCAAATTGCTATCCATAGAAATTGCGCCATTAACACGCCAGCCGGCAATGGATACAAGTGTCTATTACTCCTCACATTCACAAAGAATGTTTTATGTTGTAAGTACTGTATATCTCCAGTCAGAAATCTGCCTAATTAAATATGTCTATTAATATAATATTTGGCATCTTGTGAAATACATTTCTTTTCTTATTGACAATATCAAATATCCTGCATTCTTGGAGTCATCCTAGGAAGAAACAATCAAGCACAACTTGCTATTAAAACTGCTGATGAACAGTATAAGATTTCAAACACTTTTGCCTTCTTTATAATAAAACAATGGAAGAGGGCATTATCATAATTGCTACTAATAAACATTTGTTAAGCGCTAACAATATATGAAGCACCATAGAGAGAACACAGAATTGGACATGTTCTGAGTGCACTTAAACCTCAATTTAAAAGCTGTGTAGGGAGAATAGTCACAAGAACCAGCCTTCAGTTTTCCCTGTGGACAAACAAGCCTGCTGCTTGTTAACTCTCCCCAAGCAAAGTTAATGACTCAGTCTTCCATATTTCCATAGTGCTTTGTTTACCTTTTACTTCTTACTGTGTATTATGCTTATCCACTGGCCTCTCAGCAACCGCTCTGGACTGTGAGACCTTGAGGTTAGGAACTCAAATTTTTGTACATTTATGATAGTATAACACTTGCTGCATAGTAAGTGTATAACTATTGTTTGTCTTGTGAATACACAGATGCTGAGCAACGTCTCTTTTTATCCTCACAGTAAACCTATGATGTAGATAATATTATTATTGCTCCTTTATAGAGGAGCGAACTGGCATATATAAGACCGCTTGCTCCAGGTCACACAGTTGCAGAGGCAGGATTCAAGTCCTAAGACTTTCTAACACCAAAGTCACGCTTTAGAAGAAAGGCAAGACACTGCCTCTTCGGAACAAATGAACTAATAAAGCCATGTCTCGGGCACAATCTAGATGAGGATCACTGAGTGGCTCTTCATCTTAGTCCTGAAAAGTAACTGATACTTGGTTCCAGATCTTTCCTTTATAAAGCTGTCTATTGCACTATTTCTGGGGGTTCTATTCCATGAAGGATCCTAGAGAGGGTCAGTTTCCCCAGCCATCTCAGTTCTTGCTGTCACCAAAAATTCATCTTCTACACACTAAAAGTTTTTCTACTAGTCACTAAAAGAAAGAACACAGAAGTAAAATTTGTAATAACAAAATGAGAACATTACAAAGTTTCTGGAACACTTAAAAGTTGTGATTTTTGAAAATGTATCTAGATATCTCAGTTTCTTCTATTCTCTAAGACTAACTCATGCCTACTTTCTTCTTTCCAGCAGAAAGAGCTGGTTAGAGTCAAGACGGAAAACAGTTTCGAAGTGGCGAGGCATCCAAATACTAACGTTAAGGAGTGGCTCAAGGGACACCATAGAGCTAGTTCATCTCCACTTATCCCAAATGTGATCTAATTAAGATTATTTTCAGAAATGTCTTTATAGTTCTCAAGTCCCAGGTGGACTTGTAATTAGTTATCTCCGCTGTCACAGTCTCTACATTATAAGTTAACACTGGGTCCTTCCATTGTTTTTTCCTTTTGAATTTTTTTTTTTTTTTTGATTCCTGGGGAATATGTACACCTGGGGCCAAGATGTGTGAGGGCATCTAGAGCAGAATCACTTCATCTGTCCACCCTTCAGTTCTTCTCTTTCCTACTCTGATCCATGTCCCACTAGACTGTGCTATTTGGGACAGAAGGACCTTGGATTAACTGGAAGGTGGAGAGGCAATTTTTCTTACACTAAAATTAGCAGATTTCCCATAGCTTCAATAAGCTGAATTGAAGCATTTTGTTCACCAAATATAAGTAGAGTTATGGGTATATTAATAAAGTCAGAAAGGTGCAAGGTGTTCATGGGGACCAGATGTTTTCCTTTTGGGCAGACTTAAAGATATTTATTTTAAAGTGGAGGAAAATATAGCTTGAATATTGTTTTAAAATGATTTATGAACTCAAATTTAAAATTTAGAAAAATAAAATGGGATACCAATGAGAAGCAGAATAGTGTAGATTTATTCCTTCATTAACTCAACGTGAACTTTTTGAACACCTACAGTGTACCCAGCAGTTTAGTGGAGATCTAGCAGTAAACAAATCAGACAAAAATCCCTGCCTTCTTGGAGTTTATTTTCTCGTGGATGGAAGAAGATCTAAGATAGAAAGTAAATGGACTGGATTCTATTCCTAACTTCAAAACTGCCTATCTATTTGAAATTTAGTCAAAGCACTTAACCTATGTCTTTAACTTCATTTTCAAACCTTGGATTTATCCTACTTACCTTCCACAGTTTTTCTCTTTTTACAAAAAGCAATTGTGAAAGCAATATACAAAGTCTGTCAAGCTATGCCAAAGTAACAAAATGATACTTATAGGTCTGAAAATCATCTCTCTGAGGTATCTGAATCAACTATTGATTCTGAATTCTTACATGTATTGGTTATCCATATTAACAGAACTAGATCAAAATGTCCACTTGAGTGACCATCAGCATAACTAAAAAGTCACATCAACTGTGCAGTGTGCACTGCTCCCCTCTTCCCATAAAAGTGTGACACGGCCACAGGTGAACTAGACCAGAACATTACAGTTAAAGAAAACCTTGAATAAATTCTATGGACCAAGAAAGCTTAAAAAATATTTATGACCCAAAGAAATCAGATGGTTTTCATTACTGTTTTAAAATTCACACTCAATACATGAAACCTTAGTCAAGAAGAATTCTGGTGAACTATTTTTCTTTATTTGATTTTTATGAACTCATAAACATGAGATGCATTCCATCTAAGTCCAATGCTGATTAATTTCCTTTATTTCTCAGTGAAATATCTTTGCCCTTTGGAGAAAAGATAGTTTATTAGATCTCTTTCTCCTCCCTCTTTCTGTCTAGAACTACTAAAGTAGACATTCTTGGACTCTTCTGTTGTTTATCTTTTGAACATTATTGTCTTATCATAGAAGATTTTTTCTTCACTGCAATGAATTTCAATTTTAACTGTATCCATTTTATAAAAAAACACCATTGAATTAAAAAAAAATCCCATCAGTGCTAATGTGTGAGTAATGATGCATTTCTTACATAATAGCACAGACCAAAATGAAAAAAAAAATTATAAGACTAAATATCTGGATTGTAATTGAGAAAAGAAGTCTTATTTTGAGATCGAGTCCCAAATTCTGCCAGTAATTAGTTATGCGTCCTTGGGAGAGTCTCTTAATAATTCTAGGCTCATTTTCCTCAACATTTAAATGAGGGGTTAGGATTAGTTTGTCTTTAAGATCTTTTCTTCCTGTGTCAATGAGTCTATGAATCTAATTGTTTTTTACAAGAGGTAGATTTCAATGTGCTATGTAATAACGTCATTAATGTGATTAGATGGATCATTAATTTTTACTTACATTAATATTAAGTCCTCTAATAAAAATTGACTTTTGCAAAATTAGAATACAGTTTTCAGTGACTTTGTAGCATGACTAAGAGATGTAAGTAAGCTATAAGGAGCATGCTAGTCATTTAGAAGAAATGGTCTTCCAGTTGGAAGACATGGGTGAGTTACGCTATTGGGTTGCTGTAGTTGATTGCATATGTAGTGTGCATGGAAGTTAATTCTTCAGGGCTTTCAGACCTGCTGATCTACATGAAATTTTTGCTATTTTAAAAGGCTTAAGGAAAATATCAAACTTGAAGGTTAAAATCAATCAAAGGTCATTAGTATATACTGGAGGCACAGAGCTAACACAGTGGCCCATTGCCTTCCCTTTTGTAGTGAGGTATCCTTTTCATTTTTCTGCTACCCAAGTTCCTCTAGGCTCCTGCCTGCTCCTTCCTCTTGCTGTGCCTCACCTGTTCCTTTCAGGATCCCTCATTCTTCTCTCTCTGCCTCGTTAACTGTGTTCTTGTTTTTTACATTCTTACTTGCCTTCTTACACTCCTCTTTTCGATTTTGATGTCTTTCTGTTACCATGTATCACTTCACTCTTGTTCTCTTTCTCTTCCACTTCCTACCCTGGGTTAGTTTTCACCTCCATTGCTATGGTATCCCATAGTTGAGTCCCCATTTCTGTTTATGACCTTTTTCATTCCTCTTCTGTCTTCTCTTTTGACCTGTACTACACCAACTCATTCATTCCAACCTGTGATAATCATTACCTTTACTTATTTCTCCTCTTATTCATAAATATTTATTGCACGTCTATAATGTGTCATCAGGTGTTTCTGTCTCTCTCCATGGGGAGGAAATATTAGAGAACAAAAGAGATAGTTTAGGAGGGAAGAAGAAAAAAAAATTATCATATCCCTTTCTAGAAGTAGAAATCTTTCATCTACTTATTCATTCCATGAAAAAGCAACTAACTGCCATTGCTAATATTGCTGTACTTAGACATGCCTGGCAAAGCAAGGCAAGACTACTGTACACATGTATATGTAACAAAAGAACCATATTTATATCTACATGTGTACATAAGTCTATATGCCACATACATGGGAATAAAATCTATGTATTCTGTTCAGGGTTGCCACTAAATTTATTTAAAGTTGTGAGTAGGTTCCTATGTTAAATGAGCATAAAACTATAAATATATGCATACACGTATGCAGAGTTGAATGTTAAAACTAATGAAAATTTACAACAAAGTTAATTTGGCAAATAGTTAATGAAGTACATTAACAGTATCGTACTAAACAGTAATTAGGCAAAAACAGTAAGCCATTCATGTAATGAAAATAATTAGCCTTTCTTTTCCTAGCCAAATTTGTCAATAAACTCTTGCTGTCTCAACTTGACTAGAAACAAAAAAAGGCTTATTTTCAATATGGCAACAAACTAGCTTAATTAGCTTATGATATTAATGTGTTTGTAAAGGGAGAGGGAAGGTGAGAGGGGTCTTGGAGTATAGGACACACAAAAGACAAATAGTTTTATTAATCACAAAGATAATGAAATGAGGTCCATGGGTTGTCATGGAATGGCAGTGTAGACTGGGACAGTCCACAGAGATCTATTCCCACCTTTCCTAAAAGTCCTAAAATTTGTGATTTAATTCTTTGAAAGTACCGTTCCTGTATCTTTGGCCAGCCACAGAGGGCTGAGTTCAAGTACAGGGAGGGAAGTCAGGCAGCCCGGTGCCAGTCCAGTGAAAGCAAACTCTATACACTGAAGGTTAATATGACATTTAACTTAAGGTAAATCATGATCATAGACTTTTGAATTCAAATGTAGTCAATCAGTGAGGAGAGTACTCTGCACAGGGGTAGGGCTGAAAAATAATAATAATAAAATATAAACGATACTAGAAGACAAGTTCAAGACTTGGTAGCATAGAGATAATACTTCATGATGCTTCAGGTGAAACAAATACTCTCAACCTAATATGTTTTTCAGAGAACTCTTCATCATTTGGGTTAAGTTGCTTAAAACACTGTGTATCTGAGAAATGGATCTGAAAGTTTAAAGGAAAAAATGGCTCTTGGAGTTGTCTTTCCTTAAGTTCTGAGTAAATAAAATACATCTGAATAAATAAAATCAAGGAGCAAGTTTAAAAAACAAAGGGACTCTTCTATTTTGGTTAGCAGAAAATGTACTTTTTAAATTGTCTCTCTAAAGGGATATGTTTTGTACTAATTCACTATCGACTCTCTCTGCTGAGATGAAAAACATAATTATTTCATTCTTTTCCCCACTGGTGGGATATCAGTAAATTACCTTATATTTGGTTTCAAATAGCTTCTTTATTTAGAATGGAAACTAATCTTTACAACTTTTTTTCTTCTTCTTCTATTTTCCTAAGTAAAATGAAAGCCACGTGGCCAATTCATAATCTTAGAGTGGAAAAGGCTTTTCACTGCATGCTGCCATTGGCAAAAACCACAAAGCACACATAAATATGAGAGTTGAGATGGAAAAGAATCACTGTAAACAAAATTTAAAATAAGTATCTAATTTTAAATAAATTGGAATCAACAAAATCACTAATAGAAAAAATAATTTTTAAAAAAGATGTCACGGGACATGATTACATCAAGGAGTTGAAACAAATCTAAGCTATTGGGGAAAGAGAAAAGAAGGAGCTATCCATGAGGAAAGAAAGGAACTAGGAAGGAGGCCAGCCATTGGGAACAAGGATGCCAATGCCAGACCATGGTTGTTGTGGGAGTGAATGTTTTTCAAACTTCTCTTCATTGTTCATTCAGAAACAGAGACTCATTTATTGGGCCATGTTTAATGGGCCACACATGGCTGTGTGAAGAAAACCTAGGGACAGATTGTCATAGTGTATTGTCAGGTTCATAAAATAATTCTGGAGGACTTCAGTTTAATTTCATAGGGCCACATTTTTATCCTTCTGAAGAGAAGTGATGTCATGGCCTGGATCAGTACAAAAAATAACAAAGCCACATCCTGCTGGTGGGTGCTTACTTAGTGGTATTTATTTTCTCACCCTGATTAAGGTTGAGGGCTTCTAATTCTTCCTAAAAGAGAGGAAAAACACGACTTGCTAAGTGTCCGCTTAGTTCATGGCTTTAACTAAATGAATGCCATGATATTTTGCCATTGGACATGTAACCCTATGTTAGCATGCCATTTATGATGTGTCCGGCTGATAGGCAGGCTTTTACAGAGGCCCAGAGCTACAGTTCTCTTCAATCTTTTCATTTTCGTTGTGAGGACTGGAACTACTTCTGAATTTATATCTGTTTTACTAAACCAATTTACTGAGTCATTTAACAACATATATAACAAATGTCCTCTGAATGTAGATCATTACAGTAGACATGAAGAGACATTAAAAGTAGATAGAAGACATGTACAAAGTTTACAGAGAAGCAGAACAGAAAAACTTCACAGGAAAAAAAAAACCCAGCAACACAAAAAATAGAATAACTGTGAATCCATGCAATAAAAAAATATTCATTGTCTATCATGGTCCAGATACTGTTAACAACTGCAGATACAAACGTAGCCAAAATAGACTCTGATTCTATCCTATGTATTTAGACAGGATTAATAAATCCCCAGACAACAAATACAAGTATGAATCATCAACAAAAGTTATTTCCATTCCAGGATATATTAGGAGGAGGGATAAATATTAAACACAAAAATAACTTCTGTAGGATGCCTTGGTCTTAAGTAAACATATTCTTAATTAATGTTGAAAGGTAGGACCTGGCTTCGGATAGTAATGAGCCTTTACCAATAAACAGAACTTGAAACATCATGAAATTATTAACAGAATTTTGTGATGTGCACATCCCTCTTTGTGGGAATGGCAAAAATTTTCCACCCACAGGAGCATTTAAACTAGTCAAAGAGACACAAGTGGATGCTGTCATCTTGACCAAAAACAAAAATCTTTGCTAGTGATTTCTTTGCTATATTTTATGATGGCATAATTTAGTATTATAGAAATTAAATATGGCCATTTCCTAATACTTTGTTCTTTTCTAGGAAGTTGGAAATTGATTTTTAAATCATTTATCTTAGCAGTTTCCTTGGTATAGTGAACAGGTCTATCATTTATAGCATTAGCTTTTCTAGATACATCAGATTATATTTGGTAGTATAATCTGGCTGAAGTATCTGGGGCTCCGAAATGCAGCTGAGTTCTAGTATGAGACTAATACATTTTCCAAGAGAGTTGAAAACAGGAATGTCCCTGAAATAGATGGCTCTCCCACATATAATGGCCTTCTGACACTCTTATCATATTCTTTTTCCCTCTATATAATATTCTAAAATTCCTATCTTAGCCTTTAAATATTACCCTAAACTCTCAAACCTGGTAAATTGTATCCCTGTAGAAATTTCATTCAGTTTCTTAAGAACTGGGATATAAGTCATCTAAGCTTCAAATATATCTTACTTTTATGAAAATATATACTTTCACCAAAGTTCATTTACAGATGGTTTGTGGTGAAGTAACATGAGGAAATAAACTTAGATTATTTATGTTTTTCCTAATAATATGCCCTGAAAATAGCTAATAATAATAACATATACAATTATTATTATATTAATATTATATTATAAAATAATTTTTATTATAAATATTCTTTGAATTCACATATATAAAGATGAATATGCCATGTAAACATTGTCTTTTTTTGAAAGCAGCTGGCAATTATTTTTCTGTTTCACTCATGTTGAAAATATTTTAAATTCTCCCAAAGGGATTCTTGTAGAAATGAAATATTTTGTAGTGTGCTATGTATATATAATACAGAATAGAACATATATTTAAAATCATTTTTGGAAATAAATTATTGTGATCATTATTTATCAGTCTTCCAAGCAAGGATTGATCTTTTAAAGAACTTTGGCTTCTAATATGGTGAAATGACTTCCTCAAAGTCTGAAATAGAGTGTCACTTGTTTCCTAAAATCCCTCATAGACATTCAAAATAAAATACTATATGGTTTAAGATATAAAATTCTATTACTTTTATCAAATCATTCACACTTTGACAACAGAGCTTGTTTTTGCAATTGAGAATTATGTATTTCTAGGTTAATTGTTTTGAAAAATATATGGAAGTTTTCAATACTATATGACAAGTTTAACATCATAAATTAGAATATTTCTTATTCTATGTTGACATACAGAAATTGCAGCCTATCATGTATAGCCTACTATTACATTTTATTCTTACTACATTGATGCCAGTCATGATATTAAAACTGCATTCTTCAAGGCTGATATTCTTACTTCCTTACTTAGGCACAAAGAAAGACTTATATGTGGAATACTAAATGGCTGTAAAAATAGTACCCTAGTATGTCAAAGTTTCCAGTATCTTCTGGTCTGAATTAGTCATCCATTTAATTAGCAAACATTTTTTCACACTTACTATGTGCAAAGTTCAGTATCATTGCACCTGGAAGGATTTTTGTGACAAATCCTATGGAACAACATGCTCTGGAAGCTGGAAATTGCCATACAATGGAAGTTATGGTTGTAGAGCTGAAATTTTTCTCATAGAATCCTGATACATGTTGTGGAAAAAAACATGAAATTTTGGTATCACGAAACATAATCGAAGTCCTAGTTGTTTTGCTTTTCAGACGCAAAATCTTGGCAAATCACTTAATCTGTTTGAGACTCAGTTTTTTAATCTGCAAAGTTTGCTTCACAGAGGAATACTTATATTTAAATGAGAAAATGTTTGTGAAAATGCTTTGTAAACCCTGAGGTAGTTTATAAATGTTCATTATTCTTATAAAACTTGGTTCCTGCCTTAAAGAGGTGGGATATCTAACAGAAGACGGGGGGAAAAAACTCTTTATATTGCACTAAAACATCTTTCTTAAAAGTATTCAATTATATTTACATAGGATATTTTATATAATGAGAAATTAATCTACATGTTGAATGTAATGTAAAGGACAGATCTGAATATAGATTCCTCTTTCAGGGTGACATCAATACCTTTGATTCTGGGATGTATTTGTGACATAAAAGAACTGGTGATAGCTTTCATAAGGATACAGAGAAAATAAAGCACTATAAAAGCAGGATTTCAACAGCAAACATCCAGAAATATTTTAATTAAATTCTTATTCAATAATATTTTTGATATATGAATTTAAACTAGGCATCAAAATCCCAGTAACCATAAGAACAAGGAAGTTCTAAGAGCTCTAATCTTGTTAGGGAATGACAATGGCTGGTTTCTCAGGCTACATGTTAGTAGGTGGATTTGAAAGTGCTGTGCTTTTCTTCCATTCATTCTTTTTATTTTTCATTATCTTTTATGCCTCATAACACAGAACACTGGTTATTCTTTCCAGGAAATTTTTATAATTGGATTTTTAAGTATCCAGTGTGCAAAAAATAAAAAAGAAGGAAAGAAAATGCTCAGAAAAGTTTTAATAAGTTTCTCATTTTAAAAGGAAAATCCAATGTTTAAAAGCCCAATCAGTGATATAATAATGTATTAATAGTTCCTATACTTCATTTCATGTCATTGCATGGATATTAGGCAGTGACACTTTGAAGTTTTACCCATCAGCCCATTGCATCTGGGGGGCATTTCTCCTGGGGTTCTTCTCCAAGCTCACACTGAAGCCCAATTAAAGTCAGTGGGAGCTAGGCACCCAGAGGGCAAGAGAGGCAGAAACTTGGAGAAAATGTCCATTACCAATGTGATTTACACAAGGTCACAGAATAGTTTGGTCTCTAAAAGCATGCCAGTTGGGGGAAGGCTTGGCTGGAAATCTTACTGCCTGCCTGTCTCCAGGGACTCTGGAGGGCACAGGGCCTTTTAAAATAGCCATTTCAGAAAGATCATCTTTTTTCATTTTCCCCATGTGTTCTCCTCTGGTTCAACATTACAGGATTAGCTGGGGGCTGCCAAAATGACAGCCCCTGAATGAGCTGGTGCCAGATCTACGCAGAGTCTAGGTAATTGGATCTGCTGGGTTAACTAAAGCAGCTGGCCTAAATGAAGGCTTGAGGACTTCAATCAGATTCTGTTTTAATTCTCCAGATAATTAGATAGCCTATGTTAGTTGTAAAAATAGCATTCGTCAGCTATCTCTCTTTCCTTTGTCTTCCTTCTATAATTTTTCTATTAGAAATCTATCCCATATAGCAAAAGAAATGCAAATTGTTCTACTAATGTGGTCCTCAGCAAGATCTCCCCAATGGCTGGACAGTACCTTACAGAGCAAGAAGCCAAAGGAAGGACTTACACCATGAACTATTTAAAAGTAACCAAATTCACGAAATGACTAACATAACATTATTCCTCTCATAAGACATTTTTGAATAATTTGTGTTAGAACTTTAGCCTGTTCTTTATGGAAATACACATTTATGCAAATATAAATCATTTAAATATATGGAACTATATTATGTTGATAAACAAGATTTACAATGCCTCTTATGTTTATGATGTATTTTCATGTAACACAACCCTTTAATGAAAGGGTTCAAGAAGCCTATTGACATTTACTTTTCTTCTTACCATGTATTTATTAAGCCCGAATATAGCATTCACATTAACATCAAACACAGGTAAAATATGAAATTGCTGGTGAGGAATGATGACATATTTTAGTACTTTGATGGTGGTGCCAACATTTCATTTAGGGTATTTATATATGTCATCTAAAAAGGACAATAAATTTCAGTGAAGGCTCAATATATTACAAGACTTTTCATCAACACACTCCACAGGGTAGGCTAAAACCACAGAGGGGAGGAAGAAATACTGCTGAATAATCAATCTTTGAAAGCATTCAATGTTATTAAAAAAGCTACATTTAAAATATCCATAAGTCTAAAAAATGAATGTGTCTGAAGTAGTGTGATGCATGTGTGTAAATATGAGTTATACAAAACATTTACCTTTCCTTCTATTTTTCAGTATTGAGATTATTAGGTAAACACAATTATTTTTTAAAAACACAATGGGATATTAGTGATGCTGAGGCTTTAACACAAACTCTACCCCTAGAGGGTAGAAAAATCTCTTTGTGTGAAGCTTTTGTTCGTTTCCAGCTACTGCACTTAGAAAATTTCCCACGTAGCTCAAACACATAACAAGGCAAACAGACATACTTTTCAGCTTTAGGAATGGGTGAGTTGGATTAAACAAATTCATTACTATTATATGCTACTGAAGGTTGCAATGAAGTTTGCCTGCACTGCTCCTATCCTAAGTTTGAACTGACTTTATATGTCTAGTATTTCTGCATGATAGACAAGTATTGACATGAATCTATAAAAAACACTATGCCCATCCTGTGTTAAGTGAGCAACAGCAATGAGAAGAAAAGGGACATGCAGCTTTTTCTGAGGGGGTGGAGTTGCACTGCTGTCTGCTACAACTGGGAGTACCATATTTTAAAATAAAGGGACAGAGGCCCATGGTTTTGAGCCCTCTATCCTTTGGAAGAAATCATTATATTCACTATAAAAGATGATCCATGCTATTTCTTAAGCTTTGTTCTCTGTACTTAAAAATGTATCATATTGAAAGAAGTTTCCTAGCATACCATACATAGTAAAAGAAGACCTCCTGATTCTCTGCCAGAGCTCTTCTTTTTCACTTTCGCTTGTTGTGGGAATAAAGTCAGAAAAATTGATAGAATTTTCTATCTTCTACTGCCAAAAAGGAGACCTTTTCCCCAAATCGATGCCATCAAAGCTGTTGTAGTCTTTTCCTCCAGGCTTTATTCAGTAACACCAAGGTATGTGCACTCCAGCATTTGAAATTCTTTCTAGTGTATATGAAGCACCAAAGGAAACCATTCTATAAAATTCATTTTGGGCAAATGAGCTTTAAAACACTCTCAGCAGAATATCACTAAAGAGGAATTTGGCAAAGTGATGACCTATATATTTTTGGTTTCCTTTTATAAGTCTCTTTCTCTCTCTCTCTCTCTCTCTCTCCACACACACACACACACACACACACACACACACACACACACACACACACCCCACAGCTCTCTCTCCCAATGATGGGCATGACTTTGAATAATCTATACGTTGTTAACTTTTAATGGTCTTTTTTATTTCCATATAGGTGTGAAGTACCTGCTGAGTGACAATACTCTTTTGATTTGCAGAGAGAATTTTCCATCTTGAAGTGGAGAGGAAGGTATATAAACCCGCTCAGTATGTACGCACTATTTACAAATGGGACATATTGTTCCCAAAATCTTAGGGAAGAAATCATTTGTCATCAAACTGAAAACCATACATACAGCATCTCCACTCCTCTCCTGAAGTATATTATTCTATTCTATCCAAGGGACTATTTTAGGATCCACATGAAGTTTAACCTTTGAAAGAATAAACTTAAAAGTTGATAAAGTAAATATCTATTAGGCAGAGCATCCAAATCCCTCCCCAAGTGGCAGGGAAAATCCTAATATTTTGCAAATTAGTTTCCACGATATCTGTTATGAAGCCGGCTGCATCCCTAGAGGTACACTTGGGGGTTATCTCAAACTTATGACACCAAACACATCATTCCTCAGTTGGCTTGTGGTTCAGTGTGTCTTAGAGATACTAAATCCCAGGAACCTCGGATAGAGCATGAGTCATAGAACTCCACACTGCAGATATTTTACAACTCTCCATTACTTTGTTTTGGACTTTGCAGAGGCAGTAAAGTCTAAGAAATTTTTTTTTACCAGCACAAGTCTAAGAAATTCTGAGGGGAGATCTGAATCCTAAATTTATCTGCCAAACTTTTTGCTCTGACCCTGACTTTACTGCAGTCACTGTATTTCCCCTGTGCCATTTAAACCAATATAATCTAAGATCTCAATTTTAATGCATTTTTTTTGGTTTGTCCTTACTGTTTCCTTTATCAGTTGTGTCTGTATTTTTGCAGAGTGGTTATCTTCCAGTGTTGGCTTCTTTATACTTTATTTTGGCTTTAAGGTAGGCATTCCACTGGGTCTTCATTTTCAAACTCTCAGCAAAAGTCACACAAGAGCTAATCTCTTCAAACTCGGTAGTAGGACTCTATGATGTTTATCATACTTGCCAGACTATTGATAGGGATTAAGACACTTCAAGCTCTTAAATCACTTTAAGAAATTTGAAGAACACATTTCTCAATTCTGACTTAGTAAAAATTCACCATAGACAGATTTCTTTTTCACCCAAACAGTGATTTAATCAAGTTAATCTACTTATCCACATATAAAATAGGCACTGGAACGGCTAGAGAAATTGTGGCCTTAGGTTAATGCTTATATAAGAAATGGATAGAAATGATAAAGGCAATTGAAGTTCTTGAGGAAAAAACAGAAGTGGATAGAAATGAAATCTTTTCTGTGTTTGTATAGTATTGTTGACGTCAATGAAAGAATTACGCTAGTCATTTCATGCTCCTTAAGTATATGATTGCATTTTGCAATAGCTAAAAAATGAAAAATTTTTGAAGAAAAAAAGTTTAATAAGAATAATACTTCTCAAATTCATTATCTATTTTAAGTCTGGTTACAACCCTATGCCTTGGCAGGGCAGGGATTAATATCACCCACATATTGTGAACTTAAAAAAGTTTTGGATTTATTTAGCAAGTAAGAAGCAGAGGAGGAACTTGATCCTTAGATTTAGTGCCTTGGTTTTTAAAATTATCTTCACCAGCTTCTTATTTAATTCCACCCTCCTTTAGAAATCTGTGAAAAAAAAATTCTAGATCCCAGGTTATGGAGACTCAATGTGAGAACTCCAGAGACTTATCAAAATATAGCAAACATTTTTTTTTGGCACTTACTATGTTTGAAAATGTGACTTAACTCTGAATCAAATCTAGTTACCCACTTAGTCTAGAGACTCTACGTTCCTGAAGGGCAGACACCACTTCTTACTCATCTTTGGCTCAGAGAGTAGAGCAAAGAACTGGCACAGAGCAGGTACACAATGGATGCCTGTTGAATAAAACTACACGTGGATCTTGAGTCTGGATGAATTTCCTTCTCTCCAGTTTGTCCACATAGTGGAGCCATAAAGTTGGAATTTGTAAGGACCCATTTTCCTGTTCATAGTCCTGCAAGTCCTTAAGTGTAAAGTATTTGGTTGCCGATTTATCAGAGGATACATAAGAACAATGCATAACAGATGAAGAGCTATGACATCACTTGGTAGATTGTAGAGGAGAAACCTGCCAATTTAGGTATCCTGAAAAATACTTATGTCTCAATATGGTTTTGTTTAACCTAAATGATGTTCTTAGTAGTTTACTTCACAGATCTTCACAGACAGCTTTTCAGTGCTTACTTTTACATCACTGAGACATTTTGTTAAGCCTCATGTAGTTACACTAATATGTAGGCAAAGCTTTGAATATGTGGGAACCTAATCTCTTCAGAGTGAAAAAAGTACAGCTTCATTTGGTAATAAGTAGAATATTGGCAAACACAGCAAAAAATTCTAGTTAATCACAAATTGTAACCACTCTCTAGTTGACATGTGCCTGCTGTGTTAATTGCTTCATTACTTAATTATGCAAAAAATAATAGCATCCACAGCAAACATAGCCCATGAAGCATTATTAAAATACAAAGAAACATTCTCTAGACTCTTCAGCACAAACATAAATATTTCATAATGAGGAAGTGCTCTTATTATAATAGTAAAGAAAATTTTGCCGCTAACTTCAATTCTTCCTTTAAGTAAACCTCCATAACGCTTTTACACACCATGACCTCTGCTGTCTGTGATTATAATCATGGATCTTGCCCTGACACCCACACCAAAGAGTAATTTTTTTTTATTAGGGCATTGTTTTATATCCCTTCTCTAACACATAATTTTTATCACCATATATCTGTTAAATAAAAGAATAAATGTATAATCCAGTGAATAAATGAACAAACAAATAAACCCATCGATATAGAGAATAGCTTTGGAATTAGAGAGAGGTCCCAGGAACCACTTTATAAGACAGTAAACACAAGATACTAGCTTCTAGAGCAGGAAGGCCACAGATGTGTTTCAGCTGTTAACTTTAGGGCCCATGGTCCAGGGATTGATGTTCATATAAATGTTCCTAGCCCTAGGCAAACAAATGAATATAGTCATTTGAAATCTTCCTATTGCATGGAAAACTCTTGAAGAGTTTAAGACTCACCCAAAGAATTCAGTTTCATTACTTTTCTACTTTTTTTTTTTTTATCAAACTCAGTTATTACAATAAGGTAAAAGTAGGCACTGAAGAACTGTCTGTGAAGATCTATGAAGTAAACTATCAATAACATCATTTAGTCTAAACAAAAACATATTGAGGGATAAGTATTTTGCAGGACACTTCAATTGGCAGTGGTCAAATTGGACGATATAAAGATGGTAGGCAAGGGAAAACGTGAGGGGTTGCTTATGAATTAGTGCAAGTGTCAGATGAAAATTGATGGTAGCAGTAGGATACATTTGACAGACCTGGGGATGGACAGAATGTGGCAAGCAAGTTGAGGGAGGATTTCACCCAGTGTTCTAGATTGAGTACCTTAGTGTATGGTAGTGCCAGTTCCTGTGCTAGGGAGCATGTTGAATGGAGTAGTTTGGTGTTGGTCTACTTAGTATGAAATGTTTTTGAGACATTCAAATAGAGATGACAAGTAAGCAGTTGGTAAGATTTTCTCGTACTGTCAAACAATACTATCCAATCCTTATATAGAATTTTTGTGTTCACAGAATTTCTCACATAAACCTACATACAGAACTTTGATGTAGCAAGGCCTTATAATAAGCATTAGTATTCAATAAATATTTATTACTTGTTGAATATCTTCAAACAACTAAGGCTCAAAGAGTTTTGAAGTATGTTTCTGGCCCAAGGTTGGAATACAAGCCTAGAATTTATGGCTCCAAATTTTATTATTCTATTGATTAGATCAGTATCATACAGTTTAGAATGAAAAGATTCTACAAATGCCTATTAGATCATGGTGATGTTGGGTAGTACTTAGAACTTTTGACATTATCTTCTGACCGTATCTTTCATGTGTCTGATTAAATTTGTTTTCCTTACACTCAGTAGCTTCAAAATACATGCCAGATGCTCAGATTGAAAATCCTTGGTATTCTACCCAATTTAAAATTTAATGTAGTCTCTAAACAACATAAGATCCTGGTTCTCTCTCAGGTTTATAAATTTACTTAATCATAATGAAAAATTTGCCATATTATAAGAAGTCAGGAGTTACTACTAAGCTTTCTCATTTATATACCACAGGATGCATTCAGAGGAGCAAAACGGTTTAGAACATGTGCTACATAATTGAGTTCTCTACATTCTAATTGTGGGTTCACAGTTTGCAAATAATTTTGATAAAGTACCTAACCTTTCTTAACTCTAGTTTCCTCATCTGTAAAATGAGAAATAATAACACTCATGGGTTTTCTGGGTATAAGTCAATGAGATAATTCTGATCAATATGTGCTTAAATTTGGCCTTCATTCTTATCTGCATGGTTCAACATGGGTTGTTCTTTATTGTCACAGGAAATAGCATGATTTTTTTTCTTCCAAATGTTCATTGCTCCTTCTTGATCACCCATTAAGTGCTAGTCTTAAACTTGATTTCCTTCCCTACAAATACATTGTAGATTCAGGTTGCGCCTCTATATTGCAGTCCATGATTGAAATGTGATTTTCACTGCATTGATAAATAGCCTCTTCAAATGGACTAATCTCTTCGGACCTACCTGCCAAGTTTGCCTAAATAGAAACTTTATATCCAGTAGCACTGTTCTCCTTTAAATAGCCCTAGTGAAAGAGCAATCAGTTTTAAAAGCAGTAGGGAATAAATTGGCTATTAGTCTCTAGTGAAAGACAGACATCTTTAGCTCTACCTCGTCTGGATTCTTACTTCCTCTGAGAAGGAAAAGAGACATTCCTTTCAATACTTGAAACGGCAATAATTCGAGATTTTACATATGTGATTAACAATGAGCAATCAAGCCTGTAAATGTGCTGTTAACAGTGGAATTATTTCTCTTGTAGCCCGGCCAACAAAGGAAGAATTGCTACAGGTTTTAAAGCCTCTCCTTACGCCAAGATTGGAGGTTCACCTTAATTCAGTGGGAGAATGTGAGTCCTGGCCAGTCCAGACTCTGCCTGTCTCTTTGCAAATAGACTCTATACAGCCAATGAGGTAGATGTTGACCTGTCTAACATGGAGTCCTTTTAAGCTCAAAAGCTACCGCTAAAGGTAGCGGAGCAAGATTTTAACCCCAGCTCTTCACTGTGTGACCTGAGACAAGCTGCCTAACTTCTCCATGCCCGTTTCCTCATCTGTGGAATGGTAAATAACACCTGTGGCACTGTGAGAGTTTAGTGCATTAATTCACGTATAGTATCTATTATTTAAAGAGCAATAACTAAGTCATGGTTATTAGTATTTAGTAAAATCAAAGGAATAAAATAAAACAGACATGGTGTAGGAAATTTTGGCCAAGTATAACTTTTATTCTCATCTTGTTATGAAAAATGAAGACCACCATATATCCATGTGGTCTAGATATATTCAGAATGTTTCCCTCATTCTCCAAATAACTCCAGAGAGAGTCATTTCTTATTCTCTAAGTTGTGTACTTCACTTCTCTGAAGAAAGTAGTAACTATAATTTACAGGTTGTTGTCTCTGGCTTTAAAAATTCATTTACTTTAACTACTTTCAATTTCTTAGATGCAAGGTGTATACAAATGCAAGACAGAATTATTTATTTTCTGGAAGTGTGCCCTTGTTTCCCACTGTTCAGCATGTGTGCATATATACTGCTGAAATTACATCCTAATGATACCAAATTGTAGAATTATGAGATATTCCGTAGCATCTTTTTTGTTGAAATAGAAAATGGAGAAACTTTAATAGCAGATGCAGCAATATGAATACAATTTACTGGAATTGCTCTTCTCTAATCATATACAAACCATGTTATGTCCTGGAGAGGTTATAAAAATATATAGAAATCTATTTATCCTCCAAGGGAATTGAGGTCTTAGAGCAATGACAAGAACCTGAAATTGAGTTGGGGGCCCTGACATCATGAATTGAGATAGTATCCTAATGATTTCGGTTTGTGAAGCCACAAGATACTGAATACAGGTATAAATGGAGGACAATGCTTTCCACATAGAGTATTTATCAGTTTAGTCTTTCTTTGTTATTCTTTAGTAAGAACTTTTCAAAATGGAATTTGTACATTTGTATGAGAATTTGTAATCCTCATTTCTAGGTTAAATTGAGAACAATGAACTATTTGTACTGGATGCTCTTATAATAAGCTGATAAAATAAATTGTACATATATAAAACTACTTCTCCACGTTTTCTATTTATGGATTAAAAAAATCTATCCAATATAATACATAGTTTAAACAATACTCATTCTTTTTTATATTATACAGAATCCTAACTTTATAAAATAGTTAAATATGCTGTTTTAGAAAGCATTGCATCAAATAGAATATGCAATTTTGTTTCTCGCCAGAGGAAAACTCTATTGTTGATTTGTCTGTGTATCCTCCTAAAAGTGAAAAATGCTCATTTAAAAGCTTGCATTTTAATGTGGTCTTTTACATTTGCCTTATTTTAAGACTTTGCAAAGCAATGAGTTCCAAAAACTTTATTTTTAAAATAGGTTATTATTTTAATAACTTTAGACACTAATTTTGATTTTAAAGATCAGTGAGCTTCAAATTGAAGTTCTGTGACTATCTGAACTCGGGGCCACTTCATATAGTAAATTCATGTTTTAGGTCAGGATAAATACAATGGCATCTCAGAAAAATATTTGAATTGATAATTACAATAATGACTCAGTAGATAAAGATTGTGATAACATTATTTAAGCTTGCAAAAGCAGTATTTTTTGATACTTTATGTTTGATTTAATGCCACATGGACTAAAAGATCAAAATTTTACCTGGATAAAATTTTCAGACATTTTTCAAGATAATAGGTGTTCATTTCCTTTGCTATTTCAACAGCTTTGGAAGCAGTTGTTAGAAATACATCTAATCTCTTTTAAACTGCAGCTCCTTAAGGCTGATGTGATCACTAAACCAAAGATTTTCTAATTTACAGATTTAGTTAGCAGATGCAGTTAGCACTATTCTCATAACATTAACAGGCACATATACCTAATTTCAATTTCTTCTTCAAAAGATTGTTGTAGTCTGCTTCTGGCAAGAATAAATTTCATATTAACACAAACAACAAATGAAAATGCAAATCTTTAACTTAGATGTTTTAAAACTAGTGTGACTTATCCTAGAAAGCCATATTGTGAAAAGAATATGACTCAGTAGCCTTTAAGCAAGATACTGCAATTCTGTCACTCTTCCAACAGTTTGGGAATTCCTTAATGATACAGACAATAAAAACAAATTTTATTGGAATTATATGGATATTTTATTTTCTATGCTTTCCTAATAGTTCCTTTATCAAAATTAATAACAAGTTGTTATGAAATTAAAAGATCTGAGCTTTTTGGTATGACAGTTTCCCTATATGCCTGAAGCAATCGATCTGGTTTAATTATAGTTAGATATTTCTATAACTATAGCAATGGAAATTGACATCTCAAATTTTGAATAGTTTGAGGGGAAAAAAGGACACTTTTTTCACATTAAAGAAATGCAACAGCAACTTTGATTCTTCGAATCAACTGTGCACTAAATTTCTCTCTCGCATTTCTTTCTTTAGGATACTGCAGTGCTTTGGTCAATTCTAAAATGCTAATGAATTTGCACTGGCCAAAGAGTGACTGCCTCAATATACTGAGGTCAATAATGTTGGATCTGCAACATCATTATGAAACTGACTTGCTGATTACCTACCTACACATGATTTGATGCTGAGCACTACAAGGCAACTGGTTTACTGTCTTTTGAGAACTTATCCCTTAATGAGAGAAATGCCAAGATTGTATGCTCATCTTATTTATTGTCCCTAAATTTCAGTCCTGGGACTTCTATCCTTTTGGGCACTCACTTCTGGGTCTTTCATTATTATGTCTACAGCAATGACTCTGAAATTTATAACTCCAGCCTCAACTTCTGCCCCACACTCCAGACTCGTATATCCAACTACCTACTTACATTTTCATTTAGATGCTAAATGACATCTCAAACTTTATATGTTCAAAACTAAACTCTTAATTTCCACCCTCTGTTCCAATACAGCTCCATTATTTCAGTTGTTTCGACTGAAAACTTTAGAATCATCCCTTACTCCTTCTTTCTGATACTCATATAGGGAGAGTAGTTTTCTTGTCTCAGGGCCCTTGAATTTGTTTCTTCTGCTTTGAAAATTCATCCCAAATATTTTTGTATGGCTCTTTCTTTTAGTTTTTAAAGCCATTCCTGAAATAACACCTTGTTAGAAAGTTCTTCCATGAGACCTTGTATCATGCATACCCTTATCCTGTCTTTTTTTAATAGCATTCACGATATTATTAATCATTTATTTATTGTCTTCATCCTCTAGCTAGAATGTAAATCCTTGTGGTTTTGACTTTGTTTTGTCTTTTCTTTTTTGTTTAAGAGATGGGGTCTTGCTTTGCTGCCCAGGCTGGAGTGCTGTGGTGTGATCATAGCTCACTACAGCCTTGAACTCTTAGGCTCCAATAGTCCTCCTGCCTTGGCCTCCCAAAGTGCTGGGACTAGAGGCATGAGCCCCCATGCCTGGTTGACTTTGTTTTTTCACTGTGGTTTCATTAGTACATAAGAACAGTACCTAGTTTGCAGTCCCATCAACAGTGTATAAGTGTACCTTTCTCTCCGCATCCTCGCCAGCTGCTGTACCTAGCACAACATAAGAACACAGCAAAAATTTATTGAATTAATTCACAAAAAGCCATATCAAAGGATGTTATGGAGAATGTGGTAAATATGGATCTAATTATTGAAGTTTCCTGGGGTGCTACCCATTTATGTGGAGCTGGAACTGGGCACTTGGGCTTAAGGAATATTCTTCTTCAATAGCCTCTAGAATTCCTAGATACATAGGGAAAGAATTTCCCCACTTAGGGACATGGTTAGTTCTGATTTCATTAGTGTATCTTATTTATGACACATATATTCTACGATAAATAACATTATTCATTCATTCGATTACATATTGAAACTCCCTTCAAATCCTCAATTATTCCTATAGAGAAACAATCATTGAAAAATTAGGATTACCTCTGAGGAGATTTCCTGTGAGGATGGTTACAGTTGATTGGCAGCATTATAGCTAATTTTGCTTCAGTGTCTGGTAATGAACATATTCCCTTAATTCTTGGACTGGGAATGTCTACACTGATTTGCCTAATCTGTGTTTGATGCAGTAACTCTAAGAGTAACTAGGCTTCACCTTAAAGGTAACCTGGGTGCTCAGAAAATAGCAAGGGCTTGGTTTATAGTTATGTTTGATTTTTATATCTTTAGCTTCCTGCTCATTGTCCTCAACTCACAAGAGGAGACTGATTCAAAATCTCTGTCTTAATTATTTTGATTCTTTGTTTATTTCCTTATAATGCATTGGTGTCTTATAATCTGGTTTTTCTCCTTCCATATTTTTGTATATTCATTGCCATAAGTGCTTCTTAGATTTTTTTTAAGGCTGCTATATTTTCTTGCAGCTGAAGATTCTTGGAACCAGCATTGGATTTTTTTATATCAAACCTTCTGGTCTAACAGTATTTTTTTTTAAATTTTTAAAATTATTAATTATTATAGATTAATTGATGTCTTAACTTCAGTTTCCTTAAGGCCCCTCCAGAAAAGGTAATGGCAATAATAATTACTAGGTGTTTGCAAATAAATTAATGGTTTCATCCCTGATTTATAATAAGTTAATAGATGGTTCTAATATTATATATAACCTATTATAAATGCATCTGAATTTATATATTTATAATTTATTTATTTTATATATAATCCTTATAAATGCTATTTACAATTTTATAAGCATGAAAATCTTGATTAAACTTTTGGACCATTGCCATAATCTTCTTGATGTAAACTGTGGTGTAGACCAAAACATATCATTTTAATTCAATAGTAGAGGCTAGCTCATCAGAAAGCCTATAAATGTGATTGATAGAAGGACATCAACAAATGAATTAAATTAAAAAAACAGTTCTTTTAGGACTGAAAAAAACTGTAGTGGGTATCATTTAATGGGAACTTTACTTCTCAAAATAGGCATTTATTTGAAAAATTGACATAATAATTTAAATGGAATCATACAATTAATTGTAACTTCTTTTTATGAATCCAATGGTAACCCTTTAAGTCAAATAGCTCTTTGATAAAATGAACAAACATTTCTCATTTATCCACTTTAAAAATGATAATATTGAGCATAGGATAGTATTATATGTTCATTTGCCTTTCTCTTCAGCTAGATGAAAAGCTCCTGAAGAGCAGATTTGTCTTTCTTCTCTGTATTCCTATGACAGGCACAAGGCCGGACACATGACAGATGCTTAATAAGGGTTTGTGGAAATGGTGAATTCAATTTCCAGTTTCATCTAGGTTCCTGCTGTACTGAGTACTTATTTGAAGTTACATTAAAATATAATAGGCTTGTGGTGTATGATGAACATTGTACTGTGCACAAATGGGAGTGGATGTTGACTAACTCTAGATGAAATATTAGACAAATTTAAAGAGATCCAGACTGCCTAGTGCACTTCATAGTGCTGGAAGGGAACTTAGGAATTGTGAAAAAACAGGCATGAGGATTTCTTTAGGAATTTCTTTGCAGTGACGTATTTCTTTAGCATACTACACTTTTCAAATCATATTTACTATGAGCTTCATTTGAACTTCAAAACAACATTATGTGTTCTATAGGGCAGAAACTATAATCTCTGTTCTAAAAATAGGAAGAGAAAGGCAATGCTTTGCCCAAGGTCATACAGTAAATCAGATTTGAATCTTGAATATAATTGCATCTTTATGTGCAATGCAGAATACTGCAACATTTATTTTCAAATTAATTCTAATATTCCAACAGAGACTGGTGCCATTAATTATGGACTGATCTGGAGATGTGCCATTTTTTCTACTATTGGTGGAATTAATAGTGCTTATTAACTATGGTACTTATATTACAACCACACATCCATAATCTCATTGCAAAACTCATTAATCTCAGGAATCATCATGGCTAGTACCAACTAACTATGATCACTTTACATTAGAAATATATGTACTAAAATACACAATGATAGTTAGCATTTACTTTTATGAATCATTTCTACATCTCAAAAGAGTATACGATACTTTAAAGAAGAGGCTATGCCTTCTCTTATATGTATTCTTGTTTGGAGTGTTTAATGACAAAATGGGTTTTCAACAAATATTTATATTGAATATCTAAAACATTAACTTACTCTTCTTGCAATCTGGTTTTCTATGTAGAAACAAAAATGGACCAGGCAAATTTAAAAAGTATTTATTTATGAAGCAATAAAGAAGAAAAATGCAAGAAAAGTAAATGATTAAATATTAAAGCATACCACACATTCTTAATAGTAATCTGAAATTTAAAGCAAATGCTGTACATAGTATAAACATTGTTAGAATAACTGAAAATAGGTTCTTGTTTTAGATTGCAAAAATGTCACAAAATTTAGAATATGCCATTGTCCTTTCATATGTTCTTCCCTACATATTTAAAATTACTTTCTCCCTAGGTAGTTATATAAAGGTAGTTTAAAACTTTACGTTTTCAATTTACAAAGTTAGGACAAATATCAAAAATTTATCCTAGTTAGTGATAGTGATCTATGAAATCCGTATCACCAAAGAATCAAAAGTTTTTCAAGTTTCTTATTTTTGTTGTTATTTTTTGTCTGGATTATTCATGATTCCCTCAACTTTTCCATAAGAAAGTCATTCTCATGAATTTTTAAGGGATATTTTACAGTTCAAAAAGCTGAGAAACATTTCTGAATGTGCCTTATTTCAATAACCTTTTGAATTTTTCCATGATTTCTATTGAATTTTCCCTAAGTAAAATAAATATTTTTCTCCTACATATACAGTATGAATTAATGGACCCTTAATGTAAGACTTTCCTATTAGAACTAAGTGAATTACTGCATCTATTAGAAAAGGAAGGGCAAGAAATCAAATGATATAATGGATATTGTATAAGAAACACTGCAACATAAGTATGAAACCGATAATGAAGATCTAAAATAATATTCTTATTTCACATTGAATTAAAATTAAAATTATGTGGTAGTAGATAATATTTTTGCAAAGCTTAGAGAAAAATCTAGGGATGTGAAAATTGGAATGGAGACTGCATGCAATGTCTAATGAGATCATTACATTTTTCTGTTAATAGCAGTTGCCTTGCTTTGCTATTTTACTATGTTTTTAAAATTATTTTCTGCCAATTACTTACTCTGCTTCATTGGCTCTAAGTGATGCAATACACTAAATCATTTGATCTTAGACATCACTTATGAGGGCTACTCCTCCGTTAATTTTATGGCAGCTATATACTATAGTTAGATGTTAATACCATGCAATATGGGCCAAGTCTCATTCTATTTCCCCCTCAGCAATGAATCACATCACCAGAAAAACTGCAGTTAGAAACTTTGAGATATTCAATAGTGAGCGATCTTTCTCAGCTGTCAACTTCATAAATTTATGATCAAATTTGTGTCAATTCTTTTAAAATATAATCAAAACTGCTTTCTAAAAACATTACTGTTTGCTTTATCATTGATTATATTATTATACAATGCCATATTCTATTTTTATATTTTTATTTATTATGGAAGATATCTGATTGGTTTCCTTTAATCTTCCCCAACATCATGGGTTATTAATAATTTCATGTATTGTTTAATTGCAATATTATTAGATATAAAAAATAATTACAATATGTGCTAAACATGCATCTTCCAAATGCATGCAGTAAGTAAAGTTACTAGAGATCTGAAAAGTCTGGAGATGGCTAAATCGAAGAAAGCTGCACCATATTAATGTGTTCTATTGGTAGAAGAATCTATGAACAAATTTATCTTGAGACCAAAATATACTGACATTTCTCTTTAATTGTTTTCAGGCTTACTTAGAATGTGATTTAATATAACAAAGGGAGGGATATGTAAGGATGCCTTATATATGGTGTCAAATCCTGGAAGCTTAATTGAAGATACAGTTAGAAGCTAATGTTAGGACCTTATTGGACCACCCATCTTCCATTCTTCTCTTGCCCATCAAACATTTTATACACCACCATCCAGAAAAACTTTTCTAGACACATAATAATCAGTTCACACATTCTGGATAAAATCTTTCTACATTTGTTCATTGCTTGTCAGACAAACATTGGCATCAACCAACATTTTCAAGCTTATTTTTAATCTAACATAAATATCATGGTTTGGGCACACTGGCTGTACAAATCCCCAAACAATCCTTATACTTTGCTCCATCCATAATTTAGCTTAAATTCTTTTACAAGTTTAGAATTGCTTTCCCTCCACTTCAACCATTCACATTCACATTTTTTTCAATTCTTCAGGACCTGAGTAAATACTCATAACAAAGAGCTTTCTGTTGCTTCTCTCTCTGAATATATTAAAATATTGTTTCTGTCCTCAATTTTACAATTTACATCATGTGTTTCATGTTATATTTTTAATTCAAGAAATATTACTGAATATCTTACAAATGCAAGGTATCATGCTAAGTGCTGTAGGGCCTTGGTCCTCAAGTGTGCTCAGAGGAACCAGAAACACAGATGAAAATGCACAATCTCAGAACCTCATCTAGACCTACTGAGCCAGAATCGAATCTTCATGGTAAAAAGATCCCTAGGTGATTAAAGTTGGAGAAGCCCTACTTCGGAGGACATGAACATGAGCAAATAAATCTTCATATTTGCCTTCATACAGTTCACCAACTAATAGCAGAAAATTTAGTAATCAAGGCAGAGGTTATGAGAGAAGTATAAACAAAGTTTAGGGGGTGGAGGATGCTGAAGCGAGAAAAGATCACAACCAAATGTGATTATAACTATTAATGCCATGACATATCACTGATAATAGTATTAATAAAACTTATCTGCTGATTCTAGTGCATGTACTTGGTCCAGTGTTAGGCCTTTAACATGCCTTGTTTCCAGTCTTCACACAGACCATGGTACATAGTTGCTAGTATCCTCGTTTTGTATATCAGAAAAATAGAGAACAAAAGGTTAAACACTAGCCAACTAGTGTCCAGAGCAGGATTTAAACCCATGTCTATTAGCTCTGTTGTTTAAACTTTTTTACATTCCCTCACCCAAAGTTGTCATGTTACTCATATATTACATTTCCCTTGACTATGAGATTTCTGCCGGACTTGAGTGCAAAGCCTTTTAACTCTTCAATCCTACTATATGATTCTTTGATTCTTGTACAGAACTGACTGAAGGCACTAAATAAATGTTTCATTGATATCTGAAAATTAACAATTCCACAAGGGAGAATTTTTTTAAGTTTTGGTAGTATAGGACATATAGTGGTTTGGCTTAGGCACAAATGTTTAGATATAAAGGAAAGAGGTCTAAAATATGTGTATGTGCATGTGTATGTGTGAGTGTGTGTGTGTGTGTGTGTATGTTGAGTTCTTTTAAAATAAACTCAGACACATCAGTTCTAGCTTGTCTAAAATCCCATATAACATGGTAATACACCATTTGCTTAAGCACAGGATTATTTATTTTGGAATAACTGCCATTTTTCTTTTTCTTATAATCTCATTCAATGTACATAGTGTATTGTAAGACTTTCCATCATAATTTGGTCAGGTCATAATGAATTAATGAAAAAAGAAAAGAGCCTTTGTGAAACAAGGCTAGTTTCATTCTAAAAAGCATAAGGACCTCCTTTTATTTTTTATATAGTTGAATGCTATTTTTCACAGATGTATCAGGGGTAGCTGGATTCTTTCAACAAGATGAATACAAGAGGAAGGAACTCCATTCACAGCACTCCTAGACTTTCTGCCTTTATCAGTCAATGACGGTTGTAAATGGAAACATTGAAATTTGCTCCTTTAATCTTGTTTTCTTCTTGAACAGGCAATCTTTTCTATTTTTCTCTTTTTATTCAGTCTTAGAATGTGTTTTTCTATGACCAACTGTCTATATGTTTTGAGTTGTTTGTACTTGATGACAGCAAAAATTTATCAACTCTATTTTTATTAGAAAAAAACAATTGAGTATTTAATGTTACCATTATTTTATTTTAAAAAATTTTGTCATGATGAATAGAACTTAAATTGAAAAAAATTACTTGATTGAAAAGCTCACTTCACTATCAGTGTTGTTTAATTTTGCCCCCATGATATAGCTCAAATATTTATCACAGACTTCAGAATGGATTGCCCTGTAATTGAGAGCTCCTGGGTTAAACAACACAGACAGGTGTATCATCCCCAGAGTGTGCTGCAAAAATTGGTACCTCATCCTCCAATGTGTTTAACAAAAGCACAAATGAAAGGCTATGGGGTGGGCTGGGAGAACAGGAGAGAGGGCCTGGGGAACAAGACACCTTAGCAGTATGTTAAAAATCACTTTTCTATTTCACCCAAGAAGAACTGAAGTTTGCCCAAGATCCAGACCTTTGCCTACTAGGAATTTTACTTGCCCAGGATCATCCAACTTATTTGGATCAAGACATTATTACTTAGCACATCAATTCTTTTTATCAGTGGAGGGAATTAGCCTAATTCTTAAAATCATGAATCTTTCCAAATTGCTGGATAATACATTGCTAAAAACTTACTTATTTTTCCCAAGAAATTTAAAATCTTTCAGGGGAAAATGCCTGGTAGGAAGCTTGACTCTCCTGTGTGAAAACCAAAAACACTTTTTATCATGTTTAGTTTTCTTAGACTTAGTTTTGTTTCTTTACTTATTCACAATATATTAACTGGACTCCTAGTGCATGCAGGTGCTGTGTAAGAGAGAGCAGTGAACAACACAAACATGGTCTCTGCCCTCGGTGTTTACTCTCAACTCCAAATAATATTCTTGGATTAGATATTACAGATTGTAAATGAATGAAAATGGCTGACTGCTCTTAAGAGAGGTTTTTTTTTTGGAGTTAGATTTCTATCACTTTTCATATCAGAGAATGAATGGCAGCATTTAAATGAAAAACTCATAATACTACGTTTTAAATATTACCTAATTGAAATTATTTGCTTTTCATAATTAATAGACATTTTTTCACTTATAAAATTATTCTGAAGATCTCATTTTAGGTAATATAAACATTTTTCATGTCATTGGACAGAAAATATTAATTTTAAAGACATTAGAAGGATACTCATATTGCCTAAATATTAGCTTTGTGAATAAAGCAATCACTTGAGTATCTTATTTGTAAAACAAATCCTTTTTAGTCTCTTCTTTCCCACTGTCTTGACCAGGGCTGATACAAACCTTGCTTTTATACCTCAGTTTTATAAGTTCATAATTCAATGACCACTTTTCAAAAAATCAGAAGCCAAGAATAGTCATGACAATAAGAAAAAATAAAATTAAAGCTTCCTGGCGGCTGAGCTAATGCTCTTTAAAGAACCATATTATGTGACTATATTCTGGTTGTTTAGTTTCTGTTGCCATTGTTACAAATTCTATTTTATGCCTGTAAATTATATTTTCTAAGTTTGCATGCACAAAACACTATTTATTACACCAGTAGTTGGTTTTCTAGTGTCTTAAATTCCTACATGAATAGCAAGCTACATCATCTCACCTACTCACATAGCATATGTAAAGTTACAAATGTTGAATATTTATGTTTCAAAGCTTATTAAAGATGTTTACCTTCATGTAACATCCATTCATTGTTAGGCTAGGTATTATTAGAATAAAAATTTTAGTCATGTTTTCATTTTCTAGCATAACAATTTCATTCTTCATGCAACAAACATTTAAGATAAGCCGAAACATTAAAATTTCCACACACTCCTTGGAAGAGAAAGTAAATGAATAATGACTTTTAACTTCTTGAATTCATTAGGCAAATATTTCTAAAAATCTCTAATGTGAGTACACAGGATATCAAAAAGAAAAAGACTTTGCTTATGTGTTGTTTTAACTGATGTGTCTATCCTGAAATATAGCAAAATGTTGTTGAATAAAGTTAGTAACTGAAAAGGCCTTTCCTAGTTTAGTGTAAATCAATCACTAATGTGATAATTAGAGAAAATATACACCAGAAGGCAGACAATAAAACCTTACATTTTTCCTAAAATAATTTTATGTCCTTTCCTTGTGAAACAATGGCAGTCTTAAAGAAAACCACTAAATGTTAATTACATTAATAATTGAAAAACTTCTATAAGAAGTAAGACTTTTATAATGAGGTACCATAAAGTTAGTGCAGCTGTAATTCAGTTTAGGAATTCCATGACAAACTACGCTTTCTGAAGAAACATTATTTTAGGAAGAAGACAATTAGATTAATATCATTGCGATGAGAGTTTACATAGTGTCTGCATTATCTGCAGACTTTTTAGGCTTTTGTGAACAGTCTTTGGTATCTAAAGCTCAAATAGAAAATATTTTTTTTTACATAGGCATGGAATTATGTTTTATAGAACAGTCACTTGACTCATTTAACTCCTATTTTGATTCTGGTTCCAAGTTAAGAAAGTAGATAAATTGGTTTAAAGCAGTTTCATTACAAAAATCTGGAACACAGATTCATTGCAATTTCACTATAAGGCATCAGGCTGTAACACAGAGTTTGGCCTAGAAGTGGTATTTGGGTGTCATTCAGAAGAACGTAATGATTAGAAGCACCTTGCTAGTCCTTTTTCACGTGTAACTTGCTCCAAGGTCATAGCCTAAGAAACTCTGGAATATAAGTCATCCACGTAGCACACCTGGAATCTGGATGCTTACATTTTGTCTCCTGAACTTGACATTTATGTTACTGATGGGGTCAATATGCAATGATTAATGTGATCACTTGGGTTAGTTTATTTTTATGACTGTGACCCCTATGATCAGTTTCATGCACAAATGTGGCTGTTGTGCTCAGATATTTGGGAAATCAAGGAAACAGGGTGGAGCTAAGGACATGAAGGGCTAAGAAGATAATTAGGCACTAAGGTCTGAAGGATGTTCAAGTGTGACCCATCTTGATAAGTGCAAGTTACATTGTAACCTAGCACATGCACACATGCATCTGGAACAAAATTTCACAAAATTTTTACCTCTGTTTACCCTAACTAAATGAGATGCAAAATATATTCTATTCTATTTGCATTCATTAAAAATATCATTGGTCCCTACAAAGTAAGTAAATTTCACTGTACTAGTGGGTCATAATCTGTAGCTGGAGAAAAAAGTGACTAATCTCAGTGAGTTGTGCTTAATATGGAGTACATGGATGGGTTTGAAGAGTTTGTTAAAGCGATGAAATAATTTGAGGAGATGATTCATTTCCATCAGATTCTCAAATGGATTCAGGACATCCCTTCAAGATAGTAAAATCTAAATACACAGAGCTATTTACAGTTAGAACAGTACAGAGTATGTGCATATTGTACCAACACCTTTATATGTGTTACCTCATTTAATCCTCACAACAGCCTTTACAAATTATATCTCAGTTTTCTAATTGAGGAAATTAATGCTCAATGTGAGAAAATAATTTTTCCATAGATTACCTAGTAAGTTAATGGCAAGTAAGATTTCAATACATGCAGTTTGACTCCAAAAACCGTTTTTTTAAGCCTGTGAAATCCAGTAAACTAATTTCCTTCCTTCCTTCTTTCTTTTCTTCCTTCCTTCCATCCAACAAAAAGATGTATTCATTTCCTGCCCTGTGCCATTTACACAGCCTATAAAAATATCTAATACTGTCCTGATACCCTTCATAGTCTAGTGAGAAATAAACAGAAGTCAAGGCTGAGGACATTTCCAAACCATAAGAGTCAGAGAAGCAGAAATAGACATAAGTTGACCATGAAACTCCCTGAAAATGGTTCCTTTAGAAGAGGGTCAATGTAGTTTGACTCAGTTTCAGATCAACCATGAAACTATATTAGAAAACCCAAGCCCAGGAGAAGTAATTATTTGCTACATTTTACTCTTTCCTATTTTCTCGTACAATAGCAGAGCAGTAAAGAGGGTGATTTATGGAGAACTGAATTCTGGTAACCACAGGCAGGATTACAGGAGAAATGCTGAACAAAACAACAATAAACAACATAGAGACAATGCTGGCTATTGGGAAGAAACAGCAGTGCTTTAGGTCATTCTGATGTTTGTTTCTTGAAATGGGGTTGCCCCTTATCAAATAAGGATGCATCCCAGCAAAGCTAGAACAAGTGTCAGCCTCCAGGAGGACAAAGGGCATATTGCCTTGGAAAAGAGAATGTTTCTTGTCATTTATTTGTCTTTTAAAAGAATAATACGGTTGACCTCATGACTAATATTATCTTCCAGGGTTAGGCTGGTGAACACTTTATACATAAGAATGTCTTATAATTAGACCATTTGGCCTTTGAAAACTGACACTCTCAGTGGCGTTTACAAAGTATCTGCCAGTTCAAATGGTTCACAAAGCATCTTAGAGCCAGGTTCCAGTGGAGGACTGTGAATGACAATGCCATAACTTGTGATTTTGGTGTGTTCTTCTGTTTGCTGATTGGTGAAGAAAAACAAAGAGCAACATTTCCAGGAAGCATTGTGGTGTCGTTGAAAGAAGAGGAATTTGATTCAGTGCTATAAGTCCTTGTATTGTTATTGATGCTATGTAGTTGTGTGATCTTGTTTAAAAAATAGGCTCACCCCTGTAATCTTTGCACTTTGGGTGGCTGAGGCGGGAGGATTGCTTGAGCTCATGAGGTCAAGACAAGCCTGAGCAAGAGCAAGACACCATCTCTATTAAAAATAGATAAATTAGCTGGCGTCATGGCATGCACCTGTAGTTCCAGCTACTCAGGAGGCTGGAGGCAGGAGGATCACTTGAGCCCAGGAGTTTGAGGTTGCAGTGAGCTATGATGATGCCACTGTACTCTACAGGGCAACAGAGCGAGACTCCGTCTCAAAAATTAAAAAAAAAAAAATTACCACTCAAATTTTCAGCGTCTCCACTTCTTTCTCTGTAGATGAAGGCTGGTTTAGACTATCTTACATGTCCCATCTAACTTTAAATTCTTTGAGTCTACGTTAAATGCATTTAAATTGTTAGTGTATGATGTTTGAAAAGAAAATCTCGTGGGATAACACAGTAAGCTTAGTACTTATCAAACTTTTCCACTAAGTTTTCCCCTAGGCAGAAAATGGTAAATATCTCCTAGAAATTTCTTTGAAGTCTCTTGTTTTATCTTAAAAATTATGCAAATGTTGCATTTTACTCCATAAGGTATCCTTGTTCATTTCAATACAAAGTAATGCTTATAATTACTTAACATTAAGAAAATATCAATGCAAAACATTTGTACCATATTTATCCTGTGATGTTGAATATCTCCTGGCACACATCAGGTTAGTAAATGAAGTTTCAATCCAGTGCTTATTGCATTTTAATAGGGTTTAGCTGGGGAACATATAAGTGGGGAAGGAATATGTGTAAGAGGAGGAGGTGTTGAGAGGGGAAATCCAGAAGATTGTTGGCAAAGGAATTGAATGAAGCAGCAGAGTTCTACAACTTCAAATAAAACTAGATGAGGTAGATTTTTAGTTCTGTAGACTTTATGATAGCTGAAGGGCAGCTGAGGTCAAATCAAGCAAACCTCAAAATGATTTTCCACTGGAGCTCTTTGTGCCAACCATTTAAGGCATTGAGCTTTATGTCTCATCTTTTAAATTATTCCAACAAAGGTTAAAATGCTTGGTTAGATTCTGCTGCAAGTATAGGAGGAACAAATTTTAAAAAATGCTTCATTAGTTGCTTATCTAAAAATCATTTTACATATAAATAATTTGAAGACTCCAACAATAATAGTAGCCCACATTTCATATAATAGTTTTATCAAAACAATCTCAAGATCTTTGGCAAAAAAAGTTATTAAATAATATGAATATATGTACTAGGATATAAAATGTGGAATTCCACTGTGGTTAGTATTCTTGTAAGGAAGTAGGAGCTGCCTTTTAGAAATTTTAACATTCAAGAAAATATAGAGGGATTTATATTCTACTCCTAAAAATGACAAAGGACCCCATAAGGAAAATGAAGGACCTGCCTCCCCAGCCAGAATTTCTCCCTGCATCAGGGATGAGTTGCATAAAGAGAAAAAGAAACAAATGCTGTCTTTAATTGTGTAAACGGTTGCAATCTTCTTTCTTGGGGCTTTTGTTATTCAATTATCTATAGGTAAGGAGTTAGGCCAACTGACCTTTTGAGTTTCTATAGTATGCTGTCTTTCGGAATCACTGTGTAATAGCCAGTGGATGTCCCATAATCCCAGATCATACTAGAAAAAACTAAAGATCAGTTTTCTACTATACAAAGTACTGAATATACTTCTACCAAATTATAGGGCTATCTTTGTGCTTTTTCTGAATTCATACACTATTCCATTAATATAATGAGCAGGTCATTTGGAATTTCTTTTATGTTACTATTTGAATTTATAGCATGATTAATGAAACAAGGTTGGGGACTCACATTCAACCCTTTTCCCATTAATCAATAGAAATTCAATTATTTTATCATATTCCTTAAAATGCCTTAAAAAGTAACTGGATGAGACCTATGTAATTATAGTATTCAGGAATTTATCAATTTTGTTGGTAGAATTAAAAATTATAAGGGCTAATAACCAAAAATCATTAAGTATACAATAAGAAGTACCTTATTCTTTTAGGAACTAAATTCCATGATTGAAATGCATGTTTCTCAACACTTATGGTTTGCCAGTGAATTTTGGATACCTGGATTTTAGTGTGTACATGTGGAAAATAACCTGAGTATTTGATGCAACAGCATTATAAAAAAGACAAAAACTTAATTATTTGAAAAGTAATGTGAAAAAAATTGTAAAACAAATAAGCATATCTCACATGAAATGCTCTAAAACAGACACAGTTGTTTTATCTTTCATCATTTATTTAGTGCCTTGGCAGCACACCTTGTGTGTTATTTCCTTCACTGCTGAATGATTCTTAATTACTTTATTTAATGGGAAACACTACTTTACATAAAAGGAGAGTGTTGTGAGGAGACAGAGCTATGTAACTAAAGTGCAATGTTAGCTCTTTATTTCATGAACTGTAAGTTTAAATGCGTGGGCACAGGGAATTTGAAAGATGAGTTATGGTGTTTTCTTCAAATTCAGCCTGAGTTGTTTACCAGCCCTTTATATACAAATTCAGGGACGAATTAGCAATGGTGCAACAGCTCTCTGTCTGCTCATTTAGTAGTAAGCAATTCACAAACGTCATATTTTGGGTAAAGAATGCTACTGGCTAAATGTTCTAGAGGGCCGACTGGGAGAGCTGGAAGAACCAAGTCTCTGTCTTCATTTTGGATGAGGTACATTTCAGAGTTTGGAGAACCCAGAATGAGTGTGCTTAAACACATTTTTTCTGGTAAACAGAAAATTCGACAGAGCTGTTACTGCGGAGTACTACCTGTGGAGTGTAAACACCACGGGCCAAAGATTTCTTCCTATGAAACATCCATTTCTCTTCTAACATCTGTTAGCGGTTTTTGTAGAGAAGCACAGGCAAGCACCCTGTGATGATTCCAGGGTTTTGTAACCTTTTATGATATTTTAAATATCATTAAAAGGAAGTCTTAAAAGGTCATTTTATCAGGAGACGCTGACCCTGGAAAGAAGTCCATTTTTCACTTTATTGTGGAGAACAGAAAATGAAATCTTTTTATATTGGTATCTCTCAGGTTTTAGTCTCTGCATCCTGATTCATGTGTTCCTTTCTAATCTCACCAATTCAATCAGGGTTTTCTGGACACAGACTACAGTTTTAAGAACAATCTTCTCCACTCCTGTTGTTGCACCCTTCACCCTAACTCTAAACAAATAAAAATCATAAAACCTATTCATATCCTGTCAGCAAAAGTTCATTTCTATGCTAACCTACACCTTCTGAAAATGTAGGGCACCAGATCACAAATCTTCCATGGCTGGGCCAGATTAAGTCTGTGGACCACTGCAGATTCCCTTTGAAAGGTCATGTCCTACCATCTGAGCTTTCTTTATGATTCAGTTTCTTAACAGAAAGTTTTGCATTCATAACAAAACTCTTTGTGGCTTCACATTTTAGAAAAACACAAAAATGATACATTGGCAAATAAAATGTAATAAACAATATCCTCAAACTGTTTGGGGAGTATTTTTAATAACAAAGCATAGAGGAATCCAGATATTTGTCATCAGGGTGGTCTTGTCTATTACCAACTTTCACTGAATGGCACAGTTCAGTACTTCCAGAGGGCTTCTGTAGGCTGCGGGACATTGTATAGAGTAAGCGATTATCCTCCCTTAACAACAGAGGTAAAACTTAGATGACTTGTGATTTCTTTGGGATAGCAAGATGGGCGTTTTCAGAACTGATGTGAGAAATAGCTTTTGGTGGATGTGAGGTTGGAGTTTTTCTAAGAACAACAGCTGAGTGGGTGAAGCAAACAAAGGGGCAGACTGCATTTAGAATCCTGAAAATGCACATTAGTCTACATTGCCAAGCAATGAAAGCAAGGTAAGCAGATGAGCAGCAGCCTGTTAACGCCCCCCTTTAGGATGAAGATATGCATTTTTTAGAAGTGAGAATGCAGCTTCTTTAAAAATGATATAACTGTGAATAACTATACAAAGCTCTGCAAGTAATTAGTTTCTACATGAATAATGACTGCATGGTGTAGTTATTCTGTGTATACTGCAGGGCAGGTAATTTATTTGTTTCCTCTGGGGCCTTGCCTCTCAAGCAGAGGCTGCAGCCCAGCAGTACGGGCATACCATGAAAACTGGATAGAAATTCAGAGTCTCAGGTCCTGCCCCACACTGGAATCAAAACCTGCATTTTATTGAGACCCGTAAAAGACTCATATGCATGTTAGAGTCGGAAAAACACTAGTCCAGGAGATTCTCTATTTCTTCTTCATTTTGGAATGAGGGTGGTTAAACCTCACCACCCCACAGAAAACACTTGGTTCTAGCACTGGGAGCTTCTCAGTTATTGAGGAGGGATATATGGCTTCTTATCCTTAAAGTGTTTCCATGATGGTTCCACAGTCCCCAGGAAGCCCAAGAAGTACAAGGTATGGCTGGTTCGTCCAAGAGGTGTCACCGGAGGCCTGTCTCACCTACTTTCATCATCCTTCCTGCAGCTTCAAGTTAAGGGCAATATAGTTTGTCCCACACGCTTTTGAGTATTTGTGGTTTTAAAGGAGTAAATATGATAATACATGTGAAAGCACTCAGCATGTAGTAGGTACTCACATAGATATTTATTATTTGTGGAATAATTACTATTCTCTTTCCAAATCATTGAAAAATAGCACTGTATGTCTACACACTCAGTACTTCTGCTTAAACGAGCAGGATGTGGATCAGTTTCTAGCAAAGCCTCAGTAACTGTGACAGCCAAGAAATATTTAGTAAGTTCCCAAGGCTACTCCAAAATAGTGTGAATAGTTAGATATCATAGGGAAAATAGAGGTGTTTTTTTTTTTTATAATATGACCTTAGTCTCCCTCAGTTAGTAAGCTGTGAACATTATCAAAGTCCTCGAGGCAGTGACTCAGTAGCAACTGTATTACTGCATTCTTAACTGTGCAAAAAAAATTCAGAATATTATGAACTACTTTGCACTACCAGCAGAGTGTTGTGAAAGATGATTAACCTGATGAAAAGCAAAGCTATATCCCAGCCTAAGTAGAGAAAAATCCCACAAAGAGTCAGATTTCCTTGTTTTACAGACAACTGGGCCGTGTAAAGGTGACCCCTTTAGAGGGCACATCATTTAACTGGTCAGTTACTTGGTGTTTCTGTGTGTTTGTTTTGTTTCTGTTTATTGTTTTTAAGAAGCCAATTTAATTATGAATGCCAACCCAGTGTTTGGAAGACTGGTGATTAACTGTGCACTAGCAGCCTCTAGTCCAACCTTCGAAGGAATTTTTCAACTTTAGATGTTTTGAGGAGTTAGTTGGTGGCTATATTTAACTCTAACTGTCTGAGAGTACTAGTCCTCCTGGAGCTGTAGTTGAGTAAAGAGGGGACTGGAAACCATGTAACTCTATAGAGTTCGGTGTAAAGAATAAATGATTGCAGGAATCCCAAACGGCTGAAGTAGGATGTCAGAGGAAAACAAGGAAAAAGTACTTCAAATATTATACTGAAGTTCAGCATTGAACTTCTGGAAACAATAATGAGAGACAAAATAATCTTTTGTTCTGGGATCAGAGGTACTATTAATATAAATATGGCTGCAAAAACTGGAGGAATGTGCCATAACCAAGGACCCTGTGAACAGACAATGGAAATGCTCTTCCTCCATCTTGAATATTCTAATTCTAATCATGCTATATGTAGAACACACGTCACAGACTCTCTGTAGCCTCCTCTACTTATTCTCCAAGGAAAGAGCAATCTTCCTTTACCCTTTTTTGAAATCCCATTGTCTATATCCCTTTTCTGATGTGTACCAAGTTTAATTTGTATTTTAGTTACATATGTCTTATTTATCACATTAAGAATAATCTGTATTTATTAATTTTGTATCTACCAAAAAGGCCATCACAATGCCTTAAGCATAAAACTGACTGAAGAATCATTTGATAAAACAAGTATAATAAACGACTATTTAGCTATAATAAAGAAGTAATTAGAAATAAACAGTACTATGGTTTATGAGAGACTGGGTAGCACCAGGAAATATAATTGGGAATCTGCAGACTTCTTACCCTACAAATGTTTTAAATAGAATGTGCAGGAATATTCAATGTCATCATTAAAATTGCATTAATGGTGTGACATCAGTGGGGATGGCAGACTGGTCATCTGAAAAACTCTCCTTCATCAAAGCAATGTGAACTCCAACCAAAAATGTCCAGATCCACTTTTTCAGAAGTCTGGAAATTAACCAAAGGTTTGCAACAATCTGGGAGCATTTATTAAAAAAAAAAGAAATGTCTAAATCTCTATAAGAAAAAATTAGCTTTGTGGTGTTTTAACTTGACCTGTCTCCATTCAAAACCAATAGTCCTGTAACCAGAATGAAAGCCAGCATCCTAGCAAGAATGCAGGGTTAGTTTAACATATGAAAACCAATCACTGTAATATACAATATCAATAATCCTTATGAAAAATAAGTTGTAAAATTCTACCCACATCAAGGGTACACAGGAATGATTAAGAGGTCACATTCATGAATGTTTTCCTTTTTAAACTTCTTAGATGAAAAATTATGTACTATAAAAAAGATATTTTTCTTGTTACATTCTGTACTTAACATAGCACTGAAAAATATTCAGTCTGTTTTCTACAATGATTAAAGCATAACTATATAAATAAAAATAAATCAAACTTTTGCATATTCAAGACAAGAGAGTGCAAGGAGCACCTGTTTCCATTTTAATTGCCAAAGAGAAAACTGAATCTAAATTGGATTCTCTAAAAGAAGAGACATCACCTTAGTTTAAAATTACCAAGGAAAGAAGTCCAAAAAGGTAGGACTCCCTTATTCAAGCTGACTTACAGAGTAACAGTAATCACTAACATTTTAGAATTTAGAATTTGTTAAATGTGTCAAGCTCTGCACTTCCTGTTTTAAATTACATTTAATTTCTATATGATCCTACCAGTTATGGTTCAAGAGATCATTTCTATTTTATAGCTAAGGAAACTGAAGTTTAATAAGATTGGGGACATACAGGAAACAAGTAGTGAGATTCAGTCTTAATTCTAGGACTATTTAATTATAAAGCCCATGTATTATACCAACTTCCCAGTATTTTTTTAACAAATTCTTAAAACTTAAGAAGAACCTGTGTAGAACAAAGGATATGGTTTGGATTGCATTTATTTTCAATGCCATCTTTGCCAGTAGAGATGAAAATCACTATGGTGAGCTTCTTGGAAAACCACATTTTCATATGTCAGGGACCATAGAAACTTTTAATATTGGAGCTTGTGATAGGTCTGGAGAAGGCCAGGTATGATGTCTGGCTCTACTTAAAGAATCAGGGCAGGAGGTAAAAGCCAGAGATGTTTAATAAATGCATGGTCAGAATTTGAACCTTTCTCATCGCTGACCTCTGGTTCTTTATATGGCACCATGCTGCTTCCTACAGGATTGCAAAACAAATAATACTATCCAACACAGGACTGGGCACCAGCCCAGACCCCAACTGTGTACACAGAGTGTGAGTATAGACGAGACTTAAGACATCATCTACCAACTGCTCAGAAAAGTGGAAAGCCTGACTCCTGGGAATGATCTGGTCTGGTACTCTGACACACATGGCACCTACTTAAGAAATCAGAAAAAGTGCTCCTTAGAGGGGCACCTCTCATAGATTTTTTCCAGGTTGAGGATATATAACAATTGCTTCCATGTGTATCATTATATTTGAATTCTATAGCAATCCATGAAATAGCAAATCAGGTTCCATTATGATTTAATTTTATAAATGAAGAGATGAAAAATAAGATTTTAAGTAACTTCTAATAGGTCACATGTCAATGAGTGAGATAAGGTCGATCTTTCAATTTTTAATTAAAAAATCATTTTAATTCCATCTGTAGTGTTCTTTCTGTTATGCCAATCCCCACATGTAGACTACATAATTTCTTTCCAGGAACTTTTGTGCTATATTAAAGTATTTTCATCTAGTTTAATAATAATTGAATCTCTCAGACAATTTGTGTTGAATTTTTTCTTATCTTTGTCCCAGGAGCAGAAAGAAACATTTCAATAGATTTCTAAGAACAAATATTTACTCTCACAAACTGCTGCTGTATCTGAGTCATCTGAGTCTTTATTTCTATCTTCTCTACTTCATTTTAAGAATTTGTTTTAAATGTTTCCATAGAAACAACTGGAGAAGAAAGTGATGAGCTATGTAACATTCTCAATGGACCTCTTTCTGAATTTTGGACATTCATTTCTCAAGAGATTTAAGGTGGTTATATTTTGAGGCAGAATGCATTTCTAAAGGGGATTCTCTTCACATTTCTCCTGAATGTTTTAGATTATAAATGCATATTCTATAATTTTAATGAAAAATTCCCAAGACTGTAAAACATTCTAGTTTTATTATTGTAGCTGAAAGGGGATGCCCTCATCTATGTTGCCTGCATGAATTCCTCTCTCTGCTCAGCATCTCCATAACTTACATCCTAATGCTGAGGTTGGGTCATAGAATACTGACACCACGTATCTCCGTCCACGCATATTGAATAGATGATTACAGGAAGCCCACGCAGCTGGAGTGGGGTGACAAAGAGGAAAACAAGCAAGAAAAATGCACACTAAAACTCAGTGGTGTATTTGTGGGGGAAAAAGAGGTAAGAGATTAATCCCAATACCAGAGATTCTGCCACATTTAGATGATCATTGAGAACCAACATTTCTCATAATAACACATTTAATGCCCATGAATTTTCTGAAATGAAGAAATCTGATAAATGTAGAAGATGTTGGAATTTTCCCTCATTGCTATTTACATGACTTTATTATTTACACCTGTACCCCAAAGGCTTGGCGTGCCAGCAATCATTCTGTCAGTAGGTATGAGCACTGCAGCTTTTGTTCAGTGCATAGGGAAAAGCAATAACTTATGCTGTCTGCTGCTGCAGGTCTTACATTATATACTTTTATCTTCACCGGACAGTTTTATATTTGAAGATTTCCCTTACCCACCTCTTCAAGCTGATCAAATTGCAAAAATCACTGAATGGAATTCTATATTGGCCTCACATGTGAGCAGGTGGATCTATAAATTAGCTAAGTGAGAAGGAGTTATATATTCTAACACTACAGTTCAGTGTTGGTGAGGAATTTTAATGCTTTTAGTTGACCATCGCAGGTAAATTTTTTTATGGGGAAAGGTAGAAAGGATTGGTTTCTTCCCCTCTCCCTCCCTCCCTTCCTCCTTTTCTCCCTTCCTTCCTTTCTTTTGTCCCTTCCTTCTGTCCAGATCATATTATTTGAGTGTCTTTTATGTGCTAGGTACTATTGATAGAAAGCTCCACCTTTTGAGGAACTCACAGAGTTTTAAGAAAAACTCAGTCGATCATTTTGAAGTTCAGTTATTTTTACATCATGGCCTCTCAAAAACGGGATTTAAAAATATCACTGAGATTGTCTGAGTTTAGCTATCTGTAAACCCAGTGTAGTATCTGAGATATTAGCAATGGCAGCACGAATTCTTTAAAAGTTCTGATTTCCTTATGGGTTTTAGTGGGACTGAAGTGGGCATGTGTTAAGCTTGGGGTGGAAGAGACTAAGGCAACACACCAATCTCCAGGCTATTTATTGAATGTCTAAGAACTTCTTTAAATGACTTCGAATGTTTGGGGCAATGAAGTAGGTGTTCTACCACAGGTAAAAAAGGGCTGTGGTATAAACTGTGATTTCCTAATGCTAGTCTGTATGCTGGGTGCTATGGACTGAAGGTTTGTGTCCCTCCAAAATTCATATGTTGAAATCCTAGCCCTCAATGTGATGGTGTTATGAAATGAGGTCTTTGGGTGGTAATTCAGGTCATTACTATGGAACAGAAACCTAATGAATAGGATTAGTGCTCATGTAAGAGACACCAGAGAGCTCTCTAGTCCTCTTCCCACCATCTGAAGATACAATAACAAGTTGATAGTCAGCAACCTGGAAGAGGCCCTCACCAGAAGCCAAACATACCAGCACCCTGATCTTGGACTGTCAGTCTCCACAATGGTGAGAAATAAATGTTTGTCAAGTCACCCAGTCTATGGTTATTCATTAAAGCAGCTTGAACTGACATAGACACTGGGGTTGTACTATCTGCCTAGGAATTAATTTAATAACCATTTGTTGCGCTTTTAGTAGATGACTTTACTGCAAGGATTTCATTAAATCTATTCTTAGAGAGTCTTACATTTAGTTGGTTGGACATCTATTTCGAAAAGAATTTACTCAGTGATCCTGATATTCAGTGAGGTTTGAAAACCCCCAAGACCATACTCTTATGTATCAGAGTTCCAAGAGCTCAGCCCCTTGGCTTATCTGGTTGTGAGAGGTAGTGTGAGTCACAGAGATGCATGTCAAGGCAGGCAGCTTGGCCGAGGCTGGTACTGGTGTGGGCCGCAATGGTGTGGGCAATGGTGGTCAATGGGCTATCTGAGCAGACGTACCGCATTGTTTTGATAATATGACAGAAGACATTCCCTCTCCCCCCTTGAGGAATAATTGGGCTGAAAGTTCAAATTTCAGGCAAAGGCTTGATTTCCTTCTTATGAAGTGGGCAAGGGATTAAAGAACCAACTGTTGATCTCTGTGGTGTAACATTTGGACTTTGGGTGTGGATAATGGGCTGGTTACACCTTTTGCTTATTTATGCCTGGTCATTTATATGTTTTTCCAGCATCCTTCCATTTTGGAATTCAATAAATCTACTGAAATAGAACAATCATTAACAAGGCCTGTGGTGGGGAGATCTCTTGCTGCCAAAATTGTTTGGATGAGTTGTTCTTACTTGACTAATGGTGAGAAGCTTTGTGGCTAGGAGGTTGCTCTCCTGTCACAGTCAGCTGTTTGGCCTGGTCATAATAACAGTGGAAAGTCACAGGGAATTTATATTTGAAATGATTCTGTGATATTCTTCTTCTTCAGTATATATAGGGGCAGTGCCTATGGACCTCATTTGGTAGGGAAATTTACTTAGCTCCTTGAATGTGCATTTGGAAGTCAATTCTGCCTGGTGAATCAATCAAGAGGTTGTTCTACCTCAAACCAAGCACTTAGGAACAATGAAGACATAAATTGGTATGTGATTGGATCAGCTTGTCACGTACTGCATCTTATTTGGGTTTCAATGCCCGCTCTGAGAAGAAACATTTGATAGGTAAGGGCTTTTCTTTCATTTTGTCTTAGTGCTTAGCTGAACTAAATAGGATTTTCACAGTCTTTTCGGAACAATTTGGTATTTGTTCTTATAGAGTCAAACTGTTTTGCTGGTATTTGAGTTGGTCGTTTTTTGGTGAACATTTTAACAAAAACTGTTTGCTTATAATATTTGATATTTCTCAGTGAGTATTGACAATGGATATATCTCTCTACTCTCCCAGAAAATATGAGCATCAAGGGTGTTTATTATGATTACGTTGTAATCCCACCAGGCATTTTTTTTCTCCTTTTAAAATTCTTAAATATCTCCATAGGATACAATTGTTAAAAATGAATACCAGTAAAAAACTCTTGAGTAGCACTGTGAGCACGCTAAGTGTGTATCTTAATTTTCCTCCGATCGAAATGAAGCAAGATAGACTGGTATTTACTAGTCTTTACAGTCTGTATAACTTTTTCCAACCAAATCAAATGTACAGTAAGGAGCTTTGTGAACAAAGGCTGGGACGTGCGTGCTGATGCCTGCTGAAGAAAGGTACGTGTGCCTTTTTAACTTTAGAAGAAACTCTGTTGACTTTTTCAAAAGTTGTGCAATTAATTATAACTATGATAGATTGATAGAACATCCCACTCTGTTTGCTTCTTTATGTAAGAAGGGAACCATGGCTCTGTTGTTACAGGAGGGGGTTTGTCAGAATCGTTGCATGAAGCTGAATTTTACACCTCATACAGTACAATCATGTCAGTGGCGGCCTTGTAACAGCCCACCGGCTACAGCCACTTCCCTTTAAGTAAAAGTGGGTGACAATGATACTTAGAACGGCAATTTTTATATTAAAACTTTTTCCATTAAATTTTAATGAGTGCTTAGAATCTCATTAATTGTTGTTTATAAAATCTTGTCAGCCACCAGTTGCTATTCTTTAAAACCATTTATGCATAGTGTATATATTTTCACATAATGAAATGGATTTTCATTTTGTAATGCCTATTAACTTTAAGGAATTAATATGAATCATAATGGCTAAGATTTATTGCACTTCACACATAGTGGCAAGTACCACACTAAGGGTTTTACTTGCATTATCTCATTTATTCCTCTCATCTGCTCTGGGAGAAGGAGGGACAGGCAGGCTCAGAAACTTGCCCAAGATGGTGTAGCTAATAGACGGTGAAGGGAGACTGAATAAAGACTGAATAAATTTATATTGCTTGAGAGCTCTTTTCACCACAGGTTAAAAGTATAAGGTGGAGCACAGTTGAGTAAATGTACTTCAAATTAAGGGTTCTATCAATACTTTGTATTTCTACAGTGCTTTTTACAGCACTTTCCATTGCACTATTTTATTTATCCTAACACAGTCTTGTGAGGCATAAAGGTGTAATGGTCACCTTGTCTTCCACTTATGGAGAGAATAAACTTCTTTCTGCAGCTGCAGAGACTGGGCCAGAACCAGCCTTCCAATTCCATGAGCAGGGCACTCCCCATTGAACCACATAGCCTCTCTGTAGGCCAATCCAGTCTTTGCTAATGATCATATTCACTGAACAATAATTCAGAATAGGGCAAGCTATGAAAGAGTATATATTAATATTGGTACATGTTATTTTAATCTAAAATCTCTAATTATCTCATAAGCCTTCACCAAATTTGTAAAGAAGTGTTTCATTTATAATGCTAATTATGTAGGTGGAAAACCGAAGCATAATTTTACTGAGAGACATTGAAGATGGGTGGTGCTATATAAGGGGAAAGGGCTACTCATTTTTTATTTTTCCAAAGAAAATTTGTGGGGAATTCAAATGAAGCAACATCATGATAGGAAAATAATGAATCCAGAATAAGTTTAACATGGAAAACCTGCTTATGAGTTGTAGTATAGACTTCCTAGCAGCCCAAGATAACATAAGACAGTTTTTCAGAACGTTTTCCTACACTGAAACATAAATAAAATCTCTCTAATCAAGTTTTCATAACACAGTTATTGTAAAGGTTATCCTAGACAATGATCTACATAATAAATACAATTGAAACTAGATGAAAATGCCATAGCACTGAAGGGTAATTCAGTAAGAAATCCTACAAAAGACCAAACAAGCACATTCTAAATATATAATTTTCTGAGGGCCTGGATTGATGATAGGGTAAAATTAGAATATCCAGAAGATCTCACCAAAAAAAAAAAAAAAATGCAGCTTTGGGACCACATATTCTTTGTTGAATCAGATGAAAGCTCTTATTGGAACTTCTCTCTCCAAAAATAACAGACACAAAATTACAGTTGCAAAATACTTAATGAAAAAAAAAAGATATGTAAAACCAAAAATATACTTGCATTTTTACTCTCAGAAGCACATTCCTCACATCCAGAATCCTTCCAATAAATATAAAATAGTGGATAGTTTTAATGCTCCATTAATATTATTTGCCACAACCAGGCTTTTGGTAAGGATTAACAGCAGGGATTTGAAGGATGCAACCTCTGGCAAGAAGCTGTGCCTTTTTTGTGGCTGATCAAAGGGAGAGGCAATGCACTGTGGAGAGGGTGAAATGAAGAGCCTTTATGAAAATTAAGGAACATAGGAAAGACATGAACTTTAGAGGCATATTTCTGACTACAAGAGCACAAATTAGCAATAATAATAATAGTTTATTGAGCATTTACATGTTCCCTCTCCGTTTCCCTCTCAAACGTACGAAATTAGTACTATCATTATCCCCATTTTACAGAGGAATAAACTGAGGCATAGTGAGGTTAAGTAACTTGTTAGAAGTCTGAGTCCAGACATGTAATTTAATCAATAGAATTGGAAATAAGAAAAAATAGGAAAAAAAGATTTCAGTTCTCCACTTGCAAAATATGTGGCATTAATGTTTTCCTAACGAATAAATTATTTAAAAATAAATTGAACTCATAAAAGACAACTTTTTATATTAAAATGGACATGAAAAGAAAAAAAAGTAACAGTCACTAAATTTATTTTACTGCTTGCTGCCTTGGCCTAGCATGTAAGGATTTTAGGCTCAGTGAGCTGAAAAGGACTTCAATAGTAACTCTGTATGACTCCCTGTGACAATCTTTACACTTGTGGTAAATGGATGTCAAATATTCTTGATCCTAAGATTTAAAAATATCTACACCTTACTTCACAAAATAGTCTACCAAATTCTTCAACATGTTTACATATATTATACTGTCTATTAAATGTATATTTTGATAAGAGTGGTAAAAATTAAATTTCAAGACCTAGATTTCTATTTATTTTTGTGCTTTGAATGCTCATCATTCACCCCAGATAATTATTTCATATCATGAGTTTATCATATCCTAGTACACATTTATTCTAATATACACTTATAATCCTATTATCCATTATTTATATTAACTTACTTTCTAACCCTACTTTCTAGGTATAAAGATTCTCTAGCTATTGCATGACTGAGTTCAGCTTTGTGAAACTAAAAATTAAATATACATGTGGGCTAGCTCCTAATTCTATGGTTAAATAATATTTGTCAGCTTTGACCTGTATCCTTAAAATAATTTTTCTAGGCTGGCTTATGAGAGAGTATTTTTTGATTAATGTTTTGTCGCTTTGCTTTAAGAGAACACACATTACCATGGTAAGGAGTAATTTTAGTTTTTCCAACTTAGCACAAGAGATAATTCTCTGAAACTACAAGACATTGCTCTATGAGGCATTTATTGAATAAAATACTGTCAGACAGGCAGGTGGATAATTATGTCCCCAACCTAAAGAAATCAAATAAGGCAAATTTAAAAATATACACTATGCCATGGTGTAAAATTAATTCAGTCCTCTTCCTGTTCCTGTCTATTTTGCCATTCCTTCCTCCACCCCTTTTAAAGTTTTCATTGTATTTGGTGACTGAATGCAGTTTTCTTCACAAGCTTGTGTTCCCTCAGCCCACAGATGTCAGGAGGAGGTGGGAGTAAATGCAGCTGTGCAAGAGAATCGAGTTCCATCTTCCCCAGTAAATAGTGGTGTGAACAATGCTCTGCTTTGCTTTCTACAAGCAGTTTCCTATTAGATTCAATTTCAAGATTATGGGTTCAAAGAGGGTGGTCTCTAAAATCATGATCTTAGTCTCTAGTCTAAGGGACCCACTCAGGAAAAACGTATATATAAAATATATGCATATAACACATAAAATATATATACCTACATATATATGTATGGTGCATAGTTGCTTCCATCTGTTATTATTCTTAGCTGCAATAATAATGATCACTGTATATCCCCTTAAAAAGGACAAAAAGATCATGCATAACATTTTGATTCTAGAATTTAGGATTACAAAATATCAATTACAATGAGATAGGGACTTTTAAACCTTCCACACACCTGTTAGAATATAATGAAACAACAGAAAAAAGCACTTAAAGCCAGGAATGCCACTAATTACTCACTTTACTTGGGTAAAAGTCTAATCAAATATAATATAAATTTTTATCACTTAAGGACCATAGAACCATGTCCTATAAATTATAATTGCTTATTCAGCTGAGGAGAGGAGAGTCTGCATAAAAATAAAAACAGATAGTTTTGTTATTTAATGGGTGAAGACAGTATCCTTTCTCTGACTGAAATTATATTCCTCACAAATGAACATGAATATAAACGTTTTGTTTTCAATATGGTCTGCATGAAATTCTCTTTTTTTTAGGAGACAGGGTCTCGCTCTGTTGCCCCAGCTGATCTCAAACTCCTGGCCTCAAGTGATCCTCTTGCTTCAGTCTCCCAAAATGCTAGGATTACAGGTGTGAGCCATCGCACCTGGCTGAATATAAACATATTTATAAAGTACCGTATATGCAAAATACCCCTCAATTCTAAACATAGGTCCCAAGCTTTAGGTAATCTTAGTGTCTACCACAAAAATCTATAGGAGGTATGTGCAGATTAGAATTTGTCAATGCTACTATGTTATTTTTTCTATTATTTGAAACACTAAAAAATTAAAGTGAAAAGAATCAATGCAACAGCACACAGTAGGAGCTGTAATACGCACCAGGTGCATTGTTATAAAGGCAGTGCAATGCTTTATAATAATGGACGATTGTGAAGATAGAAGCTTTTATAAAACTGAAAGTGGTGGTTTTTCATCATTATATGAAGAGAACAGAGTGACTGATGTTACAAAAGAAATGATGAAAGAGAAAGGTCATCTTATCTCTGATACACTTGACTTTTTTTTTTTTTTTTTTTTTTTTGCCCAAAAGATGTATCTGTTAGGAAATCTATTTGTCTGGAAAAAAAATCCTCTAAGTCATTAGGTGATGAGTTCCCTGGTCACTTACAACCACATGAATAAACCATTCTTACTGATCATGAAACAGATCAAGAAGAATAGTATATAGCTGCCTTCCAGCTAAACTTTTGAAAAATTATGACACCGTTCAAGAAATTAGTATTCTTGGTGTCTACTTGGCTAGGTTAGAGATGGAATTTGTGAAAGATTTCTATCTCCACTTTTCCCTTTCAGAAGCTCCAACTCATTACATTTCTCTGCTGGATTTGGTGCATCATGAAGTAGTATCTGTAGCCTGAATTGGGGGTCTTGGATTAGGTAAAAACATACTCATCACTACTCCATTAGAACATATTTGACTAAAATTGCAAAACAAGGTACCAGCATTCTGGGTGCCCTTGTGGAAAATTTTTACAGCCTTCAGGCAGCAAGTATTTGATTTGTAGAGCTAAAATATTGAATGTATTAAAAAATGTATTCATTTCTCCCCTTCAAAATAAATAAAAATCTCCCTATTTAGATTTCAAGTGGACATATAAAATTAATTTAATAATGTAGTATAATATTGGATCTACTCCACAAATCAAAGAAATCTTCTATATTTAGGTACTTTGTGGGCTTTTTAGGAAGTTGTGCTTCATACTTTAATGAAAACAAAGTGTTATTTCTCCTTGATAAAGATCTTGAACAGACTTGAAAAGTAAGGGTAGTTCTAGTCTAAATGAAACCATTCAAGCAGGGCAATGAATGTGCCTTTGGCAGAGATTTATAACACCTACTTAAAATGCTACACTGGTAGGAAATGAGAAAAAGAAGAAGAAAAAAAATCCTCTGAAAGTCAGGAAACCATTGAGAAAGCAGTGAAAATCTTAACAATAAAATGCTGCAAATCACTAATAACATATATTTGCCTATTTGACAGTCTACAAAATGCACAACAGTACAGACTAATGCACTATAGAAAAGGGAAAATTAATTGCTTAAATGTGACAGAAAAATTCTTCATTTGTCCCTGGAAATTTCTAATACAGGATCAATTATAGGATACAGGATTTATTTATAGTAATTTTGGCAATAACACTGTATCTTACAAGTTTGATTATGAACAAGGATGTTGGTGAATTTTAAGTGTGATTAAAGATCTTTTTTGTCTTTTGACAGAAACAAAACAAAGAAACAGCAATGATGAGAAGTTTGGTATTTAAACGGAGGAAATGAGAATAAAAAAACCTCAGTAAAATTTGCATGAGGGTCAAACATCACTAGACATTACTAGTTTAACTTTAGGACATGTAAGTGTGATTTTCACAAGAAAGTACAATGCTATCATTTTGTAATTACTGTACTTTATGCCTCTGTGTGTGCATATGGGTATGTGTATGTTTATAGCTACTATATGTTTTCTATTGCATGATACCTAAGATTTTTAGGAGGCTGATCACATAATTCCTATATAGGAAAAAAATCTTATATAGAAATCAAGTAAAGTAGCCTTTACCATTTTTCTTAAAAAACCATTATGAGAATGAACTCTGAATTTGTAGATTGAGTTGGAATGAGCCATATAGCTGTTAAAGGATCAATCTTTAAAAAGCTGCCAATTTTCCACAGTGAAACCTTGGGAATTTTCTCATTAATGTGGATTAAATGAATAACCAATGGTGGCTCGTAGACACCAGGAAAGATCACCTAATTTCCTAGGGATGAGCATTTATAGGATTAAGATTCATTACCATTGCTTTCAAATATTGCTTTTGGTATAAGGTCCCTGATTCAAACAGCTGAGCACTGAGATGTGTAACTGACTGTTTTGTCTTTAGTCCTCTGGCCCAGATTCTCGGTTCCCTGGCCTGCTTCCTGGAATTCATCTTTATTTACTTATATGGACGGCATCTGCCCTCTGCTTATTTCCTCCTGTCCTGTCTTCCCTTGGCGCCTAATGTGTGGTCTCTGGCCTAATTAATGTGTGGTGCAAACTGATTCTTTCCCTCAACATGAATTTCAGACCCTGGCTTACTCTACCAAGTCCTAGCACACACAATACGTTTCTCTGCTTTCTTTTCTCTGTTTATTCTGTTTGCCCAAGGCATGCCTAGTAAGTGTGCAAATCATAAACTCTTCCTTTTCTCATCTATTTAAACAATTTCAAGTCAGACCCCAGCAAACCCCTTTGTCAACCATGATGACTTTCCTTACTTTCATTATCTGCCCCTACTGTCCCCACTGCCCTTTCTCTGCCAAAGTTCTTCCATCCATGTTTCCTTGTGAAGCATCCAAAGGACAGACATTTCTTCACTGAGGTGAATTTTATACTATTATAATATTTCCCAGTATGTTTTCTTTTCACGTCCCTACATTGCCATGTGCACAAAAAACAAGCACTAGTAGTAATGCTTCTATTACCCTAGGTGATTCCCAAGGGAGGCACACCTAAGAGTGTGTCAAGAACGCTGAGGTGCCTATATATTATTAATTTGAAAAAGCCCTGCCTAACCCCAAATGTTCTCATATGTCACCATCCTGAAGAGGGTATGATCACCCACGTGAAAAAAAGTCACTACCCTAATGATACGAATATACTGAAAAAGTCCTGTCTCTCAATGGTTTTCTTCTTTTTCTACCATTGTATTTTTTTAATTGTAATGCTAATCATGAGAATTAACAAGGTATTCTTCTTTTATAAACCCAATACAATTGCACATTTTCAGCTCTTTTGTTTTAACTAATACATCATCTTTCCCCCAAAGCATGCACGTGTATGTGTGCATGCTTGCACGCACAGTCTGCAGAAAGCCATATCCAGTGATGTGGAGGAAAGCGAGGCCATGCATTTAGGGTTACCATCAAGGGTTAGGATTGCTGAGAGTCACATTACGCTTCTGTGAGAGTTCAGGGGGAGTTGGAATGAGCCTTTCTGGCACGAGGATGTTCTGCAGGCAGCTAATTCTTAAATGGGCCCCTTTATATTGCTCCCAATATGCCCGTTTCAAACACTAACCTGTTCAACTTTTTTCACTGATAGCTTAGAACGACATTGAACATAAAATCCATCTTAGCTGCGTGAATGCTTTTCCTCTTACTGTGAAGAGAGTCAGTTTGGAAAATTACAACATGAGTCACCTACGAAATAACAGCAGGGATACCAGCAAGGAAACTTTAAAATGTGCTGAAAGAGCCACCTGAACGTGAGACTAAAAATGATTAGGAAAAACACAACTGAACACAATCAATAAATGAGCCAGGTCTAGGGACAGTTTTGAATCTGCATGGAATACTAAACTGTTGATACACAAGGGCAGCATATGTGCAATGAGGTAATTCAAAATGTAACTTATGCCCCTGAAGAGGATAGAAAGCTTATTTATATTATTAAAGCATGTGCTCCATATGTCTCTGTCAATTGTGCATTCCAGATGTTTACCTCAGTTCCACGAGAATTTCTCAAGGGAATGAAAATGGATATGATTAACACCCTTTGAAATTTCACTGGATGTATTAGCGATTTCCTTTTCTTCACTGAGATGACAGCGTTTCATCCGTGACCTCCCTGATGTCCTGTGGTTGACACCTTCTCCGCTGAATTCTTCAGACAATAGGCTGAATGACTGATTAATTTTTTAGTGGTTCTTTTTTTCTTCCTCAACACTTAATGTCTTCTCTTTATGTAGTTTCTTATTTTCACACAATTATTATTCTACTTAAATTTTTTTCACTGGATCTATATCAGTATCTATCTATATCTATATCTGTATCTGTATCTATATATCTATATGTTATGGGCAGAATTGCCCCCACCCCAACCCCACCGTAATTCATATGTTGAATTCCTAACCTCAGAATGTGACCATGTGGAGATATTGGAGAAACTTTATAGAAGTAAGTGAAAATGAGATCATTAGGGTGACCCAAATCCAATATGATTGGTATCCTTATAAGAAGAGGAAATTTAGACACAGAGAGGTACAGAGGGAAGGTCACGTGAAGACACAGAGAGAAGAAGCCATCCATCTACAAGCCAGAGAGAGATACCTCACAATAAACCAACTCTGCTGACACCTTGATCTTAGACTTCTCTGGATTTCTCCAGAACTGTGAGAAAACAAATTTCTGGTGTTTTGAGCCACCTAGTCCGTGGTACTTTGTTATGGTAGCTCTAGCAAACTGGTACAATACAGAATACACACACACCCCATGCTCCAAATCTACCATTTATGGTTCAGTTTCAAAAACTGAATAACATTATATCAATAGTATAAAACTCATTAGGAAGAAAATCATATATTTGAATACAAATTTGGGATACAAATGAAAATAGTCATCAAAAAGAATTAGAGAAAATGGTGCTGAACATGTGGGATGGGTCCTGCCACGTGGGTTTATGTTGGTCTGAGTAGAGATCTGAAATAATGGAACAAAAGCTGCATTATATGCCTTATCCACACCCCTAATGGTGAGTCAATGCTTATCAATTATCATCATAATTACAAATATCAAAACCATCACTTTCTGCGCTCCAGAAGTTTACAGTGAAGTTGGGGAAAGAAGATACATACATGTAACACACACACACACACACACACGCACACACAACAGTGTGAAGTGGCCAATCAGAAAACACAGCAGGAAGGTGAAGGAAAACACACTAATGAGCAGATGATCATTTGTGTCTTTAAAACAGTATCAGTACACCGTGAAGACAGAAGCTTGACTGAAGAATATTAAAAATGAGGAGGGTATATATGACAGCCAAAAAAGTAAAAGAAACTGAACTGAGCATTTTAGATTGGCTAGAAAGAAGAAAAATAGAAGAGGAGCTAGTAGGAACAGGGTTACATGATTTTTTTTAATCATGATGGAGAGGTCTTTGAATCTTTGAGGGGCAGTGACAAGACAGTGATTAACATTGCTGCAGAACAGGGGCTCCGAGAGGCCCCAGACCAAGGCTCTGAACAATCTAATGAGAAAAGATGGGGAGCAATTACACTGCATGTTCTAGATGAAGAGTGGTATTGATTATCCTTAAATACTAAGAAAATCGAGGACTTTCTTTTTTTTCTTTTACACTTTGATAAATTGCTAAGATCTACCAATTTTGGATTCCAAGCCAAGAGCTTACTGCTTGTTCATCTTCCCTAATCTCTATTTGAACATAATACTAAAACCACAAACTGAATTTTTCTTCCGTAAGGAAGAAATGTAAGTGGAGGACTGCTCCTCTCTAAACAGAGAATTGAATTGTTGGGGAGGGGAAAATGGTGGAGTAAAGGTGAATTCCTGGCTCCCTGCTCCCAGAGAAAGAGGTGAAGAACTCAATCTGCTAGGCACCAGTGGATCCCTCCCCTGCAAGAACAGCGTTGTGAAACTGCAGAGAAACAGCTTGGGACACACAACACAGGAAAACAAAAGTGAATGGGAGATAGGATCTCCAAGTCTGGAGAGTGTGAGACAAGCAATAGAGAATAGGGGATGGGATTGCCGCGCCTGCCCAGCCAGCAAGTGCAGTGAGATCTGACCCACAGGAGAATGTCTTGCTTCCCCACGGACCTCCACACCCACTCAGACAGGGACCTGCTTGAAGTCGGCACAAAATTGCAGCAGGAGACGTTGGGCTCTGTGGAGAGCAGACAATAACAGGAAGTATCTTGAACTCCCTGGAGCTCTGTGGTAGGACTGCACTGGGCGGGGGAAGGACTGGTCTGAGCTACCACTCAGACCTGCATTACACACTCAACAATGTAATAGACACTCACCAAATTAAAAACACTCAAGAATTAGAACCCAGAACCTGGATTACACAATGGCTTGAGAGGTAAAACAAAACAATAAGAAGTTACTCAACAATATGAACACAAATCTACCCCAAATATCAATCCTCTCAATGAATGTAAATGGCTTAAATTGTCCTTTGAAGAGACATAGTGTGGCTGAGTAGATAAAACATGATAAGTCAAGTACCTGATATCTCCAGGAAATGCATCTAACCCACAATGACACTTTCAGATTCAAGGTCAAGGGTTGGAAAACAAACTTTCAGGCAAATGGAAACCAAAGAGAGCAGGGGTAGTGATTCTGATTTCAGACAGCATAAATTTTAAAATAGGAAAAGTAAAGAAAGACAAAGACAGTCACTATATAGTGGTGAAAGGAAAAATCCAACAAAAAGACTTAACAATTCTTTTTTTTTTTGAGACAGAGTCTCACTCTGTTGCCCAGGCTAGAGTGCTGTGGCATCAGCCTAGCTCATAGCAACCTCAAACTCCTGGGCTCAAGCAATCCTCCTGCTTCAGCCTCCTGAGTAGCTGGGACTACAGACATGTGCCACCATGCCCAACTAATTTTTTCTGTATACATTTTTAGTTGTCCATATAATTTCTTTCTATTTTTGGTAGAGATGGGATTTCACTCTTGCTCAGGCTGGTCTCGAATTCCTGAGCTCAAACAATCCACCCACCTCTGCCTCCCCAAGTGCTAGGATTACAGGCATGAGCCACCGCGCCCAGCCTTTAACAATTCTTAATATCTATGCACCCAACACAGGAGCACCCAGAGATATAAAGCAAACCCTGAATGAACTAAATAGCATGATAAACAGTAATGCCATAGTAACAGGGGATCTCAACACCCCGCTGTGTGAAATGGACAGATCTTCCAAACAAAAAATAAGCAAAGAAATAATGGACTTAAATAGAGCTCTAGAACAAGTGGGTCCAACAAACATCTACAGAACATTCCACCCAAATAAAGCCAAATATACATTCTTCTCTTCACCTCATGGAACTTTCTTCAAAATTGACCACATCCTAGGCCACAAATCAGACCTCAACAAATTTAAAAAAATAGAAATAGTACCATGTATCTTCTTAGACTCTAGCGGTATAAAACTGGAGATCAATTTTAACAGAAATTTTCACCACTTCACAAAGTCATGGAAATTAAACAATCTATTCTAAATGACTGCTAAGTGAAGGAAGAGATTCAGATGGAGATCAAAAAATTCTTTGAATTAAATGATAACAGGGACACAAGCTATCAAAACCTGTGTGGGATACAGAAAAAGCAAAAGCATTCCTGAGAGGAAAACTAATAGCATTACATGCTCACATCCAAAAGACAGAAGCTCACAAATCAACAAATAAACCATCTCAAGTAACTGGAAAAGGAAGAACAAATTAATTCTAAACCTAGCAGAAGAAGGGAAATAACTAAGATTAAAGAAGAACTAAATGAAATTGAGAAAAAAGAACTATACAGAAAATCAATAAAACCAAAAGCTGGTTTTTCAAAAGAATAAACAAAATTGATAGCCCTCTTGCTAGACTGACAAGAACTAGAAAGGAAAAGACTCTAATAAACTCAATCAGAAATGAAAAAGGAGAGGTCACTACAGACTCATGGAAATATAACACATTATCTTTGAATACTATAAAAATGTATATGTCTAAAAGCTACAAAATGTGGAGGAAACGGACAAGTTCTTGGAAACACACAACCTCCCTAAGCTTAATCAGGAGGAAATAGAACGCCTGAACAGACCAATATCAAGTGCAGAAATTGGAGCAGCAATAAAAAATCTTCTAAAAAAAAAAAAAAAGTCCCAGTCCAGATGGGTTCACACCTGACTTTACCAAACATACAAAGAAGAACTCATATCTATACTGCAGAAATTATTCCAAAACATTGAAAGGATGGTATCCTCCCCAACTCATTCTATGAAGCCAATATCACCTTGATACCAAAGCCAGGAAAGGATGTAGCAAAAAAAGAAAATTACAGACCAATATCCCTCATGAATATGGATGCAAAAATTCTCAACAAAATTTTAGCAAACCAAATCCAATAGCACATCAGAAAAATAATTCACCATGACCAGGTGGGCTTTATCCCAGGGGTGCAAGGCTGGTTCAACATATGCAACATATGCAAATTATAAATGTAATTCACCACACAAATAAAAGCAAGAACAGAGACCATATGATTCTCTCAATAGACACAGAAAAAGCATTTGATAAAATCCAGCACACTTTTATGATAAAAGCCCTCAACAAAATAGGCATAGATGGGACATTCCTTAAAATTTTTAAGGCCATATATGAGAAACCTACAGCCAATATCATATTGAATGGGGAAAAATTGAAAGCATTCCCACTTAGAACTGGAACCAGACAAGGCTGCTCACTATCTCCACTTCTATTCATCATAGTGCTGGAAGTCCTTGACAGAGCAATCAGACAAGAGAAGGGAATTAAGGGTATCTGAATGGGGGTTCTTTGCTGATGATATGCTATTATACCTAGAAAACCCCTGGGATTCAGCCAAGAGACTCCTGGAATTGATAAACAATTTCAGTAAAATCTCAGATACAAAATTAATGCACACAAATCAGTGGCATTCATATAAGCCAATAATAGTCAAGCCAAAAAACAAATCAAAGACGCAACACCTTTCACAATAGCATCAAAGAAAATTAAATATTTAGGAATATATTTAATGAAGGAGGTGAGAGATATTTATAGGGAGAACAATGAAACACTGAGAAAAGAAATTGTAGATAACATGCACAGATGGAAATCCCTACCATGCTCATGGATCGGTAGAATCAATATTGTTAAAATGTCCATTCTACCTAAAGTGATCTACAAAATTAATGGAATCCCTATCAAAATTCCACCATCATTCTTTACAGATTTAGAAACAATAATTCTATGCTTTGTCTGAAACCAGAGAACTTTATATAGCCAAAGCAATCTTAAGCAAAAAGAAAAAATTGGGAGGCATCAGTCTGCCACACTTCAGTGTTTACTATTAGGCTAGAATAACCAAAACAGCATGGTACTGGCACAAGAACAGAGATGTATACCTTTGGAATAGGATGGAGATCCCAAATATAAAACCATCCTTATACTGTCATCTAATCTTCGACAAAGCAGACAAAAGTATACATTGGGGAAAAGAATCTCTATTCAGTAAGTGGTGCTGGGAAAACTGGATATCCACCTGCAGAAGATTAAACTGGATCCCCACCTCTCACCTCTCACAAAAATCAACTCACATTGGATAACTGACTTAAATCTAAGGCATTAAACCTTAAGAATTCTGGAAGAAAATGTGAGGAAGACTCTTTTAGACATCAGACTAGGTAAAGAATTTATTAAGAAGACCCCCAAAGCAATCACAGCAACAACAAAAATAAACAAGTGGGACCTGATCAAATTAAAAAGCTTCTGCACAGTCAAGGAAACTGTCCTTAGAGTGAATAGACAACCTACAGAATGGGGGAAAATATTTGCTTTCTACACATCTGATAAAGGGCTGATAACAAGAATCCATATAGAACTTAAGAAAATCAACAAGAAAAAAATCAAACCACCCCATCAATAAATGGGCAAAGGACATGAACAGACACTTTTCAAAAGAAGACAGAATAATGGGCAGCAAACATATAAAAAAGTGCTCAACACCTCTAATCATTTGGGAAATGCAAATCAAAACCACAATGAGATATCACCTAACTCCAGTGAGAATGGCCTCTATCAAAAAGTCCCAAAATAACAAATGCTGGAGTGGATGTGGAGAGATTGGAACACTTTACACTGCTGGTGGGACTGCAAATTAGTACAACTCCTGTGGAAAGTAATTTGGAGATACCTCAAAAAGCTAAAAATAGAAATACCATTTGATCCAGCAATCCCACTACTAGGCATCTACCCAAAGGAAAAAAAGACATTCTATAACAAAGACATATGCACTCAAATGTTTATAGCAGCACAATTTACAATTGCAAAGATGTGGAAACAACCCAAATGTTCATCAATACATGAATGGATTAATAAAATGTGGTATATGTATACCATAGAATACTGCTCAACCACAAAAAACAATGGTCTAACACTTCTTATAATATCCTGGATAGAGATTGAGCCCATCCTTCCAAGTGAGGTATCACAAGGATGGAAAAACATGTACCACATGTACTCGCCATCAAACTGGTACTAACTGATTAACACTAAGGTGCTCACATGGTAATAATACTCATTGGGTACCAGTCAAATGGGGGGTGGGGGTGGGGGGGTAGAGCAGGTGGGGTGGGTAAACCCACAGCTAAAGGAGATGGGGCACACTGTATAGGGGAAGGATATGCTTGTGGCCCTGGCTTGAGCAAGGCAAATGCATTTCATGTAACCAAAATGTTTGTACCCCCATAATATCCTGAATTAAATTAATTAATTAAAAAAGAATTGAATTGTTGCTATTTCTGTTTGTCATTTTTATATTTTATTCCCCTTTTATAATCTAATTAGGACTCCATCAGGATTCATAGTTCTTTAGCAAGAGATGAGACATTTTAAGATATGATTGGATAAGGACTTTCTGTCTTAGGTTATTCAATTCATTCCATACAGTTTTACCTTTTATCTACTGGGTGCAAGACACTGTGCTAAGAAGTTTATGTTATGAAACTTTACCAAACTCAGACACTAAATATTTCAATAAGGTTTCCATAGGCAAGTGAGAAACAAACTAAACTCTCTTTTAGAAAGAGGAACATTCAACTGGCTCTAAAAACTAGTCTGTTGCCACTAGTTGTACCTAGCAAATTTGTTCAGAACAGTAAGAATAAGCTTACCTCTGCTTAGCTAGGAATTCTTCATTATTACGTCTTCTAATAAGACATTATATTAGAAATCATTTAATCTTGAGTTCTCAGAAGTTGTAGTTTTAAATTCCATTAGAGCAGACCTACAGTATGTATTTTACTGTAAGTCACCTCCAATAATTTGGGAAATAGATATCATACATGAATTCTTGAAGTTGAAATAAATTATAGAAACGGTTTAGTCCAATTTCTACTAAATTTATGAATCCATGCTCAACTATTCTTACATGAGGATCATTTGGCCTTTCTCTGAGTACTTTTAGGGATGGGGAGCTCACTACCTTTTGAGGTTGAACATTGTGCTATAAATAAAGACAGGCCCATACACTGAAGTTATGAAAATTATTTTCTTTAAAGATTCTGGCTGCATATTACAATGCAGACAGTGTAGGATATTAAAGTAGTTTGTCAGACATAAAAAAGACTTCTTATAAAAGAAAACCATATCTTTCTTATTAACAGAACACAAGTTCTAAGAAAAGGTGAATTGTTAATGTGTTCAAGAATCAAAAGAGAACATTAGACATTTGGAACAGGACAGGTGTTCGTAAACAACATGGGACTGACTGAATAATTATTACTTAGTGGATGCAGTGCCCTCATTCTGATAAGCGTGTTCTGCTGGCTTTCAAGTTTAAGGTGGTTTTGCAGAGTGCTTGGGGAGCAGGAGGAGGAAGGTGGGGGAGGGAAAGGAGGAGGAAGAGGGGGAAGAGAAAGGACAGTTTACCTGTTTCTTCTACCATTTCCCCCTTTGCTTTCCTTTCTCCCTTTAGGTTTGCCTTGCCCTACTGAGAAGGGTTATGCTCTACTGCTATGCAAACACTGGCTGAAATAGGACAACTGATTAATATGTGTAAGAGATGGAACGGAGACTGAGATTTTCATGTGAAAGCTATCCATAGGCGTGAGTATGTATAATCAAGAGGACTCTGGGGTATCTGAGGCTAGTCCTTAAAGACACACTTCTCAGTATCAGAAATGGATCCAGGAAGGCCAGCCTGAGATCACTAAAGGCACTGTCAGATTTGCCAGCGTATCTTCTATCCAGCAAATCTTCTCCGCGAGTCTCTAGATGCTTAACTTTCTTTTGATTCTAGCATACTCAGCACAGAGGAAAATTGCCCAGTTTTATTACTATCTGCTTTCCATAGTTTATTTACAATTTATTATGGTTACAATAAATGTTCTTTAGTAACTTAAAAAGTAAAATTAGAAATGTATAGACTCTACATCTTTGGAAAAGCTTCATTAAAGTGCTCGATTTGGAGTGAATCTCTAGGAATAGTTTTCATTTTGTAAGTGGAAACATGTAGATTTTTAAATAAACTTTTCATTTCTTGAGTGGTACATCTTATTATTCATCTTGTTGAGGACAGCAAATAATTAAAAGTAATTATTGGTTAATGGCAGACTCATGGGGCAACCATAAGTGATAAGATTTAATGCACTAGATCAGCACCTTTTAAGGCAATATAAAATAAGTTGAATTTAAAGTTGGGGTTTCATTGCTTTTGAAGAGGATATTTTTTGAACGAATAAAAGCTCAACTAATATGTTTTTTCTTAAAAATACTAATTTGTTGTTGTTGCTTTTTGAGTCCAGGCAGGCACAGTTTACTTAATTTCTCTTAGTTGCTCTTATCACAGGCTGAAATGGCTGTTGGATCTTCATTCTTATGTGTGCAGACATGAGAAAGTCACTTACTAGAATTGTAGAAATGATGTATTGAACAATTGGTACATTCATACTAAGTTATGGATAAAAACTTGTATACATCCAAAAGGAAAAAGAAAAATAATCTTCTGACTATACTAATATTCTTTTTTATCTTCTTAGTTTTTTCTGAACATATTTAATTGATCATTTAAAATCTCCCATTGTTAAATTTTTAAAAAAATAATTTTTGCATTTTTATATATCATCATAAGGATTTTGGAACCAAGATTTTTTTTTTTAAAGTAGTAAAACATTACATGATAAGCACATCAGTCTTCATCAGACTGTAATTATCTGCGGATTCTTCTCACCTTCAGGTATTGGTCTAAAGATGGAAGATAGAGTTTCTTGGAAGAATGAACACAAAAGATTTAGAAGTAAATCCTTCATTCACTTATATAACTGAAAAAAATGATACTGAATTTTGGTAAGTGTGGGGTTTTTAACATTCTGCTACAGGAAGTTCAAATTTGTATAAATTTTTTGAAAACAAGTTTGGCAATATAAATTAAAAACTTCAAAAATTTTCATACTTTTTGAAATCACAATCTCAGAGACTCTAGCCCAAGGAAATAATCAAAAGTCATCAAAAGCACATACGTAGTTATTCCTTATAACAATATTTGTAAAATAAAAACATAGGAAGCAATCTGAATATTTAGCAGTAGGGCAAGAACTGAATGAATTTGTAGGAGGAAACATTGTGCAGCAATTAAAATACATTTTTAAATTGTGTGATATTTTAAACATTTTAGTTATAACACTATAGAAGAAAAACCTTACAAAGTATTTAATTGCCTATGGTAGGATTATTTGTAATGTTTATTGATTCTGTCAATTTTTTCATTTTTATCCAAGTTTGTTACCATGAACATTATTTTTTAAATATTATGTGTGTGTGTAAAATCTAGGTAACTCTTTGAAAAGTTGCTGGAAAAGAATACGACAAAATGGTGTGTGGTAAGACAGTATGATTATTTGACTTTTTTTGGAGGGTAACTTTTTTTATTTTCCACAATATGCATAACACTTTCTCAACCAGCTATGATAGAAAGTTTTGAGAGAATCAGGATATAAAACTTTGTTTATATAATCTTAGTTTTGCAGCAGAGCATTGTATACCTTTATATGCACATAAAAAGGGAAAGAAATTTACTAACGTGAAAAAAATGAAGTATATGACCCGAGAATTTTCAAGAACTTGAGACATAACTTTGTCAAACTCATTTATTTTAGATATGAGAAAGCTGAGGCACAGAGAGGGAAAAGATTCCTTCAAAGGCATGTGAGTTAGTAGTATTTTTACCCATATAGTGATCTGAGAGTCACCAACTTACTTTTGGTCTAACCAAGCACAGCACAGGGCTAAATAAGAGCCTGTTCTCTTGATTTGTTTTAAGTCCCCAAAACTTCAATCAGCTGCTTAAGCAAGTGGTTTCTGAGCATCACACGGACAGGTGTACAGATTCTGGGTAACCAGGATCAGTTTGTAAGGAGACTGTAAGGAGGAGGAGTTATTCATTCGTTTGTTTATGAAATCTCTTTGTGAATGTGAAGAATGGAATCAGTCTCACAGTAAGGATCAGATTTATTTATGAGTAAGGAAATTTTAAATAATTCAAAGAAAAATGGCTAGAGAAAACCATCATGCATAGCTGCCCCCAAAGATCAAATTGTAGCTATTTGTTCTGTTGATGTTGCTAAAGCTGACTGGAAGAAAGATGGCGGTGGGGAAGCACAGAGAGAAAACTAGTTATAAATAGTGAGTTTTAACCCTGTTGCACATTAGAATCAGCCAGGAAACTAAAAAATATCCCAATGCTGAGGCTGCAACTCAGCCTTATAGAGACAATCACTTAAAGTAGAACTTAGGTGTTGGTATTTTTTTTTTGAAACGCTCCCCAGGTAATTTCAAAGTACAGTTACATTTGAGAACCACCAGCCTAAAAGTTTTTCATTAACATATTTTAGTTCTTTGATACTTTGTTCTTTGTACAATAGCCTCTTACTAAATACTAAGGTTCTCTCTTTCTTTTAAATCCATGGGTCCCTTATCAGATATTGCAGCCAAAGGCATTACTGGGCATATTTACTATTATTTTTGCTTTTATTTGTTCTTTCTAAAGTATTTCAATTGCTATGTTAAATAGTCTTTCACATGTGATGTGTAAAATTTGGCTGTTGGCAAATATTTCTGTTCATTGAATACATTAAATTGCATTATAATTGTCAACAATGTAATTTTTGCTCACATTCTAGATTAAATTCTATCATAGAAAAATATAAATACTATTTTCTGACTATCTAGGGAAAGAACAAGAACAAAATCAAAGATCTTAAATGTTAACATTTCCTAGGATTCATTTAAATTAATTCAATTTTTCCCCATTTTTTAAAGGGGGAAACTTAGCCTATTTTTAAGTGCCTAATAGGAGCATGAGGACAAAAATGCAGAGATGTAAGTGTTAAAATGACATAGGAATATTTTTAATGTCTGAATTTAAGTTCTTCAAAGACCTTGACTACATATTAAACTTAGGATCTTGTGGCAATATCTTGTATGCAAACATCTCTTTCTGATAGAGATACATGCACTTTTAGGCATCTTGCATTTACCAAACTGTCCAACTGATAGCACCAAACACCTTCTTTTGAAAATAAATGAAACTTCCTTCTAAATGCCTACTGAAGATATGTTTTCCAAACTCTTTCTCTTCACTTATGAGAAATGTTATTAGATGTTCTGGACTTCTAGGAGATGCAGTCCACTTTAGTTGTATAGAGGGTAAGGGTTTTCAAATAAGCTTAAAGGGAGAAAATGCAAGTGGCAGAACAATTGTTTCAGGAAAAGGCCTCATTTTAGTCTGCAGTGCTGTGGGAACTTGAGATGGGCTAAGCTTGGACATTTGTTTCTTCCCACATTTATGAGAGAGACTTTCAACATTTTAGTCAAACCTTGAGGGCAATCCTTGCTCCTGGCTTCCAATGTGCATTTTACAGTTTTATCTGAAGTCTGATTAGTAATGTGTACTATAAAACAAAAAATATGGGAAAAAAGTGAAGCATTTTAAAATGACTGACATATAGTTATTTTGGTCCTTTGTGTAAATTTAATTGCTACGGGAGATGAAAATGCTCAAATTTTGCTGTGTTAGCAGAGTTTTTAAAGATAGAATTTAAAGAGCTGTAATTGGTAAAATATCATAATATTCCAGATTGAATACTTTATTTTGAGTGTCTCAAAATCTAAGAAGGATTCTTATAGTCTAACAAGTCACATCTTATCAAAGCCAAGAAGTATTTCATGTTAAATAAGTAAATGTTTTATAAATCAAAAGAATAATAGCATTTATAAAAAGGAAAATATCTTGTGTATTTGTGTGTGTGAGTGTGTGTAATTATTAACCTGTCTCCTTAGTTTTCACTTCAATTTTATTAAACTGGTTATATACATTATGTTCACACTTTTCCAAACTATTAAACTGTGACAAATCATCACAATATGTCACAATGAGTAAGGCAATGTCTTGCCTGACATATTCACAAGGCATTTGTATAAATAATAAATCACATAAAAACCATATATATATATATATATATATATATAGAAACCATACACCTCTGCGTTGTTTTTGTAAATATAGATACTATAGAATGAACTGCCTTTGAAATCTCTCTTCAGTCTAATACCACAACCTATGTACCTGCACATTTACTACTTTCACATTAATGTAGGAAAATATTTTTTGAACAGATGGCCTGTGCACAATGTTTAAGCAATCAATGGACTGTATTTTAATTTACTTGAAAAAAAGAAAGCAGTCATTGTTCTGATGAGAAGAGTCAAGCATTAGCTCCATCCCAGGCTTCTGCCTAAACCTATACGGTAAGAATCAAGGAAATCATTCTTTTCATTTAACTAGCTGATATGCAGATGAATGCAAATGAGATAAACACCACTAATAAGGAACTGGCCAGGAAGATAAAGATGGAAAATTTCCAGTTAAGAAGCTAAGCATTTCTGTTGCATTTTCTGTCATTATTCCTAGTCTTACTCTTCTAATCAGGTTTTGAAAGTACAGATTATATAATAATTTATATAATTAGAAAATGTAGAAAAGAAAGAGAAAAAATATTCTAGGTGAAAATGCAACCAATAAATCCACACCATTGTGGTTGCAGTGTAAATATCTGACTTTGAGGAAAACTAAACTAGTGGATCATATTGTTGGCAAATCTTCATTTAGTCTTAATAGTATAATTGGTTTTACTTAGCCAGATGTTTAGGTGATGTATATTGTGGAAGACGGTTCATTGAGAAAGAGTTATGTAGCTTTTAAAGAGAAGACAGATGTTAAACATGCAAAGGTACCCTAAGGAGTAGTTTCTTGTCATGATGCTTTATGTAAAATAAAAATCTACACCTAAATTGTTTCCCACTCATGTTTTTCCAGGATAGCGTGAGAGGGCATGGAAAGCTAGGATATCCTCAATTCAGGAACTGATTCCAGGGAAAGCTAAGCTTCTGCCTTTTCTTTCTCTCCTTCCATTCCTTTTATAAGTTCATGTTAAAATAACTGCCTTGGGCAAGGTATAGAACTTAAAGAACTTTATCCAAGTTGAGATTCCATATTAATTATTTTTATTTTTTTGAGACAGGGTCTCACTCTGTCACCCAGGCTGGAATGCAGTAGTGCAATCATACCTCACTACAGCCTTAAACTCCTGGGCTCAAGCGATCCTCCTGCCCCAGCTTCCCAAGTAGTTGGGACTACAGGTATGCACCGCCACACCTGGCTAATTTTTAAAATTTTTGTAGAGACAGGGTCTTGCTATGGTACTCAAGGTGGTCTTCAACTCCTAGCCTCAAATGATCCTCCCACCTCAGCCTCCCACAGTGCTGGGATTACAGGCATGATCCACCAAGCCCAGCACATATTATTGTTTTTTATTTCAGCTTTAATTTATTAGACCTAATAATGTTTTCTCTCTATCCTTTTCTCTCTTTTATTCAAATTTCAGCTTCTCTCTTCAATTAAAAACTTTAAAGCTAGATGGATTTATTAGTCACAAATAAAGGCTAACTATAGTAAGTGTTGTGCTAGGAAAAGATGTTTGGGGATATATGTAGTCCATAAATCAAATGATATAAATATGATGTCTGCAGTAATCAAGAGGTACTTATAAGATCTGTCTTACGGAAGCTAATACAGGGGAGGGTGTGGGTGCTGAAGGCCACAGGGCATGGTTATAGTCATAGGAATGACAACAAGGTAGAGACCTGGGCAAGGTGCAGAGATGCCTAGTATAGACAAACTTGCAGGACTATTTCTGTCGCAATGGCACTTTTATTTTTCAAACCTTTTTAGCATTACTACATCAAGACATATTTAAGAAATACCAACTGTGTATACCACTTTGGATATTAGCCAGGAAAGGAAAGGTCACCTTTAGCTTGAAGAACAGGGCTGGTGTTACATTTATGAGAGAAATACTGCTCAGTGAGTGGAATTTTAAGAAGTCTGAAGATAAAGGTAACACTGTGAGGAAACCAAAATAGAAATAAAACTATATTAAATAAATGAACGGTCAAATCTTTCATTGAGAAGCATCTTTAGTGAGCAAGATAATACATCATTTATACGTGGATATGGAGGAGGATATCATGAGATTTGGTAAAAAAAAAAGATGCTATTGATAGAGAAAAAAATATGCAAAAAATTACATAATACATTTTTATCTGAAATAGAAAAATAAGAGGAAAAGGAAAACCTCACATATTACCAGGGTTCAATTGTCAATTTGCAAACATCTCATTTCTTTATATGATGCAGATATTCTTAAATTGTGTTCTAAAAAGCAAGTTATTTACAAAATGTTAAGAAGTAGGAGGAACATCGATAAAAACAAGTATTTACACAAAGAGAGAGACACTGACACTTCTCTAAATATCCTTAATGTACTGCCTAACAGAGACAGTGCTTGGAGTGCTCAGTTATCTTTTCTTGAGCATCATTAGCATTTGTCAAATAAAAATCAATCCCTGTCTGAAAGGTCCCCTGTCTCCATTACAGCTCCATCAAGCTGTCACTCCGGTGGCCCTCTGCAAGCTGCTAACCAGTTACAAATCAGCTCAACTGTCCTCTATCTTAGAATCTCAATTTAAAAACAGTTTACAAAAGCACCTTAGTGTTTTTCTGGAAAGATAATTTAAGCTAAAAATATTTATTTTTTCCCTATTCTTCAACCCTGCTTTACTTTAAATAACACCTGCTTGGCATATAGTTGTAAAACAGAGAAATTTTTCCATATGACAGTATTTTATATTTACTGACCCAAAGTCAGTTTTGTTTTTTAAGCTCTTGATTGCATTTATTTTTGGTGACATTGCCTCTGTGTGTGTTGGGGGGGGGTATTCAGGGATGACAGACTTGCAGATAAGCAGAAGGCTAAAAGCTTCTTTATTTTTGAGTTGTTAGTTTTGACTTGTACCAATAATACAATCTTCCAAAGTGAGATCAATAATTCAGGATATTAAATTTTATTTTATATAGGTAAGGAGATGCAATCAGGAAGTAATTAGATAATTTTCAGAGGTAACAATTAACCATTAGAAATTGTATTGTTAGGAATATAGCACCGGAGGATATTTTGCTTCTCTGGTTGTTAATCAAGAAAGTCTGGGACTAGAGCATTCAGTTATTTGTAAAGAGCCTTTGGTAATATCAAGTTGCGGAAGATGACAATTAGAACATACATTGTGGTCACCTCATAAATATCTTATATAGAAGGAAAGGGCATAGCACGAGTAAATTTGAAGATAAATGTACTTACTATTGCAAACTCTCTCCTGGATCAGTTTTAAATCAGAAATATGCCACAAAGTTAACATTTTAATTTTTACTGTAGTCCTGTTGGTTCATCATTTCCATATACTAGTGGTGATACTGAGAAGTAGGGTGACCAAAAGTGAAAGACTGATTCATTCATTCAGGCAAAGTTATTGAGAATTTATTCTTGGAATTACCGGGAGAAATAAAATGAAAACAAAAAACAAAAATCAAGTAGACATGCTCCTGCCCTGCTCTCATGGAGTAGATGAGTAAACAATTCCAAAATACTAAGAAATCAATGATGATTTTCATCATCTTCACCATAACAAACACTTATCGAACACTTTATAAATTAACTTATTTTATCATCAAAACAACCCTATGAGGTACTACCTTCATTTTATTGATAAGGGGATTGAAGACACAGAGAGAGGTTTAGTAATTAATTTACTAAAGGTAACAAATCAAGGAAAGTTAGACATCAGGCAGCCTGGCCCTGAATTCATGCACTAATCCAGCTCCCAACAAGAACTCAAGGTGTTCTAAGCCTGATTGTTGATTGTACTTAAAGCAATATGTCCATGATTGGAATATTTGCCACATATCTTAAGTAATTCTTTTGGAAGTCCTAGGGTTGGATTTTAATAAAACCTTTGCCCTAAAGTAAGATACAAATGTATTTTGAAAGAAAACATAATCCCTTAATTTCTCATTCCTTTGTAGTCATTTAAATTATTTGAAGTTCAAGAAGACTTTTTTTCTTGATTAGCTTTTTATCTTATTAATGAAAATACATATTTTGCTAAGAATAAATAAGAATCTGGTCAGTCTCATTAGAAACTCAGTAGTTCTAGAGCCCAGTGACTTTTAATTCATCATAAATTACTTAGGGAGATGTAAGCCTGATAGTTTTAGCTTAATATACAACAGTCTTTATGCAACCCCACTGAATTTACTACAATATTAATCTTCAGAGTTAGAAAATGGTTTATTTGCTGTCTGTCTCAAAGTCATTAAACTTAGTTTCTTCACTTATGTTGAGAAAAGGATAATTTAAATTTCCTTGGATTTTTTTCTCAGTGCTTTAAATAGGAAACTGGTTTGTGTCAACCATGTTTCTTGTAGGTCTATTACCAAGAAAATACATAGGGAAATGCTAAATTAATCCTTTGTGCATAAATTGGTTAAATTCAAGAATATTATATGCATCATTGATACAGAGAATATCTAACTCTGGAGAGAAAGATGAAAGTATTGTGTGCTTATCTGGTTTGCTGCTATAGACTATGATCTTATCTACAAATATCTAATTTTATTCCCTAAGCATTGGTTTTCTTTACTAATATGGTGACACCGATGATGTCAGTGTGAAAGATTTAAAATCTGTAACTAGCTTTGCAGGCAGAAATACATATCTTAATGAAAATATTATACTGCATAATTATCAAGTCAGGAAGCAATTATAAGCAATGCTTTATACTGGGAGGATAAAAGCATTTGCTCATTTTAGATATTTGTGTTTCTCTAAAAACATATAGAGACAGATGATTACAGAAGTTTATGGACTGTCCTCACTTTGGTAGCTGAAATTCTGAAAGTGTTCTACCACATTGCTCTTTGAACTGGACACCTTTGTGATCATGATATCTCCCCGGACCTGCAGTGTAAGCTTTGCAAACCCACGTGAAATAAAATTAACTTCTGAGATTGAAATGGAGACGAATTTATGTTCATCCCTGATCCTGGGCTATTTTCCAGATGACAGATAACAGGGATTTCAAAACGACAAAGACATCTAAGGCAGTGATATGTATTAAGTGGAGGGAGACTTTGCAATGAATATAAACCGAATACCGTATCTCTATTGAGATTTTGAATTAGTAGGAAATTACATTGAGTATATGCAATTACATATGGCTATCTACAGATTGAGAATTGGCAATATTTATTATAGATTATTTTTAATAAAGGAGAACGTTTATGTTCCAATGCAAATTGCACAGCAACCATTTCAGTTGCTGAAGAGAAAATAAAAGTGTTGGTTTCAATGATCCTTGAAGCACAACAGGGACTGGAGCACGGGGATTCTTTTACAAGAATTTTTTTTTCCTTCAAAGAAATGTCTAATAATAGATGTTCTGATGAAAAATAATTTTCCATTTCTAAAACTGAAAGGCAGGGTTTATACACAAGCAAAATGTTTGCCGTTTTTCAATGCACTCATTTCTAAAGCATAATCATAAACTTCACAAATAAGCCAGCAACTTAGCTCATTGCCAGAGGTTTAGATAAAAATATAAATATAATTAAATTTATTTGTATAAAGCTCTCTATGAAAATCACGTGTGAAGAAAGATAAATAACTTAAACATTAAAAAGAAGCAATATCTTAACAAAAAATAAATATGGGAATGAGACTTGGAAACCATAATAATAATAATATATAATTTTACATATAGATATTCTGTTCTGTCATGTTGATATATTTAACTTCTCTGAGGCTCAGTGACTCTTATATACACAGCAATGGGAATTCTTGCTAAAGAGGTGACAAAAATATTTTGAAAGCTATACTAGTATCTAGACTATTTTACCTCAGGCAATTTAGGATGATGAGGAGAGCAATGTCTCTTTTCCCAGTTCATTCCTCCCCTTTCCCCAATCCATAAACAACTCTGCTATCTCACGGTGAAAGATTACTAATGCCAAAGTGGTACTCTTGACACACATGTCAGTAATAGGAAAAAAAAACCAAACAAACCTACAAGCCCTTGAGCAAGTGCACGTTTTTTTTGGTACCAGAAGCTCCCAGGGGTCCTTCTGTTCAATACAACCATCAGCTACCCCTGAAAATAGATGTGGTCTGTAAGTCCTTATTAAGCCTCTTAAGTTTTGTTTGATGAATAGGATAACTTGTAGACTCGGGAATTAGAGAATACTTATGTAGTCCTAATGTTAGATCACTGAAAAATTGACTGGTCATTCTCACCTTAGCGGGATTTTTGAAAAGTAAAATATTTATCAACAATTCATACTTGGATATCCTAAGCCAAAACAGCAGCCGCAGAGTTTTGTATTAATAAGTCCCTTCTCAGATATTGTACACTGCAAGGACGTACAATTATGTTTTCTATCATTCAAAGAGAGTGATAGAGACAGATTCTCTGTAGAAAGAGAATTCTTATGGCTTTTTCTTTCACTGACTTAATAGACATGGACTTCATTTTTTAAATCATGTAATCTCTACATCCAGAGAACGGTCTGTGACTTCACACCTATGCAGAATGATTCTTTTTTTTTTTTTTTTTTGAGACAGAGTCTCATTCTGTTGCCCGGGCTAGAGTGAGTGCCGTGGCGTCAGCCTAGCTCACAGCAACCTCAAACTCTTGGACTCAAGCGATCCTTCTGCCTCAGTCTCCCGAGTAGCTGGGACTACAGGCATGCGCCACCATGCCCGGCTAATTTTTTCTATATATATTTTTAGCTGTCCATATAATTTCTTTCTATTTTTAGTAGAGACGGGGTCTCGCTCATGCTCAGGCTGGTCTCGAACTCCTGGGCTCAAACGATCCGCCCGCCTTGGCCTCCCAGAGTGCTAGGATTATAGGCGTGAGCCACTGCGCCAGGCCCAGAATGATTCTTACTTGCAGTGAGCTATGATGATGCCACTGCTCTCTATCTGGGGTGACAGGGAAAGACTCTGTCTCAAAAAAATTAAATAAATAAATGAATAAGAATTGTACTGCAGAAGAATATGTATTTATATATTTGTTGAGTAATACCTTTATTAATCAAACAGCTCTAATCTATTGAAACAAACTCTTAGTAACCAATCATTCTTGGCCTACTATTGTGGTTTTCTTCAGGGAATCCTTTGACTGAGGTACTCTGTCAAGATGTGGATGGGAAATCTCTGATCTGTAATATTGAGCTGTGCACAAAATGACTATCATGTTGCTGTCTCAAGCAGCTTGTAAAAGAAGCTGTATCTATGGCATTGCTTTCACAAGGAATCATTAACAACAACAACAAAATTACAACAATATAACACATATTATAAACTTGCCTTACTATCCATGGTTTTTAGCTTTATTCTATCTTTTGATCTTTTCTCTAATCCTATGCTTACACAGATGCGTAAACAGTAGCTTGAAGAAAGTTATTTATCTAAATTTATTGGCACATTATACATAGAAGTGAGTTTTTTATTCATTTATTCATTTATTCTTCTGCTGGGATACTCCTAAAAGTAAAGAAGACACATTCTTTGTCCTTATGTAGCCTCGAGTAGAAAGATAAATACATAAAGAGGCAATTTCAATGTAGTTTTATAAATGTTCTGATGGGTTAAGTGCAGGCTGCAAGGGGAACATCTAGGGGAGACACCTAATTCAATCTGGGGGCGTTGTAGGAAGATTCCTGAAGGAGAAGACACCTATGTTGGCATGTGAAAGAGAAGTAGGAGTTGGCCAGTTAAGAGAGTTGGAAAGATGGGGATAGGGTATTCCATGCAGAGCGACTAGTTTCTGTAAAGGCTGAGATAGGAATGTGCCTGAAGTATTTGAAATACTGTGGGTAGTTATACAGCTTGGCCTGAACACAGAGATGGAGAAAAACACAAGTCAGATCATTAAGGATTTTGTACATTATACTAAGGATCTTGCACTTTGATCTGAAGATCACAAGACACTGAAGACAATTAATTACATTTGTGTTTTAGAATGGTCCCTATATAGGTGGAGAATGGATTGAGAAAGAGCAGAATTGAAGGCAGTCTCACCAGTTCAAAGGCTTAAAACATGATAACTCAAACTTAGATGACAGCTAGGTTTAATGTATAGAAAGGGAGTGGGATTGAAAGGACTTAGTGATTGATGTGAGTAATGGGGAAATGAGGAGTAGAGAAGTGTTATCTCCTATTTTGGACAATTAGGTGAACCGTGTTGCAATCTGAGACAGGAAATACACAAGGAAGGGTTTTATGGGTCCTTTACTACTTCAATATTTTCTTCTAAATTATTCCCAAACTTACTGAGTGCATAGTCTTTGTAATAATGGAAAGAGGGAAATGTTTAATTATATTTCTAATAGAGTGTTGTCTGTGACATGTGACAGCATTCTTCAACCATGCCTGAGCTCATGGAGCTAGGCAGGCACTCCATTCATTTCTTTCACATCACATCACATGTGTCCTTACTGAACTTTCAACTCTTAAGATAGCCTTTTTTTTTTTTTAATGAAGGATAGCTCTCCTCTAACAGATATGTCAGGATTCTATTTTATAAGTACATTAGAACCTCTAATTATGGTAAACAATAAATGGCTTAATTGGGGTCTAAAATAAACCAAGAATATACAAATTTCATATTGCATGACATTTCAAATTCAAATTATTTTTGGATTGCAGATAGGCTTTTTCCTGAATATTGGCATAGGTGCCAAATATCTTTACAGAAAGATATTTTACCTCATAGGATCTATTTAGTATCTTTTGTTATCTTGTAGTAATTTGGCATATTTCCTTTTCTCTACCAAAAATTCATTTTTGATGGTGTCTGTATTTGCTTATTACTGATCTTTAGAGACAAATGCAATGCTAGTGCTATGCACACTTACTAAAATATCTGAGTTTTCTCTTTTTTTTTTCCCCCTTTTTTTATAGACAGGGACTTCCTCTCTGGTCCAGGCTGGAGTGTAGTGGCACAGTCATAGCTCACTGCAGCCTTGAACTCCAGGACTTAAGCAATCCTCATACCTTGGCCTCTCAAAACTCTTGGATTACAAGTGTGAGCCATTGCATCCAGATCTGAGTTTCCTTTTATGAAATTAATCTTAGAGTTGGCAACACACTTTTTTTTAATGTCTCAAATGATGGCAAATAATCGTGCTTTAGACTGTGGTTCCCAATCCCCTTGCTGCAGACCAGTACTGGTCCACGGCCTATTAGGAACCGGGCCGCACAGCAGGAGGGGAGCCGTGGGTGAGCAAGCAAAGCTTCATCTGTATTTACAGCCGCTCCCCATTGCTTACATCACTGCATGTTCTCCGCCTCCTGTCAGATCAGCAGCGGCATTGGATTCTGATAGGAGTGTGAACCCTACTGTAAACTGTGCACACGAGGAATCTATGTTGCATGTTCCTTGTGAAAATCTAATGCCTGATGATCTGAGGTGGAGCTAAGGTGGTGGTGCTAGCGCTGGGGAGTGGCTGCAAACAGATTATCATTAGCAGAGAGGTTTCACTGAACAATAAATGTAATGCACTTGAATCATCCTGAAAGCATCCCCTCAACCAGTCCATGGAAAAATTGTCTTCCATGAAACTGGTCCCTGGTGCCAAAAAGGTTGGGAACTGCTACTTTAACAGACTATTTTATTTCTGAATGCAATTAAGTCTGTCATTTAAAAGTGTGAGATCAACTTGATGACGTCTCTTTTATGTAAAAGTCAAGTGATTTTCCAGAGAAAAAATCCTTTTTTGCTTGCCCTCAGCCTATTTTTTTACTTCACAATAAAGTTTCTTTACAAAGAGGTCGTCTCGTCACTAACTGTTGACCACTTCAAATTTATGCTTTAACATACTGCAGAATGGCTTTACACTCTATCACAGGAATAACCTCCTTGTCAACTCCAGTGACCACTTTTTAGTCCTTCTCTTCCTTGACTTCTCTTTGAAGCCAACACTGTGGAACATTCCCTCATTCTTAATACAATAGTGTCATGTGTTAGCGTTTTTTCCTTCTGCCTTTTTCATCTCAGTCAATTTTGCTGGTTTATTTTTTGCTGTATTTCCTTAAATGTCAGTGTTTGTACTTCAAGGAACCCCATTTCTCACTCTCTGAGAAAAATTAGCCATGCTCATAGTTTCAACGGCTCCCTCTGAGCTCATAAATTCCAAAGAGATGTCTGAAGTCCTGACCAATATGTACAAATGCTGACTCCCTAACAGATACCTTGAATCTGTACAAATAAAGAAATTGACCATCTTTTTCCCTTCCTCATAAACCTATTTCTACTCCTTCACACCCAATTTATTTTAGAAATATAGCCATCTGCTTAGACACTCAAGCCATCAAAAGCATCCTATAAAAATAGACAGCATAATGTTTAAGAATGTAGACTCATTAGCTGACGAGAGTTCAAGTCCAAGCCCTGTGACTTTGGGCATGTTATTCAACCTTCCTGGGTCTCTGTCTCCTCATCTGTAAAATAAAGATGATAATAGCTATACCTCATAGGGTTGGTTTGAGGATTAGTTTTCATAAACTTAGAATAGTGCCTAATACAGCTGCGGTCCCCAACCCCAGGCCTGCAGACCACCAGGAACTGAGCTACACAGCAGGAGCTCAGTGGTGTAAAGTGAGGGAAGCCCCACTTGCACCCACAGCGGCTCCCCATCACTCCATCACCACCAGGGCCCCTCCCGGTCTCAGATCAGCTGTGGCATCAGACCCTCATAGGAATGGAACCCCACTGCAAACTGCGCATGGGAGGGATCCAGGCTGTAATGCTTCCCCTGAGAATCCAACGCCTGAAGATCTGAGGTGGAGCTGAGGCGACAACGACCCCCCCCCAGTCCCCACCCCCTAGTCCATGGAAAAACTGTCTTCCACAAAACTAGTCCCTGGTGTCAAAAAGGTTGGGGACTGCTGTAATAGTAATACAAGCATGTGCAAATTATCATTAATAACCTTCACCTTCTCTGCCTTTACTTGCACATCTTAAATCTAATCAATCTTCCAGTTTTATTAATTGCATTTCCTATTTCTCTCTCCTTTTGTCTGTCTTCACTTCTGCTGCTGCCTTTAAGAATAAGGACATACTGTCTTTTACCTCTTTATTTGCAGTGTCCAATGCATGGTAGGCTCTCAATAGCTGTTAAGTAATAAATAAATTGCTTTATCGATGTCATAAAATCTGTTTCTTAAAAGCAGACTCCAAAACATTTGGCAATCTCTGGAATGTTTGTATATCCTTTTAAGGGAACTGTTTCAAAAGATTGATCATCTCGACACAAACGTATTTGTATATTTGTTAATCAGTCTTACTGTTTGTAAAACTGCTGTGATGGGACAGTACTAATGGCTAGTGTACAGGCTAATCAACATTTGTGTAACAATTAAACATTTTGGTACCTACTATTTTGTAGCATTGATCAAGTCACATACAGCTTCTCTGTGACCTGTTTTTTTTTTTCTCTCTAAAATTAGTAAAGTGGATTAGAATTAACCTGATAATCCTTTAACATTTATGATTACAATAGATTTGAGCAATTGTTCAACACTTAAAATATTAGGCTTTAAGAAGAATATGTCATATAAAAAATTTCAGGTAGGTGGATACTAGACTGATAACCTTGGTTTCCCAGCCTGTTGCTTAGTTCAGTGAGACAGGCTGGTAGCAGAATTTTCTAGAAGGTAGCTTTTTAAATTTAATTCTGCAAGAGTTTCCCTGTCTTAGCATTCATTTACATCTATTTCAAACACCAAACTCTTCTATCCAAAAATTTTAGCTTAGGCTGATTACCACATTAAAGGTTTGACCTTGAGCCCAAGAAGGGCTCCATAGAAACTGAATCCCTATCATTTAAGAGATATTGGCTTTTAGAAATGACAAGTTCCAACATTTCATTGTCACTTTTTCCTCTGATTATTTGATCGGAGGTTTATGTAAAGGCAAAATATTTTAAATCAAATTTGATTCATCGTTCCACTTCAAGAAGCAAGTCTTTTAAATGTTGCCTCTTAAAACTACTGAATACCTAAAATTTCTTCTGCTGATCAATCTATGGCAAGCTTTTGTGTAATTAAAATGAACTGCAAAAATGATTTCTGGGACCTGGGAAAAAGATTTTCCTGTAGAAACTAAGCAGTTTTATAACAATGTTGAATTATTTATGAGTTAGCCATATTAATGCTAAATTTCAACTGAGAATGACCCAACAATTTTGGCCCACATGCTCGGTTTGCTTAAAATTATTATTTTATGAAAGGCAGTCATATTATGACTTCGGTAGAGAAATAGGAAAGTCATTACAGTTCTATCACGGAAAAGTTGTTTTGAATGTAACATGAAATCATCTATTTTACGTTAGCATTATCCTTCATCTGAGAACTTTCTGCTCCAAAGGACTGTGGATATTTCACAATATGCCCTTAGAAGATCAAAGTGACTATTTATTAGGGCCTTGCTTAATTTTCTGATAGGTATCATTAGAAGATTAATTCATAAACTCACATTTTGATGCAGAAGATTAACATCAAGTTTCAAAGGTCACATTTACTTAAAGGCAAATTTAGTGTATGGCAACTCCCTGCATCATAGACTAGAATGTGCCCTGAGCTCCAAAGCACAAACTTTCATGTTGTAATTATTGTCCAATAGAGTTGAAATTTCAAACATATGATTCTATTTTTTCTTGAGTTTGCATTTTTGGTCCTATCAGACTATTTGTGTAATTTTTTTATCATTCAGAAAATATTGCTATTACTAGAGCATACAAAATGATAAAATAATAGCCTCTGGCATAAATCTTATCTTAAAGAGTGGTAGCTAATATTCAGCCCGGAGTCCCTGCTTTTCTACTTTCTACCTGTACAATCTTCAGAAGGTTCCCTAATCTGTGTAAGCCTTTGTATTCTCATCTGTAGAATGGGAAGACCTGACTACTCTGCAAGTGTGGTGCTGACCACTTGGGATTGTTTGGCAGATCGAATGTGAAACCCTGTGTGCACAATGTCTGGCAGATAGAAAGTACTCGGCTAATTCTAGCTATTATCATTAGTAGTAGTACAATGGTTAACATCATGAAACTGAATTTTAAAATAATATTAGAAAATACATAGTTTTGCTTATGGTAGCAGCATGATTATAATTTCATCAAAGAATAAATTTATGCATTTAGCACTAATTATATTCTTATAAAAAGTAACTAAACTTCTGAAGGATATATTAATATTCCCAATTTTTTTCAACCACTGCTTAGGTCTACTTGTCAGTAATGAACACACATATACAAAGTTTTTATTTTTTGAACTCTAGTTTTATCACTTATCAATCATTTATATGTTCAGATAATTTATAAACCAAAGGGTCTTGTCATGATGCTATCCATTATCTAACTTTTTATATACCACTGTGCCCTGTTGGATATAATAATTTCCCAATTTAGTTTGCTTCTCACAAGACTAGGTTGAGTCTATATAAGCAAAGGGAATAGATATTTCAAGGGAATAGACAACTGTAAAAAAGAAAAAAAAAAAAGGAGAAGAATTTAAGGCCCAAATTATCCCGCCTATAAAGGAAAACTTCATCAGCTCATCACTTGAAAAGCTCAGGGAACAGCTGACTCAATCTGTTTCACCATAGGATGTAAACCATTATTTTCAATGAAGGAATCATTCAAGTGAAGATATTATAAGAAACAGTGTGGCTAATTAGTTGTTCACATATATCCTACAGATCCCATTTTGTTCTTCCCAGAATCACAAATTATGCACATAGATAAAATTAATTTAATTCCTAGCTGAAAATAAGGTATTAATGCTGTCCTCCATTATTGAGGGTTTAACAGGGTGAGGATGTGTTCCTGTGTAGGAGGAATAGGTTTTCAGAGCTGTTACTGTCCCCAAGAATGCTATAATTTAAGGGTGTGATGGTTGTCCCTCTGTGACTATCTTATCCCAGTACCTCTGATCGCAACGCCTCTCCCTTTGTGATTCACCAGGGCCATTTATATTTGCTCCCTTAAAGAGTTTTTCTAGTTACTTTTATTTAAGCCTGGAATAAAATCTTACCTTAAAAGAATCAGATCATAATTGGTTGGATGTGTACCCTGTTATTTGGTTCCAAACTACATGAAAATATAACTGAACAGGACGTGAAAATCTGTATGACATTTTTCTAAAGGCCTCTGAAAAAGAGAGATATGCAAAAAAGTTCTTAATAATAAAGGCATCAGAGGGAAAAATCAGTCAAAATTTATATATTTAACATATTGCAAATTTTCTCGGCCAGGTTGCAGGAAGGGAGTCGAGTAAGGCAATTACAAATTTCAAATCTTAAAATTTCTTCAGGAGTTTGGTATTTAAAAACCACAATAGAAGAATTATTCTTTTTTAATTGCTCATTATTTCTTAGATGTCTCTACAGCTGCCAGACAAATGAAGACAAGAGCAGGTGTTGACATTAAATTTAGTGCAAAGAGCTTTTGCTGAGCACTTATTAAGTGTTACCGGTCCATTAGCTGGAATTCAGGAACAATAGAAAACGAGGTTCTGAACCTCTCTATGCACTTAGGGTACAGGTGGAGAGACATGCAAATCAACTAACAATACAGATGTAATTTAGTAGGAAAGCCAGTGACACAAGTAGTAAATATGTTACCAGGCATAAAAACAAGTAAAATACAGGTGTTGAAAGGGTTTGCAGTACTACTTGGAAAGGTAGAACTTGGACTTTGTATAGGAAGAGGGAAATGAAAGGATATTTCAAGTGGGGCCAACAGCATGATTAAAAGCAGGAAAGTGAAACTGAGATATTAGTTGTAAAAATTTTTTATATCATTACTTTGTATATGATATTAAAGACACCTATATAACACTCGGATAACACTAGGTCTTATTTATTTTACCTAACTGTATATTTGAAGACCTAGTTCAGTCAGTAGAGATCAGTAGAGTGATTACAGTTAATAATAATCTATTGTATATTCCAAAATAGCTAGAAGAAAAATATTCAAATATTCAAATATTCAAATATTGTTAGAATAAAGAAGAAATAAATATTGAAGGTGATAGATATCTTGATTACCCTGATTTGATCTTTACATGTTATATAAATGTATTAAAATATCACATGTATCCCAAAATATGTACATCTATTATGTATCAGTAGAAAATGATCTCTATATAAATTTTTTTTAAAGTAACACACAGAATATTCTGGAAAGCAAGTGATATAGATAAGAAAAATGAAAGACTAGCAGCCAGCCTGCAAAATACTGAAATGAAATCCTGGGTTACAAACTTCAAGAGTTGGGAATTTATAGATTAACACACTTGTTGATTTATGAATGTGCACAGTAATACTTGCAAAATGTTAGTTAATAACAATGCAATTGGGACGAAGACACTAGAGAGACAGATCTCTACCCAAGGTAGCCCTGATTTATGCAATGTTAATATATCACAAATTCCTTAGAGTGATTTATATTTCATGTTTATTATACAGGTAAATCTGTTTTATTAATATTGTAAGTCTAGGTCATTCTCTGGTACATATTTTTTTCAGGTAATACTGTTTCACTGTGCAAAAGTGCAATAAATCCCCTCTCTTCAAAATCTGTGCTTTAGTAGCAAGTTCTCATTTTGCATCCCAATAAAGTAAAATGTCATAGTGAATAAAGCACTATAGCGACATATCTGATGAGATCCTAAAAAGAACCTGCCAGAACAAGACTTTGAAATAGTGATAAAAGGGAAGCAAATTTCTGGCTAGTGATCTACCTATCTAATGGGAGATCCTTAAATGTAGAAACTGTGCACACACAGTCAGAACTCTTTCTCTGAGAAGACTTCTATCATGTGGTTTTGAGGGAAGGCTCTTCATTGGGCTCTTTTCTCCTTTCTAATTATGCTTGCAGAATAGTTTCCTACCTTCAACAAGTAGACAGTCTGAGTCTCTCTCTGTATTACTCTGGAGCCATCAGGCCAACATGTGACACAAAGATTATTCATGTGAAGATTTATTCTCTCTTATTAAGAGAATTTATTAATTTTGGTGTTCTCTATATCCTTCACTTTGGAGGCATTGAGAGATGGAATGCAACAAATAGTGTTGGAGGGTTTTTTATGGCATTAATTTTCACTTAATATCAATCTCATTGAAGGCTTATACAAGATTATGGTATAGAAAAGTTTGTATAAGTAATTAGTATTCTACCATAACCTGCATGTGTCAAGAATTCAAGTTTGCCTTTGATTCAAAAATTGCTAAAGTGCTCAGCATTTCTAATTCTGTCCTCATTTTTAAACTCCACCTTGTTTTAAACATTAAAAGTTATGACTTTTTTGCCTACATGTGGTGGTTCACTCTTATAATCCCAGCACTTTGGGAGGCTGAAGCAGGAGGATCACTTGAGCCCTGCAGTTTGAGACCAGCCTGGGCAACATAGCATGACCCTGTCTCTACAAAAAAAAAAAAAATTAGTCAGGAGTGGTGGCATGTTTCTGTAGTCTCAGCTACTCAGGAGGCTGAGGCAGGAGGATTGTTTGAGCCTAGAAGTTTGAGACTGCAATGAACTATGATGGTGCCACTGCCTCCAGCCTGTGACAGAGTGAGCCACTGTCTACAAAAAGAAAAAGAAAATTATGACTTTAGTATAAGCAATAGGACATATTTAATACATTTTAAGCTATTTTATTTGAACCATTTTTGTCCATAAAGAAAAATATCTCTGAATTTTGTTTATAGGCATACTGATTTAACAACTATGTAGTGTACTAAAGCCAGCAAATTTTCTGGCATATCTGTTCTTATTCAATAATATCGAACAGCTCAGTTGGAAACTTAATCTGACTTAAATGTTCCCTGAAATAACTGTCATTATCTTCACATTTGGTTTACACTGTATACCTATTTAAATATGCCTTTAAATTATTTTTTTGAATCACACAAAGCCTTCTTTCACACCCAGATTTTAATCCCTACACTTATATGAAATTAAATCCTGAGAAAACCATTGAATTTCGTACAGAACTCACAGTGCTGAATTTATAAGAAGTTGACCTGACAGATTTTATTTTCATGGAGTGGAAGCCTTGCCAATCAACTGTTACTTTCTATTAAGAATATTAAAAGCAGGAAAAATTATGGATATGTCCATGTTTTTCCCCCAGATTGACTATTTTGGTCAATGTTGTGCATTATCCACTATCACAATCACCCCATACCAAAATCCTCTCCTAGTTTATCGTTTATTAAAAAAATTAATCTAGGAGAGTGGAAGGCATCACCAGCCACTAGGGGTCAGCAGACACCGGGGATAACAGGACCCTTGTTCCTGGGATCTCTGGGTGGGTGTAGAGCTAAGTTGTTCCCTAGCACATGCTTAAATCTGCATTCGTATTATAGTGAAAGAACAGTACCATACAGACAAACGTGGCAACAGTCAGGACTTCATGGATTTTCATTTCATTCTAAGATCCACTGCCTTTGCGTACAGGAATGAAGAAAAGGATTTAGGAGAAATGGAAAAAGCCCAAGTAACTGCAAAGAAGGAAAGGTAGAACCTGCTATGTAGGAAGCTGCAGCTAACTAGGTTTCATTGTGTTGCTGACTCCACAGATCCATGAGATCTAATTTGGATCTCTAATCCAAAGGTTCTCAACGTGTGGTCTCCAGACTAGAATCATTAGGATCGCTCCTGGAAATCTGTTAGAAATGTAAATTCTTACCACTACCCAGAACTCCTAGTCAAATACTCTGGGGCTCGGTGACAGCAATCTGTGTTTAGTAAGCCTTCCAGATGACTCTGATGCAAATTAGTGTTTGAGAACCACTGCTGTAACCTATAGTGGAAAAGGTGTGAAAGTGGCCAGGAGTAGTGGGAAGGACATCATCATATTTAATATTTACACTAAAAGGTCTGAGTTAATTCATCATATTTAATATTTACACTAAAAGGTCTGAGTTAATTTTTTTAACTCGTATATGTGTGACTGCCTTTTGGGTCCTAAGCTCCTCTTTACCCTTTGATGTAGATTTGTGGCTAAGACTGAGCTTTGAATCTTTTCCAGCTCAGCAGGAAAGTAGGCTAACCCTACTGGGAATAATGACAAAACACTAACAGGTGAAGCACGTTAAATGTACAGGCCCATGAGGATGTGAATTGCTTACCAAGGTCAAGAAGCCACAGCAAGAAATGATCCCAGAACACCTCCAAGCTTTTGTCTAAGCAATCTGCATAATAAACTTTTTCTGGGGGGAAAGAAAAAAATTAATAATGCCTAGTAGGGAAGCCCAAACTCAAACCAGTTTCTGAGCATATGATGTGACTGCAAAAACCTGCTAGGAGTCTCCTTTTTTCCTGTATATAATTCTAGTCCATCTCTTTAAAAATCTCACTTCAGCCAATAAATATTATGAGAAGCATTTTCATTTTCTGAATGATCTAATCTCTGTGCTCACAGCGTGACCTACAATCATCCCCAACACACGCAAACCGTTTCTCCATTTAAAAATGGGTAGAGATGATAATTTATCAACTTCATCAGCAGCTGTAGCAACAGAAACTGTATGTTGAGTACCCAGTATGCAGGAGGTATCGCAATAGGTGCAGGACCCACAAAGTGAAGGGACCTAGAAGCTAGTTGTAAAAACAAAGTAGCACTTTAAAAAACATTTACATTATTCACAATAGCCAAGATGTGCAAACAACTAAGTGTCCATCAATAGACGAGTGAATAAAGAAAATGTGTTTATTTATCTATTTATCTATCTTGATATAGCTATAGATATAATGCAATATTATTCATCCTTAAAAAAAGGAAATCCTGCCCTGTGAAACAACATGAATGAACATAGGAAACATTATACTAAGTGAAATAAGCCAGACACAAAAAGACAAATACTGACTGGTCTCATTTGTATGTGAAATCTAGAGAAGTCAAACTCACAGACAGAGATTTGAATAGTGGTTGCCAGGATCTGGGTGGGAGCAGAGGAAATAGTGATACTTTGGACAAAGGGTGCAAACTTTCAGTTAATAAGATGAATAAGTTCTGGAGAGCTGATGTATGACTTGGGGCATGGTGACTATAGTTAATGATAATGTATACTTGAAATTTGCTGACAGAGTAGATCTTAAGTGTTGTACAAAAAAGGGGTAACCACATGAGGTCATGGATATGTTAATCAGCTTGTTGTGGCAATCACTTCACAATGTATACGTACAGCAAAACATCGCATTGTACACCTTAAATATTCAAAATGTTATTTGTCAATTATACTTCAATAAAGCTGGGACAAATTTAAAAATTTTTAAAAATTAGAGACAAAAGGGTAAAGTGTTCAAAGGAGTGGTGATGGGTTCAGAGCTTGCTACCACAAGATATGGTGCCTTGGCATATTGAGTACTTCAAGCTCACAAAAGTTAAGGAACTGCAGGTGCATGCGAGACTCTCTGACTTTCCCCTGAAGCAGCTCATAAGATCCTCACATGAGAGGTGTCTTCTCTACACTCAGAGGAGAGGCGCATCCTCATCTCTGAAGATGCAGGGAAACCAAGAGGAATACAAATGAACAGGCCTTGCTAAGTTTCCCCCAGTTTACTACTCTTAGCTTATAGCCTTTAGTCCTATCACATTTTTCCATGTGTTTCTGTTTTCTTCATCAAATTTCGTATAAAAACACTCAGGTTTAATTGTTTCTTTGGTCTTCATTTCTTTATGATGGCCCCATGCCACATAACATTCATATTAAATAAATTTGTAGGCTTTTTTCTTGTTAATCTGTATTTTGTTACAGAGCCCCAGCCATGAACCTAGAAGGACAGAAAGAAAATATTTTTTTCCTCCTCTACAGGGATAAATGGCAGGAAAATATAGTGAGAACTTATAAAATGTGAATTTTAGAAATCTTTCACAATGAGTTATTCGTTAGCATCTAATATATGAACACAATGATCATTTCCTTAATCTAACAGAAAGTAAGTTTTGTAAATGCATTTGGTGCAGTATAATTGAAATTTTAATATATTTAGATCTCACTATAATTCACATATATGGGATTATAAGAAAAAAATTCCATACTAGGATCTGCATATCCTTATAAGAAACTTTTATTTCTCTTGGAGGTAGACATTTATTGCAGTCTGTTTTCTCAAAATTATTCATTATGCTTTCCGTATGGTTTCCTGTATCCCATGTCAAACTGGACTGTCTTGATGTCTGAAGAAGGTAGAAATGCATTCGAGCAACAAGCACTAGTATTCTGCCTCCTGGTTATCTGATAACCTGCAGAAAGTGCTATAACTCCAGAGGCTACTTGAAGGCAAGGCTTTTGGCTCATTCATCTTCATTTTTTCAGTACCTGAAAAGTGGCTGGCACATAATGAACATTCAGTGAACATTAGATGAATGAATGACTGAATACACAGGTCACAAGCTGTCGCTATCATACATTGCTATGCTTTTTAGAGTAGGCACAGTTTGATAGAAAAAGGAAGAATGCTTAATAAATCCTTAGCTCTTATGGTTTAGGTAATGAGGAATCATGTGACTTTTGCAATATTTTGTGGCATGAAAGCTATTATACAATGAAACAAATGTGATAGCAATGTCTTTTTGTATACTGAGAATATTTGATAAATTCCATCTTATGAAAATCCCCAACTCACAGGTACAATGTCATCACCAGGTAGAAATGTAATTTCAAATAGTATCCACTCTCTTTACATGATTCAACATTATATCTCCAATATCTAGTATAGTGCCTGACACAAGGATGGTGCACAATAACTGTTGATCAATGACTGAGTAAATACATACAAACAAATAAAGGAAGGTTGTGAATTATATACCCCTATGTTAAGCTGTTCACTACTAGGGGTTCTTAGAAAACTGCTTTTAATGGATAAGAATGGTTTATAATTGTATAGCAATTTATTTAAGTAGAAAATTTTTATATGCTTAAAGATGGTGGAAATCATTTTTTCTTAAATTGTTCAAATATTTCCAAGGAACTATTCTAATCCCTTTATTCCCTAGAGTCTGTCTCTAGAAAATGGCATAAAGAGAAACTTTATTAGAATTCTGCAAGTTTATTAAAAACTCTGAATGAATAGAAAAGAAACTTACGAGGTTTCATTGTATTTATATATTGACTGGCATTTTTCAATATTTGGTTCTTTACAATAAATAATTTCAAATTCTCTTTATTCTTTACTCCTCTTGTTGTAGGCTTCTGACATAACACAATCTTCTCAGAGCTTGTCCACTGCTGATCGGAATATCCCAATTTAATTGTTCATAATGAAGTATTTCCACTTGTGAATTACTATTTCAAGGTTGCTTTTCCAACTTCATTCATGTGTTTATTTGACTGGGAAAGTCCACATGAAAATGATTTATTATTTTGCCTCTTTCCTCAGAATTTGTTCTCTCTTAAACTGATAGGAAGATTCCACAAAATAAAAGCAAATTGTTCTTGCTCTAGAGACAGGGAGTTATGAAGGCATGTTTTATCCCAAAATGGCTCCCTGGAGACCTTGAAGAGCATGTGTGAATACAAACAGCCTGGGCCTCCTGTGGTTGACTATAAAGTGCTGGGTTGCAAAACCATTTCCTGTTTCTTAACCTAAAATGAAATCAAATAAAGTCAAGCACCATTTAGAAAATCTGTGTATATATCAGCCCACAACGACATCTGACCAACTGAATGTTATTAATTCTGTACCTTTCCTCTGGCCACCTCTTGTGGGTCTCCCTATTTAAAACAAAATATTAAATGGGGTGATGGGCAATTCTAACCACTTTATTCTGATCACTGGGCTAAGGGATAACAATCTCTGGTCAATTTCTGACATGCCATTGAATCTTGTGCTATATTTTTTTTTCCTTTTATAAATGGGAATAATAGTTCTACTCACTGTGTGCCTCACTAAGCCATCTTGATAATACATTGTGCTTTTAAGGATATTTAAACTTTAAAAAAGAAGAGAAAATTAACTCCAGTTTTAATACCCAAAAAGGCACTATAGCAAGTAGAACTTGTAATTGTTAGTTATGAGGTGACGGGAGGTGAGAAGATGGATGCTGAAGGAACCTAAAATCTCTCTACAGAGGCAGCTTCTAACTCCAGGTAGCTGTGAATTGTCTCAGCATGTGGGGGAGATTGCTGAATTATCCATGTTTTGACCTGCTCTTCCTAACTATCCTTTATCTTTATGCCCTTTATTATAAACATTTTTGATATGGTTGTTTCTATTTTGTTTTGCCAATAGTATTAAAAACACCTGTCAGTACAACAAATGATGTAATACTTATAATAGCTGAGGTTAAGAAAAGAATTTTCTCTGAAATAAAGCATTTCCCAAAAAAGCATCCTGAGAAGATGATATCTTCACTACTTCATGGAGTACTTGTTCAGGCAACTCCCATTAATGCTAATGGGAGCTAATCGGTGAGAGAATAAACACCTTATAACACATTACATTTAAAACTCAGCATGAACTGAAAAACAGCTATTTTACTCAGTTAGCAGGATGGATGCTTTTAGAGTAAAGGGAAAACCTGCTGTTGAGTTCACAATTCCTCTAGGTATAAAGGAAAGAAATTATTTTAAATGTTATTTGTATCTGTAACCCACTACGGAGCTCTAGCTATAATTTGCAGCAACATGTCAGTTAAGTAATAACAGATAAAACTATAACGGTGTTAATCAACACACAAACACTGAGTGTGCAATGACTAAAGCCTTGACAGAAATGTGTTATTATGCTTAGAGAAAATGATTCTCTTTTCCATCTTTCTGCTTTCTCTTACTTCACTTTTTAACTTTTCTACATATTTCACCTATGAGAACAAAAGAAAATGGTGAATTTTTATAAATCATCATGACTGATCTATAGAGCAGAAAGAGATGTTTTATTAAATCCAATAACAGGATAAAGGTCCCCTCTAAAATGATATGCTTGCTAATTTCCAACATTGCTCAATTATAATGTGATTTGATTGTCCCTTCTTTTAAGAATTTCCACGTCTAAAACTGACGTGCAGCTTCCGGTTTCACTTCAAAAGGGTCAGCCCTTGTTTCTCTGGCTTCTGACATCTTAATGGATGTGGGGTCAGTTTTCACTCGGAAACCAATCTTGTTAGGATTCAATTCCTACAACAGAGTGCTTCTTTTGAATCCAAAGTCTAGTAAAAAGATTACGTCTAAATGCTACAATCAAACAGAAATGGTCACTGAAACAAAATGTTGCCACAGAGTCAATGAGCCAGATACTTCTCTTTGATTCATCCTCCAAAAGATGCCCCTCACTCTTCCTTCTGTATGGAGCTCAGCATCTACCTTGTCGGCCTCTCTGGTCTAGCCCTTTCTAAAGTCCTGATCAGCCATCAATGTGCCACCGGATTCAATTCCATTTTCCTTTTCCGACTCACTAACATGCAACTTGTATATCACTTCCCTTCATCAGGCTTTGGTAAAATGATTGACTCTGATAACATACTTCCTGAGCAAAAGCTATGAGAGTCCCTATTCTTTCATTTCTTTGTAATTAATTCATTTGACAAATATTTAATGAGCATGTGCTATTAGGCTACTGTTGAAGAATCTTCCTTTCCCACCGAGAGCTTTTGGGAGGCAAGACTTTCCTTGTTTTGTCCAGAAGAAATGAATCTCTTCAGGGATTCTGGGCTGGCCAGGAGCATAGGCCATTTTTGAGAAGGCAGGGCTTTTAGATTTTCCTAACTCATCCCATGTAGAAACTGACAACACTATTTAAACTAAGAAAGAATCCTGCTCACCTCCCTCGTAGTAGAAGGAAAAGAAGGAGATGGTTTAAACAATGCCTTTGATTAGTTCACCTAATAAGGAATAAGATTATCTCCCTCAATTCCTTCTCCTTCACCCAATACTGTGATTTAGGTCAGTTTCATTCTGAAATACAAAATAAAGCAAGCTATGAAGTTCTACAAAAGTGCAAGGGCTTGGCTGTTTTGAACGAGTCGCTAGCTTTTTTCTGTGGCTCCTGAGTGGGTCTTGATTATCCACTTGCTCTGTTGGAAATCTTACTAGCCACTTCCTTCAGGCAATTCTCTGGAGCACTCTGTTACTGGCTAGAGAAACATTTTTTCTTTGCAGAACAGGGACAATTCTTTAAAGGTCATATAGTCAGAAAAACTCCTTCAATATAGAAATGTGGAAACTGAGTCCCCAGGAGTTTAGGTCTCTTGGATACTGTCATATAGTATGCTTGTGACAGAGTCTGAGGCCAGAGCTCTGTCTCTGAAATACTGCTGCTTCTCTCCATTTTGGAAAAGGTCGTATCTAGAAATCTCTAACACACGTAAAGGTGAACAAAGCTGACTGCCTCGCATTCTTAATATATCACTCAAGTCTCAAGTCAGCATTAATGCAACATCAATCATGTGATGACATTGTATAGCACTGACAATACAAAGAACATCCAGGAAGCATCTGTTAGTCTTTTTTGCACTTAAAATTAAACGTAGAAGAACAGTATGATTCTCAGTTGCCTACAGTTATTTTAAGTAAAGCACTTTTTTTACAATGGGTGAATAATTTATTCACATCCTCAGGCTGACTGTGAAATCCATATCACCCTTAGATGTATTGGACACTTTAATAGCAACAACAGAGAAATCAGAGGCAACAGAGAGTTCTAATAGCTTCTATGGGACTTTGGCAAGCATATCCATGAGTCTCTGCTTGTCATTTTGCCAGAGCCAATAGGAGAAGTGAAGATTCTTTTGCAGTATAGACCAAAAAGAAAATGGAGGCTCAGGGACAACATGACCTATAAAAACTGACTTTTACAGAAAGAGAAATCAGAGGCAGAACTTCTTCAGACAATACTAGCATCAAAAGGAGAAAGATTTCAGTCATGGAGGTCTTGCTGAAGTTTGTGATGCAAGCCCAAGGGATTTTGGTCAAGTAACTCCAAGCCTGGCTAAATCTGATTCATTCATAATTTGCCCATCTGTCTTTGACTATTTAATACTTATTTTATTTTAACAGAAGAAAGACTTAAATATTAAGTAATTATAGAGCCATCAGGTAGATTTCTTTTAATTTCACATATATTTTATACTTTGTTTTGAATTTAAATGTTTTGTTCCAAGTGCCAGTGTTTATACTTAAGAACATTGGTTATAAGACAGCTGTTATCATTTCTGATTTTGGTAACAGAATCTAGGTCTCATGGGAATGAGATAGAGGAGAAAACGTCAAAAAATACAAATATTGGTTTGTGTTGACTAATAATCCATAAGATGAGAATACAAGCAATTTTTAAAGACATGGTATTTAAGATCATATTGTAGATAACATGAACTACATATTATACCAGACACTAATGTATAGAATGGATAATTTCTCTTATATGCTCAATATAGTTTAAAATTTGCATTATGTGTTATGTATTCCTAGCCACATAGACAATTATCTTTTGGGTACTTGATGAGTTATTTATTGTCTAAGAGTTTGTCAACCCAACTGTTCAACTCACAGTTTAGATATATTGACAGGGTGACTTTAAGAGAGGAGATGATTTCAAAGAGGAAGAAGAATTAAAAAAAAAAAAAAAGAACCTGGATGTACAGGCAGAGGAACATGATGGCTTCTAGTGTTGCATCTAACACTTAGTCCTGTGATCTTGGGAAAATCACAAGGACCATGAAAGAATGAATGAGTCACTTTGAAAACTGGATATAAAATTATTTCTCTCATATTAATAAGTAGATCCTTTCTTGAAATTCAAAGAAAGAAGAGCATTAGGCTGATGCCCCTGTTCCAACTATCTCCTCCTTCCCATCCCATAAACAAGGATAGAACTGTGTTCAATAAACACACACTGAGACCCACGAATAAATTTGATTTTTAAAAGTAGAGATCATTACTTTCCTGAATTGTGTGTCCCATTGGGAGGCAAAGACAAAAGTCTCCCAATGGTGATCAGTGATCACCAGAGGGTATTTATCTTTTCAAAATATTGGGAAGAAAGTTAAACCCATATATATATTGTAAATAGGTTATTTTATATTTTAGTTTTGCATGTTTTAATTTCTTGAGCAATCTTTCCTTATAAAGTATGATTTTTTTTCTTGTTTAAACATATTTTGTGGTTTATGGTCAGCTCAGTGTCAGAAAGCTACCCCTGGATTCAGAAATCAGTGACCTTTGAACTCCAATGGCTTGCTACTCTATGGAAGATTTATTTCAAATTTGAGTTCTATTTTTTTTTTTTGTAACAACAGTTGCTGAATAAGAGGTTAGAACATGTTCTTCATTTATTTTCAGAATAGCACTTTTTCTGTAACTCCAAGTGTATTTTTAAATTGCTTCAACACCAATAACTTCTATCTTGTTTTCAAAAGTCATGCTTGCTCGACCCTACATCTCATTTTCTAGTGTATCAACCCTATGCTGGATGACCTGCTATCTGTACTAAGAGGTACAAAGAGACTCTATATAATTACACCTGAAATTTGAGTCAGATCAATTAGAAAAGTTAAAAATGGAAAATGATATTTGTGTTTATAAGACTAATTTATCACAGAAATTGTTTCAATTCTTTCCCTTTAACAACTTTCATTGCTGACTTGGGATATAGTTCATATTAAAGAATAAAGCTTTTCCAAATGAGAAAAGAAGATTTTACTCATGAATTTACATAATTCAACTCTTTCTTCAGATATTTAATCTCCATTTTGTTATTTCTGTACCACTTGTAATGCATACCTTAATGCTCAAATGTTCAAATAACTTTATATTAGTTGAGGCTCTCCAATCTTTTCTATGGGACCTGGCTTAACATCAGTGAGGGAAGACTAGGAAGGCAGATATCTGTCTTGTTTGACTGTAGTATCTTATTCTCAGAGCCTGTCTACTGCAGTGGTAGGCACAAAGAAAGGCAGAGATTGATGGGTGGGAAATAGAAATAATTTCTGCACAGAATGACCGTGTGAATCAAGTTACTTTTGCAAGGCACTTGTCCTTTGAAAGACATGTTTTAAAATTGGAAACTAAATATTTACACTTATGGCCATGTTTGGTTGAACATATAAGAGAAGAAAAGTGTGAAGGAGTTCATAGACGTATGAAAAGATCTCTAAAGTAGTTTTCAGAGCCATGAAGGAACTACTAGTATTGAAAGGTCTCAGAAGTTTTGTCTAAGTAGGAGTTTTCTCCATTTTTTGATATTTGCACTTATTTCCAAGGTAACTTAAGGGAGTTCTTAGCAGTCTTAGACCCAGCAGCTCTTATCACCTCTTATCACTTGACTTCCCAAGAAAACCAGGTGACTTTGAACTCCAACTCTGTTTTTTAATTAATTATCTTTTTCAGTCACTGAGAAATTTAGAAATGAGCAAAATCATTGAGAATGAGTTTGGAGGAAACATATAATTATTAATTACCAAGTTCAGAAATGCAGAAGAGCAAAATTTGCCTTGAGAATTTGATCCTGGTTGAATTGATGTTGCAGTTGGGGCCATGATTCATATATTTTTAAGAATCAACCAATTGCAAGGTCAAGGTCAAGAGACCACTGCTAATTTTAGGTGGATTCTAATCCTTTATGAAAATAATTCTGGAATCTTGTGGTTCCATAGTGATTATCAATTTATGAGTGGTTACAAGTTTTAAAATTTTTCCCTGGATAATTTCCAATTTGGATAAAACAAATGGATATTTTAGTTATGGTAGTACTTTTTGTAACTCCATTGTAGGGAAAAAACCTTAAAGTATAAATATAATTAAATGATATCTGTGCTCATAATTATGTACAAGATAATATTGTCTCTCTTACATACTGTAAACTAAACATGAACCATTCTCAAGAATTTCTGTTAATTCTCTCAGCAGTAATTGTCCTTATTTCCTATTTCCTATTGCTCCTTAACTATTGTAATTTCCTATGACATATAACATTATCCCTTTTAATAATATTATTTCTTATAAAATGCTCCTGCCTCTATCAAAACTTTTTTATTTTTTTTTGTGTGTGGTTCAGAGATGAATAAACACTTCCCTGTTAATTCTAATTTTTTTTTCTTGTCAAAACCCACAATTCAAATTGGTCCTATAAGGAGACAATAATCATCACTATTTGCTTTCTCAGGAATCACGTGGTCATCACCTCCATGTCTACCTACACTCTGTCAATTTTCCAGATTAGTTGGTTAGAGCAGTGGTCTATCCCAATTATACACATAATTGAAAAGCTCATAGAAAGTGACACATTTTTAGAAGGTAAAAATTGCCCAAAATGTAGGTTCTTATTAGAAATGGATGAGAGTCTGTTGTATTTAATAATATCTACTATTCAGAAGGCAGATTAGCTGGAAACAAATCCCCAAGCATCTTTACAAGGTAGACATTTAGATGGGCAATGCACCCTTCGCTTAAACAGAAAGGAAAAAGGAACTGGATGATTTTGAGAATCAGTGGCAGTTTCAAATAAATGATATATCCTTTATACAAGATAACTGTTTTTGGTTTCTAAATCTAATAGACATAATTTCTACCACAATAAGACAGTGTTACATAGTACAAAAACATAAATTTCGGATTCTAACCACCTTTTACAAATTCTAATTAAAATAATATTTTAAGTACTTATGCACCTGAACAAGCTACTTTCACCTATCAGAACCTCATTTTTAACTTCATTCTTCTCATCTTTCAGAGAAAAGAATTCTGAAATATTAGAATTTCATCTACTCTTTCTTCCCCGTCTCTTAAGGGGGAAAGTTGCTAGAACTTGCTAAATTGGAAAAGGACATGGAATAAAAGGACAACTGAGGAAGACAAAAAAGGGGGGGTTTCTCAACTGGAAAGAAATGAGAAAACTCCAGAGGTCATGAAACTGGAGTGAGGAGACCAAAGTTGCCAGAGAGGAAGTGAATAGGAAAGAATGAAACCAGAAGGACGATGTTCGCAGATCAAAGAAAGAGAATGGAAGATAACATTGGTTAATTTTTTTTTTTGAGGTTACATTGCTTAGGTTTCTTATGAAGAATTTTTCTGACACATGCAATGGAAACCATCTATACTCTCCAAGAAAGCTTTAGTGAATATCAATAATATTCTTCAATGCTGTATGAGTGCACCCTCTGTGTGTGTGTGTGTGTGTGTGTGTGTGTGTGTGTGTGCACGGTGTGCCTGTGAATGTTTGCGTGTATCTTAGCCTGGATGCAAAATTATCAAAATTGACTTTTGTCAAGAATAAGTAGGGTCAAATGGCCTGGTTAATAAGGATAATCTTTACCTGCTGAACTGCTATCACAGTTAAAATTATTTATTGCATTGCCTGACCCATAGCAAGTGAGCAATAAATGGTAGCTATTTGCTGCATCCTAATGCAAGGAGCTGTCACAACAGACATCATTTCAGTATTAGCTGTTCCTTCTAAGCCATGCGCTCGGGCTTCCAACCTGCATCAGATGCTATCAATAGAACACTGGAAAGTATAAAAGTGTCTCTACTATTATTCAGGAATAAAAGTATCCCACTAGCTCCCTGAGGGGTCAGGCACTGACAGGACACATTTTATAATAAAAAGAGAATCATGCTAAAGTGAACTGAGAAGAACATCGATGAATGGCTGGGGCATTTCAATTAGAACAACTTTAGCATTAGGTTGAGCTCAATGCTGTGGCTGTGTTAGAATTTGGGAGACTTATCAGGGTAATTTTATTATTTTACTCACAGTTAGGTAGGGTTAATTTATTAGAAATTCTGTGCTATATGGCTAGGAATAAAATGAATCAATATCTTTTAAAACTGATTCCCCCTAATAAGGTGACATAAAAATTGCCCAAGAAAATAGTATCAAGTGTTGTGATTGTTTCTCCCAAAGCCAATTATTAAACTGATTTTTAAATCACTTGAGAAGTGTTGATCACTTGGAAATGAAATCAAATTACACAATGTATGGTAAGCACATACTGCAATGAATTTGAATCTAATCCAATATGTTGATATTATTGTTTCTTAACTGACACTGACATTGTCTTTGATTTTATTGCCTTTCAAACTGAAGAGCTGAGTCCTGGGGATATGTAATTTCAGCTTCTATTTCTAGTTCCATTAACTTACCAACTTGTGTTAAGAAAATATTTCACCCATGTTCCTGATATTGAAGCATTTAAAAATATTTAATAAAATCAGTCACAGAAACATCACATTAAACCAATACACAATTGCAAAGTGGTTTATGTGTTTAAGGTAAATATTCAGAACATTACATTATATTCAGAACAATACATTATAATGATGTATTCCTTCATCATAAAGAAAGATGCTGAATAGAAGACTCAATATGACATAGGTTATAAAATACTTTCAACTGTACTTCCCTGGATGCCTGTGAATTTATTGTCAAATATACACATGTATATCCAATTTGATGATTAATGACATAATATGGTCCATTTGTCTTTCCTCCTGACCAGAAGAATTACCACACCGTGCTTATGCAGTCCAGAGGCCAATATTTTCCTCCTGCTCTCAGATCATCTGGTGCTTCCAGGCGTGTGGCCAAAGGCAGCTGGAAAGTGACTTGACCATGGCCTGCCTTGGTGGTGGCCAACTGCAAGACCTTATGTGCTTAGAAAATGCAAGCCTCATGCATGAGCTCAGAAAAATCCTCCTCCTGGAATTTGAACTTGTAATCACTCTGGTCTTTCTATCTTTCATGAGGTCCTTTTGCAGCTACTTTTAGTGTGGGTCTTTGTACAGGTAGATACGAAGACTCATACTAAAGATGCATTCCATATCCCTGGTCTATGTGGGAAAAAAATTCCACCTCTTCCATTATCTGAATAAATTTAGTCAATCTGAACACTCCTCTTTTATGAAACTTCCCCAGTGCCGGTTCTGATGATCAGCAAGGTTTGGGAACAATGGATCTGTTTGGTAACAGTGGTACTCTAGGGTTCTCTCCCTTCTCTCTATTTAAGTTGAAAGAAGGGCAGAAATTGGGGGTCCAGGTTTAAAAATTGTACAGCAGTTGATAGGTACTTTTATGACTTTTGATTATAATAATAGGCAGCATTTTGTGTCTTTGTTTATTTTCTAGTATCTTTTTCACTACATTTTACGAAAGTGTTGGGAAAAATAGGGCATAGGCTGTGGTGGGAAGTGGATAAATGAACAATATTGTTCCAAGTTTTAATACCCTGAATTATTTTTAGTAAAATAGTAAAATAATGTCCAGTCAATTGAAGAGAGTTTAAAAAGGAATAGTTGGGTCAATCTGAAATTATGACAACTATGACATCAGTCAGTTTACTCTGTGATCTTAGAAAATATTTCTGAGCTAATATGGACAGAAAACTAAACAATTCAGGCATTACGATCAATTAGAATTGTTATATCTTTTTTGAGAAAGAGTCAATCCCTTTCAAGGAAATGATTCAAGCAGTCAATATATTATTTTGATGAATTTTATCATTACTTTGATTGACTTATCTATTACAGGTGTTGAAAGTTGCTTGTGTAGACACAGCCATCCTCCTAGCAGACAGGTTTCTTGGGTTAAATTTCTCTTGTATTGACCTGCTTAAGAAGTGTGTGAAATTTGATATTATCCCATATATGAATATTTACCTAAGCCTTTGGCATCATCCAAATTTCCGAGACACTAATTAAGAAAAATTGTAATGTCACTCCTAAATTTTGACATGTTTTAAAAACACAGTCAAAGCCAGTATATCAACAAACTATGATAAAAAGTTACTATATATGAGTCTTCTCAAGCCAGCTGGATAATATTTAAGTAACCATATTGGGATATGAAACTCAAAGTCTACATGAAAAGCATCACAAATTTACAGATCTCTCAAGGCCTATATGTCCTTATAAAATAAGGCAATTTATAGAGATGAATTTATAGCCTTAAAGAGTTTTTGACAATTGTGTATCATAAGGTAAACTTATAACATTTTACTTTTTATATAAGACTTGTTGCTGAAAAATGATACAAGTACATTTGATTTCATTTGACTCACTAGCTTTTTCATTTTTGAGCTCCCATCCTATTAGGTTTGCATAGTGCAGGCTTGCCCTTATTGCAGCAGAAAATTCTCTTCAAGGAGAAGCAAGCCCTCACTTTTCCTTATTTTCAGGCCTCCTTGTTCATCTCTGGCATGCGATGCATCACTGAGTTGTGATATTAAGATTCCAGAGTTAACATGGATGCCTAGTTTTTCTAGATGCTATTTGACGTTAAGGCTTAACAAAGGATACAAGGTAGCAGGTATGTAGGATGAACAAGTGTGGAGAACTAATGTACTGCAGTACTACTACGTGAAGACTATAGTTAACAATATTGTATTGTGATTGGAATTTTTTCTAAAAAAGTAGATTTTAGGTGCTTTTGCCATAAAAAGTGGGTAACTATGAGATGGTATATATGCTCATTTGCTTGACTATAGCAACCATTTCACTATTAATATATGCATATCATGTTGTACATATATACAATAAAATTTTTCTAAAAAGACTTAATAGCCAAAGGGTGTTACTATATCTCCATTAGTGAGTTCAATTTTGAGTGATGCTTGAGTCATAGCCTTGGTAATTACATGAGGATGCTAGCAAGTGCCACTGACAGCTTGTTTTTCAATGTTCCTTCCATGATTCCTCTGCCTTTTGCTCACTGTTCCTTGGCAGGCTTAGAGTGAGCTCTCTGCATTTCTATCACACGCATTGCAGGCACTGATATCCCTACAAGAAATCAACAAGCTGAGCATAAGCCCCAAAGCTCTCTTCAGAGGTGATTTTGAATCCATGAGCTTGAAGGCTTTTGGCAACCAAATACAGATGGCTGCTAGAGATGTCTCTGAACTCTTAAGGCAATATGTAAATCAACAGACAGTAATACTAGGATTTAATTGCTCAAGAGAAAGTATAAAGATAAATGTATATGTATATGTAATATCAATTATATATCTATTTGACATTTTGCTTATAATCTCCCCTTCTTATCCTTGCTTCTGAGATATAGTCTGTATGCATTGAGTTATAGTAACTTATACATAATTGATATATATATTACTTATGACTTATATTATTTATAATTAATATAGGGCACAAATCTCATTCTATTGTGCTTTGCTTTATTGTGTTTAGCAGATATTTTACAAATTTAAGGTTTGTGGCAACCCTGCATTGAGCAAGTCTACCAGCATCACATGCTCAACAGCATGTACCCACTTGGTGCTCACTTCGTGTCACACATTGGTAACTCTCCCAGTATTTCAAACTTTTTCATTATTATTATATCTGTCTGATGATCTGTGCTCAGTGACCCTTGATGTTGCTATTATAATTGCTTTGGGGTGTCACAAACCACACCCATATAAGACAGTGAACTTAATTGATAAAAATGTTGTGTGTGTTCTGATTGTTCCACTGATCAGCCATTCCCCTGTCTCTCTCCCTCTCCTCTGGCCTTCCTGCTCCCTGAGACACAATAATATCGAAATTATGCCAATTAATAATCTTTCAGTGGCCTCTAAGTGTTCAAGTAAAATAAAGAGTTGCAGGTCTTTCACTTTAAATCAAAAACTAGAAATGATTCTGCTTAGTGAGCAAGGCATGCCAAAAGCTGAGATTGGCCAGAAGCTAGGCCTCTTGCACAAAACAGCCAAGTTGTGAATGCAAAAGAAAGTTCTTGAAGAAAAATTAAAAGTGCTACTCCAGTGAACACATGGATGGTAAGCAAAATGGCCTTACTGCTGTTATGGAAAAAGTTTTAGTAGTCTGGATAGAAGTTCAAATCAGTAATGATTCCTTAAGCCAAAGAAAGCCTAATCCAGAGCAAAGCCCTAACTCTCCTCAATTCTGTGAAGGCTGAGAGAGTTGAAGAAGCTGTAGAAGAAAAATCTGAAGCTAACAGAGGTTGGTTCATGTAGTTTAAGGAAAGAAGCCATCTCCATAACATAGAAGTGTTAGGTGAAGCAGCAAGTGCTGATAGAGAAGCTATAGCAGATTATCCAGGAGATCTAGCTAAGATCACTGATGAGGGTGGCTACCCTAAACAACAGATTTTCAATGTAGAGTGAATAGTCTTCTATTGAAAGAAGATGCTACGTAAGACTTTCACAGCTACAGAAGAGAAGTCAGTGCCTAGCTTCAAAGCTTCAAAGGACACACCTGACTAGGAAAATAAAAAGAAAAAAAGCTTCAAATGACAGGCTGATCCTCTTGTTAAGGGCTAATGCAGCTGGTGACTTTCAGTAGAAGCCAATGCTCATTTACCATTCTGAAAATTCTATGGTCGTTAAAAATTATGCTAAGTCTGCTCTGATTGTGCTCCAGAAACGGAACAACAAGGTCTGGATGAAAACACACCATTTACAGCATGATTTACTGAATATTTAAAGCCCACTATTGAGAACTATTGCTCAGAAGAAAAGATTCCTTCCAAAATATTACTGCTCATTGACAATGGTCCTGGTCACCCAAAAGCTCTGATGGAGAGGTACAAGGAAATTCAAGTTGTTTTCATGCCTAGTGACACAACATCCATTCTGCATTTCATGAACCAAGGAGCAATTTTGACTTTTAAGTCTATTTACTTAAGAAATACATTTTTTAAGGCTACAGCTTCCATAGAGCATGATTCTTCTTCTGGATCTGGGCACAGTCGATCAAAAACCTCCTGGATATGATTCACCATTCTAGATACCATTAAGAACATTCATGATTCATGGGAGAAGGTCAAAATATCTACCTTAACAGGAGTTTGGAAGAAGTGGATCCTAACCTTCATAAATGACTTTGAGGGGTTCAGTACTTCAGTGGAGGAAGCAATTGCAGATGTGATGGAAGGAACAAGAGACTAGAATTAGAAGTGGTGTCTAAAGATATGGCTGAATTGCTGCAATCTCATAAATAAAACTTTAATGGATGAGGAGATCCTTCTTACAGATAAGCAAAGAAAGTGGTCTCTTGAGATGGAATCTACTCCTGGTGAAGATGCTGTGAACATTGTTGAAAAAACAACAAAACATTTAGAATAGTACATGCACTTAGTTGATAAAGCAGAGCAGGGTTTGAGAGGATTGACTCTAATTTTGAAAGAAGTGCTGTGGATAAAATGCTATTAAACAGGATTGCATGCTACAGAGAAATCTTTTGTGAAAGGAAGAGTCAAACAAGGTAGCACAAACTTCATTGCTGTCTTATTTTAAGAAATTGTCACAGCCACCCTACCCATCAGCAACCACAACCCTGATCAGTCAGCAGTCATCAACGTGGAGGAGAGATCCTCCACCAGCAAAAAGATTAAAACTAGCTGAAGGCATAGAAGATTGTTAGCATTTTTATTTTTAGCAATAAAGTGTTTTCTTCATTAAGGTATGTACAGTTTTTAGACATAATATTATTGCACATTTAAAGGACTACAGGATAGAGTTAACATAACTTTTACATGCACTAGGAAACCAAAAAATTTGTTTGACTCACTTTATTGTAATATTCCCTTTATTGTGGGGATCTGGAACTGAACCACAGTATCTCCATGAGATGCCTGTGATTATTTGTTTCGAAAAATGATTTAAATGGATGTGATTAGCTTAACTAGTAGCCACATTACCTAGGGATTTCTAGCAGAAAACTGAATAAAAGACAAAAATTAGTGGTCTGTATTTTTCTTTTTAATTTTCTTGCAACTCTGACACACACACACACACACACACACACACACATACACACACACCCCACAGAAGCAATCTAGCATTACAGAACATGCTGAAGGGTCCTCTGGGCATCATGGCCTATCTCCAGCTGGATCCTTCAACCTGCTATGGATAGAACATTCCTTTATTTCCAATTCTCAACCACAAATGACACAGGGTACAATTTTTAGAACAATTGTCCCATTTGTCAAAATATCAATGTATTGCTGTTGGAAATGATAGGAATTAGAAATTTAAATAGCCTTATTAAAATCCAAAACATTGGGAAAATAATTGTTGTGCACACTACTTGAGAAGCGCATGACAGCACAGCAGTCAGAATCACGTTTGCAGGACCTGTTTTTCAACCAGGTATGCACCCTTAGGTAAGCGATTTAGCCCTTTGTGCATCAATTTTTCCTTTACAAAATGAAGATTTTATAAGGTGAACTCTATGTTACCTTCCAGCTCCAATATGAACTTTACAAGAAATACATGACATGTTCTTGTCTAAATGTTGCACAAAATACCTATTAAATAAGGATCTGTAAGATAGCCTACCAACAGTTATTTTTTCAAAGAAACCAGACACTGTAATGGAATGGTAGATAGGAAAATAATACTAAACCATTTATGACTAAAAGTGTATAAATAAGCAGAAGAAAGCCTACATTTTGGAGCTATGTATGTCAGGTAAGAAAAGCACACAGAATGTGTATATATTGTTATTTGTGAGAAAGAATAATGATGGAAGTAAGTCATACTTTAAACACAGCAGAATGAAGATATCCAAAGGATACTGAACAGCCCATAATTCTCCAGAAGATTACTATAATAGTAAGGTTTTATTGGGATTCATCCACTTTCCCTCTTATTTATTGAGACATGTATTTCAACTGTATTTGTAGCAGTTACAACTCTTTAAAATCAAAGACTATACATAAAAAACAATCTTGCTGGAATGATAGGATGACTTTCTAGAACACATTCTTCTCTAACTAGCACACTTTTCATTTAAAAATACTACTTATAAAAGATCAAAAATTGTTTCTTTTATCACTCCACTTGACGTAGTATGTGGAATATTTCCTATAAACATTAAACAGTATTTTTATAGTGGACAGTACAAGAGATATTCTTAAATTTAAATAACCTTTTTATGTTAGAGTAGATTTGGATTTGCAGGGAAGTTGCATAGATAGCACAGAGAGTTCCTATGACTATAGTACATTGTTATAATTATGAAGCATTGCTATTAACTAAAAGTCCACACTTTGTTCAGATTTAATTAATGTTTCCTTAATGCCCATTTTCTCTTCAAGCATCTCATTCAAGATACATGTTACATTTAGCTTTCATGTATTTTTAGACATAAAATATTTGCTCCTTTAGATAGGGGCAGTTTCTCAGGTTTTTGTTGTTGTTCAGATGACATTAAATGTTTTGATGAATATTAATTAGGTCTCTTGCAGAATGTCCCTGAGTTTGGGTTTGTCTGCTGTTTTTCTTGTGATTAGACTGAGGTTAGGGATAGGGTAAGACCACAAAGGTGAAGTGCCATTCTTCTTATTAACATGTCATGCAATGGTGCAAGCTGTCAACATGACTTATCATTGATGATGTTAACCTTGATCTGAAGTAGTGTTTTTCTGGTTTCTCCACTGGAAAATCATCCCTTCCCCCTTTCCAGACTCTACTCTTTGAAACAAACTAACCAAGCACAGTCTGCATTCAAGGAGTGAGACTAAAACTTCACCTCCTTGAGTTGTGAGTATTAAAAAAATTATGTGGACCCCCTCTGTATAGGAGATTTGTATGAGACATTTCTAATACCCATTTTCTAGACTTTCACTAAATGTTGTCAAATAAAACACTATTTTTTTTCAGAATCTTTCAGTTGTGGATGCCATAGTATATCAAGGAGTCAAAGAATTTTTCTTGACCTCAGCATTCCACTTTTATGGCTGGGATAACTGTCAATCTTTCATTAAACTAGTCACTTTCAAAAGGAGACAATTACTTATTCTGCATCAGTTATTATTTGTCAAAGTACTCTTCTTCAACTGATATTCAAGCTATGAACTTTTTTTTTGGTGGCAAAAGGACCACAAGGAGGAAGTCTGTGGAATCATCTATATGCCAAGATGAAGGGGACCATGTCAGATCTGGACAGCAAGAGGCAAGGTTGGTCCAGTTATCCTATTAATATGACCTATGCTAATTTGCCATAAACCTACATATTTCATAGTCATCTGGGATTAAACATATGTGTGTCTTGGTTTAATGGAAATTATTTTCAAATATAAGTAATGGATTTATGTTAGTTCACATACATATCATCACTATTAAGAGCAATATTAAAATTAGTTATGGGTCTTTGCATGTAGAGCTCCAAGCCAGATACAGGGCATTTACCCTGTTTCCTTAATCATATCCCTTATAAAAAGGGCATATAATTATGAAATAAAAAAATATGCCAAGAATCCTTAGTCTAGTGGTAGATGAACAATACAGAAAATGCTATGAGAATCGATGGAGAGAACAATCTCCAAAGGTTAAGAGAATCTCAAAGGTCTCATAGAGGAAATAAAATGTGAGCTGGACTTTGAGGGCATTACGAGTTTGGCTAAAGGAGAGAATGTACACAGCAGACACTGTGGCACATAAGGCAGACCTCTTTGGTAGGAAAAATTTTCATGTGATAGGTCAGAAAAATGACTAGAAAGTTGGGAAGTGAGGTAGATTTTGGAAGTCCTTAAATTTAAGGTAAAATAATTTGTAGGTGAGTTGAGACTGAAAGTCTTAAAGATAGGCTATAATGTATTTAATGTATTGATATTAACCTTTGTTGATGTTAAAATAAAGAATACTATTGACAAAAAGATGAAATACACAGAAGTAAAAAGAAAGTAACATCATTTCTCAACTTTCTAACAGAGAACTACTGTAAAACTCTACTTTATATCCTTCCAGGGAAGTGTGTGCGTTTACATATACATTGATTCTTTTGACTGTATTAAGACATTGTGACCATATCGTGGCTTATCTTGTACCTTCATTTTATATTGCCCTGTGAGCGTTTTCCTCTGTCATGATGATTTTTTATTATTTTAAAGTTATTTTATTTTAAATATGACATGTAAAACGCATATATTAGGCTGGTGCAAAAGTAATTGCAGTTTTAGCATTGTTGAAATTTGCCATTTGATATTGGAATAAATTCTTAAATAAATGTAGTTATGTTATACATCATTTTAATGTGCATTTCTCACTTTATTTTTTTTGCTAATGACTTATTACTTGCTGTTTATTTTATATTTATTTGAGGCAATGGAAATCATGTTAGACAAAAAGAAAATTCAAGTGACTTTCTTATTCAGGTCGTAAAGCAGCAGAGACAACTCACAACATCAACAACGCATTTGGTCCAGGAACTGCTAACAAAGGTACAGTGCAGTGGTGGGTCAAGAAGTTTTATAAAGGAGAGGAGAAACTTGAAGGTGAGCAGCGCAGTGGCCGGCCACTAGAAGTTGACAATGACCAATTGAGAGCAATCATCGAAGTTGATCCTCTTACGACTACACGAGAAGTTGCCGAAGAACTCAACGATGACCACTCTACAGTCATTTGGCATTTGAAGCAAATTGGAAAGGTGAAAAAGCTTGATAAGTGGGTACCTCAGGAGTTGACCAATAATCAAAATATCATTGTTTGAAGTGTCATCTACTCCTATTGTACACAAAAACAATGAACCATTTCTCCATGGGGTTGTGACATGTGATGAAAAGTGGATTTTTTTTTTTTTTTTTTTTTTTGAGACACAGTCTCACTTTGTCACCCTGGCCAGAGTGCCGTGGCGTCAGCCTAGCTCACAGCAACCTCAAACTCCTGGGCTCAAGCAATCCTTCTGCCTCAGCCTCCCGAGTAGCTGGGACTACAGGCGTGTGCCACCATGCCCGGCTAATTTTTTTCTATGTATATTTTTAGATGTCCCTATAACTTCTTTCTATTTTTAGTAGAGACGGGGTCTTGCTCTTGCTGAGGCTGGTCTCGAACTCCTGACCTCGAGCAATCCACCCTCCTCGGCCTCCCAGAGTGCTAGGATTACAGGCGTGAGCCACAGTGCCCAGCCGAAAAGTGGATTTTATATGACAACCAGCGACGAGCAGCTTAGCTCCAAAGCACTTCCCAAAGCCAAACTTGTACCAGAAAAAGGTCAGGGTCACTGTTTGGTGGTCTGCTGCCCGTCTGATCCAATACAGCTTTCTGAATCCCAGCAAAACCATTACGTCTGAGAAATATGTTCAGCAAATCAATGAGATGCACTGAAAACTGCAATGTCTGCAGCTGGCATTGGTCAACAGAAAGGGCCCAATTCTTCTCCACAACAATACCTGACCGCAGGTCACACAACCACTGCTTCAAAAGTTGAGCGAATTGGGCTGCGAACTTTTGCCCCCTCCACCGTATTTACCAGACCTCTCACCAACCAACTACCACTTCTTTGAGCATCTCGACAACTTTTTGCAGGGAAAACACTTCCACAACCAGCAGGATGCAGAAAATGCTTCCCAAGTGTTCACTGAATCCTGAAGCATGGATGTTTATGCTACTGGAATAAACAAAATTATTTCTCATTGGCAAAAATGTGTTTATTGTAATGGTTCCTATTTTGATTAATAAAGATGTGTTTCAGCCTAGTTATATTTAAACTTGACAATCTGAAACCGCAATTACTTTTGCACCAATCTAATATTAATAGTTTTTAATTGGGTATTTTATTCCATTTAAGTTTATTTTCATAACTGGTTTATTTCATTCTACTTTTACATCATATTTTCATATTTTTATGCTTCTTTTCTGTATCACTTCCCCACTAAATTTTAGCAGTATGGCTTATCTTTTGCTTTTGCAGTGATTTGAAAGGAATATATGATCTTTTTATTTCAGCTTGGAAACTTTCATTATTTTTTGTTGTATGAACTTGGTCCTTGGTTCCTTCACATTTTATATGTCAAAACTGACTTTGTGACACATGGAATTTTAGATCTAGGGTTATTATAACAATTTTAATGTTAGACCAGCAATTTTGTTAAGGGTATTTAAAATAACTATTTATAACTATAGGCTTAACTGTTTTAAAATATACATTTAAAACAAACTACATGTTTAACTGATTTTAAAGTTCATTTTCTATTCTTTAAAACTTGCTTACATGTGAGTTTATTTGTTTGATTTATTTCTCTGTAGACATATCACATGTTTATATGTATTATAATAATATTCAATGTTTTTAAAGAATGAAAATATCAATTTTATTTTTAACTTAAAAGAAATAATAATGAATTGAAATTACAAAGAACATTTTAGAATATAATGTTATTGACATTGGTATAATCACTGCATATATTTAGCAAGAATCACCATTTTTTATTTGTTTCTGGTTTTTAAAATAAATTTTAAAATATAACTTTTAATCCCCTCATCTCGTACATCAGATTCCTGTTTGACATGCCCAGTGCAACTCAAAGGAGGATTTGAAGCTGGAGACCTGAGATTATACAGTAATTTTTAAAGCCACAAGACTGGATAAGATCACCTAGGGAGTAAATGTAGATTAAAGAGAGAACATGTCCGGGGTCAGATAACTGCAGAACCATGGTGTTTCTTGGAAAGGAAATGAGAAACCAAGAAATGAAACTAAAAAAGTATTCAGACAAATAGGGCAAAAACCAGAAAAGTGAAGTGGCATAGAAGCCAAGTATATAGAGTCTTTTGTAAATGAGTAATTAACTGTGTCAAATAAAACTGAAATGTGAAATAAGATGAAGCTTCAGAATTGACCATTGGAGTGAGCAGCATTGATGTTACCGGTGACCCAAAAAAGAGAACTTTGAAGAGGAGTGTGGGCTTGAAAGCCTGACTATAAAAATATCAAGAAAGAAGATAATAGAAACAGTAATAAAAAATAGAAACAGTTTTTCTATAAAGGGTGGCAGCTGGAGAGGGATATTTGATCAAAGGAGATCTTTTCTAAGATGGGGAGTATTATAGAAAGTTTGTATGCTGATGAGAACGATTAGTTGGTACTGGAGAAAGATGGACTTGATCGCAAGTGCAAGGACTTTGAGTGCATGGAACAAATGGGAAAATGGGATGCAGTTTAAGTTCCTGCATTTTGATAGCATCAGGGATAATTCATCTATTGAAACAGAAGAAAAGAGTAGTGTATGGGTAAAGGTACAGGCAGGTTGGTAGATTTGGTGGTGGAAGACTTATAAAGTTATAATCCAATTGCCTTTTTTAAATGGATATAAAAATCAAGGTAATCAACTGAATGAATTAGGATGGAAGAGGAGACACTTGAGGTTTGAGGAGAGAAGATAAAGTATCAAGTGGTTATTTCAGAGTTTAGGAGCATGAATTCACTAGAAAAATGCAGTAGGATTTCTAGGCAGTGTTGAACTATAAATCTGTGCCCATAAATTTAACATCAGTCAGTACAAATGTTGGTTTTCTCCAACAGTGTTCAGTTGCTCAGATGTAGGCTGGTAGTAGGAGGAAAAATTGATTTAACCAAAGTTGGGATTTGACAGATGAGTTTGATAAGAAAAAAAACAAGCAAAAATCATGAAGGAGTATGTCGAGTGTATTATAGTGGTGAATCATACAATCTAAGCCATGTAAAAGGGCAGTAAGTGAGGTTGAGTGCAGTGAGGGATAGTTAAAAAAAATGGTAGAGTCAATAAATTGCAGGTACCTATGGTATTGAATAATGGTTGATATTATTCCATTATTGTTTGAATAATGGTCAAATAGAGGAAGTAAGGTGGAGAGATAATAAGTGTTGGTTAGACAGTGGAATACTGGAAAATTAAAGTTTTGGGGGTGTTGCCTCTGGTGATTGGTATTGACCAGGTTTAGGGAGAGTGCATGAGGTGGGGTAAATGACAAGCCATTAGAAGAAATGACCAAGGATCTAATGTTAGATGGAAGACTTCCATGAACTCACCAAGAACTATGAAGGAGCAGAGCAGGTGTTAAGTTTTTGATGAATGATATCTTTGAGAGTGAACATAATGTTAGATATCTACTACAAAGGATGGTGGGTGTAATAATGCAAAAATCACATGCTTTGAATAATCTGTTTCAGGAGAGGAAGATATGGGCTTCTTATAGAAGCCGAAGTAAGTGAGGATATATGGCATGATGGATTTAGTCCTGATCATTTCTTAAGGGAACATGGATAGCCTCCTTTTTGAGGCTAATATCTGGAATTTTATAGTGGCAAATCTGGTTGTGCTGGTCATACTAGAGCACAGGAGTGTGCTTCTTACCTGTGGCTGTAGACTGTGCTCAGTCCAAGCAGACAGGTAGCTAGTTTAAACTGAGTTCCAACTTGAGTTAACAACTCAAAGGCTATGCACAAGAAAATGACGGTATTCATTACAACTGACTATGAAATAATTCTGATGGTAGTGTGTCTCGTCTCGTATTTGGGGGTCAGCAGTCTGCTTATTTAGGAAAGGCACTTTTGCTGCTAGCTTGATTTGCTCTTTGGGATTTTACTGACATAGTTGAAATTTAGCCAAGGTAATAGGGCATTTCAAATTTAACTGTAAGAAACACAGCTGGAGTGCTGCCATGAAAAGCTTTCTAGAAGTGAAGAACAGGGTGAAGGTGAAATAGCCGAAGTACATCTGAAATCCTGGCATCTTTTACATTCCAATAATTCAGAATACTCAGTTTTATTACTGAATAAGCTACTAGGAGAACATTTTTCTTACTTAAACTCAAATTTAGATACCACGTAATCTCAAACCTTAGTACATCTGAGATTGTGGAACCCTCAAGAGGGACAGGCAATAGAGGAGACAGAAAACATGCACTAGACTTAGTTTCCAGATGGGTCAAGATGCTCCCAGAGAACCATTTACTCCACAATTCGCTGTATTCTACCTTCAATGAAGTTCCTTGGTTTTAGTGAAAGCTACCAACAGCCAAGGGAAAAAAATTAATCAGAGAATTTGTCCCAATATGTTTTAGGAGACACTAATTCATAATATCTACCTTTACAGCTTTTTACCATGTATCAGTTGCTAGTAGAAAAAAATAATTATAGGAAGCAATCAGCTATAAAGGTTTACAAACATATTTGCCAATCTGAAATTTAAAAAAATCCTATAGCTTTATTCTCTTGGGTGTCTTGTAGGTTAATGCTTTGAAGTTAAGAGAGAGAAGCTGAGAAAGTGGTCAAATTGGCATTATCATTATTTATTACTAGGAAAGAGCTAACTCCAGAATGGAGATGAAAAAAATTTTCATAATGTAGCCATGGTTACATATGAGTGTAATCACTGCAGGAACGTTTGTACCATCTTTGTGTTTCATTTACTTGCTTTGAGTGATCTCTATTGATTTAGCTAATTTCTGCCCCATGTTCTAGAAGTTGCTGGCAAGTCTGAGTATATTATGAAGGACAGAGTCCAAAATAATAGAAGATATTGACTCCTATTTCAATTTAGTTTACTTTTAAATGACATATAATATCTTACATGACCACAAATTAACATTTTGTCCAAACTGTATGTTTAATTGGCTTGACTTAATAACTCTAAACTAGAAAAGCTCATTGCTAAGCAACCTTCTAAAATGTGGCATCAATTTGTTGTTTTAATAATGAATCACTTTAAAAATCTCTTCTACATATGCAAGAAGTTCTTCTCCTCTCCAATCTAACCTCTAAATGATTCCCCACAGCTAGGAAAAACTTAGAATTTAATTTTATATTACAATAGAGTCTAAATTCTATGACTGCTGTCATTTTTAAAGAAGCTTTCCTAATCCAATTTAAAGATCAGTGTTTATATAAACTACTGTGAAAATCATTCTTTCTTCCCTGAAGGCATGAGAGTATTGGAACAATGTTTGTCTTTGTAGCAGAAAAGTAATAAAATCGCCCAGAAAAAGTAAGTATCTCTGAATTGTTGTAATACTTTATCGTATACCACAGTAACAAAAATCACAACTGCATTTTAGAAATGTATTTATCACTTTCCACAATTAGGTCACATGAACTCTTTGCAATAAAAACAGGTAGATAAATATCCTTGCTCTACAAATCTGTCTTTTCCTTAGGATCCACAACTTAGCCTATTTTGCAAAGATATGTATACATTCATCTATCCATTCATTTAGTAAACACGTCCTTATACTTCCTTATATATCCCCTATGCTTTCCTTATCCTTTCTGTTATATTTCCTTTATAATATTGTCACTGTTGATATAAAGATGAATTAGTCTTTTTCCTGATCTGGACGTGGGTCCAGTGTAGAAAAAGACTCAAATACATACAATTACAAAACAATGCAGAGTACAATGAATGCTGCAGTAGAGGTATAAGCAAAGAACTGTGAAAATACAAATAAGGAAGTCAGTTTGACTGGGAGAAGATCAAAAAATTCTTTAGGAGGCCAGTGGTTCCCTTAATTGGACCCTAAAAGGTGCATAGAGCCTTTTAAAATGTTTATGACTTCAATTGATTACAAAGGTAATACAAGTTACTGGCTCAAAATTGCTGATTTATTTATTTATTTTTATTCTCATAATCTATCTGGAGTGGTAGAAGATATGTAAAAATAAGTCTACATATGGAGTGTTATGTTTTATCTCAATTAATTAAATTGGGTTGGCTAATTTCTTCCTAATTTTCTTAGGGTGGGAGAAGATGCACCTTCAATAGCACAGAACTATGATTGGGTTTTGAAAAGATATTACATAGGTAGGAACAAATGATTACAAAGTCCATCAGAGTTAAGGAATCTACAGCTCCACACAAGGGAAAGACATGACTCCCAGTATAACTGAGTTCTCTTGAAGAAATCTAAATAATTACAGCCTGGAGGAAGAGGTGTGGCAGGGGGCAGCTGACAGAGAAAAAAAGAAAAGACCACGGTCTTTTTTTCTGAATTGTTAATTAGAATGTATTAGAATGCTGAACTAGGCTAATATCAAGGCAATCTCATTGCACACACACACATAAAAAAACTGATTATTAAACAATGTAAACTTAAAAGAATAATCAATAAATCTACTAGGAAATTATGTATAATCCTGAGATTAAAAAAATCATTCACCAAGAATAGTGGTCAAATACCATATTTATTATAGGCAATATAATGGACCTTTAAAAATATGTTATATATGTTATTAAGTAAAAATATCAGAATAATATGTATAATATGATAATAGCTATGTGGTGGCATGGAACATGTATATTTCCTAGATATGTAAAAGATATAATTCTAGAACAACACATAATAAAGTATAAACAGCAATGAACTTAGGGGATAACAGTGGAGTTGAAAACAGAGTTGGGAAAAGGAAGGAGGCAGTGAAGAAAGACATTATTTACATTTTGCTTTATTTAAAACATACGTAAATTTATTTATTTTGTAATGGCAATTAAAAATCCATCATTATTTTAGAAAAGTTGAAAAATATATTATTAATGTATAAAGACAGGCAAAAAAAAAAACAAAACTATCCACACTCCCCACTCCCATAATCATGAATGAGCAGCAGGGTCTGGATTGGTAAAAATGGGTGAAAACTATTTCTGATTAAGGAAACCTTGGATATTTAGGGAAAATAAAATCTTCCTGTGTTCTACCTTTCTGCATGCATTACCTATCAATGAGGTGTTAAATTTACATATCACTTGCTGTGAAGCTTTCTCAGGCCTGGTTCCATACAGAGGGCTAATGCATACTTAGCAACCTCATTAGAGATGTAGGGTTCCTTAAGTCTGGGAGTCCTCAGGTGTTTGGCAGTTTTAAGGATGCCCTTGAGCTGAGTCCAACTAACATTCAAGAAGAAGCTATAAAAACATGACCCTTGAAATGTTTTATTGATTTCCAGGAATGAGGCCCCTAATGACTGCTCTACTTAGCTTGCCACATGTTTTATAGATGTTTTTATTAAAGTTGATTTAATTTCCCTCAGTTCATGTATTCTTGCTAATTGAACCATTTCCCTCAGTTCCCAGAAGACCATAAAATAGAAAATTTATTATATATTGTGTAACAATATACATTAGGGTAAATATATCGATGTGACTCCTCAGCCAGGGCATTGTGCAGATCTGACAAAGTGCATTCATAATTACTCAATGAATCCGATGCACTTCAATATATTATCACAAGCTCTATTGGACATGAAAGTTAAAATGATCCATTGTTGTTATTATTGAATTAATATCAAATATTTTATGTGTTCTCAGGCATAGGAAAGACACATTATCTTATCAAAATTGATTCTGAATAGTTATTTGGAAATTCAGCTTATTATCTTTCTGCTATTGAATGACATGTCAATAAAAATAGAAAGACTGAAAAAAAATGGACCTCCCTATATTGAAAAAAAGAGGAGTATTCAGCATGACTAACATAGCATTTAAAAAATAAGTAGAATAATTATAAATTTAAATAAACATTTTTCTATAATGGATAATTATCAGAACTTGGTATTTAAGAATTGAATTAAATCTTCCCCCACTATAATCACTTTCATTTCTGAGTTATTAAATTATTGGACACACATGTTAAAAAAAAATCAACAGAATATCAGGCTATCAGGCTCTTTTTTTGTCAAGTTTCTCAAACTATTCAATCTATTTGGGGGGGTGGGTACCTGGAATACTGATCACTATATTTGGAATCCTTTGTTAGGTACAATCAGAACAAAAAAAGATAAGAAGGAATTTCCTTAAGAAGTTAATTATAAGATAAAGCTTACATCCTTATTTATTTTTATTTTTTACCTTAAAGTATAATTTGTCTTCTGTATATAAGGAGATAACTTCAGGAGAGTTTAAATGAAGTTGTTTTTCCCCAAAGCCACATAAATTTCATAGTTGGGATAAATCATCTTAAATGATTTAAGATTCATTTCTCCTTCTTCCATACTCTGCTTTTTTCTGAAATGTATAATCAATATTGATTGAATTCTGAATTGAATCAGAATCAGAAAGTTATGTCTGGTGAATTGTACCTAAAAATTCTTAAAAGAGAATGTATAGATCACAGTCATAGCCGGGTGCAGTGGCTCAGGCTGTAATCCTAGCACTCTGGGAGGCCCATGTGGGCAGATCCTTTGAGCTCAGGAGTTCAAGACCAGCCTGAGCAAGTGCCAGACCTCATCTCTACTAAAAAAATAGAAAGTAATTGGCTGGACAACTAAATATATATATAGAAAAAATTAGCCGGGCATGGTGGCGCATGCCTGTAGTCCCAGCTACTCGGGAGGCTGAGGCAGGATTGCTTGAGCCCAGGAGTTTGAGGTTGCTGTGAGCTATGATGATGACACTACACTTTAGCATGGGCAACAGAACAAGACCCTGTTAAAAAAAAAAAAAGAAAGATCACAGTGGTATGTCAGCATGCTAAGGAGCTTGACCCAGGGAGAGTGCCTTGGGTCAGGATAAAAGGCAGTGACCTCCTTTATGCTGTGGGAAAAGCTTTGGAGACTTTGGAAAACACCATGCTTATCTGGGGTGATTATCACTTGTTAATGGAGAAGGAAAGGAGAACAAACTTGGCCAGAATACAGAGTACTGAAATAACACAATTAGGTTATGATGAGGTTATTAACATGAGAAATTGAAAATGTTTCTAAGGAGGAATTAGTATAGGGTTGTGTGCTTAAAAACAAATGTAAGAAGTCTCAATTTGACCTCACTGAGGTGGTGCAGGTCAACTGGGCATTTATGATAGGTTTTCTTTTTTCACTCACTCATTTAGCAAACGATTATTGAATAAATAAATGGGTTTACACCAGGCACATGGTGTTTGTTTGCCTTAGTGAGCAAAAGGTTGTATAACCTTATTGTTGGAGAATTATATGAAGGGTACAGAGAGATTTGTGAATCAACTCAAACCTTACAAAGGCGAGAATTCACCAAGTGTGTGGCCACCTGGGAAAAAGACTGCGATTTCCTGCCAGATACTTAATTGTGCCCTTAGAATTGTAAGCAGGAGTTTTGAATTTATTTCACTTACACCAGCTTCCATTATGCTGATTTCAGACAACACAGTCACAACATTCTGAACACAGGTCTGTCCCCTGAACTGAAATAACAGCGTGCCCAGAAAGAATTCCGAAACTAATTAAATTCTGGAGGCCCAAAGAGGGTAAGTCTCATGCCCTGGTATACTTCATGACTTGGGCTTAGAATCTAAACATCTCAATTTTCATCTGGAGCATTAAACTTTAAAACCTCTGCCCCAAACAATAGTTTATAGATATAATTAATATTTTTCACATGATTGGCAACTTGAATTTGAACAGAATGGCAAACAAATATTTGGAAAAGGAGTTAGTAGGCATTGTGGACTCTGGGAATATATATTATTTATCTGAAACACTGACAGAAATACCAACAGGAACCAACATAACATAGAAGGTATTTAGGTTAAAGCATAGTTCAAGATAAATTATAAAAATATCTCACCAATTTAGAATGATTAAAGAAGCAAAGTTTGAATCGAGAATAAACTAAGATTTTAAGCATTGAAAAAGAAATATGTTTCAAGTCACAGTGGTGTGTAAGGTCCTCAAAGAAAGATGCAGTGTAAAATACTTTTCCTATCCCAATGTTGAACGCATTACCAAGAAAGTGAATTTCAATAATTATCTTTCAGGACAATCTGGTATCCTAAGCTAGCCAACCCACCTAATTTTTTGGCAGGAGAGTATCTCTTGTGAGTATTTTAAGTTTCATAGAATGTGCATTAGGATATTGACTAGTCCTAATATTACCAGAATAATTGAAAGCTAAGCTAAAATTGTCAAAATCAATGAACAAAGTATTATACATCCTGAGTCCTGAGATAAAATATCCATGAATTTTATTATATTTGTTCACATACTTAGTAATTTTCAAAATCCAGCAATTGTCTCTCTGTCATTAGTGTAAATTAACAAGGCTCTAAGGTAATAGCAGTTACAGTGCTAATTACGGGAAATGAAATTACATTTTTAAACAAATGAAGGCCATGTTTGTATTTAGTACTGCCTGAAAACTAAATGTCAAAGAAAAAGCATTTAAGGATATATTTTAGAAACTGACATGGAATTGAAGCAAAAATTATCAAAAACAATGTACATGACACATTTTATTTTATTATCAGGCTCTACTCCTATTTTTCAGCTTCTTTTATCTTATTATTCTTAGTACATTTCTTTAGTTCTTCCTGATTTTGGCCTTTTTGAGAAATTAGGTGACTCTCTAATTTCTGTATTTCAAAAAAAATATTGATTTTAGCAAATTTTCTCTTGAACTATCTATACTTTTTCATATTTCATTCTTGATTTAACAATTTTTTGGCTTAAAAAGAATAGCAATTTATCCACTTCTCATTGAGGTGGTTCAAAATATTAAATTGGTGTACTCTGGCTTATGGATATTTTTATGTAAAAATCATGCCAACTTTAAAAAAATTTATATAAACACCACGTAATGTTGCTATTCCATGTAAAAAAAAAAACCTAAATTCACACAGACCACTAAATACTCAAATAAAATATTGATATTTTAAAAATGTATTATTTTAATAAAATAAAGCTAATTTTTGTTCTGAAACATCTAGAAATCTGTATCATTATTAAAAATACATAATTTTATCTCTATGTATATTTGGACTACATTCTTCATGGCAGAGAAACAAGCACTATTAGAATATGAATGTTAATGATAAGGAACATAGCTTCTGGTGACTGAAGTTAGTACCTAAACATAGGTAGCAGGAACCAACACAACTACAACACGGTTTATCATCCTGAAATGGGATACACTCAAGTTAAAGGGCAGATGATGATCTTCTACAAGTTTTCGTTGATGATAAATTATTAAAACATTATTGGTGAATCAATGTTCATATCAAAGATCATACATTGGTCACTTTTAAGATATAAAATTTGAAGCCAGGTTTTCTTCCATATAATTTTATGTTCTAGTTCCAGTGTTCAGACCAGAACGTAATATTTGGGTCCAGTTTGGATTACAATGAATTTTTAAAATAATTCTTTTGCTGAATACCACAATTAATTATATATTTACAATAAGGTAAAATCTCTGTGATGGAAAAAACAAAGATGTAGAACTTGCACAGAGTGCTGCAGGACTGATAGCGAGGTAGAAAGACATTTATAGAAGAGATTTAACAAGACATTAAGAACCGTGATTGTTGATAGGGCGATTTCACTTTGCCCTCTCTCAGAGTCAAAGAAGGGATTATGGAGAACTACCATTTCAGCTGAGTCTTATTCAGAAGTTTAGACATGAGAGAGATCATCATTCCTGTGGGCACTGCAAATAATTTAGCAAGACTATAACTCAGTGTGTTTCTAGAATGTGATGGGGAATGAGGCCGGGAACCAGGCAGTGCTCAAATCATGAAAAGTCCTGTGTAAACACAGTAACCACACATCCCAGTTTGCCCAGGACAGTTGATGCGGTTTAGCAGCTTATGCCATTGTCACAAAAGTGACAGTGCCTCCTTTCACTCAAAAAGGCCAGGTAAATGCTATGTCCTCTCTACTTACAAGTCATCATTAGATATTTGCTTGTTATCCTGTTATCCTGTAGCAGGAAGCAAAATTTTGATTTTGTGATGAATAAATCACAGCTTTGAACTTTCGTAATTGTACAGACTGGTAGAAGAAGAAATTAGACATGCACCCTATAACTGTACGAGGAGATGGGAAGTAGTTTGTTTCATAGGAGAAGTATGGCATCCAAGCAGGCCATTTCTCCCCAACTCCCCACACCCAGATGAATCAGAAAAGGCTTTATGCAAGATTTTATATTTGAGGTGACCTTGAATAAAACCTAGGTTTTGCGTCTGTACTCTCTTTGTACTCAGTGGTTCAAGTGCCTTAAATTTTCACACAGGGATAACCGACTAATCCTCTTGATGATTACTTATTATAAATGTCTAAAAATCAGTCTGATATTAGAAAGCACAAAATAAATTTGTATCTTTAAAAGAATGAAAATAAAGACTTAAAACTATAGTTAAATACCATAGTATTCTTGATTAGACAGGCAGATTTGTGAAATTTATACATGATCAAATCTCATTTTTTTAAATTTCAGAATATTATGGGGGTACAAATGTTTTGATTACATGAATTGCTTTTGTACTGCTTGAGTCAAAGTTTAAGTGTGTCCATCACCCAGACAGTGTACATTGTATCCGTTAGGTATAATTTCACCGTTCCATTTCCTTCCCCTCCGCTCAAATTTCATTCTTTGTCAAGACTTAGAAAAGTGTGGCTGTTCAGGTAGGTGGAATAAATAAGCATAAATGATCAGGTTTATGATTCTACCAACTTACTTGTTAAAGAAGAGAGACCTAGACAGTAGCAAACCTTCTGAACTGTGTATCTGTTGTAAGATTTACAAGTGTTTGCACCATCCCAAAGGCAATCAGAGGCCATTCTTACCCTTTGGATTGTCCCTGCCAATAAATTAATTTTTCATAGTCCAGGCTCACATACTAGTTTGTGAAAATGTTCCAGGTTTATCTGACGGTTAGTAGCACCATTACTCTAAGCCTTGCCAGGTTAGGACAGAGATTATTTGGCTTCCCTCAGTTTTGCACATGACTTTATGCTTTAGGTCCATTTATGTAGACAACCTGCATTAAAAGGGCATCTCCTGGTACTACAGAATCTGATTAATTGGAAACTCTTACCCACCTCATCTGTATTGTTCACCTACATAGGCTCTGTGTTTTCTATCTCCAGTTGCTCCCATTGCTCAATCTACTAAAAAATACTACAAATTTAGAATAAGAATAAAAAAGGTATGTCTAAGTAACGAAAGCAAGAAGCATTACTGAAAGTTGGCAGAATGCAGGAATCCCTTTATTATTTAGTATTTCTATAAAATGAGCATTCTACATAGATCACTTTATTATTCATGAAACCAGCACTAAATTTACCACATTTCAGAGACATGGAAACTGAGACTTGCAGTGATGTGATTTTCTAAGGTCATAAAGCAGCTCTATCAAATTGGAGATTTAGAATATAAAGAACTTGAATATTCATGACTTCTATTTACCCTTTCTGGCCTATCGGGAATGATTCTCAGAATTGTTATTATAACTTATGCTAAATAATTATTTTTTTGAGGATTTGTAAGAATGTTTGAAAGTGAACAACTTACATGACAATCCTAACAAAGCACAACAGACAGACTTATTTCTAAAAGCAAGAAGAGGATGTGAAGAAGTCTTGTTTATCCCTCTGCTTCCTTCCAAAGATCACTTTACATATATTATCCCATTGATCTTTTAATATCTCTATCTTGGAATGAGTAACTAAGGTAATTCCCTTAGGGAAAGCCTGAGGAGATTAAATGATTCACTGAGGGTCACGCCATAAGTCCTTGGCTGAGAAGTCAGTCTTTGTGCATTCTGTTGTAATACTGTACTCTGACCGACTGGATAGATTAACTTGGATTTTTGAATAGTGCTTACACAAGAACTTTTCTAAAAATCCCAAATGAAAGCTAACACAGAAGACTGCAGCAGAAAATCATTTCACTTCCTAACAACAGGCTGAGGACAAGTGGGACAAATGGAGCTACAGAAGGGGTGATTAGGAAGAGTGGTAGGGAAAACCCTAAATAGAGGCCCAGAGCCAAAGCTGGACACATTGAATTAGAAGCTGAGACTAGAAAGAGCGAGTTGTTGCAACTTTGTGTGTGAAATGCAGTTCCATATCATTATGGTCTTACTTTTGCATAGAGTAATAGAGTTTTCATAGCAACCTGAGAGATCACTGGGTGTAGTGCCTCCCTTTAGGCAACTGCATAGGCGATGGTATAGGAAGGAGAAATGTCAAGTCTCTGATTACAAAAAACTAGGTCTTTATTCTAACTTACCTAATAGATTATCTTGCTATGTTTTGCTACAACACTACAAGCCCTTTAGGTATGCATGCATGTATATATGTGTATGTGTGTATATGCACATATATACTACATACACACTCACATATATATTATTATATATTTGTAACACATTGAGAGAGTTGTATATATAAAGCAGTTTTTATGTTCTAACAACTTTCATACATTTTCTTCATTTGAATATCATAACAACACTATGATGTAAGTGGGAACTATGTTATTATGCTCAATTTAGAGATTGAGGAATGAATGTCCCAAAATGTTAATTGAATTTATTTAAAAATTCAATTTTATCTATTCCTTTGCTGAATGTGACTCAATACCTAGATTTAAATATATTCAATATTTAATCAAAAACAATCCACTAAAAATTTGAAAGCCCAAGGAGGAATAAAGTATTTCATAAATTTAATACTATCTGATTATGCTTATAAAATAAATCTGACACAGGTAAAAGATGGATGTTCAATTGATTTAGTATTTCCCTGATTTTGTAATTCAGAGATACAATTGAAAATTAAAGGAGACATTTGTAGTATGACCCTAAAAATGATTTTGAAATTGGTCATCTTATATTGCACTCTGAAAGCAAAGCTGTTAGGTTTCATTGATTCTTAGAACCTGAAAATTTTACATTTTAGGGTGAAGTTATTTAGCAATATGGAGATACCTTAAACAGATTCAAGTAGACCTACCATTTGATCCAGCAATTCCATTATTGGGCATATACCCAGAAGAACAAAAGTCATTTTTTAACAAAGACACCTGTACCCGAATGTTTATAGCAGCACAATTCACAATCGCAAAGATGTGGAAACAACCCAAGTGCCCATTGATCCACGAATGGATTAGTAAACTGTGGTATATGTATACCATGGAGTACTACTCAGCTATAAGAAATAACGATGATACGACATCTCTTTGGTTCTCCTGGAGAGAGCTGGAACCCATTATACTAAGTGAAGTATCCAAAGAATGGAAAAACAAGCATCACATGTACTCACCAGAAAACTGGTTTCCCTGATCATCACCTAAATGTACATCAGGGAAGGATACCAATTGGATATCAAACTGGGATGGGGGGGTGGGGGGAGGGGATGGGTGTATGCCTACATGACGAGAGCATTGCGCACCCTCTGGGGAATGGTCATGCCTGAGGGTGCAGACCCGGGGAGGTGGGGGGGGGAGGGGATCGAGGTATGAATACATGGCGAGTGCCAGGCGCACTGTCTGGAGAGTGGGAGCGGACGCGCTTGGGACTCTGACTCGGGGGGATGGGCGGGACAGGGACAATGTATATGATCTGAACTTATGTACCCCCATGATGAGCTGAAATAAAAAAAAATATATTATAAAAAAAAAAAAAAAAAAAAAAAAAAAAAAAAAAAAAATAAGAGAATAAAAAGATAAATCACAGACTGTGAGAAAATGTTTGCAAAACATATCTGATGAATGATTTATATCCAAAATATGCAAAGAACTCTTAAAATTCAACAATAAGAAAACAAACAACCCAATTAAAAATGGGAAAAAGTTATTATTTTTTTTTTTTTTTGAGACAGAGTCTCACTCAGGGTAGAGTGAGACTAGTTGCCCAGGCTAGAGTGCCATGGCATCAGCCTAGCTCACAGCAACCTCAAACTCCTGGGCTCAAACAATCCTCCTGCCTCAGCCTCCCAGAGTGCTGGGAGTACAGGTGTGAGCCACCGCGCCCAGCCGGGAAAAAGTTCTGAACAGACACTTCATGAAAGAGGACAAGCAGGTGGAAACGAAACATATAAAAAAATGCTCGATATTATGTCATAAAGAAATTGCAAGTTAAAACAACAAGATACCACTATGCGCCTATCAGAAGGGCCAAAATCCACGAGGCTGACGGTACTAAATGCCGGTGAGGAAGTGGAGCAACAGGAGCTGTCACTCCCTGCTGGGGGATGCAAAATGGTGCGGCCACTTTGGAAGACAGTCTGGCAGTTTCTTACAAAGCTAAACCAGTCTTACCACGGCATCCAGCAATTGTGCTCCGAGTTACTTACCCACCTGGGCTGAATATCCACACAAAAACTTGCACATAAATGTTTATCGAAGCTTTATTCATAATAGCCCAGACCTGGAGGCAGCCAAGATTTCCTTCAGAAGGTGAAGGGACAAACAGTGATGCATCCAGACAGTGGAAAATTATCACGAGCTGTCAGGGCATGAAAAGACAGGGAAGCCAATATGCGTATTGCTAAGTGAAAGAAGCCAGTCTGAAAAGGTTACACACTGTGTGATTCCAAATAAGTGACATTCTGGAAAAAGCAAAACTGCATAGACAGTAAAATGATCAGTGGTTACCGGGCTCGGGAGAGGAGGGGCGACAGGGTGGAGCGTGGGGCTGGCTGGGGCAGAGGCACCTCCCTGCGGCTGAACCGCAGCGGTGAATACACAGATCATGCTGCCAATACGCATCGCATGTAGACACAAAACGTGAACCCCAATGTAAACTGTGGACTTCAGTAAATAAAATAAATACTTTTCTAAAAAGAAAAAAAAAAAAAAAAAAAAAAAAAAAAAAAAAAAAAAAAAAAAAGAAAATATTTGTATTCCTCTCACTATATTTATAGTATTCTTACGTTATAATGCTAAGACTACAGGTTTTGCTTTCATGTGTACCAATATGATTTTCACAGAGCTTAATTGGTAGACAACTACTGCATATAAAGACCCTCTTTCTATAGTGTAGTCTGTAGACTACATTTCCTAGTCTTCCTTGCTTACAGGGTAGACCCTGTAATTATTTCCCACTGATGGAAAATGGAAAGATTGTTAACTAACTGAGCATACTTTCTGCATTCTCTTTTTTCTCATTAGCTATCTAAGTGGCAAGAATAACAGAGCCACAAGATGAACGGAACCTGGGTTCCTGAATCACCACATGGAAGAAAGCCAGCCATCTTGACACTTGAGAGATAAATAAACTTCTATTATGTTCAACTATTAAAATTTTGGAGATTATTTGTTACAACAGCTAGGGTTATTTTAACTAATGCACACATTCAGACTCTCTCTTTCTCTCTGTATCTTTCTTTTGCTTCTTTTTTAAAAAGATGCTCTGCATTCTAAGTTTTCATCTTTTCCTTAATTTATTACCAACCTATTGACAACTAAAAGATTAATCATATCAGTGGTTTAGCTATCATTTGACTAATATATTTTTATATCACATAATCTGCTTACTATCACACTTCTTCACTCAGATGTAAGCATCTGCCTCTATTACATATTCCTTATTCTTTTTCAGGAGCATCCTTGGCTCATAAACTGTTTTGTTGCTGTTGTTGTTTTCCTACATCCTCTTTTTTTTCTTTTATTCACGGATTCTCATGTGTATTTTCTCTAACCATCTGAAGGTCAAGGACTCTATTTATCTCTCTCTGCCATTCAGAAAACATTTGTGTAATGAAGATTTCTATTCTCATAATATAGGTATAAAGATTTCTTTTTCTCTCACCCTATACAGAAGCCAATTAATACAGACATATCAAATTAAAAGCTACATTGTAAATGACTATGTATTGTTTGAAAAAGACCACAGACCAACTCCATTGAAAGTTATAAGGCACTTCTGTTTGGTACATTTTCCGTAGCTCCAGGTCATAGCTAAATCCAGCAAATCTCAAAACTTAATAATGTTACCATCTTGGTAGGTCCCCATCTCTTAGGGCTAAATTTACAAAAATCAGTATATAAGATTTTATATATAATCAGAATGCTAACATTAATTTATAGTAGTAAAACTGATCATTGAACCAGCATAAAAATTTCCATTTTTATGGCCACCACATTTTCTTCTTGTAAACCTAATCACTTTGAAAGCCAACTTATAATAGAGGCTTATTAGCAAAAAAACATGAAGAAGTAACAACTTGTTAATTCAAATGTTGAATGGATTAGACTAAGGTAGACTTATGGACCCATTTCTGCAACAGTGCTAACTTTGCCAAAGAAACTGTAATACTTGAAGTCCATAGCACATTAATTTGTGTGTTGTTATCGAAATTTGATTTTTACTTAAAGGTGCTTTTGTTTTTATCTTGTACCTAATTTATAGTATAACTTTTACTCTTTCACTCATTCAAGTATTTATCGAGTACCATTATATGTCACTGTTCTAAGACCAGTTAACAAAGAATCCCTGGTCTGGTTCTCCTAGAGCTTATAATCTGTTAATAGAAACAGATAACCAAATAATCACAAAAATAAACATAATTATAAAGTGATTTAAATAAGTGCTTCAAAGTAATGAGCATTATATGAGTATATACACAGCATCAATAGACTCTGAACAATTGTAAAGGTGTTGGAACTGATATCCGAAAAATGACTAGGAGCTAACACTACAAACATGGGAGGGCGGAGGGAACAGCAAGAGGAAATACATATCATATTTGGGACATGGACTGAAGGCCAATGAAGCTGAAGAGGAATGAGAACGTGAGGGCCTTGAGAGGAATCTGGAAGGTCTAGTGGAGGTAGGGCTGGCTCAGCCTTGTTAGCCAAGTTAAGCATTTTATCTTTTAACTGCATAGTTAAAAGAGAGCAACTGGAAGGTTTAAGAAATATGACATGGACAGATCACCTACTGAAATCCCTCATTCTGACTGGAATCTGAGGAATAGATCAAAGGAAAAATGGGTGTCTACAGCTACAGCACAGAGGAGAAATGAAGCAATCTGGACCAGGATTGGTAAAAACAAGTTGAAGAGAATAGAACTCTCTGACTTATTCATTTGAGCAAAATTTCAAGGGTCAATTTTCTTCAAGTTTTTATTAGATACTTTGCTGTTCTCCTAATGCAACACTCATTCCTATCTAAGCTTAGATTTCATCAAGCAATTGAATATGTGAGAAGATGCTAATCAGACTAGTAAGGTGTAAGAAATTAGCATGGTGATACAGATATCTATGTTTACCACGTGTCAACAAATCATACAAATAATATGACATAAAATTACTTGAAAATACAAACAAAAGAATTATCACCATAATTACATCATCCAAAAGAACTATTAATATTTGTGAGTGTTCTTTTCCCTTTAAAAATATCAAAATTTTAAATATTTTATCTTAATGAAAATTGATTTTTATATTTTTTATGTATTTTCACTTAAAATCATACTCATGAGCTGCTATGTACTCATAACTATCTTTTATACAGATGCACCATACTTCATTGAGTCTGTAGTCTAAAATTTGGGTCACCATTTCCCTAGTGCCTAGTTCACATCAACATTTTTAACATCACTATATGTAACATTTTTCATATTTAGAAGCATTTGTTTAAAACAGATTCTTAGAATTGGGATTATTGAAATTAAAATATTCTTTAAATACCTTATCTCTGCTAAGTCATATTACATATAAATGGTAGACAACACCATTTAAATAAATGCTTTCCTTTTGGGTTGTAATTATTTTTATCCCTGTATTACATGGCTGTTATTACTTATTCAATATAAAGAACTATTGTTAGTATATTCATTGTGAAAGTACACTCACCAAATTAATGACAACAATCATTGCTTTTGAAAAAATATTTTCTCTGTGCAAATATTATGATCTTTAATAATTATGATAATTTGTAATTTATATTCATGGCTTACCTGTTAAAATCTTTATATGTCTTAACGTTAACTTTGATTGCATAAATATTACATTAGCTTCAATCACATAAGAATTTTAGAAACTATTTTAAATAAATATGAAGGAAATGGCTCAGGCTTGAGTAGAAAAACCCTTACCATATAAAAATAGATTTTAGTTTGTTTTAAAAGCTTTATTTTGTCTATTGGAAAGTATTCATTAAATTCTAATGGCTGTATTAATGAAATAATACTTTCATTAGAAAGAGAATTAGGAAAAATTTATATTAGTTTTCTACTGCTGTAGTAACAAATTACCACAAAGTCAGTGGCATAAAGCAAAAAAAAAAAATGTATTATCTCACTGTTCTCTAGGTCAGAAGTACAGGTAAAATTAGATGGTTCCTCTGTTCCTGTTCTCACAAAACTGAAATCAAGGTGTCAGTCAGCCTGGACATTTATGGAAACATCAGGTACGATTCTAGAGAAGAATACATTCTCGAGCTCATGAAGGTTGTTGGCAGAATTAGTTCCTGTTGTAGGTCCCAGTTTCCTTGCTGGCTATCAGCCAAGAGCTGCTCTCAGCTACTGAAGGCTACTGGATTCCTCACAACATTGCCCCTCCGTTTTCAAACCTGCAACAGCATGCCCAGGCCTCCTTACGTTTCAGATCTCATAGACATTCTCTTTTGTGTCATCTTTTTTTCTTTTAACTGGTGAAAATGCTCTGCTTTTAAAAAGCTCATGTCATTAGATTGGGTTCACCTGGGTATTTCACAATAATATCCCTAATTTAAGCTCCCTAACCTTAATTACATCTGTAAAGTCCCTTTCACCATGTAAAGAAACATATCCATGGCTGGGTGTGGTGGTTCACCCCTGTAGTCCTAACACTTTGGGAGGTCAAGGCAGGAAGATGGCTTGGGGCCAGGAGTTCAAGACCAGCCTGAGTGACGTAGAGAGACCCCTCCCCACACGTCTACAAAAAAACAGAAAAATTATCTGGGTGTGGTGGGGCATGCTTGTAGGTCCAGCTATTCAGGAGGATCAGCCTTGAGCCCAGGAGTTTGAGGTTACAATGAGCTATTGAGCTATGATGATGCCACTGTGGTTTAGTCCAAGCAACAGAGTGAGACCCTGTTTCAAAAAAAAAAAAAAAGGAAAAGACACATATCCACAAGTTCCAGGAATTCGGGTGTGAACATGAGCATCTATGGCCAAATAAGATTATGTTGAAACAAACTTGTTTCAATTCTTCAAATCTTATTCTTTAGCTCAGATTCTACATTTCTCACCTATAGAGCAAATATAATGAAATTTAGATTCATTCTAACAATACTTTTCCACTTCATATCCAAATGTTTATAGAGTAAGTGGATATAATCTGTACACAATTCTATTCTAAAACTTCATTCTAGCAGATGGTGTAGTGTATTGATCAATTTTAAGGAAAATCTACTGAACAAATTGAATAACTATCATAATTTTCTCAATTTTCCAGATGATTCAAGGGGGAAAATTGTAAGAACTTGTTGATTTAACATCTTATCTTTTGTTTGAGAACTAAGTTATTTGCTTCATTTTTTTAGGCCAATTTATTTTTACGTAGTGAACATTTACCTCCACGTCTCAACTAAATTTTTAAAAATATTTCCATAATGAAAATTATTGTGACTTAACATGATATAGTCAAATTCGTTTTGCTGACTAATCAAGAAACATCGCTGGATGGAGAGAACAGTATAGATTCGACTTAGAAAAAAATGTTATAGCAGAATAATAAATTCTGATCATGAGATAACATCTATAAAGTGTCTTGTATAGTGCTACACAAGTGTGATTTTCTGTCTACTTTTTAATTCCCTAGAACAAACGCTTTTTCTAGAGACAGGACCACAGATCTCTATTTAACAATTCTTTTTTCAGGCATAGATGATTGACTATGTACTCTCCAGCCATGTGGAGCCCACAGAACATACTATTAATAAGTGGATGAAAGTAATATGGCCCAGAAAGTATAACCGTAGGGAACGCAGAGAACAAAACGTTTGCTTAAGTGTTAGAAGAAGACAGGTAGCACATGCTAGTGTAAAATTTAAAACAATGTGTTATTTGACTGGCACATAGTGGTTTCAAGCAAGGAGAGTATTATCAGACTGAAAACTGGCTATGAAAAGCAACAAGTTTTATATATAAGTGCACTTCTAAAATGAAAAACTAATAAGCTATTCATGTACATCCATGTAATGAAGACAGATCGAAAACAAATGGTTAAACTGGACAATAACAGTGAAACTCATCATAGGTACCATTTATGGCAGTTATGTGCTAAGCACTTGGTCTACTAATCTTTTTTAATCTGCATAACAAATTTAAGAGATGGTTATTAGTCTCTTTATTTTGTACATTGAGAGGTTCATGTAAATTAATTTGTCTAAGGTCACAAGGCTTGCAAACAGAAAAGCTGCATTTTAATCCAAATCCTGTACCTTTTTACCATTATGTTGAGCTGCTTCTTTCAGGATCAGATATTCAGTAATGACTTTACTGACACTTCACAGCTTACTGATATTAATTATAACTTGAACTTCAGCTATGGATAGTATCTGTGAACTACAGTATCAAAAATAGTTATAGAGATGAGATTCTGACTCAAAAACTATACTGAGAATAACATTTTCCTTATTTTCTCCAAAAAGGATACTGAATATATCATTAACAAAATCTAACTCTCATCAGTTTTAACTATTATTGTGCCTCATGCAATACAGATAAATTCACAAAAAAATCATTAACTATAAAATTGTGTGCAAATCCAATTTTGACAAATGGAATTGCTTTTTAAATATGCAATGAAGTTACTTTAATAAAAGTAATTGTGTAGTCAATAATTTGTAAAATGAATAATCAATTCCTAATTTACCATTGTTTTGTAAAATACAATTTGACATGCTGTACATAAAATTATTTTACTGCAACAAATGGTTTCCTCTGCAGAAAATAAAATTTTGACAACACAATTTAATGTTGATTTCATACTTCTCAGAACCTCAGGACCTTAAGAGTTTTATGTCGAGTTTTATACAACACCTCTCTAGGGCCTTTTCAAATTAGTTGTTACATAAAGATTTCATTGTAAAATCTTTCTATCCATTAAAAAAAAAATCCTCCTTCTACTACAAAGCTCAGAAGTATAACATAAAGGCCCACACGCTTGAATCTATGAATGTATATTTTCGTATATGTGGATATTCATTCTTGGGTCAACAATAGAGTTCTCATCATCTATGAAATTAAATTCAGACTATTTATGTTAATGGAGTGTAGCCAGTTCATCCTTGTATGATCAACTTACAGCAAGTGGAAAATCAAGCAGTATATATATAGACTTGTGCCAGGAAGTCATTGCTGGATGTGAGTAGCATAAAAATCTTCACTTTGAACCTCAATTTCTTCCCCAGATTTTTCCTACCCCAGCCTACAGAGCTTCTTCCTTCAGTTGGTTCAGCTTTGGAGCCCACTAGCATCTCTTTCTGATTCTGCTGTCACTTTCCCATTGTGGAGAAGGGTGAAAAGAGTATGACTGGACTGAGAAACAATAATCTCTTGAGAAATTGAAGCAATATCTGTATAATTACATAGACCACTAAAAGATAAATTTAAAAAGAACACTCTCTTTTGTGTATTTGTTTGGATACATGTGTTATAATAAGTACTCAATAAAATCCTAGGAAAATTATTTGAAGTGTCATGTAAAAGAAAAAACTAATTTTCTGATGATCTTGTTTTATAATAAAACATTCAGTACTTGTAATGGAAAAGGAAAGGTCTTTAATTTGCAAAGGAATTCATATATTCCGTATTCAACAATATTAATGGAAAATGGAAGATCAAAATATGAATAATATCCAGATATTATTTTCAAGGATCTTAAAGACTGATAGGAGATAAGATAATAATGAACACTACATTAGAAAAGAGAAAGTGCTACATATCTGAAAAGAGATATAATTAAAATGCCAAGGGGCTGGTTATTAAGTTATTATCTCTCCGTGTCAAATTCACCCTTCTATGCTTTGTTTTGTGATGCTAGAGGTGGATTCTTTTGTGCAGTTTCTCCAAGCAAGAGAGGATACGGCTGAAGGAAGGGGAAAGGATAAGCCGTTTCAGTGCGTGGCTTCCTGCTCCTATCAGCAATCACCCAGCAACTGCCTCTTCACCTTCACAGCATCACTTAGCTCCATAGTTCATTTCCCTCTCAATCCCTGAGGCAGACACAAGCCCCCAGCCAGCTGGAGTAGCAAGTCCCAATTCTATGGAGGTCTCTGAGTTTCTGAGGCGCGTACACCTTCCTAAAAACATGGGTCCCAGCTCCAAGGGGACCTTCCTTAAAGCTTGTAGATTCTAATAATCCCAACCACTTCCCTCTGTTCTCCCAGCTCTGGGGGGTGGTATTTCCTTCTTACAATTACTATTTCATCATAACCTTAGAGTTCTCCTCTTTTTGCCTTCCCGTATCTGTTTAAATAATTTCTCATATAAATTCTTTCTGGTAAAACAATTGATGTGGATTCTGTTTTTCTGATGGTATCCTTACTGAAAGATCAATAAAAACTCAAGAGACAGAAATGTTCACTTATAGATGGAGAGGTGAGGAAGGGCTTCACAAAATGCTTGTGTTTCCACTGGGCCATGAAGGAATACTTTGATGCGAAGTGATATGGAAGGTGAGGAAAATAAAAAAGGAAGTGGCAGAGGCAGAAAAGCAGGAGCGTTTACAAGGGAAGATGAGTAGGTCAATTGGATGGAGAGAGGTTAATTAAACAGAAAGAGTAAAGTTACTCATATCTATTTCTCATTTTTGGTGTGCAAAAAGTGCCAAGTATAAGTTGGAGGACTTTAATCTTATGAAATAATATTAAAGAGAACAAAATGTTTAAAAACTGCAACAAAATAAGAATGCATTTTAAATAGGAGTGAATTTCCTATCTTAAATTATTCATAGACGGTAGTACATGTTCACTATCTAATTTGTTGCAATAAAAATAAACTACCTTATAAATAAGTAAAAATAAATGCTTTACATGATTGGGTACTGAAATGTCCTATTTAAATATATTTTATAAATACTTGTATTACATAGGGATATATATTATAATTGACTACATATAATATTTGGTTTAAATCCTAAGAATCTAGATGTGAATCCCCTGGGCTTAGTGTGACTTGTATTTGTGAGGTGTTTGTACTTGGACGTTTGCAATTTATATACTGTCATTGAGAAAACTGAACCATGACTTCTGCTTCACAACTGATTTCATGTACTTTTGATGGTCTTTTTTTCATATTTTTGACAGTTACAAAGTATTCTATGCCTTCTGGGTTTTTGGTGGAGACAGGTAAGAATATGAGCAGGTCACTGGTCATGGGCAAAGCTTTCAATCATACCAGTTTTTGAATGTGAAAAATTAGATTTAACTTATATTATTTAGATTTGCAACATCTTTTCCAGGAACTTATACTCTGTGAGTATGAGTAAACTATAGATAAAAATATAAATCATTATATCAATTGGTTAATCCTTCCATCGTAGATTCAGTGTTGACCTCAATGGAAGCAACATAGGAACATCCAAGGGCAAAGTATGAGCTGCTATTGTTAATGGAGTCACATTTAAATGCTCATTAGTGGGTTTAAATTGTTAGTAATAACACATTAAATATTAGCCTGTGTGTTTTGCTAGAGTAGTGGCATGGTTTAAATCAAATCGTCTTCAAAATAATTCCTGAAGTATACAGTAGTTTTAATTTGTAGGACCTTTGGATGGTTATTTTAAATCACTTTATTGGTTTTACATAAGAAATTTTTCACATTAAATATGGATTTTATCTTAACGATACACACTGCTACACTTACATGTACAAAAACCCCAAAATACTGGCAATTAGCAAAGTAAAAAAAACTCCTAAGTGTTATAACTATCTAAAGTAGAATTAAGTCTGTCTATGTGTTTATACCATACTCACCTATTTAGATCCTTTCCTTCTAAACCAAAACAACTGGCCAGTTCCATTAACTTGATGAAACTAGACAGTCACTTCAGTGAAATAAATCAATCCAATAATTTGTTTTTAAAAATGGAGTATCTGAGTGTTAAAAAATGTTAAATTTTTAAATCTCACATAGATACAAACCAAATCTGTATCATAAGTGGGATAGAGAATTCAAAAAGTTAAATGAATTAAGTTAATTTAGAAACTCACATTTTTTCTTTGTGAGAAGAAAAATTAGTGATGTAATGTCACTATTGATTGCCTGTATTAGTTGGCTTCAAAGTTTTGTAAGGTTAAAAACTTCTAGATATGCATTTCTTAAAACATGTTTCAGAAGGTTTGTACACAATCAGAATTTTGTGAGCTTCTCAAATTAATAAAGATATAAACATTGAGTTTCATCAGAAAATTGCTCCATTCTTTATTAACTTTACCTATGAAGAAACCTGAAAGACATCCCAAAACTATCATTCTTAGTTGGGTTTAGACAGACTCTATCCTCCCTGTCTTTATAAAAAAGGAGGAAAAACATTCTTACTAATTTGTTATAATTGTTCCTAACATGCATGTATCATCTACAAATAACCTCATCAACATTCAAAAAGGATCACCCAAATGAACCTGTCTACATATTTCTCCTTATAATGAGCCTCCACAAAACTAATGACTTATTAGTGCCATGGGCAATGAATGATTAATTAGTTGATTCTAAAGTGAATTGTTAAGAGTATAATTGCTACCTTTTCCCCAATTTCTGAAGGTTAGAAGAAGCTAATGTGATGCTAATGTAGCCCAATAGATTCAATGAAATTTTTGTGTTTACTAACAAATAAAAAAGAAATTTCAAATAACTTGACCATAATATCTACTAAGAATGTTTTATATTTATATTTAATGAATGTTATTACATAATATTTACAATAAAATAAACCATACATATGTTCACTAATATTTATTACTTATAACTCTATCAGTTATTTTTAATCTATATTTTTCATTAAAATCATTACCAATTTTCAATGTAGATAAAAATTTTGCACTTGCATTGTGTTTTTTGAAACACATTAATTCTTTATTCTTTTGAAGGTTGGTGAGTTCCCTGCTCTCAAAAGTGAATTGAGCCATGGGATTGTTGATCTTCCTAAACACAATCAACTCTCAATTATTCAATGTCAAATGAGGGAGGCATTGGTATGAATAAATAATACTGGTTAGTAATTCACACATCTGGGTTAAGGCAAAGGCAATTTATCTCAAGCTGCTCCAATATCTGAATGAAAAGGCAGCATAACTCGAGTAATTCCATTTGTGCCGAGTTTGGGAAGTGGTGGGGAGTCGGGGCTGTTGTTAAATAATACAAGTGGGCTGGGATACCATTCTGTTAGTTAGGGGCATAAGTGCTTTCAATGATGAAGAGCTGCATACTAGCCTGGTATTACTTTGCCCTTCTTTCTTTCTTTCTTTCTTTCTTTCTTTCTTTCTTTCTTTCTTTCTTTCTTTCTTTCTTTCTTTCTTTCTTTCTTTCTTTCTTTCTTTCTTTCTCTTCCTTCCTTCCTTCCTTCCTTCCTTCCTTCCTTCCTTCCTTCCTTCCTTCCTTCCTTCCTTCCTTCCTTCCTTCCTTCCTTCCTTCCTTCCTTTCCTTTCTTTCTTTCTTCTTCTTTCTTTCTTTCTTTCTTTCTTTCTTTTCTTTCTTTCTTTCTTTCTTTCTTTCTTTCTTTCTTTCTTCTTTCTTTCTTTCTTTCTTTTCTTTCTTTTTTTTTTTTTAGAAGGGTCTTGCTCTGTCACCCTGGCTACAGTGCAGTGGCATCATCATGGCTCACTGTAACCTCAAACTCCTGGGCTCAAGAGATCCTCCTGCCTCAGCCTCCCGAGTAGCTGGGACTGCAGGCACACACCATCATGCCTGGCTAATTTTCCTCTTTTTTGTAGAGATGGAGGTCTCGCTCTTGGCTCAGGCTGGTCTTGAACTCCTGACCTCAGGTAATCCTTCTGTTTCAGGCTCTCAAAGTGCCAGGATTACAGGCATGAGCCACTGTGCCTGGCTAGCCTGGTATCTCTATATAACTCTAAATTAATATCTTCTAGGTATTTTTTCCTCACTGAAATCTACAAGATAGGTGCTACTATCCCCAGGTTATAGTCAGGAAAACAATCTCAAAAAGGTCAAAAAAAAAGTGTGCATAGTCACACTGATGAAAAAGTGACACCGAATTTAATACCGCATCTCTCTGCTCTGCAGAAAACAAGACAGTAACAATTTACTCTACTCAAATAATATGAAAATCACTCTTAAGTGGTATAAATCACCAAGGAATGAAAGAAATATTAACTATATCTTTAAACACTGCATAAACTATACCATTCTTTTTAGATTTATTCATTCATGTATTCATTCAACAAATATCTGTTGAATGACTACTATGGGCCAAGTGCTGGAGATATCCAGTGAATAAAACTAGTCTCTGCCCTCAAGGAGATCAGATTCTTGGGGACAAAACAGATAAAAAGCAAATGAATAATTAAGTATTCAGTAATGTTAAGATGGTGTTAAGTCTTTTGGGGGAAAAAACAAAGCATGGTAACAAGAATTTATGTGGGTAGAGTGAGGGAAGATTTGGGAAGTTCTCCTTGAAAAGATGATTTTTTGAGAAGAGATGTGAAGGAAGTGAGAGTGAGCCATGGAGCTGTCCAGGTGAAGAGATGCTCCAGGGAACGAGGTGAACAGCAAAGCCTGAGCTGGCGTGTTCTCCACATGTTCAAACAATAGCAAGAGGCTAGCATGGCTAGTAAGGAGTATACATGGGAATCAGGAGAGATGATGGGCAGGGGGAGAGATAGAGAGAGGTCAGGAAAGGTGTCAAATCAAGTGAAGCCTTGGAGAGTATTTCAGGATTTGAGTTTTTCTCTGAAATGGGAGGTGTAGGTAGAGGAGGGGCTTTGATTTTCAGACTCACAAGCTGCTGTGTGGAGAATTGACTTCAGCAGAGGCTGAAGTTCAGAAGGCTATGTCTGTAATTTGTGGAAAATATGCCTGACATCCTAAAAAATTCTAGAAACCAATATATCTACGGCTACAGTAATCAAATAATTTTGAATGTGGGAAAGAATTTGGTGCTCATTAGGTAGAGAATTTTCATAATTTATGGAGAGTTGTCTAAAGATGTGATATCAAATAACCCTTTCTCCCTAAACAAACTTTGGAAAACTAGCATCTAGTTAAATTGATTTACATTTATTAATGCACACATTTATATGGAGTGATTTAAGAACTTTTAGCTAATGTTGGATTTGAATTTAGGTCTTTAAGTTCACCAAACCATGCTTCTTCTACATGTTCATGCACTGACAAGTTTCTGGGAGGCAATGTGTGATGCAAATTTAGACCTAGACTACCTGGGTTAAAAATCTGATTCCACTACTTAATACCTGATGATCTTGAGCATGTGAATTAAAATTTCTGGTGTCAGTTTCTTCTTCTCTGAAATTAAGCTAATAATAAGTGTCAATGTCACGATGTTTATTAAACATGAACTTGACTATATCTAAAGTGCTTAGAACTGTACCTGGTATCTCTGACTGCTAGAATATGTTACAATTAATAGGCTACCACCAACCTATTTCACTGTCAGGGAGGTCTTTGAGGTTAGGAAAAACTTAAGGCATCTTAGCCAAAATATTAGTGCTAGTGAGGCATGTGGTAGGGGATTTGTGTCACATAGGAAAGAATGAATGTTAAGCTTCAATTACTCAAGCACAAGAAATAATAGGGGAGAATGGGACCAGCTTCTGGTAGGGTCTTACAACTAGACGGTCCAATGTAGTAGAGAATTTTCACAACAGCTATTCCATAGCTCCTGTTATTTGGCAAGTGTTTGGGTGGAAGAAAGAACCAAAATTTATCCTAGATGGTATCAAAACATCGATTCTTAGGTATTGCATTCCTTATTGAAGGGATTATGGGAATTATTTTCTCAATAAAGGCAAAATCCATTTTAAATACATGAATATAAATAAGTTGGCAAATAATTTTGCAACTTAAAATTGTTTTTAAGTTGCATCAAAGTAAACAACATAAAACTAATCATTGCAACTTATTAATATGATAAAGCACACCTCTTATTCTATGAACAAATACAATAAATGTCAATTTAAAAAAACAAAATTAAGATGCCATTTGGCTGTTAAAAAGCCATACAACCCCTTGTGTGTTTTGCTAAAAGAAGTAAAAAGTTTGATCATTGTGAAACTAGTAAATTTAAATGGCAATTCAAGCCTGGATAAGAGATTACTTTTGAATACCGATCTCTGGATAATGTCACATTATAAAGAATTTGTTAAAATGCACTTTTCATTTTCAAACTGTTCTACATTTACATAAAAATTGCAAAGAGTACAGAGAGTTTCCATATACACTACACCCAGTTTCCCCTATTATTAACATCTTACATTAGTATGGCACATTTGTTATAATTAATGAAGCAATACTGATATGCTATTATTAACTGAAGCCCATATTTAATTTAAAATTACTTAGTTTTACTTAATGTCCTTTTTCTGTTCCAAGATCCAATCCAGGATACCATATTATATTTAGTAATAATTTCTTCTCAGGCTCCTCTTGGTTGTGACAGTCATCACAAAACGTTTACGTTATAAATATAATTACAAGTCAAATCAAATTTCTAATTGATATATGCCTTATGCTGTTTGGAAGCTTGTTGGCAGAAATACCTCTTTCCTGTTTTGCCAGTTTATGTCACATGCATATTCACAAATATGTTTTGTTTCTAATGTTGTAATCAGCGCAAGTCTCTGGAAATGGTGGAACTGAAGGCAGAACACAGCCTCCTTCCCATTCCTTTCTTTAAAAGGGATGTTAAAGGAAAAAAATAAATCATAGAAGGTAACTTCCAATCTGAGAGTGTGTATTTGGAGAATAAAAGTGTGACAACATTGGTACATGCCACGCTGTCGGTGGAAAAAAAATACATCATTCTTGTGGCAGAATAGGCTTTCTATAATCTGTCACCAGGATTTCACATATTATAGGGACCCATTTTTGAGTAATTAACAGAGTCCAGAAAACAATTAAAACAGGGATTTTGAAACTGGAGGCATTTGTGTTTTCTCATATTAATTTTGACTTTGGCTCCTTTTAGACCATTAGTGAAAGGTATTATAGCAATCATTTTAGAAGATATAATTTAATTTTTTAAAACACACTTTCTTTTCATAATAATGTGAATAAGTAGTGTTCTGTAGCCAAAGGACAGAATGAATGGGAGAATTATATCTGCAGCTACCTTTCTTGAAACTATCTTTCTAGTAACCTTCTTTGAGTAGGAAACCTTCAAACTATATCCTTTTATTGGGGATGTTACAAAATATAACAGAGGTTTGGAAGATAGTAAATACCCATTTTTGATAGAAGCTCCCAGATAACAGATATATAATAACACAACTGATTTTTTAAAAGAAGCTTTTTAATAGAATGTCAAACTGTTAAACATGAGCAAAGGACATGATGTTCATAATAGAAAGAGTGATCTTTTTAATTGTAAGAAATTTTTTATTTGTTCTAAAAACAATTAAGGAATTAATTTAAAAAGAGGAATAAAGGCATCCAATTCTTTCTGATGATTATTTTTGTTTCTCAATAACACACTAATTAAAATCTTGTAAATGTGCCTTAGTTGGCATGGCAGCTAATAAGGAAACAAAACTCTGAAATTCATGAAAACGATCAAAGTAGCAATATACCTCTTAATACCTCTTAACAACTCCAAATAGCATCAGCTTATCACTAAATTACTGAAAATATAGCTTGAGAATAAACTTTTACATATTTGGCATTTAGCCTCCCAAAGAGCTTATGTTTATGAAATGCTGCCATGAAAATCAATGTAAATACATTATATACTAACACTGTCACATTGTGTCAAAAATGCTTTTTATACATTATTTAATTATTAGTTTTGAATGCAAGATTTTTATAAAATCTAAAATAATAAAATAATACATAGTGCCTTATATAAAATAAGAATGTATTGCTTTTTCACCCAAAGGCCACAGTTAGGAGGTATAGGGCTAGCAGGAGCCCAGTGACACAGGGAACCCAGACACAGTCTATCTTCAACCTCCATAACATCTAGTCTTCTCTTCTCAAGGGTGCCTCATATTGCAAGAGAGCTGTTGCAGTGTTAGTCATCAGATTTCCTTTCTAACCAACGAAGGGGAGGAAGGAGAATGGGTGTGCCCCCATCCACCATCTATCTATCTATAAGAGAAATTATAAATTGCACACTCTAGACTTCTGCTTATATCCCAAGAGCCAGAACTCCATCTCTTGGTCACACCTAACTTCAAGAAAGGCTGAAGGATATAGTCTTCATCCTACATGGCTTTATGCCCAGCTAAAAATCAGGGCAGTATTAGTAATGAAGAAGAGGACAGATATTTAGGATTCTCTGCCACATGTGTTAGTATGCGTAAATCAATAGATGTCTCCATTCTCTACAGATTTGGTAAGAAACTATAAATCCTATTCATAAAAAGATATATTATATATCCAACTTCTCCAACCTGCTATCCTTTTCAAGTACTTGCTCTCGAAGAACAAGACCAAGAAAAACTCTATTTCCCAAAACTGTTTAATATATTGATTAAAAGATGAAGAATATGGCCCATGATCATGTATGTTCTTCTTAAATAATATCAAAAAACATTTTGAATAAATATTCATCTGAACTGATTAACTGGTTAATTTATCATAAAACAATGTACATGTAATAAGTAGTGCATACGTAACTGTATAGGTATAAACTATGAAATTTAATCAGAAATGTTATCCTTAGCTCCTTTCTGTTTGTGGGCTTCCTTCAGCAAATGAATAAAATGATGATTATTATAATATTCCACCACCAATTAAAGCCTTAAGTAAATAATGTAGATAGTAATTAAGAAAAAATTAGAGAGGACTTAACTAAAAATTCTAGTGTGGAAAATCTGTCAACAGATAGTTTAGCTACAACTAAGAATCACTATTCTGCAAATTATTATTTTTGTACAATTGTATTTGTCATACTAAATCTAGATTTTATATTTAAGACTTGATTCCTAATAAATAAATTAGGGAATTGTTAAATTTCTTTACAAAAACCATTTCACAGTTTTAAATATTTTCTGGATTACTAAATTAATCAGTACATATCAGTTTCAATGTCTTTCACAGGCTAAAATAGAAAAAATAAAGTTTCTAGGTTAATAAGTCTTATAAAATATGGCCTCAAAAGTCTTTTTTATTACCTTTCATTGAGTTTCTATACATGTATATCTTTGCTTCATGCTCTTTTAAATTCTTTTTGGCAAGAGATAGTATACAAATGCACAAAACCATGAAAGTATGTAATCTGGATGCAATCTATGGCCATACAACAAAAACAAGCTAATTGGTGCATAAGTGGAATCTATGATTTTAGCATCATTTCTTATGGTGCTCTATCCAATTAACCAGCCACTGCCCCTGGCTATACACTGCTGCTCAAAGGTATGAATCTTATTTATCTTTGTGTACCCAGCATCTAGCATATTTCCTGGTACTTGTATTGAACACAATATTTATTAAATAAACCTATAGTCCCATACTATTTACATTTTAAAGTATCTGTTCTCTTCATGCATTTCCTTTCATAAGTTTTAGAAAAAAAAAATTACCAGAACCATATCTTGCAATTCCCCCAGGATTTGAAACAGAAGACAAAACTGCATTCTTCGTTTTGGGCGCTTAAAATTAACAATCAATTTAAATTTATTAGAAGCAAATACAGAATATAGTTTTTAAATTATTTTATTCATAGTGGATAATAAAAATGTAAAATGAAAATAAAATACTTATTTACTTTCTTTGGTAAGAAAACATATTAATATTTCAATGTCAAATGTGCTATTTTCAAAAAGTTTAAATAAGGGGTTAGATGTTATAAGGGCAAGTAGTACCCAGCCACTTAATGGCAGGTAAAATTAGACAGAAGCAAATAGGTCAGGGCTTATGATCCTGCTCTCTTCTAATAGTACTTTTTTCTCATTTATGTGTTGCGTTGACCCTGAGTCCACAATTCTTACCACTGTACTGCTATTCATAGCTTATTTTATTATTTCTCTGGGTTTAGCTAGGCTCAGGGGTTAACTGCCAACATTGGAGAATGTGTCAGCTGACATACGTAGGTCCAACGGTCATATTGAGCCACCCTTGAAACTTAGATTTTTGATTGACATAATAAAACTCGATTTTGGAAAAAACAAAAATACCTTTTCTTTGGTTGTTATTTCATTACAAATGTGCAGTGTTTCTGTATATTCCTAAATTTTACTATACAAAAGATATAGCTTGGGCCTAACACTAATAAAGAAAAATGATTCAGATTTTCAGTGTTGCATTTACAGCTGAATGTTTTACTGCAGCAAACACAAGTTCTGTTTCTCTGTCGTGTTTTGTTTCCATTGCACTCTGCACTGAGATTTGCTTTTGAAGATTCCTAAGACATTAATAGATGTTAAAGGGAAGAAGGAAAAGGAGGATGCATCTTTTATTGAAAAGGTTACAGAGTGTTATCTTTGGCCGTCTTCATGCTAGTCTTCACCTGACATACTTTTACTGAGTTTCCAAAATAAAATAATAAAAATAAAACAGTATTTAATGATGTTATTCAATGGCAGCTAGCAGAGCAGTTCTTTTCTATTTCATGAGAACAAATTGATGACTTTAAATACTGCCTCAGCATTTTTACTATTTTTTAAATTAAGTAAAATGTTATCTGTAACTAAAGTAAACAGAGTTTGGGTCCTTTATTTTAAAAAGCAAAAGTGCTCTATATTTTGTAATATTTTTAGTGTCTTATCCAATATCTAGACACTAGCAATATTTACCTACCTACTCACCTGCTAAAAAAGAGCATATCAATATTCATGAGTGATCCAGAATTCTACTAGCAGAAGCAGCATTCACCAAAACCTGACCACAGGTACAAAAAGTGCATCTGTGTATTATAATGATACTTGGAAATTAAGCCTTTGGCTGAACTCAAACCTTAGTAATACTTTGCAGAGCTTTCTATAATTTATAGAACCACCCCCTAATCCTTAATTCAAACATGTATACCAATATTTTTCTAATTTTAATGACAATTGTACCACATGGTCTTTAGTATGGCAGGCTGCCTAGAAACTGTTTCAGTAAATTACACACCAAGATGATCTACTCTTTGGATTGTCTCCAGATCAAAGACTATGATGTATAATTAAAACCAACTAACAATTAACTGCCATCAAATATAACATGAGGGACAAATGCTGTAAATTTAGTTATTTACAATAAGTATCAATATAAAGTCTTTTTTCAATGAATGATAAAAATAGATCCATATACTTGAGGTTATAATTTTAAGGTTTGTGTAAAATAATAACGAAGCAAAAGAAAGCTAACATGTTCCACACTTCATTGTGTTGAAGTAATTTTGTTAGCATAATAAGGGACTGTCTAAGAACTCAAAAATTATTCTATTTATTGCATGTGTTGCACTCAAGAATTATTTTAAGAGACATAGTAATATTACTGTGGCATCATTATTAGTTATATAAGTGTGAGGGTGTTGAATGAGCCAAAATTATGTTTTTGTACATTATAATATATTTGTGCATACCAAAAAGAGTTACTTAATTACTGTGATGTAGCTTTTATATTTAACACCCACTTAAGAATCAGATCCTGAAGATCTGAACTAACAAGACTCTTTCATTATTTATTCTTATATAACCTAGGGGAAAGACATAGCAAAGCAGCTATCTAATTATGACTGTTTTAGAAGGATAGAAGAGAGGAGCCAAAGAGTTTTCAAGGCTTTTTATATATGGATGCAGAGGCGGATTTGCTTCAAGGCTCCTTGCTTGCAAGGGTCCTTTCCAAGACCCTGAACTTAATTTTATATTCATTATTTTGTATTCTATTGCTTAAAGTGACTCTTCCCAAATTGTATAAGCTGCAAGCTTCATGGAATGTAGACCCACTAGTGTGTATGTATGAACATCTTGGGCCTTTTTGGTTTTAAAGAGCTGGGGCCCTGGGATCGAGAAGGAACTAAATATGAGAATAATGAGGAAATATGAGCAAAATTGTGGGCAAGTTTTCCTCATATTTGTAAATAAATAAAGAAGAGAAGCAAAGAACAGAATGCAGAATGGTGCAGGAAGGAGGGGAGGAAAGGTAGGAATATGAAAGAGACTATGAGGGAGGAAGTGAGAAAGGGAGAACAGAAAGTTCCAAAACTTATGCTGAAAAGAATTTGAGTCTTAGAAAGTGACTAAGAGTATACACAAGTCTCAACACTTTCGTTCCCGTTTTCTTGGCCATAGTTTTCCATTCTATCTCTCACTTTGCAGACTAATTTGTAATCTCAAATTTTAATATGTAAACTCTGAAATATTAGCATGGAGTATTTTTACTCTTATGCTAACTATGGCGTTTAATGTCAAATTTAAATGCCATTTGATTTTCATTTCACAAATAAAATAAGAATTGTAGAAAAATCACACAATATGCTTCCAACATATGAACCTCCTCTTCCCCTTCCCTCTCTTCCGCCTTGAATTTGATCCATTTTAGGATGCTTATGAAAGAACTGGTAAATAGCTCAAGTTCGGTAGATGATATTTGCTTTAACAAGATTTTAAAATGGATGTTACAGTCTAGACCCTAAGGCAATAGATAAGAAATAAGTGAGAGGGCATTCCCTGTAAGAATTTCAAAATAGATAAAAACTGAAAAACCAGTTTTCCCTCACCTAAGCATATAAAATGGTCGGGAAAGTAAATATGAGGTGCAAGATTTGCAGAGATTTCCAGGACAGAATTGTGCTGTGAGCTCCCACCAAGAAGGCAGGGAGAGAGCCTCCCACTTTGCCTCATGTCGAGAGAGACAACATTCGATGGTACCACCTGGAAAACCTGTATATGTATTTTCTACAATTGAGAGACACAAAGAATTAGAGTCCAGAGCCTACTCAGAACACCTGATAAGAAAGAAGCTTGCTAACAGCTTTGCGGAGTAGCTGCTGTGTGGCAATTAGCCTGCATCTCCACAGTTGGTTCCAGGAAAGGAACAGAGTCCCCGTACGATAGTGCCACCTGAAGGGGCAATGGACATTTCACACACTAAAGCTGGAAGTTGATTGGTGAATTCTTAACTGTTACTCAAGCAGTAAGAAACCAGTCGGGATAGAGAAACTTTCATCTAGATTGAGAGAATTTATAGGTGACAGTCCCCGGTGAAGTGGCCTATGAGAGAGCTTAAATACCTGCTAAGGCCAGGGAAGACAAGCTATTTTACCAGTCTAGTAAGAACTCTCCTGCCTCTCCCCCTTTTCTCTCCTCTCAATCCTTCTGCAACCCTAGCAAGTCCAGACATCGTGGTTAACAAGATGGCAGCAGAGGGAGTAAAGGCTTGGCACAGGGGAAGGAGAGAAGAAAGGCAACATCTTAGGCTCTCTAAGCCAAGAGCCAGCGTTTAGCAGGCCCTAGTTTCGGCAGGCAAAAGACATTCCCCTTAGATCAGGGTTTTGATTGTTTTAGAGAACTGAATATTATATGGAACTGACTTTGCTATTTAAACAAGGGAGCAATTATGGGATTCCTACATTTTCAGTCGTTGGCTAGAGAACTTTTTCAACTGAGTAAATTTTAAAGAGGCAGTAGGGACAAAAATAAATATGCTTTCTGATTACATCTTTTTGTCCAGCTAATTCAAAGCACTGCTTACAAACACTATATTCCTTTTATAGATTGTTTTTCTGTGAATATGCTTTGCTTAATTGAGTCAAGGAAACATTTTCAAAGTATATGCTCCAGAAAAACTTTAACTTAGTCAAGACATTTTTCTTCTAGTCACCCTAAGTGAATATTTAATGGGAAATTAAATTTTAAAAGTGAGGATTTTTAAAAATCTGAAACACCCACGGGAATACAGAAAGCCACAGAAGGAAATAAATGATCCCCTGGGGCCAGAGTTGGAATTCTATAAACAAAGTAGAACTGTCAGGATAGCCTTCTCGAGTTTCTTATGTCTGTATGTCTGAGCATACCTGCAATTGCCAGACTAGAAATCTGTTAAAGAACATGTTGAGTTTATAAGCAAAATAATTCAAGTAGATTTTGATTTAAATATATTCGTCAACTTTTCAAATAATTTCAGATTTTTTTCCTAAAATTATAAATATTTTCCTGTGAAGGTGATGCTTTGAAAGGGCAGAGGGCATTTGTTTAAGTGCCGCTTGCTGCCACTGCACTGGCAAATGTTCAGTTTTTAGACTGGACATGGAAGAAAAATGATAATTAAGTGCATTGCTCAAGAACCTGAATCACAAGTCATTTCTTTTCTGTATGCAGTTATTCTCTCCTACAATGTACAAAACCTTAAGGCACCTGTCATATAAATATTTCTAAAGATCAGTCAATACCTGCAGCATTGCCATCCATCATTGCTGAACAAGTTCTGTTTTACACAGTAATCACATAAATTGAGTTACAAGAAATTATAATTCTTTAAGACACCTCTTGGTCCTTGGCAACAAGGTCATTACTGTGCTGTGAGTCTGTTCCTCAAGATGACGTGTGTCAAAGTATAAAGATTAGTGCAACTAAGAAACAAAGAACATGGACTAACAGACTCTAGAGTAAGTAATCCTACTTAAACAAAACCCTGACTTAAAATATAGCTTTGGGGTATAAGATAACATGTCACAAGTTCCTATGAAGCCTATTGAATTTAACATTGTATTTTTCACACAAAAAGAACAAATTCTAACTAGAAGTCAAATAAAAGATACAACCATTATTTGTGGTGCAACAGAATGAAAAGTGAATCAAAAGTCATACTATTTACTCACAGCCTTTGGCATTATTGGTAGAACTCATATTTTTCTCAGTTGAAAGCCATAGTCTTCATTACTCCAAATGGATACATAGTTTAGAAAAACAAAGTTTATCAATAAAAGGAGGCAAAATATCAAACTATGCAACGTGATGAAAGTCTGCATTTCTTTGGAATGATGTATAACAAACACAATTTTAGTTTTATTTTGCTGCCGTTATTGTTGTTTGTCGGATTGCCAACACAGTGTTCTTTGGAAGAATTTCAAAAAAGTACAAGTACCTGGGAATTTCAAACACTGAAAATTGTGACGATATTCAAGAATTTTGCAAGAATGCCCCGATAGAGCATAGCATCAAGTTAGATGACCCCAGAAAACACACCATACTTTATTACCTGGTAAGAAAAGAAACTAGTAGGCACCATTAAAATAATTATGGAAATAAAAAGTGCTTATGGGACATGAACAGTTATTTATGTAAAAGATTACTGGTAACGATGATGTGTTAAATACAATTTGTACCTATCTCTGCCTTTCTTTGCTGAAGTTCAGTAAAGCATAGAATAATTAGTCACTTCCCATTTCTGGACTGTGTTCTTAGTCCCAATAAAATCATCTTAATTCACACCAAAAATTACCAAAAATTCATTTTAGAGACAATATCAGGTCTCTAAGCATAGTGTCTAAATTTAGAAAATGATTATAAGGGAACACCCAGAGCAAATATAATATTTAGGACTAAAAAAGCCCAGACAAAATGTAATTTTATGAAAATGCAAATATAATACAGTATTGATTTAAGTGATTCTTTTTTTTTGTATCTATGACTACTGCATTTCAACTTTTGAGCATTCACTTAGTGCTAGGTACTCTGTACTAGTTGGGGACAGTGGTGGTACAAAAATTAATCAGATAGGCGTTTGGTGCTAAAGAAATGAGTCATCGAATAGGAAAGACATTAATAAGAAGAAGATAAAGCACTATAACAAAAAAAAGTGCGATGTCATAAATCAGATGAGTACACGTGGAGGGGAAAAGAGGCAGACATGGCTTCCAGGTGGGGACACCATAAAACATTTTGGCAATAACATGCAAGCTGGGTCTTGAAAGTTAAGTAGGAATTGCTTTAAGAGAAGGGCTTGTGTTGGGGATGAGACAGAGGCAAACGGGATTGAAGCAGATTGAAGAGGAGCATTTTAGATAAACAGATCATGAGCAAAAAGTCCCTATTACTTATAAGAATTTCTATGATGAAAATTAATATTTGAAAATAATTTTAATTTCTTGTGAAATAAAGCTGTACCTCCTTTAACGAACTTTGTACTGATCCCAAATGCAGAATACAAAAAATATAAATAAAATGTCTTTTTGCTACTGATGATAAAAATAAGGGAAATATACATGGTTTTCTCTTTTATTTTGAAACTTTAAATGTAAAATAAAATGAATGGGCTAATACAAATGATTTATTATTTATTTTTTTAATTGAGCTATAATTTATTTACAATAAAATATACTAATATATTTTTGCACATTCATTAATTTCCCTAAGTCTGTAGGAGCTGGCTTTGTAGTTTCCCTTATCAGAGATCCATTTAAATACAGCTCAGTATATAATGAGGTTTTCTTCTCTTTGCTTCCCCTGAATATTTAGCAGTATAGAAACTTGACAGGTTAGGCAATTAGAATATAATTTATGATACAAGGCTCATACCGATGAACTGCTTCCTGCCCATAATTTTGGATGCAAGTTAAATCACAGATTTCTTATGCTAGTCCAGAAGAAAAATTTCCTGTGAACTGAATAGTATAATATATTAATAGTTTTACTTATATCTTCAAGTGACCATGCTGAAAATAGTATCTAGCACAAGTTATTTTCCCTCTTTAAAAATGATTAATAAAACACAAAAATTTTATATACCGGTCAGCTTAATCCTCATGGACAATATTTATTTCCTGTGGATGAACACTAACATGCTCAGGTTTCCACAGTGCCTTTTAATGTATTGCTATCATTTAGTTTATTAAATACTCTTCCAATAGGCCCTGGGAGCTACTGTACCTTATAATATACCTATTTCAATGAGAGTGTTACCTGATACTTTAAAAACGTTGGTAAACGGGTATCTCTTTTAAGTGATATTAAATAAAGACTGGTATGACAAATTGCAAAAATTATTAAGACCTTATTGCTGCTTCTACTCTTGTTCCACTAATTCATTTCTTTAAATATCTTCTTTTTAATCTGTACTATGTTAAGACTGAGGCTAGGTATCCTCTAATATCCATATTCCTCTTCTTCCATAATGGTAAAATAAAACATCTGAGGTTTACCTGAGTACATATATCTATCTGAAGTGAAACCATCTTTCCAGGCTGCTTTGTGTTAGGTGTGACCATGTGATTAATTTCGGTCAATAAAATGCGATTAGAAATGTCCTGTGTCAGCTTCTGGGACCCTTCCTTAAACCATAGTAGTATTCCAACCTTTGCTTTTTTCCTTGTCCTTTCCCCTGTCCTGCTGAAAGGATCTTGAGTGTAATGGCTGGAGTTACATTTACCATGTTGGAACATGAGAACAATGGATATACCCCTGGATGGCCAAGTGGTGGCTGGAAGGTGCATGGAGCCCTAAGCCACACTTACCTTCTGACATGAAGAAAGTATAAATCTCTACCTTTTTAAAGCCTGTTAGCATAATCCTAACTTAAATAAAGATGTGAAATTAATATTATGAAATGCAATTTATTAGCTCTAAATGTTCTAAGCACTCATCTCTTTCAGAAAGTCTTCTAAGACTAAGCAACAAACACCATGTATGTACCTCTATGAATATTTTATTTTCCAGTTGTTGACTCTTCAAAAGATTTTTAGGGGCAAAGATGATCTCTTAAAATAAACATCATATGAAAGGGATGTTAAGAGCTTGCTGGCAACTAATAATAATGCAATTAAAAAGCTCATGATCGAATTGGGTCTTCTTATGTGCTTATTAGTTTTACTTTTAAATGTTAGCAGTATCCTTTATTTTTACTTTACATTTCCATCTAGTTAAAAAAGAAAATGATTAATCTGTATTTTTGCACGCTGCATATAACACTTAGAGAGAAAGGATGTTATTATAGTCTCAGACATATGACAGTTCTTGTAAATTATCATAAAAAGAATCTGGACAAATTCAAATGCAATCATCATCATCATTAAGCCAGATTAATATCTTTTCATGGCACTGGGTAATGAATTTTACTCAGCTCCACAAGCCATTGTACTAGGTAGTACAGGGTGTGTATACAAATTACCAATAATTTCAACTCTCAGAGAGGTTAGCATCTTTAGGGAAGTTAAAACAAAAATAATTACAACACAAACCAGAGCATAATATTTGCTACAAAGTACAACAGAGATGTGGAGAAGAGAAAGGTCATACTCAGCGAGCAGGAATTGAGGAAAGCTTCAAGAAGTAGGTGGCAGTAGCACAATGGTGTAACCTGGAGTCAGTTTAGAATATGTAGCCTTCGCATTCGACTCTAACTGTGGCCTTGCTTGAACCAAGAAGGACACAAACAGGATACAAAGAGAGGTTAGAATCTACCAAGTGAGCACAAGGCTCAGAGATCTAAGTTCTCCAACCTCAGAGTTTATCAAGGCAACTTCTTCAAGGAGGGTATTGCTCAGCTCTTGCTCAGAAAGATTTCTGAATCAGAGCAGATTCTAATGCCTCCTCTTCCTAAACTATTGCTTCAAACAGCCATTGGTCTTGCCTCTTGATTTAAAAAAACCTTTGGTAATGACTCACCTTACTTGTATTAATTCTGAATCTGCCTGTCTCTAGAGACCTGTTTTTATGGGACTTTGCCTGTTCCTAGCGTTAGTCCTACCAGCTTCCAGTATTTGTTTGACTAAGTCACATGCTTGCTGCTGGTCCCTAGAATGTGGCCTGTTAAATAACCCTATGGTAGACATACATTTTATTTCTTCAAAGCCTAGGATATTCTTAACCTTTTTGTTGCCTTAAAGACAGACTTACTATATTTTGAGAGCTTGTTGCCTAACTTGGGTAGACACCAACCCTGATGCAGGTGGAGCAGCCAATGGGTGAAGTATTTTGAACTGTTGTTTTCACCTTCCTTTCCAGTGACCCACTTCTCAGTCATGACCTCAGCCAGAACAAGTGAATGCAGCTTCTTTGATTTTTAGTCTATGAAATTCGGGAAAAAGATAATCTCAACTGAGGAGCTACCCATGGCAAATCTAAAATTCTAACTTTCTACGTTTTCTTTTCTTTCCTGGGCACAAGGAAAAGTTAATGGCATTAAAATGCATTAGGTTGATGAGCCATTATGCTAATAGGCAACCTGCATAGTTCTGGGTCAGTGACATTACAGCCACAACGTTCTTGATTGAAAGGGACACAATGACCTTGGCAAATTGGTTCAACAGGCTTGTTTCTTATTTCACAATGATGAAGTGGATCTCATCAAAGAGTTGGATCATACTGAATTGGGGCTAAAAAAAAAAGTTATCTTTCTATCCTACTTTAAAATATCCAAAAGTGTGTTGTTAATACCCTATTTTTTAATGAAATGTTTGATCTCATTAATTTTTAAAACAATGATGTACTTAAAAACAACCCAAATTATCTACTACTGCTTGTAAAATAGGCTTAAATGTTAGCTTTTATAAAATGTAAACACAGAGTGTTTACAGGTTAGTATGGCTCCAGAAGGCGGAAAAACTAACACCTTTCAAAGATTCGATTATATTTTCAAAGCAGCTACTTATTTCAGCAGCATTATTATTACTAATGCATATGATTTCAGGGGAGTAGAAAGAAGCTGAATTTAAATAACTACTTGTGGCAACGTGGCACCAATTATACACTCCATGGTTATTTATGTCCTCTGGTGATCAACTAGCAGTGGGAAGTAAAATTGACAACACACTGGTACAATCACAATTATGGGTCAAACTTCAACAAGCCTGTTTAAATGGTTCCATTAGGTCCAACTTGATATACTGATTTACATATATTTTGACTAGCTTCAAATATGTTATCTATTTTGAAATGCTGTGATATAATCATTTCCCATAAAGACACATTAGTCCAGAGCACTGAAAAATAAAATAGCATGCCATGCACACAAATTTCTAGAGAATTTAAATTGCATCAGAACACATCTCCAGCCGTATTTTAGCAGATTAAAATATAATTTGGATTCCACAGCAGGGCTATTTAATAGGGAATTTGAATATTTTTAGAATTGCTTAAATGGGCTTTTTCTCAGGGTGTTAATGTAGTTTTAAGGCAAAAAACAAAACAAACAAACAAACAAAAACCAAAAAAAAAAAAAACCCACCTCTGTCCATAGACATTCAATGTCTTCCCATATTGACCCATGCCTTATTTAATTGTTATTATCTTTTAGGTTGGTCTGACCTACACATCGCTTTTCCTGGTGATTTCTCTCTGCTAGACTAGAACTGCTAGACTAGAACTTCTGTAATGCTTTCTCAATATTATTTTTAGCAATATGTTTTCATGTGACATAAATATCTCACTTAAAACTTAAACTATTTTTTTCAAACACATATTTTATTTTATTTATTTTTATTTCAGGATATTATGGGGGTACAAACCTTTCGGTTACAAGTAATGCCTTTGCCTCATCCAAGCCAGGGCTACAGGCATGCCCTGTTTCTTTTTAAATATAATGTCATAATACATAGAAAAATCATGTAGTGCATACTAAACTATAAGGCATAATGATGAAATATACACCAGAAAACTCATCAGTTAACCTAGACATTACTGCTACTGGAAGCCACCTGATTGGTCCTTCTGGATCGCATCTTCCACGTTCCCCACCAGAAGAAACAGCTGTGTTAAGCTATTTTTCTTACCATTTTGTTGCTTTAAAAAGGAGTTTGCATTCCAGATGTATGTTTCCCTAAACAATGTATTGTTTAGTTTTGCTTATTTTTAAACTTCTTATAAATAATATTATTTTATATGGAGTCCAATGACACTTTTTATCTATTTATAGTTTTACTACTTTCTAAGGTTCATTCAGTTGAATGTAATTAGCTGTAGGTCAGTAATTTTTACTCCTTACTTAAAATATATTGTGACTTATTTACCAGTGAGATATTTGAGATGTTTCCATCTTAACTCTACTCTGGACTATGCTTGCTCCTATGAACACTCTTGATCATACCTTCTGATGGAAATGTGCAAGAGTTTCAAAAGTGGTGGTACTGATTTCCACTCCCATGAGCAATATAGGAGTTTGTTTCATTTCATATCTTCAATACTTGGCCTTGTTAAAATTCTTAAGTTTTGCAAATCTAGTTGACCTTGCATTCTATCTTGTTATGATCTTAATTTCTATTTTTTTATTACTGATAATATTGAACATCTTTTTATAGGTTTCTGGTGTTTTTACGTTTATTTTTCTGTGAAAAGGAAATGCCTATTTATATCCATTGTCAATTTTTAAAATTTGGTTATTTGCTTTTTTCTTTTGTATTTGCAAGAATTCTTCATGAAATTGTATATTATTTCTTTACTTCCATCTACCCCCTATTAAACTTCAAGTTCCTTTGGGTAAGGACATTATCTTCTTTATTGTCCTATCTCCAATGATCAGCATCATGCGTCAATTATTATATATAATTCTCCCTTTTGCAAATAGTAGTACGTTCCTTTTGCTAAAATTTCTTCTTAAACCATTAAGAAAAGAAGGAAAATATTAGACATAGCTTTACAGGGTGCTTAAGGAATTAAGAAGTAGGGAAGTGTTATGGGAAGAAAACAGAAACTTCAGGATATTCAACACACACACACACTCATATATATTGCTATGGTCTAAATGTTTGTGTCCACCCAAAATTCATACCCTCTCAGGTGATGGTATTAACCAAGGTGATGGTATCAGGAGGTAGAGCCTTTGGAACTGGAGCCCTCATGAAGGGCATTACAGAGTATCATGGTTCCACTTACAATTTTTCATCTTTATGACGGTATGAAAGTGATAAGCATTCAGCAGAAACCATACCTCAAGGACCTATACGACCATTCTGTTTTTCATTTTCAGTATAGTATTTAATAAGTTAAACAAGATTTTCAACATTTTATTATTAATACAAAATAGGCTTTGTGTTAGGTAATTGTTTCTAACTTTAGGCTAATGTAAATGTTCTGAGCACACTTAAGGTAGGCTAGGCTAAGTTATGATGCCCATTAGGTTAGGGGTATTAAATGCATTTCAACTTGTGATATTTTCAATTTATGATGGGTTTATCAGAACATAACCCAATCATAAGTCACCAGGCATCTATAATGCCTTAATAAAAGAAGTCCCAGGAAGCTTCCACCATGTGAAAACACAGCTACAAGGTGCCATCTATGAACCAGAAAGTGGGTAAGCACATGTATTGTGTATATATTTCATATATACACACACAAATGGTGAAGACAATAGTTCAGGAGAAAGATACTATCAAAGCTGAGGTCACAAAGTGACTTCAAGAAATTTACCTACCTTAAAACTTTCTTTCTAAATAAAACATTATGTTATGATTTTATGTTACTTCAAAGAATATAAGCTTGTGTGTGTATGTATGTTTACCTTTTTACTAGATTCTCATGCCACAAGAATGAGTAGGGATAGGAATTGAACTGTTCCAAGATTTAGAGAAATAAATTACTTCCTTTTTGATTGATGGCCATGAAATAGTGCGGTCAGGCAAATGCTGATGTCTGGAATCAACTTATGCAAGGCACAAAGAAAACATTTCTTCATTTCAAAACAAGGAATTATAACTACCAGTTTGTATGAGACTATTGATGAAAGTTTGATTAGATATGAATTAAATGACCAAAGATTTAAATTAAAAACTCTATTATTTTTTAATTTATTATATTATTGTTTTTAACCCTATCTTTTAACTTTCTAGGTATTTCATTAAAACATAAAAAACCATAATTACTAGATTATAATTATTTATATTAATTACCTAATTGCACTAATCACATAAATAGATAATAGCACTTTCGAACATTCTCTAAGTGCTTGTAAAAGTTCAAATGCAGGAAATGAGAATTAAAGCTAAATTAAAATCCAAAGATTGCAGAGTTCTGAGAATTCATTTTTTGAAAAAAAATGAGTTAATGTGTTTATAACACTTAAACTCACAGATATTTTGCTAAGATTTGATATTATCCCTATGTCTTTAGCACATAAGGACATGATTCTATTTTCTGTGAATCTCTGAATAGAATTTGCTCTGTTACGTATCAGGAGTATAGGCTAGTATCTTCACAAGCCCAGGGTAAACTCTTTTACCATAGTTCCACTAAAGAAAGTTACCTTTTGATTATGAATAATAGGCAATTAACTATATTATCACCTCAAAAGGAAGAAAAGCTTTTCTATTAATATAATACTATAAAACCTTTATTTATGACCTTAGATGGCCTGTAATAACACATCTACACTATTGCTATAGAAATAACTCATTAGTACCTTGCCCATAGTGGGTACTCAGTAACTAACTGTCATGCAGGGGTGGGGAACCTGCAGCCTTGGGGCCATATGTGGCCTTCTGGATCCTAGTGTGTGGCCTTTTGACTTTTAATAAAGGAATTTGTTCTGTGAAGTTTGAATTTGGTCAAGGGGCTGCATTTGGGATCTGGAGGCCACATATGGCCTTGAGGCTGCAGGTTCCTCAGATGTCTTGTTCTTCATAGTATCTTCAACCCAGTGAACCCAACAGTCATATGTGATACGTGTTCATGTTTCTTAAACATGATTTAGAATCTAATTGTGATAAACACATCTGATGAAAATTCTCTGCTTATTTTTGAGAATTTGGAGGTACTTAATTACAACTATATCAGAAGAATGGATGACAGGTTTTCTCCCCTATGTCTCAGCAATGTGAAAGCACAGTAGTAGTTCTTCAATCACTTGGTCTTTAGCATTCACTAAGTCCTACTTTTTGGTTTGATGGCGTGGCCTATTGGGAAAGCACTTTCTTCAGTCATTCTCCAGACCTTAGTCTAGCCTCAGCAATGAGATGACAGATTTACTACCTTTAGCAGGAGTTTTGTACCAGGTGCTGATGACTAATGCTGAATAGGGAGAGAAATATTATTTCCTGAGCTATCCATATTTGTTTTATGTAAATAATTCTTTCACCCAATCACACCCAATCCCTTTGTGGACATTAGGACTTTTTCAGTCTGCTGGGGAGTGCATAAGGCACTGACAAGAGCCACAGACTTTATGGCATAAAAATCACCCTGCTCCTTAGACTTTATGTGATGTAATGCTGCTGCTAAACTTGTGGTCTGCATTCTGAGCATGTTAACTATATATGTGCCATGTAGTCTTCTGGTATTTTGGTGAAATCTATGCATTATTTCTCTGAATACCATTCTAAAGTGCACATAATAAAATACATAGGATTACCAAAAAAATCCCAGTAATACCAAAATTCAAGTTTATTAAGAATTAAAATTGTGGTATGCTTTTTTATCAACAAATTATATAATATGTTCTCAGATTTGGTGTAGTAACTGCTTAAATCACAAAGTAGTGATAAGTATAAATGATATTTCAAGATATTTGCAACTACTACAATGTAATATGACACAATGACACAGTAGTATAGTGATACCAATGTATTTGTTGCCTGTATTCATAAGTGAGAGAAGTGCTAAATATCAAGGAGATCTGGGAGAAAATATGGTTGTAAATTTGTTTCCATCCAAATTCATTGATACTAGATTATTATCAAAATCTTTGATTTTTGCTCCAGGCCAGATTGCCCTACACCCCAGGGGAGCTATGGAAACAGAGTCATTTTGGTATCCTTCCCCACGGATCAGACTTCCAAGACACTCTGACAAAGCCTAGGTTTTGAGCCTAATTTAATAAGGGTGCTTCTTTGTTTACAGAGTGACACAATGACTTGCCTGGTTCTCCAATTTCTTTTTGCTGCATCTGACTGACCCACCTATAAGGGTAGGTGTTAGACTGACATTTCCAAAATGTTTTCAGAAATTCTCTTTCTTTATGCTAGAATTGTCATAGAGCAACCACAATAGAAATACAGGTAATCTTCACTGATTTCCTAAGTTTACAGGGTCCACATATTTATTACTTCAAATCTTAGATATTCATTCTATATTCCCTGGGAATGGAGCATGAAGCCTAGTGTTTTCTTTAACTATATAAAATACTACCACTTCAGGATTAACACTGCTTTTGATAAGGATGCGATCGAGTGAATAACAGCAATTGAAATGAAGGTATTTTAATCTCTGTGGAAATCACTATAAATGTAACATGGAAAAATAACATTATAGAACATGCCTATGTCAGCAAGTTAGGTGATCCATCGGGGCAGAGGGAGATCTTTGTAATACACGTGGGATTTCTGTAAAGGTTATTTATTTATAGCATATTATGATTGTTTTATTCCAGTTGGAGATTTGTGGCTTAACTTTCATAACTCCATCAACTGCATGAATGTGCACATGTTTCAAAAGTAAAGAAAAAATGAAATTCACTAATAAAATAATAATATTATTTTTCTATTAGTCATTAATCTCTAATTTATATACTGTACATGTATTATATACAGATAATATTAATGGACTTATATAATTTATATATCTGATTTATACATATATCAAATGAAGAGAGTTCACTTATAATGTGGAGTTAAAGTAACAGACTCATCTACAGATATACAGGCCATTTGTATTATGTATGAATTAATTCCCATTTATGCTACATGTTTTAGATGTGATGTATTAGTTAAACAAATATAAACTATTCTAAATGGGAATATAGGATTATTTTGACTGTATTTAATATACAGAATATTAATACATATGCAAAAAGACTGAATTTATTTCTAGCAGAGTGGTAATTTTAATCAGGATACTTGTTAACATTTAAATGTAATTGTTGATTTATCCTAATGATCTAACATTCTATACTCTCAAATGGCAGGGGAAAATTGGACAGATTACTTAGAGGAACTTGTTGAAAATGGGCTTATTTTTTAAAAGACTGAAAAATATACTTTTAGTTTAATTAGCATGCTAGATGTCCAAGCTAAGTCATGATTGATTATGTTGCTTTTTCTATATATATTACTTCTATTTAAAGGAATGACAAAGTTTTTTAATTTTTTCAATTTTTTCAAATATAGATAAATGGACCAAAAAGGCAGTTCATAAAGTGGATACTGAAAAACCAGCAAAAGAAAAAAAGAGGAATACAGAATTAATAAACATGAAAGAAATGAAATTTAAAAAAGAGGGCTAACATTATTTTTCTGAATCTAGACCCAATTTTATTTTACATTACCAAATGCTTTAAACAATATTGTCTTTTAAAAACATTTAAATAATAAAATATACTTATAATCCTTCTATAAACACAAAGCCACTGTCACTACTTTCCTGGTCCTTTTTTTAAATTACATATCTTTATAAGGGTGTTTTCATAATGAATAAATGATTCTGAATTTGGTTTTCAGTTGTTATGTAGACTCTTCGGATCTTTTCCATATTATCTGAAAGAAACCCTTAGGTGTGGTGAAGACTAGGCAGTGCGATGAAGTGTGATTTCAGTATTTCATTACTTTGCCCGTTCAAGAATATCAGGCATGGTGGTGGTGGTGCTGTCCAAATGCTGAAATAGCCTTCCCATATGACTCACTATATGCCCTGTATGGGGAGGGTTTGGGGAGACCACACATGATCACTGCAGCTGGATATCCTGTCTATGTAGAAAGAAAAAGAGAAAAGAGCAGGACCAACCCCAAGGGGTCTTGCCCATGCTTAGGACATATTGATCCTGATATAAAGAAGACACAAAAAGCCTGTGTTTCTGTGAAATTCAGTGACATTGGAGATAGCTGATGACGTTCTATTTCCCAGAGTCATCCTCCCTCTGTCTGTCTCTCTTTCTTATTCTGCCTCCTATCTTTCACTTTCTTCATTTTTTATGATATTCCATTTTAAAAATAGTTGTTCATTTTCTTCTATCTAGGGCTTTGGTGGTTAGTTCTATTCAGAAGAATTATTCAGCTCAGTTTCTGATACTGAGAGCTACATTGTTACTTGCCTGAATATAAAGGATATGATTCTTTCTTCTTCTTCTTTACTTAAAGAATATTCCTTATTTCTAGTAAGAGCTGTAGACCTATTTGGCAAGAAAGCAAAACCTGTTGAAATGTAATTTATAGAGTGTGCATGCCAGGCATTGGTGGGAGCCAGGCGGGATCACAAGTGCTCCTGCACTGTGCTTTTCACATTGGCTTCCAGTAGCTTAGCATATTGATTTTACAATTTATGGCTTTCAAAACCATTTGCAGCCTTGATCCTTCTTATAGTTCCAATTTGCTTATGTCAGTCAAGAACACTGAAATTGTTCCATGGCAGCATGTTTCCTTTGTAGCTCTGATTTTTTAATAGTTCAATTCATTTAAATTGGGATCGAAAGCTAACATTGATTTTCCTTTTTAATGTCTAGCATTCCTCAAGTTCCAGTCCCATATATTTTGGGCTTATTATACATATGTTTAAAAGGACAGCTTTGGTAGGTAGTAGTATTTTATAAATTCCCCTTGCGTTGTCTCAATTACTGTAACTGACTCAGATCATTGGGTAAGCTATCCAAAACAGAAAAAAAAAAAAGACAAGTAAGTGAACCAGACAGGCAAAGAGGCCTGGAATGTCTCACCATTCACATGGAAATTTTAACTCTCTACATGGGTCTGAAGCCCATGAATCTACATACTGGCTTTGTGATTTTACCTTTGTGGAAAGTAAACCTGGGGTACTCTTCCCTATAGGCCTGTTGGCTGGCTAGTACCCCCATCTTAACTTTCAATCAATCTTCCTTACCTTACCTTACATTTTCACTCTCAGAGGAATTTGGTAGCTGCAATGTTTGAATTTTTCTAAGGTTCTGCAGCATTGATCCCTTTACATCCTCTTGGCCCCCAACACCTGCAGGCTCAGGTTTCATTGTTTTCTGCTCTGCGAAGTCAGCTCCCTTTCCCCTGTTGGCTCTTCAGCTTTCAGAATTTCTATATTTTTCATTCATCATTTCTCATCCCATTCTCTTTGACCTCAATTCATACCTTCTTTTATTTATCATAATCTTGGTGGACCTTCTGGATAGACTGGAGCTAAACATATTGTTAGGTAGATAGTCAGGGATGCTGGGTCTCCTAGGAATGAAAGTGGGCCCCCATCCCGGTGCCGCCTCACCTTAATCCTGTCCCAAGTGACTGTCATACCTGGGAGAGGAGGAAATACACTATGAATCTGCACTAAGTGCACCAACTGCAAAAGAATGCAGAGGACTCTCTAGCCCATGGGCCAAACAGCATAGGTACAATAGAGTCTGGAAAGTGACCTAGAACAATCAGCTTTCAGAGAGACTCATGGGAGATCTGCATGTGTAGTAAGACTCAGGTCATATAACTCCCAACTGTCCAATCAAAGTGGTTCCATGGTGACATCTGAGCCATGAGGGAGGTCCCTATCCAGGCACTATAAAACAAGACCCAGACCATAACCAAGCCCTTCCCTTTTTTTCACTCTTTTGCTGCAACAATGGGTCCAATCATCATCTGTGGCATATGTATCATGCTCTGTAAACCTGTATCTTGCTCTTGCTCTATAATCCTATCTTTCTTTCCTCAATAAACCTCATTTTCCTGCTTGCCTCACTTTGGTGCATCTGGTCATTCTTCAGCCATGAGTGTGTCAAGAATTGACATTTCAGACCCCAACCCAACAATATGTCTTCATTTATACCAAAAATAGTCTTAATTTGCATGATATTTGTGCCCTAGAGACCTGTCTGAAAGGTTGTATGTATAGCATTTAAATATTATAGTTTTCATCATCAAATAGCTCATATTTAGGATTCAGTGTGTCAAAAATTATAATGTTATGATAAAACACATTAATTTTGGGGAGAATGAATTCTAAATAGCTGAGACCTGTTCTTGCATTCATTTATGCATTTAAAAATATTTATTATACACATTTTGTATACTAGGTGCTTTTGATACAGCAGTAAACAGCACCGACAAAGTCCCTTCTCTCATGTAGCTTACTTTCTAGAGAAAGGAAATAGAAAATACAAAAATAAAGAATTGAGTATGTTCAGTGGTGACAAATCTAGGAAGAGTAATAAATAAGACCCATTGTAAAGGCCCTGAATATCAATATTTTAGAAAGAATAACCAGGGTAGACCACTTTGATAAGGTGGAAATTGTTTTCAATTTTCTTTTTTATATTCCAGTTTAATAAAAAAAATTCTCTACTATTATCCACATTTACTATACATGGTTTTTGTTCGTAGGGAATCCAGTAGAGGCAGGTCTTCTGGGAAACACCTCCAGGTCACCTTTTTGTCTGAGTAAATAAAAAATGATTCTTCTCTTATCTGCTTTGTGAAAAACTACGGTAATATATCATTATCTAGGTACCTGTAAAGAGTAGGCATTGTATTTCCATTCTACACCATGATATGTTGCCATGGAATCAAGTCCTTCTTGGCATTATTCGAGGAGACAATTGATATTTTTTCTTTCTCTAGGATAATTAATTCTGGACATTTTTACATTTGATATCTAGGTGAGAGTTTTATTAGTTGAAGAAATAATGTCCAGAATCCAAACTCAGTAATTTCATCATTAATATTATGCTAAACATACTAGTTATTGTAACAAGATGTTAATGGCTGCAGATATTACATTAAATAAAAGATAATTTCCTACTTCATCTAAAACTACAAGTAATATTAACATTGAAAGTTTTCATGGTGTTGACTAAAGTGTAAAAATCTTACTTTTAATTAGTTTTTGTTGGATGATCTCTCAGGCAATTTAATTTCTTTCTCTGTTACAAAGGAAGTACGTGTGTATGGGGTGTGTGTGTATCTCTGTGTGTGTGTAATATATGCAAGCCTGGATCTTAGAATAGGAAGTATGTGTGTTTATATAATTTATCTCGTTATGAAGAAAAAAGCCTCAAAATTACATCATTTTGAAGCTTTTTTCTTCATAATTTTCTTCAAGACTATCATTTGGTAGGTTTTTTTTTTCTTTTTTTTTTTTTTTCTGTAACACTAAAACCTGGACAAATTTTTCTAATAAAATGAGGAGCCACAGATATGGCAGCTTCCATTTCTTACTTGGAGGTTCTGTGAAAACTTTGTGTGTGTGTGTGTGTGTGTGTGTGTGTATTTTTTTCTATGTGTTATACAAAAAGCAATCAGACAATATAAAAGCACTGAGAATGGAAAAGGCATAATAGGCAAGTTTGAACAGGAGTGTTGGGAAAGACTTTAAAATGTAAAAAAATAAATAAAAATACATTATTTCTTGAAATGCATTCCATATTAGAAATTAGTTGCTTTTTGTAGATGGGTAATTACTCCTTCTATATAATAAAAGAGATTCAATATCTACATAAAATAAAATAGATATAAAGCCTTTATACAATTAAAGAAAAGAATTCCACAGTTGGTGGCCCCTTGCAACCTCTCTGAAATCTTAGGGTATCTATACAACCTTCCTAAATCTAGAAGTACAAAGTAAGGTTTAGATGACCATTGCGACTCAAAAGGAAATAGATTCATAACAGTCACATCAATGTGTCCCTCAGCCTCATGTGCCTTGCCCTCATGTCCTGTCTTCAAGGCAGCATTGCCTTCTCATTTCTAACGCTCACCTCTCTCCTGCTCTTTACTGAGTCTTTCTTGCTCCTCATGCTTCTCTTTTGTCTTTTATGTATCTTCACATTCTTTTTTTTTTTTTTTTTTGGCCAGGTTTTTTCTTTTTCAGCCTTCACATACTCAAACTTCTCCATGCTAATATAAATTTTAAAAAGCAAACCAAAGTAATAACAAGAAATTAATCTTTTCCAGATTCTTCTTCCTACTCAGATACCTGCTCATACCTATTCTTCCCTTTCTTGCCAAACTTCTAGAACAATAATCTAATTCTAATTTAATCTAATTTATCTAATTCTTCATCTTGATTTATTAATCCAACACAATCACTGTTTTATTTTACGAGTTGACTGAAATTGCTTTCTTCAAGCTTACCAGTATCTTCCTAATTTTGAAAATCTGAATCTTTACCCCACTGAATGTCTCTGTAGCTCTGTAGCATTTTCTACTACTGTTTCTTTGTTTCAGTGTTTCCACTCTTGGTTACACTGACGCTGCATGCTTCTAATTTTCCTCCTCTCACTTGGATGAATCATCTCAGTTACCATTGCTGCATTCTCTATTTCCATCTTTCTCTAAGTGCAGATATTTTCAAAGATCCTTCACCAGTCTTATTTTTTAGCTTCCTATTTCTCTTTGCAGACAATCTCAGATATTTCTACTGTTTTACCTATCACTTCCATGCAAATAACTCACAGATCTATATGTCTAGCTCTGACCTTTTAAAATACTGAGGGATCCAGATTCCCATTCCAGCTGTCTATTGAGCTTTTCCTCTGGGTTGTCATTCTGGCATCTCAAACTTGACATGTACAAACTCTAAATCACCATGTTTCCTTTTCTTTCTTTCCTAAACATTCCCTTTGTTGAAAGCCACATACCTTTCAAGACCTAGTACAAAGACCTCATTCTTCTTAAAGACTCCAATAGTGTCAGTAGTAAAGGCTAATTGAAGTTCAGTCCTTAGTAAAGCCTAAAGCCTTTATCTGAAAAAGCCCTTACAGAACAGTGGTTAATGAACCTGAAGCTTTCACATCAGGCTGCTCTGGGTTTGAATTTCAGCAATACCTTGGAATTTTGTGAACTGTCTCAAGTCACTTAATACTGCCAAGTCTTAGTTTTCTGACCTGCAATATAAAAATAATAAGCATGGTCACTGAGTAATAAGTGACACAGTTAATCATGAGTGATTTATGATTGTTTTCAGAACATAAATACTTAAGTGATAGCAATAATTATTATTATTAAAAATAAAATAAAATTCTTAGAATATTTTCTTAGACTGTTTTCTGCTGCTATAACAGAACACCACAGAGTAGGTTATTCATAAAGAACAGAAGTTTATTTGGCTTGCTGTTCTAGAGGAAGGTAAGTACAAGAGCATGGTGCCACATCTGGCAAGGGTCATCCCATGGTAGAACGTAAGAGGTGGAAGCAAAGACATGGGACAAAGAGAAAATGGAGGCTAAATGTTTCTTTTTATCAGGAGTCCATTCTGGAGAAAAACTAACTCATCACTGCAATAACAGCATTAATCCATGCATGAGGGCCAAGCCTTGGTGACTGAATCACCTCATAAAGTTTTGTCTCTCAACAATGTTACATGGAAGATTAAGTTTCCAACACATGAAATTTGGAGGACAAATTCAAACCATAGCATTCTTCCCCTGGCCCCCAAAATTCATGTCCTCTTAACAATGCAAAATACATTCATTCCATCCCAATAGCCTCGGTCTTAACTCATCCCAGCACCAATTCAACAGTCCAAAGTCCAGAGTCTCATCTAAATCAGATATGAGTGAAATTCAAGGCACTACTCATCCTGAGGCACATTCCCTTCATCTGTGAATGTGTGAAATCAAAACAAATTATCTATTTCCAAAATGCAATTGTGGGACAAACAGGATAGACATTTCCATTCCCAATGGGAGAAATAGGCAAAAATAAATGAGTAACTGGTTGAAAGTAAGTTCAAAATCCAACAAGGAAAACAACATTATTCCTTAATGTTGGAAAATAATCTCCTTTGATTCCATGTCTCATATCCCAAGCACACTGTGGCTGTAGTTGGGCCTCCGATGCCTCAGGTATCCCTGCTTCTATGGCTTTTCTGGGCTCAATCTGTCCAGCAGCTCTCATGGGTTGGAGGTGCATGATAGCAGCTCCACAGTTCTGTGTTCTCGAAACAGCCCCATTCCTATGACTCCACAAAGCATTATCCTAGTGGGTACTTTCTGTGGTGAGGGCTCTGGCAGTATAACAGGTTTCTGCCTGGGTCCCCACGCTATTTGCAACACCCTTTGAAATCTAATAGAGGTAGCCACAGCCCCACAACTCTTGCATTCTGCACATCTACAGAATTAGCAATACGTGGACACCAACAAAGTTTATAGCTTGTACTTTCTGGAGTGTGCATGGGGCCACTTGAGTCAGAGATGGGGCAGCTAAGGAACACTGCACAGAGTGTAGGGAGCAGAGTCCCAAGGTGGCCCATGGCAATGAACCCATGGAGCACACCCAGGGCCTGTCCCCTAAACCACGTTGCCCTCCTAGAACTCTGGGCCTGTGATGGCAGGGAAAGTCTAGAAGATCTCTGAAATGTTTTCAAGGTCTTTCTCTAATTATCTTGATGAATAATACCTGGGTCCCTACTATCCACCTATCTAGGGTAATTGCTTTAGCAAAGAGTCACTTGATCACACCTTTAGTATTCTCTTCCAAAGAGGTTTTTTAACTTTATATGGCCAGGCTGCAAATTTTCCAAATTTTTCCACTCTACTTCTCTTTTAATTATAATTGTGCCTTCAAGCCATTCCTTTCTGCTTGCATCTCATTGTATGCAGTTAAAAGTAGTTATGCAACAGCCTAACTGCTTTGCTGTTTAGATACTTCTTCTACCAGATACCAATTCATCACTGGTAAGTTCCACATTCCATAAAGTCCTCAGGCATGGATACAATTCAGCCAAGGTCATTGCTCCTTTACACTAAGTTTCCAATACCTCGTTCCTCATTTCCATCTGAGATCTTATCAGAATGGCCTTTACCAGCATTGGTATGGTACTCTACCAGCATTCTGGTCACAAGAAGAGAAGACTAGGGAAAGTCTTAATGTTCTTAGAGATTACTTTCTTCTCTTCTTTTGAGTCCTCAACAGAATCACAATTATTGCTCCATTTACAGCAATCTAGGCTTTTTCTAAAGTGCTCCTCCAAATTCTTCCAGTCTTTACTCATTTTCCAGTTCCAAAGTCATGTTCAGATTTTCAAGTATTTATTATAGCAACAGTCCCACTTCTCCATACAATTGTTCTTTCTTTGTCTGTTTTCTGCTGCTATAACAGAATAACCCAGACTGGATAATTTATGAAGAACAGAAGTTTATTTGGCTCACAATTCTAGAAGCTGGCAAGTCCAAAAGAAGAAGATGGAATCTGACAAGAGTTGTCCTATGGTGGAAGGCAGGAGGCAGAAGTGAGCACACAAGACAGAAAATTAAGACCAAACTTATCTTTCTATCAGGAGCCCACTTCCAAGATAACTAGCCCACTCTGGCAATAGCAGCATTAATCCATACATGAGGGCAGAGCCCTAAGATCTAATCACCTCTTAAAGATCCCACCTCTCAACTGTTGTATGGAGGATTAAGTTTCCAACACATGAATTTTGGGGGACATATTCAGACCACAGCAAGTATAGTGCATGTTCCAAAATGGCAGTTTGATCTGGAGATATCCTCACCTCATTTAGAAAGTGAATAAAGAGAAAGACATCCTTCCTGCCTGTAAAAAGACTTCCTGAAAGTTGCCTGATTTACTCCTCAAAATATAGTTGCAAGGGAAGCAGGGAAATGTGTCTTTTAATTGGATGCAAGGCCACTGTGAATACAACGAGAAGAAAAAAGAATGGCTATTAGGGTAGATAAGTAAGCTTCTCTGCCTCAAGGACTATGGAAGCTTCCAATTAGACTTAATTATATCAGCTATGTAGATTAATTATTATAATTAATCTATCGCATGATTACCTCTAGGAGAAAAGTATTCATAGATAAATTTATAGATTACACTTGTAAAACATGATGAGAGTCTGATTTTAAGGCTCCCTAGATTTACATTTACAGCTAATCTGAGTAGTGTATGGGCTGCAACTTTAGTTATTATGTGGAATGAGAAATATATGTGAATGTGAAAAGAAATCAATTTGGCCTTTAAAAGTAAAACTAAAATATTTTGGCTTATATATTTCTAAGAGCTTTCCAGGCCCTTCTTTCATGTATGTATAAAATGTTACAAAGGTTTATATTAATGTCCAGAAAGAATTTAATATATATTTTCTTCATGTAATTCTAAAGTTAGGAATGGTATGAATTAGCACAGAGATAAGAGAATTTAATCTGATCTCAAATATGGCAAATGACTGAATATTACCAATTTTTGACTTTTAATGGTCAACATAAAATATATTATAAAAAACCCTATTATGAATAAAAACATACAAATATATAGAGAAAAATAAATCACATCCTTATAAAACTTTCAAGCAGATTCAACAGTTTTCATGATTTTGCCTCACTGGCTTTATCTATTCTCTCTTTAATTTTTTTCTAAAGTATTTAAAAATAATTTCCTACATCATGTCATTTTACCAAAAAAAAAAAAAATTAAAAATAGTGTTCAGTTATATATTGACAAGCAATGTGTTTCTGTGCCTCTTAGAGGTTTGGCAGTGCATGTGAAAAGTTCTCAAATGATACCTTTATCAAAAAGGAAGAACACTTTGCATTTACAAATGCTTTGTAATAACTATCATGTGGCCTTTCTTACAGCAGTCATCCACAGTGTTAAAAAGACTTCAGTATGGTTGAAGAACAATTTAGCACACATGCAGAGCTAATTGTAGCCAATATTCAATTTACTCATCTCATCACCATGTGAAAGTTGATCTCCATGGTCAAAGAATAATGTATTCTAAGGCATGGTAATCTTGTTAGTTTAAACCTGAAAGTCTTTTTTATGAATAAAATTCTTGATAAATGAATATAGAAGTTTCTGTTTGGGGCAGGCATCAGCATTCATCACCCTCCCACTGCTTCCATGTAATAATGTTTTACAATTTCCTTCTATATTTGATATTTGGGTATTCTGATTCTTTCTCCTTTTAGAGGGAGTATTTATGCAAATCAAATAAAAAATTCCTGTTGAGAATTATCAGAATAAACATTTTAGAAATCTCTAGAATGTATTTTTAAAATATTTCTTGAAATTCGTCTCATAAAAAATAGCAACTATTAAAAATAATGACATTTTGAGATTTTAAGTTCATTTTAAGGGGTAAAAATTTCTTTGTAGTTAAATACTTTTCTTCTAGTTCCTTTGTAAATCTACATATTTATACTTCTTTCTTATCTTTTCAGTTCACAAACTCACTAAAAGTAAAATGTATTTCAAAATCAATCTAAAGAAAATACCATTTTATTTCTATGACTTGATAGAAAACCAAAGATTTGGATGTTTAATAATATACCTATTTTTAAAATATTAGGCCAATTTTATTATACAGGAAATTTTCACCTTAAACTTACTGTTATACAGAAATATATGATCAATATTTTAATCAAATACATACGATGGTAAAGTTTGCATAGAAATAAAAATGATCTCCTAAATCTGTAATAAAATGGAAACACTACATTTTTAAACTCTAAGATTATGTACCATATTTGAAATAAAAAAAAACTAGGAATCTGTAGCATATATTTATATTTTTTCTTATAAATAAACCCCAATATACTGAGTATCAAAAGGATGCATTGTAAGCTTCTTAGCTTTTTAATAAAAAAAATTATACAAGGTTTTGCTTTTCCTTTGTTTCCAGTTGAAGAAACTGTATGCATGAAGTGCCACAACACGTCTGCAACACTACAACCTTGAATTTTAAGTTGATATTGCCTGTAGTCAAGTGTGAGTCATGAATTTCAATACATTTGTTTCAATTGTTTCCTACAGCAAAGAAGCAGAAAATACTTATTTCCCTGGTTAGTATCAAATTGAAGTGAATTTTACCATTTGAACCAAGAGAACACTCTAAGGTACCATCCTTCCTATAAAAACCCATAACAAGGGAGAAAATATTAATGGTTTAATACATTATTAAATCAGAGAGAACTAAGTTTTCCTTCTATTTTACTTGCATATAATTATAAAATCTCCAAGATGGTTATTTTCCCAGCTTGTCTAAGAAAGAGATAAAAGACCTTGTCTCTCCAGTCTGATAGAAAACACTGTAGCCAGAGGCCAGTACAAGAAATTGTTATAGAGTCAGCGATATGAATTGTTAGTGGGACCTTTTTTCCAACTCATTTTTTTTCTTATAGCTGTAATTACATTATTTAAAAATATTTATGCAAATTTTCCCTCAGATCACGAGAGGTTTTACTTTTTTAAAAGTTCTTTATTTTTCATACTACTCCAGAAAAATAAATCTTTTTTCATGATTCATTATCTACATTCAAGATACATTAATTTCCACGGGGCTCTGGCATAAAAAAGAGATAACAGTAGCAGTATTTGGTCCAGTCACATTCCTACATAAAGTAAAAATGCTACTTCATTGACAAGTTTTTTACCTAAAAATTGGCAGAACTTATTATTGACATCCATGGTGTAGCTAGTATGACTAAGTGATAATTTATGGGTAATGTAAGAACAATTTAAATGTGTGACATAAGTGAAAATTTATGGGTGATAAAGGACAGTTTAAAAGTGTCATAAACCATATGACAATACCGTATCTTCTATGTTTGTACTATACTATAGTACAAATGTTTTAGAACTTATTTCTCATTTGGGCTAGATTCAGGGGCAATTCTAAGAGCTAGCATAGAAATTATAAATAAAATTGACCTTTTATAAAGTCCATTTCCTATTTATGTTTGCTCCAAATTGTCATTGAATTTATGTATAATGCAGGATGAATAAATGATTAGAAGTCATCATTACTATATTGTTAGCATTCATATAAAATGGATAGAATGCATTTTGAGAATTTTGAAGAGAAAAGCTGGTAGTGAGAAATAAATCGACTAGTTTGTGACCAGAATTTTGAAAAATAAATCAATTCTTACCACTTTTGACTTGAATTTGTGTGTCTTGTAATAATTATAGACACTCATGCTGCTCTTACTTTAGAAGCATGGAGTCCAAATATCCAACAAGTGTTGTTGAATTATTCAGTTGGCCCTATGTTACTCTAATTAACTCAATGCTTGATTACTGTACCTTACCCCAACCAACTGCCTTAGAGAGTAAGTAGTACTGTGTAATTCTCTTTCTCTTTCCTCTTTTCTTCTTCTCTTCATTTTTTTTTTAGCCAATTACTCTTTACTATATAAACTTACGGAACCTCAGTGGCATGCAAATGAAAGGGACAATTACAACTATAGTCACAATGAAGGTAGGATGATCAGTAAGCTATATAGTACACAGCAAACTAGTTAGCATATAGTAAAGTAGTAATACATAGTAAGAGTACTTCTAAACAAATCCAACCTGTTATGTAACTGCTCTCATATGTATCTCTATGCTAACATTTATGCGCTGATGCTAGACAAAAGCGTGAAATATGCTGGTATTGGGGAATAATCCAACTACTTCTAAAAAATTTTCTGTGATGATGGCTACCTAATTTGCTACTTTATTTAAAAGACAGGAGCAGCTGTGTTGTTGCCATTTGGAAAGGTTAAGGGCTTTGCAAAAGCTTAGCAATTGTGATGCTCAAAAGCAGCAGCTACTCTTATGGTTTAGATATTTCTTTCTTTTCCATTTATTGGTTGCAATTTTCTATTTTATTAGGTTGTATTGTCCTCTAATATAAGTAAATAAAAATCTCTTTTGAAAAGATAAATTATAATGGATATTTTGAAAATAAGAGAAAGATGAAATTAGTGAGGTTATGCTGTAATCCTAGTACTCTGGGAGGTTGAGGTGGGAGGATTGCTTGAAGTCAGGAGTTCGAGACCAGCCTGAGTAAGAGCAAGACCTCGTCTCCACTAAACATAGAAACATTAGCCAAGTGTTGTGGTGTGCCTATAGTTCTAACTACTCAGGAGGCAGAGGCAAGAGGATCGCTTGTGCCCAGGAGTTTAAGGTTGCTGTAAGCTAGGCTGACACCATGGCACTCTAGCCCAGGCAACAGAGTGAGACTCTGTCTCAAAAAAAAAAAAAAAAAAGTGAGATTATGTATAAAAGCAATATTTGCCACCTACCTCCCCTCCCCCATCCCACAAAAATGAACACACACTATATAGTAGAAAAACAATTTAATATGAATAAGGGCAGGTCAAATTTAGCATGTTAATTGACTTACAGGGCTCCTGATAGGAATAGAATGGGGTAGCTAGTTAGGGGCACATTGTCTACTTGGCTTATTTGATTAAATGATAGGTATCCAATTAATTAGCATGTCTTTGAAAGTGCCTTTCTAGCCCAAGCACTGTTATAAACTCTGGAGTTACAATAGTGAACAAAGACAAGAATTTCAGCTTTCAGCAGCTTATACTTCTAGTGTAATAATAACTAAAAATTGTTTGCTCTGTGCCAGGTACATTTTAAGTTGATTTATGTGTTTTAAGCCTTACAATCATTCCATCAGACAGGAACTGTTAATATAATAATAACACAGAAGAAAAAACTAAGGTATTGAAAGGTTAAGTGACTTGCTTGTGATTACACAACTAGGAAATTGTGGTGTTAAAATTTGAGCCAGCTTCATTTTCCCCTAGGTTCTGGGCATGTGACCACGGAAACATTTATAAAGGAAATACTTGCTAAAAACTGATGCATTCTTTTCTAATACAATTAAGAAGCCCTTTTCATTGTTAGTTATGATGATGAGTATTCACCTTTGAAACTTGATGTATTTTCCAACTTCCTGTAACCATTTTCCGGCAATTGCCAGTATATGATTCAGCGAATAGGGATTTTATTTAGTGGGAACTTAAACATATTCTGCTTTTTTTGGCTTAATTTTTTTTTACCACATTTAACAAATTTGTGATTTGTGTTAGGAGAACCATTCAGCAGTGTTATATTACCACAGCATTACACACTTTATACATTATACATGGGCATAATAAATTTTGTGTGCTCGGTTTTTTTGTTTTGTTTTGTTTTCGAGACAGAGTCTCGCTCTGTTGCCCAGGCTACAGTGCTGTGGCATCATCAAAACTCACAGCAACCTCAAACTTGTGGTCTTAAGAGAGCCTCTCACCTTAGCCCCCTTGAATAGCTGGGACTACAGGTGTGCACCACCACACTCAGATAATTTTTTTTATTTTTTGTAGATATGGAGTCTCCCTATGTTGCTCAGATTGGTCTTGAACTCCTGGGCTCAGGTGATCCTCCTGCCTTGACTTTCCAAGGTGCTGGGATTAGAGGCATGAGCCACAATGTCCAGCCCACAATAAATTTTCTATTGCTTACTACAGTGCTATATGACCACATGGTAATTGTGGAAATGGGGAAGCATGGAAGAGAAGAGCAGAAAGACATTTCTTCCAATGCATTCTACTCACACCTCCACCATGTTCTGTTATTTGACATTGGAGCCAGTCTCTTAAGCTCTGTGAACCTGTTTTCACCTCTAAAACAAGAGCGGTGGCTGGGGAATTCACTGGAGGAGGGTGCCCCAGAAGAGGGTGAGGGTAGGTGGCTTCGTAGAAGGGACAGTGCTCTGCCTAAGCTGGAGCTGGCAAGGAAGCACAGCCAGACCACGGAGTGCCACACTGAAATGACAGCTGAGGTGAGCGGGACACCTGCAAGGGGCACCATTAAGTCACATCGCAAGTTACATGACTACAGATTTCAGTCAAGAATGACAATAGGACAAGCAGCAACTAGTTGGATAAAGAGCACCACCCTGCCGTCGCAGTGAGTTGAGGACTCCTCCCATGCCTCCTGCATCTCCCTTCAGGCCACAAATCCTCCTCCCTCTCCCGATATAGCCAGTGACTAGTTTAGGGAGGGAAGCAGGGTTAGGAAAGAATATCTAAGAGATTGAATATTTTTATCCATGAAAGCTGAATACTCCTACACACTGTTACAATTACTGAATAAAAAAAAAAACACCAAATTTTGGATTGGATTAAAAGCTTATTTTATTTATTTTTTTCTCATCAGCCAGTGCACAGAATATGCAGAGAGGAGGCCTGGTTAATTATAGACATGAAAAAGAAATTGCATTGCCTATGAGCATGAGTTGGTGTTTGAGTGAAATTTGCTGTTCTGATACAAGAATAATTGGGGGTGGAGGAAGAGGTAGTATGAGGTGGGATGATCACAGGAGGCCTTTCTGAGGACATGACACTTGAGCAGCATTCTGCATGATTGGAAAGATTCTGCCAAATGATCACGGAAGAAAGCCTTTCAGTCAGAGGAAGTGTCGAGTCTCTGAGCCGTGAAATCTGACGGAGATCCCCTTCTGTAATGATGCTTTTTGTTGCTGTCACCAGACACATTCTTCCCTGTGATAATGACCAGGAGCACCCAGGTTATGTCTTTTAAATTAAGCATAACCAGTGCTGCTTTGGATCATGTCCTATAAATCACCAGCACAATCACAAGCTCCACACTGACCTGTCACATGCAACCTCAGAACCATGGTTTTCTCCTTCTGTGGCTGGTGCAGCTGAGCTTGGCATTGCTTCCACACCTAAAGCTGGGCTGCTCTTCTGTCCCCCGTCAGGCTTTTGGGGCCAGTCATGACTTGAAAGCTCCATATTCTAGGGTCAGTCTCCTGCCATCTTTGCTGTCAGTGAACTCCTAACCACTATTGTCTACATTTTGACAGGTGAATTTTCTTTTAGTTTTTGTTTCTAAATCCCTATTTATTAACTGTTCACGATTCTTTTTTTTTTTTTTTTTTTAAAGGCTGGTCAAGGGAAGCAGTGGGAGTGGAGAAGGAACAAAGGAATCTGTAACTGGTTGTGATCAATTAATTGTAAACACCACTGCACTTGGACCAAACAACTGTTCACGATTCTTTGTGGTCCTTTACTTTCTCCTTCTTGTGGATTTTACCCTCCTGCTGATTGCCAGGTCTATGTTCCTGGATGTCTTCCCTAGTGTCACCATCTCTCTTCACAAATTTACTATAATTCCCAGTCCTGGATTTCCCATTGCTCATACCATTCTGCATCCTGGTGACTACTAAGTTTCAAAAGTCTAGTTCACTGAATCTAGTTCTGTCTCTTGCAAAGCTTAAACTTTTTACAAATCTCCAGGCTTCCTCCATAAAGTTAAAAAAAACAAAAAAACAAAAAAAAAACGATCAATGGATCAGCCAACAAAAAACAAACAAGTAAAAAAAAAACAACTGCATATGTGTGTTTCAAGTCTCACAACCATCTTTAGGAAAAAAATATTGTTATCATTATTGTACAAGATCCTGGGACTTGATAAAGTAAAGTAAAGGGCCCATGATCACAAGCTGATGACAGGGATTCACTACTAGAACAATGTTATTCCAAAGCCCATGAACTTTCCACTATGGCACAATGATCTTTAACTCCAGGAACTCTCTCATCTGGCAATTTTCCAGGTCTGCTATTCACCCATTCCTCAGTTCACATTATCCTGGTTTTCCATCACTGAGTAGCAGTATAACCTCAGATAAACCTCATCACCTTCCTGAATCTTGTTTTCTTTATTTCTATAAGTGGGATAATAATATTAATAGTTGAAGTGACAGTTAATGCAGATTATACTTGATGCATAATTAATGTTCTTTTTAAAAAATATTTTTTAGAGACAGGGTCTTGCTTTATTGCCCAGACTGGAGTGCATAGCTCACTGCAAGCTTTAACTCCTGGGCTCAAGCGATCTTCATGCCTTGGCCTCCCAAGTAGCTAGGACTACAAGCATGGCCAGCTAATATTTTTTATTTTTATTTTTTGTAGAGATGGGGTCCCTTTATGTTGCCCAGGTTGATCTTGAACACCTGGTCTCAAGCAGTCCTCCCACCTCAGCTTCCCAAAGTGCTGGGATTACAGGTGTGAGCCGCTGCACCTGACTTAAATATTCTTATAGTCTAGTTGTTATTGGCCAGCAGTTCTTTGAGGTTTTTGCCATTCTTGATCTCACGGGCCCTTTAAAGGTATGTCATTTCTTTTCCTACATTTTGATTTACTGAATATTACCATATTATTATAGTTTGCTTCAGCACTTTATAATACTAAATATCAAAAACTATTGCAAAGCATATTTCATGTTGATTCTAATACTTTGTAATTGAGGGTAGGATTCTATATCCTGTCCAACAGGATTAGTTTTCAAAGGAATAATGCTATCTTGTCATCATCAGTCTCCTCATGACATAGACCCTGAGGACAGTGATTGTGAGGTGACAGTCAATTAAAGTCTTAGAGAGATTAAATAGCCTGACTATGAGTGAAATAGACAGTGACAGTGAAGAGCTCAAATTTCTATCCACTCTATTGGAATAATACCCTAGTCAAAAAAGGTATACCAGAGCCAGGGTGTCAATATTTCCTGCATGTACCTCCTATTTAGAGATGATTTGGAGATGTCTTAAAAACAATCTTTTCCTCCAATTACACATTTGGAGGAATGTGTAATTCATATTCCAGATGAACCAACTACAAATCTCTGCTATTTGTATATCTGCCACAGTGAATTACCTTTATTTTGAGGATTAACATCTTATATGAAAAAAATTAATGAAATTGTCAATTCAAGGACAGGTGGATGACAAAGATAGTAAGTTCCCAGCTGATGTCCAAGAAGTAATAATGAGAAAAAAAAGTAATAATGAGAAAGAAGAAATGTAGTCTTTCCTAAGATATTAAAATAGTGGCTCACTCAAGAATTTTCTTATTTACATGTTATATAATAGTTAAGTAGACTTTGCCTAGAATTTGGTGTGACAGCTCATCGTGTGGAATTTCTATCAGCATATTAACCAACTCAGATGTACTCCACATCTCTTACTTGTTCGCTTATAATATCTAATAGTTTTAGTACCCCTACACAGAGCATGCTTTTTTTTCTTACATAAGTCAATGGAATGCATATGGGGAGTTAGTAAGCTCTCTGAAAAACCTACCCACTGGCTTAACCACGAGGCATTCCAAGGACACTAATTCAATCCATAAATGAAGATTGGGATGCATTTTACCTATATTATCTATTTTATATATAATGTCATATACTATATTACATACTTTACATTTAATAAATGGATTGAGTTACCATGACATCCATCCTTTTATCTTCCCCCTTGTCTATGACAGTCCCCATTCTATGCCTTTTCTAGAACAATTTGTAATTCTTACAGAATCCTAAACTCTAAGCTTTGGAAGGGCAGTTAAAGGCCACCTAGTTCCTTTCTCATATCTACTTAAATGTTTTCTCTGAAAGCAAAAACAAATGACAAAATACATCCTCTAGTTAAAAAGTTTATGAACATTAAATGAGGAACTGTGGGAGGACGAGAGTATCTTTTGCATGGATAAGTTTGAAACATTGTTATTACTGCATTAGTTCCAGGTAAAACATTTGAATCTGCATAATAGAAGAGGTTGACACTAGCTCACCTAGGGAAGAAGGTGGGCACACTTATGCTAAAGTGCTTAATAGCAGAGTGGAAAATGAAGTGGCATCCTGAAGGAAATAAAAAAAAAATGCCTCAGACTTACGGATATCACTTGTTGGAAAGATTTCATAGTGAACAACTAATTTAACATATAAATAAATGTTATCTCTTTGAGTATGTACAGCTGGTAATAGTAGTGGTAAAAGGTGCATGAGTGTTTCTTGGGGGAGAGAAACTATGTGTACCAATTTCCAGATGCAAGTATATGAGAAATATTAATCCTGTTATAACTGAAAGCAAACAATTTTAGATATCATGGCATTCTAGGAATCTATGCTCAATGCTAAGTAAAAAATGACATTTGACTACACCTCACTCCATCAGAGATAAATTACTATCCATAATCTCTAATCTCAGAGTAACACTCAGCCAATATTCTTAATCTGTACAATGAAACAACATGCCAACATGCCAGTGTGAAATTTTTTATGCTATTAATGGGAGTTAAGATTTCATATATTTTCAAATAAAAATGTTTAAAAAATTATTTTTTATTTTTTTATGAATTAGAAGATAGATTTTTAGCCTCTCATTTCAGTAATACTGGCACTAGTATCATGCAGCTAGTATGCTAGTTTTCTATTATTATTTAGCCTACTCTATTCAGATTGATAATTATTTCAATCAGAAAAACACTTGCAATTGGTCTAAGAGGAAAGATGGGAAAAATTTGTGCTGATCTATTTCATCCCAGTTCACAGCCACAATCTGGGACTCCTAATTTGGTTTTTGACTCTGTCATATCCCATGGAACCTTTCTGGGGACATTTCCTATGCATCTGGCAGATAAAAACAGACAGAAACAGAACTGGTTCTTGAGCTCCCAATCCTCTGCTACTGAAACAGAGCATACACTAATGCTGATTTCTCTAACAACATTAGTGCTGTTAGACTCTCCCATATCCTTTTGTTGAAGTTTTATGGCACTGGGGAGCTAAGAATGAACACAGAGGACATATTTAATGCTAAAAAGCTGTGCATCCACTAAAGACATTTAAAATTCCAAAATGAAATTATATGTAGCACTTCACTGTGAGCAGAATTTAAATATGCCACTCATGGACGAAATCATGAATTCCATTTTGCTTTCAAATACACATCTTTATAAAATTATGTTCAGCTAATAACTAAACCTATTCCATTACAGAGGTATGACAAAGATGAAGTGCTGAGCGTCACAAATGAGAGGATCCAACTCATCTATGTTTTGTGAATTACTCATGCTTGACATTTGAGGAATTTATACCAATAAAATGCATAATGGATCAAAAGTTGGTAAATTTTCAATTTAATTTTCAAATATGAGTACTCAAAGGCAGAGAGTGGCACTTTTAGGATGAGAGGCACTGTGTGTGTGTGTGTGTGTGTGTGTGTGTGTGTGTGTGTATACACATACCATATTCACAAGGATCTTTCCAGAATCTGCTATTCTCTATGAGGGGCCATGTTTCCTAAGTAAGTTCTAATATGGAAACAAGAGGGATTTCATGGTCCACAGTATTCCTGCTTTAAGTCAGGAAATCAATGAAGAATAAGCCTGAAGCCAGGCCTATATCCTATGCAATCGCATTATGACAAGTTTCTAGGAAATCAATCTGTCTGCTGTTTATTGCACATTTCTCAGATCACATTAAAATTCAGCCCTTAAGTTCTTCAACTCTCATTCCATAGAAAACAGCAACAGTGGAACCAATTCAGTGTTAAAAAATACATAAATATGTAAATAGAATCGTAGCATATAGATAGGCCTATTGTTGCTATGGCCTTTTAAATATCCATAAAAGAATACAATTTTCTAAAAATACCCTATAGAAAATAAGTTTCTAAATAGATGTCACTTGAATTGTTTACAAAAGGAATGTTACAAGTATAAATTTGGGAGTTTTGTGCAAATTATCAGTAGAGAAAACAATTACTACCATAGTGTCTGGGGAATGCCACAGGTCTGTATTATGGATAAGATAACGACATTAACAAGGACACCTTTTATGATGATGTGCAGACAGAGCCATTCTCTTTTCCAATCTGCTTTAAAGAAAATCATATTACAGCAGAGGGACTCCATTTGTTATTTACTTTAAAGCTCAAAATAAATCACTAATTCTCTTTCTCTTATTCATCTAACTGTGCAATGACAATGTAAAAGAAAATTAAGTAAAGTACTTAGTTAATATTTGTGAGGGATTTAAGAGGGAAAACAAAGAGAGAAAAGTCTTAATAGACGAAGGTTGTTTCCTACACTACATGGAATTAAAATTTTTCACACCCCAATTACTAAACCAGCTGCAAGCATTCTCCCAGAGACCAATTAGTTTATAATACACTTCCTTCAACAGAGGCCTGAAGCTTCCAGAGCTTACCTTGATGAATGCAAGTTTGTATCTATATGTATAATTGTCATTTATCAACACTAATGTTAACAGTGAACTTTGTAAGTGGCCATTAAAAATTCTCAGTAAGGCCTGATTTTTCATTGCAAAAATACTAGAGAAGTACCTTTATGGATTTATGTTCCAGATGGTAGTACCATCTGGGAGCTAACTTTCATTGTCTAATGGTTTCTTGCTACATTTACATGTACTAGGCATCAACACCCACTTCTGGTTACAATCGTTTTCTTTCCTGCGTCAGTGCTTAGTAGAATGTTGTGTACAGCTTATTATGAAACTGAACACAGATGACAAAAAGGAGTAAACAGACTGCAAATTTTATATAGCTAATAATAGAACGCACGGCAATAAAGTGACCTCCATTGACCATTTTCAAATGAGAGATTAGTAGCATTCATGCCTAATCTGACACTATATTGCATGAAATATATGTCCCAAACAGGTTGGGTCTGCCACTCTGTTCCCTTGTGAAGGCAGACTTGCCAGATGGCTCTGATGAAACTTTATTTTCTTGAGAGGCTGCATTTAAAGAACACCTGATGGCCTCCAAATGCACCAGAAATTAAACTGCTAGATTTTCTAGTAGATTGTTAAAAAATGAGAATAAAATGGAGTGAATAGCAACTACCACAGCACATTTCTCTTTTCCTAAGGACACCGATGCTATTACTGCTTAGGTTTGAGAATCAAGGAATTGATGGATAGGCCAGGTCTCTCTTATTCCATATATCGTGAACACAGTTTGGCTTATTTTTAGTCAAAATATCCACCAACTCTCTCTCTTCTTCCTCAATCCTATGTCTCTAACCCACATCTTTCTCATCATATTGTCATAGCTTTCTTTTTACTATACAGTGATAGGCTTAATAATGGTTCCCCAAAGATGTCGATGTCCTAATCTTGGAACCTGTGAATATGTTACCTTATATGGCAAAAGCAACTTTGTGATAAAGTTAAGGGTCTAGAGATAGGAAGATTATTTTGTATCATCTGGGAGGGCCCAACTGAATCATGAAAGTCCTTCTAAGATGGAAATAAGAAAGTCAAAGTTGTAAGTAGGAGATGGGATGATGGAAGCAGAGGCTGAAATGATATGCTTCGCAGATGGATAAGGAATCACAAGCCAAGCAATGCAGGAGGTAGTTAGAAGGTGGAAAAGACAAGGGAATGGGCTCCCTTCTGGAGCCTCCAGAAGAAACACAGGATTTCTGGGTACCTTGATTTTAACTCCATAGCACTCATTTCAGACTTTTGTCCTCCATAACTGTAAGAGAGTAAATCTACGTTGTTTTAAGCACTGTGTTTGGGGTGATTTGTTACAGCAGCAATAGGAAACTAATGCATATACCTTTAGTATCTGCGGGAGCAAGAACCATTTTCACAGAATCTTGAATTATTTTACTACAGGAATAATCTGCACAGAGGAATAATTTGCTAATGAGGGAGAGTAAAGGAAGAATTGCTGGAGGGATGATCTTGAGAAGGTGAGATAGGCTGGGGTGCAGGACACTCATGTAAAGATTGTCCTCAGTTAGAAGAGAGACACCTGGATTCATAGCTTCATCTCTAATGATAAGAGTATCACTAGCTTTGCTATCAATTAGCTGCCAACCCCTTTCAGTTTTCTTTAAAACCCTGTGAACAGTATTACTCTATCTTTTCTAGGTTTATTTTCCTCCATCTTTGAGTGTTCCTATTCTCGCTAATCCCATCAACAGACTGCTTCTTTTTTCCCAGTGGATCTCTCAATAGTCAGCGTAGTCTTTGTCTAATTGTAGTTATCTTTATTGATTGCCTAACTAAAATGAATGCCTTCTAGAGCAGTGGTTGCCAAACATGAGTGATTCCTCCCACCCACCCTGTGCCCCTACTCAGAAGACATTGCCTTGGTGCTGCCTCGAGCAATTGCCCCATTTGGGGAAAAAGGACAAGGGCAGGTGCCCCATCTTGGTGCTGCCCCAACTTGATCCTGCCCTGAGTAACTGCAACACTTGGGGGAATGAGGAGCCCTGCCAGTCTGCAAAAGAATGCAGGGAATTACCCAGCCAGTGGGCCAAACAGCTCAGGTACAATAGGATCAGGAAAGTGACTTAGAGTAACGTAAGGCTAATTATCATGTCATTAACTGTCCATCAAAGTGGTTCCATGGTGACCTCAGAACCACAAGGAGGAGGGCTCAATCTGGACTGTGTAAAACAGGACCCCAGACCATAACTAGGGCCTGTTGTTATGACAGGGTTCTCGTTTGTTGTCTGTGGGGAACGTATGGTATCTTGCTTTTGCTCTATAAACCTATCTTGCTCTTCCTCAATAAACCTTGTTTTCATGCTTACTTGGTTTTTGATGTGCCTGGTTATTCTTGAGCCAAGAGCATACCAAGAACCAAGAACAAGATTGTCAAACAAACAACACTACTGCTTTGGCTCTCTGGAAATGAAAGTTTTATAACCTTGACCAGTCAAATCAAAATAGTCAACTAGCTTGCAAAATGGACTTAGCCAGCAGCAGAACCCCTGACAACCCAATCTGATATAGCAGTATAGTCTAATTGACAGCTGGGGGAATCCAGTCCTGGGATATGCTATGAGGTAGCTATAGACATGCTCTTCTTAAAAAAAAAAAAAAAAATGTTCAACTGCAAGAGAAAAAACTGACAAACACTTGCCTTATCCAATGCATCTAGTCAGGGTATTCTACTACAGTGCATATATATCAATTCTTACCCTTCAAAACTGCACTTGCATAGTTTTCTGTATTCAAAGTTTTCTTTCACTTGTATGGTCAAAAGACTAACTCATGATTTTTCCAACCTGAAGTCCTTTTCTGGGAGTAATATAATCAGCAATGTCACCTTCAATTTTGATAAACCAAGATATAAATGGTAAAAATGTGGCAATCAAAGATGCCTCCTTTGTTTCTTTCTGCAAATCTAATACTATGGCTGCTGGTAAAAATTCAACCTATAATTTATAACCTGAGAGTAAAGAGAGAAGACTGACAGCTGAATGATTTTGTTTTTATTATACAAATTAGGTACTTTAGTTAAAAGAATATGCCTCTTTTTGTAGACTAAGTGACATCAAAGTGTGAAAGAATCAGTGACCGAAAGGTATGGAAGAATTTTGCTTAACACAATGTATTACTGGCAATACTTTTCAATAAAAAGTAATTCAAAAGAATAAATAAATAAAATTTAATGCTTGCTTATGCACCTCTGTATCTGATTTTATAAATAACAAATATGAAAAATAAAAATTTTGAAAATAACTTTAGGTAAAGGATAGTATCAGTTGCATTTAAGATTTAATTATTATATTCTTTCAGACTATACTATCAAATAGAAAAAAAAAAGACAAAATTCCTGTCTTGAAGGATATGATACATATGTGCTACAGTTTAAAATTAAGTCATGATATAATCATCTTATTTTTTACAGGAAAGGATTACATTATAAAAGTGAATACTAGAACAAACTAGGAAGTTACATGCTACCTTCACTAATCTCTACAGGACTTCAGGACAGAATGAATAAGCTTATGTTGTGCTAAGCCTTGAGATTTTGTGATTTGTTACTGCAGCATGGCCATCTTTGCTTGACATACAGATAGTAAGAAAGTAAATTTGAGTGAATGGATTATAGAAAACAGGATTAAGGCAGAGCAAAACACAACTAGTACTCTCAGCTATTTGCTTTTTATATTCAATATTTTTACACTTCATTGAAAATATGAAAATCAACTATAGTGGTGTGGTTTTGTCTTACGGCTCTTATTTGAAAATTTTATGTTTTCATCTCTTGTGTTTTTATAGTAGTTATACTCTTGTTTTATTTCTTTTCATGGATAACAGCTATAAGTTGTATGAAAAATAGAAATCATCTCTTAATATGGTATAACATAACAAGGTAAATAATTAAACCAAGAGAAAGAGCTCAGGGCAGAGAATATATACTATTCTATTTTCTTTAATGATATATTTTTGAAATTATTTGGGGGGGTTTAGATACTTATTAATATTACTCTATTAAAAGAGCATTATTAAAAATAGTAATATTTCATCCTGAACAGAGATCCATTATAGTCATGGTTTTCAATGTCTGTGTTCCTTAACATGCTTACTATTACCTGAAATTGTATTCTCCACAAGTCAAAATTGAATGAATCTCAAAATCTAGAATTTGTATACAAGAGTAGCAAGCATTTGTGTTGCACTTTCTTCTTTTAAAAGGATGATATTTCATTTGTATTAATTTTCTCAAGCTTAATAACCTTGATGTGAACTAAAATAAAATTTTAATCTCCCCCCCCCAGCTGACTGAATGGACCCCCTCTTTCCTAAGAGGACCCCAGAAATACCCTAAAGCTGAGTTTCTGGCCATGAGAAGGGACGTCAGACATGCCTCATCATGCCCTACTCCCTTCTTGGAGATATCCTTTGTAAATCATTACTAAGCCTAAGGCTATGCAAGACAAACCCACAGGCCCTCAATTTATATAAGAAATCACCAAATCTGGGAATATGTCTGGTGGCTTGTAACTGACTACCACACTTCCTTATCTTAACTTAAAACATTCCAAGCCTGTAGACAAAGCTTCATTTCTTTAACCAATTACAAATCAAAGAATCTTTAAACCTACCTATAACCTGTAAGATGCCCCCCTCACCCCTGTCTTAAGATGTCTCATCTTTTCGGATCAAACCAATATGTGTCTTCCATGTATTGATTTATGATTTTTACCTGTAATCCCTGTCTCCCTGGAATGTGCAAAACCAAACTATAACCTCACCACAGCGAGTCCACTTACTCAAGTCTTGGGCATGGCTCTGGGTCATGGTCCTCAAATTTGGCTCAGAACAAACCTCTTTAAATTACTTTACAGAGTTTGGCTTCTTTTCTGTTGACATTGCCTGTAGGATTCTACCTCAGATATCAAATTTTAAATAAATGTTGAAGGTCTTAAATCTTTAAACCATTGCATATCCCGGCCAAAAAAAAAAAAAAAAATCTGGTTTTCTGGGATTTTTTGGACATTTTGAAGTATGCTAAGGAAACAATGCTAATGAAATATTTGTAGATAAAGTGATCAGTACTAAAAATTGTGGCATTCCTTACACACCCATGGCATTGTGAGAAGAATTTAATTTTATAATTTTATTTTTGACATTTATTACATCTAAGTACATTAATTTCCATTCATATTGATGAATATAATTTTTTTTGTTATTTTTAAAGAGCAACAAATGTAACTTTCTTGAGTACATGTGAAAATATCTTGAATTTACTAAGCACACTCACTGATTTGTTAGATCTGCTATGGAAAACTACAAGCACAGAGTGGGAACATCATGATTTTAGAAAGGTGACAAAAACAGAATTAACTGGGAGCAGAAATCTTATTTTTTTAAAACAAAAATAGCATTCTATATTGCAAAAATAACACAATTTCCATTAATCTACATACATATTTATAGTCTTCTTTGAAAAAGCATCCTGAACCTCTTAGAAAACCCTGACAGTTAGTAAGTAGAAGCCTCTGTCAATTATATGATTTCAAATAGCTGCTCAAATACTTAGCAGCATCCCCAAATGTCTAAAATCATACACATCATGAAAAAAATAACGTGAATGAAAAGGAAACTAAAAAAACAGATGACGTATGTTTGGATTGGGCATTGATGTAAGAATCTGTGGGTCTCAAAATTGAAACATGGCAGGGTTGGGGGGGGGTGGAGAGGAAAAGATCTGAAATATCATTTGTTTCAGGCTGCTTGAAGACACAGCAGTGATAGAAGAAGTGTTTTCTTTATCTGAGAAAAGGAGTGAATATAATTTGTTCTAAAAACCCTAGTGAAAAAATGCCTGTTCTTGTGGATATTTTCTACAAAGAACCAGAGTGATCTCAATGGCAGCTGACAAGCCACTGAGGCTAATTAGCTGTGATCCATCAACAGGTACAAATCATTGTTGGAGCTGGGGGCTGCAACAGAAACTTCTTTAAGTGAAGATGCCCCCCCCCCCCCAGGGGCGAAGTTGCTAATGACACCACAGCCACTACCAAGGAGGCAGACATAGGTTTAACCATAGGCAGCACATTTTCTCATGTGAATTTTGGCATCTAGGAACATCCAAGGTACAGGGTGACAACAGAATAAAAGGCAGACATAGGTTTAACAAAAAAGCATGAATTAGAAACAAGGGACACATTTTCTCTTTTTTCAAGTAATATATCAAAGCAACAAAAAATGGTTCCCTTAACTATCTCGGGAGGTATTAATTTTTTCTAATTGTCTATAAGAAAAAGACTTACTTGTCTTGGTCGAATTTGTAAAGAGTGCCAAGGCTCTTAAATCTTTTTGTCTTCTGTGCATTTCTTTTTGTTTAGAGTGAAAGAAAGTGGTCAGAGGCAGCTGAACCCTCAAATTAGGATGACTACTTCTATAGTTTCTCTTTAGCTAGTACAATAAAATAAGCATCAGTATGCAAATGCCTCTGATACTTTCACAAGCTGTTTTTAGCTCTTTTTGTAACTTACGTCCCTACACATGTTCAAAATAAACGTATAAGTTTAGGGTTATAGTAACCAAAACAGCATGGTACTGGCACAAGAATAGAGATATAGACCTTTGGAACAGGACTGAGAACCCAGATATGAAACCATCCTCATATTGTCATCTAATCTTTGACAAAGTAGACAAAAATATACACTGGGGAATAGAATCTCTATTCAATAAATGGAGCTGTAAAAACTGGACAACCATACGTAGAAGATTGAAACTGGATCCCTACCTGTCACATCTCACAAAAATCAACTCACAACGGATAACAGACTTAAATGTAAGGTGTGAAACCTCAAGAATTCCAGAGGAAAATGTTGGAAAAACTCTTATAGACATTGGCCTAGGCGAAAAATTTATAAATAAGACTGCCAAAGCAATCACAGCAGCAACAAAAATAAATAAATGCAACCTGAACAAATTAAAAAGCTTCTGCACAGCTAAGGAAACTATCATAAGAATGAATAGACAACCTACAGAATGGGAGAAAAGATTTCCCTGCTACACATCTGATAAAGGGCTGATAACAAGAATCCATATAGAACTCAAGAAAATTAACAAGAAAAAATCCAACAACTCCATCAATAAATGGGCAAACAACATGAACAGGAACTTTTCAAAAGAAGACAGAATAATGGCCAGCAAACATAAAAAGTGCTTAACATCTCTAATCATCAGGGAAATGCAAATCAAAACCACAATGAGATATCATCTAACTCCAGTGAGAATCGCCCTTATCAAAAATCCCAAAACAACAAATGTTGGTGTGGATGTGGAGAGACTGGAACACTCTTACACTGCTGGTGGGACTGCAAATTAGTACAACCCCCGTGGAAAGTAATTTGGAGAGATCTCAAAGAACTAAAAATAGAAATACCATTTGATCCAGCAATCCCACTACTAGGCATCTACCCAAGGGAAAAAAAGACATTCTATAACAAAGACATCTGCACTCGAATGTTTATAGCAGCACAATTTACAATTGCAAAGATGTGGAAACAACCCAAGTGCCCATCAATACATGAGTGGATTCATAAAATGTGGAATAGTACTCAACCATAAAAAACAATGGTGAACTAGCACGTCTTATATTATCCTGGATAGAGCTGGAGCCCATCCTTCGAAGTGAAGTACCACAAGAATGGAAAAACAAGCGCACCATGTATTTGCCATCAAATTGGTATTAACTGATCAACACTAAAGTGCTCACATGGAAGTAATATTCATCATCGAGTGCTGGTCACATGGGAGGGGGGTAGTGGGGGTGGGTAAACTCACAAGAAATTGGTGCAGAGGGCACTGTATGGGGGATAGGCATGCTTGTAGCTCTCGCTTGGACAAGGCAAAGGCATTATATGTAACCAAAATGCTTGTACCCCCATAATATTCTGAAATTTAAAAAATGGATCATTATTTTTGTGGTTTATATTCTAGATTCTAATTTCAAATATAAAAAAAATGTCTTGTGTAAATCAAATTCTCTTGAGTTTTTAGTAATCTAAGGATGCCTTTGGGGACTGAGAAAAGAGCTGGAATGATGAGAAAGACGATCCTATACTTGAAGAGATATTTGCAGTCAGGATGCAGAAAAGTGGAAAGAGAAGCATTTTTGGAGTCAGGCTGACATGATTGGATATAGGCTTCATCACGAGACAGATGACTTTGGGCACATTGCCTATTTTTGTCCAACTTGAGTTTTCTAAACTGTAATACAGGGACAATAATCTATAGCTCTAGTATTGCTGTTTGATTTAAATTACTTTCCAGCTTTAAAGTTCCTAAAGAGTGCCTGGTCTATAGTACACATTTAATAAAATTCTCTAAGGGGAGCTCAACTAGGTCTACACAGAGATTATAATGACATGCTGAGTTACAGAGGAAGTTGGTAGCCTAGGACACACTTAGAAAAGGATTCCCCTCTTTTCAAGTTTGAACAAGGGAAATATTTCTTTCTAATTAGGAGCATTTATGTTTCTGCCTACCATAAATTCTAAGATGAGAATCATTAGCAGAAAGAAACAAAAGGAAGAAGGCTTTGAAAAGAAGACACGGTGTCAGTTTATTAATTGTGATACTTCCTTGTGCTTTTCTCTCTTATAGTTGGGGGACAAGAAAAGTGTCTTTATGCCAACATTTATTTTGGGAAGAAGGAGAATTCCTGGACTGTGAGCTCATAGAGGTGAGGATAGAAATATGATGCTGAAACATTAGATAACAAGATTACTAGGAAAATAAATTTCGAGCACAAAAAGAAAAAGTAAGGCAGAAAGGGAAATCTCTCTATTTTTACCTTTCAGCTGGGGTCTGTTCACATAACTGCTATGTACCTTATTCAATCATTTATTTGACAAATATTTATGAGTATTTACTCTATGCCAGAAACTTACAGTTTTAGGCCTTACGACACAGCACTAACCAACCAGACAGAAAAAAATCCTTGCTCTTATGGAGCTTACATTTTAGGAAAGGAGGTATACAAACAGTATGCAAAATAAAAAAGATGATATGAAAGACTAGAAAGTGGTAACTGCTATGGAAAAATGTAAAGCAAGGAAGTGGGATGGCAAATGTCATGCTGTGGGTGGAGGCAGCCATTCAAATTTGAAATACGGTGTTCAGCGAAGGGCTCACTAACAAAGTATAATTGAGTAAAGACTAAAGGAGGTGAAGGAACATGCTGTGCAGAAAACGGGGGACGAGCATTCTAGGCAGAGAGAACAGGCAAGAACAAATTAAGAACTAAGAACACACGGCTGTGGCATAGACTTGAGAATGCACATTGCAGCTGAATACAGAGTTCTGGCTGGTGTACATGCATAGCTGTGTAGTGTCCTTCTCACATAAACCCATGGAGGGCTTTTCTCCATTGTCCATGAGGCCTTAGTCCTCTTTCTGCTGCTACTTTCCCCTTATACACCTGTCCTTTCCTATCCCCTCCTTTTTTCTACCCAACTCCTCACTGTGGGCAATTCTAATCAGTAAACTTTTACTAAACCCCTATTAGATACTTAGGTAGAGGATGGGTGCTTTCTTCACTTGACTCAAACACACGTATTTATAATAAGTATGTTTTTAAAAGAATCTTCAGAGGACATTACATGATGTCTTATTTTAAGTAGTCTTACCAATTTTTTCTTTTCAAAATTTCATATTATTTGGAGTGATTGCAGGGATATACCTAAACCTCTGAGTATTGCTTAACGCTTTCATTCACAGAAGGCTCAGAGAGGCATTTGGTCATTACAGATCTGAGAGGGGTTCAGCAGGCTGTAGTGTTATATACTTTGACGTTACGGAGAGTAAGGCACTGTAGGTAAATTACAGAGTGAAGTAGGTTTAGTTAACTAAGGATGTTTTGTTTTTCTTCCTCCAATTGAAATTCTCTGGAAGGGATGATTTTCTTATGTTAATATTTAGAAATTATATGTTTGTTTCCATTAATGTTAATAAATCTAAGTCTTCACATCCCAGCTTACCACAATGAAATTAAACTTCTGGCTTTATTTATTATTTTGTTTTTATTATTATTATTCCAATAGATTTAGAGGGTACAGTGTTTTTATGTCACATGGATGAATTGCATAGTGGTGAAGACAGGGCTTTCAGTGTTCCCCTCACCAAAACAGTGTACGTTGTTCCCAGCAGGTAATTTGAATGAATATGTATTTTTCAAATATTAAAACTGTTTACTTCCTAATGAATCAATGTTTTATGAAGAACAAACAAAAATTCAAACAAACTGGGAATGTATTACCCTCTCTTACATAGAATCTAAAAATCTACTTAAATAGTTTTAATTCTCATCTTCAGTCTGATCAGAGAAAGGCCAGTAAGGCAATGTAGGTACATATGGAGTTGTCTGAGAAAAAGTCTTTAAAAAAGAGAAAAGATTTCTATTTCCTTGGGTGTGACTGTTTGTTTATGTGAGAGAGAGCAGGAGGAGTCCATATGACAGATACTGGCTTATTAATACAAGTTTAATTTAGGTTTGATTTAAATATAAGGTAGGGAGATGTCACTACCTTTAAAATGAAATATACTTCCATTTGCCTAATAGTGATTATTATTAACATGAAATAGATAACTCAAATTGACCAACATTTTTAAAAATCATGTTTTTTTTTTTGGTCCAGTTCTTCAATGCCATTTAAAACTGTTTTCAAAGTAATAATTCATGAATCAAGGTGGTGATCTAATCTCAAAAAATTTAGTAAAAACCAAACTTAAAAAAAAATAAAATTATTGTATTTATTTCATGTCTAACCAAGAAAAATAGTATGCATAGAAAAACAAAAATAAACCCCCCAAATCAGTTTTACAAATACAAATCATATCTATATGAAAACATGAAAGAATTGAGGATGTTTAGAAATATTCAGTTGGGAATATTAATTTTCTTTATTGGAAGAAATGAAATGTAATTTTATTATAGGATCTGAGAATTTAAAAATCTTAGAAATTAGAAATTCACATTTTTATCTGTTAGTAAGAATATCCAACAAAAAATAGCTTAAACAATAAAGATTATTATCTTTACAGACAACACATTCATAAAAAAAGAGGTACAGGGTTGGTTCAGATGCTTAAAAATGTACGGCCTCTGAGTCATTTCTTTTATAATTCTCTTGACCTTCTTTTCAGTTGCAATATGGCTACAGAAGCTCCAAGCATTGTATCCTCACACATCAATGTCTAAAATTAGGGAAAAAACTGGGCTTCTTTTAACAAGTCTTTCTATTTTTTTTTTTTTTGCCAGGGTAGAAAATTAAAGACCCAGAAGGCATTTCTTCCAATTCTATTGGCCAGAACTAGGTTATATGTCCATTCTTGCCTTTAGAGAGACTAGGAACATGAGTATCACACAGATGGCTCTCAGAAAGGAAGTGGGTGGCATGCATTCTTGTTTAGGCTACGAACGGTATCTGCAGTAGTGTCAGCAGTACAGTGTGGTAGCTGAGAATGTGGGCTTTGGAGCCAAACTTCCTAAGTTCAAGTCCTGGTTCATCCGTTTTTAACCTATGTGATCTTGAGTAATTATCTAACTTCTTGGAATTTCAATTTCCTCATCTATAAAATGGTGATAAAATAGGTTTTCCTTCAATTCATTTCAGCTTTTTTTATTATAAAATATTTGATTATAATTTACATAGTAAAACACTGCATTGTTTCCTTAACTCTGCACAAAATTTTGAATCTCTTTAAGTAATTCTTTAGAGGTTTACAAAGAGGTAAATCAAGTTTTCAGAAATGCAAGCTGTCATGTCAGGATGGCAAGTGAAATTATATCAATTCCATCTTAATGATCTCTATAATTGATCATTAGCTGTGTTAGACCCATAGTGAATGCCAAAGTATTTGTTCTGCTAGCCCTCTTCCCCCATAACAATAGAAAATGAGTATAAGGCCAATTTAATTAATCTTCAGTTGATCTATGAGCACTCATTTATTAGAATTAGAAGTTAGAATTCTGCTTCAACTCCCCAACCCCCTACAATAATATATATGTGTATATGTGTCTGTGTATATTTGTATATATACACATATATATTTAAATGTATTTAAATATATAATGCAATATGACAAATCTTCCCTTCTTTAATGTTGGAACAATTCAATTTCACTTCATTACTGGAGCAAAAAGAGAGATTAACCTGGCAGATAAAATATTGCTTTAGGTGTTCGTTGTTATCAATAATTATTTGTTAAGGACCAACTACGAAATGTCACAAAAGAGGTACCAAATACATCTCTGCCCTTGATCTAGCTGAAGGTGCATATGACATAGCTGAAGATCAAATGCAATATACATCTAAATCAATGTAGTGTTAAACTCTATTGCCTTGGACTGGGCTGAGCGAAATTTGAGCAGGCAGAGATCAGGGTGGCCTAGAAGCACTGTAAAGAAATCAGGAGGTGATGAAGTTCAAGCTGCACCTTGGATGAAAAAGACAAAAGAACACATGCTCTAGGACATGGTTAGGGATGGCTGGGTCCACTGGTTAGATGGAGGTATGTATGAATAAAGTGGAATATTTGTTTTGAGAAAAGTTAATGGATTAAACAAATATTTACTGAATGCCTACTAGTGCCATGCCAGTGCTGGCTGATAAGCATGCAGACTCTGGTGAGAAATGGTTCTTGCCCTCAGCAGCTTGATTGAATAGCTGTGTTGAGTCAAGAGATGGCTAGGTAGATAAACCGTTCCATACATATTAGTGAATAGGTTCCATTCTTGGTTATTTATTGAAATTTATAAATCACATCCTCTAAAATAATTATGTATCATACATTTACATTGATATGCTTTTGCTTATTTATACAATGAAAGAGAATAGTCATGTCAAATATATTCTGAAAGAGCCTAATAATAAAACCAATGTGAGAATTGATTCAAGTTTTTTCCAATAAATTCTCCATCATATTTATAATAAGATAATATTTATAAGAACATTTATTTTGCATTCACCATGTGCTAGGTATTCTTAAAAGTGCTTTAAATTAATTAATTCATTTTAATGACACAACAATCTTCTTAAGGAGTAATTCCAGTATTTTCCATTAATCAAAAAGGAACTTGGGGCCAGGCGTGGTGGCTCACGCCTGTAGTCCCAGCTTCTTGGGAGGCTGAGGCGGCGGGAGGATAGCTGCAGTTCAGTGGTTCGACACCAGCCTGAGCGCAGTGAGATCCCATCTCCATAAAAAAAAAAATTACAAAAAAGACAAAGAAAAAACACTCAAAATACTCAAAAAGGAACTTGGGCCCAGCAATGTGGTGTAACTTGCCTAAGATGACAGAGGTGGTAACCAGTAGAGCTAATCTGTGGACAGTATAGTTTCAGAGACTGTCATTTTAACCATTATTCTGTATGAGACTTACAAAAATTAAAATAAACACAGAATCCAAGTATTTATTCTTTTTGAATTTCTATATAGTTCATCCTTAAATTTTAGAGGAACACATAATATTATTGCTCTTCAATAATGGCTTTTCTTATTTGTTTACTAAAATTTACTTTTAAAATTTCTACTAAGATGTTTTATAAGTATGACTGCCATTTGTGTTTAAATTCTTATTTTCAAAGGTGGGTGTGTATACTAAAGAATATTGCAGTTTTTGTCTTTATTTGGTGATATCAAGGGTAACAGAATCAATTTTGCTCTAAGTACAACGTGTGAAGAAAGATGTTCAACATTGATGCCCTAGTCATTCAGCCTGACATTTCTTTGTGAAGTGGGCAGAAAATTAAATTGCCTCAAATTAGAGGAGAAAATCACACACCATGAAAAGTAACATGTCCAATGACAGCTGAGGTCATGCCTCCACTGAGGTAAGTGTGAATTTTACCATATGAGTTTCATTGATATTAATGGGAATTGTTCAATTGCCCTTCTTCATGTGCTCTGAATTGTTACCCCTTAACATTCTCAAAATATTAAACTTTTCCTGGCATTTTATGTTAGTTTTATAGTATGACACTGTTGTTATATATTCGTCTAAAATGCTGAAGTTAACTTCATTAAGTATCTTTAGTTTTAATGTATTAAGCTGCTCTCACCCAATCTTTGTCCCTCTTCTCCCCCACCCATAATTCATATTATGTTATTCTAGATCTGAACTCCTTTAAATGGTTCTGGGTTTTAAAATATGCACTTAAAATTGGAATATATTAGTCATTTTGTATGTATCCAGGGTTTTACAGAAAACATTTTTTGAGGCATATTTGAGAGCCCAGTATACTCTGCTGGGGTACTTAAAACATGAGAAGATAAATCAGATGCAGATGTTGACTTTAAGTCATTACTGATCTAGTATAGAGGATGAGAAACGAAAATGACCAGTCTACGCAGTAACTACGGCCATATATTGACTTTATGAAAATTAGTAAAAAGTGCTTTGTAACTCAGGTGGAAACAGTTGAAGGCTCAAGGTCTAATAATATTAGAGAGCTTGCATGTCAACGTTCCCTGTGGAAAGGAGTGGGAGGAAAGTGGTAGAGGTACAGAGGTGTTTTCCTTTTGAAGTGAGCAAGTTTCAAAACAGCTCACTATGAGCGAGGAAGCACAGTGTTAAGTGGAAATAACACACAGAAAGCACCAAACAAGACTGCCTGATATGTGGTAGGCACTCAGTAAATATGCATCACCTTTGGATTTCTCAGGAGGAAGGAGAAAGCTCTTTGAACTATGGATCAAGGTAACTTCATTAATGCATCATAGACAAGGAAATGAAGATGCGGCAGAGAGACATTTCAAGAGAAGGAAGCAGCATGGCCAGATCTTGAAGGGGGATAACACATGCCTATGGGAGGCTTGGAAATGAGTGGGGGCATTTTTGGTTGTCTCAATGACTGAGAGGTGCTGTTGGCATTTAATGCACCAAAGCCAAGAAGGCTAATAATTCTGTGATCAGTGACACATAACAAAATATTGTCTCTCCAAAACAACACTCTAGTTGAGAAAAACTGGAGGATGCAGCTTACTAAAGGAAGCCAGGAAAAATGAGGTTGGACATTGGGCATCAAATGCCATGCAGATCAGTCAGTCTTAACTGTAGGCAACGGAGAATCTATGAAGATTTTAGAATAGAGCAATGATGTGTTTAGCCTTTCAAAGTGTCGAGGATAAGGAATGATATGATTCAAGAAGATGAATTTGGCATTCATTGGCAAAGTGATTAAGTTGGGAGACAGTTGGCAATGGGGAGATCAGTGAGGAGGGATTTATAGCCAGTGAGAATAAATAAGAAGGAAATGATGGCAATGCCAGTTTCTCATGGAAAGAGGCTGAGACCCCAATATCTTACCTGTATTCTTATACTTTGTAAAACATTTTTTTCCCCCTTGGAGATCGTTAACCAGTGAAACTTCCACGTTTTTCTGATGGCTTAGGACCTGAGAAGAAGAGGAAAACCTATCTAATTTTCCAAAGCCAGAACTTCTTCTGCTACCCTAGTCTTTAGTCAGCCACAGTAATGTTGCCTTAACAGATGGAATAAGAAAGCAAGCTCCAGAAATGCAATTTTAGCAGCACACCTCACCCTGATTAGCTGTAAACACACCCGAGGTTCTCTGTCAAAGTTGACACCACTACAGTTCCTCAGTTCTTCAGTTCTTCATGACTAAGAGTCACTAGCCCAGAAATACTTGGAAGTGATGGAGTGAATGAGACACACAACATGGACATATTCAAGCACACACCTGCATGCACACTCTTGTACTCGCTGTCTCCCAGAACAAAATAAAGTGAAATAGTCATTAGTGATTCTGAGCAAATTTATAGAACTTAAATTTCTTCTATAACTTTAATTTACTTTTATTTAAAAATCCAAATAGCTTAAGGCTAATCAGTCCTTTGTAAGTTTGCTTTAAAGCAAGGGCTGGACATGATGGACACAAGTGGCCAACGATACTGGCTGTCTTTGTACAAAAGACATTGCTCGCTTACATAGCACGTGCTATTGGACCCAGTCCCAAAGTCGTTTTGTATTCTTGAAAATGCTCTTGTGTGACTTCTTAGATGAGTGTCTATAAAAATCATTCTATGTGTGTAATGTTAAATGCACCCAGCAATTAATTGCTCTCCAACTATGTAAATCACAATGTGCAATATGTTAATTATACATTGCTTCAAAAATGATTTACAATTTTCTTTTTTCACTCTGTTAATTTTTAGGTTCCTACTTATCTTTGCATGTCATTTTGTGATTTATGGACTTCTTTAAAGTCTCTGTTTATTATTTTCCTTCTCAATTAAAGAAAGGTTGTTCTACATCAGGAGTTGCAAGTTTAAAGCCACAAATTTAAGATAATAGGTTGTAGATGGGGCTGTGTAGTAAACCAGGCAACGTGTGCCTCACTAAAGGCATTCACATCCAGTGTTCTTACCAATCACTATGCTGGGCACACAAATCATGAGTTCTGGCTGCATTTGCTCCATGGACTGCTAGCTTGAGATCCCAGATCATCAAGCTTCCTACAGTACTTTAATTGTTAATGGGCAGCTCCACATACAGCAATCCATGGGGGTTTTTATTTGTTGGTTGAGAATTGGGTAGAGTTCCCTGATGCCGCAACTTCTGAACTTCCTCCATAGACTCTGAAAAGATTTGTGGTGATGCAGTCTCTGTTTCAATGGAAGCTAAACATATGCCAGTGTCTAAAATACTTTTTACCAAGAACTGGTCTGTGTTCTCAGTTCCAGTGGACCCCCCACTGTTAGTTAACCAAAGGGAAAAGTATGTGGTGGAGGTCAGAAAGACCTTTCTTGGATATAAGCTGGCTACCAATTTGATGGTAGTTTACATAGACCACAACAATAGCCAAGGTGTTAGAAAAAAATTTATAGCCATGGACAGAGTGGGGGATAACCGTAAATCTTGAGCATGTATGTTAACTTCTGATGAGCTTATTCTCTGAAGCACAATCATGTTTCCCTATTTAATTTTAGTTCCATATCTGGCCATTTGTTAAACTTATCTAGCAATTAGTTGTTGCCTAACTGGGTATAGGAAAATCTTCTATAGGTTAATTATAATACATGTTGTATAAAGAAAAATTTTCTGTGTCCCATTTTCTCTGGGTTGTCACATTTATTTTTACAGGGCATTTATGATTTTACGGACTATTATAAAGCTTATGTTAATTCTTTACATATTAAATAACAAAAATGCAAACAAAGCCCACCATACCCTTAAGTCTCAGCATTAAAAATAATCTCTGACTTTGATAAACAAGCCTCAAAATCAAAGAGCTATTTCCTGAAGAATAAAATGGATAGGATTGTGCCCATTTGTTGGTGCAATAAACATATGTAAGCAAACTGTGTAAGAGAGAAGTTAAATAACATGCATAATTTCACATATCTAAGAAAGAAAAGAATCAAGGTTCAAATACGGGTCTCTCTGGCTCTAGGAAACATTGCTGGATTAAAAAATATCTATAAAATTATCTACTCCCTTATCAACTAGTTCTGTTCTTCAAAAGCCAGGCAATTGGTTTGATATACTTTGTTTTCCATGAAGTTGCCAGTTGTAATGTAATGTGAGGTGTTCTTGCATTGTTCTATTTTAATGTACCCACATCAGCATGGGTACTAGAAGACAAATTAACAGCAAGAAGGTTCCTGACTACTGTTCAATAAACTGAAGGATTACTACCAAAAACTACAAAGCATACTCTCAAATTTTGAGCATTCCTGAAAACTTGCTTATTGAAGAACAATCCTTGATATTTTAGAGATTCTTTTGCAAGAAAAAAGTAGAAATATCTTCAGAGCAGGAAAATTCTAGAAAGATGTAAACCAAGAATATATAAAAAGCTCAGTCATTGGGAAAAGGGCAATCTCTTCAATATATGGTGCTGGGAAAACTGAATATCCACATGCAGAGAAATAAAACTAGAGCCCTATATCTCACTATACACAAAAATCAACTCAAAATGGGTTAAAGATTTAAATGTAAAGCCCAAAACTATGAAACTACTATAAGAAAACATAGGGGAAATACGTCATGACATTGGCTTGGCAAAAGATTTTTTTGGATAAGACCTCAAAAGAACAGACAACAAAAGCTAAAATAGGCACATGGGACTACAACAAACTAAAAAGCTTCTGTACAGCACAGGGAAAAATCAACAGAATGAAGAGACAACCTACAGAATGGGAGAAAATATTTGCAAACTATGCATTTGACAAGGCTTAATGTCAGAATATACAAATAACTTAAACAACTCAATAGCAAAAAAAAATCTGCTTAAAAATGGGTGAAGGATATGAACAGACATTTCTCAAAAGGAGACATAAAAATGGCCAACAGGTATATGAAAAAGTGTCCAACATCACTAATCATCAGAGAAATCAAAATCAAAATCACAATAAGATATCAATTCACCCCAGTTAGAATGGCTATTATCAAAAAGACAAAAAATAACAAATGTTGGTGAAGATGTGGAGAAATGAGAACTCTTATACATTGTTAGTAAGAATGTAAATTAGTACAGCCATTATAAAAAACAGTACTGGTTCCTCAAAAACCTAAAAATAGAACTTCCATGTAATCTGGTAATCTCACTACTGGGTATTTATTTAAAGGAAATGAAATCATTTTGTGGAAGAGATAATCTGTACTCCCATGTTTATTGCCGCACTATTCAAATAGCTAAAATATGGAATCAGCCAAAGTGTCCATCAACAGATGAATGGATGAAGGAAATGTGTGGTACATAAACAATGGAATACTATTCGGTCATAAAAAAGATGATATCCTGTAATTCATGGTAACATGGATGAGCCTGGAGGACATTATGTTAAGTGAAATAAGTCAGGCATAGAAAGATAAATACCACATGTTCTCACTCATATGTGGGAGCTAAAATAGTTGCACTCATAGAAATAGAGAGTAGAAGTGTGGTTATTCAGACATGGGTAGGGGAGGATAGAGAGATGTTTGTTAACAGAAACAAAATTACAGATAGATAAAAGAAATAAGTTCTAGTGTTATATAGCACTGTAGGGTGAATATAATTAATAATAATTTATATTTTCAAATCACTCGAGAGGACTTATAATGTTCTCAACACAAAGAAATACTACATGTTTGAGGTCATAGACATGTTAATTACCCTGATTTGATATAACATATTGTAGACATATATCAAAATATCACACCGAACCCCATAAATATGTGCAATTATTACATTTCAACTAAAATAAAAGACAAAAAATGCCCCTGTGTTTGGAACTCAATTATTACTCCTAACATCACATTTGATTAAATATTTCAAAACAAATAAAATACTAGGTGAAGATCTGACTCAAAATCAATTTAAATCCTAGTCTAATTGGTAGGTTCTAGATCCTGAAAAAAAAATTCTATTTTAATTATTTCTTTAAACATGTCACCTATAATATATATTTGAAGCACCCTAATTTCCCCTAAAAGGCAAGTCAAAGTCCAATCTCTTTCAAAATATGACTGCTTTCTTAATAAAGTGCAGGCTTGTCTCAGCCAAATATTTCATATATGAAGCACAGAAGTGTCAGGCATGGCTATTCCATGACTGGCCTTCTTGAATTAAGATCCAGCCATGCTGAACAAGATCTAGTCTCCTAGAAATGGTTCTGACTTCAGTATGAAGGTTAATAAATATTTGAGAATTAATTCATGAATGCTATGAAAAAAGCTTCTTAAAATCATATAGCATGATTTGTAATTTCAATAACTGTATATAAATGAATTAAGAATGAACAGAAACAAGCGGAAGATCACAATAAAATCTGATTATTAATGCCACAGGAATCAAGGCAGAGTGGATGATATCCTGGCAGATCACTTCCCTCCCCTTCCCACAATATATTTTTTAATATATGACTTTATGATTTCAAGTCATTTTAGATGTAATTAGCATGCAGGAATTCTTGTAATGTATCTTGTATGGTTTTATTACTATTATGATCATGAAGTGGACACAAGAAAAAACTGGTCTTAGTGTCTATCAAGTTCTCTCCTGAAGGTGTAAATATCTCTATCGGTATCCATCTATCTATCCATCATCTATTTAACTACTTATCTACCTAGTGTATTCTACACAGAATTATTGTCTTTATCTTGAGCAAATACTATCCAAATTGACCTATATAAAATGATTCCATTTAAGGCTGAATAAAGTGAACACATTGTTATCAAGTGGATATACCAAAAAGAAGAGTCTTACCAATGAGTACAGAATGTTCCAGGAGAGCACCATGAAAATTGTTCCACCACTATGGCTAACTCCTGATTACATCTGGATGAAATTTTTCTCAATTACTGCTATTATCTATGTTATGAGAGTCTGGGTACTAAATGAAACCCTTGGTTAAATACTGCCACATATCTAAAATTCTTTTCTGAAAAAATGGTTAGGCTGTTTATGGACACTGTTGTTTGCAGGTGGGCTGGTCCTCTATAAAATCTCTGCAGTTTCATAATAAGTTTCCAAACATGCCAGCTGCTCTTTCCAAAGCATATGCCTTAAATTCTATGACCAAAATAAAGCCAAACCTTCCAGACCTTCATCATGTAGCACAACGCAGAATCTCTGCTCTTCAACTTCTAATTCTTCAGATCAGAGAAGTGGATTTTAGGGAGCATTGTCTAAGAGGCATGCATTCCCAGAGGAACTTTAAAATTTATTATTGGATAAAGCTGGATTACATCTGTTTAGCCATTCAGAATTTGCACAGAGCTGCATTCTAATGTTATGCCATCAGTTTGTTTCCAATGGTTACTACAAGAAAAAACAGTTTAAAATCTAGAAACATATTTGCTATATCATTCAATATCCAATATGGAATAGGTGAAATATCACTATATTGTTCAATATCATGTATGTAAATATATTAATGTAGGTTTAGTTAATTTTATCTGATTACCTGAAAATTATCTCTATAGGGCTAGTATATTAACAGTGTGACTTCTGTTCCTAATATTCTTTATCTTGTGCTCCTCCCCCTAATTCAGATAGCAGGATGTTCTAAGTTCATTGTCTCAAGTAGTAGCTGACACATTAGAATTCAAAAGAAATAAAGTTTACCTATTAGATTTTTTTTCTTTTATTTGAGATAGAGTCTCACTCTGTTGCCCTGGGTAGAGTGTAGTTGCATCATCATAGCTCACTGCAACCTCAAACTCCTGGGCTCAAGCCGTCGTCCTACCTCAGCCTCCTGAGTAGCTGGGACTATAGTTGTATGCCACAATACTCAGCTAGTTTTTCTATTTTTAATAGAGATGCGGTCTCACTCTTGCTCAGGCTGGTTTGTACTCCTGAGCTCAAGCAATCCTCCTGCCTCGGCCTCCCAGAGTGTTAGGATTACCACCACATCCAGTCACCATGCCCAGCTCCAGCTATTAGATTTTGAGTTTCAAAATCCAAAAAGATTGGGAAGAATGCGAGTAAAGAAGTTGTGCCTGCCATATCTGCTCCCTCTCCCGGGGAAAATTCCAAAGGCTGGGAAGTGGAAGAAAATGAGGAGTAAAAAGAAGAGTCTAGGTGTTTGTGATGTCACTGAGAAAGAGGGTGCTTGCTTTATCGATAGCCACAGAAAAGCCCCTGTATTGAAAGAGAATGACAAAGCCTCTGATGAGTTGGAACTCTTGAAAAGCAAAGTTGACGGGGCTTGTAGGCTGGCTGAGAGCAGCTTACAGTTACCTTAGCCTGAAGCAGCACAGGAGAAACAAAATTTCTCCAGTGAAAAGTGCACAGAGAGCCAGAAGACCTAATGTGTCCTTGGAATGAGGACAAGGAGGTTGCAGTGGCAACCTGCAAGGACCAGTGACCACAGACCAGACTGGAAGGAGGAAGTCTCAGTGGGTGCCAGCCAGGAGAGCTGACGACACTAAGGGCCAGATGGCCCCCCACCTGGCATTTTGTAGACACAGTCCTGGAGGACAGTCGGTTAGGGTTGATTGAGATTGAGTTTCTGCCACTTGATGAAACTGGGGCCCAGAATACAAATTAAGTTCAGCAAGAGAAAAATACGAAAAACTGTTTCTTGCATACTTGAACACCTGAGCTTATGTGCTGAGATTCTCTCTGCTACAGGTTTATGAATGACGTATAGGACAACACATTAATCAAATACTGCATTCTAATTATTATATTTACATAACACACCTAATTATTTTATTTACCTACTACTTCTGATATCTTAACTATTTAAAAACTACTACAGGATAATCAATTTACTTATAGATTATCCTTCATTTCTTTTTTTTTTTTTGAGACAGAGTCTCGCTGTGTTGCCCTGGCTAGAGTGAGTGCCGTGGCATCAGCCTAGCTCACAGCAACCTCAAACTCCTGGGCTTAAGCGATCCTACCGCCTCAGCCTCCCCAGTAGCTGGGACTACAGGCACAGGCCACCATGCCCGGCTAATTTTTTTTCTACATATATATTTTAGTTGGCCAGATATTTTCTTTCTATTTTTAGTAGAGACGGGGTCTCACTCTTGCTGAGGCTGGTCTCGAACTCCTGACCTCGAGCAATACACCCACCCCGGCCTCCCAGAGTGCTAGGATTATAGGCGTGAGCCACCTCGCCCGGCCTATCCTTCATTTCTTAATCATGGTACATATTAAAGTCTACTGTGACAATATTTTTTTACTCCATCCTGTGCTTTTTTTTCTATTTTTAAAAATATTTTTCTTTATCTTGGCAATGAAGATTATGGCCAACATTCAGAATGCATACTGAAAAGAATGCATTCTTTTCATGTACAATGGCAATGACAGATTATAAATTTCAGAAGCAAAATAAAGTTTCATAGTCTTCCCTTCTCTTGCTGGTTGTGTGTGGCTTTAGTTTGGTTTCAAGCACCAAACTAAGTCTTTAATCATATAGTAATTGAGTGTGTTCAGCACTTCAGCCCTCACTCTAAGACCAATTTTCTACCATTTTCATATGATTAAAACAGGTATGACATGGCTGCATATTCTAAACTCTGGGCTGTAATTTTTCTTAATATAGTAAGGTGGCTTAATAGTGTAGTAAGCTCTGCTAGGGGAGCTGGGAAAACATTCATGACCAAACACAAACAAGTAGATGTACATTATTGCAGTGGGAAAATGGGAACAGGAAGAGAGAATGGGCTCCATTGAGGCTGGTGAGACGTGTATCCATTGGTTAAACATGCCAGAAAGAATTATGGTTCAGTTTGGTGGTTTAGACCCCTTTTGAATTCTGGGTTTTTTTCTTGTTATTGTGATTTATGTCAAATTTAAGTTTTGATTGATTCTAAATTGTAAGAATACATAATTAATTTTGTAATAAGCATTATTCATTTGCTATAACCATCATTACATTTTGCTTTATTTATACTCTTTTGTCTAAAAAATTAGATGATTTTCTTACTTCATACTGGGTTACTTTTAAATTTTAAGAAACACTGGCTTTCTAAAACATAAACTAGAAGGAATGGAGGGGGCATGGGTAGCTAGTCTTAAATTTATTGTTTGATATTCTACATGCTAATTTTAAAATTTACAAGATAAATTATTCATGTTTTCCCTTACAGATTAGATGGGAATAGTTTCTACTATACAAATATATCACATTCCTTTTTCTAAAAAACCTCTGCCAGTCCTGTGAGTCTTGGATAGAAGACAACGTGTCCTCTGACATCTACTAACGGACAAAGATCACAGACTACTGCAGGTGGGAAATGCTATTTTAGGGTAATAGCTCACACCTGGAAAGGTCTATTTTTTTCTCTAGGATCTTTTTACACAGCAGTGAAAATAAACTAATTAGGTCAAAGCATCACATTGGGACCCGTGAGCTATGACGGTCTCTCTCAGTTGTGTTCCCACAAGAGGCCACTGTCCAAAGACAAGCAAGCCATAAACTCCAACCAGAATAAGAGCTCTTGATTTAGCCATTTCTTCTTACAGTGTAGTTGCCACTGTGTTTCACTGCAATTCAATTTATGTAGTCTTCACAGGGGATAAAACTGGTAGAGAGGGATGAAGAAGATGCAAGAAAGGAAAGCTCTCTTTCAATTTCTCAAAGAAATTGGTTTTCGAGAACCATAACCTCTGCTCAGACCCAAGCACTAAGGGGCCCTGGTTCGCAGCCAGGGATCAAAGCTGGATTCTTCAGCTGCCTGGGCATCTATGGCAACTCTATATTGGCAGCACTCAAAGAGATGGAAATTCCAGATATGGGTACATCTACTTTTATTCTTTTGATAATTTCACTCATAGCACAAAAAGAAAAACAAAAGTTAAAAAGCAAAATCAGCAAGAACTTGGAATCTTTCCTCTCATAGATCCTTCCTGTGGGGTGTGGCGTCACAACCACCCTTAGCATACAGGTTGGGGGGTCCGTGGGAGACATCAAACAGTCTAGGACCCATGTTTACTTGTTTTACTGGTGCTTCTTAATTCAATGAAACAAGTTTGTCTTCAGCTCATGGAAGTTCCTTAATAAAATATTTTCTGGCCTTTATTTCCCTTATATACCACTTGGGCACTTAAAATTTTCAATCATTTAACAGATAGTTATTGATCACCTATAACACATACACACTGTGAAAAATGTAGGGAGATACAAATATTTGAGACATTCTATGCCCTTAATAGTGAGTTTATAAATAAAATGTGGTAAGTATGACACATACTTATGATGTGTATAATGTAACCTTAAAAAAGACATCTGCACTAGAATGCTTATAGTAGCACAATTCACAACTGCAAAGATGTGGAAACAACCCAAGTGCCCATCAATACATGAGTGGATTAATAAAATGTCATATGTATATATATATATATATATATATATATATATATATATATATATATATATATATATATCATGGAGTTCTACTCAGCCACAAAAAACAACAACGGTGATCTAGCACCTCTTGTATTATCCTGGATAGAGCTGGAGACCATTCTACTAAGTGAAGTATCACAAGAATGGAAGAACAAGCAACAAATGTACTCACCATCAAATTGGTATTAACTGATCAACACTTGTGTGCACATGTAGTAGTAACATTCATTGGGTGTTGGGCAGGTGGGAGAGGGAGGTGGGGGTGGGTATATTCACACCTAATGGATGCGGTGTACACTGTCTGGGGGATGGACACAACACACTTGAAGCTCTGACTTGGGGAGGGCAAAGGCAATATATATAATGTAAACATTTGTACCCCTGTAATATGCTGAAATAAAAAATAATAAAAAATTAAAAAAATTCACACACACAAAAAGGTATTTTTAGAAAATATTAAGTTAAAAAACATATTTTATATCAGAAAAATAATTGCAATTCCACCATTCATACTAGAACTTATATTTCATGTTTCTTTTCATCTTTTCCTATTTGTAATAAATTGTGCTCTTATATTTTAACATTGTTGTTACTGCTATACTATAAGCACTATTACATATTTCCTCATGTTTTTAATTTTGAACTTAGTTTTGATAGATTCAAAATATTATTTTTCTACTATTATTGAGTATTAGGTTTAATTTTTTTCTAACAGAAAATATCCTCATTTTATTCAATACTTATTTACTGAACATTTACTACATGCCAGGCAATAGTGCTGGCCATCAGGGATACAGTGTTTTCTTCACACTCAAGAGGTAGCAGTCTACGTTTGGTACAGCCATAAAAACAAAGGATTAAAGTGCAATGAGATCTGTGCTTATGAGGCTACTAGTCGACTAAAGCACGTTACATTGAGTTTCTTGAGGGCCAAAAATGGCCAGATGATAGTCATCTGAAACAGTTCATACAATATGCTATAAAATCCCTGATGACAGGAGACAAAGAGGGCTTCAGAAAAGACATAACTTCTGAGCAGAATTCTAAAGGAAGGTTTGGATTTTATATATCACACAGGTAGGGAGAGCAGTGCTGCTCCATCGTTTATCTTTTTTTAATACAACTAGGGGACACAGCATCCTGTCGGTATTAAAATACAAGGACTCATAGCTGCAGTCATGTGCATCGTGGGGAAGAGCAAATCTCTAAGAAGAGGAGACGGGCATGTACGTTTGAAAAAGCCTCCAAATGACAGGGATTATTACCGCTTCTCAATCTTCCCAAATCCCTTTCCTGTATATCTGAAAAGTCACAGCCAGAGGCATGAGCTCCCCCCGCCACCAGCCACTCTGTGTGATTGAAGCTTGGTGGGGAACAGCAGCAGGACCCAGAGTGTGAAAGGCCACGGAAGTCAGGTTAGGAGCCTAGATTTGGCCTTGCAATTGATGGGGAATCCTGAAGGGATCTGAAGTAGCCCAAGGAAGTGATTAGATTAGAACCTAGAAGGATAGGTCAGAAGGTAATGTAGTGGACAGACTAAAAGAGAAAGGGTTGCAGGTGTGAATGATTCTCCATGGAGAGAAAGTGACGTCCAAGCTAAGGCAACTACAGGGCAGTTTCCCATTGTTAAAAATTATCCCCATAATTATCAGGAGTAGTACCACTTGGTGAAAAGTTATGACTATTTTCTTCTCTCTTAAAAGCTGTTTTCAAGTTATTTTCTAAAAATGTCATGTGTGTGGGTATACACATAGAAACACACAAAAGGTACAAATAAGTGTCCCATTTTACCATATGGCTATCCCAAACTGAGCATTATCCATACCATGGCAGACAAATAAATAGACACTGATATGTTTTCTTAGGCTATTAAAAGCAATGCAGTGCCTATGTCAAGAAGCACGATAGTCCCAAAATACACACACTATTGTAAACACACCTGAAAACACAGTGCGCAAGTCTGGGGTAATCTTTACAGAGATATTAATACACCAAAATGTGTCCTGAGGGGAGTTATCATCAGGATGGATGAAGTAATGAAAATCTTGTCATCTGAGAATTGCTTGAAAGAATTGGTGATATTTACATTGGGGGACCAAGTACTCAAGGAACATGTAATGACTGTCTTCAAATATTTGAAGGTCGTCACAGTGAAAATATTAATGTTCTGATTGATTCAGAAGACATATGTAGGATAAATAAGCATAGATTTAATGGAGTTAAATGCAGATTCATCCTGATGCCATGTTTTAGGAATTAGAACTGATCAACAGTGATTTATGTTGTTGCATGAAGCAATAACCCTCCCACCACCGTACACATGCAAGCTCTCAGAAACAACTGGGTATGGAAGATTATGTGTGTATATGTGTGTGTGAATGTGAGGTGTGTGTGTGTGTGTGAATGTGAGTTGTGTGTGTGTGTGTGTGTGTGAGAGAGAGAGAGCGGGGGGATGTACATAAGGGATAGTTAAAGTGAGAGAACTTTCATGTTTGTTACCATACATAATTCAAATGCTGTGCCAGATAATGTCAAAGTAGAAGCCCTAGTTATTCTTGGTTAATACGAATCTTAGGGTTATGGGCAACAAAAAATAATCATGAGGCTGATTAATCCAGAAGCTTTCCTTTCTCCAAAGGCTCTGGCTAGCTCTCCTTTCTCATCTGAGAGGAGGACTGGAAGATGATCCATTCCTGAATTCTAAAAAGGCAGAAGCTGCAGAGAACTCACATTCATTCCTAGCTCTCTGCAGTTTCCCTGACTTTGCTTTAAACAAGCTCACCATAACCAAGCTCCTTGATGCCACAGGGAATACTTTTCTGTCCTTGTCTAATTGAATTCTCTGCAGTAATTGATACTCACTGTGCCCTCCTCGAAACTAGTTTTCCTGGTATTTCATGAAAAGGTGCTTTTCTCTCTCTTTTTCCATTGGACTATAGGCTCAGTGAAGGCACGGGCCACATTTATTTTGCTTATCTCTGTACCTACAATAACTCAGTATGGTACCTAAAAAATGTAGGTTTTCCTTGTCATTCATTCTTCTTTCAGTGCTCATTCTCCTCTTTCTGGGCTTTAAATACAGGCATTCAAAAAAAAAATTCACGCGTGGTAGAGCACACCTGTAATCCCTACTTAGGAAGCTGAGGCAGGAGGATTTCTTCAACCCAGGTGTTTGAGGCTACAGTGAACTATAATTGAGCCACTGCACTCAACAGAACAAGACTGTCTCGAAAAAATATAGTCATTCCTTAGGCTTCATTATCAGTTCCTGATGTCTTCTTACTTGTTCTTTGACTTTGATGAACCATTTTCGATATGACCGTAAGTTCTAAACCCATGTATCCAACATCCAAGCTGATATTTTAAAACTGCATATGTTAAACATTTTAGTCTCAGTAGCCCTTTGGACATAGAAATTATTGAGGATGCCAAAAAGCTTTTGTTTATGTGTGATTTATTTGATATTTATCATGTTAGATATTAATGTAGAAATTTATTGACTCATTCATTAAAATTAACAATGAAAATTCCATTACCCATTAAAACAAACATAGTATTTTTATGATAAATCACTGTATCTTTGAAAAAAATAGTGGAATAGTGGCATGGTTATAAATTTTTGCAAGTTTCTTTAACGTGTGGCTTAACAGAAGACAGCTGTATACTCATATCTGCTTCCGCATTGAATTTTTCTACACTAAGCTGTTTTGGTTGACACATGTGAAGAAAATCTGGCTTCACAAAGATATGTGGTTGGGAAAGGGAGAAGAATTTCAACAGTTTCTCCAAGTAATTATGGATATTCTTTAATGTTACATAAAAAAAGTGGCCAATGATCAGTTCTTAAAAGTTGATTTCGATGTGGAATCTCAAATCAGATCGTTGTGGACTGAATTGTGTCACCACAATTTCATATGTTGAAGTCCTATCCTTAAATGTGACTCTATCTAGAGATAGTTTCCAGAGATAAGGCTTTCAAAGAGGAAATTAAGGTTAAATGAGGTCATAATAGTGAGGCTCTAATCCAGTAGGACTGGTGTCCTTATGAAAAGAGGGAGAGACACCAGGGATGAGTATGCAGAAAAAAGGCCATATGGGGACACGGAGAGAAGGCTGCAAGTCAAGGAGAGAGGCCTCAGGAGAAATCAAACCTGCTAGCACCTTGATCTCAAACATCTAGCCTTCAGAACTGTGAGGAAATAAATGTCTGTTGTTTAAGACACCCAGTCTGTGGCATTTCATTAAGGAAGCCCTAGAAAACTAATACAAAGAACTCTTAACTCTGTAACAGACTACAGAACTCTGTAACATTAAAATCCACTGGTATACCTTACACTTTGAGTGGATCTTTTTATCCACACATGACCATGCGTGGATGCATGGAACATATTAATTTACTGAGTTATGCAGATCTTCCAAATGTTGACATACTTTATTATACTAAATCAAAAAGTCTTATTTTTTAAAATGTCATTCCAATCTCATTGAGAAAGTCAAGTTATTAGATGTCAAACTTACTACTAGCAGATGGTAGCTTTCCAATTTTCTGATTTTTACTTGAAAACTTAAATTATATCATTGGTAATAAATACTGTCAGTGGTTTTCTGTCAAGTGAGAAGCTCATTTTAGTCACTATTGACATGTCTGCCAAATAACTAAATTCGAATAATCATAGTTTTTCTGTCTCTTCTTATTTCAGATAATGATGACACTCCATGAAAATATTGGCTAGTTCAACTTGCAACTGAGACAATCACACAGCGTTTTCTCTTTTTCTTACTTTCCTTCTGCTTTTGCCTAGAGATAGTCTGTATGCAGCATGTTATTTTTTTGTATCTTCCATTTGGGCATAAAATTTTTAAGAAGACAGGTACTCAAGGGTTACTAAATTTAAGAAAGTTAGTAATTTATTGCTTTATCAAGAACATTGTTAAGTGAAATGGATTTTGTTTATTTATTTATTCCAAATGAAGACTACATCTAAAGTGATTACTGCTAAACTGCCAGGGGTTTCACCTACCACTGCTTTTGCACCATCCGTAAAGAGAGCAAGACAGTGGAAAAAAGAAAATAACACCTTAGTAATTTTATGAAATTAGAATGATCTTGTGGATTCCCTGAAATTCCCTAGGGAACCCCCAGAAGTCTGTGCACCACACTGTGAGTTTGGTTCTTCTACAGAAACCTAACATTCACAAGATCCAACACTGAACTAATTTTCTTCTCTCTAGGACTGGGCCTTTCCCTTCTTCCCCTGTCATGGTAGTCATCACCATGCCACTTAGAACTGAAAACTGGCAACATCTCAGTTCTCCGTCCATTGGTTTTGTGATGATGGCTCATGATCAAAACAGTAAAATGACACTGACATTGGGAAAGGAAACATGAAAAAAACTAAGAAAGACACTGAGAATCACTGGAAGATTTGCTCTGGAACCACTCTCCACATCAAAGAGGACTTGAAAAAACATGATGAGCTTAAAACTACAGTCTGGGATTTTTCTGTATTCATCAGGTGCAATTGACGATGAAGACATTTTCTTTGGAGATTTTTCCACTGACCAGAAGTAATATTACAAATGCAAGGGAAACTTGCAGATAAAGAGTATGTTGCCCTTTACAATATTCTCTAAAGGGAAGAGGGCACTTAAGGTGCCAGGCAGGAAATATGGTTAAAACATTTTAATTTAACTTTGTTATTTAAACTTTAGGAGTCAAACCCAAAATTAAAGTGATCATCAGCATCTTGGAAACACAAAAATATAAATCTCTTTCCAAAGTTATGTAAGTCTCTTGGAACATGGGAAATCCTAATTTTTTTCCTCCACTTGATCTATACTAGATGGAAATCCCAACTTTGGGATATAAGAGAACACTATGCAAATTAAGTTTAGACAGCACTTTATATTTTTGGGAGGTTAAAATTTTAAATATATGTTTAAAGTTTAAGGAAATATTATATATTTAAGAAATAAAGTTTAATTTTTATTTTGTTTCTTCTTTCCATTTACTGAACCATTATAACTACATACAAATTTAATTGTTTCTCCCATTTCAGACCTGGGAGATAGTCTCTTATTCATTTTTAAAAATATGGTTAATTATTGATACACCTAAGATAATTTTTATATAATCAGAGAACTTAACAGGTGCTATTTTTTAAAACATTCCCTTACTTCTAAAATAAAATTAACGAGTTCTAAAGAATAGAGTGAAGACAGGAACAGGAAAGAATGTAGAGAAAAGAGGAAAGTAGAAGAAAGCTGCTAAGATCTAAGAGGAAATTAACAACAACAAAAGAACAACTACAAAAGAAAAGTGTAGCAGTTGAAGTGATCGAAAAGATCAATTTGTTTACTTCCAACAAGCCAGGAGCAAACATGATCTAGCATGGCAATAGGGCTGGGATTAATGTGCTGTCAGCACATGTATGAAGAGAATAATGCTACTTGGGTGAATGGCCCAGTCTAGAATCAGAGAAGGGGACTTTGTAGCATGCTCATAGTACAATGTTGCTATGCTAAGTGCCAATGGTAGAATTTGAGTGGAGTTATGTTACAGGGAAAACCTTGCGGCAGAGCTTCAGAATGGAAAATGTCTACCGTACAATAGTAGCTGGAATGTTCAGCAATGGTGGCCACAAATTAAATAAATGATATTGGCACAATGGTCACCATAAAGGCATGATTCCTGCTTTTATTTAAACTGACACATCACTGTATATCACATTCCTGAACTTACTAATTCTTTGAAAAATGGTTATTGATTGAATGAATGTTGAAAAACATTGTCTCAGGCAAGCATCACATATCTGTTGCCTTAACAATGTGTGTGTATGTGCGCACATGTGTACATTATATTCTGTATATTTATTCCAATATACCCTTCCTGGGTGACAAAATGTTCTATACACTAGGAGTGGGTAGGGCAAGCTGCATTTCTAGTAACCTAGATGTAGGGGGAGAGCCAAGAAATTACTATTTATTACTGAGTTTTCCACTCAAACTATACTCAGTTTGCACCTGTTACATAAATATAAACATAGCAACAAAGAGCATAAGGAAGAGGAACGGGAATATAAATACACAATACAAAGAAAACTATGTCCATCTTTGAAAAAGAACAGGGAGAGTGAAATGATTCTGAAATTTTACTGTAATACGAATCAATTTGTTCCCCCTTTTAGTAAACTCTGCCTTGTAATATTTTCACAAGCCAAATCTATGATAGTGGCAGATATTAACCATGAGAATAAACTAGCAAGATGCATGTTGCACTAAAACACAAAAACAGTTATCTCTGTGTCAAAACTGAGGAGAAAAAAATGTCCTTTACTAATTTGCGTTTAAATTAAGGGGTAGATTAAAGTTGACTTCACATACATTGTCAAATAAGCTGCTCATTTATTTGTAACTTCATGTACTTTTATGCCTCCTGTGATTTTCCCTAGTAGCTAGGTTTCGATTTCTCACACGAGGCTGATTTATAGACTCTGCCTAAAGAGACAAATCCATGTGTTGGAAAGCATTGTTTATTAAGCAGGGATCTATTTCAGAAGACATTACAAGAAACCCTATGGGTCCAGATCAAATACATCTTTCTTCCTACGGATTCTCTTCTTGGCTTCCAGCCCCAGGCTTATGGTCATTAACAGAACTGAATGTGACCAGAATATTCTACCACTTTAATTTGTTGTGATTGATTTACATGGTAATGCTGATATCACCATCGTAATTAGTTGCTACCAGTTATATCTGACAAACCCTTGAATAACATATTCACCCTTTCTATAGAAGTCATATGCTAGACCAGATTCTTTACATACTTTATCTCATGTAGTTTTCATTCAGTTCTGTCCAAGTGGTATTATCTGCAATTAGCCATTTGCTGAGTGGCTTATAGGATAACCTACCTTTTTCATATTTATATCCATTTAGAAGAACTAGAGAAAGTGCCTAATAGCTAAAGCTAATGTGAAACAAGCATTTTTGTCTTATAAAGGTTATGAGAATATATATATACAAAATTATTATATTTATTTTGTTCAAGTTGGGCTAAAATAGTCTGATAGAAAATAAAGAGTAAAACTACTTAAAGAAGCAGTTTGGTTTTGATAGAAAGCCAAATTTTAAAATGCCAGCAGTGTGTACCAGAATAGGAAGGGTTAGTAAACAAGGCAATAAAATGTATCATTCTGCTATAAGAGCCAGTAATGCAGCATGAGTGTAATGGGTTCTTCTAGAGAGAGAAATACTTCTTGCCTGTCACGAAGGGTAAAGGAAGACAAGTTAGTCCAATTTCAACTGTGTCCCAACTTAAATGGGGTGGATTCTTGTGTTCAGACCATATAGAGACTCTGTACACAGCTTTATGGGAGAATAAAGAAACAACAAAAAACCGAGGCATCAATTTAGGTGTAATGTTTGAGACTGATCTTTAAGAGGGCAGTATGCTCTTACTTTTTGGGATAAGCTGAAGATTTGATCTGACAATCAATTTTTTTTTTTCTCTTCTAGACAGAGTCTCTTTCTGTCGTCCAGGCTAGAGTGCCGTGGCATCAGCCTAGCTGACAGCAACCTCAAACTCCTGGGCTCAAGCAATCCTTCTGCCTCAGCCTCCCGAGCAGTTGGAACTACAGGCATGCACCATCATACCCAGCTAATTTTTTTCTATTTTTAGTAGAGACGGGGTCTTGCTTTTGCTCAGGGTGGTCTTGGACTCCTGACCTCAAGTGAGTCTCCCACCTCAGCCTCCCAGAGTGCTAGGATTACATGTATGAGCCACCATGCCCAGCCTGACAATTTCTGACATCTCCAAAGAACTGCCTCCCCCAGATTCTTGCATGAAATCTAATGTAAAAGGAAAACCTTTTAGATAACATTGAACTGATGAATAAATTATATTCACCTGCAACATTTCCAATGTTACGCCTCCAAGTCAGAAAGTCGGGTGAAAGCTACTTTTGGAGAAAACAATAAGATTAATGAGGGGAATTTCATAATATAGGAAGGTGAAGTACATTAATGCTTTTCTGGTATAGGGAAGGTAGTTAGGGCAGAGAAAAAGTGAAGCCAAAGGGTTGACATCAAGGTCTCCATTTGGAAACAAAACAATAAAGTGGTGAAAACTGACCAAATAAGTTTGGGACAGCCCCATTGTAGGGGATTTGGTTCCTTCTTGTCAAGGTATAATGCACATGGATTGTAAGCTACTGAGAGAAGGGCCATATGTAGCAGGGCTCTGGCACTACATGGCAGCAGCTCAGAAATGTCTGCAGGAAGTATCAGTGCTGACTGAGGGCTGGGACAGACGGCCTTGCAGTGTGCTCCCTGCAAACACGGAGCATCCTGAGCAGATGAAAAATGACCGTGAAATGAATTTACTCTGACAGTCTTGACTCCTGGAATAGAAGAAATTTTCCAGATCTTGCAGGATCCCATTGGGTACAGGAAAAATGGCTGGGTTGAGGGCCAGTAGGCTGCCATGGAGCTACCGTCATTGAGAGTGGAGTAACCACGCAGCTGACATGTGGGCAGGGAAACCCAACGTGGGGGTTGGGAGATGGAAGAAGGTCTGAGTCTCAGGATTGCAGCATCTGTTAAAGAAGAGGCAGAGTCCGGAGAACAGGGTGGAAAAGATGGAAACATCATGGTTCTCCCCAGTGGATAGTTTCGGCACGAGGGGCTGCTAACACAGAACACACAAAAACCAAGTGGAATCCAAAAAGCCCCAGCAGGCACCAATGCCAGCTGTCCACAGAAAAGATGAGACCCACCATGCCACCTGAGGGTGGAATCAGTGTAAACCTAGAAGAGGGAGCCTTCTCCAAACTCACAGGCATAACTGAATTGACGAAGAAGGAAGAAAGGGGAAAAACAGTTCGGAGTGGGATTTGGGATTTGACTTGACTACAGAAGTTTCTTTCAGACTCTTTGGAAATGTTGTGGAGAAAAACAACAAAAGGTTTTAAATTAAAAAAAAAAAAACAGTTTGAGAACTTACATTCTTTTTCTACCAGCCAGAATGGTAAGACTCATGAGGATATTTAGATCATTTATAGAACAGAAAGAGGGTACAGATTTTGGCATATCTGCATGCGAGTGTGTACAATTTCAACCCTGCTACATATGTCAGGCCCAGATGAGAGGATCCGCCCCTTCACTCTTTTTCTACATTTAGCATTTCATGAACTTAGTGGTTTTCTTAAAGATGTTGTAAGGAAGATGTACTGAACAGCCTTCTTCCCTCTGCCGCCCTGTTGGAACTCTACTGAACTTCCCAGCAGCCAGGCTTCTGGCGTGACATCCCCCACCGTACACAACTCCCTAAGAAGTGGCCACTAGTCCACCAGCTCCCAGCACTTTCCCTGCAGGGAGGAGCTGTGCTGACACAGCGAGCCTGTGCTGAGACTGTAGGGGGAGGGGTCGTCTTTGCTATGTAGGCTGTAATTAGAAATAGCCTAGCAATCCAAATTCAAATTCAAAGTTTGATACCTCTGTAAAGAGAAAGCAGCTCAAAACGAGGACTGATGTTTGTATTGCCATAACTGAAAATGAGAATACTGTATAAACCGAAACCTAGGAGTTATGTGAGATTGAGTGGTTCGGGCCAGATTCTCTTCAAAAAGTGTTTCCCAGTGGTGGCTGAAAATTAACAATCACCCATGAATCTTTGGAAAATGCAGATTTCTAGGTGTCATCACAGAGAGTCTGATCCAATAGCACAGTAAAATGTTTAAAACACTCTCTCGCTGCTTTTCTCATTCAGTCTTCAAAACAGGGCTGTGAGGAATGTGTTCATGTCTCCCTTACTCAAAATAGCAGCCTGAGTTTCAGGGAGGGTACTGTGCGCACATCACTTGCCTGGGAATGCGGAAGAGTCCTGGCCACAGAGGAGGGCTTTGTCCTGCACTTTTATCTCTAGGTAAATTGCCTAACCTTTCCAAACCACAGCTTCATCATCTCTAGAACAGAGGTAATCATCTACACTTAGAATCTCCATGACAATAGTGATACCAATACTCAATACACATAGACAGGACAGCTGACATTATTGTGGTTGGTGACGGTTGTGTATCACCTCTCAGTCATATCTGACTTTAGCGGAAGTGACAGGTGCTTGAACCGCATATACTTTGATCAGGAAATCTAACAAAATCAAGATATAATGTCATAATTTTAAATGTATTTCAGTGACATAATCATTATTGCTATTGATACATTTTAGTTTTGATCGGATCAAATACAAATACCCGTCGCATTATTAATAATCATAAACTTGTTACTATAACAATTATAATATATTGTTACTGTTACAGCAATATCATTCCACACTCTAATTTGTTCTCTTATAAATCTCTGCTGATGTCCCACAGAGCTCATGATTTTTTGTATGACAAATGATATACTAAATGCTTGATTCTTATACTTTTCACAGGCATGTTTTTGCCAGCAATCATCTTAAAGATGATGTTCTTTTCTCTTGGTCTTTATCATTTTTTATCTTTTTCCCTCTTACTTATATTCATATAATGAAAATTTACCTGGCCTATGTGGTAATCAAGAGACAAGATGACAAGATTATGAATTCTGCTTCCCTGCCTACTTGCAGGTTGGTCAGATTCCTTTCTTAGGACTCTCTCTCTCTCTTCCCCTACCCCAATGGATGTGTACTCTTTGACTGAAACTGTTCTTGGCTAGTTAGCCTGTACCTCCCTGTTGTACTGAGGTCTGACTGTCTCCCATCTAGTTGTCTGAGCTGAACTCATACAGTACCCAGGAAACTGCTCTTGCAAGGAGCACCATCACCAAGCTCTTCTTTTTCCCTTCTCTTCCTATCAAGACATGTTATCACTAATTCTGCAAATAACTGTTGAACACCTGCACCCTGCCAGGCACTGTTCTGAGGAGTCTGTCCTGTAGGCCCACTGTCCACAGGATGCAGTAGGTCCTTGTTTATGAATTATTCCCTGCTCTCTGTGTTTGAAATTTGCTATCTCTGAATAGACGTAAAAATAGATGAGTATAACATCTGCCTAAGAAAATGCTTCTCACAGTGCAGTATTAATCTTTAATAATTTTAGAGTAAATATTTTGTATTAAGCACTAACTAAAGGCCTTGCATGGATTAGTCACATATTGTTCTCATAACAATACTAATGTAGATCACGTATGTCATCATTTTCAAAAAAGAAACTGAGGCTTACAAACTAGGAAATTCAGATTCATTATGGAAAAACTCTTCAGTTTCTTTGATAGAATAAACCTGAATCCCCATCCAGAGTTGTGGTGTTATGATATATATATGTGTGTGTACATATATATCATAACATATATACATCATATATATATCATAACACATATATCTCATATATATGCTTTTTGTCCATAATTCCTGGCTTATAATTTCCAGAGCCCTTGTTATGGTCTTTTGTTATGATGTTGGGTAACTGGGGCCACTGGACAAGCCTCAGGAAATAGAATCTCTCTGACCTTCTCCTGCCTTCCTTTCACCTGCCCCAAGGCAAGACTCTAATCTTCCCCAACCTTTCTAATTGTGGATCATAAGACTGTCATTCCAGAGAGGGTCCTGCCCATAGCATGGAGGATGGAATGCTGACATCATGAAGCTTCCACAAAATCATGAGAGGGCAGGTTTTAGAAAGCTTCAGAACAGCTAAACATGCAGAGGTTCCCGGAGGGTAGCACACCCTGGAGGGTATGGAAGCTCTGCGTCCCTTTCCCCTGTGCATTTCTTCATCTGTATTCTTTGCAATATCCTTTATAATAAATTGGTAAATGGAAGTGTTTTCCTGAGCTCTGTGAGCCACTCCAGGAACGGGGCGGGGGGGGGGGAGGGGAGAGGGGGTTGCCACTGGTGTCTGAAGTGGGGTGAGGGGAAGTCTTAGGGACTGAGCCCTCACCCTATGGGGTCTGAGGCTATCTCCAGGTACATAGTGTCAGAATTTAATTACAAGATGCCCAGCTGGTATCATCTTCTTGGTGTTTGGGGAAAAAAAAAACCTTGAATTTAGTCACAGAAGTCTTCCTCTGTGTTGGTGACTGTTGTGGTGTGAGAGCAGAGGAAAAACATGGTTTTAGTTTTCCTGAAACAAGAGTCTAGTTAGTAGGATGAAAGGAGAGAGAAAAAAAAAAAGAATAATAAAAAGAAAAAAATTATCTTTCTACTTTTTTTTTTTTGTCAACCAGTGAGGGACAGTGGGAGTGAAGTTTTTTTAGGGCAGCCATTTTTAGTTTTCTTAATCTGGTTTCAAAAGTCTGATTATTAGCAGAATTACTTTTTAGATTCTTCCTATAGGTTGCAACCATTAGCTTTTAATGGTGTTTTGGTTTTTTTCTTTTTTGTGTCTCCTCACAGGAGAAGACAAATTGGGCTATTAGCCTGCCAGATTTTATATATATTTATGTACACACATACACACATGCACATACAACATATATACACACGTATATATATGTGCATTTTATGAACTCTTCCCCACATTGTCAACTGAGATGCTTCAGTAGTGACGGACCCATTTTGGAGGGGCTTCGTATTAGACCCTGCTGCTTGGGCAACTGGATTAAAGGCAGACTCCTTTGTTTATACAAATGCCTGTAGCACATTGCCAGGACAAAAGAGATTCGAGTATGTTCTAAATAAACTTGAATTTCATATAAATCACTTACGGATAAAGGGTTTCCTTTTCTTTGACCAATTATTTTAATTTTATTTTACAAAAAATGCAAAAGCAATAGAAAATTCATCACCAGCCCCTTCAGCAATGCATAGCAGATGGGAATTTGAAGCTTTAAGAGAAGCTGTAGGATAAAGCCGCCCCTCCCTAGTAGTAGACCTTTTATTTCAGGATAGACAGTGATCCAGGTTTAAAAATGACTTGTGGGTGATATATATAGGAAGTACAATATGTTCCAATTTGACAACAGGAACAGTACTTTTTTGGAAGAAAATGTAAGTGCAGGGATTCACTCATATTCAATTATATATTTTTTAAAAGACAGGGGGATTCGGTGGTATAGTGATATATTATGTCACCAACAGAGGATTTGGGTAAGGGCTACCCAACTCAATATTCAGCAGAAACCAAGTGTGGGTTTAGCCAAGCAAGTGATTTAAGTCAGGATTTTTTTTTTTCTGCTGACTTTCCTGCCTGCTTGAATAAATTAATGCTTTATTTTAGCTATGGTTAGAATATTAAAGCAACGGATCTGTTTGGTGGAACAATTAAGCAAATAAAAGAGTGCAGCCATTTATGGAGGGGGTGTGGAGGAGGGGCTGTGGGGCATTCTCAGAGGTGAGCCTCAGGTCCTCTAAGCTGCTTCTTTAAACGGACTGCTGCTCCTCACTTAATGGATAGGACGGTGAATTGGGGTCAAGCATGTCAGTGATCCTGAAACCTAGCTGAATATAAGCATCACCTGGGAACTGATCAAAAACACTCATGCCAGGACCCCACCCCCGACCAATATCATTAGAATCTCTGGTGGGGGGTGCATTTGAGGACTGAGTATTTCTAAAGCTACCCTCTGCCCAGGGTGATTCCTACAAATAGCTTGTGTTGAGACCCACTGGCGTAGTGGATACCTAGTAAGTTCAGTTCAAGGTAGATGCTGGTTGCTAAAAGTAGACTATATGTGAACTTCAATTTTTTATTACAAAATAATTTCTTCTTCAGTTTTCTTGCTTATCAGGTTGGGACAATATTAAAGGGTGCTTACCAACTACTTTATTTTGTGAAATAATGATAATTAACATATGAACCCCTTTTTTCATTATCACAATGAGGATATAACCTTCTGAAAGACATATATCCTTGTTTATACCTAGATAAATGCTTGCCGAGATCTTGGCATTAAGTTGATAAAGTTAAGCTCTTACTCTCTCTTAATAGGATTTAGAAAGAAATAGAGAGATTAATATCACAACTGAGGTAGAAAGTAGAACTGACCTTTTATATTAAATGAAGGACAATCTAAAAATGTTGTTCTATCATAAAACAAATAAAATACTTGATCTAACAGAAATCTTTTCTTGAATCAGATTTTATCAAGTGGATATTTAATGTTTTTTTACATGAATATTTTATCATATTTCTGAAATATTACAAAGGGCCATTAAAAGCAGTCTAGAATGCCCATCGTTAAATCTATGTGCAGCAAGGCCTAGACTCCTGGTTCAAAGAAATTAAGTTTATATCCACCATAAGCCAGATCTTTTTCTCTCTTTGAACTCTGGATTCTGTATTGTGCTATTCCCACTGACACTGTAAATTAAAGGATAAAATGGTGAGTTTCCACTTTGCTTCCCATAATGATGTATTCTTAGCTGAGCTTAGGTGAGAAATTTGAATGTTTCAGAAAACCAGATTGCTTTCTTTCCTGCCTCAGGGACCAAACTGGCACAACACAGGATTGTATATCATTCCAAAAAATTTATACTTGCTTACAGTATTAAATTTTGTTTTAGCCTTTTATTTCTTCTCAACAGATTTTTCACAGCCACAATACTGGAGGCTGTTTCTGAAAACTGCTAATTTTTAAAAATAGACCAGTCAAGCAAATTAGCAGGATGACTGAGGGAGAACTTTATTAGGCAGTGAACAGCCGTAAGGTCTCAATAAATCTTTCCAGTCATCTGAAAAAATGAAAAGCTAGGAAAGAAGAGGGGGATGGGGCATGATTAGTTCAGATGTATTCTAACAACCAGGAAAACCAAATGTGTGATTTTGTTTAAGTCCCTTTGAAATGCCATTTCCACTGTCCAAACCTTTTCTTGCCTGAGGGGTGCAATCATTTTCTGTGATAACAGGGATTTAGGAAGAATGTCCTATCTATTTTGGAGGTATTTATTCTAAAATACTTATCCTGCCTGCCCTGACCTTTTCCTCATCATCAAGCTTTCTAAATACCTGCGTCATATTTAGCTCATTATAATTATTTTTCATGTACCTGTTTTTCCTTATTAGTCTGAGTTCCTCCAGTGCAGGGTTTATTTCTTTCCTTTGGGTCTTGCATATGACAAGTATTCGATAAACTTTCATTCAAGTGAATTAAGGGTTGCATTTTTCTTTGAAAGCATAATTTTCCTTACTCTTAAAAATGTGGCTGACTCCTCTGATAGATTGTGAGAGTAATAGACTGGGTCTGCCATACAGTAGGTGCTCAGTAAGTGTTTGTTGAATGAACTAATTGCTTCTCATGAAACTAGATCACTGGAGCAATGCATTCTTAATTGTTAAGCCAGCTTTTATGAAAAACATTTATGGAACACTGTGAAAATCAATTGCAGGAAACTAATCTTATATGGAGTGTCAAGAGAGATTTTTATGAAGAAACAATATGTGAGTTATGATCATGAAAATGAGAAGGTAAGAGTAGCAGTGGTAGAGGTATGTGTGGGGAGGAGGCATCTGAAGTACTGGCAAGAGTATGTGCAAAGGCCCTGAGGTAGATAGGGGGTTGGCACATTAAAGAAACCAATAAAGGAGTTTGCTGGAGCATGAAGCGGGCAGAATGGTTTTAAGCAACAAGGAGGTTAATAATATTTGCCTTTCAAAACTCTCTCTGGCTGTTGTATAAAAAGAGAGAGAGCCCTATGAGAAGATAAGGGCAGGCCAGATAGGGCACTATTGAAACAGTCTTGGAAAGAGAAGACAGATGTTAGCTTATAGTTGTGTATCATATATGGTGCAATGTGGAAAAACAGAAGTACTTGAATATATCTGGAGGCCAAATCTACAAGGCTTGCTAATGTATTGGATAAAGGAGGTGAGAAAATAAAAGATGTTTAGAACTATTCCTAGGTTTCTTGCTTTGTAAATGGGTGGATGATTGTCCCTTTTCATTAAGGAATGGATTATGGGAGGAAGGTAGGGGTGTGGCATTATGTAGCTTTAGACATGTTGAATTTGATGTGCTTCTAAACATCTAAGTGATAGCATCTAGAAAACAGGTAGTACATTCCTCTGAAAGTCAGGAGAGAACTCAGCTAGGATATAATCCTGGGTCATTGGTAGGACTGACTGGTTTTGAGCTAATGCCATTCACTGAGTTAGTTGGCCTGGAAGAGACTATAGAATGAAAAGAGAAGGAGGCCCCAGACTGAACCTAGAAGATTCTAACATTTAACAGAAAAATTGAGGAAATGGACAAGCAAAGGGCATTAATAAGTAGTTACAGAAGGTAGGAGGAAAACAAAAAATTATGTTGGTATAGGAAAAAAAACAACAGAGTTGCAAGAAGGAAGGTGTGGTCAAGTAAGCAGAAGACCCAAAAACTTTGATTAGATTTAATAACGTGCTGAGATAAGGACTAGATAGTGCAGATGCAGGTAGGGGTATGATCCAAAGCTTTGAGAAAATTACCGTTGAAGAGCTTTGATATGTTTACTTCATCTTCCATATCAAACTGAAAGCTTTCATAAGTAAGAGGTTTTTCTTTCTTTTTTTCTTGTTCAGGCCAAGTCATATTCAGAAAATGAAGGGAATAACAGGGACATTGGAGTTTTGTAGAGAATAGAGCAGGCTTGAAATAATCTTTTCAAAAGGTAGGGGAAACAAAATGTAGTAGGATTACATGGCAATGTTGATATTCCAGTCAAAGTTAATAAACATAAACTAGTTACAGTGGTAGTACTATGATGTACATTGTTATTACCCCTAGCTGAGTTCAGCTGCACAAACACAGAACACAAAAAGCAGATAGTTGGCTTCCCTGGGATTTGATGATTTTCTCGATTGGAATGTCAAAGCCAGTGGGGCAAGGGAATTTTGAGTATTGACATGAATTTAATGACATGATGATCTATGTATGTAATCCCTAAGCTGCTTAAGAAGGAAAATGAACACAGAAGGGAAGGGTGAGAGATGATTATGCATAAGGAAAGACCTATGGTAGCAATATGAAGGTACCAGATGACGTGATGAAGTGAAGGAAGGATCATATGGAGATATGTCAAGAATCAAGCTAAGAGATGAAGAGAGGCTAATGTCAATACCATCAAGAAACAGTGGTGACAATGAAATGGAATAATGATTACGGGGGAGGGGAGCGGTTAGATCAATAATCAAAGTTACACTCCCAAAGTAAAATACTTCAGTTATTTCCAGAGATGACATGGTTTTGGGGGTAAGTATACTGCACGGCTTTGAGACTGATTCCCTGAAGTGTAGCACACAAGTTTACGGCAGATGAGCAGGTCAAAGTGGGACACAAGGTTCTAGTAACGAGGGCATCATCAGGGCTATTCAGATGAGCATGCACCAATGATCATGGCAGGAATTGCATTGCAGAGGAAAACTGAAATCAGTGCAATCAATAAGCGTTAATTACATGATCCACAATAACAAAATAGTTAAATGGGGGTAATGGTTATTGGACAATTGGCAATTATTTTGTGACTGTGGGCTGGAAATTTTATGGAACAATTCCATATGGATTTTGATCTTGGTGAAAAGTAAAGTAATTCATTCAGACTATTTTCAAATATAGTATCTTAAATTTTCTCCTTCTAGCAGATATTTTCTATATAAATCAACTATTAGAGTGGATATTTTTGTTATTGTTATTTCTAAAGCATGGCACAATTATACCATCCTCAGGATGAAATAGAAGACATTCATAGTGATAAAGAGTGAAAAAAGTTTTCCATAAATAGAAGCTTTTATTCTGTATTTTCTGTTTTTTTTTTCCCTAGCAGGAGAGAATTATAACCTCATCAGATTTAGCACAAGAGAAAAAAAATTGAACTTCAGTCTAATAGATTAACTTACTGCACATGTTCTGAAAAAAAAGAAGGAAATTGCCTTAGGAAATATCTGAAACATAATAAATCAGTTTAAGGAATAAAACAGTACCATATATCCTAATGCCAAAATACATCCTGGAAACATTGATTCATCTAAGCCTTCTGTAGAAAAAAATCCCTAGCTAGCTAATGTTAATCACCTAACATGAAACATTTATTTAAAATACTCAAATAGGAAGTGTCAACTAACAATCAGTAACATGAATTTCTCTTTTCCAATCAAATAGAAGAGCTTTTCAAAACTTCAAGGACAACTTGTGTGAAAAGGGCTCAGGTTGTTACTAAACTATAACAGAGAATATACAATCTGGTTATTTAGATGTGTTATACTGAAGAGTTTGAGATTATCCTTTCTTTAGCTATTTGTGTGTATATGTAAGTATATGTGTGTATACACATATTTTGGATAATTGTACATTTATTGATATTATATATTAAAATTTTGAAAAATTAACCATACTTTTTTCTAACTATATGTAAATGTAGGCATATCTAGAGGCATTCACCCCAAAGAAATTGTGGTTTATTTAGTACTTTGTAACTCAAATATTATTTTCTGGTTGAAAAATAATTTATCTAAATAAAATATTTATGTTTGGCACTGTAGATAGTCTAACCATAGTCCTAAGTAATTCTTGAACATTTTATTAGGCTAAAACAATAGTTTATAATTTCAGTGAATTGTTCAGGGGATTTCTGTCAATTAGCCACTATCAATTCCATCAATGTTGTGAACATTGAATCATCTTTTAAAAATCCTACTTATTAAATAAACAGTCTTCATAATTATAATGTTGGGAAAATGGTGCTAGTAGTCACAATTTTTTGCTCTACCCATATAATATCAAAAATCCACTGCAGGCAATTTTCATGTTTTTTCATTAGTTAAGATTCCAACAGCACTAACTAAAAGCAGGGAATTTGTGTTTAACGTGTGAACACAGAACAAGTGATGTGGTGTAAAGGAGTTCTGGCAAAGCCTCCTGGAAGCTACAGACTTCAAAGGGCTGGTGCTTTTGTGTGGCCCAAAGAATCTTAAAATGGAAGTACTAGGAGTCTGGGCTAGTGTTCCAGGATAATATTCTACCAGAAAGCAAAACTGATAGTTTCCTAAAGAAATAGACAGCTCCCAAACTGCATAAAGAAAGCATTCTAAAATATATCTCAAACGCTACAGATAGTTTCAGTGAATGCACAGCCTTAGTAGAGGCTAGCAATACAAAGAGCTTGATGATCACAGAGGGTGAGGAGCTCAGGAATAGAGCAAAGTCAGCCAAAGAGTTATTTTCAGGCTTAGAAGAGAAAAACAGAAACATACAAAAGGGAAATATATAGGACACAAGGAGGAGTGATGCAATGCATATACTATGTGTACATTTTTAAAAGGGATTAAGAAAAGAGAAAATAATGAAGTTGAATCCAAATAAAAAACTAAACCCTTGGTAACAGATTAACTGCAAGCTTAATAAAGTATAGTGGAAGGGATCCTTATGCTCTCTCATATGAAAAAATATGGCACACCAAGACTTCTACAACACATGAACAGGACTGAGAATAACCTAGAAGCAGGACTGAGAATAGCCCAACTATAAAACAACCATTCTGAATTTCCAAGAGAGAGAAAACTGGTGTTAAAACTAAGCTCATGTCCATTCAGTACTACTGAATTTAATTTTTATTTGCTTGTTTGATTAAAATGTGTAACTTATCAGTGACTCAATTATAAAGTTTAGCCACAGTGGAATTAAACTATTAAAAAATCAATCCCTTTTCATTTATGTCATAATTGAACAATCTTAGTGAAGCTTTCTTTTTTAAGATCTTTTTGGACCAGATGGAACATAAATAAAAAATAAAATATAGTACACTATTGTTGGAAGTAAATACATATTAATCTCTCTATATATTTGTATATATAGTTATAACTTTATATTTATAACTATAAAGTTACCTACTGACTTCCTGGCTGCTAGATGGTGCTTAGGCAGGGATAATTATGTTCATGCAAAAGCCCTATCTAGGTAACTAGAGAGGGAACTAGTACAGCAAAAAGAACAAGGATTCATAAGGTCCAAGTATAGAAACATTGTTTGCCACTTACTATTTCCATAATATTGGAAAAGATACTATATTTTCAATACTCAATTTCTTCATCTATAAAATAATAAATAACATAGCCTGTACGTTTCATAATACTCAGGCTCTCAATATCTATTTTCTAATACATTTTTCTAACTTAGTAGATAACTGTAATTGTAACAGAAATCTTTCTTCTTTTTAACTTCTTTTATCATTAGTAAATTTGAACTGAAATGTATTAAGGCCACCAATATCTGGGTCTGAGGTGAAGTTCTTGAAAATGGTCATGGAAAGAAAACAGGTTGAGCTAGTCACCATACAGCCAGGTATCAAACAAAGTAACAACAAAGAGACAGGGGCATTTCCCCATGGGCACCATTTCAACCATCTTCAAGGATAATGGACAACTGAAAATTTAAATTAAAAAATACCATTTATGGTAGCATCTTAAAACATAAAATACACAGGGTTAAATTTATCAAAATATTTGTAAGATCTTTACAGTGAAAAAGACAGAATATTGCTGAAAGAATATAAATAAGAAGTAAATAAATATAGAGATATGCCATCTTCATGGATTAGAAAACACACTATTATTAAGATATCACTATTCTCCAAAGTGATCTACATATTTAATGCAATCTCAACAAAATTTCAGTATGAATTTTGGTAAGCAGTGACAAATTGATTATTAAATTTACATGAATCCGAAGAGCCTACAATAGCAAAAATGATTTTAATAAGAACATAATTGGGGAAATTACGTTATTTAATTTAAAGATCTAATATAGAGCTATAGTATAAAAATAGTGTGATATTGGCAAAAAGGCATATAGATTGATGGAACAAAACAGAGAGTCTAAAAATTGAACCATACACATTTGGTCAGATGATTTTTAACAGAGGGCAAAGGTATATTCAATGAGAAAGCATGGTTTATTTCAACAACTGATACTACAACAGCTGGATGGATATCTATGTGCAAAAATAAATAAATAAACCTTAGGGTTTTTTTTTTATCTTATATCATATAAAATAGCTAGAAATGAATTACAAACTTAAACATAAGAGCCAAAAGCATAAAATTTCTAGAAAAATATATGAGATCTATGGGATTTGGGTTAGGCAAATACTTCCAAAATAGAATAAAAGGAAAAACTTTTAAACATAAGATAAACTGTAGTTGATCAAAACTTTAAAATTTTGCTCTTAGAAAGACTCTCTTAAGAAGATGAGAAGATAAGCCATAGACTGGAAGAAAATATTGGATAAAGAACTTGTATGTATAATATATAAAGAACTCCTACAACTGAATAATTATAAGACAATGCAATGAAATTAATGGGCAAAAGACAGCACACCATTTTGATAAAAAAAATTGAATGACCAAAAAAAAAAAAATGAAAAGCTGTTTACAATTCTTAGTCATTGGAGAAATGCAATTTAAAAACAACAATGAAAGATCACTACACATCCGTTAGAAAGACTCAAATTACAAAACCTGAGAACAGCAAGGGTGAGGATGTTACAGCAACTGAAGCTCTCATGCATTGTAGGCAGAAATGCAAAATGAGGCAAAAAATTGGAAAGGTAGTTTGGCAGCTTTTGATACAGCTAAACATACATATATTATCCAGCAATCCCAAACTTAGATATTTTATGAAGGAAAATGAAAACATATGTCAACAAAACGTGCTCACAAATGTCCATAGCGCCATAGTATATAATTAACGATATGAAGAGGTAAGAGGTGAATGATGAGACTGGAGAGATACAGACATTATCCTAAAGAGTTTGCACTTGGTGTAGGTGATGGGGAGCCAAGGAAAAGTTCTAGGAAGAACCCTGTCATGACCACATTTGTAATTTTGAAAGCTCATCCTGGTGACAAGCCAAGAGGCTCCTGTGTCACTAGTTTAAGAAATGGAAACCTGAACCAAGGCCGTGCAGGCAAAATGGAGAGAAAAGATCTAGTTCAAATGTTTAAGGGATATAATCATAAACCTTTGATGATTGAAGGGATATGAAGGAGAGGGAAGAATTAAGAATAAATGTTGAGTTTGTAGCTTTGGATACTGAATGAAAAGTAATATAGAATTATTTAAAATTTCTGGAATACATGAAGGCATTTCACACACCTGTGCCTCTGCAGATGTGGTTCTTCTTCCTGGAATGACTTATGCCTTATGCCTCCCTCTTTACCTCTGACTTCATGAATTCCTTTCCCTTCTCTCAAAGGCAGCTTGAATGTCATTTTCTCTGTTGTATTTTTATATTTTACAATAAGTGAATATAACTTTATGTTTACATGGTACTTATTATGTGTCAGCTGCTGTCAATATGCTTTAAATGCATTATCATTTAGTCTTTATAGAAACCTTCTAAAGTTGGTATTATTAGTATTTTCTCCATTTTACAGATGAAAAAACTGAGACACAGGAAGGGCAAGTACTTTATCTGAGGACACACAGCTGGTTAGTGATGGAGCCAAATCCAAAGCCCAGTGGCTTGGATCCAAGTCCATGTGCCCATGCTGGGCGTGGTGACTCATGCCTGTAATCCTACCACTCTGAGAGGCTGAGACAGGAGGATCGCTAGAGCCCAGGAGTTCAAGACCAGCCTGGGTAACTTAGTGAGATGTCATTTCTACAGCCAGGCGTGGTGGTACACACCTGTAGTCCAAGTCACTCTGGAGGCTGACACAGGAGGATCTCTTTAACCCAGGAGTTGGAGGTTGCAGTGAGCTATGATAACATCACTGTACCGTAGCCTGGGCAACAAAGTGAGACCCTGTCTCAAAAACAAAAACAAAACAACAAAGTTCACATGCCTAAATACTACAATATGCCCACCTTTCCCTCTGCAGTCTTAGTACCGAATTCATCAAGTGGTATTGCACTTTTTTTGCAGGGAGAGTTGTTTATAACTACATTGTGAGCTTTTTCAAGATAATAACTATTTCTAATTTATTTCTATATTTTTACTCTCTCACATAATGTTGGCAAACAATAGAGCTTAATAAACTTTGAGTTAATCAAACTTTTTTGCCTTCAAGCTCAACAATGATTAAAAATAGCATTTCCTAAATTTGGTTCCATGTATACCTGTGCTGTGGGATGCTCCACCAAAGAAGTATCTAATAGTCAAATGAGTTTGGGGATTCCTCTGGTCAGTGTCTTCCTCTTGATGTTTCACACTGCACATTAATACGTTAAGGGCTCTTTGAAGACATACTGTGAAGAAATTTGTTTGATTCTTTTTCATTGAAAATTTCCCAAATATATTTGAACTTCTGATTCATGTCCTTACTCACCCCAAGGAATAGCTATCATATCTTGCAAAACTACTGTTTTGAAGATTGTTCTCTGGAAAATAATGATTTAAAATGTATAGATAAAAATCACTTAGCCAGACATTCAAAAGCCATCATATCCTGACTCTAAGCTAATTTTCCAGTCTTTCTACTCACTGCAGATACTTCATATAGCAATACTCATTCTTATCTAAAAGAAATCATTTTACTTTCTTATCTCTCTACCTTAGCTTGGGCATTTCTTGCACTTCTTAATCTTAGAACAACTCTCTGGCCTGCTCCATCCTTCATTATTCAGCTCAGTTTCTACCTTTGGATTAATGTGTAGCTCACCTCTCCAGTGAAGCAATCTTCTATGAACTCTTTTAGCGATTATTGCCTAAACCATTAATTTTGCTATTAATCATGTACTGCTTTGTCACTTATTTCTATTGTTGACTAGAAAGGTTATTTAAATTTTTAGTGTGCATGTGTTTTGCTTTTCAAATGAATCTTTAAACTCTATGACCCATACCTGAATTCTTCCCCGTTCATCCAAGGCACTAACTATAGCAAGCACATATAAACGGCTGATATTTTTTTGCTGCTTCTAAACAAACAGAAGGGATTTGCTAAAATCACAAGCTTTATTGAATATAAATGCAGTGAAAGAAAATTTCAAATGATGGAGAGTTTATATCTTTTATGTTGCACAAACTGATTTTGAGATTACTATTAATAGAAGAAAAATGCATATTTTAAAGACGTCATTTTAAATTTTATTTGAAATAATTATCCTTTTGACAGGGAAAAAGAGCTATATTCAAAAAGTAAAAGTAAATTGTTACCATTATGATTAATTATTGATGCACCATAGTTACTTCACCAGATATCATATGCCTTCCACTGGGGGGAAAATAAATTTTATTAAAATATTTTGCATATGATTAGAATTGAATTCTAAAGTGGTTCCTTTATATCACCTTCACAAGACAAATGCACCTTCCAGAAAGCACATAACTGAAATATGAAAGCTACAAATAGATTTCCCTTCTTTTTTTTTTAATCCCTAACCAATACCTACTATACCATGACAGAAACCAATAAACACTCAACACAATTTATAGTCTCACTAGCATATGGAATTTTCCCAGGAGCTTTCCTAATGTCTAAACCACTACCATGAAATGTATTGAATACTCCTACCTTCATTCTACATTTAATATCTGTCACGATTCTGCCTTTAGAAAGACAAATTAGTCATATGATGACAAGCAGTACAGTAACTGCTTGACAAATCAGAAGGTTTTTAAAAATATCTGTTCTTCTAATTTTGATTTTGATGTGACATCTATTGTTATGAATTTGGCAGATAGAACCTCATAACTGTGTGCATGTGAATGATATCTTTTAGTGCTTATTTACTCATTTTTACTTAAAATATTTAAAATATACCTGGAAATGTGTTATTTCTCTAGTATCACATTAAAATTATATTGTATTTTAGGAAAATCATCAGAATAAGATACTATCTTTTTATTAAGATGTGTCTTCCATAACTCATTCTTGTTTCTAAACCTTAGTGTATCAGTATCACTCTCCACTAGTCAGTACACCTGGACCTGTGGAACTATCAGTCACTCTTGAAGAAATGTCAGGAGGAGACATTAGAAACTCAACTGGGATTCACCAATTTAGATGTCAGCAGTGACAGGCTTTGTAAGGTGGCTTGAAGTAGCATGGGGTAAATGCTAGCTTTACAATTGAAAATAGCTAATGATGTACTGGACTACTTTAACACAACCTTTATTACTTGCATTGGCTTTTTAAAATACTAAAGCTATAATGGATATTTTTCTTTCTGGTCCTTTTGAAAAATGTGGATACTTTTCTTTCTCAAGATACTTTATGGAAAGTAGATGGGAATACTTAAATCACAAATCTGACAGTGTTCCCCATCATCTTGTTAACTGCAAATAACCAGCATCTAGACTTTGTTAAATTCATTCCCAAAGGGGTTTTCCATACAGTCAAATATGGATTTGGGGTGAATGAATCCACCTCATATAGTAATAACATCTCATCCTCATATATATATAAAGTACCTGATTTTATTTTTTGTGAAAGAGAAGAAAAAAGGGAGGGGAGAGGAGCTACAAGAGAGGAAAAATTCACAGAGGGCCCTAAAAAAAAAATCAACGGTAATAAAAAGGAATCCTAGAATTCTCATCCTCTATCACACATGTCAAAAATGAATCGAAGAAGGGTTAAGAGTAGCACCGGTTATGACTGGCAAAGCTGGGTCCAGAACCCTTGCCTGGATCACAGGCTCTTGCCCTGATAAGATTTTGCCTCCTATCAGGACTGACAGGAAACAAGTACTTCTTCTGGTTTACTGTATTAGCATACTTTTTCTTTCTTTTTGACAAAATCTATGGATTTTTTTCTCATGTTCCCTGATTTACACTATTTCCTCATCTTTTAAACATGTTTAGAAAATCTAACAAGATAAAAACAGGTTTTTTTTTTTCAAATAAAGAAATGTGACATTAAGAGATAGCACAAATATAGAAATATTGAGGAAATTCTGTATTCAATCAGCAATGCTGCAAAGGTTAGAAAAATGACATGTACTAATGAAACCCATGGCACTAATGAGGGGGTCTGGTGCCATATAGTATCTTAAAATCCTCCCCAAGGTTCATTACTATGCCATGTTGATCATGTCGTTTTTAGTAAATTCAAGAGTGACTCACTCCTGGCTGACAGGTAAGTGCAGATACTGTTAAGTTACCTCTGAAGCTCTGTCAGTAAACGTGTCAGAAAATAAAACAGAATGTCCTTATTAGAAAAGCAAAAAGATCCAAACCCTCTAGTGTTTTGTCTTAATACATTGAAATTTCATGTATGCTCTCCGCTGAAATATTAATTTCCAAGCATGTTCTGAATGAATATACTTTACAGGAAAAATATCATCTTTGTATTTTCATACAAAAGTTATATTATCTTTTCTTCTAAATCTTAGAAATAGTTTTTTTTTAACTTTAGTTTCAGTAATGTGCAAAAATACCTTAGAGATTCTTTTAAAAGATCTTGATATTCTAATTTATTTGTTTATATGCAGAAGAAAAATAAATTTCTATATCACTAAACAGAAAACAGTTGTTTGTATCTGAAAAGAAACTTTTTAAAATTTCTCTTTGATCAATAAATTTGAAATTTGAGTGTTAACATATAATTATATAAATGTGTTTCCTTCCCCCAAATGCTATATTTTTATGTTGCTTTCATACGATTAAAATTCTATATGTAGAATTTCTTTCAATCATAAATCTTACATTCAAACAAAATGGAGAATTGTATTCCATAATGATAATTAGTCAATTTGGCTAAATAACTGTACCTATGTGAGGCTGCCACCTCTTGGAGCATCTTCTCAGCTAGCAAAGAGAAAAGTATCCTCCACACACCAGTGGTCACAAATTTTCTCTTCTACGAATTTTGAATTAGGATTAAGATATTATAATTTAGTTTGAGTTAATCTCTGGAAGGGAGAATTTGAAAACTCTTGGGAGCTTTGGCTCAATCACCTTAACATGTGGATAATGTATGAGAGAAAGCCAGACTGCAGAAAGTGAGAACTTTAAAACTTCCAATCTTTTATCTAACTTAAGTATATTCTATATTTCAAGTTATGCTTCCTAACTTTACTTTGGTCCCAACGGCTTAGAGGAATGAATACTGGTTGCATCACTTAACAGTAATAATATAAGATTTAAAAGGCACTTTGTTAAGATTATAACCTTATCCACTACAAGCTCATTTTGCTTAATAATCTATTTAAAATATGTAGACTGTATATGTAAACTACATCAAAAAGATAATACAAAATAAAAAATATTTGCAGGTGCATTTTAAGTCCCTGGGACCATTAAAAAATACACTGGAATTTATTATCAAACTTTCTCCTGTAAGCAATAAAATGAATCATCTTTAGATAGAAATGAAAAATTTCACTCTCAGGTACAGAAGCATGTGACTAATAGCCTTAAAATAGCAACCAGGTTTGCAATAACCAAAGAAAGAAACTCTAGAGGCATTAATCTACATACTGTAACTGATTTGATATTGCCTTCTCCAATATCTCTTGCATCTTAAGATAAAACCCACTATACCCTGCTCCAGTTGAGGAAAAAATATTTATTAAAGAAAACAACTCTCAGTACATAGAGAGTAAACATTCATGGTTCTCAAAAGCTGGTATGCATTGGGTTACTACAATCACCATGTTGTGCTCACTGTTCCTTGATTTCTGAGTTCTAGACAGCATCCTTTTTTGCGGGGAAGGGATGCACATGGGAAGCTTCCTTAAGTTAGTTCCTTTCATCTGAAGATTTCAAAAGCTTTGCTGATGGCTATTATTTACAGTAGCTGAGTAAATGGGAGCACTGAGCCAATGGGAAGCTATAACTATTCTATAAATGAATTACAAAGAGGCAGAATCTTTTTAAAACAAGTCAAGATGTAAAATGTCTCAGGCACTCTGCTTCATTCTGAATCCATCTTCCTTTTTTTTTTTTTTTTTTAAAGCAACTTTCTCCATTTTGTCACAATTTTCTTACATCCTGAGATAAATAATGTTGTTGGTCACTTATTTAGACACATGGAGTCTTTGGACACTATTATTTGTTTTTCTTAATTTAGGACAGCTGATATACTACCAAGGTGAGTATGCCTCAAAAGTGTGGTGGGGTCTGTGTGACAGTATGACAAGCAATTTCAATGTGCTTTAGGAAATAAATTGTGCAGAGGAGAAAAAAGGAGAAAAAATAAATCTTTTGACTCAACATTGATGGAAAAGGGAATAATAGAGGAAATTGCTACCATGGCGAGAGGATTAGAATATCTACAAAAGCAAGCATACAAGAAAATAAGTTTGGACAGAAGGCTATTAAGAGACCAGATGAAGAGAGGAATTGTATGTAAGAGGCAGAGACGTGTGGCTAAAGATGGGGGGAGGAGTACTGACTCCCACAAATACAATAAAATTGTTATTTATGAAATATCTATGGAGGCTTTTCAAAGTCATGGCTCCCACACCTGGCCAGTCACCTGAACCACCTAAACAGCTTACATCTATCTATTCTACTGCATGCTCCCTGGAGATACTGATTTATTAGGACTGGCCTAGAGTTCAAGAATCTTTACAGTGTTTGTTAAAGATTTTATGGTGAATGTGAAAGTATAAATGTAAGATCTAACCTTCCACAATGGCCAGTACCTTAGGAGCATCTCCAGCTTTGGGAACAGTGCATACTTTCCTATTTCCCATCCACTAACATGAAAAAGGTAACTTAAAACAGGAACTGAGGAAGGGTAGATCTGTCTTGAGATCAGGAGTCACACTCAGGCTATTTGCTGGTGTCTATATGCCTGTATGGTCTGTATCTTGAGATGCTATTCTGTTATCTGTCCTAGATTTTTGCTCCCTGCTTTTCTCTCAGTTTGAACCATTAGATGGTGTCCCCAAATGCAGTCCAATTGGAACACTGAACGTTCTCTGGATCCTTAGGCTGTCCTGTAATCTGTCCACATTGCCACATTTGTCTTTTACCTTCTACTCATACTGACTTTAGAAATCTAAGAGGCACAGAATCCGAGACGCTAGAGCCAAGGCTCTCATCAGTGTGCCCACGGTCACTTCAGGCCTTTTCTCACAGTACATCCAGTTCTCATTCATTTTGACCCTCTTGATTCACGATCAATGAACAATTAATTGTTCAATGTTTTTGCTGAGGTTTGCCTGAATCAAGAGGGTTTTTTAATCATATAAATGAGATTATATCAATGTTTATACAGATTAATCTTTGACCTTAATTTGGAAACGCTGGTGTCCTCGTTAAGGAGCACATTCACATTCTGCATAACCCACTGCATTAGAACCCATGTGTGCAAGAATTAGGAATCTGCATTTTAAAGCTAAATTCTGCAGGTAATTTTTATGCACATTAAGGTTTGAGAATCATAGGAAAACAGAGTGGTAGTTTAATTAATTAAATAATTAGTTTATTAATTGATTCCATAAACAAATTATTGCTTTCTATGTGGCAGATATTTGATAGGCTCTGGGAAAGATGGGTCTAAAAGAGTGTATTATATCCCAGTGGGGAAGACAAATAAGTCACTAAATGACTGAAATAGAGAATGACAGGTGCCACGACAAACAAACACAGGGCCCTTGGAGCACATGGAAGGGTGGCCCTCTCAGTTCCGATAATTCTGGAAAGTCGTTACTATGTACTTTGATAATATGATTTTGCCTTATTCAAGTGTTAGTTTTTGCTGTTTACTTTATATGCTAAAAATCGTAAAATATTTCTTTTAAATTTTTCCAATAAGCTCCTGGATGGAACTGGAGAACATTATGTTAAGTGAAATAAGCCAAGCAGAGACAGAAAAATCTTGCATGTTCTCACTCATATGTGGGAACCAATGATTAAAACAGTTGATCTCATGGAGACTGAGAGTAGCATGATGGTTACCAGAGCCTGGGAAGGGGAGCAGGGAAGGAGGGTAGCAAAATAAAGGGGGGATGGTTAATGGGTGCAAAAATATAGTTAGGTAGAATGAATATTTGATAGTACAACAAAGCAACTATAACCAACAGTAAGGTAGGGTATACTTTAAAATAACTAAAAGAGTGGAATTGCAATGTTCCTAACATAAACTACTCTTCCTTATTGTACAACTCTTTTGCATTTAGACATTTAAAAATGGCATATTTATTGATATACAAATTGTTGTGTTCAGATGTAACCAAAAAATCAAAACAAAAAAAACATGTTAACATTTAAAATGCTTTGACCTCTATTTTTCCTGCTGCTCAGCAAGGCATTATAAAATGTTTTGAAACAATATAATTGAGTTTTTGGTTTTCATTGATGCTGTTTTATGGAAATGTTAATTTATCAAATTAGCTAGTGATAAATTACCCATTGGCAAAATGTAAATGAAAATTACGTGAAGAATAACGTTATAAAAAAAATTTTGACCATCTATACAATATTTGTTGTTAACTTTTTCCAGATGCTTGAGTGAGGTTTTTGTAAATATGAGATCTTTTTATACAATAACTACAACACTACATATAATGGTTTAAGGTTTTATATTAGATAACATAAGTGATACAATATGTAATATTAATTTTTAAAAGAGTAAAAGTAAAAGCCAAGTTTTCTCAAATGCAAGGAGTCCATGGTAATTCATTCAAACAATAATTTCTTTTTTTTCTAATGTAGTGTAAGTTCCATGATTATACTGCAGACTCTGCACACAGAGTCCACTGTGCTGTCAGGGAGACGACAATACACTATGATGAATCCTATGATAGTTACCACTGAACCAAACATGCTTTACAAATACTAAATATTAAATTAAATATAAAATATTGAAAAATATTATGCTTCTACTATGTAGTTTGTACCACAGCTAACACTAAAGGGAATACAAGACAAATAAAGGCCTTATATCTAGCAAGCTAGTGAGAGAAAAATACGTACATTATAATTTAAATTAACATAAGGTAGATTTCAAGAGGAAGTACAAGCAAAGAGCTCAAGAGGGTGAGATTGGCTTTAGCTGGAGTGACAAATAATAGCTTCATGGAGAGGAGAGAACTGGGATAAGCCTTAGATCTGCCATTTATTAATTATAACGATAATAACAGTATTATTCATTATTTCTATCACACACTGAGTGCCCATAGTCACTTCAGGCCTTTTCTCACAGTACATCCAGTCCTAATTGGTGCTAGACTAATCAGTTCTTATTTCATATCCCTACATGTGAGCTAGATTTTCACATCCGCATTTTACAAGTGAAGAAACTGCAGTTCAGAGAGGTTAAGCAATTTGCCAAAGTTACATAGCGTTATTGCAGAGTCAAGATGCCACGCCAGAGCTCTCTGGCATAAAGTCCATGTATTTTCTGCCACACTGCCCCGCACTTCTGCCCTAAAGATAGGACCTAAATACAAACAGAATCTGTGAAAATAAAAGGGAATTCAGAAAAATCAGTGGTCCTTAGCTGTTTGTTGTTTGTTTTAATCTACTGAGAGAACCTGACGATGAAAAGCATAGAGTGTCTCCCTAGAGAAATATCTATAAAGACATCAGCTTACAATTTTAAAAGGTTTTGGGTTGGGCACAGTGGCTCATACTTGTAATTCTAGCACTTTTTGAGGCTGAGGCAGGAGGATTGCTTGAGGCCAGGACTTCAAGACCAGCCTGAGCAATGTAGCAAGGCTCCACCTATACAAAAAAAATGTAAAAATTAGCCAGGTGTGGTGGTGCGCCCCTGGGGTGCCAGCTACTTGGGAGGCTGAGGCAGGAGGATCGCTTGAGTCTAGGAGTTTGAGGCTGCAGTGAGTTGTGGTAACACCACTGCACTCTAGCCCAAGCAACACAGCGATACCCGGTCTCAAAAAAAAAAAAAAAAAAAAACCCGGTCAAAAAAAAAAAAAAGGAAATTATCAATGAATCTGAGATGAGAATCTGGAGAAAACAGGATCTCCAAATTACTGTGTATAATTTTAGGGTACTCAAAGGCCCTCTCAGGTCTCAGAGATCTCTTCACCCCAGGATTTGTGTTCCAACAGAGAATGGTATATTAGGACGCTGGCAGTAAATCTGGAAAGAAGTTTATTCTGTAATATGATTTCTTTGCAACTCCCGACCCTCACTTTCTTCTCTCCTCATTAACCAGCACATCCAGCAGGCACCATATTTAGTTTCTTGTCATTTCCACCACTACTGAGACGTGGCCTCTATTGTGTGTTCGATTCGATTAATAATAGTTTCCTCCTTGTTTTCTTGCTACCAGTTTCTCTTCTATTTTGGTCCATTCCCTACAATGCCTTAAGAGTACTCCTCTTATATGAACAGTTTGCCACACCTATTTTACAACTTCTTTTGCTCACTTTTTGCATGAATTACTGAACTTCTTAGCAAGGTATGGGCTACTGCACATTCAAGGTAGACTCAAACCACACTCCTGCCTACTACCTCGTTCCATTAAGAATCAATAAATAAAACAAAACAAAAACAATCTGTCATGTGTTTCTTTGCATTTTGATAAACTTTTACTTATACCATTATGGTTAGCTTCAATGTTATCTTCACCATGTTGCTTCCACCAACTTCCCCACTCGCCTTCTCTAGTGATACTTTATTCAGGCAGGTCTTGCAATCATTTTACAGAAATGAATCTGTTTTATGTAAATATGTTCTGCAGAGGTACAAAGCTGAGGTCGTGGCTTACACGATCTTTATATCCTAATCATCCAGCACAGAGTCTGGAAGATATTAGGTGTTCAGTAAATAATTTTTTGGAAAAGTCTTCGAAGGAATAGTCATAGAAGAGAAGCTTCATATGATTTCCAGGACAGTTCTCATTTTTTGTTCTATTTTTCATTTAAAAACTGTATTAGTGTTTATTTTCAAATATACTTCTATGACATCATTTTCATCATTTTATTGTTAAAATATGTGTGTGTGTGTGTGTATATATATATATATATAATCTGCCAGTACTGCTATACATTCAGAAAATAGCCAACTTTACAACCAGCTGGTTGAGATATAATTACCTAAAACATATTTGGCAAAAGTGCAATATATACTTCAAAACTGTGCAAGTCCTTGGACACAACAATTCAATTTTTAGGAATTTGTTCACAGTAGATAATTTTATTTAGTTTTTTACCTGTACAGCAATATTTTTAAATAGACAAAAGGGTAAAACATATGAAATATTTTTTTCAGCATGATGATATAGAAGATATTTAATCACACAGGAAAAATGCTAATTATATAGTGTTAAGTGAATAGTGGGTTACAAAACAGTACAGGCATGAGGAATGACACAGACAGACACTTGACTAATATATATATATATATATATATATATGTAGTCAAGTCTAGGAGATGTTTAAAAGGATGCAATAATGAAAACCAAACTAGAAAACTTAAGAAAAAGGAAAGAGGAATATTTAAAAAGAGAAATCCATCAAATAATTAAAAATTATAAGCATTAGATATCATTTACATATTTGATAATAAAATCAATTTAAGATCATTTTAAGTAGATGTTTTGTTACAAGGATCCAAAGAAGTATAAACACCAAGATTTCTACGACATAAAAAATCCTGAGAAATCAGATCATGCTTCACATGTTTTCTTTGATCTCAATCTCATAATTGAATAAAAGAAAAAATTGGAGTGTAAAAGAATCATTTTATTCTCTCCTTTAAATCATATTAAGGCCCAAATATACCTAACATTTTATAAATTGTGGCGAACATTTGGATTAACATTTAGAAATCATGTGTAATGAGCATTGGGAAGATTTAACAGTAGCCCCCTTGCTTGTCACAATATGTTTGTTTCCCAATATTTAGCAAAGCAAGTCATATCTTCTAATAGAAGATGTTTAAAACTGGTTATTTTCCTGACCAAGCACTGAGTAAAAAATTATGTGCATGTATAATTTTAATAAAAATATGTTCCCATGTATTGTAAATGATTATAGATATATGATAAATGTTGACTATAAGAAAGCTCCTAGCTCACTTTAAATTATTAATAAAATACAATTATACCATTTTATTTATTCATTCTTTCCTTCATTTATTCATTCAAGAATCTACTGATATGTGTCAATACTGTGCTAAACTTACTAAGTGAGACCAAGATGCTCTTACTGCCCTCATGGATCCCAAACTCAAGCTGATAAGCAGTGCCAAAGAAAACACTCATCAGTATTAAAAAGTCATTATAGAAATGTATGGAGGTAGGAGGGGAAGGCATTAGGTGACTTGGACTTTAAAGTTTGAATTAGGCTGAGTTGATGAAGAAGAAAACCCCTATCTTAAAAGCAGCAGCAAGAGCAGAGTTACAGGAGATACAAAGGAGAGCTTGGAGGGTAGTGAAGAGCCCTTTGCATCTGGTTTTGGGTTAACCCTAAGAAACTACAAGAGATAATGCTGGAAAAGAAAAATAGGCAAAAGTGAACTGGAGACACCCTAAAAAATTTTCATGTCATCCTGTATAATGAAAACCCACAAAATGTTTTTGTTTGTTTGCTTATATGTATGGTAGGTAAATAGGTAAACTACCATTATGATCACTGTAAATATCAATTAAATAATTAGTTAATAATTTTTTTGTTTGCTAAAATATAATGAGGACTTTGGGAGTCATATCAATTGCCAAAATTATTTGAAAAGGCTATTAAGATATTCTTTACCTGATGTCTTTTTCTGCCTATAAATCTTCCTTCTGCAAACAAAGGGTTTTAGAACTACATTTAGTAACGATGAAGCTACATCTAATACTGAAATTGGTGCCTACTTCATCTTTATTGATGTTTCCCCAACTTAAAAATATTTTTTAAATGATTGAATCTATTTTTTTTTCTATTTCTATGGTTCTATTTTTCTATAAACTACCTTGGTTTATTCAAAATATAATATTAAGTTAAACAAAAAAAATGAATCAATATCTAGAAAGCACTTTGTATTTATCTGAAATCCTCAAAAGTACAAACTACTAAGACGTTATGATTATTTAGTTAAATCCATATAACAAAATGCTAAATCTACAACCTGAATACATATAAATATATCCTATTTTCACTGTACTGTGATCTTGATCACCAAGTAAATTGATCAATAAAAGTTATGATTAGCTGTTAATTAGTGCATTTTAAAGAAAATTAGTAGCACTATTAAACTTAGCAAAATGTAGAAACTACTTATGATACTATGATTAAGAGTTTTAAAAGTCAACAATTTTGGCAGGATCATTACACAGAAGAAAGAAACACAATATTCAGGATTTCTAACTTTTTACTCTGTATTGTACTTGTGGTCAAAAGAGTTTCGCTATATCACTGGAGTACATGAAAGTAGCATCAACTCTGACTGGATACATGGAGAATGTGTTGAAAATATGTAGTCATACTTACCAGGAACTGTAGTAACATTCTTGGGTACATTTTGAATCTTATTAAAATGACAGTTTCTACTTTGGTGAATGAGTTTAATGAGAAGACACTAAACTTAACTTGAATTTTGCTAATATTAGCTGTTTAAATAGGCACTCATATTGGCTGGTATACAATCTCTTTCATCCTAGTTCAGGGTTAAGTTAATATTTCAGTATTTATTCTACAGGGAATGCAACGTTCTCACAGAAATAGGGCCTTCATTCCTAGGATCGTGTAGATAAACTAAGAAAGAAAATCAGATAAGCAGTGCAAGAACAACTTAGGAAGATTAACTTAAAGAAAATTGAAAATAATTAAATGTGGATAGCTTGACTTCCCAAAGCCTAGAGGGATATTTTATCAGCCTAAATACTGATAAAATAAGACAGTAAAGTCATTTAGCAAGATTCAAGTCATTTAATAAAAATAACAACAAAAGCCTACTTGTGTCTCGTCTGTTGTTCCATATGATCATGATGTAGTGTGTAAGGCATGAGCTTGGTGGGTTCTTGCTTTTGCCATTGTGTTTCCCTAAGAGCAATGACTTACATTTGTTCAACATGGGGAACTCATATAGGTTACAGAAGGACACACACATGTGAACACACACACACACATACAAACTAAATTAAATTCAGTAGTACTGAACACTTAACTTCCAAGTTGGCTGTAAGTCACAGCATTTTCTGATGTTAACATGAACACACAAAAAATAATTAGTATACCCAGTTAAAAATACAAACCCAATGAAAAATTCAAATTCAAGTCAGTTGGCTAATGCTCTATTGGAAAATAAATCATAGAATAAAGTCTTATCATTAGTGTTAAAATATAATGATTATACCCAATCCAGAACAGTGAATCATTTGGAATTGTTGCAGACTAAGTAAGAAGTATGCCATGGACATTTCACATAAAATATGCCTCTTGACCCTGAGGATATAAATCAGGAAACCATGAGCTCAGGCACGTCAGTTGATTCTGTGAAACTCTAGAGTTTCACATAATGTCTTCAACAATTAAAAGGAAAAGCTACTGATCTTACTATTACTTTGACCAATATAGGATGTACATTAAGGTTATAGAGTCTATATTGGGTTTGACATTGACCAACTTGGCTATCTACATAGATCAAATTAAACAAGCAATTGCCAGCATGTGGTCATATCAAACCCTGGACTTACACCTATTAATCTGACTTATTTGAAAGTTCAGCTATTAAATTTGTGTAATCTATTTACCTCAATATATGGCTGAACTGCTGGGATTTGCTCTGTTGGAGGTTCTAAGTGAACATAAAATGTAGCCCCAGGTAAAATAGGGAGTTTACTTACATGAGAGCACAAAATTTGAGTGGCTATAGTGAGAGAAGAAAAACTGCAATTTCTATGTCACTGAGAAAATTACTTCTTCAATACTCCAAGCCAATGTTAATTTTCCTACCTTGAAAATGAAACAGCAAGTAAAAAACCTGGAAAGATTTATCTAACATGTACTTACATTGAGTTATACTGAGTTTGAAATTAAATAACAGTTACTAAAAACTTCCCCAAATATGTGTACTATATACAATGTAAAATTGTAACTAAAGAAGATGGAGTATTCTTTTAGGAATTTACCATACATTGAAGATTTTTTAAAAGGCACAAAACAAAGCCACATTGTTATAGAAACAAAGTTACCTCCATTGATACTCAAAACTAGCAATTTCCCAGAATAATCTTATGCATAGCTAAACATCTAGCATATAAAAGATTGGGGAGTTATCATAAGACAGTTTCAATGACAGGGAATCTACACTTGGTATAATTAATTTGAATGGTATAGAGCATGGTATATAGCATGTTTCTGACAGCAAAATAGCCAGCGAGAAGAATTCTTTTTTCTCAGCAAAATTAGAAGAAATTCCTTTTTTCTCCTACTCATCCAAAGGCAGTTAAAACAACACTAATAATCTTAAAACACAAATGGACAGTCATTTGCTTTAGATAAGGTTTAAGTGGTTACTTGACTGCAAAAAGGTCAAATAGATAGTCACTACAAGACTTTTCCATTTCTGATTATTTTTAACATAAATTTATAATGGTGCATTCTTAGAATTATTATTTATGCCCTGAAAAATTATTATCTGTCCATTTTAATTTATCATATCTTCTCTCCCGTGAAAGCATATGTTTTGTGAAATAGTTTAAAAAATTACTTTGCTTCCAAAAATTTCATCATTTTGAAGACTATGATAATTACAGAATTTTGTCTTTGGATTGCTGTATGCAATAGAATTGCAAGAATTTTTCTAATAATAATTTTTACAAGTTAAAAGTAGAAAGTAATGGACCTTATTCACAATGTTATTTGATGGCATTTTCTGGAGACAGTTCAGTGAGGAACTGAGAAAATCATCACATGAAACAATTGCTAAGTAAGCTAAACACCGAGACAAAGTAATCAGCCTGGAATTTCTAAATCTTAAATCTTCATACATTTCCATAATCAGGTAGCATAGGATGGATGGTGCTTAAATAAGACATTGTGTATGAATGACACATTAGTATATGATAAAGAGAGAAGAAAGTACATAAAACGTTGGAAACTTCACATAAGAACTTTTAAAATAGTTCACACAAATTTCACCTGCTAAAGAAAAATGAGAAGTGAATGCAGTTTTAGATGATATTAAGAATTATCTTTTCAAAGATATCTAAGTTTAGGAGTTGAAAGTAAAGAATTTTGAATGATTTCTCAGGGATAATTAGATAGAAGGAACTAATATTCCTGGTGCTCTTGATGAGCCCAGTACTATGCTAGGCAATAGACATACTAATATCTGATTTATTTCTAAATTATATAAAAAATATGTTCTGGATTGGGTGCGGTGGCTCATGCCTGTAATCCTAGCACTCTGGGAGGCCTAGGCGGGTGGATCGCTCGAGGTCAGGAGTTCGAGACTAGCCTGAGCAAGAGTGAGACCCCGTCTCTACTAAAAATAGAAAGAAATTATCTGGCCAACTAAAAATATATGTACAAAAAATTAGCCAGGCATGGTGGCGCATGCCTGTAGTCCCAGCTGCTCGGGAGGCTGAGGCAGTAGGATCTCTTGAGCCCAGGAGTTTGAGGTTGCTGCGAGCTAGGCTGAAGGAAGCCACAGCACTCACTCTAGCCTGGGCAACAGAGCGAGACTCTGTCTCAAAAAAAAAAAAAAAAAAATGTTCTGAAGGGGAGGAATTAATTCTATATCACCATAAAGTTTTCTGTATCACCAATATAAATAAATGCTAGATGCTGGATGCTTTAAACTTGCATTTTTTTCCCAGAAAGAATTAGTAAATATTCAAACAAGAACCCATTCAATAGAACAATTAACTCTTTCAGAATTTTAAAAATATAAACACATTTACAACAACGTATTTCCATGGACAACAGACAACAGCCAGTTAAAACAATTATATCAAAGTCTTAGCCTAAGGACCTCTTATACTGTCTTCAATTATATAAAGCTATGTTGATGACCTCTATTTATTTGGAATTATGACCAAGAGACACTGTAAAATCCTCATTAGTGGTAGCAATAATATCTTCAAAAATAATAATCTATTATTACTAGCATTCTACTAAGGAGGGAAAGAGCACTAATTCAGTTGAGGTTTATTTTTCCACCACAATATTGAAACAAAAAGATGTTTCACTGCTTACTTAAAAAAGTAAATCCCTAACTGTTAAAAAAAGTTAAGGAAGAATAGCCATTTATTCCAGCCTTCTGGTGATCAAGTTTTCCCTATCTCTGTCATTCACAAAAGGACATTTTGAGGAATTACTTTCCTAATCAATTTGTAAAATACCGTTTGGATTTCATGCTGCTTTCTTAATAACTTCCATAATGAGAAGACACAGCGGTACAGCTATAAGGAATACCACGTGCTTAAAAATTTAGTGTAAAAATCCCTATTTGGTTTATGAGATGACATATAGACAAAAATATAGTCACTCGCATATAAAAATGATTTAAAAAGTAAATACTCTTCATTAAATTATTAGAAAAGGAAGCAATTATAATCATTGCCATTTTGGGCTATTTTTTCAAGCCATCATCTTTACTTCCTTTAATAGATAAAATAGAATTGTATTACCTTTGATTTATACCAAAATATTTTGAAAATAATTTGGAAAAATTTCATAACTAACATGACATTTTAAATAGATACCACATACATATTGATTCATTGTGTCATTCAGTTTTTCATATAACAAATATTTATTGAGAGTCTACTATGTGACACTATTATACCTACTGGGAGTTTAGCAGTAATCAACATAAATTAAAAAGTCCATGGTTTTGAGGGGCTTACATTTTAGTAGGGGAAGATAGATGATAAACAAAATAACAAATGAAGTGTATAGTATGTTAGACAGTGATAAATGCCCTGAAGAAACATAAAGGAAGTGATGATGGACATGGCGATTTAGTTATAATAATTGCTATTTTCTAGCCAAAAAGAAAATATGCTTAATTTTAATATTACTCACAGAATTATCTCCTAATTAAGTAAACTATTTTAAAAAATTAATGACCACAATGTAAGGCAATTTAGAATAAGGCAAAGATGTAAGGCAAATACATCCATTGAGAGACAGTGACTGCAAATTTTCAAACCCTGAAAAAGGAGAAAAGAAGAAAGATTACGGGCAACATAAGCTACTTACCAAAACCAAAATATACTCTTTAAAAACAAGAAAGGTGATCTAAAAGCAGAAAGCATAAACTTTTGGATTGCTTTAAGGGATTTCTTTTTAGCAAGTACCTCCCAAAGTATTCACAATATTACAATATATTAATAATTCAATTTTGACTATTATTTGGCTAAAGATATTTTTAGTTATATGAAAGTTAGGATAAGAAAATATACTCAAGGGAAGACACATATATAAACATTTTGTTACTGCTGATCATTAGCTTAGAGTTATAAAAGGTAAGGAGTTAACAGGAGTAACATAGCAGACGTTCTGTTCTGTTCTAAAGTGAACTTTTAGCAATATGCGGTAGTATGATTTTTAAAAAATCACTAAGTCATTAAATTTATATTTGAATTCTAGTAATAGTAAACATAACTCATTCATTTGGGATAAAAAATGTATTAAAATTATTCTATAATGAATAGAATGCTTTTCTGTGCTTTCACTCTCTTAGTAGCCTAGCAAAATTTACTATATTCTTGTTCAGACCATGGAAATCTATGCTATGTAAAATTTTTATCTTTGTGCTCTTATGTGTCATAATCAATATTTGACTAATTAAAATCTTGGTCTCATATTCAGACTTTAAGCAAAGTGAAGATTATGTGGGGAGAGTAGAAGAAAATACACTATTTTTAGATTTTAAAGACTTTTCCTTACTTTCTTGAATTAAAAAAGATAGGAAAATAACACTTACTTTCTCCTGGTTGGAATATGTTTCCTAATCAAATACATGTTTTCAAATGCCTCAAGGGAAAAAAAAATGTGTTCAACATGACAAACTTGATTGGATTCTACATAGAACTACAAAGTCAAGTAAACAAATCATATAAAACCACTGACTATGTTAACTCTTACCTCTATAAAATACAAAAATTATGGATTTGACTTTTGAGTTTTATCATTTTTTGAATAGTTTACTATTAAACCTAATGAGAAAATACAAGTTTCTTCCTTTTTCTGAAATCTGAGTGGCAAAAGTCATATTTAAATATAAATTGTTTTTACATACTTAAAAATCTTTTTATAAGAAATCAAATATCAATTGAATCAGACCTTATAATTATATGAGATCTGTCTGGAAAGTATCCAGACATATAATATGAAAAATAGAGACATTTATTGAAGAAGATACAAGAAACATTGTCTATAGGACAAGGGCACCTCAGTCCCCTTCAAAGTAGGAACCTAGGGATTTCACACAGTTTCTTAACCTAACCCGTACACATTCAACATTCTCAAGTGCTCTGCTTGTTGCAAGCCTTTCAGAATGTGGATACTTTCAACAGATTCTTGACCATCTTTGAAGAGTTTGTGCCACACTTTTATTTGCGATGCACTTGTTGCATCTTCCCCGAAAGCCTTCTGAATCATCTGAATAGTTTCTGCTGAGGAATGTTCAAGCTTAACGCAAAATTGGGTGCAGATTCTTTGCTCTACTCACTTGGACATTTTGAAGGCGACTGTCACACAGTACACGTGGTCACTCAACGGGGTCTAGCGCCCCACTGAATAGTGCAGAGAAGGCATCATTGTTCACGCAGGCGCATTACAGTCCACTCTCCCTGGCTGCCAGGTTACATAGATGCTGTGCAAATTGTTCTTATATTAACAAGGGCTGGATACTTTCCGGACAGACCTTGTGTATCATAAAAACCATTTGCTCATAATTTTGGCATACTTTGTTTTTTCATAATTTTAATGGATATTTTTAGCTAATATTTGGGAAATCTTATCTCTGAGGATAATAGAATCTTCCTTAGGTATAACTGAAATTATAAATGACAAGTCTATGTAATATTCTACCCTACTAATTTACTTTTATTTTTCCATGTAGTGCCAAAAGGCTTTCTTTCATTGCACACATTATATATTATATCAAATTAAAAAGATAACAAAGCATTTGACAGAATGTAGAAATATATAAATTGGCTATGTGTTATTTTTATTGTCTGTCATATTATTATCAATAAAATTTGAAATCACTTTTCCTGAGAAAAAATAATTACAGTACAAAATTACCTTCAGAAAATAAGAATTGAATTGTATTATGTGTAATATTTCATTTCGTATTTTTTTAGCAATATATTCTGAAAATTTTTCAAACCTTTAAATCTTTTTTAAGAAATATCTTTAAATCTTTGGTACTTTTGACAGCTCCTTCAGAAACCATTTTGTGCAATTAAAATTACTTAACTAATTGACTACTGTTAAAAAGTCTATGCTTGAGGTAAATACATCTAAAACAATTTTTAATAGTGCATCAATATGTATACATAAATTCTGCGTTCCTGGTTATGTATATGTAGTGTAGAGTGCTATCTCAGTTTGGGTTTGGAAAAAAGACTTATACCTGTCATTTTTGTCAGAGTTTTCTACATATTGTGGCCATGATTTGTCTTTAAAGTAGTCAACATCCATATAATAACTAGATATTTTCTTCACAAGAATATTTAATGTTACAACACTAGTAAATCTATAGCACTGAAATGCTAAGTTACACACAAAAAGGCAAAGCTATGTACAAAAAGGAGTGAAATTTATTAAATATTGTCCATCTAATGAATTAGGTTTAAAAAGCTGTTATATGGCTCCTTCAATTGCTATGTATTGTCTTTTATTTTTGTCATTTCCCAAAGTCATACTACTTAGAAATTTGTGCTATATCAGAAGCCACTGCAGGTCCCTAGTTGTCAGGTTCCAATTCATCATCCACACACTCCCTGACCTAGAGACCCTACTTTCTTCAAAACAAACACAGTGCTTATAAATGAGAAGAGGAAAGGCATAGATGAACGGACAAAGACAATGACATTCTACAACACACAGGGAGTCGCATAAACGTAGTCCCCATTGTTTCTATTCCTAGCATTATTAATGACTATGTTGGTAAAGTAATTCTGGTAAGGTTTTATAATATTCCCATATAAAATATTTATGACCACCCTTATCCTTTTCCTTGTGCAGTAGGTATTTCTAAAAGTTACCTAAAATTTCAACTGGACTTATGATACTTGCTATAAGTTTATTTTCTTATAAATTCATATTTTCAAATATCAGATACATTTATTGATTGTATTTTATTGGGTAAGTAATACTTCCATCAGAAAAAATAATGGTGTTATTACACAAAACTAGATGGCATAAAAAAAAAAAATGTCGAAGTCAGGATAAAGTGGGTTATGCTGTGGTAACAAACCAACCCCAAAGCTCAGTGCCATATCATAAGAGTGTTATAATCAACACGAATGGGAATTTTTTTTTTTTTTTTTTTCTGAGACAGGGTCTCGCTTTATTGCCTGGGCTAGAGTGAGTGCCCTGGCGTCAGCCTAGCTCACAGCAACCTCAAACTCCTGGGCTTAAGCGATCCTACTGCCTCAGCCTCCCGAGTAGCTGGGACTACAGGCATGCGCCACCATGCCCAGCTAATTTTTTCTATATATATTTTAGTTGGCCAGATAATTTCTTTCTATTTTTTTTTTTTTTTTTTTTTTTTTAGTAGAGACGGGGTCTCGCTCTTGCTCAGGCTGGTCTCGAACTCCTGAGCTCAGAAGATCCACCCGCCTCGGCCTCCCAGAGTGCTAGGATTATAGGCGTGAGCCACCGTGCCCGGCCCAAATGGGAAATTTATATTTCATTGACATAAAGTACATTTTGTGTCCACAAAATCCCTGGGAAACTATTGTAAATAGAATGACTCAGTGATCCAAGCTGCCTTGACTTTGTGGCTCCATCTAGACATGAGTCTGTTTGCCTCAAAAGGGGGAGAGAGGGACTAGATAACAGGGTAAAAGTGTTTGCCTGCCTTGCCCAGAAATCACACAAATTTTCCCCAATCAGATTGGGCAGACCATTATGTAGGCTGCCTAACTCAAGATCTCTGTAAAGTCTAGTTTCACTATATGTAACAAGGAGGAATAAGAATCAAATTTCTTAAAAAGATTAATGGGCCACAGACATTAATAAGTTGTGAATAGGAGATTTTAAGAGTGACTTTAAGAAAGGAAAATTTGAAATTTCCCTGTCAGTCATTCACAGATATTTATGTACCTTTTATTTGATTGAAATAAACAAGATTTAACATATCATTTTTCAAAGAAGTATAGTCAACTCGTAAGAAAGTTAGGGTCATAAAATTTAAACTGAAATTGTCAAGTTGTGACCTTAAACATGACACATTATCTAATTATTCTTTGCCACCATTCCATCAATTAAATAATAGCAATAATAATAATTCAGTAATCATTACTATTTCCCTGATATATGTTATTACATGTGGATGAAAGACTTCTATGGCTCCATGCCCAATAACCAAAATATTATCAGTGTTATTTCCAAACTCATTTTAACTATATTACCAAGTTTAGAACTTCCATGGTACATAGAAGAGGCAATGTCTTACTTTCCTGGGCTATGCTATGTATGAGAGTCATTTTATTCCATTCTTAAGAAAGAGCTAACCTTGAATAAAAATTACATTAAACATTTCTTATATCTTAGTAGAAAATCTGCATGGGTAGAGATCTGTCTGCCTTTAAATAACTGTTAAAATTTTCTGGCTACTTATTTCAGTTTTATTGTATTTTCAGTTACAAATGAGTTCTTCTCTTAAACATGCATATAAATTTCCAGCATATATTAAAGTAGAGGACATGAGTCATTTGCTACTGAGAAAAGTAATATTACAACTAAGATTTTATCACCCTCTCAGTACTTAGAATAGTTCCAGCATATGAGATTCTATATTTTTAAAAAAGGTAAAAGAGTCTTAAACAAAAAAGTAAATATTCTTGCCACATTTTTGAGACTTTGGCATTTTTGAACTGTTACTTAACAATGAATTTTAAAGTTATGTTGAAAGCAGAAATTATCACTAAAGAGTTATATGGCTAGGTAATCCAGTAAGAATCACATTTTTATGAATATGCTTTGTAGTTGCATTGTAGTAAAAATACCTATTATTTTGAATAGCCTATATGGTTGACAAAAGACTTTTCTATAATTATTGTATTCAATTAAGCCTTTACTTAAAATCCTGTGCAGTATGTGTCACTGAGGAAAATACAATGGCCACTAAGGAAATTCTGTAGCTTATTCCTAATTCCCACAAAATATTTCATGGGGAAAAAACTTTCAATTTAGTTGATGTGAGTTTAATCAGAGGAGACCTACAAGCTTTGTGATTCCTAAAGTTTGTACTCTAAATGTCCATATTAAAATCTGTACCTACTGGAAGAAAGTAATGTAATACTTGGTTTGTGATGATTTGTGTCACTTTAATGAGTCATCTTTATATGCCTCAAAATGTTAATCAAGGCACGTGGCAATCATATGGTAAATTTTAAAATATTGCATATACAAATACTTGAAAATTATAAATTTTAATATTTAAAATTATTTATATATATATATATATATGGAGAGAGAGAGAGGAGGGAAAAGAGAAATCTTTTTTGTTTGCTTTAAATGTTAAGATTAATTATTTCCTATGTTCATTCATTCACTAAGTATTTATGTAGTACTTCCTATGCATTATTGAGGACATCACAGCTTCTGAGACTAAGTGGAAGGGACAGACAGAGGTTTTCTAGGTGGGTACATTGGGTAAGAGCATTCCAGGCAGAAGTGACAGCAGTGCAAAGCATTGGAAATATGATACAACATGGTAGGTCCCTAGAATATTTGTTATTTAAAAGATAGTACAAAATAAATATACTGGCTCCCATTCTTACAAATACAAATAAGCTTAGAGAGTTCAAGAATCTCAGTGCCAGGCCTGAATGTAAACTTACGTCTGTCTGATTCCTTAAACCACTAACATAACGCTATATATTCTTATTTTTGGGGGGTGGTAAGGGAGATGAGAAAGGATGATTATATACAAAATCAGTACATTTAAAAATTCTGTCATATCTAACAAAATTCCTAATAATATACTACTCATTGATTAAATAGAATGTATTTTAGAAAACTTGTCAAGAGGTAAGGGAATCAAATTTTAACGATACCATCACCAACCCTTTCTGGCTGTGAAACCTTAAGCTCACTACATCTCTAGTTATATGACTTCTCTGTATATATTTTTCATGCTTTCAGTGAAGGCACAAACTATAATATTCTGAGATAAATTCTTCAGCTATATATTAATTTGCTTTTAAAAATAAATCCACATTCTATATTTATCTGATATTCTAAAAATCCTCAGAGGGAGTGAAGTCAGCACTATTACTTTCAGCATTAGGGGGACAAAATTAACTTTTATAGAAGTTAAGTGATGTATCCAAAATCACACAGCTGATTTATAGCTGAGTCACAATTTGAACCCAAATGTTCAGATTTCAATTTCAGTGCTTTCTTCACTATCACAGTTAATGCTAAACAAAACATCAAATTCTTATTTGACAACATTCTAATTTCAACTTGAGTCAAAACATTAAGAGACATTGTGTGAACAGAAGATGTACATGAAAAAAGCCCTCTATGTGAGAGGAAAAAAAAAAAGCAGATAGATGTATAGATTCTGCCAATACAACAACAGAACAGCTGAGCACATGTAAAACATTCAGTGAGTCATGTGAATGTTTTAAAGGAGACAATTAACAGTAGAAATTTGAAAAACTCAGGATGAGTGATTTTTTAATGAAGTCATTTAGCATCCAGTTGAGATAAAATTGATTGCGCCTAAAGTTTTTCATGTTTCTTGAAAGGTAGAATTAGCTAAGGAATTGAATAAAAGGAGTCAATGGGCAGTGGCTAAAACTAAACATCACCTCTCAGTTCAATATGTCAAAGAGGGTAAGTTCAGGATTAGGAATTCTAAAAGAATGCAAAGGGATTTTTATATTTTATAATTTTATATATATTTATATCATATATTTATTTCATATTTGTATTTCATGTCTATATATATTTTATTTTTAAATAAAAATAAGTAAAAGTCTTTTAAACAACATACCAACAGGAGGATAGCAAATACCAGTAAGTGAACATATTTGAGGTTTTCATTACTTTCTTAATAAGGCAAGGAAAACCTGAAACTGGTTCTTTAAATGTTGCCAAAAGATTCTTGTAAGGACTGCCAATTTGTAACTGAGTTCTTGGCTCACAGTGTAAGTGTGACTTCCCCCTCACTCAGCACAGCCCTTCTTAGGATAGCTGGAAATCATCTAAAATTCAACGAATTTCAAAGAGAGCAGGATACAAACAAAAACTCACTGGGAATTTTTCTTGATGTTGCTATTTTAATAGTTTCTTGATTGAGAGACAAGAAAGGATATTGAACATGAATGTGCTTACAGTAGAAGTACATCAAGGGTATATGGTGGTGTCTGTGCTTGGATGGGATCGAAGGACAAAAACCAAACTGCTTAAGCCCAATATACAACTCAGATTTCAATCAGAAATGTTTGCTAATTCAACTAATTTTCCTTATCTGATTATTTTCCCCTCAAAGCCCTACATATCTTATTTTGATTAAATGAATATGACTTGTTTTTTTCTTTTTTCAGGTCATGCTGGCCTTAATTGGGGGCAGAAAGGGGTTATTTTATAATGTTGAGGAATAATTTCATGATCATTACAACACCCACACAAACGAACTTAATTCATTTATAAACTTGAGCTTGGTCAGGAAAATGCTACGTTAACTGGCTTCTCAAATGCCAGAGAATGGTTCATTAGCTTTAACTGTAATATTATGATGACAATTCATGTAATAAAATGGAGAACCATATCTTTTTATCTACATAAAAATAATGCGGTCTCTGATGAATTTAGGATTTCTGACAGTTCAGTTATCAAGTCTTGATATAAATTAATGCAGCATATTGAAAAGGAATATTTCCACTGTTATGGTACATTTAAACTGACATGGAATAGGACTGAATGATGATTCTTTGATCTATAAAGAATTTATATGGTATGTAATAAGCATTATGCCACCTGGAATTTACATATAGGAGATTGAAAAGAATCTGAATTTCCCAGCAAATTCTGATTAGAAGTCCGGGACAGAAGTCCTCAGTTAATAACTTATAAATAAACTGATATTTTCAATAGTGTTTTGTAACCAAAAAAAAGGTAGTTATTTTACTTCTTCCTTCAAAAATGTATATTCTACTAGAAACATACAATGCCTACATGAATCATAAATTCTAAAGTCGTTTTAGGGATTTCAAATTAGTGGCTATGGAATAATTATTAAGCAACAAAAACAAAATGAATAAATGAATAACAAAACCAAATCAGGTATTGTGTACCTAATATGCTCCTGGGACTATGCCAACTGCTGGGCATGAGGCAAGAGAAGAAGCTCAGGTTCCAAAGGAAAGATGATGGCAAGGCAGAGATACAACTTCCTTTTCCAGGAAGGGCCAGGGGCTCTGTAAACACCAAGAAGAGCCAGTGGTTTGGCCAAAATAGATGAGGATTGGTAAAGCTCGTTAGAAAAAATACCAGACATACACTTTAAAGGATAATTAAAATCTAGCAGGATGGGTGAAGAAAAAGATGCACACACAGGCAGAAGAATTGCAATGGGTAGAGGTACAGAGATGCCAGAGGGCAAAGTGTGTTTGGGAAAAAGAAAAGTGCATAAGTAATTTAGGATGGGCTATACAAACTATGAGGCCAGAAAAAAAGGTGAAAACCACATGCGAAAGGACTTGAGTTCCCATTAAAGGGTCTAAATTTTATCTGAAAATCAATGAGAAACAGTTAAAGAAAGTCTTTTAATTAAGATCAAATTATATATTAAGAAGCTTACCTGGTTGGCAATTTGAAAGATGAAACTGACGTAGAGCAAAGCAGAAAGAGAGACCTTAATATAGGAACTTGCAGTAATTCAGCTAAGAAATATTTTTAAATAATCATAGAAAAAGTAATTAATTTGCCTAACTCTAGCTGAAATCTACTTTTTTTTTTCTTTTGGCACCAAACTGGATTGTAGAAGTTCGCCAATTAAGAAGAATTGTAAAATGTTCACTTAAAATCCAAATCTTCGATTGGTTACAAATACATACCTTTTTGTTCCCTATAAAATTTTGTTTCAATATTTGTTACTCAAATATCTACTAAGGGATAAACATTGTAGTAAGCATTAAGAGAGAAACAAATAAAGATGAAGAATAATATAATCATGTGGATAAGTATCAAAATTTACATTTTATCTATCCATCTAATCTATACAATTACTGTAGATATTTGATTTTCATGTAATTTCAAATCTTTATGAAAAATTCACGTGGAGATAGATAAAATTCCAAGTTGTGTTATTTGAACAACACTGTCTTAATTCTTTAATAATGGGTAGAAATATTTGTCAGCAAAGTTTCCATGGTACTTTTCTGAGCTCAAATTTAATACCCTCACACATTAAAATAATTTGTATAAAGAAAAAAATCACTGCTGTAGTTTGTATATTTGTCCCCTCCAAATCTCATGTTTACATGTGATCCCCAACATTGGAGGTGGGGTCTAATGGGAGGTGTATGGGTCTTGGGGGCAGATCCTCACAAAAGACTTGGTGCAGGCATAGCAGTAATGAGGAAGTTCTCCCTATATTAGTTCCCAGGAGAACTGAGAACTGATAGTTACAAAGAGGCTAGCACTTCCCTCCCCTTTCCCTCTTACTTCTCTATCACCATGTGATCAATAGGGCAACTGGCTCCCCTTCCCCTGCTGGTGGAAGTAGACTGAGGGCCCCACCAAAAGTAGATGCTAGCGCCATGCTTCTTGTACAGCCTGCAGAACCATGAGCCAAATAAACCTCTTTTCTTTATAAATTACCCAGCCACAGGTATTCCTTTATAGCAACGCAAATGGACCATGATTGTCAGCCAAACAAGTTTCATTCACGTATAGCCATTTTAATTTTGTCTATCTCTACTAACTACTCTATTGATGGGTCTACACTTTCAAACCACAAAGCTATTAGGAATTTAAATATTTAAGTGTTTATATTCATGACCACTTTCTTCCCTGTGTGGAGATAGCTCTTGGACACATCCTAAAATTTTGGAAGTTTCCTGCTTACAATAGCACAGAGATATTCCAGAAGAACAATTAAGTTAATTATTATTCTCAAAAATGAAGAGCAATTTAAAGCTAAGTCGGTTCTAAGGAGTAGGTAAGGAGCTTTTCAGATTTGCATATGAATCACTTCTTTTATATAAAAGAGTTTCTTGCTTTCTAATGTGAGATGATGAATGCACACTGGTTATTGTGGTTAAACTTTGCTAGTTAATATCAGTTAGAAAGAAAGCAGGGCCTAGGTGCAGGTTCTGTTCTACCACCAGCAGAAAGAGCAGGTTGTGTATTCTGTCTTCTTTATGGAAGAATAAGGAAGTAAAACAACACTATTGTCAAAAATCTAGTCCTAGATCAGACGAAAGCAAAAATAAGATGACGAAATGCCAAAAGAGAAATAATCTCTACAAAAATCAAGTAAATTATATCCTGAATTTAATAATGTATTACACTCAGAAGGAAGTCTTGGAGCATTGGCAACTAATATGAAAATTCCAAAAGAACTCCAGCACAAGTCACTGGAAGGCATCGTTTTCCACAGAATATTCTAGTGAAGTTAAAGGATCCCTGAGGGGAAAGGAAGCTATGAGCACAAATTTGAAGTAAAACTTTATAAAGGGAACTCAATTCACAGACTTCTAACTTCAGTCCAAAAAGTCCAAGTTCATAAAGACTTGTAGTTGAAAGGCTGGTGGCAGCTGTTCCATTTTGGGGACGTAGCAGAGAGCTTTGATCCTTGACAGTGCTAAATTTAGCAGTCCTGTTCCTCTATGGAAAAAGAAACCTATCAGGTAAGAAAGAAGTTCATCGTAACTCAAAACAACAAATTTCTATTCAGAGGTTTGGTTATTTGTGCAAAACGTATAGAATTATTATTATTTCAAAAAAGAAAAAGAAAAGTTTTTACATAATGGGTCTATAATTTAATAACACATGTTTTTCTTTATAAAAAACTAAAAATCATTCCAAATTTTGTGATTTTTTTTTCTAGGTCCACAAACTATTAGCATGTTTTTATCTTAAAAAACAAAAATCTTTTCATTTCTAAATGTATTGAAGTGAATTCTTTGCTAAGAGAAAATAAAATAAATTAAGATTGTTTTTAAAGATAGTTTTGCTCATTGCCTAATGGAATAACAGAGATCTTAAATTTTAAAAGCAACTGCTCCTGAGAGAATTTCACATTTTTCCATTTTCAGATCAATTTGATTTATACCACCTCTAGATCTATAAGAAAAGTGGAGTGGGGGGGACATCTGGTTTAAAGAGAGATTAAAGTGAATACCTTGCACAGTGGAGAATCTTTAGCAAGACAAGTACTTCAAGACATAAACAGAGTAAATGATTTATAAGAGTGTTGGATTGTAGTCTGAGGGTCAAAGTCTGAAATGTCAGTTCTTGGTGTGCTCTTGGCTGAAGAATGACCAGACACACTGAAAATGAGGTAAGCATGAAATGAGAACCAGGTCTCTTGTCATAGCAAAAAGAGACCTTGGTTTTGGTCTGCGTCTTGTTTTATAGTATCTGAATTGGACCCTCCTCGTGGCTCAGATGTCACCATGGAACCACTTTGATTGGACAGTTGGGAGTTATATGACCTGAAAGCCCATTTGGGGGGGTGGTGAACTGCAATGTAGATTTAAGCTAATGACATGATAATTAGCCTTAGGTTGTCCTAAATCACCTTTCAGACTCTATTGTACCTATGCCACTTGCCCCATAGGCTACGGAGTCCTCTGCATTCTTTTGCAATTGGTATGCTAAGTTCTGATTGGTAGATTGGTAGAGTGTTCCCTCCTCCCTCAGGTATGGCAGTCTCATGGGACAGGATTAAGGTGGGGACAGCACCAAGATAGAGGCATGGGGTCCACCCTTGTCCTTCTTCTCATGTGGGGTAATTGTTCAAGGCAGCACTAAGGCAAGGCACCCACTTTTCTCTCTAGGAGACTTGGAATCCCTTGGTATCTACCTAACAAGGGTATCATAAAATTATTCTAAATCTCAAGAAAATTTCTGTCACATGGCTTATTCCTTATATCTAAAATAATGCCAGATGTTCAGCAATCCCACTAATGGGTATATATCCAAAAGAAATAAAATGTGTGTCCAAGAGATATAAGCACTCCTATGTTTATTGCAGCATTATTGACAACAGCAAAGGTTTGGAATCAACATAAGTATCCATCAATGGATGAATGGATAAAGAAAATGAGGTAATACAACCATGCATCAGTTAGTGCCAGGGATAAGTTCTGAGATATGTGTCTTAGGGGACTTCGTCATTGTGCGAACATTACGAAAGAGTATACTTACAAACCTGGATGGTACAGCCTACTACACACCTAGGCTATATGGTAAAGCCCATTTGCTCCTAGGCTACAAACTGTGCAGCATGTTAATGTACTAAAGACTGTAGGCAATTGTAACAGTGGCATTTATGTATTACATATATCTAAACATAAAAAGGTGCAGTAAAAATATGGCATAAAAGATTAAAAAAAAATGGTACACCTGTGCAGGGCATTTACCATGAACGAAGCTTGCAGGGCTGGAAGTTGCTCTGGCTGAGTCAGTGGTGAGTGAATGGGAAGGTCTAGAACAGGTACCACACACTACTGTAGACTTTAGAAACAGTGTACATGCTTTTCTGCAGAGAATGGCTAAAAACAAAAATGGGTCCCAAAATGAAGATAGTAGGAAAGGAAGCTACAACAGGTTCTTGAGAGTCTTGTAACACCAGGAAGAAATAAAACTTTGCTGAGAGACTGGTTGTTCCTACAGCCTAAGTTAACCCATCAGAAGTAATAAAATCACTCACCTCCAGTACTGTCCACACTTCCGAGCCCTGTTATCTTTTCCTTATAAAGAAGGAAAAGAAGCTTCCTTCTAAAGTAGGAGTATTTGTTACCTTCTCCTATTTTGGGCTTTGGTATAATCTTTGTTTCAATGCATGAACAGCCCAGGAAATGGGCACATGCTCTGTAATGACCAGATTTAAATACAATTCTGTCCCTTTTCAGTTGTGTGATCTTGTGCAAGGAACTAATTTTCTGTGCCTCACATGCCTCCTTAGTAAAATGGAAATAATAATAATTTACCCCCCACAGGATGTTTTGAGGATTAACTGAATTAGCACATGTAAAACAGAGAAGTATCTGGCATATAGCAATGTTATGGACGTTATTATGTATCCTTAATCTCACTGTTTTTATTTGCTATAAATATTTTTTGCCAAGATATCTATGGCTTCCATAGGTGATAAATGTAATTGTGTGTCTTTATGAACTCAATTCTAATCCATTAGAAAAATCCTGTTGACTCTACATTCAAAATGTATTTAGAATACAAATAAATCAAAATAAATCAGATGATACCAATTCTGTGCTCAAAACTTTTCAGGAGTTTTTTTTTTTTTTTTTAAATCTCAGTGAAGCACAATAGCCAATTGCACCCTCCATGAGCTGGCCACGCCCCTTCTACCCCTCTCTAATCCCATCTCCTGCTCCCCCCGCCAACTTTACTCCAGGGAACTGTCCTTCCTGTTCTTCCTCAAATACTCCAGGAAATGCTTTTATTAAATAGTTTTGGGCCTCTGCTCAAGCTCCTCCCTCTGCCTGGAATGCTCTTCATCCAGGTAACCCCACTGTCAAGTTCCTCACTTTCGTGTCTTTGTCCAAATGTCCTCTTCTTAACAAAGCAAACAGATACCATCCTTTTTTTTCTTAACTGCCACTCTCCTCCCCATTCCCCTCAACATACGTACACTTTGGCCCCTATGACTCACATTTACATTTTCTTCTTTAATTTTGGCACAGCAGTTTACCACCTTCTAACATACTGTGTAATATGCTTATGATACATGTTTATTAATATCTTTTATCTGCCACAAAAATGAAAGCTTTATGAGGGAAGGGTCCTCTGTTTTCTTATTGATGCCAAGTAATCAGGTAGTGCCTGGTATATGACAGGTGGCAAATAAATATTGTTGGCTGAATACATAAATGAACAAACTGAGTATAATTGTAAAAGTCTGCTTTCAATAAACAAAACCTTTGTTTAGCAGTTAACTATGCCATCATGGAAAGTTAACTTCTAAGAAACTGTACCTATTAAAATGCAGAAAGGTAAATAAAGCCTAAATGCTGAGGAATGGGGACAAAAGGAGGGATTTCATATTCATGCAGATTCCACATTTGGATTGAGGAAGGTCAGCTATTCCAGGCTAATAAGGAAATCATGCCCTCAGAAACCCTGAGACGGTAGCACTGTTTAGATCTGTACTTTAATATTTAATTTCATATATTTCCTGAAGGAAACTGATTAATAATTGCAACCAGTGAAGCATGTACTTTAAAAGACTGACCCCCGCAAGCTGTTGTTTTTTGAAGATTAAAATAGCACCTTTTTTTCTTATAAAACAAGGCACTGGTGGGACATCTTTTTAAGTTTGCAGAGCTGAAAATAAACTGAAGCAAAATATGAAAGATAACTAATTAGTCACATGCTTTGCAGTTTTTTTCAGGACAACAAAGCTAATTGGTTCACATTTTGATACTTGGAGTTGATCCTAATCAAATATTAATTTGAAATTATTATGCCTTTCAAAACTTCTATTTTAATAAATTTATCTCAGTTCCCTCAAACTGTCAACTCTCAAATTCTAGCTCATATGCATTTATCAAAGAAGAATCACAGATAACAAAACTGACACCTACCATTCCTACTACAGCAACCCAATAGTCAATGTAATTAGGTGTGTCTGATTATTAAATGGCATCTCCAGTTTAGTATGGGACATGATCAGCTGTGGGCCATTCACAGAAAGTATAATATTTTAAGGATGATAAGTAACCAAAATCTCATGAAGTAAAAATGTTTGCAATAAAATGTTATGGTTTGATTTCTCCTCAATGCATTCTTTGATTTAACTCTGTCCTTTATCTCCCCTGAAAGCCTCTGTGTCTTTATTGGAGTCTTCTTCCTCTTTTCAACCTGTTAATTATTTATGGATACCAATAATTATTTCCAGGAGATTTGATGTATAGTCAAATTTCCCATAAACATTTTCATATTGTCAACCAAACTGAAAATGATAAAGGATAATTAGTGAAAATGAATGCTCCTGAGAATTTAAATGGAATGTAGAGAGAGCTTATGCACTTGGAATAAGCTAAATTTGTAAATTTCATCCCAAATAAAATGGCTTCAAATCTAACTTACAATCAGATTCCCACTGGCAGAGAAAAGCTACTTTTAGAATGAAAAAGACTGGTCATTTCCATGTTTACTAAGAAGTACTTTAAATAGATTTTTACAATTTATACCAAGTATACATGAATTGGTTTTTTTCAATGTAGTAGTTTTGCTTTCACACACACATAAAAATATTTAAACACAGAAAACCTTAAAACCCAAGAAAGTTACATTAAAAATAAAAACTCTCTACCCTATCCTCAACTAACAAATAACAGTTTCACCACCAAGGTGAAACAATTATCTGTGGATCTGAAGAAGAATTTGAAGAGTAATATAATACAGTTATTAAAGGCTAAGAAACCCTCAACCTTTACCTTCTGGAAATTTCTTTCACTGAAGCCAGGAAGAGGTAAAAGCTGATGTTGAAATGCTGTGGATCAAATGAACCTTGACATAGTACTATAATCTGAGACCAATCAAGGAGGGAAGATGAGCAGTGTGTCCAGACATTCAGGTGTGACACTCCTGGTTATGGCTTGCCTGGCTGAATTAGTATCAAATAAAACAACTATCCCAGGCCTTTTACACTCAGGCAACAAAGATCCCAAAGGAACTTAAACCTTTAAAGCAGTTATTTGTCAGGATGGATGTAGCCCTTTCCTAGTAACCTTGACAGGACGATGAAAGAGAAAGATCTAGCTATTATCAGCTGTGTCCTCATTGCTACTTGTTCCTTTTGAAAATGATTATAAAATTAATTGGTCACTATTTTCTGAAACTAATTGACACTACAAGCTGAATCTCATGGCTTTCTTCTGAGAGACAAACCCGTAGCTACTTAGTATCAATAATTAGAATGACATTTCTACAATTTTGTAAAAACAAAAAATCTTTTTTTGTTCTTGTTGTTGTTAATAGACCTTTTAATTATAGAAGTTCTTTTTGGGAGGAGGGCCTGTTTAAATCATCTGTGGGTTTTTCAAACTATGCATTTCCTGAAATTCCACATAAAGGCACTCCCTCCTCAAGACCTACTTTATAATCTTTATTAAAACTTCTGGTTCTAGTGATGAAATATTGCAATGATGCAAACATCATAAGGGAAAAGCAACATGGTTTTCAAAATTATTTCCTTGTTCTATACCATGGAGGCAGCTATTCAGACCCTTTTTGTCTTTTTGTCGAAGGAAATAGAAAAGTGGTCATTACATTCCGATTAGAACACAACAGGAAACCCCCAGCTGCTTAGATCTTTTAGGTTCACCTCATGACTCTGCTTCTCTTCAAACCATAGGAAGTATCAGGCAGACCTGGGCTTGAATCCTAAATTCTGCTATTTATGTGTTGACCGTAAGTCCCTTTACTTCCATGAATTCCAGGTTTCCCATCTATGGCAGGATTATGATAACCACCTTGTATTGTATAAATCTATAAAGGAAACTATATCATAAACACATAACACTGTGCTTGCCACATAAAATGCTCTTAATACTATAAACCTTGGCCAGGCACAGTGGCTCACGCCACTGTAATCCTAGCACTCTGAGAGGCTGACATGGGAGGATTGCTTGAGGTTGGGAGTTGGAGACCAGCCTGAGCAAGAGTGAGACCCCATCTCTACTAAAATAGAAAAAAATTAGTTTGGCAACTAAAAATAGAAAAATATTAGCCGGGCATGATGGTGTGTGCCTATAGTCCCAGCTACTTGGGAGGCTGAGGCAGGATTATTGCTTGAGCCCCCGAGTTTGAGGTTGCCGTGAGCTAGGCTGACACCACGGCACTCTAGCTCAGGCAACATAGTGAGACTCTGTCTCAAAAAAGAAAAAAAAAAAATACTGTAAACCTATATTCCTTAGATATTATAATAATGCATGTGGTTATATACCAAGTTTTCAGTTTTCCAAGTGCCTTTAAGTGTATTATCTCCTTTGATTCCAGGAAGGAAGGAAGGGAGGTGGGAAGGAAGGAATGGATAGATTAGTTTAGCAACTATTACCCTACTTAACCATTTACTTACTAGATGAGGAAACATGGCAAAAAAGTTGGTATTCCACCAACGTCCCATAATAGTGCCAGAGGTTCAGATTTTGGAAATAATTTGGTCCAATCTGTTCTTTTAACAAATGAATAGACAAAAGTTCAGAGAACTTCAAGTAAGAAAGTTAGAACTGAACTGGTATGCTTTTTTTTTTTTTTTTTTTGTAGGACAGCTGTCTTCTAACCACATGCCGTGTTTCTCTTCACACTGGGTTCCAACAGGGAGCAAGGGTGGCAGCAGCATATAGAGGATCTATTCTACTGAGAGCTTGGGAGGAAAAGTATTTACGTGATTCTGGAGTAGTCAGGGGCTTCTCCCCAAATCCCAACCCCCGACTACTTTCCATATCCACACCCAAGACTATATCACAGACCCTAAGAATTGAAAAAAATGATCATATGACTAACCCCCAACATAGACACCTTTTATAATTCAACATAACAAAGCAGTTCTAAACCACAAAATGAGGCTAGGAAGACCAAAAGGGTTATAACTTTACCCACGATAACACTTTTAACACTCGTTTTTAAATTTTACACACAAAATTAAATTTTAAAAATAATCTCTCCCTTGCTAGTGTCCTCATCACACACCGGTTGGCCAAGTGGAAAATCCAGCATCATCACATATTTGCCTTCAGCTCCTGAACACCCTGACTGCACATGGGGGACTCGGGCCAAGTCCTTTCTCTAATCCCTTTTCTTTCTTTGGTCCCACTATTGGTTCCACTTACATGTTCTGCCTCTGTTTCCATAGAGATAAAGACTCCCAACCTTCCCAATCCCAGGGCTATATCCATACTGATGAACTTGCTGCCTCATTGAAAAAGGATTTTAAAACAGAATATCTTGAAGGCAGAAACTTGTATGTGGTGCATCAAAATAATGCATCTGATGGGTAGTAATTGTGTTGTAAATTCTCAGTAGCAAAGTTTAACTTAAGGATAGCAAGTGACCAAGACAGTTTCGGAAGTTTGGATTCATTGCAGAAAAATTATGTGAAAAAGGAATTTAAAAGTCAGTTAGATGGTAGATAAAAATTTAATAGGGCCATCATCTCATTGTTTCTCTCCCTTAAAAATTATAGTGGAGTCTAAATAAAACTTTTCTTGATTCTTAGCTTAATGTTTCTTATACACATTACCCTGCTTGGGTTTAGTCACCCAACTCGATGATTTCTCATCTATCAATATAAAGCTCATTTTTCCATGGAACTATGTGATTTGGCATGATGCTGTTTGCTAAGTGGAATCATCTCTACTTTAATCACGCTTGTCTAAAATCACTTATAAGGTAAGATGCACGTTTATCAACCCATTGAAGCTTTTTCTTAATCTGAACACTTTAAATACATTTTATAATAATCTTAAGCTTCTATTAAATTTTTTATTTTATTCCTATGTAAATTAGTACAGTTTCAGCATTTTACATTTTTCACTTCTATTTAGGTTATTTTGATTATTTACCTAGACATCCATTTTCCATATATATAGAAATTTATGTTAATACTATCCGTAGAGCTTCTATTTAGAACACGTGCATCTTGTTTGAAAAATCTTGTTTATCTTTTCCTGTAGGTGCATTTTTCAATTTCTTTCTTTTCTATAGCCTTAACCATGCATGTCAAAAAGTATTAAATAATTGTACAGTTGCCATCCCAGTGTTTTTCTCATCTCTGCATTCATTCCCCATAGGCCCAGCACCTCTGCCCTTACCTTAATCAGGAGCAGACAGGATTGTTCTGGGCATTGGTCTAAATCACTGGTTGTAATAAATGCAAACACATATCTGCCTCTTCTGTCTTCACTGAATAGGGGTTGAAAAGAGGAAAGGGAGCTCTAGCTGCTACAGTGGCCTTTGACCTATGAATTCATGACCTTACAGCCTTCTTAGTTTCTCAGGTCCTGACCCTTTATGACACCTGCTGGCTCACTACAGTCTGACATGATCCTTGGTCTTGACTCTTCTGCCTAACCTTGCACTCTTGCTGTCAACACCTAACAGTGACTCCTTGGCTTAGGACACATCTCCAAAGCAGGCTTTGTCAATTAGTATCCTTGAATTAGTCCCTTTCCCCCTCCCTCCATCCCTCCCTTCCTTCCTTCCTTTCTCCTTTCCTTCCTTCTCTCCTTCATTCCTTCATTCTTCTTTTCCTTCCTTCCTTCCATCATTCCCTCCTTCCCTCCAGTCTTCCTTTCTTCCTTTTTTCCTTCCTTCCTTTCATTTCAAAGAAAAATACAGAGAAATAAGAGATGTGAATTTTACTTTGGCTTTCTTATAACATCACCATCTTATTATATCTTTAAATGCTTCTTTTTATACCTCTGTCTGCAATATCGATTTTGTTTTCCAATATTTTCTTTGTGTAGTTCATAACTTTTCTATTTTGTTTCTTACAGTCTTTGTTCTCCTGACAAAGATTTTTTGCTTGGCTAAACTTCAGTCAGGTTTCTCTCCTAGGCCCAACTGTACACTGACTTGTAAAATCCAATTTTACTAAAGAACTCTGCTAAGTCAGTTTACCAAGAACCCCTCCATCCTCAATATCTGACCATTTTTGATATCTAATCAAGTTCATCATCCTCCCGCATGATATTTGATCATCCTGGCCTGTCTTCAGCAAGAATCCTGTTAGGTCAGTTTAGCCAGAATCTCCCTTACTCCTGAAGTTTCCTCTTAGTAATTTTTCATCCACTGACCTCTACCCTGCTCCTTGCCTATAAATTCCCACTTGCACATGCTACATTTGGAGTTGAGCCCAATCTCTCTCCTCCACTGCAAGACTCTGTGGTCTTTATACACCTATCACAATGGTCCTGAATATAGTCCTCTTTAACTTGCTTTAAGAACTATCATTGAATATTTTTAACACTCTTCCTTTGAACATCTCAGCTTATCCCATCCATAAGGTGTGCCTCCTAGTCTATGAATGTTTTTGCTTTGAAAGCTGACCTCGTCCCCTTTCCGCTGCTTTTCTCTGGAGTTAAGAATATCAAAAACACTTCAGTTTACTAATTCAGCCTTCCTTCTGGAGAATACTTAGTACAGTGTGCTCTATGGCACACAGGGCAATGGTGAGGTCCCTCCCCAGGGAATTTGGAAAAATGAAGAACAGAGTTGATGTCAGGGTTAAATTTATAAACTAGACACACTATGATGAGATTAGAAACTGTGAAAGTAAGATAACTCCCAGTGGTAGAAATATAGAATCTAAGATCAATACATTCAACAATTATTTTCCAAGTATCTTTTATGTGCCAGGCACTGTTTTAGGAGCTTGGGATGCATCATTGAATAAAACAGATAAAGGTACAGGATTCAATAGGATGTTAATGCAGAAACTTAAAGGATGAGATTAAGTTATCAAGTGCATACCTGGGAAAAAGTTTTCCAGGCAAAGGCACAGGAGTGCAGAGGCCCTTCCTGTGCTCCAGGAATAACGAAAGCAATATGAAAGTCAATGAGACCGGGGCAGAGTGAGCAAGACAAACAGCTGGGAGAGACACATCAGAGGAGCAGAAAGATAAGGAGCTGTCAGATAAGAATGGCAAGATGGGACAAGATCAGGTAGAGCCACACTGACCACTGTAAAGACTTTGGCTTTTATTCTGTATAATGCTGGAAGCTATGACATGGCTCTGAGTAGAGGAGTAACATATTTAATACATGATCAGACTTAGGCATGACAGCATCACTGTGGCTGTTGAAGTGGGGCAAGGGTTGAGCAGTGACTCTGGTTGGTGCTGGTGCCATAACACAGGTGAGAGAGCACAGTAACATCAACCAGTGTGGTAGCCAGGGGAAGTGGTTGCTCTCTGGATATATTTGGAACATAATGCCACAGATTATATACAGTGACTGACAAAGAGCTTAGAATAAAGGATGATTGCAAGGTGTTCCTCCTGGAAATTGGAAGGATGGGGTTTCCATTACCTGAGGTAGCTAAGATGTGCTTAGAGGAGATTTTATGAGGAAGATCAGAAGTTGAGTTTTGGGCATGTGTAGTTTGAGAGATTTCTTAGACATCCAGAGTCACCCTAAAAGACAAATAATTCTCTTCTCTCCTTTCTCCTGCCCCTTTCCCAGTTATTCTCCCTCCCTATCTCCCAGTTAATACTTTCCTAAGGAAAATCCTCTGCTTGGACCTTCCTGGGTCTGTTCAACCCTTGGTCCAACCTACAGTGATGCTCAATAGAAACACAGAAAAGATACGTGTATTTGCCAAAGGTAAAACATGTTTCATTGTTGAGCTGATTCTGAAAGGAAGCCATAATATATAGCTTATGTCATAGAATTACAGACTTTTAGGAATCTCAGGCAGAATCTACAGCAACCTCTTGTTTTATACTGTGGAAGCAGAAGCCCAGGGAGGATAAATGACTTTCAAAAGGTCAATCATCTTGTTATTACAGAGCTGGAGCTAGAACCCAGGGCTCCTGCAAGCTATTAGAGCATGCTGCCTCTCAGCTGATTTCCTGCTTTTGCTATAATTCATATGCTGCAGCATTCACATTCTATTTACATATTTTTATTTGGAAACACAATTAAATGCCAGACTTTTAGCATATGGTCACCACTTTCCTGGCCTTGAAAACAAAACTTTGTTTTTTCCTTCCTTTTCTAATTAGATGTTTTGTGAGACCTTTAGTTAACCTCAAAAAGAATAGGACTATGGACTGTAAAATGTCAAGCAGATAAATGATTTACACCAACAAGATAGTCTGGGATTTGAACCAGAGAAAACATAACTTTTAACTTTTAGAGACATTTAAATGAGTAAATTTGGGCTATATAAAAATGATGACATTATAATAGTTCCAAACATTATTTATGGAGAGGGTACTGGATGATCACAATTAAAAAAAAACCTTAAGATTTTGCAGTAACACTTTCTTCTACTTCAGGTTTAACTGCAATTTCATACTGATAAATTTGGGATTATGGATTTGGTTATAATTTTTTACCTGCACTTTCTATATCTTCTTCAGAAAATTCTCACAAGACCATGATGTTTATTGGGTCCACAGAAAAAGCAATAGATTCATGGGAAGCTGTAAATCCTTCTATTCAGTTCTAACAGTACAGAAATAGCCTAGACTTCTTCAAGGTAATTAAATAGTCAGCTGCACAATAATCTTTAAATAGAATTAGAACTTACTTTGGAACCTATTATCAACCAGGTCCTCTCATTATATTAAGGAGCCAAATAGGGATTAATGGCTATTACAGCACATCAGTATGTGAAATCATGGAAGTTGTGTTTTTAAACAGTTCTGCCTTTGCCTTTCTGCCTTTCAAACTTCTATCACGGCCTTCTCCTTTTCATGCAACATGCTTAACATGCAACTCACTCACCACATGGTGCTGTTGCTCATTCTTCTCACCTGCCCTGAAAGCCTCAAATCCCAACTCTCCATCCATGAATCAATGGCTTTTACAAATTGCCCTTCTAAGTACAGGAAGGTGATTTATTGAAAATTTAATGTAGGCAGATAATCTACTGAGAAATTGACTTATGTTTTATTTCTAAGCTTTATCTCATTAGGAAAAAAAAAAAGGAGAAAGTGCCCCATCTCCAAGAATGAAAAAAAGAAATAGTTCCTAAGGACTGAGCTCTGCTTATAACAAAAAGTGAGTGACAGATTTTTATTTTGTTTTGTTTTTTAGAACTAGAAAGGAGGGTTTTTAGAGTAGAATGAGCTAAGGTTAACTCACTAAGCAGCCCTTGGTTTCAAGGTTTAGGTCAGGCATTATATCCTTGGGTTACATGGTAACTTGCATATTGCAAGAGTAAAGGCTGCCAAGCTGGTCAAAACAGTCAGGCTACTTTGGGGATTGTGTGACCACCACCATCCTTGTGTGGAGCCACACCTACAAACATAGGTTCTCTTGCCACAAGGAATGACCAGTACTGAAAGTCTTACCATATGTGTGTATACAGAGAGAAGGTGGGTGTTTGAGCTGGACTTAATTTGATTTAAACAAAGATATATAATATTGCCTGCTCAAGTTTTTAAAAAAGCTTCCCTATTGCTTACAGATAATAGGCTCATAAATAACACAAAGCAGAAAAACAAAACCAAAAATGGTCACATCATTTTAAGTGTTTGATGAAGTAATATAAGTAAAAAGCCATTTTCATTGTTTGAAAGCTATGAGTTTCTTTGAGTATTCCATTAATGGTTTTCTTCTATCTAAAATTTTGAGTTTTGGTGTGTTTAAATTGAAAAGTATGTAGTACTGACATGGAGATTTTGAAGTAAGGGCCAAATCACATTTTTTTTTTTAATGGAGAGACATCAAAAAAAAAAAAGGGTCAAAGTCAGGGGAAAAACTCTGTCCCAAATCATCTGAATCAGATACTTAATTAAAAATTTATTTAGAACACTCGGTCTACTTTCCCAAAGTGAATGTTTTGCAGCCAAATAATACTGGCACAAAGGCATAATCTTTGAACAGACTTTAGGTATATTCTGTTAAATTTTGCAGCTTTTAAAGATGATAGTTTTTCCAAAGCTTCCATATCAAAGATTGAAGTATGATATCATGTGATAAGAGCATGGCATATGCAATAAGATGAAGTAAGAGCGGATGGAGATCATAGATAAGCTTTGATAAACTCTATCAATTACAGGAGATCACTGAAAATTTTTGGTCAAAAAAGTTATAAAACCAAAGGATAAGCTTATAATGTACTTTTGATATCGAGACATGTATCTTTTGCCCTTTCCCTGCAAAACTTATGAGAGTGTTGGCTCATAATACAGGTCAGTAAAAATATATTGCATTGAATTGATTTATAGTGAAAATGAGCTGGTGGTAGTAATAACCAGCATCTTTCTCAGTAGCCTAACCAGAGTTAGGCTGCATGGAGAGTAGTTATATTGCCCCCAAAAGAAAAGGCTATATTTACATAATTCCCACACTTAAATCCTCTTGTTAAAAGCTTTTTCATGCAGAAACTTGTTCCCCTATTAAGCACTTTTCATTATCAAATAAGTTCTTAAAGTCTACACTTTTTAATTTACAGATCATAATTCCCCTTATGTAAAAGATAAGGGAACAATGAGGAATAAAATTTACCTTACCATTTAAACAAAATAGATGTAACCAAGGATCTTTTTAAATTGTATGCTTACTAAACACTGAGAGGACACACAGATCTTGAAATATCATGAGATCTCATAATACCTGAAATGTTTGGAAATGTCACCCATTTTGTGGCCTATATTGATAGTGGTGTAAGCCGTGGTATATTGAAATGGTCAAAGGCCACCAGAGAGGCAAATTGATAACAATTTCCTTCCTCATACCTAATTATCTTGATTACCTCTAATATACAGAATGTGTGTTGGTAATGGAGATGCATTTCTTGGCAGGAAATTGAAGAAATTTATTCACAAGGTATAAAATCTTTCCAAAAGTTGCCATTTATAAGGTAGGCTTCAGATAGAGCTGAATCTGTTCCCATTATGGGAAGTGCTGAACAGGCTTACCTGATTTATTCCAGTTTGTAAAATATCCACTATTATTAATCCCTCATAAAGAACAATGGGAAGGACTAAACGCTGAAGATGAATGAATGCCACCTGTGGCTTGTGAGAGTTTTTCTTTCTAACTGTCTGACCTATGCCACATAATAGCTTCTGTTGTTATAGTCAATAAAAGTTTACAATGCATCTATTATATGCACAATGCAATGCTAAGCAATGTAGGAGGTAGCAAATGAAATCTTTGCCTCTTAGTTGTGAAGACAAAATTTACCTGCATGAAATATCCAAACATCTATACAAGATAACATATTATCAAGTACTTTGCAGAAAAGTACAGTCTGCACGTAGTTAGAAATTCACTGGTTACAACCTTAGGCAAGGCTGACTTCTACAGTTGTTGGGCTTGAAGAGAAGTTGGGAATAGTATTTCAGGCAGGATAAATTCATGAGCATATGTGTAAGAGTAGATTTAGGTACTTTCTGTACATCAGGGATACCGCTCATATTGAGCTGGTAGAAACAAGGGATTCACGCTGGGAGAAAGGAAGAGAAAATGTTAGACAGGAAAAGAAAACCTAAATTTAAGTCATTAAAACACTAAAATCAGTGCAAGAGACAATGATAATTACTCATCGTATCTAACACCAGCAGGCCATTTCAGCTTAAATCAATCTAATTCAGATTTATATATTTAAATTAAAAACAAAACTCTAAATCTCTGTTAGATTTTGCCGTGGGTGAAAAAGAAGTATTTCTAACTTCAAGGAGTATCCTAAAGCCAACTTTGAGACGATTTTTCAAGGCTATCACCACCTGTGCTAACACATCTTAGCGTGTTGTACACACCTTGCTAATTCCTAAGTAAGTACCTTTGCTCTTATAGTCAATTTCCATCGGAATATCCAGTCTATCCCCACCCATCAAGTTCTAGTTTATATCTTCTTTCCTCCAGCATATGTATCAGAATCATCTCCATCTACACTATACTTAACTCTCAATTTTTTAAACATTTATAATAATTTTTTAAACTCACCAAAGACAATGACCATATTTGCTTCCAACTATGGACTGAACTGCATCTCTCCAAAATTGATATTTAATCCGTAATCCCTAATGTGGTCGACCATATTTAAGGATCTTTAAAGAGATAACTGAGGTTAAATGAGGTCATAAGGGTGGGGCTCTAATCAAACAGAACTGGTCTCCTTATAGGAAGTGGGAAGAGACACCAGGACCATGTCTGTCTCTTACACTTGCGATTGTCTGCAAGCGAAGGAGAGAGGCCTCAGGAGAAACCAGACCCGCTGGTACCTTGATCTTGGACTTCCAGCCTACACAACTGTGAGAAATACATATTTCTTATTTAAGTTATCAGGTTTCACAAAATAATACACTTCCTGAATTTACTTGTCTTTTCTCCCTTTTTTGACTCTGATCCTCTGGAGAAGAGACAAAAATCATCTAATTTTTAAAAAAAATCTCTTATAATACTAGGACTATTTTATTTGTTGCAATAATGTTAGATGGTTACATGTATACATGCATGAATGAATAAATGCATTTCAGATTCTTCTTATATATTCTTTAGGAAGATTTAAACTACTGATGGGGATAAGAGAGTAAAAAATCACTTACAAATACCAGTATAAAACTGGAAGAGTACATTATAATGGAAATGATTTTGACTTGGCAGTTATAAAATCCTGAATTTGGATCCTGCTTCAATTAATAATTGTGTATATTGATCTTCAGTTTCATCCTTTAAAGAATCTGCGTGACACTCAACTTTCAGTTTTATTAGAGGTAAAAGAGACTGTTAAGCACTGATTCTAATTTCTGGTGATGTTTGCTTAATAAATGTTAGTTATTTTGATAATCTTAAGTAGTTTGCTTATGAAAAAAATAAATCAGTGAAATAACACACCTGAAAAAAGGGGTAAATGTATTATGAGAGGTTTAAGAGAAGCTGGTGAAATACAGAAGATGGGAAAATAAAGAGCTTACTATGGGAAAGGATTGCAAAGCAGTACTGAAAAGCACAGCTCAGTCTGGGAACCTAATTTTTAACAATATCTATCTACATGGTCATGTAGTGTTTTACCCAGCAATGCTAACTGCCTGGAAATAAGAAGGAAAGAGAATGACTGAATTCACATGGAGTTTAGGATTAGTCTGGAGGGTAGGGTCAAGAGAAAAGAACAGAGAGAGAATGAGAGTGCCGATGAGAATATCTGTGAAATATCAGATCCTTGGTCCATGCTGGATAAGAAAATAAGAAAAGCCACGAAGTTGCTGATAGCAAGGGAGGATGAGGAGATGGCAATTGTGATTATTTCCATGCTCTCATTTCACTAGGTTATTCCTTAACTTAACCAATACCGTGGCTTCCCCAAATTATATCCCAACAGTGAGCCAGACTGGGCTCCTCTACCCTGATCAACCAGGTTTTCAATTAAGTCATGGCAAACAGGATTGCAATTTTATGATCATCTCATTTCTCACCCCTTGTCATAATATACTACTGTAGGACATGTGGTCATTCAAAATATTTATCTATGATTTAGAGTTCCTGTTACAATGACCCTAGATTTCATGTTTATAAAGGAGAGCCTAATACTTGCTATTATCCCTAAAGTAGCTATATTCTCAGCAGTGTGATTTTAGATTTTATGATGATAAAGGCATACCTAGGGGAGCATATATTATTTCATGACTTTATAAAAAGTTTTATAATTATATAATCACCAGGGATGGCATTTCTTTTGTTCAGGGAACATATAACATCTCAGTAGTTTTCCATTACAGCGCTAGTCATATGGGTTGGCATAAAGAATTAGGTGCCCTCCCTCAGTTCAAGGTTAACACATAGGAATCACAGAATTCATACTCCCATTGAGACTGGTTTGTCCTTTCTCATAACTTTTTCTCATCTAAATGAGTTATTTGATATCCTAGGAGCTCTTGCCTCTAAAATATAACACTTTAAATGTTCCTTACTGTAAGAATTTAAGAAAAACAAAAATGCATTTGATGTTCTCTATGTATTTAGATATAAATTAACTTCTGTCAGTTCAGGTGACAGAAGTATTATAGTTTACAAGGATTTTACATGAGTATTCAGAAATTTTATCAAGTAGAAGTTCCTCAGAAAAGTAAACAGTAATAAAATGTGATGAAGATATGGTTTTTATTGCATAAATTTCCCAGTAGAAGATACAGATGGTCCCCTACTTATAATGGTTCGACTTCTGATTTTTCAACTTTATGATAGTGTTAAAGTGGTACCCATTCAGTTACAAACTGTACTTTTGATTTTGGATTTTGATCTTTCCCCAGGCTAGTGATATGTGGTATGATAATCTCTCATAATGCTGGGCCAAATCATCTGACACAAAGTCTATTTTCTAATAAAGTATTGAATATCTCATGTAATTTATTGAATACTGTACTGAAAGTATTCTGAGTATGTTTAAGGTAGGCTAGGCTAAGCTATTATGTTCAGTAGGTTACATGTAACAAATGCATTTTTGACCTATGATATTTTCAAATAATAATGGGTTCATTGAGATATAACACCATTTAAGTCAAAGAACACTGCACAAGTATGTTAAAAAGCTGCAGTAAAAAGCAAAAAAGGGTAAGCTAGGGCCACGTCTTGGTTGCCTGAACAGCTTCAGTTTAAAAAGAATGATTAAGTTTACCAGGATATTGATCTGACTATAACTTCATTCCTTCCAAAATAAAATGTTTTAATATTACCCATTTGAACATATTTTTGGATACTTATCTAAGCTGAAGAGTTTTATAGTTTATATAGTGTATCTCATATACAAAATGTTTATTATGAGTTTTCTTTGGAAAATTTATAATTAAAATTACTAAAGTAAAAACCTTCTTAGTTCTCTTTAGTGTTATGATTCTGCGTATACACATGCATTTACACAATGAACGTCTTCTGCAAAAGATCCCAAGATTATCTAAAATAAACCTCAGTAAATGGCAAATCACTGAGCTTTATCTTTCACTTAAAATTGAGGCTGAAGCTACGTCCAAATCAGCCACTACAATTGATTTTTTTTTGTTTCAAATTTTATTATTAATTAATTGAAAAAGAACTGTAATAGACCCATTACTTGCTCACACAAATAACATCTTTGTCATGGAAATAACTATATATACTTTCTAGAAAAAATGAGAAGAATGGCATTGTTTTGCATTTTTGCAAGTCTTTTAATGGCTGGCTCAACAGAAGAGAGCTAGAATATCATGTCTGTTCTGTATTCAATCTATTGAAATATGTTGTTTTGGTTTAAATATACGAAGAAAATTCTGCCTCACAAGATACACAGTTGGGAAAGGGTGGTGTATTTTTATAGCATTCTGAGATAACTGTGGATATTCTTTGACAGTATACCAAATCTGGACAAGTGCTATTTCCAAAAGTGTAGTTGGAAGGTGGAATTTGAAACCATAGCAATGAACTTTTCATACTCTTACATTATAATCCATTCCTCTATCTTGCACTTTGAATGGATCTGTTACCCATGCACGATTTTGTAATATCTTACATTGGACATTTGTAAAATATTGGTTTCCTGAGTTAAACTCATTTTTGCAATATTGACATGTTTCATTATATAATACGTAAGTAAAAAACACATTTTAAACATCACTACTAATCTTATCAGAAAAGTCTAAGTACTGGGAAGCCGCAAAACTCCTAATAGTTATTGTGACAGGCTCATTTCATTCACTTTTGAGAAAATGTCTGCCAAATACCCACATCTGAATAACCATGGTTGGCATGTCAGTTGTTCGTTCAAGAAAAAATGGTATTGCATTAAAAAAGTAGCCAGTTCAGTTTGCCACTTGAGCAAGGGCACAAGTGTTTTTTCCTGAGACAACCAGAGTATTTTCATTTGATGCAGAAGTGCTCTATGCATATTTTCTATTTCATCACTAAAATCTTAAAATATTAAAAATATCACAGGTTTAGACTTAATAAAATTAAAAACTTTTGCTGCTTCCACATTCTTAAGTGAAACTAGCTTTGTATTTTTAAACAGTGAATATCTGGGGATGAAGAATATGACAGTTTGGTGCCACTGCTTTCAATCGTCTAAGGCATCCACTATTGCTTTGTACCATTAGTGCAAACACCAATACAATTGACAAAGGCAAATAATGTGTTAAAATATGATTTAAATTGTTTGACCTTGGGGATCCCTAAAAGTATCTCAGAGAACCCCAGGGGTCTGTGGCCCACAATTTGAGAACCCTTGTACCATTTCTTGAGCTATAGACCCCTATGTTCAATGGTCTGCTAGATGTCCTTATACGCTGTTATTTCAAGAGTCTCAATTGATTATTGGTCACATTTCCTCCTTTCCCAAGCTGTTCTTCTTTCATTTCCTATCTCAGACACCATCATCATCCACGTCATTCAAGTCAGAAACCCAAGACTCACTCTTGATTTTTCTTTTTCCATAACCCTTTATGTCTAATTAGTCACTAAATACAATCTTTTATGTACGTTTATTTCTAACACTACTGAGTTATTAAAAGCCTGCAACACACACACACACACACACACACACACACACACACACACACACACACTGCCCTATAACTAGTTTCTCCACTGTCCTACTACAGCTAACTTTTGAAGAAGCAAATCTAGATGATGCAATATTGAGAGACAGAGGCTCTGTTCCCCAAAGTCATGGTCTTGATTCCTTCCTCTGCCACTTTCCAGATAAGTGACCTTGGCAAAGTACTTAGGCTCTGTGTTATACTGTTTGCCTTTTAAAAAAATAATAAAAGTATTTATCACATATGATTATAAAGATAGAATGAGATAATTCATATAGAGTATTATCCAGATGAATTCATTGAGTATTAATCCATAGCTTGGCATCTAGCAAGTTATTAATAAATGTTAATGATTATTATCTTGTTAATTCCCTCTTTAAAATTTCTCCCAGTTTTATTGTAAACATTATCTGACATGTCTTTCTCACTCCTAGACTATGATCTCCTTGAAGTTAGAGACTTTAACTTATATTCATTAATATCTCAGCATCTGAAATATACTTGATATTTAATTATCAGTTAAAGAACACAAAATTTTCTCTGAATTATCTACAAATATAGACTTACTTAGTTTTATTACTATTTGCATTTTTTTCAGTCATATGTCTCAATTCTCTAAAATCCTACCTAATTACCAGATTAAAATATACTGTATTATGTTAAAACATGTAAGCTAAATTGTATGATAGGGTTAATATGCTAATGTATTGTGCCCAGGTTGGCAAAATTCAAAGCCCATTTTAAAACACATTTCTTCTAAATAATAGCAAAGTCTTAATCTGCCCATGGTTGGCTTGAGAAGAGGTAGAGATGGTCTATAAAACTCATGAAATTATATACAATTTTTAATGAATGTCATGTATATATTTTAGGGGGGGGGAATGTCTATTGCTTTCTTTAGATCCAGGCAAGGTTAATAGCCACTGTTATAGAAAATGGCAGAGGATACAGTGGCAGAAGTTGGCAGGGTCCATGAAAGACAGGAGAAGATATATTTTTCATCATGGAAATTTTTGGAACACATCAATCACAGAATGAAGGAACTGCCTATCAGGTCTATATTTATATAAACTTTGAAAATAAATTATATGAAGTTCACAACTCTGAACCCAAGTACCTGTCCTCTGAATAAGAGCCAATAAATAAAATCATGAAATCACAGTGCCAATTTTACTACATGCTTTTTCACAGTGTACCTTGTGTTTGTTGCCAGCACTGCTTGGAACTTAGAGAAAGCCTGTGATAATCATAACCTTGGATTGTGGGATTTTTTGTGTGTATGCATTCTTCTGGATTTTTTGAGATTATCCAATTTAAACTAATAGGTAAATATTTTTAAAACATATGTATGATATATAATTATATCCTGTATTATATAATATGATATATATTGTATAGCATATATAAAATGTATAATATAAAATATAAACTATAACATGCAATATAAAATGAAACTATATAATATTTATAATATGAAATATATAATGGTGTTTTCTAAAAATTTATAGTCTTTCTAGAGTAATAATATAATTTGCATATTTAATGTAGGTGATAATTTTATAAGACTTTTACAAGAAATATCACTTAATGAAGTCATTCCTCTCTGTCAATAACAAAAACGCATTTATATTTCAATAACTACACTTAACTCTTTTTACAACAAAAATTCAATAGGAATATGCTAGTTTAAGATAGATTTTTCTTTGAACTGATTTTTGTATTATTTCAGTTCATAAGTAATTTCATGTTTAAATGTATCTGGTGAACCTGAATACATAGCAATAATAAATCAGTATTTTTCAAAATATTGGACCTGGGTGTATACTGCTTAAATCAGTGTTTGTTAAAAATAGAAGTGTGATTGGAACCACACTTTAAAACTTGGCAATTGATTTTACTTACAGTGGATGTTAACAAGTGTTTTGTTACAGGCTATCATGGGAACAGATACGTGTCCTTAAGTTGAAATTGACTAAAGAGCTGAGGTAGAAATAACATGGATTTGTTATAAGCATAAACATTCTGAAATCAAACATTCTGATTAAAAATTCACAATGTTTCCTCTAAATTTTTGAGTGAAATAGTCATGATACTAAAATAATACTTATCAACTTTTCATCTTTATTATCTGTTCTTGTCTGCCTCATAAAAATCAGAAAATTAAATGCAGAATCTTTCCATTAGTGCACTGATAAAGCTGTAAATTTAAAAACAAATCAGAGAATATGAAAGTTAAGATCCTCTTAGTAACATTAACTTGTCCAACATTGATTATATATAATTCTCAGATTGCTGGTTAGTGTTCTAAATGTACACTTCATTATAAGGCGTAAGAACTGCAGGGAAATTAATGCCTTTATGAAAACTCTAACTTTTCACTTTCTTGAGTTATGAAGGTTAAAATTTGCAATCTTAATACTATATTAGCATAAGATTCTGCAATTTAATAAAATAAACTGGTTGAGAAAATGAACGATACTCACTCAATAAAAATGATGCCTGTTTTCTTGAATGGAACACTTACAGCATCTGAATTTAAAGTCACCAAATAAAAACTTTAATGATTTAGTAGTTTTTATAAACACTGATAAAGTTACTTCATAAAACAATATTATAATATATGCCTATAAAATCTGTAAAACCTTATGTTATATGAAGTTATCAAAATTCTTACCCATTAAATAATGTAGACAAACTCATTTACTATATAGTATATATACATATCAAATATGATTAATTCAATTACTGTTCATTGCATTTGTAAAGGAACTAAAAAAGTACTAGATAGAATGAATAGTAAATATCATTGGGATTTCATTGTTCTTATGATGTCTGTAATGGACTACAGAGTAAAGGAAGTAACAGACAGTAAAACAACAACATAATGATAAATAATAAAACTAAAGCTCCATGGGGGCCAGAGTCCTTTTATGTTTTATTCAGTGATGCATAAAGGATATGTGAGATATAATAGCCACTCAAAAAACATTTGTGGAATGAATTAATTTGCATGGTATCTTCAGTAACATAAAAGTTCAAAAGCTTCCCTTTATTGACAGTAAGGTTCCCTTAGAAAGGTTTAGCAGCAGGGTAAATGAGTCATAAGCATAAAGGCTACTTACTCCATGAAAAAAAACAAAGTCCAAAATCGAATGTGGTCTGCAATGAAAATCCATCCAAGGATGTTATCAGAAACTCTAGTAATGGTACTTCAGGACAATTTACTAGATATTTACCTCACTGGTTAAACAACAAAGACAGACACATTAATTCCAGAAAAGCATTGTTAAAATGCTCCCATTTCCTAGGACAGTATCATGTGTGTGTGCATGTGTGTGGGTGTGTGTGGGTGTGTAGCAGTTTAAATGTGGTTGTGATGGTAGTACTTGTGGTGGTGGTGGTGTTATGTTTCTCTCACTATTTCAGATGTCCATCTAATTAGTCACATTACAGTCATCAAAAAAGCATAATGAGCCTTCTTTAGATGGATGTAGAAGAACAAAAGTTAATATCTTCAGAGAATTAAGAAAGAGGCAATAGCAAGTAGTATAAGCCTATCATAAATGTGAGGTGTGGTGAGATATTGATGGAGAATAATGATACTAGTTCTGCAGTGGGCCAAATGAAATTATTCCTGGAACCCTGTACCACAAATATGTATGTAAACATGTTCACCCACATATTCAACAAATATTTATTATTGGTATATTACTATGGGTTCTCTAGGTATGCTACTTTTATTCAAATCCTATTCTACTGCCAGTGCAATGCTAATGAGAAAGGCATGTCACCTGCCTTCTAAAGACATTATAATAAACTACAGGAATTAAGTAGCAACAGTAAGACAACCATATTTAAACTTAGAAATATACAATCTTACCTTTTTCTTAAAAGAAAAGGTATGAATAATCCCTATAATGACTAAACCAGCCTATCTTATAGTCCAGCGTAAGACAGTGAAGTGATAGCTTTCCTTTTGGTCATTCATATCATTTCTAGAGAAAATCATGGATTTAGAAGAATGTGTTAGCTCACAATGACATTGTAAGGTATGTTTTGATCAGGTCTCATGGAGGATAGAGTAGGATGGCTGCACTATTCTGTTCATACACTGAGGACTATTTCTTAGCAACCTTGCATGTTCAAAAGTAGTTAGTGCTCCTGCCTTCAATAAGAAGACTTGGCCTTTATCAATGTATATATTATCTTTGCCAAGGCACATTTGCCCACTTTGTTTCTAAATCAATAGCCTTTTCAATTGCTTAATATCATTTGAGCAAGAAAACAATCACAAAAGACTTTAATAACACAATCAGGAATGACTCCTTCGAGTTCTGTCAATGAAAGGCCTCTGTGTGAAGTCAGCATCCCCAGAGGCCCACGCCTAGGTTAGCCCACTTAGGGAGGAAAACCACGGCCAGATTCACCTATAACAATAACTTATACTGTTAAATAGTGGTTTGTGGGGCATCTAGGAGAAATTTCTGCCATATCTGAAATTACAGAGAGAGCATTATAATATACCTAATAATTCCCTGTTTATATTTGCAATAGACTGAACGTTTGTGTCCTGCCATAACTTATATGTTGAAATACTAACCCCAAATGTGATGGTGTTAGGTGGTGAGGTCTTTCGAAGGTTATGAGAGTGGGGCCCTCATAAATGGTATTAATGCCTTTATAAAAGGGACCCCAGAGAGCTCTTGCTCTCTTTCCACCACATGATGATAAAATGAGAAGTCAGTGGTCTGTAACCCAGAAGAGGTCCCTCAAAGAATTCTACTAAGCTGGCACTCTGCTCTCAGACTTCCAGCCTCCAGAACTATAAGAAAGAAATTTCTGTTGTTTATAAGCCACCCAGTCTATGGTTCTTTGTTATAGCAGCCTGAATCAACTAAGATCATCTTCACTAAAAAATGTACCTTTCATTGTCAAACATGAGAGCTTTCTTCTTGAGGTTACTCAAACTCCTTAACACAGTTGCTACAGAGTTTTGCATATACACATGAGTGGTGTGCCCAGAGGCAGATGTTAAAAAGCTGGGTTAGAATAAAGCCTGTTTGTTTTCATAACTGTATATATACAGCCTGAAACCTGTTCTGAATACCTAAGTTTTTAAGGGCTGGAGACCCTGATTATGGATATAATAACTATTTACTTGAAAGCAGAAAAAGAAAAAAAGTCATCAAGATACAGGTTATATAGAACACAAAAGCAAGTTAACATTGTTGAACTTAAAACTCTCTTAGAAACAACTTATTCAAAAAAGGGTGAAGATTTGGTCTAACTATGAGGGTACATGTTGGTCATACTACAGCTTCAATCAAAAAGAGCTGTGGAACACTGAAGGCCAGCAAACATGTATCACCCAGTTTCACTGCCTCACACTCCCTGCTTAGACTATAATCCCCTAGAGGGAAGGAACTATGTGGGAAGTAACCTCTTACATCCTCCTTTCTAGAGCAGAGAACAAAATAGCACTTAATATGTGCTATGGAAATGACAGTTATTTATTAATAATTCTTTTCATGTCAGTCAGTGGAATATCTAAAAGAAGCTTCGATCACATTTTTCATCAAGACAGTGTGCTAGATTACCCAATAGGAAGGTCAAGGCAGCAGTAAACCAGAGCAATATAAAGGGATTTAGAGAAAGAGACCTGGGGGGAGGGGTGGGGGAATAAAGAGCAAAAGAAAGAAAAGAAGGGGAGAGAACAGAAGAAGAAGGAGAAAAGCAAAAAATTTTAAACAAATTACTTAATTTCATCACCATAAATATACACTATTCTCATTTTCAGAAAAGTTAAAATTTTATAGTTTATTTAAAGTATCTTTATTTTATTTTTATTAAATATGGCAAGAAGCACCATAATGTGTCCTGGACTTATGGACTTAAAAGTCACAACCTCATTCTTGTCAAAATGAGTATTAATAACTAATATTTTTAAATAGAAATGAACATAAATAATTAGGAACTCACATTCCCATGTTTTTCCAGTTCAAAGACTTCTCTTCCCTATTCCATGAATCTCAACAACTGTCATGGATTTTCTCTGAACTGATTCAAAGCAACAAATTTTGAGAGGCATACAACAGCATGAGAAAGCAACCTATGGAACTGGAGAAATTATTTGCAAATCATGTATCTGGTAAGGGGTTAATACCCAGAATATTTAAAGCATTCCTACAACTCAAGAACAAAATAACACAATTTAAAAATGGGAAAAGAATTTGAATAGATATTTCTACAAAGAAGATATGCAAATGGCCAACAAGCATATGAAAGGATGCTCAACATCACTAATTATTAAGAAAATACAAATTAAAACCATGAGATATCACATGACACCCATCAGATGGCTACTATCAGGAAAACATAAAATAACAAGTATCAGTGAGGATGTGAAAAAATTGAAACTCTTTTTCACTGTTGGTGGGAATGTAAAATGGTATAATCATTATGGAAAACAGTATGATAGTTCCTCGAAATTAAAAATAGAATTACCATATGATGCAGCAATTCCACTTCTGGACATATATCCAAAAGAATTGAAAACAGGATCTCAAAGAGATGTTTGTATACCCCTGTTCATAACAGCACTATTCAACATTGTCAAAAGGTAGAAGCAACCCAGTGTCCATCTCTGGATAAATGGATAAGCAAAACATAGTATATACATAATATTATTCAACCTAAAACGGAAGGAAATTCTGACACATACTACAACATGATAATCCTCGAGGACATTATACTAAGTGAAATAAGCCAGTCCACTTATATATAAGAGATCTAGAGTAGTCAAATTCATAGAAACAGAAACCACCACAGAATGGTGATTACCAAGTGCTGAGGGAGAGAGAAATGAGAAGTTGTTGTTTAATATGTATAGAGTTTAAGTTTTTCAAGATGACAAAGTTCCAGAGATTGGATGTACAACAATGTGAATATATTTAATTGTAAAATATACACTTAAAATGGTAAAGATGGTAAATTTTAAGCTTTATGTTTTTTACCACATTTTTTAAAAAAATACAGGGTACCAATTGGATATCAGACTGAGACGGGGGTGGGGGGAGGGGATGGGTATATGCCTACATTATGAGTGCGTTGCGCACAGTCTGGGGAATGGTCATGCTTGAAGGTGCTGACTCGGGGAGGTGGGGGGTGGGGGGAGGGGATGGAGGTATGACTACATGGTGAGTGCCAGGCACACTGTCTGGAGAATGGACACACTTGAGGCTCTGACTCAGGGGGATGGGCAGGACATGGACAATGTATATAACCTGAACTTATGTACCCCCATGATGAGCTGAAATAAAAAAAAAAAAAAAAAGAAGCACAGAACATTGTAGATGGTATTTACATAAAAAAGTGAGAAGACAATGTATTTTCACATTTGCTCATAAAAGCATGGTACCATTTCAAAGGATTCACAAGAAACTAATAACTAGTTGCACATGGGGAGGAGAGCTGGGGGGACAGAGACACAATTGTGGGAGGGGGACTATTATTTTGTATATCCATGTATAATGTTTGATTTTGGAACTATGAATGTATTACCTTTGCAAAAATCAAATAGCATATTAAAATTTAAAAAATACAGACTTTGGTTAAAAATTTTGTTAAGTAGTAAAATTTGTCAATCTTACTACTTATATGGTGGGCAAACATACCACCAAGTGAACACTATATGACGAATTATGTTTAAACAAAGTTGAAGGGAAACATTAACCACTTGTTTTTCAAATTTTAGTACTCTTTATCAAAAAAGTTCTCCTAAGTTTTAGGCACCTGGACTACATTTTTTTGGTTCTCCAAAGAATTCTCTCACAAATATCTGCATAAAATTACACATTGTGGTTTTGTTTTGTTGTCTTAAGATGAGAGATAGTTCTGCTCATTTCTCTTTTAATCCTTGATGTACTCATACCTTAAGATCAATTCAGTATTTCTTCCTCTATGAGGGCTTCTTTGACCTTGCTGACTACTTTTTCCTTTGGGACACCATTTTGCCTTGCAAGTAAGTTATTTGTTGCATTTATTGGCCAATTAGGTTTATACTAGCCGTGAGCTCCTTAAGGGTAAGGATTCTTCTTATTTGTCTATGTGTCCCAAGAATTTAGCAGAGAGCCAAGCAGGAAACAGAAGTCTAGTATTTATTTATGGGATGATGTTACAGTCATGTTTTGTAAAACTGCCTTATTAAAGAATTGCAAAGCAAGTTCCTCCCAGAGAACAGAGCTATGAAGAAAAGCGAACATACTCTTTCTTTTTACCAAATAATATGGAGTATAATTTTATTTTTTTTGTTGTTGTTGACTTGAGTGCCAAGAAGCCAAATGCCAAGAGTTTGTCCTAAATAAAAGTTAACCCTAATGTTAGTAATCTAGTATGAGTAATCTGGTATTATTCCACCACCACCCCATCCTGTTCTATCCTTGCGTCTGTGCTATTGTGACATTGTCTTGTTATAAACAACCGCAGGCCTATTTTGGAAGGAAGTGGGATATGATTAAAATATGTAAAATATGCAATATGAGGCTAAATTTGAAGGTGCTACTTTAACATTGTTCCTTTAGTTGTCTTTCTTTGTACTATGAATAACATTTCCTACATTTCAGTAGAATTTTAAGCAGCTGTGGTCTCATTACTACATTATCTGTTCTTATATACGTTATCGTGTTTGGTTCAGTGCTGAGTAGGCGGTATAGTCTATTCTCCATAATTTGTTTTCTAATGTATATCCACTTGTGTGTCCTATTATTCTTTTTATCTTAAACTATGGCTAAAATAAAACAATAATAAAAGTAATCAGAATCTAGTTAAGACCCTTTCTATGCACATTTCAATTGGTATAACTAAAACAATAGGAAATATGATTTCCTTCTTAACAATTTTGAACCTCAGAATTTAGAAGACAGGTATTTAGATATAGGCTTAAAATTGACTTTGATTCCATGGAAAAATCATTCTACAACTTAAGACTACATTATCTCAAAATTTCTTTCCACACTAAAGACCTTGCAGATCTATCACTAGTATCTAGAATGTTAGTTGTGGTGCTAAACTTTTTCATGGCCATAAGCATAATTGCTTGTTTACATGTGCACATGCATATGCTTACATATTGCTTTCAATGAAAAGAAGAAACCTTGAATATCATGTGAAAATAGTATTCCATTCAGATTAATAGAAAATAAAAATATCCAAACTGTAGAACTTAGTATTATACATGTTTGCTATAAATCTCTTAATTAAGCACATTTTCAACATTATTTTACTATGGCTTAAAATACACAACTGAAAAGATAGTTTCCAAATAATCACACAATTTCTCATTCTAGTATTCAATAGAAATCTTGGTCCAGTCCAACTTGTCTTTCCTGTCTATATATGACAATTTTGTACACCTCACTAATTAAAGCCTTTCCTCCAGACAATTTCACTGTTGTAACATATTATGTACAAGTTGATGCCTACTCTCACTGTTATTTGCTCCCTGAAAAACACACACTATCCACATTGATGTGTCTTTCAAGGTTAACCCCGATGGTCCACCAGGTGAAGCATTACCCAGCTATCTGGTAGCCAGAAAGCTTAAAATGTTCTGTCCACATTTTTATAAATACTACACCATAAATACCACAGAATCCAGATCTTAACTTCTGAATTAACGTCTAGTGATACATCGACTATGGAATAGGCTAGCTAATTCATCCATAAGCCTGCATCCTCTTCCTTGGACACATTTAGACTGCATTTCCCAGCCTCTTTGCATCTGGATAGGCCACATAACTAGTTCTAGCCATCCACATGTTGGCCAACGTGATGTGCCGCACTTTGAGACCTGACCCTCAAATCTTTTTAAATCCTTCATGCACTCCTTTGTACTTTTCTAATGTACATCCTACATACAGAGGATTCAACAAAAACAAAAAGATTCTGGGGGATGCCAGAGGTCCTAGGTGCTTCAGTGACTATCCAGAACGGAGCTACTCTCTCCATCCCAATATACCAATTTCTATGGTATTCTTTTTTTTTCTTAGATAAGTTTTCACTTCCCTCATTAATCATACAAGACTGGGAATTTGTTCCAATGCTTTTTTCAAATTCTCTATATAAGCAGCTATAATTATTTAATAACATTAATCCAACATGAGTATACTATTAATAGAAAATGCATATTGTCTTTAAACTTGCCATATTATTATCATTCTATTATATGAACTCCATTATTCATAAAGTATTCTAAATATTTGATTATTTTTATATATTTATATGCTACTCAATGATCATGCTAATTATATAGCCACACATTTTTTAGAAGTAAAACAAAAAATTAACACTTGCTTTAGCATTCAGTATAAAAAAGAATGGTTATGTTGATTTTATTCTGCTTGTTGTACCCTGTAGGGGTTGTAATAAGTAATATAAAGCCAGAAATTGAGAAAGAAAATCTCTAAGAGTCCACAGACACATTTTCAAGTCACTGAAACAACACACAGTTGGTGTATGAATGAGTTCATGAATCATTTATCAGTGGTGATAGAAATAGAAATTATTTACCTCAGAAGTCTATCTTTGGTATAGTACTCTGTAAATTCATTCAATATTTGAATTTCTACTTTGAGGGGGTGAACTAACATTAACCAAATGCTTATTCTATGCCAGGTGTTTTACATACATCATTGTACTTATCCCTCACAACTCTGTGGGCTATGTATTTTTATCCCCATTTTAGAGATGAAACAGTTTAATGAAGAATTCAATTCATAAATACCAAAGCCATGATTGGAACCCACATTTGCTTTGCTCTTTCATATAAATTCTCTTTAACACATAATTCTCTCTAAAACTTCTTATTTATGTACTTCTGCATGACACCTTGTGTTTGAAATACTTTACCTCCCAATTCTAAGTATCAACATGAGTCAAATTGTTATCATTATTTAATGAGTTCCTATATTTTCAGAAACATAATAAAGTTTTAAAAATCACATAAGAGATGGTCTTTTATCAAAGAGGTTACATTGACAGATGGCCACTTCCATTATTACTATTGAATGTTTCTATACCGCCTTCTTTCCCTCCCTGTAAATCCCAGTTTTTAATCTCCTGTCATCAGATTACATTGATCATTACTTTCATTGTTGCAGTCATTTAATGACCTTGCAATTAACTTTTCCTTGTGTCTCAAATATTTTAGGTCCTGCCTAACTGCCCCACTCTCTCCAACATGGGTCATAATTTAATTATTGACAATTTCAACATATGCATATATGATCCTTAAAAATATGGTCTATTAATTCTTTGATCTTCTTTCCTTTAAAAACCGTGTCCTACACCTTATTTCAGCCAATCATCCCCAGGTCATTTCGGGACATATTCATTACCAGTAATGCCCATGCTTCCATAACCTCTGTTTTATTCATCCGGGTCTATGAGCTTTATCTCCTCCTATCTCTCCAGGTCATTTGCTCTAGTATCTCAACTCCAACAATCATTTGATCCCATCAGGACCTTTAATAAATTGATGCTACATACTTTTCAGGGTCCCTCAACCCCCTTTACTAGGGAAAATTACAACGCAACATAAATCTAATGCTCTGCCTGCACCCCTGCAACTAAAGATACAGGCAGAAACACACAACTCTGAATGATCTCACTTTAAATTCAGTTTGACAAACTGTTAGAGGACTCCTAAAGCTGCACAAAATACACTATATTTCACTAGTCCATGTACTTTCCACTATCTTGTGGGATTACTTCATACTTTCTCCTTTCTAACTTCCAACACTTCTATCCTAATACTCATGCCTAGCTGATGACTTTGCTTATTTTTCCACTGAGGAAACTGAAGCAACCAGAGAGAATCTCCAAAAACTCTTACAGGCACATATATGTACCCACTACTTAACCCATAAACTCTCTTCTCTAACAAGTTTTTGTAAATAAATAATATTTACTACTGTCTAAACCTTCCCTTACACACTAATACAGTTCCTATCACTTTATCAAGACCTACACATTGAAATTATCCATTTTTCTCCACATTATTTTTCCTCATGCAGTTGACATCGCCATCAGCCAAAAAAAAAAAAAAGAAAGAAAGTTATTTTTCTCTCACCTTAAAAATAGTCCTGCTTTAAATCCCATTTTACCCACTAGTTATAACTCCAACTATCTTCTACCTTTTACAGCTAAATTTCTTGAGAGATATGTTGTTACTGACCATTGTCAGTAACACTAATTCAATTCCTCTTATTCTTCTTAATCCTTTCCACTCCAGTTTTTCCTCTAATTATTCACAAAATCTATTCTTGTCAAGATCACCAATAAACTCCAAATTTCTAGATTCAATGATCATTTTTCAATTCTTATCACATTTGGCTTATCAACCATCAAGTGTACTTTCCCTGATATACTTTCTTCACTTGGCTTTCATGACACCACACTCTTGGTTCCCATCTAACCACATTATTGTTCCATCTCAATTTCTTTCTTTCCTTTTTTATTTATTTATTTATTTATTTTTTTGAGACAGGGTCTTACTCTGTTGCCTGGGCAAGAGTTAGAGTAGAGTGATATCGTCATAGCTCATATCGTCATAGCTCACTGCAACCTCAAACTCCTGGGCTCAAGCAATCCTCGTTCCTCAGCCTCCTGAGTAGGTGGGACTATAGGCACATGCCACCATGCTTGGCTAATTTTTCTATTTCTTATAGAGACAGAGTCTCACTCTGTTGCTCAGGCTGGTCTTGAACTCCTGGCCTCAAGTAAACCTCCTGTCTCAGTCTTCCAAAGTGCTAGGATTATAGGTGTGAGCTACCATGACCGGCCCCATCTCAATTTCTTTTGTTGGTTTCTCCTCCTCATCCAGACCACTTAATCTTGGAGTTTCTTAGACCTCAGTCCTCAGTCCTTTAACCTCTTTTCTTCTATATCTACATCCACTCTTGTGTGACCTAAATCAGCATATGACTTTTAATAATGGCTATATGCCCATGTAGCCCAAATTTATATTTCTTTCCCAGACATGTCTTCTGGACATCAAAATCAAATATGCAACTGTCTACCTGATAAATCCATTGAGATGTCAAATAAATATTTCAAAATTGGTATGCCCAAAACTGAACTTCTCATTCCCTTCCCCCTACAAAAACAAATTTCAGTGAGACTCTCTCATTTTTTATTTAAGTGGATGCCAACTACATCTTTAAGTTGATAAAACAAAAATATTGGTGCCATTCTGGATTTTTTTTGCATTCTTTCATATCTATATCCAAATTGTTGGAAATCCTATTGTAATATCTGAACATATAACCAGAATCTATTTCTCAAAATTTCCATTGCTACCACTCTGATGCCATGTCATCATTATCACTCACCTGGATTACTATAACCGTCTCCTTCTTCTATGTGCAAACTATTTTCAACACAGTAAGCAAGTGATTCTTACTCTCCTCTCCTCTAAATCCTCTAATAGTTCCTCATCTAAGTGTAAAACTCAAGTCATTACAAGCACCCATGAGACACTACAGTGAGTACAGGATTAGACTCCACTTTCTTTCCAACTTCATGATCCCCTCACTCAATTATCTTCAGCCACCTGACCTCCTTACTCCTGGTGAACACACCTGGCATGCTCATGCTTTGCAGGCTTCCACCAGTATTAATCTTTCTTATAATGATATCCTCCAGATATCTGCTTGGTTATTTCCCTGAACTCCTTCAAGTCTTTGCTCAGATGACACCTGTTCAATGATGCCAACTTTGACTATCTAGTTAAAAAATACGACCTGATCTTCTTCTTTTTTCTCTACTCTGTTTTCAATAGCACTTAATACTTTCTACTATCTAAATAATTTGTGTGTGTGCACGTGTGTGTGTTTCCCTAATGTAACCCAAGTGCCTAGAATAGTCCCAGACACATGGTTCAATAAATATTTTCTGTATAAAACAGTAAAGTAAAAACTTGGTCAAACCCACATCCTACTCACCTGCACACACATACATACTCATACACACACCCCTCTAAGGAGAATTAAAAATTTGTCCTCAATAATTGAAATATGATAATCCTACATCTAAAGGATAATTAATAATCCTCCTTATGGGATCATAAGCTCTCAAAATTGTGAGAAACCTTAAAGATTATATAACCCAATCAAGCATGTAATGTTTATATTTCTTCTACATGTGTTTTCATATTAATTTTCTAGTCTGTGCTTGAATACTACAGTAATGAGGGACAAGAATAATGAAAGTCAAGGTTATTCAATGTTGCCTAAGATTGCATAGCAATTAGAGAAAGTAGCAAGGTTAGAATTAGAAATCATGTATCTTGCCTACCAGACTAGTGTCTTCTACCATGCCCAACTATGTACACAAAACCATAAGTGCTTTCAAATATGCTTTTACTGAATAAGCCAAATAAATACTTACTAGCTGACAATTTAAAAATATTTATACAAGTAAATCTATTTAAAAACACTATGAAGAGTCTGTGAATGTAGACAAGCTTCAAAAAATATGAAAAATAATATAAAAATTGAAATTATTTTATAAATTTTCTCATTATAAATAAATGAGGTCGATAAAATTATATCACCAAGAAATACCAGGCCTATAGAAAGTGAATTAAACAAAATAAAGATGTGGAGGGTTCCACAGGTAACTTCAAAACTCTATTACACTGTGCTCTAAAAAAATCCATGTTCACATTAGAAAGTTGAAGACAAGAATGAAAGCAAACCTAGATAAAATTTAAATAAAAAACAAAGCCCTTAAAAAGATTCCCTCTCAAAATAATTCAGGCAAAGACTGACTACATAACTTTGAAAAGTCACCGTATTTTCTACTACCTGGTGAGTAGAAAGAGGTATTGAATACAAACAAAACCCAAACACTATGTCTGAATTGTGAAGGTTTTTCATATTTTAATTATGTTTTGGACTTGTTCTCAGTGTACCAAACTATGACACAAATGAATAAAAAAGTAATAAAATTATAAGAGACAATGAAATATCCATAATTAAGATGCCTAAAGACAGCACAGCCATCTTCGATAACAAACTCTAAGCACTCAGTGATATCGTTAAACCCTTCAAATTTCTAAAGATCTTCATATCAGGGCTCTCCTGTGTAAAGATGTTATATTTAATAGATAAAAGGACAATTTTTATTACTGTGAAACTCTGAAATGTAAAACAACTTGACATTTTTGATTCACCATATTGGTGTATCATGTTCAAATAGACTTTATTCTGTGCAGCTCAATGAAAACTTTTTAAACTTCAAAGGAACACAGTGTCTTAGAATCATTTCTCAGAAGAAGCAAGTTCTTGATACTATGTAAGAAAATATCAAAAGTTGATTTTCAAACAATAAACACATCTCATTAAAACTTTTATAAACTGATTACCATTGACTATTTTTCTTCCAAAGGCTTTCTATACTTGTGCTCTTGTTTTTCATTACATACATACTTTATTTACATGTGTGTGATTACAGAAACTTTTATACCCATGTACCTATTAGTTTCTTGGGTCTAGAAAGTTCAAGTTATGGAGATCCAAACTTAGAATGGGAAGAGAATTTACTGGCAATTTATTCCAATTTCTTGATTTAACTGATGGATAAAAAGAAGTGAAAGACAATTGAAAACCTACTCATTAACAGAAGCTGGGGTTTCTGACTCTCATGGAAATGTTCTTTCTAGTATTCCACACTGTTCCACTGCATACATTCAGCTGACAGAGCTTCATTAAAGAGAGTCTTTGCTAGGTCCTGGTGTTTTATTATACACATGGTTTGATGATCTTTGCTTGAATAGGAGATTAAAAAAATGACTTCAACTTCAATTGCCAAAATTACTACCTTTAACAATATCCTGCATGTTTTAAATTACCTATTTGCAAAGTTTAAATAAATAAAAGGAAATGCATTTGGTTTTCTAGGTAGAGAAAATAATATTATGACAGTTGTTCTTGTTTCAAACCTAAATAATATACTATTTTAAAAATATGGGTCACAACCTGTATCTTGGAAAGTATGTACATGCATGGGGGGCATCTATTATTTTTCGTTGTTTTCCTTGTCATATGAATTCCACAAAGTAAAGAAAAACAAGCCAAGCCAAATCTTAACTAAATGTGTTGCATAATCAATCTTCCCTTTTCAGGTGGGGATATAGAGTTTGGGGTGTAAAGATATCCTTGCAGGAGAGAAAAATAATTTCTCAGACCAGTATGTTTTTTCAATGTAATTTTAGGGTTTTAGTGTTAGTGAGAGTTACCTCCATGAGATCCTTCTAAACTGGTCTGGGCTCCCTCATCAATCCCCTCTGCATCTCCACCTAATTGGAGATTTTAACACATATCCTAACTGATACTTATGCATGGGATATATCTGTACACTCAAGGGAATTTTTTTCCTCATCCTTTTGGGCTTTTACTAAACACAATCAGTACAAATGATTGTTTCAGAAAGGTACTTAATCGGAGGATAACTGGAATAACTCTAACTGCCTCTACAGGGAGGATTTTAGTGGCTTCATTAAAACTTAAAATCCTTATGGTTTTTGTAAGTATCCATTTCTAAAATGAATATTATATCTACTATCTGTATCCCTGAACTAATAAACTAATAAACACTAATAAAATGGATCGCTACCCTATGTGGAACCTGCTATAATGAACAATGTCTTCATAGGGAATAAGTTACATACACAAGCACATGATAGAATGTGAGAATGTGTCAAGGGACCCAGAAAGAGCCCAATCTAAAACATATACAACTAAAAAACAAAACCAAAGAGGAAGTGGTACTTTCAAATTGGAAAACAATATGGACAATCTAGGGGAAATCTCAAGTTTAGGTATTCGGATGGGAAGACAGGGTGATTATTAACAGAACCATAGGTGCTCAGATTTGGAAATGTCTACAGACATTATCCAACTTAACTATCCAACTTGTCCTTAAATCAATTCCACATAATCTTGACCAGGGAGTTGATGATTTCTAATTGAATAATTTCTGTGACAAATAAATGAGATGGAAAATTTTAAATTAAAAAAAAATATGTAACTGTGCGTTTATCCCACTTTAAACAATCATGCTCAGCCAAAAAATAATTAGGATGTATGGTTTTGAGTTTTTGCATTAGAATAAGTTTTTACTTCTCAGAAATATCAGTTGAAATATTGCTTCTTTGTGCTTCCCTAAGTTTGATTTAAGTATTTGAGACAAATAGAAAGAAACCCATGATTAAAGAGAATCTAGTAATTAATCTGTGCTTCTGATGTAGCAACCTTGGGGAAGTTTTACTTTTAAATGACAATCCCCATACTACTGCTGCCAGGGAAGGGAAGGAAGAAACATTTTTCCATAGACAAACCCTGGCTTGCTATTAGGGCCTTTATATGCCTCCTATCTGGATTACTTCTTAAAACCCAATTCTACTCTCCCAGACTTTGTCTCCTCAGTGTGAGAGGAGCATGATTTTTAGGGACTTAGCATGGTCAAGCTGTATTCTTCAAGGAATCATGACACCTGGTGCTTGTCACATCTGTCTTGGAGAATGGATTCCTAACTATGACATTACCCTACTCTGGGCAGGGGTTAGGGGAGAAGAGTTGAAAAAAGTGGAAAAGATAGTATTTCTCTATTTAGCATAAACCCAGTTTAAAATCCTATGCCTGAATCGCTTACATACTAGGAAGACTCAGGATATTTTACCAAGGTAGGTCCTGGGGGTGATGCGAATAAACTGTTTCCACTGCTGAACCCAGTACCCTACTAAAATTTTAAGATGAAGTGAGATATCCACTCCTGTGACCACAGTAGAACCTTTGCACACCATCTATTGTGCCTATACTCTTAAGAGAAACCCTAGAATACAGAAAGTGTGGTTTTAATGAGTGCCACTGAGTAGTTTGTCTGTACTATCTTAGAAGATAATTTTTACTCCTGAGCTTGACTGAAATGAATGTTCTTCAAATCAGGAACAGTTACCATCTCTCTTTAGTAAGTACACATAATTTACTACAGAAATATAGGAGACCTTTCCCCCCAAAATGAGAATCATCATAAGAATAAAGCAATAAATTCTATAGTGAATTAAAATTGTTAGAAAATCCATTATTTTGTTGAAGAGACATTAGTGTTCCTGTAACTACCACCAAGTTGTGTTAGTTGCAGTCTTTATAATATGTACAAGTAAAACCACTTTCCAAAATGGCATCCATTCAAATATCTCAAAATTTCTATTTTGATGGTTAAATATTCCATTCTTTAGGCTAAGCAGCATTAACTATTTTACTCCTTTAAATATTCATATGGCATGGTGTCAAGACCCCCTGTTACTTCTAATCACACTCAGGTTTTCTTATGCTCCTCTTACACAGCTGTCCATTACAATAGAAAACCCAAATGGAACTGGCATAAAAATCTTAGGGCCAGGCACTGTGGCTTATGTCTGCAATCCCAGAACTTTGAGAAGCCAAGGCAGAGGATGACTTGAGCCCAGGAGTTCAAGACCAGCCTGAGCAACAGAGCAAGATCCCATCTCTAAAAAAAGAAAATTAGCAGGGCATGGTGTGGTGGCATGTACCTGTAATCCCAGCTACTGAGGAGGCTGAGGCAGGAGAATTGCTTGAGCCCAGAAGTTCAAGGCTGCACTGAGCTATGATCAAGCCAGTGTAGTCTAGCCTGAGTGACAGACCAAGATCCCATCTCAAAAGAAAAAACTTCAACAAATGTATTATCTCATGAATCCAATGTCTTTCTATCCTTATACTGTAGCAAACAAAATTTTGATTATAATTCATTCATATAAAACCAAATTATTATTTTTACACATTTTAAAATAAAGGTTTTAAAACTTCCTAACCTGTTGTTAAGATCTAAACTATCAAAAGATGTTTTGGAAAACATTCTAGAAGACAGCCCTCAGAGACTACCTACAAATACATGCAACAGTGTAAATTCTGGCAACAATCACTTATTTTAATTAATGCTAATAGCTAAATCTATTGAATCTAGTAGAAAAGTGTTGCTATGGAGGAATTGGCAAGTTAAAATATCAGTTTTGATCAATGGAAAAATAATAGTTATAATCAATTAAATTTTAGAGTGTCAAAATTTATCCAATCAGTGGATTATATTCTGGAATAAATTACATTAAAATGCTTAATTTAAAAAGGCTTGTCTAAGTCTCTTTTCACTTATAAAATTATTTTATGTAAACCTTTATATAAATTGTAAACTATTTGGGTTCTATAAGAAAAAGTAGGTCAGTGGTTAATCTATTTCTTTTCTTTTCTTTTTTTTTTTTTGTAAAAAGAGGAGAAACATTTTAAGCAACAAAGTAACACTGAGCTTTTATAATATTTTTTCTCTTTTGTACAATTCCCCATGTGGTTGTATAGGGCAGGTTTCTGTCCAAAGTTTTATGAAAGACTCCTTTAAAAGAAGCTCCAAACTGGGATGCCAGAGTATTAAACATTCAGTGAAGCATTTAAGAAAAAGTACAGGATATAAAGGCTTCAATAGCCATTCATTTATACTGGAAACACTACTTGATTAAATGAAAAGCTAACTGCATTTGGGTTTCTTATATTCAATAAAGAACCTTCCAAGAAATGTCAGCCACATCTACCTACTTTTTCTTACTTGACATAATTAGTCCTCTCAAACCTGTTTTGTAAATGTATCATTGATTTTTAAAACATGAGTAAAATATATAAAATATATTTGCTTATATCCCACATTTGGAGATGCTGAAAACTCAGCTTTAATATGCTGCAATAGGAATTGATAATTGGCTTGAAGTTAGGAACATCTTTAAAATGATTCCACAAGTAGATATTTGCCTTTCTCTGTTCTTGTAAGGTATAATAATTGTTGTTATTATTTTAATTTGGTAATAATAATTAAAGATGATGCTTCTGATGCTAACTTGTTTAACTTACATTCTACTAGTATCATTGCTGTAGGTATTGGAGATAATTAATGATATCAATTTCTGTTAAATGCTATTGCAGGGGAGGGCTGGACACTGGTATTTTTAAAGGCAACAAAAAGAGCAGGTAAGAGGAAAATGTTGAAGAGGGCTTTACAATGTCCCCTTCCCACAGAGAAGGTGATAATAGGGTGAAAAAATTTAAAATAGAATAGGAGAATGAGATACAAATGAAAATTTTGAAAAGAGAAACAAAAAAGGAGAGAAGCTACAGCTAGAAAGAACAGAATAAAATAAAGAAGATATTTAAAAATCTAAGGATATGACACTTAATACTCAGCCAAGGTGTCGGGGTAACTTTTGAGAGTCCTTTGGATTCTTTCCCTTTTTTCGAGTGGGCCACAAGACGATACATTATGATGGAATTTTTCTTTTAATATGACAAATTTTTATGTGTTGTTCTAGAAGATAAATTATAAGTAGTTTCTACTTTATAATCCCTGTTAATTTCTTCAATTAATTGTGGGGTTATGAAAGCTAAAACAAAACAAAAACACCCATCTTATTATTTCTGTTAATATGGTATATGCCAGCAAAATCCACCTTTCTCATCCCTCCATCCATCAAATATACACAAGTTTCCCTCTCTCTCTCTGTCTCATAATGAAAAAGCACCCCTGGGATCCCAGGTCAAGGAGAAAATAATTTTGAAAACTACCAAGGTAAAAGTGTACAACCGTTAAAAATAGAAAGGATTGGGTATTTTTTAGAAAAGGATAAGAAAAAAAGGAAAAACAAAGAATCTTTACTTTGATCATTTTCCATTACAAATTAAAATCATTAAAAATGAGTAAGTTATACCTAAAAAGTATTAATCTACTTGAAAATTACTATATTTCTGTAGTGAAAATGAAGAAATAATGGCACATATGATTAAAATATAAATTTGGAAAAACATTGTTTTCTCAAATGTTTCATGCTATTATAACTGTTAAACTCTACTAGTGTAATAGGTTAAAACACAAGAAAATAATACTGTTATGAAATCTTATGAAATGATTAAGAAAGAACAAAAAAGGGTCACAAAGATACAATTTTCTTTAAAAGATTATTTTCACCTGTGTGCAGTCTCTCACGCCTGTAATCCTAGCACTCTGGGAGGCTGTGGTGGGTGGATCGTTTGAGCTCAGGAGTTTGAAACCAGCCTGAGGAAGAGCAAGAACCTGTCTCTACTAAAAATAGAAAGAAATTAGCTGGATAACTAAAAATATAGAGAAAAAATTAGCTGGGCATGATGGCGCATGCCCGTTGTCCCAGCTACTTGGAAGGCTGAAGCAGAAGGATTGCTTGAGCCTAGGAGTTTGAGGTTGCTGTGAGCTAGGCTGACGCCACGTCACTCTTGCCTGGGCATCAGAGTGAGACTCTGTCTCAAAAAAAAAAAAAAAAAAAAAAAAAAAGGATTTATTTTCAACATAATTTTCCATTTATTTTAGTCTTCAGATCAGTTTGTTTCATTCCTCATTTCAACTTCAGTTAGGTGTGTATGAGGATTTTACATAGCTAACAACATTGATGGTTTGTAATCTATTTTTAAAATCCTTTCTGAGTTGTGAAAGCATCATTTTTTTAGAAGCAATAGAATAAAAATAATGAAATAGCCAGATATCTACATATATTAATTGCTCTGCACCTGCACGATTACTCTATGATTTTTCACATTCTAAAATGGTACTCGTCCCTCCCCTTTGATAAAAGAATGCACAACCACAGCTTCTGGTACCTTTTTCTTTTTCCAGCAGCTTTTGTTTGAGTTTGATGAAAAGGAATATATTGAGAATAGTAATGTTAGTTAACACTTCTGATTTATTTATTTTTTTTATGTGCCAGGTACTTGGGTATTTAAAATAGATGAACTCATTTTTTCCTCACAACATCCAGCTAGGGTAGGTGGATGACCCTCATTTTACAAAGGAAGAAACTGACACATAAAGAAAGTTTAAGAAACTTGCCCAAGGTTCACATATCTAGTGAATAGACAGCTGGGATTTCAACTCAGGTAGTATCAGTCTAGGGCAGGTGTCCCCAGTCTATGGTGAGTTGTATAATTATTTCATTTTATATTACAATGTAATAATAGAAATAAAGTGCACAATAAATGTAATGCGCTTGAATCATCCCGAAACCATCCCCCCATCCCTGATTCGTGGAGAAATTGTCTTCCATGAAAACAGTCCCTGGTGCCAAAAAGGTTGGGGACTGCTGCTCTAGAGGTTGGATTGATTACTTTATAGTCCCTCTATAGATCTTGCTTTTTTATAGCAAAACAAAACTAACAAATGAAAAACACTTCTCAGTGATGAACATCCTACTAAAGGGGCATTCCATTAATAACCCACAGATGCAAAAGTGTAACCTCTGCTACTTCTGAAGTCTTGAATAACTAAACAACACAGGTCCTGGACTAGTTTGCACTCAGCAAACATTTTTCCCATTTGTCTAAATTCAGAAATTCACTGGACTCTTTAAAACTCTTAATTGTATGGATAACAGCAGAAAGTACTTCCTTCGCTGCCTACAATAAATCAATGATTTGGCACCTAAAATGGCCACTTTACGGACAATTTGAAAGATTTTTATCAAACCATTTCAAATTCCAGAGCTCAGAATAGTTCATTCATTGTCAAAAAGCACTTGAGAAAGCAGGAGTGGCAGTTCAGAAAAGACAAAGTGACCAGAAAAGATATATAAGCGCTCGTTTTAGTGGATAAAATCCCCTTCCATTTTCTACTAAGAAAAGCAATAATTTTTCCTTTAAAATTTATTAAATTTCTCATTTTTATAAAAATAGCATCAGAATAAACTCTTGGGAGATTTAACTAAATTTTGAAAAGGCAAGGAAAATGCATATTAAGGTTCTGAATCAGAAAGTCTGGGTGGGTATAAAAACATACTAAGCTAGTTATATTTTCATTATCTTGCAGTTTCATCTTCCCTTATGATATTATTTTATTTCCATGACAGTAGATTGCAGTAGCTACCCATTATCTAGATTAAGAGGATTCATAACTGAATTAAGACAGGGCAAATAAGTAACCAATTGAACAATTTATAGTGATATATTTTTATGGTTATTTCCAAGATGATTTCAGTGAGATAAAAACATGATGTGTTAAATAGTACTGAAAGCTGAGTTTCACAATTATTAAGTACTTATTGAAATATCATCTGTTAACTAGCATAATTTCCATGATAAAGAATACATAACTAAGACAATTTTGAATGCATATTTAAAATCTTTACACTGACGGGAAAACAAAGATTGCAGTATGCCTATGATTCTTATACATAATTTCAGAAAGTTATTTTCCTATTTTTGGAGCTAAAAACAAAATGTGAAAATGAAAGACAAACTACCCCCATAGATCTAAAATTTACCACAGTATCTTGATAAGTTTTTTCTATCTTTCTTTTGTGTTAAGACACATTTTATGTACTAATTCATTCACTCATTCATTATTTAAAATGAAATGTTTTCTCTTGAGGCTGTAATTCAACACGCCATCTATTCACAGTATTCATATTATCCATAGTCCTTAAGCATGCTTATATTGGAAACAAACTATCCTGGTTAGACTCCAGCTTTGCTATTTATTAGCTGACTGTCTATTGGTAAATTACTTTATCTAACTACCAGGTTCCTCATCTATAAAATGAGGATAATAGTATCTACTCCAATAAGGTTGTTCTAAAAATTAAATGAGATAATTCATAGAGCCTAGCACAAAGTTAATAGTCGATAAATACTATCAAGTATTGAGTAAAAAATTGATAGTTCATTTGACTACTAAACACTTGGGAAATCTTCTTATAATAATATCTCATAAGAGCTTTGTAGTATTCTGTGGAACCAAGCAATGGAAACTCTATTAGTAAAGACTGAACTATTAAAAGACGCTACCACCAGGTCCAGTTGGGAATGGCATGACATTTTATCATGAAATACAAAGGAACTATAAGGGCTATAGCAGGAAAAATAATGACAGGAAGTAATTGGAAGAAATTAAGATAACGTTCTCGGAAGGTGATTAGGTGCTACAGATCTTGGTAAGAGCTGTGTAAGATCCGGTATAATACTGAATATGTAGATTTAGGGGCATAGTTGTTCAGTCATGTTCTCAAACTCAACCAAAGAAGAAAAGACTCAATGGGATGTGGAACACTTTATGGAATAGATATTTTCACTAAGTTTCACATATAACTCAATTTTTTAAAAATTCCAAAAACTTTTAAGTGATGTGGAACTGTGTGCTTTTTAGGTGGTTATGTTTAAAACTCCCTAAAAGAAGTCACCTTTGACAGTGAGAGTGACCGTCTCTGTAATGTACTTATTTCAAAATTCTGAGTTTGCATATTTTCCATCTGCTTCTGATAGAACAGAGTTAAATAAATACAAGTAGGGCTATAAATGTGTCAAATAGCATATTATGTAGCTCTTAGAATTATTTCCTATAATTTTATTAATTCATAAATTTCTTTGGTTGCTACAATTAGGATTGATCCTAGCAATATTTTGTCTATAGTCTTGAAATAGTGAATCCTCCTATTCATTGTTTTGGGAGAATAACTCTTGATACAGGTGAAGAAGGAGAAGGAATTCTAAACGTTAACTAGTCTCTATAAGAAATGTTTTAGATAAAAGTGGAGATGAAAACGTTTACAAACACATTGAGTCTAGTGATAATTAATATCAATATTTCCTCCTAGGGTTGTGTGTGAGAACTCATGATGAGACATCTACATCTGAAAGGTTTAATGTAGCTCCTATGTTATATCATCTGCAATCTCTAAAGACCTTATATGCTAATAGATAATTATGGGTAACCATATTCAAACTCACACTCTTAATTCTAGAATAGAAATTGCTAGAAAAGTCAGACTCTATTTTTTAAAAATCTTTTCTCCTTTTGATCCTAAATTTAAGTAATTTAGTGAAGCTTGTAGATTGCATATTTTATTACAATGTGTGAGATTTATTGATGAAGAGTAACATTTTTAAACCCGAAAAACAGCATTTTTTTCTACATATCATTTAACAATGGTAACCAAATATTTATTGACATAAGCATTTGATTTTTTATCTTAGCCACACCTCCTCCACTAGACATGAAGGCAGCAGACCATGCTTGTTTTTGGTCATGAACAAACACCTATCACATAGCTCAGTACCTGGCATTCATTGACTCATCAGTGTTTACTGAATGCCTACTAAGGTCCAGGTACTGTTAGTAATGAAGGGTAGACTACTGCACACAAGACAGACCATGCTGATGCTTTCCTGCTGTTTTCTTTACATTCCCGTGGCCAATGGGATAAGCAAATAGGCTCTCGATACATATTTGTAGAACATGTGAAAGAAAAAACTGAATAAATGTTTATTTTAATCACTCATTTTATGTCCATATTCTGATAGAATCTCATTATCTGTACAAATTTTTTGAAGAGTTCTTATAATTCTCTATTTTGAAGACAAGATAAAATATGTTTTCCCTTCAACAATAGGCTACCAATTATTCTTGATTTTACTTCTTTATCTATAAATATGCATTGAAGTTTACTCACATTCATGCATTTTGTTGTAATTGAAAAAGTCACTTAAGGAAATATATTAATGTGAATATTATTTGGACTCATTTTTCTTTTTGAATTTTTTTGGAATTAAGTCTGAAGTTTCTGCTTTTTTTTTTTTTTTTTTTTTAGCCAGCTGTCAATGAACAAAGTATAAAACAAGTGTCATTTCTCTATTCCATTCTCTGTCACAAAGCAATAAAACATTTATTAGTAAGCTGTATTAAAAAGGCTGCATTGAATTTCTCAGAGTGCTCTTTTCAGGCAGTTCAAAAGAAGAGTAGGCAACACCTGTGCAGGTGCATTATGTATTAATTTTTCCCAATCACGTGCATATTTAATATATAAACTGTCATATATTTACTCAATATAAATATTTAAATTGATATACAATAATATTTTAATAATATATTAACTTAAAGAAACAGAATGTTTCCAGAGATGCTTTCAGCTATAAGTTTTTACATGAGCCCAACACCACATGTCATTTATCTCGCTCGCCTCTTTAAAAAAATCAATTTGTACAATTAAGAAAAACTTTAAAAACCAAGGCTCTTAATTTCACTGGTAATTGAACTATTATTCTCCTGCTTTCCCTTTGATGCCAGCTTTCTTCTGCTGCTGTGAGTACAGGGCTCTTTTATAACCAAAGTCAACCCTACATCACTGCATTTATCAATACCCCTGCTGCAGCCATAATAATCTCCAATGATCTCACCCCAAACCAACACCATTCTTTTCAAATGACTGATTCTATTTTTAAAATAATATTAGTTTTTTTTTCTAGGTCATTATTTTAACTTATTAATTAAAGCCATTGCACTGATCAATGACCTTGTTTTAAAACTTTTTTAATAACACACCAGAAAATTACATTTATAATAAAGGATTAGTTTTAATAATATCTAGAATTTAGTTTAAAAGTTTCACTTAATGGCACTAGGTAAAAAGCCAAGCATTGATTGATCTAACACCCAAAAGCCATTTATTGGAACAGATTGTTATCAAAAGACAAAACTGCAATATCTCATGCAGATAATATTGAGTTTTACTCAAGACACAGAAAATACTATCTGCTTACCAAAAAAGAGAGGAGTGCCATCTTTTATTCTTACTATGAACTAAAACCAGAGAACAAGATATTGAAAGTTTTTAAAATGTTAGATGATGCCAGTGATGAAATGAAAATAAATATTTCTTTCCTTAAATGTTAAAATTGTCTAAAATATGCATAATACCTCATTTAAACATTCAAGGTTGTAGAATAACAACCCCAAGATAAGTAAGTTACATTATAAATAACTATAAATAATTTTGTTTGCTTTATGAACTGTTTTCTTTAAAATGCCCTAAATGTTAACTTATGTTATACCTGTCAGTGCTGTGTGGCAGAAAGAGCTGTGGACAAGGGGAGGGATTGGATTTTGTCCTAATCCTGTCACCAACTAGATGTGCTACCTTATTTGAAGTATTTAATATCCCTGGATCTCAGTATCCCCATCTGAAAAGTAAGCAATCTAGAATAGAATAGACTGTTGAATTCCTTATATTTCTAAAATTTATAAGCCTATTAAATCCAAGTAGCTTATATTTGACACAAAAAGTGTTATGAACTAGACATCTCATTTACCCCATTGGTTTTAATTATGATTTTTTAAATAATTGTTTTTCACTGCAAAAATAGGATTTATTTTACCTGAAATTAAGTTTTCTTTACTTTCAGAACCTAACTTTAAAGTGGTTCTTGAATTTTACTTTGTTTTCTATACACTTATCATTTAATGCCTATGAATCTTTAACTAACTTGTTCTCTCTACTTGTAATATCATTATCACCTTTTGTAGATTTTTTGTGGCAATTTCTTACTCATATTTTCTCATTAGTATAAATGTCATTTTTTCAGATCTTCTGTATTGCACTTGGGGCATATTTTATGTATCTTAGTATCTTCTGAATGTTATATTCTGAGTACTGAATAAATGCTTGTTATATAAATGATTTACTGTGAACAGAGGTATTATAGTAAGGGCAGAAAGACATCCAAAATTTGATTTCTTCTTTCAAAGACTTAATCATGAATACGGAAGAGCAAGCATGTTGGACATAAAAAGAACATTAGACAGTAAAAGTGAAGTAAAGGCCTAAAAAGAAAAGTCAAAAAATTAAAGAAAAAAGTGTTGAAAAAGTGTGTATATTCTGTGTTAGGCACAATACAACGTAGTTTCACATATTTAATCTCTATCACTAATCTAAGATATTTTTCAATTTAAAGTTTAAACACATTGCTATAGTAATTAAATAACTACCATAATTTTACTATGGTAATTCTTTTACTAAAATAATTAATAATAAAATAAATACAACAAATAATATTCAAACGTTAACAAGTTGACAATAAATTTTCAATAAACAAAACTTCTTAATATCCAAAAAATATAAAGCCATTAGACACATTATGTTTAAAATCAGTAATTTTCTAACAAATCAATAGTCCAAAGATGTACACAGAAAAACCATAGATAGAAATGCAACTACATAATAATTATTTAAATGTTTGCCCTCACTAATAATCAAATAAATGCAAAATCTGCACGTTTCACACAGGATTGTGATTCTTGGTTTATTTCTTGGTATTCCCTGCTAAATTAAAACCATGGAGGGCCGGGACTGTGTTCTTTATTGATGCATCTACAGTGCTGATATAGTAAAAAATCTACAAAATTCTCTTGAATGCATTAATCAATGAATGCATAAATACATGAATGGAAATGATAGCACTTACTGCTAGGAAGGTATTGTAGATTGGGCAATCTCAAACGCTGACTTCTGACCTGGATTCTAAGCTTTGAGACACAGGTCCACTGAATAATCCTTACTCACTCATAATATATATTCTTGTAGGAACCACTCACCTCCACAGGCCCTTTAACCTTCATATAGCCAAAAATGAACTTATCTTCTCCAACAAAGCTGCTCTTCCTTCATATTTTTATCTTGATTAATGGTTCAACCTATGACTTTATCAACCAGGTTGGAGGAAGAGCAGTCACCTCCCATCTTCTATTAGGTCATTAAGTATGAAATGTCCGATTTCCTTAAGTACTAAGTTTGACAGTTGCTATCTATGACACGTCACTTTGACACTTCTTGTTTCATATTTATTGTGAAGGTACATCCTCATTCTTTCAAATCCATGGTTTGGGCTTGTGATTATTTTTCAAAATTTTTAAAGCAATTTTTGTGAAACCATGGATAAGTCAAAAATTTGTATTATTTTCAAATATGAGTTCTGTCACTGAACAAATGCAGAGCAGACAGTTTGAAATAGCAAGGAAGAGTTTGGGACGGATGTGGCTAATGAACGTACAGTATGTCGATGGTTTAAGAAGTTCCATTCTGTTGATTTTAATCTTGAAAATGAGCCACATGGGTGACCTGAGACCAAGGTGGATAATGATGAGCTGAAAGCTGTAGTGGAAGCAAATCCATCTCAATCTATGTGTGAATTAGCAGCAAGGTTTGATATTACTATTACAACAATATTTGACCATTTGAAACAAATGGGCAAGTTAAAGAAGCTGGATAGATGAGTACTCCATGAATTAAATGAGCATCGAGAGAAATTGTGTCCAAGCTTGCCTTTCTTTGCTGTCACAATATAAAGGCAAACCATTTCTACACTGTATTGTTATGTGTGATGGAAAATGGATTCTTTTTGACAACTGCAAGTGTCCAGCACAATGGTGGATAAAGAAGAAGTGTCAAACACAGCCATAGTCCAAAACCGAATATTCATCAAAAAAAGCTAATGGTATCTGCCTAGTGGTCCAGTGCTGGTATTATCCAGTACAGCTTTATGAAACTGGGTTAATACATTACAGCAGATGTCTACTGAAACCAACTGGATGAAATGATGAGGATGCTTGCAATTAAGCAGCTGAGATTGGTCAACAGAGACCAATCTTGCTTGACAACGCTTGACCATATGGCACACAAATAACACTGTTCAAACTATAGAAGGTGGACTTGGAAACTGTTTGTCATCCACCATATTCACCAGACCTTGCACCAGCTGACTACCACTTCTTCCGGGCTCTCAATCACTTCCTGCAAGGAAAAATATTCAATTCTCAACAAGCTGTGGAAAACGCCTTTCATGATTTCATCACCACTTGCTCTCCAGGCTTCTTCCTTGCTGGCATAAATAAGCTACCGTTAAGATGACAAAACCATCAATAGTTTATGCACATAGTTTGATTAATTGTACTGCTTCTTGTCTGAGATATAATAAACTAAACTTTAGATTCGAAATCGGACATTTCATATTTAATGACCTAATAGCTCCCATTTTCAATTAGTCACTCAGTCCTTTGCTTTTAATTTCTAAATGTGCCTCTCTCTTTTACAACATCTGCACTCTCATTTTACTCCTTTGAAGCCACTACAATAGACTTTTAATTGGCTTTTCTGCTTTCAATGTCAGCCTACTTCAATCAGTTTTCCAAAGTGCAGCCACCATGCTACTTGTCTTGAAATTCCTTAGCGATTCCGTCTTTGACAGGATAAAGTGAGAGTCCTTTTGTAGAGTGGAGAGCTTTTTCCCTACTTTGCCACCTACATATCTTCACCCTGGCTGCACTGTCAGCTTCACAAACACTGAACCACTTGCCATAATGTAGACACACCAAATTCTCACACTTGTAGGTTTTGCATCTGCTAGTCCCGGTGTGCCCATTCCAATCTTAGACACTGGTAGGTCTGCATCCATTCAACCAGGCCAGACTAAAGTGTCACTTTCTATATGAATCTTTCCTTAACTCTCCTCTGCAGACATGATAACTCTTTGTTTTGTAACACCTCTGTACTTCTATACAATCCATTACTATACTTATCTTGCTATTAATATATTACAATACACACCTATCTTCCCTACTCAACTTCTGTGTGTCTCCAGTGTGTGGCACAGACTCATAATCCAAAATTTTCTCAGTGTTTGTTATTGTACACGTAGTACCAACTAACCAAAAAGCTCAAGGTGGGACAAAATCACTCAGGTAGACCAATTGAGTCAATGAATTTTAATTGCAGGATATTTTTCAAAATAAAAAATAATAATTTTTGTATTTTTACATTTTCATAGACCTAAACTAACGTATGTGCTTTAACATTTAATGCTGACCAACTAAAGTCTGAATGTTAAGAAACCACCTCTTGGTTTTAAAAGTAGTATGATATCAATTAGAATATATAGATAGAAACATGAAATATAATACTGATTAAATGATGTCCCCTATGTTAAATGGAGGACAAAGTGTTTATATTAAGTCTTAATGGAATAAAGAATATAACTCCATTAAATCACAACTTTAGTTTTTTGACACACTTTAAAATATTTTCTTGGCTAGCTAGTTACCTTGAGAATATTTTTGAAATGAGTCTTGAACAACTTTGAAATAACTGTGTTGTTTGAATGGCTTAAATCAAGAAGATGTAAAAACATGGCACATTTTAGATGAATGAATGACTGAGAATGTTATTTATTCTGACCTGTCTTTAGAAGCAGAGAAAGAATTTGCTTCTGTGTTACTGTGTCCCATTCTCCTTACGTTTCAAAGCTAATATGTTGAAAAGATTATCTACTTCATGAAGAAATTTAAATATCCATAACCTGTGCCTAATATTAATAAGAACATTTATTGTAACATAGGAAGCATATGGAATAAGACAGCGGCTAAAAGATCTATGTCCTATTTTTGTCTTCAATTTTTGTTTAAAATAGTATAATTTATTCTACATTTATTCTTTAAAAATAAAACAAAGCTCTCTAGCCATACCTTTGTTACTCCACAGTGATTTTGGAGGGATGCCTGAGATTATTTTTGGAGCCTTGGAGGAAATAAGAAAAAGACAAAATAGCAAACTTAGAGTTCATTCAGGAAGAAAGATATTAGAGTCATCTCTATTAACTAGGTTAATGGGAAGGAACCATAGCTCAGAAAACATAAAATTAAATGCTCTGATGTTTCCACGTAGTAATGCTATGGGGAAGGAAAAGGGTAAAAAGTAGTGGGTGAAAGGAAAATTGAGCTAATCCGTTGAACCACAGTGAAGATAACAGCACAAAATTGTTCCTAAATTATATGTAAATAACTTAAAATATAAGTAATCTTTAAAAAATCTGAGGTCTACCATAAGGTTAGTTTACTTAATTGCCAGATTGCTATGACAGGTGAATGATGTTCTGTTTGTTTATTTATAAATTGTTAATGCATTATTCCAAAGAGGAGTACATATATGTTGAAAGATATCTTTTGAATCTGATATGGTAGCATTGACTGTGAATTTTATTTGTTTAGACTGGTAAAAAGTATGTATTTGCTCTTCATGTTATGAGACCTGGAAGAGAATCTTGAAGCATTAAGGTGTTAAATATACCCTTGAAAACAGAATTTTCTCAACAGCTTTTATTTGGTTCCCAATCTCTGGATTTAGATCATAAGTAATTATTTCAAGGAATTTTCCAAGCCAAATGAGCAGTAAGCATTGCTATTAAAGCAAATAAATATGTTATATACACAAATAGGTGTTATGATTGATATTATAGTTTGTTAAATTTAAAATATTATAAATGAATTAATTTGACACAGTTTTTGATCATTATGAGAACCCCCATTAACAGAAAATTCTATTCATCTTTTATATGGAATCAGTGAAAATGTTTGACATTGCTTCTGAAAAGAGGATTAAGATCTAGAAATAATGACAAATAAAATTGTAGATTTAGTCATTCCTTGACTTTGGCATCACTATGAAATGTGTACAGTTAACACTTTACTATCTTTAGTCAACTCAACACCTACTCTGACTCTTAGGTTCACTCGTTTTAATTTTGTTTTCTCCTGTGCATTGTTATTTTAGTACTGATGCTAATTTTAGATGTGAGAACTTAAGTCACTTGCATTTTCTAGGTGTCAACAATAAAGGAGGAAAATTGGCCAAAATTTTCTCTATTTTTTTTCCAAATCTAACATTTCATAGCCCTCTGACATCTCTCATTTCATTCCTCACACTTTAGAATGCATGGCAGCAAATACACAGCAGGTGCTTAATGAATGCTTGTTTAATTAATATGGCATAGCTTTTACCACTTTATACATCTAGGCTGACTGCAGAAAGATTGTGTATCTTAAAGTTTTTCAGAAAACTAATGGTTGGAACATCTCAGAACTCTCTCCAACTGATTGATTTGAAATCATTGGCTTTATATTCTTCACATAAAGCTGCGGGTTTTTACAGCTTTATAGACAATAACGAGTACACTTAATTACACATGCACAGTAGCAATAATCTCTAAAGACAATTTAATTTCTGAAGCCATGTACTATAATCTCAGCCAAATCATAGATTCACGCAAATCAAATGGGGATGAAATGTAATGATGAAAACCAATTTGTTTCACTTTGCAGTACTCTAAACTTATCTTTGAATATTTGGTAACTTATAACTCATCAATCATATTAGAACTAAATAATGTAAATAGGTACTTTTTAATTAGAATGAGATAATTAAAAGATATTAGTAAAAGATATATAATTCATACTATGCACAGTTGAATGCAGAAAAAAGCTTAATGCATTCCTTTTTTTGGAGAAGAATGTAATTATAATTAAAAACACAAATTTGCTGAGTTAGGTATAATATATATACATCACAGTTGGAATACTGTAAAAGTTAAGGGAGTATTAATATAAAAATTATCTAATTTACAATCAATACATAGGTTAAAGAATTTGATGCCATTGTTTTGATTTTTTAGTATATTTGCAATTCATCATAAAAGCAGATCAAAATAAAATATTCCTAAAAGTTTCTTGCAGAAGTTTGAGATGCATAATACTTCTATTCAGTAAAGCATTGAATATGTAAATAATTTATAAAAATTATCTACAATTAGTATGTCATAATCTGATTTTTTTATCTTTAACATCAAGCACAATAATTGAGTACAATCAAGAGCTATACCATTTCTTTGCCAAATGAAACACTTTACACATGGGCATTTCTGATATATTTGTTCTAAAGGTTTAGTTAGTACTTTTTCATACTAATCAGAGTAAGTGGCCAATATGTCAACATAATTTGAAAATAACCTGATAGAAATACAAACCTTAAATTTACATTAATGACTTTGGTTAAAGCTTACTAAATTCATTGGAAGGAAAAGAAAACCTTTATCCCAAACTTCACACGTAGAAACAGGAACTTGATACAAGTACGATGCTGAAAACTTCAAAAGTCTAGGAGAAATGAGTTATTTCAAAAATGAGTTTGATTTAAATGTAAGCTCAAGGTAGTTATGAAAAACATTAGGGGAAATTGGAAAGACCTTGTTAAAATAATTGAGCTTACAGAAGCAGTGATAAGAATGTAAATCTGAAAATTGCCTGTGCATCACATAGCTAGCTAAATAATCCTAGTAAGTAGAATCATTTTTCTTTCTCTCAAAGCAAAATTGGAATTTTAATAGGCACAAAGAAAAGTGGTATGGAAACCAGAAGCACCTGGATTGCCATCTCTTGTGAGACACGCTAAGGCAGGTATAAAAGAAAATGGTTTTATCATTTAAGTTTCTAAAACTGAAGGCAAATACCAAATTTTAGGACTTTTTAAATGATCTATTATGACTCATGAATATATTTAATATTTTGGAATAAACAAATAGTATTTCCAACTTTTCCATTTTTGAATACCATAAACCTACTTTTGATATATCGTACGCATTTGTTATTGTATACATTTGTTATTGTATATTTTCCTTCTTTATGTTTCAAGGTATACCTCCTCCCTCCAGATGTCTGGGATTTTGATACATCTATAAAACTTTGCTTTGGCAATGTTACCTAATGACTCAATTATCTTCAATTTTCATCAGTTTTCAATGGATAAATTTTTTGGTCCATGTCACTAAGTCTTAAAAAATCTTATGTATTACACACACACACACACACACACACACACACACACACACACACACACACACAGTGCTCATAGAAAAACCATGAGACATTTGATGTCTCAATGCTTGACTTTCCCTACATTCACAACACCGATTTATGATTATGAAATTTACAATATTCTGATACAGGGAACATCTTTAGAGTAACTCTGACATTCTAGGTTCTTTAGGGACTATCCCATAAGAGTGGCACCAGAATTGCTCAAATATTTTATATGCAATAGTGTATTATTTTCTATATCTGGCAAAATAATTGAATTCTGATATTCACTAGAGAAGCAGACAATTATTTTGGGGGTCATTCTGCTTCTTAGCCTTTCACTTTGCTGTGGAAAATTTAAGGTTTATGTTGTTACTGGTTCCACTGTGTTACCCTAAAAATACCCTGTAAAAGTTTAAACTTCTAGGGACTCTGAGAAGTATCGGATGCAATGCACAACAAAGATTTTTCAGATTAAATTATGATAAATGTGAAGTCAGACACTATTTCCTGTGAATGTGCCAATTTCCACAGAAAATTCCTGGCTCTGCTCAAACTCCCCCTTTGTGGTTGGGAGTCAAGCTTGTGGATCTTGTGGATGTGTTTTCTTGGAGAAGGTGGGAGGCAGCAGAAACTCTAAGGCAACGATGACTGAGGCTTGATTCTTTCAAGCTTGCATGGGTCTGAAATAAATCATATTAATAAATGCTTTTTTCTCTTTACAAAGCAACTTAAGTTGGACTAAGCTCTAATCAACTGGTAAATTGATAATTTACTTCCATATATCTTTCAATAATTATACTTTTTATATCTTCCCCAGATCGTGTGTGTGTGTATGCGTGCATACACTTGCTTTCCCTTAAGAAAAGTTTCAATGGTGATAACACAGGCATTATTTCAGCAAAGAAAGAGCTCTACAGCTTATGCTTCCAATGTAGCTAATAAGGAGACGCAATTTAACATACTCAATTTTTAAAAGTAACATTTTAGTGTTTTTTTCATATTTAATGTGGACTTCTACACTTCTCCGTAGAGACTGTTATAGATTTCAAGCCATATAATCTATATCTTGGCAATCAGCTACAATTATGCACTGGTTTTTTTAATATTATACTATACAGACAACAAATCTGTAATCATTCAGGCATTCTTTATGCTGTTTATAGACCCATTTTTTATGTTAGCCCTGACACATATTAGCTGTATGAATGACCAGTGAAGGCTTTAAAGTCTGTTTCTCTTGCATAAAATAAGATTTATAATTTCTTCTTTATGGTACTGTAGGATAATCAGAATAAAATATATGAAATGCCAAAGAATTACTAAGCAATAATTTAATTATGCATTTATCCCTCCATACTGTCCATAAATTGTCCATTTTACTAATTAGTCTTTTAAAACAAGAGTTAGAAAATAGAAAAGGTCCACATTGTCTATCTGATTATTTGTTTGGCCTTAATCCAATAACCAAAAAAATACACTTGGAAAATAAATACATATATTTCCCACATAACTTGTATTCTGCTTGCACAAAAGTAATTTCAAAAAGTAAGAAATAAATTTATTGAATCTAAATAGGTCTCTATTCTCCTGCATTTGTTTATTTTTTTAACCCTCGAATAGGACTCTTTTTGAAGTGAGTAGAAGCTCAGTGTATGTTTTTTTTTTGTATTTATACAGAAGAAATATAAATGTTCTTAAAAAAGCTTAAAAGAGTAGTTTAAATTCCCTGGATTACTTATTATTCAACTTCCTGGACAGGGATGTATAAACTGTTGGCTTATGTCTTGCAGTAGAATATCACAGGATTCTAAAAATATTGCATGTTTCCAAAGAAGGACACTGTTCTTTAAATTAAAAAAAAAAAAAAATTCCCAGAAGAATCCTGAGGAGAGTTTTCCAAAGAACAACAAAGCTTACGTACTCCACCACAGGGACAGACCTAGAAGCAATCTGGAAGCTACCACAAAGGCGGCCTATGGCATTCTACACAGCCCCAGCTGCTTCTATTCTTGCCATTCAGGTCCTGTAATTCCAAACTGAATGGAAAGAAGGAAGGACAGAAAATGTGGCATAAGTCAACCACAAATATGCTTTCTACATTTAAAATTGTTACAATGTACTTTTAAGCTGTTAGTAATATAATTTCTTTCCACAGAAGACACTTAACAACTGCTTTCTGGCCCTGAAAGCCTTTACCTTAATAATAAAACAAGCTGCCGAATAACTATTTAAATTTCATGTTTTGTAGATTTATATACATATACGATAGAAATATTATATCTCTTATGATAATAGGATGAACAACTATATCAATCAATTTATTTACAACTTTCCTAGTCAGTAGTAACAAGCTAAATTTCTATTCCACACACATCTCTTATCTATATATGCTTCAATCTAACTCTCATGCCAGACCAGATAAAGAAAATCCCCAGTGAAATTTTCAAGTGATCGCAGAGAGAAATGAAAGTATGCAATTATCAGACAGTTTTTGGCTCCATGGGTGCAGGGTTGGTTAATAAAGTTTCAAATGGATCAACAAACCACCAGAAATAAATCCACTTTGGATTTCTGCAATGGAAAGCCTTCAGAATATTTTTAACTACCCTCTCACATTAGACATGCTTCAAGACTGGGTAATGCTGGTCATAGCTGGAAGTCTGAGATTTGTCAAAAATGTTGGGAAGGATCTCATCAGTCTGGAAAAAGAAAATGCCAAAAGATCTTCTTTCTGATCTCCTTAAAACAGTTGGTGGAAACCAGGTCACTTACCCAGTTATCCATCCATAAATCCAAATCCAACTTTATTTTGTTGTTATTATTCCTAATACTATCAATACCTATGTGTCTGAGAGTTTATTTTCTGTAATACCACTGATGATAATGCTTCTTCATGCTCATCCAATCAAGACTAAGCTAGAACTATCATATTATTGAATGAGGCAGACAGTGAACACAGTAGCACTTGGGAAAATTAGGAAAGAGATTTTTTTTTTTTTTTTTTTTTTGAGACAGAGTCTCGCTCTGTTGCCCTGGCTACAGTGAGTGCCGTGGCATCAGCCTAGCTCACAGCAACCTCAAACTCCTGGGCTTAAGCGATCCTACTGCCTCAGCCTCCCGAGTAGCTGGGACTACAGGCATGCGCCACCATGCCCGGCTAATTTTTTTTTATATATATATATTTTTAGTTGTCCAGATAATTTATTTCTATTTTTAGTACAGACAGGGTCTCGCTCTTGCTCAGGCTGGTCTCGAACTCCTGAGCTCCAGCGATCCGCCCGCCTCGGCCTCCCAGAGAGCTAGGATTACAGGTGGCGTGAGCCACCATGCCCGGCCAGGGAAGAGTTTATTTAAGCAATTCTGTGAGGCTGGATGTATGGATTTTTGTTGCTATTGCTATGAATGTCAATTTTTAAGTACCAAATATGAATCAAATATCCCTTCCAAATATTTTCTACACAATCACTCTCTAGCTGTTTGAACTTAGCAAGAACTTTACAATTTTGTGTCAGTTTCCTCTTCTTAAAAAATGTGGGTATCTTACAGCACAAGTGTAAAAAAGTGTGGGCAAAAATTACCTATTGTGTATTGTCCTAAGAAGACAATCCATTTGGAAGAGTTACCGTAATATTACGTTAGTCAATAATGCTAGTCATTGCTATTACTAAAAGGAGGCAGTTTAGAAACTTTGGACTCATTTTCCAGTCTTCCTCAATTAATGCTATTAATATTTCTTGAATATCCCATTCTATCCCAAATTGCCTCTATAATTAATTAAAATTCTTACTATAATTGTAATGGGAAATGTTGGCAAATGTTTAGAATATTTGTATTGTTCTATTTTATTCTGATTTTTTTCTATAACAAATGCCACTTGAATAATTATTTATAAAACTGCAAAACACTTTCTTTAAAATGTGCATTCTTATCAAGGTATCACTTGGCTTCTTGAGACTTACATCAAAAATTCTGTTTAGATGATCAAAAATTCCCAAAGAGCACAGATTTGCTAAAAAGATGCAGCATGTGTCTATGTTCTAAGTATTAATATCAGAAACCTAAATAAATAAGAGACAACAAACTTTACAAGTCATAAAACTGAGAACCCAGTGAGTCTAAGATACTCACCAACAAAACAAAATATAAACTCAATATATACTTTCCTATTATAAATACACATATATACATAGACACATATGTACATATACATATATGTATATATACATACAAATGTAAACAATATATAATACATAGCTTTCTATAATCCACATTATTTAAACAGAATTATATTTACTAATAATTCAATAGTGTGAAACAAAGGCACAGAAACAGACTAAATCTCCTGATTATGTCATTCTGCATGTTGTAAGCCAGATATTTATGTGACAAATAATTGTTAACAGGTGTCAATCATCTTTGTAAAACAAAAACATTTCTCTTAAAGAAAAACATGGAATATGAATTAAATTGTTCTTATTGTTCTTCCTTGTTTCTAAAACTGCAAATGACACATGCTGTGCTACTAACTAAAGTATAATTACCAATTGTATGACTTTATTTGATATCCTATAATTTTTTAAATTTTAGGTTAATACAAGTTACTCAGTTTCTAATAGATCACTTATTCTTTATTCACATATTTTAAAGCACTTCATCCTAAAATTAGCATTGTGTATCATTAATGTTATCGTCTCTCTCTCTCTCCCTTCTTCTCTCTCTTTCATGAGTACATTGATAGTGTCATCCATGCTATAGTAAGGAGAAGTGCCAGGTGTTCTGCAAACATGGGAGTAAAGTATTCAGTGGTTTCTCTTGAGGGAGTCAGGAAAGGAATCATAGAAGAAGTAAAAATTGAGATTCAGAGAAACAGCAGAAACCTGTGAAGTGCACAAGATTTTAAAGAGTAAAAACCAAAAGGGACAGTATGTGCAAAGGCAAATAAGCATGAGAGAATTTGGCCTATGGCAAGGATCTCCTTATGACTGCTGTGTAGACAAGGAAAGGTCTTGTACAACAAAATAAAAAGCTTCAGTTTTATTGTACACAGAGAGTTGTTACTAAAGAGTTTTAAACTAGAGAGTGGCAAGATCAGAGATTGGATTAGAGAGGTTGGGTGAATCTGAAGGTAGACTAATAACACTACCTCATATGGAGGTATTGGGCTTTGCAAGAACTAGTATTTGTGGAGTACTTAGAAGAAAGCTTGGCACATAATGAGCTGTGTCAGAATTAAATGAATGCATACATGAATGAATGAATGAATAAATAAATACTTTCTATTATATTTTAACTATTCACTAGAGAAATTTTCTGATTTGTAGGCACATTACTTTCTTTTTCTTCTAGAGACATATTCAGTTACATAGAAATATTGTGTAGACCTTCTGTAAACACTCTTATTATCAATATGATACCTCACCTTTGTTCTCTGCTGTACTAAGCCTCTTTTTCTCCAAAGGTTTTCTTGTAATTCCCCAAAGAATAAGTATCTTATCTTTTGCCAGAGTCTAAGAAGAGTAATTGCCTGGATGCACAGGGTGAGCCACTGGCATCTCATGGTCTCATTATTCCCTGTGAAGACCTTTATCTCATTCCCCACTCCTGTCCTCCAAAATAACAAATACCTTCACTTCTTATGCTTTTCTGGTTTTGTGCAGCACAGTAGCTTGTTTTGTGCTGCTGTCCCCTGTAAAAGGTACTTAGGTCTTAGCTTATCTAATCTACTGAGTCACTTACTACTGTCCATATATTTTCCAACCCATTCCTTGAAATCTTATGATTAACATTCATTTACTGTCACCTACTATCCTAGTCTCCCTTTCCTTGTAGGCTTATACATTTCAAAATTCATTTGCTTTCAGTTTAATGAGGGGTAGAGATAAACGTGCTCAAGTCCTCTTGTTTTAAATTCCTTACTTGCTTTATTCAGGTAAGGAAACTGAGACTCAGAAAAATTAAACAATTTGTCATTTTCACAGCTGATAAATGGTCATGGACAAAATTAATTCCAGGTATGCCTGCCCCCCCCACCTCTTTGAACACTACAAATATGACATCTTGATAGAAGACCACAATGATCTTATCTAGGGCATGTATTCCTCATCAGTAACAACTGAAATCAATATTTAAATCAGCAAGTTATATGGGCCAATATAATTTGAGGTTGTGTGTGATAATAAAATGCAAATGCAAGTCTATGCCACTTGAAACCTTAATTCTGTAATTTTGTCTCTACTTGAGTTTTTCTTCACTTACTGTTAAAATATAATTGTAAAATCCTACTAAGTCCTCAAAAGACAACTCGAAAGAGCTTTCATGCTGATAGCAGTAAGAATGGTAATGTATCATCTCGGCATGGCACTGCTTGGAACTATTTCAGTAAACAGGATAAAGCTATGTTAGACTAGAAAAGCCGGTGCCCTCCTATCACCTTTATAGGAGCCATACAGTGATTATGAGAAGCATGAACAGAAAACCACCTTTAGAATCATGAAAGGTTTTTCGTCATTTGAAGATACACTCTGGATAAGGCTAAGAGAGGTATTTTTTCTCTCTCTCACTTTAGTAAAGCCCCTTCAGCAAGTGGTATTGCAGAAAAAAGTTCAAGAAGGAGTTCTGGGTTTGAGATAGTCTCATTTTAGCAGCTTCAGTGTTAAATTGATAGCTGTCCACATAAACAACTCAAATCTATGTTTACTTTCGTGTACTCATGGAAAAAAAAAAGTCTTGCCTCATAAAATTCTAAAACCCACAAGTTTTAGCTCTTCTGTCACATCTCAGTGCATTTAATATCCTTCTGCCACATTATTTACGACTTCACAAAGAAAGTAGTTATTTCCTATTATCTGTTCAATAAATACATAGAGAAATGCAGGCTGCAGAGATACAATTTGTTAATGAAATAGCCCAGAGAATCTTCATGGTGTCTAGTCTCAGAAGCTTGCGCAGCATCTATTAAAGCTTGCTTCAGTTCTAAAGAGTGACTCCAATTTTTACACATTGATATGTTCCACTCAGATGGCTGAGGCATGCTTTCTGAATAGATTATGCAACACGAGTAATGCATGCTGTGATACAGCATATATATGACCACACATGCATGTCTAAACACTTTTCTCTGTCTGTTCAACATTTTTCTATTAGTGAGAAGCCTGTCTCATTTCAGAAATGAGATACATACAGAACTTTCTGTTCTTGAAATAAGGAAGAGAAAAGAATCTTGCTTGTTGTAGTTCTTAACCAATTACCATGACATTATGAATGTACTATGCTCAAAATATTTTGGTACAAGTTTCAGGCAACCTATCAGCTAGACACAAAGTGGGTACGTGCATCATTATTCCCAAGTTTTTATGCTTTTACCACCTTGAAAAATAGCAACCAAAGCATTTCTCACATGCCACCTTCTAAAAAACATTTCCCTTATGCTGATAATTCCCTTCATTGAAAAAAAAGAAATAAATCCTAGGAAAAGACTAGTTGTAATACTGTATACTCCCCATATTTGCTGTGAAGGTTTTACTTTCCCTGTAATAACGACACTATCTAAGGGGAGTTACGCCTATTAGGGTAGGAGAAAGGCGACATCAGATTTTGAAAAAAATTTAGAGTAGAAAAGAAACATATTAGACATGATATCCTACTTCTAATCTTAAATGCCGCATGGGTTTTAAAAGCAAATCTATGAGTAAACGACTTTAATGAAAAACTTAGAGTCACTAAGTGCTGCTTAGGTCGGAATATTCTTTATTTTTCACAATTTAAAATGCAGTCTAATTTCCTCAAAGAGTAAATATCTTTTGCCAGGGTCAGAGTAGAGTAATTTAGGGTCAGGGTAGTTTCCTGGATTCATAATTTTTATGGCAGATTACAGTGCAAAACTCTGGAGATATTCAGGAGACAAGTGTTTCACTAATTTTGATACTGAATATTATTTATGAACTAATAATATTCCCTTGGATTTCTAAAAGCTATTCAATTGTATTAATATGTAGTTAGGCAATGTTCATACTCTGAAGGTAATTTTTAGTCAATTACATAAGCAATGTAGTTACCATCTTCATGTTATTTTAACAGTAGTAAACATAAATGTAGACAATTGTGAAAATAAGTGTATCTTACTGGTAGATATAATACATGAGGATTTTTTTAACTAAGACCTTCATCAAGGGCAATAATTAATACTTCTGTATACTTGGTTTTTTTCCATAGAAATGTATAGTCACATTTTACCTAACTTATTTTGAAATTCAGCTAGTAATATACCTATTTTGTATACAGTGGCTTATATATTACAACATATTACTTTATGTTTTTCAGAGTCCCCAATTTACATTTAGAACATTGTTAAACATGATTAAATTCCCTTAATCCATTTAAAAAGTATTTTTGAAATTGTTGCTTTATTCCCTCTGTGTACTCTATCTCAAATATCTAGAAATATCAGGAGCCATAAAGGTCTTAGTCTTGGGGTAGAAATATCTGAGAGGTATTCCAAACCTAAGAATCACCTGGAACTACTTCAAGGTACTCTTATTTAAGCAGAATATTAGTGGTTTTTATTGTGAGAGTTTGGACCTATTTTCTAGAATTATTACCAATTTGACAGGAAAAATTAGTCTATAAAATATAAGTGCTTATATAGGTCCTGATTTTAACAGTTGCTACTCATACATGATTTGTGATTTAATATTTTTATCCATATTTGTGTAAGTTTTCACTTTCTATTCACTTTTATTAATCTGAAGGTTACTCTGTGATATTATAAAATGTCCTGGAAGGTAAAGTGTTAAGTTACCAATCTAAAAGGTGCTGTAAATATTCTGTTTCTTGGCTTTATCCTACTCCTAGATTTATCTGTTTTCCTCCTTCCCCGATCTCTAGCTATCCTTGATGATTTTTCATGCCTCACCATATTTTTTAAGCTACTGGAAGTAAAAAATACTGGGGTTGAAGAAGAGGGGAAATAAGTACAAGGTATAGAAGTCAATATTTGAAACAGTTCTACAAACATGCACATAAACATGGAGATTTATAGAAAAAGTTTTTGAGGAATAGTTAATTAAAAACAAAGCCTCATAAAGTTTGAGATATTTTTTGCAAATACATCTTTTTTTAATAATGGTAAGAAGAGACATCACTAATGTGATGTTACATACTATTATATCAACAATGTGACAAGAATAATTTTGTATTGTAATATCTCAACCTGCTTTGTTTCACTGACTTCTAAACTTTGCTATTTTGTCTATTTTTTAAAATTAAAACTTCACTTAATTCATCAGCTATTATTGAATATTTTCTATAAATAGGGTACCATAAAGAGCTCAAAAAAAAAAAAAGAAAACTAAACCATTGTTCAAAAATACAAATTTTAAAGAAAAAATCAAGGTTCAGTTTGAGAAAAGAACACAGTAGACTACCAATAAATAGAGTGAAGTATGTCATAAAAGAGCTATAAATTTTGTGAGGCTAGGTCTGAGTGACATTTTATGGAGTAGGTGGCATTGAGATAAACCATGAAGCAACACAAGATTTTTGACGTTAAGGAAAGGGGCACAAAATTCTTGGTGAAGGAACCAGCTGGAGAAAGTCATGAGTTCAGGAAACAATAATAGTTACCACTTACTGTGTGCCTATTATATGCTAGACATTTTACCTATATCATTTCAGCAAATTCTCAAATAACTCTACCAAAAAGCTATTATCTACATTTTAAGATTAGTATGATTCTAATAGATTTTAAGAACCTTGCCAAAGGTGAAAGCCAGGTAAGTGTGAAATAGTCTCACAAACTGGACTGACACCAGTGATTGGACCCTTAAAAGGCATTCAAAGTAAGAATGCTGAGATGTTGCTCACCAAGTCAAGGTTCAGTTAGCAAGAACCATGCTTATTCCTAAGAGTATATCAATACTGTAATTTTACAGGATGCCTCCTGGAAAACTCGGGCTATGCTTGGGACAGACAAGTTTGGTTTCATTCAGCAGAGTAGTGGCATTTAAGGCTTTAACTGGAGGAGGAAATATTTTGGAGAGAGGTGGGGAATAGAGTAAGGAATCTATAGATTCTGCAAAGCCACTGAGGATTTTTAGTAAGCAAATGCAAATGGAAACTTGTTTTGAGAAACAAGCTCATGGTTGAGTATAAAGGAGACTGAAGTAGGAAGCAAAACAACAGGAAAGGCCTCATTAAAATGTAAGAAAAAAATCCTCATTGTCTGGGTTGAAGATATGTCAACTACTTTATTTTATTGGAAGTTGTCCACTTTTTTACTTTACCTTATATCTAGCCATCTCCTCATGAAGACTTCAGGTGAAATAAAATGTCATAGCAACATAGTTAGGGTCATAAAAAAGGTAGGAAGAATATGAATTTATGTCTGGCTTAACTTGGATATAATTTCAGCAGAATAGTTTGAACCTACAGCCTTGTAATTTTCATGCTCTTGAAAAAGACACTTGTAAAATTATTTTCTTGCTACTTTGGAAAGCTCTGGTTCAGAAAATTACTACCCTTTTGATGTGAAGGCTGATATAACTAATTATAGCTAAGAAGACACAATTCTTCCTTTAATAATAAAGAAATAGCAATCTCTCACCTAGAATAGAACAGTGTCTGGATTTGAAGCATGAAAGATTAAATCAGTAAGCTTTGAAATTCTATTATGTTCAGAGAGACAATGTCTCCAAGGACAATAATATTGACAATAGAAGAAGGTTTCTTCAAGAGCATTTCAACCGATTAGCAGACTGTGGTTCAGGAAAAACAAAGCTGGGCTGGAGATGAAGAGATACGTACTTCTATCCCCTTTCGGGGCTGTCTTAGTCATCAGCTGAGTACTTACATCAAATTAGGCAACTTCTCTAATTTAACAGTAATGCAATGACTAATTTCAACCACCAATTCACAGTAGAGGGAGGAAGGAGGAACAGAAAGGGAAGGATGGAGAGAGAAAGAGAGGAAAGAGAGATGGAGGAAGAGAGACTGGGAAGGAGGAAGAGAAGAAGAAGGAAAGAGAGATATGGAACGGGGAGGGGAAAGATAGACAGAGAGAGAGAGATACTGAGATATTGATTTGCCAATTTATATTTCAGTGCTTTTTAACCTTAACTGGCATCAGTTAAGTGTGTTAATAAGCTGGAGTGCTTCTTAAAACACAGATTGGTGATCTGGGGTGGGGCCTGTGAGTGGGCATTTCTAACAAGTTTCCAGGTGCTGCCGATACTGCTGGTTTGGAGACCACACTTTAAGGATATTGTTCTAGGTTCCCATCTACATGGAGTCTTACCAAGAAAAATCAGATGTAATTCCATTTGCTCTTTATATTATTAAGAAAATTGTCTAAATAACCATCTTTCTAGAGGCCATTACCCTTTCCAACACTGAACTTCTCCTACCTATACATTTGTTAGAATTGTTACTACTTATAGTTTTACTATGATTAAATAGATGTGCTTTATATTTTGTCACATATAATAGGTGCAAAAAAAAAAAAAAAAGAAAAGAAAAAGGCCCATTAGATCAATGCAAATTTATGCTGATGGTGTAGGGACAGACTGGCCCAGAAGATCTTAGGATCAACAAGCATTCTCATTCATTGCTGTCACAAGTATAATTTGGTCTAGTTGTTACAGAATATTTTTTTATACTATGTGTCAAAGGATTTGTTAATACACAACTAAAGGTACCATTGCAACCACAATTAGTAGCAACAGAAACTGAGCACCGACTCTCTGCCAGGCATTTGGACTAAGTGCTTTACCTGTGTTACGATATTTAATCCTCCCAAAAGAACCAAAGAGGAAAAAAAAAAAAAAAGATCCCACTGGCCTTTTTATTGGTCAGATCAATTTTCATATTGTTATCCACTTGTACAGTCATTACTTAAGAAGAGACATTGGTAAACAGAAGAAACACACGTATATATATTCAGAGAGAGAGGTGCATTCTCTTTCACCTATCTAAGGATGCTTAAGAGAGCAGAGACTAAACTTATTTATCTTCTGCTTGAAACATTCTTGAAAATAGCTCTAATATTGGAATGTCCAAAGACAGACTGGAGTTTTAAAAGGCTTTTCCCCTAATCTTGCCACAATAAAAATTTTGTCTTTGGCAGAATAGTGAGAAGCAATAATCAAACATATTTTCTAAATTTTACTTTGGAGGCTAAAGATGATTTAAGATGATGCATTTAGAAGAAAGCAGAGATGCTATATAATGGTTTCATTTCTGAGTTTCCAAGGACAGTTATGTAATAATTTTATCTTTAACCTCTTAGACCCCTTCTTTCAAAAAAGGAAAATAACAGCTCTGGTTGGAAATACATCTGTACTTCTATGGCCAACAATCACGAATTTGTTGTTTCATAATATAGAGAGGTAAGACAACTATATTTTCACAATTAAATCATATATCACAATTTGATCATATATCTCTAGAAATAAACCTCATAATCTGGTCTTTTTCAAATTCTGCAGTATCTCCCTTCATGAAGTAATTGTTTCATCTCTCCCTACTGAAATCTATGGAACTGTTACTGCCAAAAGTCAGTTTTTTCCAGTCATTTTGACTTATAATATCCATCTCCCATTCTTTTCCTTATAACAATTGTCTGCCAAGCCTAGTAGTATTTATTAGCAATAGAACTTTGAGTTGTGTAACACGTAGCATAAGTAACAAAGTGAACTGTAAAGGATGGGAATGAGACTGAGGTTCTAATATTTTGTTTTTAGTTCCATCTCTGTCTCTAAAGAGCTGTGTGACCTTATAGAGATCACTTCACATTTATATACCTCATTTTTATCACATGTATAAAATGACAGCATTAGACTCTGAGGCCTCTAAAATCTTCTCAAGCTCTCCAACTTCATGATTCATTTTGACAAACTGGTTCTGGTCCTGGGATGGCTATAGGTTAAGAGGAAGTCTAGATAAGGCCACTGAAAAGGTTCCTAGTGCAGAAATATGCTTTTCAATACAGTTTGTACACAATTCCTAACAAGAAGAACTTTATATTCTCTGATAGAAATGAAATTAATGAGCTGTTTTTATTTCACTCTTTTAAGCTTCAAACATTTCAACTATATATAAGACATTTTCAGACCTCTTTTTAATAGTATGTTTAGTGTATTATTTACTCTTACTTAAAGTGCATAGTTCATGCACTAATTCACTCATTCTACTAAAGTAATGTAACCAGATAAACAGTTACAGAACTAATTTTAACTTTTAGGGAGTCTTCACTAGTGATATTGATTATTGTGTATGAATTAACTAGGTAAATAGTTCTTTGTATCCTATGTTGTATATATAAACATATGATATATATGATGACAGATTGATCAAATCTTATAGTAATATATCAAAATATTAATTTGTAGCTTGGTATTCCATCTTCTAACAAGTAAACTAAAGGTATAGAGATGGAAAACATAATGCAGAAATACTGAAATTATACATGCAAACATGCCTGTAAAAAGTCCACCCGGTTACCTGTGTCAGTTCTCCAAGTTCTCTCATTCAGGTAGGTATTACAGGGGTTATGCACAAAATGATGGCTGCACACACTTTTTCATTCTTGTTAATTGACTAATTAGTTAATTATTTTAAGGTATATTCAACTTATATTTGAATCTTAGCTTATACAAATGTCACCTTTAAGTACATAGCTCAAACAAAATTCTTAAGGTGAAAAAATTCAAATATTACATCCAGTAAAGATATGATAGGAATAATAAAATTTCAGAGGTTGCCATATAATATTCCTGTGAAAAAACTGGGCTGCCATGCAATCAGATCCAACAAGGTGGCAAGATTCATAGTATTTATTTATAGAGGAAGTAGGCGATTCTAGGATTAAATAAATTGGCAAAAATAATTCTACAATTTTATTAAGATTGAAAAAACAAACCCTACAAACCTTTAAAGCCTGTTAAAGCTTTTAGATGGTGAGGTCCCAAAAATATAACTTTATAAATGTGGCAGGAAAAACTGAACATTCACCTGATGACTAATTCTGCTTCATTTGTTTACTGGGGGGATAATACAAGTGATTGCAGCACTTTTATGTTTACTGCTCAAAAGCAGATGCTAGTATCTGCTAAGCAGATTTTCCATGATCTTGCCTAGAAGTGAAAAAGTGGAATAGACTCTACAATTAATGGGAATGATTATAATAATAATACCTGCCTCAGAAGCTTGTTGTAACAATTAAATTAGATAATTTATGTAAAACACTTAAAACAACATTTGGCCATAGTTAATGCTATAGAAGTTTTAGTCATTGTTTGTTATGTTTTTGTTTGATTGTTGTATACAATTCATCATGCCAAATGGAGATATTTCTACAGATTCTTATTTGGCTATGCAGGGGTGGCATTATAATTTTTGCAGTATAATTTTTGTGGGTCCAAGGGACTTTTGACTTTGTGAGCATCCTCCTCCCTTAAATAATTAAAAATTATATTTTACAACTGTCTTGGTGTAAATAAAAATATATTAGTATTAAATACTAAATTTTTTGACCTAAAAGTTTTCATGGGCCCCCTAAAAGTAATGTGGGCCACAAGCACTGTGCTTTTTGTGCGTTATGGTGAAGTTGGCCTGTGAAGATCAGAATCTTAGTGAACTTGGAGTATACGGAAGAGAAGAGATGTTAAATTTATAGATGATAATAACTTTCACTGTAAGTATAATTTGTTTTATTAAATTAATGAGAATATTTTACAGTATATCAATTACTATAAAAATAACTTAATCAAAAATATAAATTTAGCATCTGTTCACCACTCAGTGCTTCTCCCTCTGAGTATCCATGTTCACTATATATTTTGAAGACGAACAATATGCTTCCGATAATTTTGAAGTGAAAACAACATATACAAGTATTCTTAAATAGCAATCCAAATGTTCTTGGTTTATGTTTGAAGGTTTTCTGCCAAGTCAGCAATCAAAATGCAAATCTAGAGCTCAAGGATAACATATATATTTATGATCCATTCCTATGGAAAAAACTCTTTAGTTCTTTCATGTATTTGCTGCAGAGAGTTCATCTTGTTGTGAGTTTTCTTTACCACCTGCATTTTCTGGTCACAACAAAATAGGATTATAAAATTATAAATGTCCCACTATCTTTCCAAGTTAAGTCAATCTAGTGGAGTGAATCTTTTCTAAACTGTTCTAAAAAAAGATTGTCCCTTATCAAGTATATCTTTAGTAAGGCCTAATCTCATTACCCCATCCAATGGCACCAAACCCTTTTACAGTGGCTCTTCCTTAGAGTTAACTTCGCTACAACCTAGGGCATATACCCTTGGCAAGTTATGCATTTTTATTTGCACATCTCTGTCTGTATATCCCATAAATAGTTCTAATATGTGCCTAAATAATAGTCTATTTTTACAATAAGGAAGCAAAATCATTTTAGTTCAACATTAATCTTCAAAAGGAAACCTTACTATTGGGACATAAATGTTTCATCCTTTCTTTCAAAAAACCCTAGGTCAGCTACCCTGCAGGCAAGCATGGCCATATGTGGGCTTCGAAAAAACAATTTTGTTTGGAAATTACCAAGAAATCTCTTTAATGACAGCTTGCACAGGACTTTGCCTCTTTTCTTTCCTTTTCTTCATCCTACTCTATATAATGCAGATATGACATCTATAGCTTAATTAGCCATCATGACCATGAGGTGGAAGCCATGTGTTAAATTTAGCAGAGCACTTGGTCAAAGGAGCTTGTGTCTCTGATGAAGAAATAGCAAAGCAGCTCTGTAATACTGACTATTTGAGAAATAAAGAAACTTATCTCTTGTTTAAACGATTTTTATGTGAGGTTTTCTTTTACTTATAGCTGAATCTAATTCTAAACTATGTAGATGATATGCTTGAAAACGAGTGAATATTATTAAAAGAACCAGAGAGTGAAAACCTCAGATATCCAGGAAAACTTTCACACACAAGTTACACCCCCCAACATGCGTGTGTGCACACATACACACACATAATGGTGAAAGTCTGATAATTATGACAGTCACACACCTTACTGGGCTCTTAACTCACTAATTATGACTCATTTACTTATGTTTGAGCTGACATTTGCCTGTTTCTTTCTTTTACCAGACAATAAAAAGTGTTAATAAGAAAATAAGATGAAATAATAATAACAGGTAAGGCTAAGTGATTTATCTTGCATTAACCAGTCAATACATCTTCAACCCTTCTACTTGCACTGGTGATTCAGCAAGAGCCAATAGCCATAGTAGATACCAAGTAAGAGCTACACTTTCTAATAGTAGTGCTCAATTATTATTAACTTGCAAAAGCAGAAGAAAAATAGATCTTAACTCTCTATGTAGTTTTTCCAAGTTTAGGCTTTGAGAGAAACATTTCTTACTTCAACATATATTGTTTTGAATTCATAAAAGAAGAAACTAGAGGAAATGCTTAAATCAATGTCACCATCACAGAAAACTTTCTATGACTCGTTCTCAACACTTATTTTTAGAGGTTATTAGCAGGGACACCAGAAACGTATGGCTGCATAAGGAAGCACTTCCAATCATCCATCATCCAAGTCACATGGAATATTCAATTTAAAATCACGAACTCATCAATCACTAAATAGCTAGACTGAAAAGTATAAGTACTCAGAAGATTTTAGTCAGTGGGCTGGTATATTTTATATTTCTAGTTGTTCTCTATGTGAAAACTTATTTATTTTTGTTTTCAATACCACCATGACATAGTAACAGGATTGTGATGTTCTAGGTAAATGATTCCTTTTTTTGGTGATTGTTCCACTTTTACAGTAGTATTACCAAGACAGAGGATACCCCATGCAGAAGCCCATAATACCTATGTGTAGAAACACCTTTTTTTGCGATGTGTGTGCCAAAGTTAGTATCTCAATTATGCATCTTTAGAGATACAGAACTTTACTAAGCACAAGGCTAAAATGTAACAAGAACTTATCTAGCCACATCTAACCATTTAAATTTAAAATAGCTAATATTAAATAATATTAAAAATTCAATTGCTTATTCACCCCAGCCACATTCCAAATGCTCAATAGCTACATGTCGTTAGTGGCTACTCTACTGAACAGAACAGATAGAGAACATTTCCATCACCACAGAAAGTTCTGCTGGACAGCACTAAACTAGATTGTCACGTTATTAACACACTCTGAAGGAGTACCAATTTAGAAATTCAAAGTTAATATTATTTATAATGACTTTTACTCCAAAGGACAAACATAAAATCCAGAAAAATTCTCTAAAGCATTTCAGTTACAGCACATGAGACTTAAAAATCAATGAAAAATAATTGCCACTCATAAAACAGAAGTAGATTTTAACAGAAGTTAAACATAATGGACATTTACATAAGCAGAAATGGTTTAAAAAATCACGTTTCTGAAAAATAATAATGCAGGGATTTTTTTAAAAAATCTGATTTGAAAGCCACATCATGGAAATATGTCAAGTCAGAGCTTTCAAGTAATAAAAAGAGCAAAGGAATCATGCCTCCTTTTCATATCAAAATTGCAATCCTTAAAAAAATAGATTAAAAAATTCTTAGAAAATAATTGCTAAATGGATGAAAGGTTTAGTGTGTGGGCATTCTAGTTGTTTATTCTTGGCTTTTTAAAACTGATGTCTCATTTCCAGGCCTGGCTCTGGTTCCTTCCACCCTAGCCAACAGATCCAAAGACTGTTTCAAATGTTTGATTCTTCATTTCTCTAAGTATCAGAAAACTGCTTCTTTCAGCAATTATATAGTATAGTATTGCATTTAAAGTGTTCTTCCCGATTGATGTGATAAGTAGCACCCAAATAGTTAGGATGGCTATAAAGAACTTATTCTTAGACTATTTTACTATGGACTAAATAGGCTTTCTCAAATAAACACTTAGCACTCCCCTGTGATCATACTATAGGCACATATTGAGTTCGTTTTTTTAAATATGAAAGATATTGTGAAACTAATTATTAGCACTAAGTCTCTCTCAGGAGAATTATTTGAAATAGGAAATTCATTTTTAAGAGATTAAATTGAAATAGAGATTTCCTCTCTCCATGGTCCTAGGAATTAAACTTAATGAGATCTAGCACTTAGAATCTTTGTGAAAATTTGTACGACAAAAGTCACAATTAGAAATATGACCTCAAATACTTCAGTTGGAAAAGCATGATATGTAAAACACAGCTTTCCAAAGTTGGAAGAAATGTCAAGCACAAATACAACACTTAAATTTCTTATATACCATACATGAATGCAACCCTGATCCTGAAGAAAAGAGACTGAATGACTGTATCTAAATATTCCAGCAGTAAAAAGAGATATATTATACTAACCGTTTTGATGGTGAAAAACAGATTTAAATTTTAATACTATACATTAGAAAAGTACTCAAATTATAGATTATACTTAAGTATTCAGTGTTTACATCAAAAATCCCGTTAACATTTGCTGAGAGACTCCAGCCCAACTGTCTTTGAGTCCTTTCTTGGGAAATAATTTATAGCCACTCAGAACTGTCAAGATGTCCCAACTCAAAATGGCAAGACTATACAGAGGTACTTAACAGTAAGGGTTCCAGAGTCAGACTGCCTGCATTTGAATCTCAGCTTCCCTACATTTGGACCATGGGTTTGCATTGCTTCATCTGCAAAATAGTGATAAAAAACTGCACTTAATTTATAATGGTATTGTAAGGCATAAACTATAGAATCCATTATAAACTTTAGTACAGTTGCTAGTACAGTAAGTATAAAACACATAAAACCTAATATTTGTATTATTCCTAAAATATTCTATTTATCCTTTTGTTTTTCACTATTTTGTCCATCTGGAATGTTCTTCTCGTTCTCCATCTCTATTCCTCTTGATAGCCCATATTCATCCTTAAATATTAATAGTTTATTCAGGACTTACCATTAGCAAGCCTTCTATGAAATTCCTCACTAGATTAGGTGTCCCTCTCTGAACTCCATAATTTCCTGACATAACTTTATTACCATACTCTTTGCATCGTAATGCATAATGCGTGTGTGTGTGTGTGTGTGTGTGTGTGTGTGTGTGTGTGTGTGTGAGACACTACCCTATGGCATATTCTCTGAATGCAGAAAATATGCCTTATTAATTTTTGTATCCTTAACTTAGCAAAAGCATGGCCCAGTGTAGGCACTCAAATATTTGCTGAATAAAGGAAAGACAAGAATCTTGATATTTTCTAATAGCTACTGAAACAGAACATTGTAATATTCTTGCAGGCATAACTGAACTAAACTGATGTTTTATTGAGTTTGCTTCCTTGGCATCAATATGAATTCTTAGTGCTACATATTGAAAATCATTATCTACAAGTCAAGATAGTTCCCCTTTATAAATAGAATATTGTGTATTTTCATCAAAACTAACATAAAGCTCCACAAAAGAATGTATTCAATCCCCAGAATATTAGAACATATTCAGTTAGATACAGGTCCTGATCTCTAAGAGATTATAATATAAGAGAGAGCACAAGATATATAAACATAGATACATGGCAAATATATTGTTTATATATATGTGTATCTGTGTGTGTCTGTCTGTATATATATATATAACAAATGTAGAAAAGGTAAATATACAATAATAGGCTAAAGTGTTTACCTAACAAGCATATTTTTCTTGCAAATCTTTATCATATTAATGATTTTTAAAAATTCTGTCCTTATAGGAATAGTTTTAAATCCAGTCTTAATGTTCAGTAAACTCTGAAACCATTCTAAGACACTTGCTATAACCTATATGTCTGTTCTCTCTAAATTTTTAGATAAAAATGTCTTTATAAACATGTATTTTGTAATCATAACTTTTTATTGCACATGACACTAATTATAATAAAATCTAGTAATTATATAAATGAAAGATATTATAATAAATAAAATTAATTGCAGAAGAAAAACATTAGGTTGTTAAAAATGTCCATTTATAAAGGGTAAGCTGACATCGTTTTCAGACTTAATATATATGTCCATTATTGCTGACATTATCAGTAAGAAAGTCAGATAAGAATCTATAACTAACTTCTTGTATTCAATATAAACTCCACTTGTAAAGTAGTGACATAATCAATCCTCCCTGCTATAATGAATATACATTTTATCCAGTCACGTTTATTCCTGTGATGCTTGGATAACTTCAAACAGAAGATGTTAGAAAACATCTTAGATGATTTTTTCCTTCTGCAGTAAGACAAAATAAATAAGACTCCGAGATTTACTCACCTTTTCACTAAACTATTTTAAAATGGCTGTGCTGAGAATTGTTTTTTCATCCTTGAATGACTTAAATTAGGAATCTTAAACTTTGCAAATCACAAATCAACACATGACTAGAATACTCTATTAGGATAGTCTATAAATATACTTCAAGAGCAGCAGACTTAGTTTTGTCATTGCTGGTCTTGACATACTTTGAACCAAGCCTTTTCTACAGAGTTTCTACCTCCAGAATGACAGTTGACATTACAACTACTAATTTTTTGACAAATATAAAAAATTTCTGAGCCTGTGTTTCTGCAGAGAATGCATGTTTTGGAGACAGAACATTTCAATGATTTTTGAGTCACATTTGTTTACCTGTGAAATAAAGGTAACACCTCTGTTATAGATTCACATGTCATCAAAGACAATGTATGTAAAGCAGAGCTGAGTACAGTGCAGACAGATTCTAGGTAATTACTCATTAAATGAGAGCTTCTGTGATGACGATCATGATAATAATGATGATGATGGCAACGACAACTGCCATTTCATCTCTTCGAATGAATTTGACCAAAGAGAAACAGGAAAGCTGCATGTCTCTGACCCTTTTCCTCTAACCATCCCAGTTGTCTTAATAGGCTCATTACTAATGAGCCTCCCCGAAAGTGAAGGGAAAATCATCAGAAACCTGAATAAACCGCAGCCTCTGGTCAAACTAAACCAGAATAATCTGTGGGTACCAGAACAATTCAATTAGAATTTGTAATATACTCTTCCTTTTCTTCTTTCCTACTGGATTTTAAATGTTTTGTTTCACTGGGTGGATGCTTTCAGGTACAATGACCTGGACAAACACTTCCGTTGATGAGGAGATTCCTTTATAGCTTTTTCAGAAGAAAATTGTCTATTGTGTGTTTCATTTCATTTTTATAATACAATTAAACAGACTAATTTAGACAGCTAGGCCATGTAGCTAGGTACCGCAAAAACAATGCATTTTTATTAGCTCATAGAATGAAATTTAATAAGAATTTTTAAAAAATCTGGTACAGTTTATCTTCAAGTAAGATACATCCACAGCATAAGGAAATGAGAGAAATAAAAGGTTTTAAAGCATTCCCAGTGAAAATAAAAGACCTACTATTTTATCTCAAGCTTGATATAAGTCAACATACTTAGGATCTATTCAGAGATACATAGCGTTGGTGTTAACGTAGGTGATGATTCCAGTGTACTCTCTTCTGGTTAGATCAGCTTTAGAGAACATAAAATCAAGTCAGTGAGAGGGTCAAGAAATCATAGTAAACAGCAAAAGTTGAAATGACTTAGGGAAGTTAACCAGAGCAAGGAAAAGCCTAAGGAGAAAAATGACAGCTTTTTTCAAGTACCACCCTGGAAAGAATGTGAAAATGACAACATTTTCAGTTTAACCTCATAATACCTAATTTGAATAAATGATTGAGGTAGAAGTTGTATATTTCAGCTCAATTTTTTAAAAGCTTAATAAAAATTTGAGCTGTGCTGCAAAGAAATGGGTTACCTTAAGATTCCAATTACACAGCATATTTGAAAAGTTCATAGAAGGTCATATAAATGTAGAGAATGTAGTAGAAGGAAAGACTTTAAATGGGTAGAAGTTTGAACGAGGTGGCCTGCAAGGAAATTTTTAATTTCAAGATTCTGTGCTTCCATGAATGTAAAGAATTATCCATTTGAAGAATCTTAAGTGTCTGTATCTATGAAACACGTCACTAAATCCATGTCAGCATGATAAAATATGATGACTTACCACCAAGATAAAATCAAAAAAGATTTAGATAATATTGCAAATGAATGAAAGTTAATTAGGACAAAGGGAACATGGGTACTAAGAAAATTTAGAAGTAATATTTAAATAAATTATAAGTAATATTTAAATTAATTTATATCAATTTCTTATCATAGAAATGTCTTTCAATATACAATTACAACATTTACAATGGTTAAATAGTCATTTAATATATTTCAATATAATTATCTATAAAAATGACGGATTTATAGTAGAACAAATAGATAATGTTCTCAATGGTAATAATGCATTATTTATCAATTTGTGCATCATTTAAACTAAAAGAGATACAGGAAATCTTAAACCATCTAGGAAAAATACTGATTATTTATGTTTTAGCAAAAAAAAAAAAAAGAGAGAGAGAGAAAAAAACAACAGATGTAGACATTGGCTCAAAATTTAGTTTAGAAGCATCCTAGAGTTTTTTCCCCATTTGCTAGGACAGGTCTAAAAGAAGGAAAGAAGGCTCTGGTAGACGGAAAATCATGTTCAAATGTCCTTATAATTTCGTATGTTCCTTGGGCTCTAACTTGACTACAACAATTGATGGGTGACATTTGTTCTTTTCAACTCAAGCAAGCAATTGGTCATTTCAGAGCACTAAATAGTTCCTCACAAATTTTATATCATACAAACATAAATATATTTTTAAATTGCATTCAGGCTCTGTAGAATCAGCCAGTGATAAGAGCCAAAATTTAACGTCACAGTTCTTTGGTTTAAAATCCCAGATCTGCACACAACTTAATCGCTCATATTTGTATGTTTTCTGCATACTGCCAAGTATATTGCTGGCACATTGGAATAGTCAATAAATTGAGTTAACTGAAATGTGGATTCTGTGTTTACTTGCTCAGTTTTGTATATGACTGTGCATTTGTTTTTCTGTATTTCTGGGCATCATATTTGTATCTGCTAAACAATAGTGTTCAGGTTGTTCAATGATACACAACACCTAATTTACAAGAATTTCACAAATTATTAATACATAATAATCTTAAAATGATGGTGAGAGATATAGAGAACAGTACTACAGAGATAAAGTAATGTTATGTCATATATCACAGACTACATAGGGGGCTCAAATGTTAAGATTCAAATGTCATCTAATGCAATCTGTTCCATTCTACTGCTAGAATTATATTTGTCTGCCTCCACAAATGGATTGAATTTGTATATACTCAGAAGGACTTTTTTGTTTATTCTTTCATTTATCCCATGAACATTTATTGATCATTTATGATGGACAAAACATATAAGAAAAGTGAAAATACAAATACAAGAACAAATATAATTTATAAGTGAAGGGATTATTATTTGTGCTATAGGAATTACTTTCACATCCATTCACAGTAGAATTTATTAAGATTAAAAAAATGACAAATGATTCCAGATTTTTGTTCAGTCAATATTCAACAGATATTTGAGTGCCAAATAAATCTACTAACTGTGCCCAGAATATACTCTGAATTTTTATTCTGTTGAGATTTTGCTTATGTCAGATAAAGAAATTGTCCTCTATCCACCCCCCACCCATGGCAGACAGCACTAATTGATCATGGCACCCATTCTTGGTGACCCTGCAGATGCCTGAGAATTCTTCTCATCAGTCACATCAGGAAGCATACAAATTCTAATAGAGTTGGCATACAGAAATATAAATATATATATTCCCAGATACGTGTAGCTCTTAATGTATGGGATATTGAGAAATGTGCTAGACAATATTCTATGTATAATGGATTTGCATTAGATTTGGAAAAATTCTCCATATGGCCATGTCTTCTGCTGATTGTCCATAAAAGCCTAGTACATAATATTTCCTGATGACATAAATCTGGAAATTCTTGTCTGAAGCTATTATAAGAAGAATGGCTCAGGACAGACATGTACAGCTATGGGTCAACAGCACAGAGATGAGACAAGTAGCACAGAAATGTAGGGGATTTCTTTTAATGGTTGGAGAGAATGAATAAGTATTTTGAAAATAGTTTCACAGAGGAATGAATCAGCATTTCAAAAAAGTCTCAAAATTCTAAAAGTTTATTTCATATGCAATTCTTTTAATGTGTGTTACTCTGAAGACTTTGCATCTTGGGCATTTTATTTCTCTTGTAGATATTTGTGTGTCAGAGGATGTGTAGCTGAAGGAGAAGTAACTAGAAAGTATTATGAGTGATGTAAACTCCTAAAATTGAGTGGACCTTTAACTCTACAGTAAAAAGAAAAAAAAATCTTTATTCTGTATCTGTGATATACAAAGCAATGTTCTAATAAGCATAGTTATAAAACCTGTGGGGGATATTTCAACTAAAGTTTGAGGTTCTTTGAAGCAAGAACTCTGTCAGCAGGCATATTGAGGCACCTCAAACACAACAAGGTTCCAGACACAGCATTATAAAACCATGGATTTCTTTTTTTCTTACTTGGTTCCTAGAGATACTACAAATAAAGAGAAATACAATATGAACTTGTAAACAACTTATTAAAATTTAATTGTATGGGTTGCTCTTCAATAAAATACATTATTCTAAATCACCTAAAATAAGGTGAACAAGAATCATAGATCCAATCAAAATAGATCTTAGATTAACAGTTGCAAGCTATTTTGTTTTTAATATTTCAGATTTATATTGCAGGTCAGAACTTCCAAACATGGTGTGCACGGTACTTGGCTGATGTTTATGTCTGGCCTAAGGTGCAGGGAAAGGACAGCTGCTGTTCTTGGCAAACCCACTGATCCTTCCTGCAGGAAGATAAGAGGACTTGTTTATTTTGTGGATCAAAGTTCAGATCTTTGCTAGAAGCATAAGGTGCTTCTATTGGGATAACTGATCAGGGACATGAGATTGAATTTTTTGTGGAAACTTCTCTGATATTCTACCAGGAAAACTTCATACATCAGATCTCAGACACTTCTTAGGCCACGTTCTTTTTCTTTTTTATGCTCTAGCTTCTTATATTAACTAAAAAAGTTTGCTTGATTTTTTGTTACCTCTGGCAGTTTGAACTTAAACATGTTTTTAGTGGAGTGGTCTTATTTTGGTTTCATTTTATATGGTTCCCTTTTTATTCAGTAATTATTTAGTTTATTTTTATTTATACCTCCTGTCAATGGGAATCAAAATGTGGCAAAACAGTAGTCATTGCACAGCATGAAAAAATAACACAACTTATGTCCATGAAGTGGTACCGGCTACAGAATAGGAGCCCAATAAATATATACTCTTTGCTCCATTATAAGAATCAGATAATGTCCTTACACCTCTCCCTCTCTCTCCCTTTCTGTCCTCCTCCCTTCCTCCTCATCACTCCCTCTCTTTCTGTTCCCTTCCCTGTTTCTCTCTCTCTTATCCCCCTTGCCTTCCCCCACATATACTCCATTCAGGAAGTGAAGCATTACGAAGCGTTTATAAGACTCCCTTCCTTACTTATCTGACTTGGGATAAACCTGCATCATCTAACTAACTTCACTTCAAATCAAGATTTCAAAACATGATGTCAGGCCTCCTGAAGTAACATTTTAGTTTGCATGAGATTATATTTATCAGGACTTCTATAATTGGATGATACCTTTTGACTATGGCTTTCCTCTTTTTACCAAACCTGATATTCAAAACTCCTGTAACCATAGCTAATCAGACACTGTGCTCCAAGGAAGGAAGTGAATTTCAATTCCTGGACATATTAATCTTCATCAGCCTTTCACAAGACAGTTCTCATTGTACCTGGACTTCATTAAAAAAAGGTTTATTGTATACTTCTCTATATCTACCAGGAGAGAACATGAAGTCATTTTGGACAAGCTAACATCCACGAAAAGCCAATTAAAAATCTCAACATCAAATTAGCCATTCAGTGGAGTTTTATTAATACATAAAACTTCCCCTATGCACAGTGATAATCTAAGAATCCATCAGCAATTTGTTTTCTATCTTTAGGTCCTGCACATTTGAAATCCCTTACAGTGATTAAAAATTATCTTCTTTGGAACATAAATCCTTTCAAACCAACTTTCTTCTTATATAAAAGAAAAAAAGAGTAAAAGAAAAAAATTAAAAACGTACACAAAGAGATTCCTAGTCTCATGAGATTTAAAATATCTTCATACTTTGTGCTATCTTATTTTTCATAAGCTTCTCCCTTTCTCAGAGGCTTCTTCAATCTAACTCTATCTTCTTTATTTTTATTATGATCTACTGGTTCATTATCTTGTGTCTCCACTAAGGTAAATTCAGCCCACCTATCCCTGATCATGTTAGGAAATCAGTAACTTTAAAAGCTCACAGTGGTATTAGAAACTCCCAAAAGGAAACAGTTGTATTGTCTTTAGGCCAGTTGGTCTCTAGAACACTAGGACTAGTGGTTGTTATCCCTGAAACCCTATTCATTAGCACATGATAGGATATGGCTTTTGCAATAAGATACCAGTTTACAACCTATGTTCAAGATTTCTGAATTTCTGTCTATTACAATAAATAAAACCAAAAACTAGCACTTTACCTACTTTTTCTAGATCATGGTTTGAAATGGTTTGTTTCTACCTTTTTTCAGACTTCCAGCTCAAGTCAACATACGAAGACAATATTAGAGATACCCTGAGCATGCCTTCTTCCAGATCAGTGATTCTTCAGTTTGATGTGAGAAGGGAAAATACTGATGTCATAATTCTCACCTCCAGAGACTATTTAAATTGTTTTAGCTGAATCCCCAGAATATTCATTTTTAATAAGGATCTCAGGTAATCTGAATCCTGGTGGTCCTCAATTCTACACTAAGTAATGTCACTCTAGGTTTACTAAACTCTATATAGGAATCTTTTAATTTTAAAGAGCTATGTATTTTGATCTGATTATTTATATTTCCTATTAAAATATCTTTATATTCTTATAATATTATTACTTTGCTTTATAAAAATTTATATATGATATGGCCAAATCGAAAGTAGTTTTAAATATCTTGTGAAACTATTGGTGCAGCCACAGTTCATTATGTTGGTAAATAACCTGCTTTTAAAGATCTATATTACAAATTTGTCTCAGACCTTACTCTTCTAAAAAATTCATCATGACATAAGATAGTTTCTTTTCTTGGATAAATGATCATTAAGTATACCACATTTTCCTTGTTTTCTTTGGCTGCCAGGAAATTCAGAGCTTATTTTATGCGCAGTAATGCTTTACTTAACTTAATCTGTATTCTCTATCATTTTCCCTTCATCTTTAATATTTGACATTTGTTTATTTAATCATTTTAGTTTATTTGACAGTAAACTGTTACAAATCTTTGAAATGGGAAGAGTTAAAAATAATGAAGGAATGATTATATACATAACTTCGAAACAAATTTGACGGAGATATAGAATTTTTAGAATTTGCTAACCCAAATTTATTAAATGTTGACTTTTCAACATAAAAAAATTTTGTATAGTGACTCAAAGTTCCAATTTCTAAGTAGGAAATTCCACTTGATTTATAGTATGTCATCAATCAACAGCTCTTCAACAATCATTTCCTGCCTAATTGTCTACTGGTATAACCCATTAGAGACTTTTCCATATGAAAGAGAAATATGTACTATCATTAATATTGTATTTAATATTATATATTTAATAATAACAATATAATAGTAATCTCCCTCCTACAGCACCTATGTTCAAAGTAATGTTCTAAGAATTTACATATTTACATTTAATTTTCAAAAAAGTCCTATTTTTAATCTCAGGCAAGAAGAGTTTAAGTAACTTGACCAACATCATTGTGCTGGCATATTGGAGAGCAGGTATTTAAATCCAGGAAGTTTCTTATCTATTACCCTATATATTTAAGATATTTTTGAGTAAATCATCAAAGGGCTATTGTAGGAGAAGGGATAGATATATAATTTTAAATAATATCTGGTAAGGTTTTTATAGAGAAAAATATAAACCAAAAAGGCCCCAATTATTGCCAGAGAGCCCTCTGTTAACAGAAGTTTTATAGGCTAACATTAAAAAAACACAGAAATGTGCAATAGAAAATATCAAATGTTTTTTCCCACAAGCCCAGATATTCCTAAAAAATATCATCATCAACAGTTTATTTTGAATCTTCCCAGAAAAATAAGAGGGGAAGTGTGTGTGTATTTACATACATATTTATATCAACATATGTATGTGTATATAATAATTATTTACATATCTATACATTTTGTACTGATGTATATTTGTGGTTGTATTTCCTAATATGTATATTTCAGTATATATTGCACAGTCATACATATTTTAATAATGTTAAAACAATAGGTACAGATTCAAAAATTGGGCACTGAATAATGCGGGAAATAATGAGAATGTGAGTGGTCTGTACAGTGATTTCTTAATTTATTCAGAGTTTGGCTTAAAATAGTGTATTTCAGAACATATTGCCAACACTTGCAATTTGACTGAAAAAATGTCTCCCTTTAATTTCTTTGAAATAAAATGATCTTACTTTTCATTTAATTGATTACGAATGTATTTGGACTCTGAGTGAAAATAATAAAATTCTTTGCAAAATTGATAGGCACTTTACTTATCACTATCTAGGACCATGCCAACCCTGAATAAAGTGTCCTATTTCCATAAAGAAGGGTTTATAGCCATTTTCTAAATTACATTCTTTTTCTTTGTGATAGGATATTTACTGTGTTATCTTTTGACATTTTGTATCAAATTCATGGAATTTTAAAGTGGTATATGTATACCATGGAGTACTACTCAGCTATAAGAAATAACCATGATACGACATCTCTTTGGTTCTCCTGGAGAGAGCTGGAACCCATTATATTAAGTGAAGTATCCAAAGAATGGAAAAACAAGCATCACATGTACTCACCAGAAAACTGGTTTCCCTGATCATCACCTAAATGTACATCGGGGAAGGATACCAATTGGATATCAGACTGGGATGGGGGGTGGGGGGAGGGGATGGGTGTATGCCTACATGACAAGTGCGTTGCACACCCTCTGGGGAATGGTCATGCTTGAAGGTGCAGACCCGGGGAGGTGGGGGGGGGGGGAGGGGATGGAGGTATGACTATATGATGAGTGCCAGGCGCACTGTCTGGAGAATGAGAACGGACGCGCTTGGGACTCTGACTCGGGGGGATGGGCGGGACATGGACAATGTATATGACCTGAACTTATGTACCCCCATGATGAGCTGAAATAAAAAAAAAAAAAAATTATATAGTATAAAATAAGCAATGTTTCAAAAAAAAAAGTCTAAAGCAGAAATGTGTTAAAGAAAAACAGATCAACATGTATATACTGTAAGTTAATTCAAACTAAGGGCCATTTATTTTAAATATGAAAAAAATTGCAAAACTATCTATGAAGGTTTGAAAATAATATTCATTTTAATTTCCATAACTAAGAATTTATGGAAACTGAAGTAATTCCCTTTTCACATTTATTCTTATGTCCTATTTCACAGTGACATATCCCTTTCTGAATGCCTATGAGATGTTTTGAAATTAGCACATTTTTTTCTAACTATAGCAATGTTCTGATAAAGTAGACAATATTACTGGAGATAATGTGAATACTTTCTTAACTGTACATTTTTGCAAAAATTATATATAACATTTTACAAAACACAATAAATTATCAGAAAACCAGTTGAATATCAATATCAATTCTCATTCTTAATTTCACAAGAATAAGTAAATCAAAGCCTTATTAAATATTTTCAAGTTTGATGTTTTCATTATTGGCTTGGATATGTTCAGCCTTGAATGCAAACATTTAGTTTAAATTAATAAAATATTTCACATTGTGAAAATACAAATGCAGTATTTATCAGAGTAAATATTTTCAGATTGAAAAAAATAAAAAGAATCCAACTGCAAATCATGGAGTTAAATAAAATGCAAGTTATTATTGTTACATTTATATTTATTCCTCATCTCAAAAAGATCAAGGTATAAACAATACCAATGGAAACAATATTCTTAGTTTATTATTATAGCATGAATTTGTTTATCTATATTACCAGTTTATAGTCTCATATTAGATTAAAAATTATATATAAAATATGATGTCATTATCAGAGTTTTAATTGTATTATGGGGAAACTTTTAACTTGCATATACACTACATGGCATTATGGTTTTAATATTTTATTTAATGATGGAGATAAGTGCAAAGCCGAGAAAGAAACAGTGGGGAAAAATAACATCCCAGAGTATTGTGCTGTAGAAAACATTAGACTTCAAATGACCCCCAGAAATCTAGTGTAGGTTCTTCCACTAACTCTGTGATTTTATATAAATTTCATGACTACATTCCAACTTAGTTTCTTCAAGTATAAATTGATAAGTTTCTATAAAAGGATTTCTAAAGAGCCCTATAAGTCAAAATTCCAAGCTTCTAATACCTTTAGACTAAAGCAGAAAATCAAACATTAAAGAAAGTCTACAGAGCACATTCTTTTATGATGCATAATGTGTCTACTGTACATTACTTGTAGATTGATTTAACTTAAGAAGAATACAATACATGTGCTTATTTTTCATTCCAAAAACACCACATTTGGTAAGAACTGGAAATATTTGTATAAGTTCCAAAGTGCTATCTACAACAATATGCTTAAGAATTTCCTTTTTCCAAAATGCATTAAGATGATATAGGGTTAGATAGCTTTAATTTCTGTAGCCTGATGAAAGGAAACTGATTTCCCATTCAAACTAGACAAAGGAGAGTAATTAGGAGCATATAACTGTCATTATCCAACTTTATCACATGCAAAGGACAGGGAATGCCAGGATGTTTTCCTTTGCGATGGCCCTCATGAATCCTAGCTTGCATAATCAGGAAACATGCTTCTGAACAGAACTTCTGTGTAGGATGCAGAATCATCCAGAGGTCAGATGTATTAATGGAAACAGCATGCCAAAGTTAGAAGACATAGTGAATTCTTTCAGATTCAAGAATTATTTTCACAATTTTTTTTAAAGAAGTGTCTCATTTTGTTGCCCGGGCATGAGGGCAGTGGCATGACCATAACTCACTGCAGCCTCAAACTCCTGGGCTCAAATGATCCTCTTCCCTTAGCCTTCTGAGTAGCTGAGACTACAGGTGTGCGCCCCCACACCTGGCTAATTTTTCTATTTTTTGTAGAGATGGGGTCTCACTACATTGTTCAGGCTAGCTATTTTCACAGTCTGTTTACCTGGAAAGGATATACTTTTTTTAAAAAATGTTTTTATGATGTTAATCCAATTTTTGTTCTTCTAAACCCAAGTCTCTCCAATTATCCATTCATGATTATGTTTAGTTCTTCAGCGTGGTGATTCTTATAAAAGTACTGCTTCTGCAAGTTTTCATCATATGTCTGCTGTATGTATGGTTCAAATTTAATTTGTGTTGAAAATGCATATCCTATGGCAATCTTCATAGATTTTCAGACATGAAAGCTATTTTTTTCTTTCAAACTCACAAAAATGATAAAACACCTAGAGAGGATTTATATGTACCTACTACAAAATGGAAAAAGAATAGAAAAAAAAGGAATGAAAATCCTTTAAATGGAATTCAAATGTATATGATATTGTTGACACTAATATTAGAATTGACAACTATAAATATGCAAATCTGTATCCAAAATAAATAATTATCCTCACTTCCCAAATAGCTCCATACATATTGAGCACCAGTTTTGTCTTTTCAGCGAAAGCATAGAATTCATTTTTAAAATTGAACTAGTTTTATTTTTGTCAGTGAGGAATAATTTAATTATGTATTATAAAATACTCCATTTTTAGACAACCTCATGAATAATTTGATATAAATTTTAAGCTAAGGTAAGTATAACAAATCTAATGAAGGATGAAAAATTATACATAGTAAAGAAGCTAATTTTAACATGACCATTTAAAAATGTTTTAAATGTTTCAGAACTTGTACTCCTTTTAATACAGAAATCATCTCCTGTTCCTACCATACTCACAGCTCTCTAATGTCTCCTTTTCATCTTGAATAAAAACAGAAGACTTTACTAGGTTCTACAATGTCCTATATCATGTCTTCCCAATTTGCTTTCAGGTTTCACTTGCAACTAAGTCCCTTAATTCCTTTGCTTCAATTACAGGGACGTAGGTGGAATATACCAAACTTTCTCCCACCTTGAAGCCTTTGTACTTCTTTTTTTTTCTTTCTCTAAAGCTCTTCATCCAGATATTATTTCAATTAGCCATCAGCTCAAATGCCACCCCCTTGGAAAGGTCTTGTCTGTCCCCTATCCAAAATGATGGCTTCTTGCCCAGATTTACTTAGTTCACAGCACCCATCTCGACCTGGCACATTATATATTTATATGTTTATTTTCTGCTTCTCCCACTATTCTAGTTCTCCATGGTTCTTAAGGTCGGGAAGTTGGCCATAATGTTTACTGCCATGGTTGATGACGCATAGCAAGTGATCAACAAAAGTCTGTTAAATTGAGTTGAATTCAGTGAGCCGCATTTTGATTTCCTGAGAGTATATGTTACTGGTATTACTTTGGATTTCCAATAGCACGATTACCGGTATGCTTAAAAGTAAAGAAAATGAGGAAGATGGAAGAATTAGGTCCACATAAAAGCAAAAAAGATGAGGCCTTTTAATTTTAGAACAAAACCTTCCCATCCTATCTGACATTAACTCAACTGTCATTCTACTCTTTCAATATTATTTTTTTCTCATTATTAATTTCTGATAAGTCACTCCCTACTCCCCCCCACACTCTTTATGATTTGGATCATCTTTATATAACAGACTTGTCAAAATTCCTAAGGCAAAATGGATTGTTCTATGCCAGAATATGTACCTACATTTATATTTACATTTTTTACGCCTGCCTTTTAATCCCTTAGAATGTGAACTTCTTCCTGACAGAGATTACATTATCTTATATGTCATTTATAGACAATAGTTCACTATTTTTAAAGAATTCTATTTTATGCATAAATGAGTATTACTGTGCAAGAAATAGAACACCTTTCTAGTGATGAAGTGTTGTCAAAGTACTTTCTGGCCCATGGGCTGCTTGAGTTACTCATATTTAGGTAAGGAACTGAGCTTGCAAGAGAAGGAAGTATATTTCTGTGCTGATTCACTTGTCATGAAGTATTTCCATATGCTTCTTAGAGGCATCTACAATTTATCTGGCCTTCACCAGAAAGCACACTGATTAAGAAGAGAACCACTGACAGCTTATTAATTCTAAACTTTGCATAAGAATCAGTTATGGATGAAAAAGTGGGGGTCTCATAGCCCATCCCAGCAAAAAGAGAAAAACAAAAAGAGTAGATTGTAGTACATTAGAAGACAAAATGTTCAAATAATGAATTTAAATACTTTGAACATTGAACAAAGCAAAATAATTTGGCTTAGATTAGTATATTACCAATAATGTTGAGATAGCACAACTCCATTGCTAAGGAGCTAGCTCTCCATAGTGTGCAGGTACCAACTCACATCATGATCAGCAATACATTAACATAGATACTTTCCTACATTTCAGCACTGAACTAGCTAATAAGTTCCCAAAAGGTATACAGTCAAACCTCAAAAACTTTTCAGTCTATTTAGGAAGCCAAAGAGCAAAACCATAAATTATATTTAAAGTGGCAAGTGTAATTCCAACTACAGATGATGTAGGCTTGGGAGGTTGAAAACTCTTCATGAGAAGGTCAATGTAAAGGTTTGCTCTCAAAGGAAAAATCTACAGGACAAAACATTCAAATGGAATCTACTAAAGCAAAGAACAGTGTATATGTGCACAGAAATGGTGCTTTACCCCTGGGTTTCTTTTCAATACCAGACAATATCCCATACTATCAAGTCTAACTCCTGAAGCTAGTCAGAGAACAATGCTTTAATACACACACACACACACACACACACACACACACACACATCCACGCTCAGAAAACAATATAAGACATATGGGGAGGTAGAATGAATTCATTATTATAGCTCTGAAGGAAAAATCATATTTCCTTTACAGTGAGTGTTATTTTCACCATCCTTATTCTTTCAATGAAAGAAAAGTTAAATTGTACATTTGTAATAATTCAGAGGCCAACTTTTAGGCAATTAGGGAAATAACTGATTTTCTTTCTTTTCCATCAGGACAGGTAAAACACTCACCATTGCATAGTTTGCTCTAAAATGACCTGAAAGTTCACTGGATAAGAACACAAAGTTGTGTTACATCAATTGGGTGCCATCATGATAAACCCTAGCGCTGTGTAAATAAATGCAGAGCCAGCAGTGACAATGAGGAATATGAAAAGAGTGAGTGATAGACAATAGAACTAGGAGAGAAATGCACTATATTAATGGAATTAATAGCCAACTTACTCCTTCTTTTATCCATGTAGCAACAGCAGCAACCCCCTGATAATTATTATAGCATATTTCTATATAATGTAAGATCTTCAGGAAAAAAAATGGGTAAAAAATAAAGTTTAAAAAAATACTGCTGCTATTTAGTTATGTAACTATGGGCAAGCCACAAAAATTTTACATGTATAATATTATGAATTTTAAATAAATAACAAATAAGTTTTGTTCCACCAGGAATTCAGAAAGCAAGTAATAAGAAATTTGAACTTCAGTAAGTTATTTTCAAAGATCAGTATAATTAGGAGGAAATTTCAGAATTAAATGATATCACTATAAAAATAAAATAAGATAAAGTCAATCCATAATCTAAAGGAAAACTCGGAAAAGAAGAAAGAATAACACAGAAAATTAGGAAATCGCCCTTTCTCTAGGGTACCAGGTTGATAGAACACATATTATGTCTTTCTAAAATACCTCTCTGTCTAGCAACTAAAGTTTTAGATGCTGGGCAAATATACATAGTTTAAAAACACTAGGTCAAATATTGCCTCTAATTCAAATTATGAGTAAAACAAAATGGAGACACTTAAGATTTGGTTACTTGCAATGCTAAAATAGAAAGACATACTATATTTCTCTACATTTCTTTAAAAATTCAGTTTCAACTCCCATCAACTAACATTTTCAATAAAGAACTTTTCACAAATATGTTGTATGTTGTAGTATGCCAAAATAAATATGGATGTTAGCCCACAGTATGGCTCTACAGCAGAAAAAAAAATTGGTATTTCCTACCATTTAAAGATTGTTATTATATATTAACAAATTAGCAATATTTGTGGGTAGGTGTTGGCACAATGGAAAAGAATTCCATCCATTTTCACTAATGGTTTCGTAAACTGAAAGTTTCTACATAAATGATTCTGCAAGATATACTCCCAGCATTCCCCAAAGCTATGTAATCAGAATAGCTACAGGTAATAGAAGACTGTTATTTACAAGTTTATCCTTCTTTTCAAATAATATTTATTTATAACATAATAATCTCATGGATCATAGATATGAACATATATATTGATACCTACATGACAAAATCTCTCAAATGATGCCTCTCTAAAAAAGATATTTCCCTGATAAATTACTAGGAAAACTGCAGTGAAAAATTATTTTGCTGTTTTTGTTTCTTAAAATAGTAATTCACCAAACCTATAAAAATTGAAATATGATAGATATAGTTTTGAGGGTCTTATTAAATAGACAACTACACTAAGTTTTCTGGGAGCAAAGATGTTATTCTGTCATATTTGTTTCAGATGACTATATAATATAAATTACTTTGTTTTCCAAAATTTGTTCGGAAATCAGAATATGATTTATGTAGTTAAAAATCACAAAATTTCATCCTAAACATGAACTTTATAGAAATGCCACATAGAAACCTTCTTTCCCATATCGAAAACTTCAATGAAAGCAACATTGTTTTAAAATTAAAGAAGTGGTATAGACCACAGAAATGATGTGTCTGAAGTTCTTAAGTTTTATGTTAGGAGTAACATGATCTCTTCTTTAAAAAAAAAAAAAAAAACTCTCTAAATGGTTAGTAATCATGACCAAGAATGCAAACATTGCCTAATGTAACAACTCCTCAAATTACTTAATATTCCACCTGGTACCACTTCTAACTTCCAAGTCACTAGCCTGAGGTATGATAGTAAACTGGAGCTCCACCCTGTTGAATGTATTTTTACAAAAGTTTTTGATTACTGATGAACATTTGTTAATTTTCTAAATTTGGCAACATTTAAGTACTACCGTCTAAATGAAAATAATAACTAGCTACCATCTTCCAAAAGATTTTAGGAGAAAAGAGGAGTTCCAGGTTCTTTTTCTACAAAGGCAGTTTAAGAAAGTAATTAGAGTTTATGTTATGGAATGGGAAGCCAGATGAGTAAAAAAGTAATTCAGGGCCCTGCACAGGTCAATAAATATGCTCAGAAAGAAAGAGCAAAATTGAGGAACAGATCTACCTGACCACCCAAACTAACACTATTTAAAAAAAAAACTGACTTTTTTTTTCATTGATTTTTTAAATTGTGCTTTTGATGCTTCCTAATTTAATTAATAGGAAATGAGGATAGTCTTAAAACTATATTTTAAAGCACTCATCTTGCTGGGAGATTAAATAATTACTTATATAATAAGCAAGTTCAAGTTATAGTCTAATGATACATTTGATATTTCAGGGAGCAAAAATATTAGATGAATACACCATAGTTCTAAGATGGACCCATTGAGTTCTTCAGAGGAGAAAACTAACTGAATTTTGCCTAAAATGACCACAGATGCTGCAGATGATTCTGCCAGTCTTGAATAACAAAGCTCCTGGTCATTTCTTCTCATGTAAGTAATGTTTACATGAGCTGGAGCTTTTCATAACCACTGTCTACAATCACATTTTCATTTCTACTATCATTAATTGAGGAACATTAGCTCCATTAAAAATAACAGCCACATAAAAAAGCTCAGAAATTATAATGGAAAATTCTTTATTATCTTTAAGATACAGCTTGACATTAGCTCTAACTACTACATATTTTTCAGAAAGTTTATCTCATACTTCATCCTCTAAGTATAAAACCACAGTGTAAAAGATAAAATTAGGAAACAGCTTTGCTTTAATATTTTCTATTTTTAAATAATGCTATTGAGTCACAGTGAAATATTATAAAGATAAGACATCCAAAAGTCAAGGTTTATAAGAATCTATTTCTCCAGGGAATTTATACATTATAAATATATTTTGATGAGAAACTGAAGACATTTTCCTAAGAAACTTTCCTATATTATAAAGTATATGCTTTGTTAAACATCCATATATAGCCTCATTTTGATTGCATCAACCTTTCTACATCTCAAAAGCATGACTGCTATTATATATTCCATCAGGATCATTAATTAGCTTAATTTCCTGAAAATTAAAATTTTTAACTTCAGTGAAACTTAACTCTTAAAAGTAACTCCCATTTACTTTTAAGTTCTGAGAAACTGAGTAATCCCTCTAATCCATGTACCTATGGAACATGTGAGCTAAATCCACTGCAAAGATATTACTCAGACATTATGATTTAGTTTCTTAAATTAGTTCAAAAGGTAGATTCTTTTAAGCATTTTATTTATATAATAAAAATTGGCATTAATGGTTAACATTTCCTCATTTTTTTTCCTGAAAACAAAAATAAACTCCAAAATAAAATAAAAATTTGAAAGTCATTTCAAGAAACAAATTTTAAAATAATACTAACTTCTCAAGTCTAGTGTAGAGCTTTTAGCTAAATGAAATTAGCATATCATTAATGTTCATTATAATATCTATATTCAATCATATAGACAGCATAGCATTAACATTAAAATTACTCACTGATATCTCATGAAAAACACTGCCATATACACCAAAATTTTAAAGTGTATTTCCTTTTAATATTTCTCCCTTTACTTTCTCTTAGCATAGAATGCTCATTTTTATTCTAATTTCAAGTCATGACAGTGATTTTCACTACCTAATTGTCCTTAATAATGATTTCAAAGGACAAAAAGACAACAACACACAAACAAAACCTCTTTGATAAGGAATAAGCACCTACACTGCTAAGGTATTCTGCATTGTCTTCATAATCTGTCACAAAATTACCCACAGGATAAAAGGGAAATATAAGCAGTAGAATATAGATTTTCACTAATTCATTCATTAAAATGTACCAGTATGTCTTCAAAAAAATATGAGACTAAATCAAAATCCTAAGTCATTGTATTTTACTTTGCCATAATTTCTTAATTAACTTAGCCAAAAATTCTTCCCATATAAAATATTCCTTTACTTGGTCGTATGACAACATGAAAAATTCTGAACACCACAATATGTCTAATAAAATTAAGTTGACTTTAACCACAATGTCACTTAAAGAAGCCAATTAAATTAGCCAGAAACACAAAACTTAAAGAGTAGTCTTGGGAATAACTTTTTTCTTACAGCCATTACCAAATCCTATTGAACTGATTTCCTACGCAAGAATAGCAACATAAACCTGAAGAAAAGGCACTAACATTACTCCCTGGCTTATCTAAGAACTCATAAAAGTAAAAGGCTCTAACCATTTTATTTTATTAGATTCTCTAATATGTAAAGTGCTGCTACTTTTCTGCAGTTTGATTAACATTATTAATCATTTAACACCTTTCCTTTTTCCTACCAAATAAAAAAAAATCTTAATTCTAGCCAGAGAAGTCTATTTTTAAAAACACATGAATTCAGAATATGCCTCTTAGTTTGTAAAACGTCATTACCCCCCAAATAAAAGAATTCACAAAAGAGCTCTAGAAGGAAATTAGGACCCAAAATTTTATAATGAAACCAGCCTTTGATGACCATCAATCTTACCAGATACTGCTCTATCTTCTATGTGCATTTAATGGGCGTGGGCCCATTGCCTGATGGGATCTGTAGCTTCTAAAAAAAATGTGTGGATGACAGTCATTTGCTTCTTTTTTTGAAACTATGAACCTAGAGTTTTAAATATATTGCAAATACCATTCCACTGCATATTGTAGAATTGATCAGTTTCAGCCCTGATATTCTAAAACACTGCATCACCTATCAGCCATAAATGAAGTACATATATATGAATAGGTACATATACATCACCAAATTCTTTGATAATTATATCTACCATCTGTGTTTTGCAATGTTGTAAAATAAGACTTATGGGTCTTACAGGGAAAACAGACACTATAAGTATCTATTCATATGAAAATAATACTTCAAATATCCATGGAAACTTTTCATTTGGCAGCACTGAAGCCCTTTCTAGACATTTCAATATACATTGTACATATTCGTATCTTTATTTGGGCATCAATTTTGGTTTTCATTGTCATAATATTTTATATACTCATACAGATACTTGTCAATATTTTCTTATATTCAGGAATTCTACAATTTGTATAGTTATCACTTTCACCCATCAATACTCAACAGTTGCCAGCAACTCCCTAGTTCTTCAATCTCTGTATCATACCCATTTCACAGATCAAGAGTTTTTCCAAACCATTTAGATAATGCTTTTCTAAATCCATTTAGGAAAAAGAAAAAATTATTTCCTCTAAATTTTCATGTAACCTTTATGGGTCCACAATCACCTCACCCATAACCAACCTCCACCCAATTTCCCTTAAGGGCACCTACCCTAGTGTTGTCATGGTGACAATGGTGTACCAGAAGGCCGCAGGGATGCTAGTGAACTTGCTGGCCGAAGACCCCTTCTCTGCGTAGAACATTACTGTAGCAAAAATGATGATAGCCATGGTGAGAGAGAAGAGCAAGAAGCCCAATTCTGAGGCACAGCTCTTCAGTGTGTACCCCAGGATGCGCAGGCCTTGAGAGTGGCGGGAAAACTTAAAGATCCTGAAGACCCGGAAGACTCGGAGTGTCACAAAGGCTCCGCTCACATCCTCATTGTCTGTCATCACCAGCCCAATATAATAAGGTAGGATGGCCACCACATCGATGATACTCATGACACTACGCACAAAACGGTATCGACTGGGTGCTGCAGCCAGGCGAAGCAAGTACTCGACCGTGAAGATCATGACGCAGGCTGTATCCAAGCAGAAGAAGGCCACCGCGTAGCGCTCCCCACAGGGCAGTTCTTTGATGTGACCTGGGCTCGACCCACATGGCACCGTTTCTACCACATTAGCGATGACTGAGACGGCAATAAAGAACCCCGTAACATAGTAGAATACCAGGGCCATTGTGCTGGTGTGGGGGTTCTCAAATGCCCGCCAGACCCTCTGCCTGGCCGTCATGGTGGGCAGCGCGCTCTCTCCTGTGGTGTCAGTGTCGGCATCGTCCTGGAGACGCTCCGCGTTCTCGCGCCTGCGGTCCTTGTACTCCTCGTAACAGCAGTCGCCAATAATTTCTGGGATGAGGCCAAAGAAGGCCAATTCTTCATCATAAGCAGAGATGCACTCATGGCGGGGATAGTGGAGCTTTCCAGTGCGGTAGAAATTCAGGATGTGGCGGAAGATGTCTGGGTCACGATCAAAGAAATACTGCTGAGTCTCTGGATGGTAGAAAAAGTCCCTCTCAGAACTGCCCAGGAGAGTGTCTGGGTAACGTTCTAGGGTGTCCTGCCACGTCTGGAAACGGGTGCCACTCACATTCAGCACAATTAGAGCATCTTGAGTCCTTTTTCTTTCCTGCCTCGGGGGAGCTGGCATGGGCCCCGAGGCCACCGGCATCCACCCAATGGCCGCTGCCCTTGCAAAGGGCAGCCACGCTGCTACACCCGCCGCCATGGTTCCTTGAGGCGGAGGCAAAAAGGGTAATCCGGCTTCTACAGTGGGTCAACCAAGGCAGCCACGATCACCCACTTCCTCCCGTCAAACAAAATACTGCTGGAAAACGTGGCCCAGAGGTATCACTGTTACTCCAAGGTAGGGCTCCTGGTGAAGTCACAGTTCTCAGAAGGGCAAGTTTCCCTCAAAGACAGGTATTTGGAATAATGACAAAAAAAAAAATTGCAATGTCCTAATAATCACTCCCAATAGAACCTAAGCAAACCTCTTCCAGTGGTTGAACTAAGCCACCCTCTGGTACAAATAAGCACACAGGTGATTTCAGATGCAGCAGTTTCTTCAAACAGGTGTCTTGATTCCGCCCCTGACACAGTCTGGATTGTGTGGGGTCAGTATATGGAGTGTAAGACAGAGAAGACGAAGAGTCCCCCAGTAGTATTCTTCTGACGAATTAGGGAACCCTTCCACCTCCCCTCTTCACTCTTTCAAACCTTGCCTTTCCAAGTAGCCCTTCCCGCCAAAGGAGTCTCAAAAAAAAAAAAAAAAAAGACCTGTTGTAGCTGAGGAGATGCGGTCACAGCCGCTGCCCCACGTCTCTCTTTGGGGGTCCGGTTGCCGCCTCTACTCCTCTACTCCGTATTTGCAGAGATGGAGGTGATGTGCAGTGGGCACAGTGGGGGGGCGTTAAAATAGAACCTCCCCCCCACGTCTACAAACACCCTCTCTGTCTGCCAAAAGCCTTCGCCCAATGGCCCCTTCACTCTCTTTTCAAGTTCAGCTCAGGTGCAGTGTGACAGTTACAGAGCCCGGGAGCTGCCAGCCGCCGCCGCCGTGGCGGCAGCAGCATCTGCCTCCGCGCAGCACGCGCCTCTCCCGCCGTACATACCTGGCGAAGTGCGCGCCGGGGCTGAGTTGCACAGAGACTTTCTCCTCGCCGTGCCCCCGGAAAGGGAAAAGCAGAGAAAGCAGCTCTCGAGCGGCCGAATCCGATGCGCCGAGGGAGCATAAATAAAGCTCAAGCGAGCTCTCCTTCCCCTTCCCCCATCCCTCCGTGCCTCCCTCCTCCTTTTCACCTTCCAAAAGCCAGGCGCAGGCGAGCGAGCAGCAGCAACAAGTTCAAAAGGTGCGGGGGAGGCGAGAACGGAGGGGACTCGCTCCTGCCAAGTTACTGCGCGGCCACAGTGGCGGGGGCCGGGCTGCCGCGGTGCGGGGCTGCGGGGCGGCGGGGCTGCGGGGCGGCGGGGCGGGCGGTGGCGGCGCCGCGGGGCCGGAGCCGGGGCCGGCACGGGCTGTCGTCCGCGCGCGGAGGCAGAAGGCGCTCGGCAGCGCGGGGGCGCGGGAGGGCTGCTCGCTGCTTCCCCGCCAGTGGGTGGTCCTGCATCTCCCCGGGCTCCCCGCGCTGCTCTGCTTGTGCGATCAATAAATAGGGAGAAAATAAATAAATAACCGCGCGCACGCCTCGCCACGCAGGTTAGGAAAGGCGTCTCCTGCCTTTCCCTCGGCTTGACCTTTCTCCGCCCCCGCCCCCTTGAGCTTCTCTCGCTCCACCCCAGCCACCCACCAGCCCCGGCGCAAAATGTCACCGAGGGAGAGCATCCAGGTGGATCTGCCAGGGGAGGAGAGCGAGCCTCGGATGAACAAAGGGAAGCTTCACGCGCTGGGCTGCGGTGGTTTGGTGGAGGAGAGGAGGAAGGGGACCGGTGCCTTGCTTCTGCCTCCTGAGTCCCGGTTCAAGGCGAGCGTGGGAAAAAGGGGCGAGAGAGAGCGACAGAAGCTAGGAAGGAGGGTGAGGGGAGCGCAACGCTCAGGAATTGGTTGTCTTCTGGGGGCCACTGGGTGGCAAGACCCGCAAAGCCCCGCGGCGGGATTTTTAAGTGCCTTTTCCTTCCTTTCTTTTTATTTTTTTTTTTTCAAACCAGACGTTAACGTCGCAGGAGTTAATATGCCATCTGTCCAACTTGCCGAAAAGTCAGGCAGTCTCCTCGGTCTAGGTCTTGCTACAACTCCTTTTCCCGTCCTTTAGGAATGACAGGAGGATTTGGAACCCTTCTCTAAATGTCAGCGTCAAGGGGCGTGCGTCTCCGAGTGTGCGCGTCCCCTTCATCCTCTCGGCGCATCGCTGCACGTATCTAAAATGCTTAAAGTAGCTAAAGGTGTCCCTGTGAGGGGTAAGTGATATGGAAACAGACAGGAAAATTGTCGCGGCCAACCGTTTTGTTATTTCGTGTACCCCGCCCCCCGTCATAACGAATCTTCCTTAAAGCCAAACATAACATTTATAGCCACTAGATGGCGTGAATGGCGAGAAGTTAAATCTACATCTAAGGTTTGGATGCTTTAGAAAGGTGAGGGATCAAAATTAACTGATCCAACACAGAATCAGATCACATAAACATCCTTAACCACCACCACCCCACCACCCACCTTTTTAGTGTATATAGGAGATACACTAGTTAGGCTTGAGTCTGCATTTTGATGGATATAGGATGAGATGCGGAGTTTTCCTGTTGAAATGCCTTTGAAAATTAAGTCTAGATTACTGAATCATAATACTCATCATAAGAATAATTAAAATATTTGGAAATAGTAAGGCTTCATCTATGTCGATTAAGAAGAGAAACTTAATTTCCTCCTGGGAGTTACTTTTCAAGGCTTGATTTGACTGCCCTTGGTTTGTAAAGTAAGTGAACTGTGACGTACTGTGCAGAAATTGACTTTCAAACCGTAGAGATCATAGACATGATGTCTCAACCTTAAAAATCTTAAATAGGATACCATCAAAGAAAATATATAAACTAAAATATAGAGAATAGTAAATAACCAGATGAGAAGAAAAAGAAACCTTATAATGAGCAGGATTTTTCATAGAGATGGAAAGATATTTTTTGTTTATTTGTTTACAGATGTAGAGGTGTGGGGAATCCTGTGTTAGTATTTAATGAAGGCAGAGCTAATGTGCCATATAAGGTTGAGGACGCGACACGGAACTGAGGACACCTGCTGTTTATCTATTTGAATTAGTTAAAATGAAAGATGCTTGTTAACAAATCTATATAGCCTGCATACCTGAAAACAAACACACAAACATGTTAACTGGGAAATATAAATGACAGGATTATCTACAAATTAATATAAGAAAATTGGCCCCTTCCTAATCCAGAGAATAACGTGGCACCATGACAGGTGCTGGGCATGGATTCCAGAGAATGGAGAGCTATGAACATTCTATTAATGCCAATACTGGCATCCCATTCTGTAAAGATATGGCAAGCGACCTAAATAGAACCTTTAAAACTTCCTTGTAGGAAACTGAAAATTTACAATATGAAAGTACCAGTTTAACTCCACAAAAAGTCCCAAGTAAGCAAGAACATAATATCTATAGTTTCTAAAGTGTTATGATCTGCCCTCCCCCACCACCAAGAAGCTTCTTGATATAGTGGAAAGAATGTGGGCTGAGAACTTAAAACACATCCAGATTCAAATTCTAGCTTATGAAATTGCCTATTGGCTTTGTTTCATCTGGCAAATTACTTAACTTCTATGATTATTAATTGTAGATAATGAAACCTAACTTTTTGGGCCTATTGTGAGGGTTAAACCAATGTAGTGCTTAGCTCATTGAAGATACTCAATGTTAGTTGTTTTTTTACTTTAAAGCATAATGCTAATGCATTTTATCCAGCCTGTATTTGGAATTCCCACAGATACTTTTGTATACAGTCATGCATCACTTAATGACTGGAATATATCCTGAGATATGTGTCTTTAGGTGATTTCATTGCTGTGAAAACATCATAATCCACTTACACAAACCTAGATTGTATAACCTCCTACACGCCGAGAATATTGGAATAGCCTGTCGCTCCTAGGATACAAACGTTTACAGCATGTTACTGTACTCAATGCTATAGGTCAGAGGTCCCCAACCTTTTTGGCAGTAGGGACGGGTTTCATGGAAGACATGGCGGGGTGGGGCGGGGCACGGGGTGGGGAGGCAGAGCTCAGGCGGTGATGCGAGCAATGGGAAGTGGCTGTAAATACAGATGAAGCTTTGCTTGGTCGCAATTCTTCCACAGACGGTGGGGGGGGGGGTGGAACGGGACCGTATGGTGGAGGTCTGTCCCAGGTCCCAAACAGGCCACAGACAGATACCAGTCTAAGGCTGAGACACAGCTGTAGACAATTGTAATGCGATGGTAAGTATTTGTATATCTAAACATAGAAAAGGTACACTAAAAATACAGCATAAAGATAAAAAGTGGTACGCCTGTATAGGGCACTTACCATGAATGAAGCTCGCAGGGCTGGAAGTTGCTCTGGCTGAGTCAGTAGAGTGAATGTGAAGGTCTAGGACAGGTACTGTATGCTACCGTAGACTTTAAAAAGAGTGTACATGCTTTTCTGAAGAGAATGGCTAAAAACAAAAAAAAAAAAAAAAATGAAATAAAATAAAAACACTGTACAATTAGGCTATACTACATTTAAAAAAATATTTTTCTTTTGTCAATATTAAATTAACTGTAGCCTGCTGAAACTTTTTTACTTTATAAACTTTTTAATTTTTTGACTCTTTTGTAATAACACAGTTTAAAACAAAAACACATTATACAGCTGCACAAAAGTATTTTCTTTTTTTATATCCTTACTCTATAGGGTTTTTCCTATTTTTAATTTTTGTTTTGCTTTTTACACTTTTTTAAACAAAACTAAGACACAACCACACACATTAGACTAATCTACAAAGGGTCAGGATCATCAATTTCACTGTCTTCCACCATCATATCTTGTCCCACTGAAAGCTCTTAAGGTGTAACAACACACATGGAGCTGTCACTACCTGTGACAACAATGCCTTCTTCTAGAATACCTCTGGAAGGACCTGCCTGAGGCCATTTTACTGTAAACCTTTTATTTTATAAGTAGAAGGAGTACACTCTAAAATAATGATAAAAAGTATAGTATAATAAATACATAAACCAGTAATATAGTCGTTTATTATCAAGTATTACATACTATATATTGTTGTATGTGCTATATTTTTATATGACTGGCAGCAAAGGTTTGTTTACAACAGTGTCACTACAAACACGAAATTAATGCATTAAGCAAAGATGTTACAATGACTTACGACATCACTAGGTGATAGTTTTTCAGTTCCATTATAATCTTATGGAACTGCCATCCTATATGTGGTCTGTCCTTCACTGAAACGTTATTAGGCACATGAATGTATTTACTCTTACCTCTGAATTCAGAAATCCTCTTGCCCTGATATACATGTAACTCTGATATTTTAATGTTCATTCATGCATATAGAGAGTAGGTATACAAAATCTAGCAGAGCACTGCATATGTCTCCCTTGCCTAGGGATTCCTGCTCTTTCCTCTTGTCTTCTCACTTATATACTCCGCTTGGTTGATTACATGGAAAACAAAGTCAGCAAGCTCAAAATTGAATTCATCACTCCTCTTCTCCAACCATCTACTCCTTCTGTTTTCTCTTCTAGTCAATGAAGGATAGGAAAGAAACCTGGTGGTCATCCTAATCTTCACTGTTTCCACCCAGCAAACACACTCATCCAATGACTCAATAAGCCTTATTATATTCATCCTGATTACCAATCTGTCCTTATACTGTACCTAGAGTGATTTAAAAAAAACATTTTTAGATAATTATAGTCTCACATGCAGTTGTGAGAAATAATAGAGATTCCTTATACATATCACCTAGTTTCCTCTAAAGGTAACATCTTGGATGGTACAGTATAAAATCACAAACAGAAAATTGCCATTAATATTCTGTTAGTCCATTCAAGCTACTATAATAAAATACCATAAACTGGGTGGGTCATAAACAACAGAAAGTATTTGTCACCATTATAGAGGCTGGGGAATCCAAGGTCAAGGAGCCAGTACCTTTGGTGTTTGGTGAGGGCCTGCTTTCTGGTTCCCATAGATGGTACCTTCTAGCTGTGTCACTTGAGGCAAGGAGGGGGCAGTTCTCAGGGGCCTCTTTTATAACGGCACTGATCCCAGTGATGAGGGCTCTGACCAAATCATGAGCCTCATGACCTAATCACCTCCCAGGACTCTACTTCCTAATACCATCACATTGGTGAGTAGGTTTTGACCTATGAATGTTCTGGGGACACAAACAGATACAATCCATTGACCTTATCAGATTTCACCAGTTTTGCAAACATTAATGGCTTTGTTTGTATTTAGTTTTGTCCAATTTTACCACATGTACATTTGCATGACCACCATCACAGTAAACATATAGAATGTTTCCATCACAAGGATCCTCTTTCATAGCTACAACAGCCTTCATCCTTCCCCACTTCCCTAACTCCTGTCAACCACTAATGTGTTCTCCTTCTCTATAATTTATCAATTCAAGAATCTTATCTATAAGTAATCATGCAGTCTATAAACTTTTTAAGATGACTTTGCCTGAGAAAATTCAAGGTTGCCGAAAGAATTTGTTTGTTCCAGCCAACAGCTGAAGATAGGGACCCTGTCTCCCAGCCTCTGTGCAAGGGCAGGAGCCTAACTTCAATAAACACCAGTAACAAGCCCAGATGGGTTTCACATGGACCAACCCCCTTTCCAATTTTTACAATTTTTCCTCTTCCATGACTCTACTGAGTCTCTGCTCACCCCTCCCCCTATTCCCTTATTCTCCCTTTAAAATGCTCAGTCACCTCTGTACAAATTGAACTTGAGTTCAATTCATGTTGGATTCTTCCCTATTGCAATATTATATTACTGATTAAAACCTGACCATACCACTTTAACCAGTTTCAATCCAGTTTTGTTTATCTTTGACAGTGGTGATATCTCATTGTGGTTTTAATTTGCATTTCTCTAATGGGTAATTTTGTTGAACATATTTTTATGTGCATATTTGCCATCTGTATATACTCTTCAGCAAAATGTGTGTTCCTTGTCTTTTGCCTATTTTTAATTGAATTGTTTGTTTTTCTGCTGTTGACTTTTGAGAGCTCTTTATATATTCTAAATAATTGTCCTGTTTCAGATATGTTGTTTGCAAATATTTTCCATAGTCTGCAGCTTGTCTTTTCATCCTTTTCACAGGATCTTTTGCAAAGCAAAAATTTTTAATTCTAATGAGGTCCCATTTGTCAATATTTCCTTTTATGGCCCATGCCGTTGGTATCAAGTCTAAGATCTCTTCCTAGCCCTAAGTCCCAAAGATTTTTTCGATTTTTGCCTAAATGTGTTATAGTTTTACATTTTAAAATCAAGTCCATGATCTATTTTGAGTTAGTTTTCTGTGTATGGTATGATGTTTAGGTCAAGTTTCACTTTTTTGCCTATGGATATCCAGTCTTCAGCACCATTTGTTTAAAAGGCTACTCTTTCTGTATTGATTGCTTTTACAACTTTGTCAGAATCAATGGGACATATTTTTGTGGATTTATTTATAGGTTTTCTATTCTATCCCATTGATCTACATGTCTATACCACTACTAACACTACTCTTTCTTCTTGCTATAGTTGTATAATAACTCTTAAACAAAATGACTTCTTCCACTTTATAATTATTTTTTTCAAAATTGTATTATCTATTATAGATTCTTACCTTTCCATATAAATTTTAGAATAAGCTTACCTACATCTACAAGAAACCTTACTGGGATTTTAGTAGATGTCATATTATACTGATAAAGAAATTTGAAGAGATTTGGCTTATTTACCATGTTGAGTCTTTCAGTCCATGAGGATGGTATGTTTCTCCACTTATTTAGGTCTTTTTAAAAAAAATTTTATCAGCATTTTGTAATTTTCAGGACACTGTACATGTTTTACTAGATTTGTACCTAAATATTTTATTCCTTTGGAGCATTTATAAATAGTATTGTGATTTTTAAATTTTCAATTTCCATATGTTCTTTGTTAGCATATAGAAATGCAATTGATTTTTGTGTATTGATCTTGTATCCTGCAATTTTCTTATTAGTTCTTATTAGTTCTTGAATTTTCTATGTATATAATCATGCCACCTACAAATGGGGTCTGTTTTATTTCTTCTTTTGCAACTTGCATGCCTTTTATTTAGAGTATTGTGTTTGAATGAACTTATAATAATGTTACAACCACTTTTAATAGTCTTGCATTTTTTTCAGAAACCAGTCCTTAAAAGACAACATAGAATTGTTTGGATTCTCAACTCCCTCTGCCCTGTAAACATCATTTCATGACATTTAACATTAGCCTACTTCATAGTCTTGCTCAGCTATTTTTAGTTTGCAGAATTTAGTGTGTTTTACCTTGATCTTAGGTCTTGGCCCATACATCTTTTTCCCACAGTTATCAACTACTCAGCTCAAGAGTCACATCCTCCAAGAACTATTACCTAACCTCTTCAAAAGGATGTCCTGCTCATGTGTTTCATCAGAGACTGTAACTGCTTAGATGGTATTTGCGTGACTTTCTATTTCTTAGCCACTACACTGTAACCTTTTTGAGGGAAAGCACTGTTCTTTTATCTCTGTATCTTAAGTATCCGTACTATACTGGGCACATAGTAGAAATACAGTGAATGTTCAATGAGAGAATGAGTAATTAGATAGTTAATATATACCTTTTTTAATTATAGATTTTTATCATAACTCTCCAAAAGGTCATAGAAAAACAAGCTAATTTACTGGCAAGATGTACATTGAGAAAAAAATTACCTTAACAATAAAACAAATAAGCCACATGTGCATCACTCTATAAAAAGTACGTTTTCAATGTATTCACTATAGTTCATTCTCAAAAAGGCTTTGTGAGGTCAGTATTATTTTTATGTTTATTTTAACCAAAAGGCAACAAAGCTCAAGGAGGTTAAATGATTTCCCAGGATTACATTATACAGCTAAATGGGAAAAACTGACTCATTCCCAGGCCTTCTAACCTTAAAGCACACATTCTTTAGCTCCATGAACACACCAGTATCTGCAATAGTAAAGTCTCTTTGCCACGTGCTGTTGTTTTCAGTACTGGTGATACGCTTGTATAGATAGGTTCATACTCTCTTACATATCCCACAGGGCTCATCTCTGTGAAGTCTCTGGCCAGGGCAGGAAACTAGTCTGTGGCCATGGGGAAGGGTAGCACTACATCTGTTTATCCCTTATTTTAACCAACCAGTTATGCTAATGTCTCAGAGGGATGAATTCAAATATCTAGAAGATCTATTTAAAACAAGATAAATTTAGTACATCTGACTACATTTGTAGAGCCTCTTTCCAGAAAACTTTTTTTATGAGTCTATATTAGGTAATTTTAACATAGTATTGCCTTTATTTTTAAAAATAATAGCACTGGATTAAGAAAGAAATTCAATCCACCTATAAAATGAGAAAAATCTGTGGTCAGTAATTGAAATTATGTGCATTAAATTTTGATTGAAGTCTAGCAACTTTAAGGTTTTATATATAATTTTTTTCTTAGAACACTATATTTATTTATACTGTTAAAAATCAAGAAAAAAATCAACATTTTACTCTGAAGTATTTGATCACAAATTGCAAATATTTCATAAAAATTATGATTCTATAAAAAAATGTATAGGTTATTTCTGTTCACTTTCTGGGTTCTGTATTATTTTGAATTTGGCAAAGGTGCTTTAGCCTAAGGTAATTTTTTTTTTGATTCTTTATTCATTGGAAAAGGTATACAAGTTGTCTCTTTTTTTCCTCTTTGTTCCCCCAAGAAATAAAATCTGATATACTAGTAAGATAAGGGGGACATGTGAAAGTCACAGCATAGCTAAGGCTAGTTAAATACTTAAAACATATTTGAGATTTCAAAAGCTTCACAATACCCCTAGAATATGGTCTTCAGGGAAAGGGCAGTGTGTCTTTCTTTGAACCACTATTAAAAAGACAAGTTGGCAACCTGAACTCAACTTCTTTCTTCCCCTTTATTAATACCATAAAACTTTTTCACATACTCCTCTTCAAAAGTTCTTCCTCTTTTCAGATTTTAGACCTTGAACGTTTACTATTAAAAATAACCAATTTTCAGGGACTTTAATATACAGAAAATTTAAAACATATTTTATATACTTAAATGGACTCAACTCTCAAAGTTCCCACAATGCTATTCTGAGAATCTGTCACATTCTGTGACTGGAACTCCATAAGGCTAATAATTTTTTTTAAATGATGTGCAAAATCTAACCATTATGTTACAGCCTCAATCCTGCCTATCAGATGGTTGTCATTATGAAAGAACTCAGTGGTTATTTTAACATAAACCATATTTTTATTGAGAAGGTAGATCTCACATTAACTGTTCTTACCACAAAAAGGTGGTGGGGAGAAACACAATGAAATTTTGGGAGGTGTTGGATATGTCTGTTACCTTGATTGTGTGTGGGGTTATGGTGTTCAAACTCATAAAATTGCACACATTAAATATGTGCAGTTCTTTGTCAATCATACCTCAATAAAGCTGTTAAAAAGAATATTTTTTCTTATTAAAATATTCTTGGTCTTATGAATGGTGATGCACTTGTTTCTGTGACCTAAGAAAGTGGGGAGTAAATTATAAGGCAAAATCAGTTTCTAACACATTGTTATTATTGATCACTAACAATGTACAAGGAATTAAGTTGAATATTAGAATGACTCAAGTTATTCAAGATCATCCTGCCCTAAAAGAACTTGAAATCTAGAATGAAAAAGAGAGAGAGAGAGCATGAACATCTCTTTTAATCAAAAAGTAATATTGCCTATGAGTTTCATTTCAAAATCTTTTCCCTAAGTTTTTCATTCTCTAAGAAATCGTTTATTTGTCAGAGATGGGGAAAGAGGAAAGATAAGAAGGAACACATAAATTTGCTTCTTGGACTCATTATCATATTTATAACTTTGGGATTAATTGCTATGGAATAATTCCAGTGCCATAAACTGAGAATTGTGACTACAAATGAGAAGAAGCAGCAAGAGTTCTGAAGAAACAAAAGTTTTATTTTTCTAAAATTGGAGAAAAGCAAATTCTTGCATATGGTACTAACAATGGCAAAGAAGATAAATTACTTCCAAATAGTTTATGGCTGTTGAAAACCTTGAAGAAGTCTTACAAGGTTTTCATCATTTAACAAGCCACATTCTGTGAGAAAATTGGCAATTAATTTGCTGTTTACTTTCTTTAAAACTATTTAATATGCTCTAGGAAGCCACTTTGATATACAAAGTATATTTACTTCATTATTTTTATACATAATTATGTGGTTGGCTTTAATAAATCGCTTGAAGTAGTGGACTTAAAAAAAAAAGCATAACAATACAATACTTAAAAAATATTTGGTTAATAGAGGATCCCTGTATTACCCCACTTTTGGAAAGTGATACTATGTAAATCTTATTTATGACTTAGCCTGCATTGGATTTTAATTTAAATAAAGAAAATTATTTAATAGAGGGTTATTAAGCAGGCTTTTACATTGCAGCTGTTCCAGTCCCTCAGGTAAATACTCACTGAGAGAGATTATTAAGGTTTGTTCTACTTATTTACGTTTAAATTCTTATTCTTTTCACCTTGTGTGAAAGCTTTGTGGGGGCAGAACTCCCACTGACTTTAAAAAGAGTTCTCTACTTAAGGATTTAGGGAGAGCAACAAGCTTGGAATGCTTATTAAGTAATTGCCTTTGATGTTCTTGGTCCACAGGTGTCTAATTTCCAATATCATTTTTTGAAATATGAATTGTATTCTAAATAAAGAAAATTGGAAAGTACAAGTTTTATATCCTAGCAAAGGATTGTATGGTCAAAAGGGGACAGAAAGAATATATTTTAAATATATTAAATATAATATTAAAATATCTAAAATATGAAAAGAGAAGTTTGGACAATGTATGATGTGAAGTGATGGTACTGTAGGGGAAATAGGTATTTTTTTACCTAGAAAAAGAAATTGCAAAGTTAGAGGAAAAAAGAGTTAGAAAAGATATTCCAACATTCATCCTATTCCCTGTTTGACTGTGTTTATTTATATAACAGATTTAAAAAGAAAAATAACAAATATGCTTTATTTCATTAAAGCTATGTGCAGAAGAAATCTAAATGAGAAGAAACTGACAGGAAAAAAAAAAGGATACTACTCCAAATGAACAGTGCAACAACAAAGTAAATGATGGATGGACATAAGGTAAATTGCAAGAGAAATGTAGTGTGAGTGATGATCTGAATGTTGGAAATTGAAGGCTAAGAAGAAAAAGATAGGTGACAGATTTTGAGCCCAGTGACTGGGACAGTTACTACAAGAAACAGGAAAGTAGAAGGAAAACTTATTTTGTAAAAGATGCTCTTTCCATACTAACATGTTAAGATAGAGGTTGCAGTAGGGTTTAAACATAGGAGATAGAATAGATTAATGGAAGACTTGAGCTTACAGTCCTAGATCTTCTAGAAATTTGGGGTTTTTTTTAATGTTAAACCTTTGGAAATTAGTATCCTGTTCTAGATCCTCAATTTCACTTCCAGTTCTCTTAGATGCAGTGAATTAATCTTGAAGTGGGGTCGGGGAGCTTTAAGAAACTGAGATCAAGAGTAATAATACGTTTTACTGGCACTCATATACCATTTATTTGATAACTGAGAAGTACATTCTCATAAAAATGCCAGTGCCATATTTGGCTAAAGAATATAAAAATATTTAAAACTCTTTTGTGCTTATATCTTAGGACTACAGAGAATAGAAACATATATACTATATAGGTTTTTAAATTATAAATATACAATTTAAATATATATACATGTAAATATAGATCTATATTTATCTCTCTAAATACACATATAAAATTTTTTAAAGTTACAGAAAATTTATAAAAACCCCAGGCCTTTTCAGGGCACAGAAATAATAATATATATATTATTAAAATATATATTATTATATAATATATATTTATAAATTCACACTGGTATCTCTCTCTGCATCCTGATACTCCTAATCTAACATAATTGTTAACATTCTTTCCATAATTTTAGTGCCCTCTTTGTACAATAAGAGTCCTTTATCTTATCCTAAATGTTTGCTTATACTGATTGGTTAAAATTAATCTTCCTTCATGCAACCAATAACTCATTACTGCTACTCTTCCCCATACTTAACTTCTAATACTCTCTGCCACTGATGCTACCACTGTCCCACCCCTGTGTAGAGACTCTCCTATCCCTGCTCCAAGATCCAGAATCCTGCCTTGGGCCTCCCTCTACTTGGATGCACTTCCTACCCTGCTAGACTCTGAGACAACATGCTGAGTTGCCTCCAAATGGGGATACCTTCCCCATGCTGGTTAGGTTCCATCATCCTGTGCTGGTCTGTCCCTACCCTGTGGAATTTCTCTTCCCTGACTCAGTTCTAACACCCAGCTTCAGGGCACCATGACTCAACCTACCTTCTCTCTACTTCATGCGTTGACACATACTTGCAGATGGTACTAACAGTGGCAAAGAAGATATATTACTTAATGATATAGGGACAGAATTATTCAGGAAGGGAAAAGGATAGGAAAGGGGATGAACTATATAGACTTTAAGTAGAAATGGCACTTAATGATCCATTATTTCATTTTTCAACAAACTTTTTTCCAAATGCTTTCTGCTGTTTAAATTCCATGTAAGTGCTATTTACGGGTAATAACGGGAAAGAAGGCTCAATAAATTGGTATTGCTACTCCAAAGTAGGAAATACTATAACACAGTTAACCATGGGAGCACTGAATGTCAGCAGCTAATTTTCCAGGAATCAGAAATAGACTCTTTAGGGGATTACTTCTTGCACGGAAAAGTGTTGACATAGCAGACCTGTGACTGCTATCTTTAGAAAGGCTGCTTGAAAGGTTGGCTCCGCCAATGACATCTAGAAACTTGGTTCTCGGTCAATAGTTAACTGATGAAGGTAGCTTGCTGTGCCTCTACCGTGCAAACAATATGGTTTATACTGAACACTTACTTTCCTTCTGGGAGTCTGGAATGTTCATACATTCTAGGCAGAAGGTGCCTGCATGACCAGCCCCATCTCGTCCTAGGAATCTTTCTAGTGAATCTCTGGATATGGTAGCCACCTTAAAGACACCCAACACACTCCTGAACTGAGTTTTTAAAGCTGAGTCAAATTTTGTCAAGCAAAGACAACATTCAGGACAGAAATCTGCCCAGAAATGAAGACACAGCATAAGCAAAAGCATGGAAATAATAATCAACTTAATGCTGGGGAGCGTGGAGGGATCCACAAACAATTCCTTGTTTCTGAAGCATTAAATTTAAGGAATATGACAGAAAATATAAGTGGATGGCAGCTCTCAGAGGTTCTAAAGAAGTATTATTGCTTAATATTTAAGGAACCATTCTGAATGAGGAATAAGTAAAATGGAGAGATTCAATGGATATTCGGGAAAGTGAAACAATAATAGATTTTTATCATAACTTTGAGTAAAATTACTTATGCTATCTAATATTGGTAAACTCGTAAGAGTCTGGAAAATCATTAACTATATAGCTATTTGGTATTCTGCATTTTCAAAAGCAAAATTATATCTAAGTTCTCTTCAACTTGATAGCTCCTTACAATAGACTAAGGTACATTTTTTATCCTATTTATAAATTTTGATAAATATCAGAAGAGGTAATTCATTTAGCATTCTTTACTCAGTGATATTACCATTGTGTTTTTTTATGTTTTAGAGTGTTTAATCTGTCAGTTTAAAAATAACATTCTAAACTTCAAAATGTAATACATCTACAAAATCAAATTTGTCACTTATATATTATATACAATATGAAAGACTGTGTCAACAACTTAAAATGTAGCATCTGTGTGGATGAAGCTGTTAAACATTTGCCTTTGAAAAACAAAGCTCTTCATCTTTGTTTTTTACTAAACCACCCTGGGAAATAAGGTCAAGAGCAATATGTTAGAATGAAATTCATATGTGGCGAGTTTTTGTTGTTCTTTTGTTTTTTAATGTCAAAAACTTCCCATAGGAGATAATTTAAAAGTGGAACTTTGCTAACTGAATTTAACATTAACCATAGAATTTTTATAATTTTTAAGGCATAAGCCTTGTCTTTTGATAAATTTTAAGGCATTTATTATATCTAATAATATTAAAAATATTATTTTATTTGGATTTTCTATCATTTCATAAATATTTAGTTTTGTCCAAGGTATCATTTCCCTAAATGGGATGATGTTTTTGATACTTTAATAAATTTGTTTTGAAAACATTTTATTCACAGTATTTCTTCTGAATTTATTGAGCCCAATTATTATTAATGACACTAATCAACAAACAGTTTTGCTGATTTTTAGGACATGTATAAATATCTTTGAGGGAAGTTTTCAAGATTTATCTCAGATAAATTTATATTACAGAAATATCAAATGGCTAATAATATTATACTCAGTGACTTCTCAATATTTTTTCTCACACTGATTTTTATGTGCCTCTGCCTAGTTAATGTGTACTCTTGTCAATCATACTTGGAATGAGCTATGCATCACAATTCAGAGTAAATGATAAACATTTTTCATAGATATGTAATTTTCCCCAAAAGCCTTATATGTTACTCAGAAAAGATATGCTTTGCTTCAAGTAATTAAAATGGAAAAATACTTGCTTGAATCTGAATCTTTGGATTGATATTATCAGCAGGGATCTTTTCATTTAGGAGAGAACATTAAGAAAGACACAAGCTACCTTGCAACTTCTATTATGAACAAAGAAATCAGAAGAATAGTTTTGGGGAAGGTAGCATAATACTTTTTGAAGCAAAATTACAAGTATTATATGATATTTGAAAAATGATGAAATATGTTTTTGAGATATTTAAATAAATTCCTATCTTAGGTACTAGTAAAATATTAAGTGAACAAATACATACAATAAATATAAAGTTGCTATATATACTCAGTAATGCTGTTGAGGGCCAGTATAAGTCATGTATTTTTTAAATTAAACATTAATTGAATGTGAAATAAATGTATATTACATTTTAGGATTCTTATGGTTTTAAATGCACAATTTTGCATAATTCTTATGTATATTAACATTTTCATAAATTTACACAACATTCTGACAAATTTTTCTTTGCAAAACTTTTGATTACATGTTTCTCAAAAGCCTTTATTATCCTTTTATCTCTGATTTATATATCTCTCATTATAAACTCATTATTATTTTATGTACTGAGTCCATACTGTGGGCCAAGTCCTGTTCTAAGCACTGAGAATACAGAAGCCAACCCAACAGAACAAGCTTGGATGTCTTGGAGGTCACTTTCACATTACAAGGAAATGCTCTATAATGCAAGATATGCCTCTTATGAATTTGTTATTTACTTTTGTTCAGATTACTATTAATATTACTTTTTAAAATTCCCCCCTCCATACCATGTGGCCTAAAATAACACCAGTCATTTCATTTTCTTCGTAATTCTGTAATGTGGTTGAGCCTTGGCAAGGAAGTCAGGTGGCATAAACACACATGGCCTACGGTGGTGGTGGTGGTGAAGTGGGAGCTCAGGCAAGACTGAGGGTCGGTGGCCTTAGTGCCTTTCCCTGTGTCCTGGGCTTCCTCACAGCATGATGGCCTGGTTCTGAGGGCACGCATCCAGAGCAAGAGCCAATCAAAAGCTACATTGTTTTGATGACTAATCTTGGCTGTCATATAATGTAACTACCACTTTATAATTGTCTCAACAGGGCCATTCAAGGTCAAGGGGAGGGGACTTCAACTCTACTGTTTGATGGCAGAGTGGCAAGATTCTAAAAGATCATGTGGAGCTAGAAATATTGCAGCCATATTTGAAAAGTGCCATCTACCACACCACAACTGTAATGTGTGGGAAAACGTTACCATATTTCTTGATATAAATTTTTGTAATGTTTATAAAATAATGAATGAAAAGATACTAAAGACTTGAATTTCTGAAAACACAAGGTCTCACATCAAAATAGCCTTTATAATGGAGGTACAGTTAAAGTAATATATCAGGACTAATTACTCAAATACTTATTAATAAACTGTGGTATAATTAAATATAAACCTCCATTTCCTACATTCCATTTTAGTCATTGAAAGGATATGTTTAAATGCACCAAAACTCTATATGACTAAGGATATGATTGTTTAAATGTACCAAAATTCTATATGAGTAATGGTTTACTATTAGTAGAAATGGTAACTTGAATAAATCAACCTGAAAGATATTATAGTAAAACTTCACAGTCAAAATTACAATAGAATAAATATGAAAGATGTTACATTAATATTAATACATTTGAGAACAAGAGTTAACTCTCAAATTTATGGGTGGGATTTAAAACTAGGTTTATCTTTTATATAGAGACATGAATGAAGATTAATATACCCATAAAAATTATACACTTGTGGATTCTATAGTATTTTCTAACACAGATACCACTTGGCAGTTTCTTATCATTTGGAGATAACATTATCTAGATTGTGGTAAAGTTTGAATCACTTATTATTCTTTTTGCCATACATTTATTACATGTTTATGATCAAGGGAATCTGTATCATAGATTCTCAAATATGGCAGGTTCCAATGTTAAAGATCCTATTATGTGATAAAGGTAGCAAAAAATATTAATAAAAATAAAAGTTAGAATGGAAGGTATAAGCAATATAGCATGAGCATAATAGAAAAGAAAAAAAGGAATTCTGACCTAGGAGGAAAAATGAAAAAAAAAGCTTCTTTATCTATTAAAATCTGAGTGTTAGGATCTGAGTGATCCTAACAAGATGAGTTACTTTCAGATAATGACGTGGAAAATTTGGAATGAGGAAAAAAAAGGCATTTCTTCCCCAAGTAACAGTGTGGCTATTGGATATATGAAAAAGTTTAATGGAATAAGGTAAAATAAGAATTTGAATTAAGATGTCTTCTGTGTCAAGGCTATGAAAAGTTTAGTAGCAACCTATTTAAGTAAAGTGCTTATAACAAGGTATAAGGTTATTCTCAAATCTAATCATTCTTCTTCCTTCCTACCGTACTATAAACCCTCTTCTTCCGTGTGGCCTGCGGTCATAGTTTCCTAAAATCGGCCTCCCTGCAACAACGTCTGTTTCCTCCCAGCTAAGTTCTACAGTGCATAGCGATAATTTGGAAATTAAAAATAAAAAGGATTTACTTCACTCCGTTACTGAACTCACTGTTACCTGGAGCATAAAGTTCCAGTATTCTCTGCTATGGTTCCATTTCATTTTCTGCAACTGTGCACCTCCCTCCCCTCCCCACAATCCCAAAGCCACCACTAATATATACGTACTGTAATATATTAATAGCCATGTCAGAACACTACAAATTTTATTGTTTTTTTTCTTATTTCTTTGAACATGTTATAGCTCTTTCCTCTGATTTTAATGCTATTTCTCTCCTCTATCTGGTAACTTCCTATTCAAATATATCCCACTCTTTAATTTCTTTTTGTCAAAACCCTACATTGCTTGCTTCCTCGTATAGAAGTTTACACCTCTATTATTATATTTAGCATATTTTAAATTCTGCAAGGATGGAATGCTATTCAATTTGTCTTTTCATCTCACATGACAGACAGAGTAGGGGTTTTCTTCTGACCCTAAATGCAAAGCTTTTTATGGCTTCATGCCACATTACCTCTTGAGAAAAGGAAAACATGAGAAGCATTTATCAAGTGACTAAACATAATTTGAAACAAGCTAGGTTACAAAAAGGTAATAAAATATCATCTTAAAAAACCTTTGACTCTATCCATCATTGTAAAGGCATGTTTACAGGCATAGATATTAATGAGAGATTGTGGAATTGATTGAGAGACTTAAATTGCACTATAAAAATAATTTACTAGTATCTGTTTAAAGCAAACATTGTTTATATATGGATTTCTGCTATGTAATTAGCCAAGTTACTTAGAATTAGAATTAAGGATGGTAAATGGTAATGCTAGACTTTCCCAAATTCATTAGACTCATGCACCTCTCTTTCTTCAACACTTTGGTGGCATTACTCTTATCCATGAATAGAATATTGTGAATGAATTGCCACTTATAGTCAAAGAAATATAGTTTAGGAAAAGAAAATATAATTTTACTTCAAGTCACAAACTGCAAAGTGTCTAGACTCTACATAGATCTATTCCCTCATCAATTTCAGTTTATAAAACATACTCCACATTGAATTTTTATGTCTAGGCAGACTCTTGTAATCTTTAGAAGGATTACATTAGTGATTGAGCCTGTTCATATGTATGTCAATGGGGATATATTCAGCTACATACAATTTTGTACTTATTTGAGCAGAATTAAAAATCTGCAAACAACATACAACACCCAAACTGCAATATTGAAGCTTGAAAATTGAACACATGGATAATATACTGAGTCATCAAAGCATATTTTAAAAATCTGTAGCAAAAACATTGTGATTAATCCTCAACTTACTAAAAGTTTTCAAACTGCATGTATAAACAAATATAGCAAATTATAAGGTAATTTTAATGTATGTATCATTCAACTAGGAGCCACAGATAAATAGTCGGGGTAACACATTAAAGGATGAAGGTAGTCAGCACTTTACAACATACGGTTTTCACTTTCATAGGATAAAAATCTAGGTATGCTCTGCTTTAGTTCCTAAATCATTTTCTGATGGAATATCAGTAAAACTGGCCTGAGTTTTTGACTTTTACAACAATGTGCAAACACTTCTAATAAGAGCAAACGTGATCATTAAAAATTACTGTGATGTCTTTAATTTGATGGAAATAAAGTAAAAGTTAATGTTTTATACAGGAATAATAATTATATGGCTTGTCTAGTCTAGACTATATTGCCATAGTTACTGATTCATGATTAATTCAGTGCTTATGAACTCAGCAAAGCAAAAGCGGTAATTTCTGGGAAAAGAAGGGAGGAGAGGCAAACATTCGGAAGCAATTGAAACTTTAACTTATATTTCTGATAATCTTTCTTCATAAATCTTTATAAATCCTCATGAAAATATATTTAAGTTTGGACAGAATATAATGAGAGATCATTTATAGAGTTCTAATAACGTCTGTATTTATTTTCACATTCAAACAGATAATCCCTTTCTGAAATACAGTAGAATGCATGAATACCACGAACAGAGTATCTGTTCTAAATACAAGCTTTAATATCAGCAAATTTACTGCTGGAGGAACATGACAGCAGGAATGCTGAGAAGACATGGGTTTTCTCCTTTACTAATTTTGAGGCTGCCATTATGAAGTATCTTGGGTTCTGGGTAAAGAGAAGTGTTTGAAAATGGGGCTAGGAAGACCAGCTCACCCTCAGGGCTGGCCTAGGTTAGAGCTGACACCACAGAATATGAAAGGATGTGATAATTTGGGGGATGGTTGGAATCGACTTTATTTAAGATAAAAATATTTCCCTAAATCTTTTTGAAATAAAATTAATTCAGTTAGATTATGTACAATAAAATGTCCCCATTTATGCATATATTTTAGTGAGTAAGCACAAGCAAACCACAGAAGACTGGCATCACCCAAAAATGTTTCCCCTATCCCTTCCCAGTCATTTTAACTCCATACAACCAACCTCAGGAGACCACTTACCTGCTTTCCACCTCCCCCCACTTTCTAATCTAAATTAGATTTCTCTTTTCTAGAGTTTCATATAAAAGCAATCATAGGGTATGTTCTTGATATCTAAATAAAGGTCCTATGAGATTTCTTTACAAGTCTCTTTGGGACTCATGTTTTCGTTTCTCCTGGGCAAATACCTAGATTGTTAGGTTTTATTATACATGAGTTTTGCTATTAATAAACTGCCAAAAACGTTTTACAATGTGATTGTAGAATTTTTTTATTTCCTCCAGCAAAGAATGAGAGTTTTAGTTGCTCTACAACCTCACCAACACTTGACATTGTCAATTTTTTCAATTATAACCATTCTAATGAATATGTATTTATATGTAATTGTGGATTTAATTTGCATTTCCCAGATGACATGTGATGTTGAGTATTTTTATGTATATTTTGTCCATTTATGTATCTTTTTTGTGAAGCATCTGTTTAAATCCCTGGCCTATTTTGTCATGGATTATTCATTTCCTTTTAAGTTGTAACAGTTTTTTTTTTTAAATATTCATCATTCAAATTCAAAACTTGATATATGCATTGTGAATATCTTCTTATGGCCCACAGCTTGGCTTTTTATTTACTTCATAGGCTCTTTAAAATAGTATACATTTGTCATTTTGATGAAGTTCAATTAATCAATTATTTTCATGTTCCTACTTTTTAATGTCCTAAGAAATCTTTGCTTAGCCCAAAGCCTTGTAGCTTTTCTTCTATATTTCCTTCTAAAATTTCATTTTATCTTAGTTTTAGTTTTAGCTTATATATTTAGGTAGGTCTGTGACTCATTTTGAGTTAATGTGTATGTTTGACATAGCATAAGGGTCAAAGTTGATTTTTCCTCATATAGATATGTTGCTGTTCCAGGATCATTTATTTAAGACTATTTTTCCCCATAAAATCACCTCAGTAACATTTAAAAATTAATAAACCATATATGAGTGGGTCTATTTCATTTATTTACAGCTATATCCTTACATCAGTACTGTACTTTTTTGATTGCAGTATTGTCTTTATAATAGGTAATACATTTCAAAAGCAGGTAGTCAAGCCCTCCAAATGTGTTCATATTTTCAAGATGGTTTTGTTTACACAAGGTACTATGTATTTCCATAAAAATTTTAGAATCATCTTATAATTTCTACATAAAAAGCCTGTGGAAGGTTTGATTGAAATTATAATGAATTTATAGGTCAGTTGAGGATAATTTTCAGTAATGATAAATGAACTCCATATAGCTCTCCATTTATTTAGGTATTCTTTAATTTCTGTCTGCTGTGTTTTGTAATTGGCAGGGTATTTTTTGAATTTATTCCTAATTACTTTATGTTTCTGAATGCTATTGTAAAGGTTTTTTTAAAAAAATTTCCATGTCTAATTGTTTCTTGCTAATATATATAAATATAAGTGAATTTTTATTGACCTTGTATTCTTCAATCTTGCTAAACTGACTTAGTAGTCTAGTAGCTTTTTTGTAGCTACTAGACTATGTATATCTATGCTGTATATATTTGGATTTTCAATGTACATATTCCTGTTGTCTACCTATAAAGATGATGAATTCTTTTCTAATTTTTAAGAATTTTATTTATTTTCCTCACATTTGGCAGTGGCTTGAATCTCTAGCACAATGTTCAGTTGAAGTGGTGAAAATGGACAGCAAAGTCATATAATAAAACCAAGCAGTATGGAACCAGAACCTATACTCTAAATCTTATTCTACACTAAACAATAAGAGAGCTAGGAATACAATTCCATGGGAGTTCAAAAGAGAGACTTGTTGGCTTCTGAGTCAACCTTCAAAACAAAGATCAAACTTTGCCAAACATAATTATGAAGGAATAGAGGCAGGGAAATATTGTTCATTTGTCATTTTACTGATGTATACATACAACTTAGAAGCAGAAAAGAAACTTAGTAGTTATCTAGTATAATTCACTCTTTTAAATTAAGAATATGGGACATAGAAATGAAAATTGATTCCAAAAAGGTCACACAGCTCATTAGGGAGAAGTCTCAGTGTAAAACTTTGCTCTCCTGATTTCTGCTCCATAGCCCTTACTATAAAACCTCCTGCTTTGCATACACATGGACATATTGTTCGATTATGTGCTATGTGCACAAATCTCAGTCCTCTCCAACAGGGCTATTCATCTTTCTGAGGGGAGGGACTACAGTGTATTGGGTATAGTTCCAAGAACAAAGATAAATGATATGTACTGAAAGACCAGCTCTACCTCACGGAGTTTATTTTTGTGTTTTGTTTGGTTTAAGAAATCATCATGTAAGGTGATGATTAATTAATCAATTACTTTCAATCAATGAAATGTAATGAATTTCATTTTATAATTTTTTAAGTATATAATATGAGTTGCCATCTATCCCAGGGGATGGAAATACAAAGATAAATTATAAATAAGCACACAGTTGTCTGAATATGTCATCCTGTCTTGTTATTTGATGCTTTTGCCTCAAATGCCCTCTCCCTATTATCTATACTAATTTCAACTGCTCCTTCCTTTACCCCAGAGCCTTGCTGGATGGAGCTTAAAATTATACTCTTTCTATTCCCCAACTTCCTTGTTCCTACCTCTATTATAGCACATAGCTATATTTTCTCCTATTTGTATTAATAAAAGCTTGTTATTCCTACTAGACTTGGAATATTGGGAAGTCAATTTAAAATTTTTGTATTTAAATTTTTATGCTCTTCCAAGCATAACTGAATCAAAGCAGAATAATTGACACATAGTAGTTACTGAATAAATAGTATTCAATAAATATTGAATCAATATTAAGTAAATACATCAATATGCTTTTATTTTAATAGATAAATGGGCTTAAAATTAATTTGGGAAAAATGTTTTCCAAAGACCATTTGAATTAAATTGAAGATATAATAATAAAACACATTATTTATTTCCTTGGTTGTTATTTTTTCTCCTCCCCCTTTAAGATATCAATAAATCGTGTTATTTATGTATATTACATTAGTAGAAGCAGATTTTACCTTAATTTGAAGTTTAAATATTTCCAACACTCATTTCTGAATGGATCATTGAGTGTGTAAAATCTATCATTTGAATAATCTGACACGAATTTATTGAACTGGTTTCTTTATACTAAGCTGAAATTTAAATGGCATGAGGATGAACCAGAATAAAGATATCAAGAAAGCAGAGAAAGTGGAAATCCTGAGAGATTATTTAAAGGAAGAAATGGTAAGATTGATTGGGAGATTAGATAAGGCAAAATGATGAAGGAGACAGGAAAAGAACTATCTGACCTCAGCAATCAGAAAAATGATAATTTTTAAACAGAAAATCGAGGAATAGGGGAAAGATATATATTTGAGGGAGGAAGATGAGTTTATATATGGACATGCTTATTTTGAAATAGTGGCTGATTACTGATGCACATACACTTTTAATTTCTCCAGAAAACCCACTAAAACAGTAAAAGGATAAATTTACTAAGACATAGTTTCAGGAGGTCAGGAAAAAAGGAAAGGAATCCTTACACGGTATTCCTGTTCAAAGTGAGATTTAAAACAGTAATGGGGAGTACCCAGCAATAATCAAACTTACTTTACATAATCCTGCAAACTCTGAAGAATTGTCACTCACAGGTATCTCTGAAAATCCGAGAGGTTTGAAATCACAAGGATCCCTTTAAGTCTGTTTCACAAGCAGTCAGATGCCTACATATCCTTCAACTCATTGCACCCGGGTGACTTCCCCTCCCAGACCACAAGAGAAGAGCAAAAGGGCAGATAAAATAGAAAGACCTCTGTTTCATTCTCTATATTCCACATAGAAGATCGTGCAATATTTTTATTTCTATGTCTGGCTTATTGCACTTAGAATAATGTCCTCCAGGTGCAAGCATGTTGTGGTAAATGGTAGAATCTTCCTCTTTTTTAAGTTAAATAATATTGTATTGTGTATATATACATAGTTGTTCCTTGTGACCCATGGGACATTGGTTCCAGAACCCCCTCAGATACCAAAATCTGAGGATGTTCAAGTTTCTTATATAAAATACCATAGTATTGGCATATAATCTCCACACATCCTCTCTCCCATATACTTTAAATCATCTCTAGATTACTTATAATATCTAATACAATGTAAATGCTATGTAAATAGCTATTATACTATATTGTTTTTTATTTGTATTATTTTTTACTTGTCTATTGTTTTTATTTTTATTTTTTTTTTTAGTATTTTCCATGTGTGGTTGGTTGAATCCACAGATGCAGAACCCTCAGATACAGAGGAGGGTCCACTGTATCACATTTTCTTTATCCTTTTGTTTATCAATAGTGTTTAGGTTGTTTCCATATCTTGGCTATTGTGAATAATGCTGCAATGAACATGGGAGTATAGATAGCTTTATCAAGTGGTAGTTTCGTCTCCTTTGGTTATATACCTAGAAAAGGGATCACTATAGGAGGTGGGAAAGAAATGGGAAGATGTAGGTCCAAGGATACAAAATAGCAAATATGTAGGTTAGAAATTTTTGTTAAATAAAAAGATTTTAGCTGCTCTTGTCACACACATACACAAAGTAACTATATGAGATGATAGATGTGTTAACCTGTTTCACTATTTTAACCCTTTTGCTGTCTATCCATATGTACCCCATAACGCTATATTGTAAACATCAAATATAAACAATAAAATTTATTTTGAAAAGACAGAATGACCTTTAGCATGCAGCATACAAAGCATAGGTGAGGGTTGGTATACTGAGAACAGGAGACGTAAGGAAATATATGAATAACAAATGTATTTTCCCCCTCTTTCCTCCTCTTACATAGTAAGATGTCAATAGATAATACCTGTTACGGAGTGAATTGTGTCCCCTTCAAATTCATATGCTGAAATCCAAACCCCCAATACCTCAGAATGTGACAGTTTTTGGAGATAGGGCCTTTACAGAGGTAATTAAGGTAAAATGAAGTCATACGGGCTGGTGTCCTTACAAGAAAAGGAGATTAGGACACAACATACAGACCAAAGCGCGGCCATGGGAGGACATAGCAAAAAGGCGGTCATGAGCAAGGCAACGAGAGTGGCCTCAGGGACAAAAAGCAACCCTGCTGGGTCTTTCATCTGGACTTCTAGGCTCAGAACTGTGAGAAAACAAATGTCTGTTGTTTAAGCCACCGTCTGCAGTATTTTGTTATGGCAGCCTTAACAAACTAACACCGAACCTAAAACTGAACAATTAAAAAATCAGAATACAAAAATGTTATGTATAGATACAAAGATAAACAAATAAATTCCAAAAGAGTTGAAGATAACTGACTTGAAGAGATAATTGAGGAAAGTGCAGGTGGGAATTATTATTTTTCACAGCTTTACATAATTGACTCATTAAATAGGAACATGTATAATTTTGACAGCACTTAAAAATATAGACTTTTCTTCACTGGTTAAGCAAATGTAAAATATCAAGCAAATGTCTTTTTTCTGACTTTATTCTTGGAAATCTAGGAGAATTTGAATTGGTAAGTCCCCAGAAAACCAAAGTCTACTACTGATACCATATCAGATTGAACTGAATAAAAACCAGATAAAAACCAACCAAAGCTCTATTCAAATGTAAAATTTTATTGTCATTGTTACCATTGTATTTTTATGTTCAAGTTAAAGAAGAAAAATTTATCCTGTGTTTTTCTTTGTCTCTCTAGATACACATGTCACCATTTTTCCCTTGCTTTTTGCCCTGGCAAGAAGAAATTTGTAGGTTATATTAAGGAGCCTCCATGCCTTCTGGATCCAGGCTGGGTTTTGGAAATAGGCAACCATGGCAGAAATTCAGAGGGAGGGAGGAAAGTGAGATCAGAATATTAGATCTGGCCCTGCCCCTGCTAGGATGCTTTAGGTTGGCTGTGCCCTTCAATTCAAGACTAATGTTCCTCCCAAAACTTTTGATTCTACAGAACTCTTTCTTCCCAGATTCTAGTAACTAGTTTTTTTCTTTCCCTCTTTGATCTCCACCTCACTACTAATTCCAAGTTACTGTACTATCCTTGGTTCCTCTTCTCAACCCTCTTTGTAAACAATCTTTCTATAAACAAATACTCCCAAGTTTTCTATTTTCAGTGTGTGCTAAAGGATATCTCTTAGAACACTGACTGGTGTGGTAGAAGATGATTAACTATATTAGAGACTAAACAACCACTTTCTTGCTTTCTGATTTTATGGCTTATTTTAATATGGGTAGTAATTTCAAAGCTATCTTAAAGTTTAATGTGGTTATTCAGGTAACAAACAGTGTTTATTAGCATATCAAGATTTGTCAACTACACAGATGAGCAAAGAAACTGCAGTAATTAACTACATGTAAGTTGTGACGTAAAACACAAAATGACTCGTCCCTTGGATATATCTACTACAAAGTTACACTGCATAAAAGGAAGATACCTATTATTATCCTATATCCTGTTTATTTGTTTATTTATTGTTCTAAAATTGAAGGAAAGAGCTCTATCTTCAATGTAGCTGGATCCTTTGGGTAGAACAGAGAAAGAAAGGTATAAACCACAGTGGTTTTCTAAGTCATTAATTGCCTGATTTACGTTTTTATTTATTTCTCATTATGCATAATATTGGAACTTTAACTTCTGGATAGTTGAGAAAGGGTGTGACAGATATTCATTGTCTTCAATGTAACAGCTCAAAACATTTTTGTCTAAACTCCTCCTTTAAAGTGGTACTTGTTGAAAATTTTGAAAAATGGTAGAAAGCTAAAATTTTATTAATGGTAATGTCAAAATTAGAGTCCTCATGGCATTACATCAGTTCTTTGATTATATGATTTTATTTCCCTGCTGTCACTGTAGATATATTACTGGAGTTAATTTTTTTAAGCATTCAAAATAGAATAATCCAAAGTTAATTTTCAGTCTTTAGAGGAAATAAGTAAAAGAGAAAGAAAGAGCAAGTGAGAAAAAGAGAGAGAGTGCTATTAGGTTTTAATACTGGAAGAGATAAAATTTATTTTTTAATTGTATCCACATGAAGTGATTACTAATCATGACTTGATTATATTTTTCAATGTCAAATACATACAAATATAATATAATACATAATTTAGAAGGGCTCCTAAATAGATTGGGGGTGGTAGAGTGACTTGTGTGTCTTAGGCTAGACTCTACCATTTACTACCTGGGCAAGTCAATCAACAAAAATAAGATTTTAAATGTTTGTATTCTCATTCATCATGTGCATGTATCATATTTTGTATAACCAGATCTCTAGTGATGAATATTTAGATTGCTTCCAGTTTGTCAATATTAAAACAAATGTGAGCATTGTTGTGTATAAATGAGGCATTAAACTGCAATCTTGGTTACCTATTCCTGAAAGACAATTTTTTTCTGCTGTCTTTCCTGTTTGTGCAGTCCTTTAGGTGCAAATATGGAAAGGCACTGATTCATAGTGGAAAGAGATCAAGGTTGAAATTCTCACTCTTTTTTTCTAGGTGTTTCAACAAGGGAAAATTATGTAATCTTTCTTAAAATAATGATGTAAGCACATTTGATGAGCTTTCATGTAGTTTTTTCCACTCCTTCTCCCAGCCAAGATTTCTGTATGTATACATCCTACTCCTTGAGGACACAGCATGTGAAGAGCTTCTGGGAAGTGTGGTATCTGACAAAACCAGAGGATTCAAAGGTTACGTGTCTCCCACTGCACCCTCTTTGCTATAAAGTGGTTCCTTAGTCCAAGGCAATGTCATGTTCAGTCTCTGTCAGTGGATCAAATGCTTTTTAAGCTCTTAAATTGTGGTGCATAAAAGGCAAACTTATACCTGAAATATATATTATTTCCATTAGAAATTAACCGTTGGCCTTTTCAGGGTAGAAGGGAGTCTAATGTAATCTACATGCCACCAAGTAGCTGATTTATTTCCTTCAGGTAGGATGCCATGTCCAGACTTAGTGTTGGTCTTTGTGTCAGGCAATTTGGATGTTTAACAATAGGAGTAACTAAATCAGCTTTGTTGAGTGGGAACTCATGTAGTTGGCCCCATGCGTATCTTTTAACCTTACCACCACGGGGCCTTTGTGAATTTACTGTGTCTGCTATGGGGTAGGCAATGACAGAGGCTGGCTGATTAAGTCAGCATCACTAGTCAAGTAATTCTGCCTTCCTAGTTATTTAGTGCCCATTCTTTAGTGGATACTCTTTGATGGGATTTAATAAACAAGATAAAGAACCTCAACCCTCAATTGCCCATTTTAATAATGCCTTCAACTTTCCTTTTCTCTAGACTTCTTTATCATCGGTCTTCAGATTTTTCTCTTTCCAGATGTTGGACCAATCAGCCAAGCCATTTGTCACTGTATGTGTCTTTATATGTTCTTACCTTGGGGTACTTCTTTTTCTACATGAAATGATAACCAAGCACACCACCTAAAGCTTTGCTTATTGAGAGAATTCCCCTTACTGCTGTCCTTCAGTGAATCTGCAATATACCAGCAGACCTTTTTTGGCCTGAATTCACGTACTGAGATAAAAGCTTTTTCCTTTTCCTGCTCTGTCATCTGGTGAAGTACTTCACTTCACTCCCTGTGGCAATAGGTGAGAGGGGAAGGAGAGACATCAGTCTACCAGTGGTAAAGGCCATGGGGATTGGGACCACATGCTTGTGCCACTTTCTTGTGCCTCTGTCTCTGCTTTTTCTGCATCCTAGTTGAATCACATTCATTTTACAAAGAACGGCTACTGGACCCTCTCAATCATGATTTGGTGGATCTGGCAGACCCAGCTCATGAAGGATGAGTAGTTTTGGCAGCATGGTCATTTCTTGCCCTATAGCCAAGAACTTTATCTCTGCCAGACTCCAGAGGAATGCTAGGAGCTGTTTTTAGAATGGTTTATAATTCTCTATGGCAGGTGGTTTTGCCTTGTTCCAGAACTGTAAGGGTCTATGTTGTGATATTGCTATTGAAGTGTGACATAAAGTACACACTGAATATTTCCCCTTTACTTATTTTCCAACATCATAGAATCTGCTGAGATATATAGCACAAGGTGCAGTGCCACTTATGCCTGAGCCTATACATGCTTGGAGCCCTACACCAAACTGGCAGCTTTCATGTCTATTAGTGAATGATTGGTGCAGTATTCCAAAGTATGGAAGATATTATCTCCAGAAACGAAGAGGCCTGCCAGGAATATGCTTCCTTCTTGGTAATGGGAGATGTGAAATGTAATAAATTTATTTAATGTGGAGGGCATGCTCTAAACTACTGGACCCCTAAAAATTTCACTTATATGCTGAGTTCCCCAAATCTTCATAGGGTTATGTTACACCTTGTGAACCGATGTTGTTTACCAAGGTCTCCAATATACTTGCACCTCCTTACCCATTCATACAGTCTAATTAAAATTATATGATTGATATATTGATACAGTATGATATTCTATGAAATGCCCAAAAAGTATAAGTCCTGTCGGAATATATTATGACCAAAGGACAAGATCATAAGCAGTACAGCTGTCTTATACAAGTGAATCTCAACTATTTCTGATCCTCTTTCCTAACAGAGGTAGAAGGTTATAAATTTGTGGATTACAATTTTTACATCATAAAGACTCATATGTAGTTGACGCTGTGTTAATCTGTTTGACCTACAGAATCACAGCTGGCCAGGAAGCTACAATGGAGGCATTACTCAGTAAAGCTTGTAGTACCCATTATCACCTCCAGCATCCATCTGATTTTTGCAGGGGAAGTCTAGTGAATTTTATGGGGATATCATATGCACCACCACCCCTGTGCAGTCATTAGGAGTGGCTCTAATTTCTGCCATTCCCCTGAGATGCAGTATAGTTTTTTTTATTTATTCTTTTGGATTGGTGGAGCAGAGGTAGATTCAGAAGCTTCCATTTGGCCTTCCTACCTACGCTGTATCTTAATGCATAGACAAAGAACCAATGTAGGGGTTTTGACAGCTGCTAAGTATGTCTATTCCAAATAAATGTTCAGGAAGGAAGGTCATAACTACACCCCTCTCCCTATCCTGAATGAAAGACCACAATGATGCTTCAACCCTCTGAATCCAACAGTTCTCAATACATTTGGGTATCATCCTTCCCCCAGTGTATGGTTACCTGAGTAAATGTATGTAGGTAGAGTCATTTCTGTAAGCATTTGCTGTAGCATTGCAGAGTTCTTCCTTTTAAAGACCTGACATCTGCTTCAGTCAATGGACTTAGGGTTTATAAATAGGCTCAGGTCCACAAATTTGGCAAAGGATCATGACTTTTATTGAGATAATAGGCTTCAGTTTCATGGTTATCCCTTTTTTATTTATTTATTTTTGATTGTCTAAATTGAACAATAACTTCATTGGCTGTCAAACTTTCTTGACCCTAGAGACACTATGATCTATTAACCACATCCATACTTCTTTGCAATCAGGCCTTCTTGGATTCTATTCCAACCTTGTCTCTCATTAGGATACTTTCTTCTGCTAGTTAAATACTTCCTTTTATGGGGAGATAGGGAATGTGCAATCTCCATTGCTATCATGAGTATAAAAACATCTACTACCATCAACCCTGTATATAAGAGACAGAAACCATTGAGATTTGCAGTGATTCTGGTGTTCCTCTTACTAGCACATTCTGTTTCATTTTGGCCAATGAGATGTCCTTCAAATCCTTCTGCGGAACATAGATAACTAGCAGAATTTTCAGTCTTAGGTACTATATTCACTCTAGCATGACTACTTCTTCAAGACTTAATCTTTTTTTATAGTGTCTGCCACAGACATTTCCATTTAACACAGTGTGAGCCATTTCTTTCTCCATGCTTCTAAAAACAGTATATTACTATTGTTTCCTGAGATCCTTGCTGGAGTATTATATTCTGTATCACAGGAGAATGTTCACGTATCAATAACCTCTTCCTTATCTAGCCTCATGTTCCAGCACCCTTGATCCAGCATATTTAGAATATAGACTTATATGTACCATCTGGTTACATAACAGCTAGGGGTCCTGCAGTTACTTGGAAGTATAGTCCTTATCCTACCTTAGCATGCCCAGAACTTCCCTGGGAATGTTGTGACTTAGTCCTAGTAATTGGTGGTTGGCCATGAGGGGAGGTGTGGATTGATCCTCAAGGGTACACGTGTTGAAAGGCAGAGGGTTCTGCTATAATCTTGGGGTAAGAAACCTGCAGCTGTGGGGCCACGTGTGGTCCTCCAGATCCTTGAGTGTAGCCCCTCTACCAAATCCAAACTTTGGTGCAGCTACATAACAGTTATAAAATTGGGATTTGGTCAAAAGGCTGCACTCAAGGATCCAGAAGGCCACATGTGGCCTTGAGATTACAGGTTCCCCACCCCTGTGTGAATTCTGAAGTTCAAGGGGTTTTTTTTTGAGTGTGAAAAAACAGATGTCCCCATGCCAAATCGCAATATCTCATTCTTTCCCAACCATTGTTTGGCAGAGAGAACTTTGGGTAGGTTAGAAGGGGCTAAGAATAAATCTTCCCCGAACTTTCCTACTCACATAACTAGGTCCTGGTCCTATTCATTAGATTTCTTTGCCCTCACTTCCCTGGAACTCTGCTATTCTTTATAACTAAGTCATGAAATTCTTCTTTAGATTGTTTTTGCCCTCTGGCTGTAGGAGATAAGAGTCTCTTTTTATGCTACCAAAGAAGACTTCTCCCTTTCACACTTACTTTCATTCAGTGATTAATCACCTACTTTTTATTGTCTTCCTCCAGTACATACATGGCACCCAGCAAGAGTTATCAGGATACTATTGTTCTTATATTTTGTACTTCCAAGAAACCTTTTAAAGACCCAAAATATTATACCTGCTACTGCATATCTATGTTATCTCAGTTCACTACTGGTAAAATTTAACAGTTGCACTGCAGCAGCCTATAACCAATGGGGTCTTATTTTGTACTTGAGTGTGAAATGGTCCAATTCCAAAATCCTATTTGAGAGCCTTCTTTCAACCATTTCTGGTATGAATAGTTTTATGATGATTAGCCTGGGAAACAAATTTTGAGGCAGAGAATTGGATGCTGAAAATTTATTAAAAACTGCCTTCAGGGTCAACATCTGTGGAGAAGTGAAGGAAGTGGGATTGGACAGAGAGAAGAATTGAACTGTTACGTAGCTGTGCCAAAGGTCTCAGTTGATCCTATGGGAGCTCTAGAGACAGGACAACACTTCAGACTTTCTCCAACTTGAGGCAAGGGCACCAGGTGTTTATATTTCCATGTAAATTAGTCACTGGATACATGCTGACTTCTAGGAGAGAGATGTGACCTTGGAAAAAGATATTCTTTTCAGTAGAGAACAATTTCCTGATAGGGAACAATCTAGGAGCCACCAGTAGCCCATAATCCCAGCAGCTGGGAGAAGGAGTGCCTCAGACTAGATGGGGAATCTAGGTAGCATACTTCAGTGAGCAGATGTACATTTTAAGCCAGATTAACATAACATAAATATGACTATACCTTGTCATTTACTTCTAGTATATTATATATTGCTAGTATTAGTATATAGTGTGACCAGAAATATGTGAAGTGCCATTACATATAAATTTATATGTGTATAGATAATCCATCATTAGTTAGATGAGTCTTATGTGTTTATATTTTTCAAATAGCCTGGAAATATTATATATCATATATGTTATATTTACATATAATTATATAGATAATTATAAATTATACTATATAAATCATCAAAATAATTTTGTAATGATATAATAAAGATCCTAATTGTTATTACAATAAAAACTGATATTGAAAATGGAAAGAAGGGAAAGAAGAAATTTAACAAATATGTGCAATATTATTTGTAATTTTCAATACAAGAAAAAAGGCAGAAATAATTCACGGTAGCCAAAGGGTTTGAAAAGAATAGAATTTTACAAATACTTTGGAGAAAAGGGAGCACGAGATGTAAGAAAGGAACATTAATAAATAAAAAGACTGGTAAGTTAATGATGATTCTGAAGAGCCTGTGCTATTGAGCTCGTTTGAAAAATTCATACTGGAAAGAAATAAAGGAATAGAAAGCTTTGGATTATTTAGTAAAAATCATGCAGACACTGGAAAATTGCTTATAAAATAAAAAAATGTGGTGAATATCTCTTTTATAGAAGAAATGAGAGTTAATTTAAATAAAAATATTAATAACTGGTCTTAGGTTTTTTTTTTCTTCTCTATTTTAGTGTTAAGCAATTTGTAAGGTGATAGCCTGTACTTCTCATCTCCTCATTATTTGGATTTTGACTCTTAGGGTGTTTCTTTTTAATAGTGAATTCTCTTCCTCTGAGTTGGAAGAGACAACTATTCTCCCCAGACAGATGACTTCTTCCCTCTGGTAGGCAGCTTAGTAGTTGGCTTCCCACTGCAAAAATGTCTGAGATCCTCTCTCCTCTTAGATAACCTGTATCTGCCCATCCCTGACTCTGCCTTCAAGCGATAGTTGCAGGCAAATATAACACTAAGCTTTCTAAAACCAAAACATGCTATATATGTAAATGAAATAATCTTGATCTAGTTATTGTCTTTCCAGTAATCCTATCTGTTTTCAAGAGACTTACGTTTTATAAAGTAAACACCACCTCTGTAAGAGTTCAGTCCATTTTCCACTCCGAATTTAGAATTAAAGTTGAAACAAAACCTTACCTGAAGAAAAGGTGAAACAATCAAATCCTCTTTGACTATTAATAATACGCTCAGATTCAAAAAAATAAGTTCTTTCTCCCTGCTTCCCCTGTAAGGTGGTCACTGCCTGTTTTAACATTATTACCACAACCAATGTTGAGTCTCAATGAAATATTTTTCTACAGGATTTATTTTAAAATTATTTTAAATCTATTTTTATTATAAAATGTGACAAGAAAAATTTCAATTCATGACCATTCATATTTGCTCCTTCTCACCTGCCCACTACAGTTTTCCTTTCCTGAAGTGATTCCTGGGCCATTTCTGTGCACATCACAATAAAGAGTAACAGGCTAAATTTTTGAAGCCAGAAAGGCCAACAGAATTAACACTACTCAGTGTCAGAGAATCCCTGGAAAAGTAAAGGTGTTATGGGTGGCATTGTGTCCTCCCCCAAACTCACACTTTGAAGTCTCAAGCCCCAGTACTTCACAATATTACCATATTTGGAGATAAAGCCTTAAAGGAGGTAATTAAGTTAAAATGAAGTCATTAGAGTGGACCTTAATTCAGTATGACTGGTGTCCTTATATGAAGATTTTAGGACACATATACACAGAGGGAACACCATGCAAAGACACGGAGGGAAGGCAGCCATTGACAAGGAAAGAAATCGCAGAAGAAATTAACCCTGCCAACACCTTGATCTCAGATTTCTAGCCTCTAGAATTGTGAGAAAATAAGTATCTGTTATTTATGCCACCTACTCTGTAGTACTTTGGTAGGGCAGCCTTGGCAAACTAATACAGAAAGAGAAATTCAAAATTACCTAATATGGGTTGTGTTCTTAGGCAGGGTGTGGATGGGGGGTTGGGGAGGGGGTAGGAACTTGGGGGAGACTAGAAGGAGGAAAAACTGAAAACTTCAGAGGCAGCTGCCTTGTGGTGTAGAGTTTAGAACAGCGTTGAAGAATGAAGATTTTAAAGTAGTTTGACATGTGTTAGGTATGTAATCCTTGTTGGGGTTTTTATTTGTTTGTTTTTTTGAGAGGAAGGCTTCAGTAAAAATTTACTTTTAAATTATTTTTTATATCAAATAATAAATGTTCTTTTAGCTGGTACTGAGATTATAAAAACCACCAAGCTGCTTAATTTTATATATATTATCAATACTTATAGCTGACTGCCTATTAGAGGCTAAAGTTTTAAATATTTTACCTCTAATCATCACAAAGAAAGAAATGTATTCTTATTCCTATGACAATAGATGTGAAACAACTTGTCCAAGTTTACCCAAAAATTAAATTCCAGAGCTGGAATTTAACCTGGACAAATCTGATCATAACAATTGAGTTCTTTCTAGATTATTCCACACAGTTTCTCAAAGCTATTTCAAGGACATTTTAGAAGCAGGTGGAGGTTTCAGCTGACTCTGTTTTTGCCTTGCCAAGATACCTTTCCTGGACTGAGATTACCCATCTCCCTATTTCTGTGAGCTTTGTCTGCTAACAGATGCAGTTATGCTCTTCTCCTTAGAATTGCCCTCAGAAAAGGGGAGACATTTTGCTTCAGGGTGAGATGACTCTGTGGACATTCCTGGGCTAGAGCTCCACATGGGATGAGACAGAGGCTAGATTGTATCTGCATGTACATCTTTGTAGGCTTCTTCCCCTCTCCTATTTTTCTCACTCCCTTATATGTTTTCACCTAAGAATAGTACCTTAATTAGTCACTAGCACAAGAATCCCTATCCAGGGGCAAGCTTCTAGGAAAACTGACCTATGATTGGGTTGTTGCAACTAGCTAAATAGTAATATGATTCAGTCTCATTATGGGTAAGTATAGAATGTTCGACAACCACAACAAAAAAACCCTAGCAGCTTTTTGATGTGTATTAAAATGTGCATGCCGTCACAGAGAAATGATAGTTGAAAAGACACGGTCTGGAAGAAAAATTGCTTATTAGGATCTACAATGTTATAAAGGTAATTAAATGCAATTTTTAGCATAGTTTTTGACAATGTACCTTGCATAGTATATAAACATCCCAAGTTTTTATGTCAGGACTATTTTTGGTTGCAAGTGACAGAATCTCAATTCAAATGAGCCTAGCTCAAAAGGAAATCTTTGGCCTTTGTGTCTGTGAAATTCAAGGGCAAAGTTTACTGTAGCCATAGATGGACCTAAGGGGTCTCAGTTTCTTACTCTCCATCCCTTGACTTTGTTTGACTTCATTCTACATACATGTTAATTAAAGATGCCTGTGTAGAAGTAATTTTTCTTTTCTAATGGCCAGGAAAGATTCTAATTGGTTTTACCTAGATCATTCATTAGTTTTCAAATGATTACCCTGTCCTGGGTATGCGGTACGCTCGTTGAACAAACTGAGAAATGTGTCTACCACTGTGCTGATATATGATTGGCAGATATATGATTGATAGTATGACGATGGACACACGGAGTAGGGAGATGTTCCCAATAAAGTCATGAAAAAAGATGTGTAAATGTGTATTAGATAGACAAAAAATATTTCTACAATTGTCTAGTAGTGATAATATTAGTGGAACATGAAAAAGGCAGTGAGATCCAATTTGCTTGAGAAAAGCTGAATTAATCAAATTAGGACACATTTGTTATTTCAGGACTTTTCAATTCCTTTAGATTTCCATGATGAACATATATATTATTTTCCTAAATGTATTTGACCTTGGGACCTATTTTTCATGAAGTATTTTATGAAATCCTGACAGACTTGGGTTCAAAGTCAGATGCCTTTACTCATTAGCTACATAACTTTGGAAAATTAGTAAAATTTTCTGGGCCTCAGTTACTTCAGTTGTAAAACTGAAATAACCAAAGGTTTTTAACAAACATTATGAGGATTAAAAAATATATATTATAGATGCCTGCCTCTATGAAAGTAGTTTGTGTTGGGCCAAATTGTATCAACTTGGAAACCCATTAAATGCCTCTCCAAAGTGCTAAATTGTTTTCTAAAAATGGGATATTTTGGGGTTGTTTTTAGATTTTTAATAAGACTATGAAAGGTGAATATAGTATTTATGAGGAATATTTTATGGATTGGGTGTAGGTTGAATTGGATTTGGAATGACAAGCAAAAAGGAGCCGGAGATCTGGAGGGCAGTTGAAAGGTTATTGTAATAAACTGTGAATTGATGGGTACCTGAACGCAGGGAACATAAGGCAATGACCTACAATTATTAAGGAGAAAAAAAGCCATGAAACTTTTAGAATTAAAAAAACTTTTAGAATGACCCAATTGAGCAGTTTACCATGAGAATTTTATTTTCCAAATAGTCTATTCAACTGAATGATGGTGGGTGCTAAAAGTTGTGCAAGGTGTCCTCTTTTCCCCTAGGTTAATAAAACACTATAAAGCACAACAAAATTTTAACAATTTAATCAATAAAATCTTCCTTTGTATATAATTGTTCATTTTGCACAGTTTGCACTTTGCTAATAGAGTATGATATAGATCAGGATCTTACTTCACATGTCGAACACCTTAGAATAGTTCTGTTTTAGTATACGACTTAGACAAAATGACATATGCAGTAATGATCGTACTTGAGACAATATTGTGAAATTAATTAGTCTGTTTTAAAATATTTTAGCAAAATGACCACATAAAAAGTGAAGATTCCTCAAATATAAAATAAATTTCCAGGATTAGAGGTAGAAATTAAGAAAAAAGGAATTGAATTTAATAGCTGAAAACCATTGCCATTGATTTATTTAATGGGATTTAGAGAGATCACATTTTACTTACATTTGGATCATTTGTATTTGTTATAAAAATATACTAAAAATAATTTTTAAAAATTCTCATAATTATTGATGCAATTTTGACTTATCTTAAAATATAACAGGAATTAAGTATTTTTCTTAAGTTCGTTAATAAAGAAGGATAAAAAGGAAAAAAAAAAACCCTCTGAATTATAGAACACAACTGCTTCCACAATTAGTTTTCAAAATTATTGCTCTCTTAGGCAAGATACTGTTAGTTGTAAAAGAGAAGAAAAACAAAACTTTGAGCTAACTTAAGGAATTAAAGGGAATGTCAAGGAATCAAAGGAAGAAATACTAAAAAACAAAGGTTTCAGAATGGGCAGAAACCTGGACAATTTTGTAGTTTGTGAAACTACTCTATTAAGGTGACTGAGTTCCAACTTTAACTTGCTGTACCTATCTGTGTTTTATGTGTGGGAGGTAATGAAATTGGCCCAACTTGGGTTATATGTCAACCTTAATTCAATCATGTGTTCAAAAGCCAGGGTCTTGTCAAAAAGGGATCCATTTGCCACTTCTCATAGAAGAGGCACTGGCAGAACCCCAGTAGGTGACGAGGACATTTGCTAAGCCTAATACACTAAATTCACTACAACTTCATCTCTGAAAAAGGTTAGCAGAAAAAAATATACATGAATATAACATGCTTAAAAAGACCTTGATCTTAACACTTCCTGTGTTTTCCTAGGTAAACTTGATAGAGCAAATGTATTTACTTAGGAATCACTTTCAGCAGTTTCTATTTGGAAAAAGAAACAAGAGGTAGTACAATGTTTTGTACTGAAAACATTGTGTTTGTGTTTGTGTTGATTAGTTACCAGAACTATTTTTTTTTTAATTTTTAAATGTAATCTTACATGAAATCCAATTTCATGGGATTGCTTGCTTCGATTCTCCGCTTGTCCCTTATAATGGCCCCTGACGTTCCCTTCCGGAGACACAATCAAGGGGTCGGAGTTTTATAAAATGCTTACTCCAGCACATACTAATACTAAGACAGGTTAAATCATTTAAATTCCCAAACCTTCATTTCTTCAGCTGAAAACTGTAGATAACATAGATGTCATCTAACTTACAAGGTTAACCTATTAAATGAGACCAGTCACCTGTAGTAAACCATGCAATGTTGTGCACTGTTAATTGATATTGTACTTGCGATCTATTTCCCTGTCCTCTGAGGAAAACATCTAGGCTGCCAGTTCCTTTAAGAGCCTCTTCAATTCCCCACTGACCACATGCTCAATGATTTCAACCGTTTTCTCCTTTTAAATAATCATGTTCTCCTCCAAGGATATATTAGTCAGTGACAACCTGTATTCTAACAAAACACCAACTATTCAATTATTTTGATATCATATAGCTTACTCCAAATGAGCTAGTGATTATTTATCTTGTTCTGTGATCTTAGAAGAGTGGGAAGAATGAGCGTAAGCAGAGAGGAAGGATCTTAAATCACTGATTTGACCACATCCTAGGAGCTTGTGCAACCCAAATGTCAGTAGCAAACTCAGCCTCCCTTTAAGACTATGATACAGTGGAGCACCCAGGCGAAATAAATTCTGAGGAGACAAAAGCACCGTCTTGACAATATTCACTCGAGTAAGATTATAAACCATGAAATGAGTGGCAGACAAAAACTGCTTAAGTTGAGGCATACATTTTCACTCTATTTTGGATGCTGGTACTCTGACAACATATTTTAAGTTCATTATACTTTTTTTTTTTTTTGTAATTCTCATTCACTTGTGTGAAAGCTGCTCTTCTCAAGACTGAAGCTTTCCTGTAGTAACATTGTCTGTTTAGATTTGAAGCCACTGGGGCCTGGCACATATGGCTAGAATACTCTATTTTTAAAGGTATATTGTGCCTGTTAATACAAAGGCCATGATGTAGATTTTTGCACTTAGAATCAGCAGGAGAATGTGGAATTGTTCCTTGCAGATCTTGGCTCCATCAGCAAATAAATTAAAATAAACTGGAGGCTTGAAATAGAAATAATCCTCCTTCCAAGTGTTTCATTTAGAGAATGACATCCTGTTTTCTTCAGAATATCATGGGTGATTCTGCATATGAATGAACTTGGGAATAGAAAAGGCCCAGCAAATGAAACATACAAAATAACTTTTAGAATTTTAGCCTTCAGTAATAAAAATAAGCGAAGATGCTTTTCCATTTAAAGTGTGAAGGGTAAAAGGAAATCTGAAACTTAGTCACATAAAGTTTTAGAGTTTTATAAAAATTTGTGACAGCAAATGGTAAGCTAAATTCTTCCTAAAAGAGAATATATTAATAGTATATCTTTAGGGCAATTTATCATTTATTTTAAAAAGAAAATTTGACACAATTTGGCTATTAGTTACAGAAGTCAGAAAGGCTTTCTGATTGCAGTCATAAGTGAAAAGGTATGTCTCAAAAATGCCTGAACATTTCTAGACATTTCTGAACATCATTCACCCAGAAATACTTTGATTAGACTCTCAATTGAGCCTGAAGGGGCTTTAACTGATATCCAGAGTAAATGTTGTTAATGTCATAGAAAGTTTTAATTGTTGATAAAACACCATTACTTAAAAAAAAAGTACCGAGAGTAGACAGTACAGTAACATATTATATTAAATTAAAAAATATATTTTCAGTTCATAATCTTAAATATATATATATATACATGTATATATATATATATATATATAGGGTGTGTGTGTGTATCTCTTACATTATGTTCCTGCTAAAATTGACCCAGCAGTTACAGCAATCTTGGCCCCTAGAGTCCTTGTGTTTGGTTTTATTACTATTCTCCATTTAAAAGGAATTAGGAGCTTAGTTGAATCCCTGTCTTAGGTAAAGAAAAGATCAGGAAGACTCTTATATCTTTATATTTTCTAGAATAAAAGGATGTTTTCAGACCTAATGTCTTTTCAGGAAGCTGTGTGAAAGCTCACACTGGAAATGTCATGGAAATTTTTGTATCAAGACAATGATAATAATTGATGATTATTTGTAACATGTTGGGTCTGTGAAATTTGTGTCCAAGATTAGCCTGATGCTCATCAAACTTTTTCCCTTTGCTAGAACACAGTTAAACTATGTTTTCTAGTCCTTTTGGTTATAGGTGGGGTCATATGACTCATTCCCACCAATGAATTGTGAACAAAAGTGATGTCACATCTGGTGTGAGGCAGTTAAGAGCTGCACCTCAATCTCTTTCCCTGTTCTGTTGCCTGGATGTTACCATTCTGAATTTGAAGCCATGTATTACAGATGGCCAAGCCTCTGTTATACTGGTTCTATGAATGACTACACAAATTTTAACATTTTCTTGCCACCCCTGAGGACAATGTTGTTCTTTGACATAAATGAGCAATGACCATTTATATTGTTAATCCTCTAAGGTCTGTGGGTTGTATATTACATAGCTAATATTACTTACTCTGAATAATACATATTTAAAATACATAATAAAAAATAATCAAAAGTTGGGGGGTGCAGGGCTGACGACTAAAAAAAAAAGAAAAAATAAAAGTAATTGTGATACAAAGTAAAGTATATAAAGAACAGAGGGTGTAGGCAGGAACCACTAAATTCTGGAAACTGAGTGCAACATTAGTTGCTTTAGAAGCAGTAACAACTATACTAGGGAAAGGAAGAACCTAATGAGTACTGATAATAACAATTAGATATAACAGGTTATACTGCGGTCCAACAGTTAATCAGCATTGGTTGTCATAAACAGTGACCAAACAGAAAAAAATGTTTGCATGTTATGATCAAAGCGTTTCTTCAGCCAAATGTCTTAAAAAGAGAGAGCTTATAGGCAAGATTCAAATCCTTTTAGGAGACGAATTTTCTAAATGATACTATTAATTATCATAAAATAATAATGAGGGATGCATAAATTTTTAATAGGACTGGCAGAACAGGTCAACATATCATGATTTTAGAACAATGGATTTTGTAATGCTGGTAAAACAAGATTTTAAGTGAATGTTATATATTTTGGCACTCAAGTTTAAAAACACAAAACCAATATGAATGATCAAAAAAAACCCTAAGTAAAACCTGAATTAATTTGACAAATATTACTTTATTTATTGGGCATTTACTGGTTGTCAGACTCTATTATCTGTGCATGGGATATGAAAGTGGCACCTACACGTACATTTTAATAAATTTAACATGAAAATGAATTTCAGCCTTATGGTGAATGTCTCAGATTTGAATCTCCAAAGGAAGATAATCCTAATCCTATATCTTGATCAATAGTTAATAGATGGAAACTCAGATCTTTCAGTCTTGGCTAGTTTGATTTGTTATCCTTCTAGATTTACTTCTAGTAAGAATATTGCAAACCCCTGATCAAGTATATATTACCAGAGCCATAAAGAATATCAAAACAATTAAACCTGTAAGCAAAGTTAGGAACAAAATATTAGATATAATGAAGACATACAATTTCCATGGTGATATTTAAAACTATGTTAAATGTAAATGATATCATATTTTAATTCTTTTTGTATTATTTTTGCTATGTGTTTTATTTGGTATTTAGGATGTTTTAAATGTTCAAAGGCACTCATTATAATAAATTTGTATTCTTCAATTTAAATTGTCTAGAGATTTTTAATAAATAAAATTTGTAGATAATGCTTACATGCTTAAGAAAATTTGGTTGTCAATGTTTCATTCATTTGACGTGAATTCTTATCCAGGGAGATCTGGCAATATAATTATAGATTTATCTTCTTGCAACTCTACCTTTTAAAAAGTACTGAGTTAAAATAAATACGGAGTTCTTGGCTCATGCTGTATCAAGCAAATTATACTCAGCTAACAGAATTGTTCATTATTAAAGCTCTGTTTGGTAGGTTGTAGCTGAACTCAATTGGCATATTCTCCAAGAGGGATTGCTTGAAAGAGTACAAAATTTAGGTGCAAAATGACAGGGACACCTTTCCTAAATTGGAATGGTCTCCATCATATTATTTTAATTTCAGCTTTTGAATGCTTCTCCTGAGGCAGAGGGCCTAGAACTGGGGTGAGGAAACCTTTTCATGTTGGAAGGCCACATTAATTTAACTGTAACCAAATAAGGCTGCATTCAAGAAACTTCAATTAGATATACTTAAAATGTACATTATTTTGTAAAAATCTAACTACTCTGGACTTAATAATTTCTAAAATGAAAACCATTTGTTAATTTTAAAGTTAACGCACCTTTTAATGACTTTGTCTCCTTTTTGTTGGAAAGCATTTAAATATTTGGTTGCAGCATGGAGGTCTATAGTTTTCAGTTGATCCTCTAGATAGGTATCAGTCATTTGTGACCTTGAAGGCATCTTGATTTGGGTTAGGTAGGAGAATGTAGATTTGCAGCAATAAGTGGTTGAAAAGCAAGAAAGCACTTTTCAGGCATGTTGCTGAAGGCCTGGGTATGCTACTGCATTTTTCCATATTTCAATTGGCTCTTTCTTAGCATCAACAATGACTTTAAAATGTCGTCTACTGAGAGCTCAATCAATTCCATCTGTAGTTCTTTAGGTGCCCTGGTGATATCCACTAGGTGAGGCTGAAATGCTAATTTGAGTGTGATGTCATGATTCTCAAAGTCAGTGAAGCTTTCATTGTATTCTCCAATTAATAGGTCTATTAACAGCTGCATATTCTTCAAAATGATTCACATATGTCATCCTGCTCATCAATGACCTTTGCTAACCAGGGAAAATGTTCATCCGAAATTTCCTTTTGTTTGTTCCAAGTGTTTTGAAAATAGATAGCTTATTTCTAAATGCTTGGATATTTTTTGCCACATGTAATATATAGACTTAGTTTTATCTTGCAAAAAGATATTCAAATCATTTTGATTTGACATGATCTCACACAGAAATGCTGCATTCCTCTAGAAATCTTTCAATAATTTATATTATTGGTTCTGTTCTTCATAAAATTTAACTATCTGTTCTTGCAGAAATAAAATTTTGGCTAACATCTGCCCTTGTTTTAGCCGATGCACTTTAGAATGATAATGGCAAATCCACACTGACTACCTCACATTCAACTTTAGCATGTTACAAAACTGACAATGCTGTGTTGCATTTTCATGAATATAGTAAACAATACTCATAACTAGCTGTACAGTGTCACTTAAAATAGCAGCTTTAGCATGGAGATTTTGTTGATGCAAGATACAATAAAAAGAAATTAGAGCATCTAGATCTTTTAATACATTTTTTTTTGTTTGTGCAATAAACCCTTCATGTTTTCCTGTCATGGAAGGTGCACCATGTGTACATACACTCACTAAATTTACCAAATTCAGTCCAATCTCACAATATTTATCTTGAGTTGTTGAAGATATCTGTTACCCATGATCTGTTGAGTGCCTTAAGCAAGTAACTCCTCATAGCAAAGAAAATCTTCTATTATGACCTGAATGAAGTATAAAACCTGCGCTGAGTCAGTATTACCAGTTGATTCATCCAAAGCAATTGAATAATGTATATTTTCCTTTTGAAGTATTACATGAAGTTGTTCTGGTAGGTTGAAGTTTAATTCATGCTGCCAATCAGTTATAGTTCTCCTTGAAAGAGGCAGTTGCTTGTATTTTGAAAGCTTATCTGGGTCTAAGCATCTTACAACTTTGACAATGTATTCTTTCATAATTTCTACATCACTGAATGGCTTCCCTTTTTTCCCTCGAGTATGTAAGCTACCTTATAAGTTGCTTCAGTGGCATTATTTCCAGGTCTTCTGGCTGTTTAAATGAATTGTCTTTGCTTTTGCTTTTCTTTTTAATTTCTGCAATACAACCTTTCATGCCTCTCCCTCTAATTTAAAATATTCTTGGTCCTTATTAGTGTTATAATGCTGATGAGCACTGATTTCTTTAATGTTGATATTTCAATATCACAAAGCAAGCAAGTCATCTTATCTTTATCAGAAACAAGATAATATTGCAAATCCTAATCCTCATTAAAAAATCTGTTTTCTTCCTTCAGCGTTCTCTTGGGTGACATGATGGGCTGTTAAGTAGACAGAATTAAAAATTATTTTTGAGCTCTTCAACTATTTACAAATTCCACTTCAAACAGAAACACAGTGCACCATTGTCAAAAGCTATAACAGACTGGCATACTTGACCCCATAAACTCTCACCAACCAGCCTTGTGCCATAGTGGTGCCAGTCAGGTGCAGGAAATTAGAACTAAATCATGAGTGTAGCAGCTGTCAGTTTAGCTCTTATGGCTTACTAATGTTCTAACTGTGTTGGTCAATCTAGAGGATTATTTTGTTGATTTATTTTATTCTTTTGTATTTTAAATACATTTACTTTAAAAATAAATTAAAAATATAAAAGATGAACAAAAAATGTATTAATAAAAATAAAAGGATTTGTTCTGTAAAATTTGAATTCAGTCAAAAGGCCGCACTTAAAAACCTATAAGGCAACATGTGGCCTTAAGGCTGAAGATTCCCCATCCCTGGCCTAGGAGCTGCACTTGAGGTGTTGCAAAGACTCCTGATGCAATTATCATTTGGGTAAATGCTATATTACTTCATCTGTGTACTTGAAATGTAAGTAAACTGGGCAAAATTTATGTTCTGTGAATCTTCTTTCTAATTTTCAACCCAGCACTAATTAAAATTGAGTCATTGTGTAACACACAAGGTTTATATTTAATGCATTAAACAAAGTAAAATATATACAAACATATATATATATTTTTTTTCCTTCTGGAAAACAGTCACTGGGCATCAACAAATCCAAGTATAACTATATGCTATTTTCCTGATTAAAAGTAACCCAAAGGGTTTTCCCATTCTTAATAGTGGCTAGCCACAAGATACAAACACAACTTATTCCTTCTAAACCCTAGCCCATAAATGACTGTGGAAGGTATGGTTTATGACGTTTGTACCAATAATTAAACTTACTCAATATCTCTCTCTCTCTCTCTCTCTCTTTCTCTCCTCTTGTTTTCCCCTTGTTCTCTCACTTTTGTCTCTCTCTAACTTTCTTTTGGTTTTTCTATCTGTCTCTCTATCCAAGCTACCAGGAATAAAGGATTTAGCTGGACTTTTATCACAGGCAAATTATATTAGATATTGTTTCCTGCTCTTTATATGGATTAATGGTAAATGCTAATTGACTTCATTTCACCCTGCAGAGAAATAATAGTTCTATGGGATGGGAGTCTATTTCAATTGTAATTTACACATCATCCTCTAAATTAATTTTATAATTTAAAATCTTCCTGCTTCAACACAGGATTTGAGTTAACTTGAGCTTCTACAATTGCAAAAATAAAACGTAAAATATCTGAAGATTATTATAGTGAAAATTCTAGTCTAATATGATTTCTATATAAATATGTCCTGTTTCCCATATGTAAAACTAAAAAAAAAAAAAAAGAAAATTATCACATTGCATGATGAAAGGAAATATATATATACTTTTGTTAGGAGAGGAAAAATAATTTTGCTGCTATTCAATTATAGAAGTCTCATGTATATTTTATATAAAGAACATGCCTATGTAATCTTTATTATCCATTTCTTATACTGAGATGTATGAGTGTTGAAATGTAATCCAGAAAAATGTCAGGATGTTAAACTAATATGGTTCTGGTATAAAGGTGAAAACAGAAGGTGAAACAGAAAACTTAGAAAAAGTTAGGACGATTTGTGCTTATCGCTTTAAAAATCTTTCTCAAATACTGATTGTTTTAGCTTTTGGTCAAGAACTGCTTATAGCAATAATCTCTCAAAATCAATATCTTGGTTAATATCGATATTCTGAGTGACTTTTGTACATTATTTGCTTTGCTTTTTAACAATAACCCTATGAAGTGAAACAGCTTATAGCCTCTTTTAGAAAAATGAGTAAATTGAGGTACAATCACATAACTTTCACAAACTCACTAGCCAAGGGCAGAGTTGAAGTTTAATCCCAGTCTGGCTGCAGCACTGTTGCTTCAGATTACTGTGCTATAATGAATCATTAGGATCTGGGTAAGTGTATGTCCTGGTTTTTGATTGATGGGTGATCCCTGTGCTCTCACAGAGGCAAAGTAAATGAAGTCATAAAATCAGGAGCCTGCATTTGCTTCCAGGAATTGTCATCAACCCTCAACCTGAAGAATTGTTTCAAGAGGACCTGTGGACTAAGCCAAAACTATTCTTAGGAAGTATCTTTATATTTATTCAGATAATTGGCTGAAACCCTCAATTTCCATGTCATAGATTTAATAGATAATTTAGTCTTCAAAATTTGAAAGCTAAGTATTAGACATTAGCTAGTTTAATTGAAATAGAAATTTATTAAGCCAACCAATTTAGGGCTGCCATAAAATGTTAGTTTTAAAGAGTTCCACCCCCACTCCTAGATTATTGAATAATTGACCTATTTGAATACAATTATTTAGCATAGTCCTTTCCAAGACTATAATTGAAATTATTATTTGGAGTTTTACAAGTGATAATGCCAGGCTATTTTCTTATTATTCATTTTCTTGTCAAGCAATTACTTTTAACTAATTTTTTAAACAATTTGCAATCAGTACTACAGATTTTCTCCAATCACTGCTTTTTACCATGCTGGTGAACTCCCCCCGGGGGCCCTTTTTTCTTCATTTTTAAATGACACCTTTGGAAAATCCATAGATTTTAATTTCTTTCAATTTTCATAAATTTTAGTCTAGTCTAGCCTATTTAAAAATTTCAATCCCACACTTGGTTGAAAACTCTGACCTCCTCCTTTTCCATCCATATCCTGTTTAGACTGTATTCACATGACATGAATTCAAAGAAGTCATGCTCTGGGATAGTTCAATGCTTTCACTCCTTTCCTTTTTTGTAGTCTACTCTTCTAATAAGCTGGGATGGAGAAGAGGAATGGAAGAGGACTTTTCACTATCACGGGTCATCTGACACCATACTCTGTGCTGCATGTTTCCAAATGCTGAGCTGCCATGTGTGATTGTTATGGGAGGTCCACAGGGGGCCTCCAACTGCACAGTTCACTATCTTTGGAAATTGCTTGTGAGGAGACCTCTTCACCCTACACTCCACCCCTCTCACTACCACAATACTGTGTCCTTCACCCACAGAAACTTCTTCTTATCAATGGGGATATTGTAGCTTATTCCATGGATGCCTCTCTGACCTACCATTGTTCTCAGAGTCCCTGCAACCTTTGCTTAAATGAGAGCAGGAGGCAAAGTGAAGTCTACTACAAGTTGTGAAATAAAATGCCATTTCCCCTTTCCTGGATGACCCCTCACAATCCTAGAAGGGGCTCTCCTATATTCCTTTTATTTGCCTTGAAGGGAGTCCCTTTATTTGGCTCAAGTTCGGAAAGGGAAAAACTTCAGTTATCCTTTTCCCTGGTTAACATCTTCTTATAGTTGTGCATATTTATGGCTTGGTAAAGGAAAAGATAAGAGGGATAAGAAGATTAGAATAATAGTGAGTTTAGCTATGTCCTAATATATTCTACAGGTCAATTCTGCCTCCCCTCTCTGCACTACTATCACCAAATGATTGATATGTGATAAATTTTTGACCTTATATTAACTTTCAGGCCCATTTACCAGTTTGGGGACAACACGTAAAGTTCTATTTGACATCGTATTACATTGATATATATATATATAAAACTAAAATATAAAATATATATATATATATAAACATTGGGGAGATGTTGGACAAAGGATATAAAAATTAGACAAGAGAAATAAGTTTAAGAGATCTATTGTACATTGTGGTGACCATAGTTACTTATAATGTATTCTGCACATGAAAATTTCTAATAGAGTAGAATTTAAGTGTTCTCACCACACACACAAAAAATGATAAGTATCTAGGGTAATGTATATGTTAATTAGCTTGATATAGCAATTTCACAGTGTATGTATATATCAAAACATTATGATGTACCTGATAAATATATTGACAATTTTTGTCAATTAAAAATAAATTATTGGGTCATACAGTTATACATTCTATTTTTAATAAAACATAATAAGTGTTTTCTACATATTTAAATATTATTCCAAAGCAGATATCAAGTATCTAGTACTTTATTATACAGCTACATCATAAAATAACTTATCCATCACATGTTTGTTGGACCCTCACAGAGTTTTCATTTCTTGCTACTATAAAGATGGTAGCAATGAAATTTTGTACTTAAATTTTTGTATGCATATTTAACTACTTTCTTGTAAACATTTATTGCAATGGAGTTACTGGGTCAAAGAATATTTATCTTTGAAAATTTTATTATGTATATTATGGAATTACCCTCCGGAAATGTTGTGCATTCTTACCAGCATTTATGAAGTTGCCCATTTTACCATTTAGGAATATATAACATTATACTTCTGAAAAACATTTTTCAAATTGAAAGGCAAAATAATATACTATTTTAATTTTAATTTCATTTCCTTGATAAAAGGTAATATTAAATAGCACTAATAGGTCAAATACCTTTATAGTTCTTATCTTGTGAATTGTATGTTTTTTCCTTTGACCATATTTCTAATTTACAAAAAATATGTGCATTTTACTTGATGTTGGTATGCAACTTTTAGTTATGCTCACTTAATATCATGAATATGATAGTTCATTTTTTTGTATATGCTGAGAAATGTGGTAGATTATGAAAATCATTTTGAAATTCTACAAGAAGTTGATTATAAACCATTTAGATTTATATAAAATGCTTATAGGTTGGTCATATTTTTCGTTTTCTATTCTCTCTTTTTAAATTTCTAAAAAACTTTATTTACGGTTTGCTCTTATTTATTTTTTAATTATTATATTTCTTCTTAATAAATACCTATAGTTCTTTAATTATAATTTTTTGTCCCATCCATCCTCTCTGGAATCCTTATATTTTATTATATCTTATTTTTCCTCTCCATGTTGGAGATATCCAGAAATTATTCTTCATGTTACTGATTAAAGAGTCTATCGATTCAAGTTAAACTTTTGTTTTTTGCTCTCTCCAATCTGGATTTCAGGAGCAGTGCATATAAAATACAAGACTGTTTGTGGATATGTGTGAGTGTGCTGTGTGTGTGTGTGCATGTATACATGTTTTCAAAGGAAGGGGTGTTTTATACTCTAGCCAACAAATAACTCTGTATTACAATACAGCTCAGACTAAATATTTTTACCCAATTGTATGTTGATATAAACTTGAATCTTTATGTCAGCAGCAGTCAATAAGAGAACAATTATTTCCTTTTTGATAGCTAGTTGACCATAATGAGGTTTTGCTTCAAAAATATTGTTTTCCCTCTAAAGTTTCTATGAAGATTCAGCAAAAGTCAAAATACTCAGAATTAAAGATCAAATTTCAAACTATTGCCAACTTTTTGGCAGAATTGCCATCTCATGCAATTGACATAAAAATTGCAATCAGGAATTAATGCAGACTCGTGTCAGTACCAAAAACCTAATTGCTAGCCAGACATCATACTGATTGCTAGCCAGACATCATATAAAACTGAAATCTGCCTAGTCTTTGTTACTGTAATGTTGTACAGTAGCAGTACACATATATCATGGACAATTTCTTCTTTCTTGCACTCTTTGAGACACACCCTGGGGCTAATAGGTAAGGATATCAGAGTCCAAATAGCAAACCAAATTGCTTATACAGAGATGCTTAGAAAGAAAGTCACTGTGCTTCCCCCTCCATCAGAAGTACCCAGACTGTGGTAAGGTTGCATAAAGGGGAAGAATGGAAGCACAATATAGAGGTAATAGATGGTTAAGCTCTTTCCTGAGCCTTTTAGCAATTAAAATGATAAAACCATGTAGGCAGCATCAAGGACATTATTTTACATTATGGCAAGAGGGCAGGCATCCAGCACATTTAAAATATGTATCTTAATTTAATTGCTTAGTAAAATAAGACAAAGTGAGAATTCAGCCCTGAATTATACAATTTGAATTGGAATTTCATTTACCAGAACATTTTTCTCGTTATTCTCATTCTTCAAACAACATCAAAATACTGTATATAAAGGTAAATCAATAATCTGATCTATGAGTCATCTAACTTAATGGATAGATGCTCCTGACCATTTAATCAAAGGTTATGACTCTTGGACCAATAAATCATAATAATATCTCATATTGTTCACAGCTATTTTCTCACAGAAGGCAAAATAATAAAATAATGTAATAGTTGTACCTAAACATTTTAACCCTTATTCAATAGATGACATTTGAAGTATATCCTTGAGGGGGAAAAAAAGCATGGCATTTTGAAGGAATACCAAACAACCCAAAGTGTTTCTACATTTTTGAGAAATGGAGCCTGCTCCATTTGATACCCCTTCAAACAACAATTGCATATAAATTCTAGGAGTACTATGCCTGAATATTTAAGATTCAAAAAATTTTGAGTCATCTTTAAATAAAAGTTGACTTATTTTATAATTGTATTTTATTGCTTACATCTACAAAATTATAATTAGATATTCTGAGAGTAATGCTTTAGGTCTTTAAACCTAGACATATAACTTATATGTCTTAAATGATTTTAGGTCTTTAAACCTAGACATATAACTTATATAGTCTTCAGTGGAAAATTTTGCTCCCCTAAATTTTATCTCTAAATATATTGTATTAATATTAATTATATACTATTGCATTAGCTATATTGCAATTATTGAATTCAATTGCACTTCAAAAGCTTAAATTATAATTATATTTGCAGTAGTATATACTGCCTACAAATATATTCTATGAATTATACATTAATTATAAAATTAATATAGATTTAATATTCTAGCTGATATCTATTTTATGAGATCCAGTTTATTCTTTCTAAATTACACATAACATATTTAACATTAATAAAGTACCTTTGGCTTTGATTCTATTTGCTAATGTTTTCTGGGTTTTAATAAATGGCCCATAATTGTTTGAAGAAGAAATGTGAAATACTACTGGTTACCTTAAAGGGAAAGAGGCAAGGCTTTCAAATGCTCAGCCACAGAGTCAGGAAAGCTGAGTTCAGCTTGTCTTAATCTTACATCTGTGGCTAGTGAGGAAGCCTTTCTCACAAAGAAATTTAGAGTAGAGTGGCATTATACTGGGGGCATATATACTTAATTTTTGTTTTCTTAATTTAACAATCTCATCTAGCCAGTTATATATATTTAAATTCAAGAAAAAACACTGATAATCAAATAAAGTTACCAGTTTTAGTAAAATTAAAAGCAACATTTTCATTATGAAGATACAAAATGGATAATTTTTAAATAATCAGTTACAGTGATCTCACAACTAATAATCCTGAATGTAGGAATCAAGTAATTTTTAAAATCCTTTCATGATATTGCTATATTAATATAATAATATTTAATATTTAAAAAGATAAAATAAAGAACACAGAAAGTTTGGAGAATATTCTAGAAATCTTTATTATGATGCTTGTGAATGCCATCTAAAGGCATAAAGATTGATGAAGTTGAAATAAGAGCACATGAGTATAGCTGGATATATTTTTCACCAAATTTATGTAAAATGATTTCTCCAATGTGTATTTTTGTGGGAAGATGCCAGTCTTCATTATGGGCAACCTCTCTTCTCACTTTCTCTACTTAATAACACATATATCAGAGAACTGAAAATGTTCCTATCTACAAAGAGCAGAATAGCACATTGAATGTATATAAGGGGTTCAGGAAGGTTATATTTTGTAGAGAAAATTCGAGATATTATCTATTTCTTCAGTGTCATTAGAAGAAAACATTTTCCTCCTAAGGGAAAAAATTTGAAAACATTTATTTTAGAAAAATAATTTTTACCATCATATATTCTATGATATTTTCCGTAGTTTTCCAGTTGCACTGTAATTATTTACATTTAGATTGAAAATGCTTCTTTTTTTAAATCACCAGTAACACAATCTTTTAAACTTATATAAAATTTAAAAATAATTAAAAATATAATCAGTAAAAAAATGTCTAGATTGTAGGGTGATATAAATAATATGGAAAGCATGCATTATTTTGAACTGCATATTATAAAGAGGTAAGATGGATGTGTCATTCCCTTTTTTCCCTAAAGTATCCTAGAAACTAGAGTAATGGGTCCAATAGTAAATCTAGCAGGAATGGTTTTATAGATTGTGAAATTGAGGTTCAACAGTGTCAAGACAGAAGGTCATAGAACAAATCAATGGATCAGAAAGGACGGGAACTTCGAAATTTCTCTTACTCTCACTATTACTCAATAAAAATGTGTTGAAAAATGAGGTCAAATGCTGACAATTACCTGGTGAGTTAAGATTGCAGATGGCCAATATGTGTATATATATAAAATTTTGGACATATATTTCTGTCTTTTTTTAATTTAGTATTTATTCCTGATTACATGTTTATTTTTAGTTTTTATTTAACAATTTTTCACTCTCCTCATTGTTTAAAATAGCCTTAGACTCATAGATATCCTTGAGGTATAAAGATATTTTAAAAAATAGGCAGAGTCAATTACTATGGAACAGGAAAATAGGCCAATAAGCAGATCTTGATATACAGTTGTTATTTAAATGGAATTTTTGGCATTTTATGTTTTAAAGATCAATAATACATTGTTATATGTTATTACATATTTAATTATAGTATAATATAGAGACTTTACCTCCTAAAGAGAGATATTTTTTGTTAAGCCTATCCACAGTTGTGTGTTTTGTTTATGAACTTTCCTATTACAGTCATAAAATATTAAACTTTGAGAGTGCAAAAATAGGGGAAGTAATTGAAACCCCAGCTCTTCTTGCAAAGATATTTCTATCTCTCAATGTTGTATTGCACCCTTTTGCCCTCAAGTTTCTGGACATGCAGAGAAAGGGCAGCTTACTATCTGCCTTCTCTTTGGTAAAGGCCACCCTGATAACAATGAGCAAACATCCTAACTGGGAATTGATCAGAATGTCATCAGACTTCTCAACAATCCTGGAGCCTAGAAGACAGTGGAGTAATGACTTCAAATCCTTGAAGATATTTAATTTTAAACCTTGGGGAGTAAATTGATGAGGAATAAAATTGGCAATAAAATATACTAAACAAATTCAAATGCAAATAGTTTTAGAAGTACGCTATCAATCTGATGAAAAATGATTTGCACTAAAAAATGGAAATCAAAGTACAAAGAGTAGAGAAAAAAACAGACAGATTCCATTTAATACCAACTGTTGACTAAAAGTTGTCAAGGAAAGGATGTTCTGTTTATCTGCAAAGATTTTACAGAGATGCATAATGTAATAGGAAATGACTGTAGAGACAGGAGAACTATAGCCTACAACCCAGCTCACTCAGCATATTTAATGACATTGTAATGTATTGTAAGGAGACTGACTTGGTGGCAGAAGTAAGCAAATCTTGTGGCCCTGTCCTGAGTGAGATATTGGATGGAAAATAAGGTGAGAAGTCAAAAGCTGAAACAAAAAGAGTATTTGTATATGTCAATTCCAGACTGTGCATTTGGAAACTTCTAGATAGTGTAAACCTCTTCTTCCTCTCATTGACATGGAAATTGGTGAGCTTATGTTTTTCAGAGTTAGTGAAGTCACACTGCTTTGTCTATACTACTTATCTGTATCCCTGCAAGGATACATTTTATGCTGAAAGTCACTGGGGTTCATGCCTTCAGGTATGCTTGACAGTTGAATTAAGACTGTAGAACCCACTTTTCCCTATGACCTCTGAGCTATAGCCCAACCATTGAACGTGGAGAGAGAGAGAGAGAGAGAGATTAATATCTATACTTGACCAAATTCACTCAAGTGAGAGGATGCAATACAATACTTTTAAACATGAAAGGAATCAAAAACAGTATATTTTTTGTAACCCTTTTTGGGGAAAGATACTGGAAAATGTGCTAAGGAAAAAACATTTAAAGAAAGATGATATCCAAGAAACAAAAGATGCCCAAAATTTGAGTCACGGCAGGAATTCCCAGTACTAACAGCTGTACAGACAAAATTAGAGTAGGCAGATAAGAGAGCTATGGAAGGGTGACATCCAAGGGGAAAAGAGGCACCTGATGTGCCTGGGCATTTGGAACAATTAATGTGCTTTGACAGATGGAACATGTTAAAAAATAGCCACAGAGACATAGATAACCAAAATGAGAAATTAATAATTCCAGAGAAAAATGTATAAAAATGGAAACCTAATCTTAGAACATTACATCAATAATAATACAACTATCCAATAACTTCAATATTAATAAAATGCATAGGATGAGAAGTTTTGGATATAGGGTAGAGCAGAAGATTCAAAGTGCTAAATCACTCATACCAGGATAACAATAAATACTCTATGAAATTTATAAGTATAAAAATAATTGTAAAAGCATGTTATTTAGAGATATAAAGTGTTACTAGGGTGTAGAGAATTGTGGGGAAGGACATTATTATTTTTGACATCTTAACAGTCAATATTTTAAAATGTATACAATATTAGTTTTTAAAAAAAATTTTATCTTTATTATGGGTACATAATAGTTGTATACCTTTATAGGGTACAAGTGATGTTTTGATACAGGCATATAATGTGAATTAATCAAGTCAGGGTAATTGGGGTATCTATCACCTCAGGCATTCAATATTTCTTTGTTAAAATTAAGAGAATAATTTTAAAGTAAAATAAAAAGTCTATTTGAAGAATCTGTTTATTTCATATTGCTTGCTTTTAATAACACAATTATTAGCCCATAATGTTTGGTAAGATATATCTTCCTATCCAGATTTTTCAGATAGGAGTTTGCACCTCAGGTTAAATAACTTGCCTACAGATACATTTTTACAAATGGTGCAAGGAATAGAATCTGAGTCTTTTACTGGTTTAGTGTCTTATTTTTATACATTGCTGTTAATTAAGATTTTGGTTGCTAGTTTAATACATTTTCTACACAAGAATTTATTTTACTAGTAATGTCTATATACAATGTTTTATCTTCATTGTGGAAGTACTTGTATAATGTGATATGTCAAAACAGATGAAAAAATTTACCCACTTAGTAATTCTTATTTAAATTGTCAAAAACACTGGGACTCTTGAGTGGATCTAATCAAGTTCAATGAATTTATAAGCAGAGTTTATACCAATTTTCAACTGCTGACAACTTAATATTGTTTTTTAAACACTGAGTTGTAGGAAAATGTGCTTTGTAGCAAGTTAGAAAACAAAAGAAAATGAGCTGTCCCCATGGAGATCTTCACTGTGAACAAGAATAGATCGCTCTTGTCCTGCGGTGTTAACATCAAGGATGCTCTAGGCACCTGCGAGATATGAACTCAACCACGCTTAGTACCTCTGTGGATTCGGATCCTAAAATTCAAAGGGATTGCGAAAATAATGGTCTTAACAAAAGACAGTTTAGGCTCTTGGATCATATATCCAATTGTGTCACAGTTCTTTTATTCAAGCTTGATTGAAGTGATAAATTATCGGGTACAGAACTGATGGACACAGCAAAAATTCAATATATAAATGGAAGGATTTGATTTCCTTTTTAGAGCAGTGCAAGACCAAAGAAATAAGCTTAAGGAGCTGATTTCTTATTTCTGGGTTGGAGTTGTGAGTTTTATTTCCTCCTGCCTAGTGAGAAAACAGTTTTATTGACCACAGAAAGGATATGTTGTAAAAGACACACTATCTAAACAGATAACTAAATATAAATATAAAAGACAAATATAAATATAAAAGACAAAAAACTGTGTGTATTCACACACACACACACACACACACACACACACACAGACACACACACACGTGGTATGCTTGTGGAACTAATTACCAAGCTGTCTTCACTAAGAGCATTGGGGATCTCTTCTATCTTGGTCCTGTCCAGAACTCCTTTTCCTTTATTTTGGAAATTTGCTAATTTTTTCCTCATAAGCCAGTTTCAAATCAGTTCATATTTTTCCAGGTAGATCACTGGATAAGAATAATATCATCATTTCAAATAATGCTGTCCTTTTGAAATTCTTCAAAGTTCATATGTTAATATGCAGAAATTGTATCAACTTCTATTTGAGTAGGTTTGTTTTTTCAGTTTTTATTGTTATTGAGATTTTCTAGCTGTTGGAAACATGACCCCAGTTGTGTTCAAATGTTCCTGGTAATAATTTCTTTTTACTGAGATGGGACACTCTCAAGAGTTTTTCCTCTCAAATTGTATATTACATTCTTCCTTTGATATTTTAGCCAGTGTTTTGTCAAGTGGAAGTAGCTATGAGTAAAAATGATGGGAGTGCAGTTGTTTAGCTATTTCATCACATTTATATGTTGTGTGTATGCATAAGAGGAAAAGTCAGTGACATAGGTCCCATATTTGCTTTAAATGTTTTCTCAAAAATTTTATTAAGACTTTTTACTTGTCAGCTTTTCCATACATTTACTCTGAGGGTTTCAATTATGAATTCTGACAACCCTTTTTAAAATCATTTGTCCAACAAATATTTGAGCACTGAGAATATGCTAGGTTGAATATTTGGAGTTGGCTACACAGGGGTGACCGGGTAGTCAAATGAGGCAATAGACAACAAATAAACAAAATAATAAATAATAACACTGTGATTGGGAATTAATAATTTTAATCATGGTTTTGAAGAAATTCAGCATCCTAAAGAATCCTCTAAATTACTAAAGAATATTTACTTCCAGTAGCATTGTGGCAAGCAAATAATATTTTCTTTAATTGATCTTTGTATTGGTGTTTTAGGGATGTCTTGAAGAAAGTTTTCTTCAAAATGCCACTAACTTGGTGGCTTAAAACAGCAGAAATTTACTGTCTCCTTATTCTGGAGGTGAGAAGTCGGTAATTGAGGTCCTTTTCTCTTCCTAGTTTCTGGTGGTTGCTGGCAATCCTTAGTATTCCTTGGCTTGTTGGCTGTATCACTCCAATTTTTGTCTTTGTTTTCATAAACCTTCTTCCCTTTCTGTGTGTCTATCTTCACAGGTCTTCTTACAAGGACACCAGCCATAATATTTAGGGCCACCGGTAATGCAGCATGGCTGGTCTTGACTAAGTGTATCTTCAGCCACCCTGTTACCAAAGAAGGTCATGTTCATACAATCTTATTTATGGTTTAAACCTTCACAATCTTAACATGTTTTTATTTGAAAGGAAGTACTAAATAGAAAATTTATTTTAGTAGAAATTGTTATTTATTAAAAAAAAAGAGTGAGCTTTTGACTCAGATAGACCTATGTTCAAATTCTTTTGACCTTGGGCCAGTTAGTGATCCACTGTGTTTGGCAAAATCCAGTTAATAGCTATCTCAGGTGAAGTCAGATCATCTGACTTATTTAAACCCAAGCAAAGGCTAGTAGATGTCATCTCCTCCCTCTCTATCCCTGTGATTTTAAAGGAAGAGAGAAATATACCCAGAGACAAAGAAGTGATTCTTTTGTCAAGTTGGGTAAGGTAGAATAACATTATAAAGTTATTTGGACTGATTTTATATACTCGGAGAATATAAATAATATATTTTCTATGAGGGAATTAATTTGTAAGTAAATCCCTGTCTTCAGAGTGGGAGAGTAGTTGTCATGCAGAAAAGGCCTGTTCTCCTAAGCATTGGCCTGAGAGGAAGTTGTCAGGATTCTGCTAAAACTCCCCATTGCTGAGACCTTGATCTCATCCTCCAGGGGTGAATCAAACATCAGTAATGCAGTTAATATTCATTTTTTATTTGTCTGGAATGAAGACTCGGTGTGTTCTGAAAAGGGATTTTTAAGGAAACTGCAAGTGATTTGCCAATGGATGACTTACTGTTGTTTATTAGTCTCCTTGGAGTGATGTCCCACTGGACTAAACCTGACATTTCCTCTAGCTTGGGCCAATTGTTACCCCATCCACTTTATTTGATTATTTTTTTTTTTCTGAAGGCATCTAGACCAAAATGCCCCAGTCAATCCATTCAGCCTGCATCCTACCTGCATTGATAAGGATTCTCTGCCTAGGTCCCCACTCTCACCAATTTAACCAGATCTAACTTAGCTTTTTGATGCCATGCAGTTGAATTTAACACCTTGATTCTAACCATATTCTTTTCTTTCCATTATTGGTGATGCAGAATCAAGACTTAGAAAGGAATTTTTGGTCCCTTCATTATATCTTTAGAAATTCAAAGAACAGAAATAGCTGACTTACCTAATAGATTTGTACTTTTGTTTATTCCTCAATATGACTTTTAAAATAAGTGTGTTTGACTTAGTAGAACAACTTTCTTCAATGTTCTTATATTTACTTTTTAAAATTCCTGCAAACTTGACTTTATTGTCTGAGCTGCATTTTTTTAAAGTTGCTAAGATACACATATTTTCATTGCTGCCTGGGGAAATATAAAGGGAGTATAGAATAGCAAAGGGTATCAGTGTATCCCTTCTAATTTTTAAAGTCTGCTACTGTGGTAAGGGTGGGCTACAATAATACATGAACATTTTCAAAATATTAAATGCATTTCATTACACTTAGGCCTTTTTTGCAAATATTTGTATACATGTATAAAATAAAGAAACTATCAACTAGGATGTTCTATTTACCAAAGTATATAATCAAATAATTATGGACACAAGACGTTTCACTTGTTTTAGGAAATATAGGCATTATGGCTTAAACTTTCATAGATTTTTTTTTGCTTATTCGTTTTTATCTTTTTTTTTTTTTTATCCATTCAGCCTAGAAGAGATGAAGGCTGAGAAGGGATTGATTGAAACCCAAAGGCAGGAGAATATTCGCTTGTTCTTCTGTCTCTTACAGTTACAACAGCTAGGAATAAGAGTCAGTTTTAGGAGGAATATATTCAGATTCACTGGTCCTCTAAAGAGTGTGTCCAGAATGGCCCAGAATAAGGTTTACTTTTTTTATTTTTTATTTTTTTTTATATTTCAGCATATTACAGGGTACAAATGTTTAGGTTACATATAGTTTTAATATTTTATATTTTAAAGGGGAAAACATTTTATATTTCACTTGTGTTTTGCACAGACTTAATTTATGATTTTGGTATGTGTGAGCAGATTAAATGTAACCATTTACAAAAAGTCATGCCCCAGTAATTTTATAGGTACAACATTTCCATCTGATACTTTCAGTAGTAAAATCCATGAAAACCATCAAAAAACAACTGCTTTTGTATACTATGCTGAAATTAGTTTGGCTATGGCAAGGTTCCAATATATGTGCAATATACAATAAAATTACTGCTTCAGTAGCAGCTAAGGTTTTATCAGTAAAAAAGAATAAAAAAACAGTTCTGTTTTCTTGGGAAGATATTTTGGCAGCAAAAAGGACTTTTCAAGATAGTTCAAATAACCCATGTGAAACCTAATGCTCAGTTATAAAGTGACAGGATGTTCTTCTTTAGGCAATTAGCTATTGATGGGAAGAAAGATTCATCATTTGCAGTCTTACAGTTTTGTTTTATAATAAGAAAAGAGCAAACTAATAATTGATTAGGAAACTATAGGTCCATGTGTAATTTTCTGAATATAAAAAATGACCTTTTCTATAAATATTAGAAATGCATTCTAGTAAGAAACACCTAAAAGTGAACTGATCAAGTTAAGAGTACTTTGCATATATAGAAAAACCACACAATCTCATTTCTGTTATAAATCTTGTTTTCGTGGACCAATATGTTCTTTTATGAATTACTTCTTCTACCTATACATGGAAGATGAATAAATGAAAAACAGCAGCAGAACATCTGTTATAACTTGGTGTCAGTTTATTATTGAACTACTGCTAATGTCTGCGTACCCCTCAAAATTCATAGGTTGAAAACCTAATCACCAGTGTGATGATATTAGCAGGTGGGACCTTGCGAGTGATTAGTTCATGAGAGTGGAGCCCCCATGATCACCTTATAAGTGAGGTCCCCAGAAAGTTGCCTTGACCCTTCCACTATGTGAGAAGACACCATCTATGAGAAAGTAGGTCCTCACCAGACACCATATCTGCTGGCGTCTGGATCTTGAACTTCCCAATCTCCAGAATTGTGAAAAATAAATTTCTGTTGTTTAGAAGTTATCAAGTCTGTGGCATTTTGTTACAGCAGCCTGGACAGATGAAGACAACTACCATTGTCTTTGATGAGGATGTTGAATTAAAATGGTAAAGTTTATATAATTACCATTATGAATATACTTTTATATATTTTATTTTGTGTAATTAACAAGAAATATGGCATCTTTATTCTTTACTCAGACTGTATCACTTGAATACATTATATTTGAATTACATTAATTGGTTCTTTGAGTTTTCAAATAATAATGCTACTTGGAAAATGATTTTTTTTTTTTTTTTTTTGAGATAAGGTCTTGCTCTGTTGCCTGGGCTAAAGTGTAGTGGTGTGCATCATCGTAGCTCACTGCAACCTCAAACTCCTGGGCTCAAGTGATCCTCCTGCCTCAGCCTTCCGAGTAGCTGGGATGACAGGAGCACACCACAATGCGAGGCTATTGTTATTTTTTTTTTTCTTTTGTAGAGACAATCTTGCTATTGCCCAAGTTGGTCTCAAACTCCTGGCCTCCAAAGATCCTCCTGCCTCTGCCTCCCAAAGTGCTGGGATTATAGGTGTGAACCACTGTGCTCAGCCCCATGCCTGTCATTTTAAATCACTTGGTGTAAGAAAGTGTTTATGGAGAAGAATGCTTTTGCAATTTGTTTAAAACATCAAATAAGATAGTACCCTGAATATTAATTCTGTTATTTATATGACAGTTTATTTAAAAAATACAAAAGCTTCATGTTTAATACCAGAAGGAGCTTAGTAGAAATAAAACAATTGTCTTAACTGGATTGTTTCCTTTCATTAGACAATTATTATGTAGTCTTTTATATTGTCCACTCATTAATTCATTTAACCATGTACATATGTGTATATATTTTTGAGTGATATAGCAGGTATAACATCTTTTTGCTTTTCCAGGCACATTATACATGCTTCTGTACCCTGTTCTCTGTCCCAGAAAGATCATCTGCTCAACCACATGAGTGGACTTCTTTAACCTCTGGCTTCCAACTGGGTTCAACCTCAGAGATCTGACAAAAGAGCCTAGGGAGGAAAGATAGCAAGTTGAAGCTCCTCCTGTATGGTTTCCTTGGGCTGCGTGTATCCCAAGAAGTACACAGCTCCTCTTTTCTTCCAGATTCTAGTAGCCACTCTACTCCTTTGATCTGTTGATAAGGGCCTCGGTGTTGCTGGCCCCAGAGCACAAAAATATCCCTTGTGATTGATCCCCCTCTCCTGAATCCAACTAGTAAGTTTATCCTTCATTAAGTATTTCTTGAATTATCCTAAACTGAGTCTATCATCCATTACCTGCTAGGATTCTAATTGATCCAAGAACATTCTATTCACTATTCACATTCATTCCATTCACATAAACGAGTAGTACCTGCTCCAACAAAGAAAAGCCCAAGGCCAGATAGCTTCACTGATGAATTCCACCAAATATTTAAAGAAGAAAAACAAGAAAAATATGAATAAAATTTTAACAAGAAAGAGTTTTATATAAAAAAAATAGTTTAAAACAATATTATAAACATATGTTAAAACAACATATATTTAGCTTATGATTCTTTGAAGACAATTTGTGCTGGGCTTTGATGGCTGCATTTTTTGGTCTTGGCTGAGCTCGTGTAGGCATTTACAGTCAGCTACTTGTTGGCTGAAGCTAGTCTGGTTGAAGACGGACTATGCTGAGTAAGATTGTCTCTGCTCCATGTGATCTCTCAATCCCAAACAGGCTACCCTGGGCTTTTACAGCCCTTATGGCTTTTTGCAGCATGGCAATTAAGCAGGATTCCATAAGAAGGAAGAAGCACGCAAGGTTGCCTGGTATGTGAGCTTAGAAATGGTGTATCCTTAATTGTGCTGCATTCTATTTGCCAAAAGAAGTCACATATCAACCAACCCCTCTCAGAGGGAGGAGTTACAAAGTCCTATTGCAAAGGGTAAGGTAAAAGTAAGGCTATTTATTAAATCTACTATGGTTATCCGAATTCAATTCACACTTAGTTATAAATCAACACAGAAATCTTTACCTGTTAAAAGGGACCAACGTTTTTTTTTTTTCCTTGAGTTTTAGGAGTTTTTCAATATATTCTGCATACAAGTTACTTGTCAGACTTTTGCCTTAGGAATATTTTCTCTTACTCTGTGTCTTGTTTATTTATTTTCTTAATGGTTTATTTTGATAAGCAGAAAATTTTGATTTTGATGAGGCTATATTTATCAATTATTTCTTATGTGGTCAGTGCTTTTTGTGTTCTATCTAAGACATCTTTGCATACCTCAAGATTACAGATATTATCTTCACATTGTCTCCTGGAACATCGTTATTTTATCTTTTACATTTAGGTTTATGATGCTGCTCAAATTATTTTTTGTTATGGTATGAGGTAGTAGTTGAGGTTCATTTATTTCCCACATAGTTATCTGACTATTTCGGCACCATCTGCTGAAAAGACTTTCCCATCCAATTGCTCTGAGTTTTGTCAAAATTCAATTGACCATGTATGTGCGGATCTATTTCTAGTCATTCTGTTCTTGGCATTGATTTATTTGTTTATACCCAAACTTTTCCCACAGTCTTGATTTTATAGTAAGTCTTGAGATGAAATAGTGTAAATCTTCCAAATTTGTTCTTCTTTTTCAAGATTGTTTTAGCTATTCTGTGCCCTTTAAATTTTCATATACATTTTTGAAAGTACTTGCTCATTTACACAAAAATGATTGCTGAGTTCTAAGATTGTATTAAATTTAAATAACTCTCTGTGATAGACAAACAACTAACTTTTAAAATAGCAGAATACTTGAAAATGTACTTCACAAAATATCTATAGGAATGGAAATAATCTCATGAAATGAGGCTTAATATCATTGGGCATCTAAGGAATTCGAGTTAAAATTACAATGAAATAATACTTTATAACCATAAGAATTGCTAGGATCAAAACAACTGACAATACTAAATGTTGGCAAATTGTATAACACCTGGGATCCTCTTTTGGCAGTTTCCTACAAAGTTAAACTGTCATCCTTCCTGTGGCATAAAATTGCCAATCTTTGGTAATTCTTCAGGAGAAATGAAAGCGTATATGCAAGCAAAATTGCATGTATAAGAATATTCCTGGTACCTTATACACATATGCCTAAAACTAGAAACAACTCAAATGTTAATAGGAGAATTGATGCACAATTTGTATTTAATCATACAATTGAATACAACTCAGCAAAAAGAAAAGGAATAATAATCTATTAGTCTATTGACTGATAAAAACATCAGTCAATCTTAAAAAGAAGTTGAGTAAAAGAAGTTAGACACAAAAGAGTGTATGTTCTATGAGTTTATCTATATGAAATTCAACAATAGGCAAAACTAACCTATGGGGATAGAAATGTGATAAAAATTGGAATAGTGTTCACATTTGGGATGGGGAAGTTTCACTGGAAAGTGCATGAAGGAATTCTCTGAAGTGAAGGAAATATCATTGCCAAAACTTATTGAACTATATGCTGATAATCATCCCTTTCACTGTATGTAAATTATAACTCAATAATAGTAATGATAAAAACAAAACAAAACAAAGCAAAAAATTTATTCTTGAAGAACCTAAGGATTGGTGTTGTGCTTACATGTGTTGCATTTACTGCAGGGCAAGGCAGAAAAGGAGACCAAAGGATTCTCTCCTTTCCCAGTTTTCAGAAGAAGTCTTTCCTTTTCCTAAAGTATAATTCCAATTAATTTCCCTTTAATAATCAGGATTAATCATCAAGTCACATTGTTGGAACCACCTTCCTAGCACTTTGGCTTATTTTTACAATGTCTTACAGTTCTAAAAAGCGCCTACAGTGGTTTTAACTTTCAATTCATTGAAAACTTTGTGTTCATGGTGGAAATAGTCTTCTTTTCTGTAGTAAGACCTTAAACCAGCATGACTCAAAATCACGGGAACATAAAGCAAAAATTAGTGTAAGGACACTAAAATTAAACATGACAGATGTAACTCCTACTTCTACACTTTGTTATACTGATTCATGAATTTTGATTTAAAAGAAGCAGCACCATATATTGGTTGCTATTCCAAATACACAGTGCATATTGTAGCACAGTTTAATAGCACAAGTTGTTATTTCTCATAAATCAGTATTTCTCCATTCTATAAGGCTAGTTACTTCTGGGTGATGGTATACATGGCAAAAGACAAGTAAATCTACAAGAATCAGCCAGTTGCCTCATTTTTTAGAGTTTCTTGGTCAGAGTAATGTTCTATGGAATCCTACAGTAGTATGCAAGATAGTGAGAATCCCATAAATAATGCAGTTGACAAGAATAGTGAATAAATGAAGACAATCTAGGTTCAGAGTAAAAACCTATTATATTGATGGAAAGTTGTCACCTCTGCAGATGAAAGGGGTCTATATGATCTTCACATTATCGCTTGGCTTGCTGGTTTTTCTGGGAGTGGTACTATATTTGAATCTCAGAGTTGAGTGGTAATGTGAATGTATTGAATGCTTAGTAGTTACAAAGGTTCCCAGTTAAACCTTGGTGAGAATTTCATGGTACAGTAAAAGTATATATGATACCTTGGAGAGAATTTCATGGTATAGTAAAAGTATATATGATAACTCTGTTACCATGGCTATTAGTTCAGAAACTTATTGATCAACACTTGTGTGCCTGAAAATATTGTCTGATTGACATAAAGTGACCTATTTTGTACATATCATTATTGAGAGACTCTTATTTTGAAGGGAATTTGGTGAGTTTTACATGAGACACACATTTCTTGCCATGTGAGTATATTAATAGATAATATTCATGCCACCAATCCTTTAGTCATATTCTTTCTAATCTCTAAACATCTGGCCACACTCTTAGATATTGCCCTTGAATTCATGCTCCTCTTCTTCTAGGCCAAGTGGGTAATGAGATGTACAAATTGGATTTATAACCACTGGTATGGCTTTCATTCTGCCCTATCCCTGAATAAAGTTGCAATATTGCAGTACTACAAATCCAGCAGATCTAAACCTATCATCAGGAGCCATTTGTCAAGAGCATTGAATAGTAAATAATAGGCAATACTGTAATAGGCTAATAGTAATAGGCAATATTCATGAAGCTATGAATGTGCTTTGAGGAAAATGTAGCAATATAGCAGGAATAGGTATTTGTGAAGTGTAATCATATGCAGATGCAATGGGTTTTATTTTGGGGGTGAAGAGGGTGGGTTCAGGACTTATTGGAGCCCAGTCCTAAAATTACCTCTTTTACTGAAGAAAAAATGTTGTGGGTACTCTTGACATTGTGACTTGGTAGATCAGATGATAGCCGATTCATAATGGGCAGTTCAGTTCACATAGACTTCTCAAATTCACTGATTAGGCAATCAATTTATCTAGATTTAATAGCACATTAATAGTTGTAAGTTAGAGAATAGTTATTTGTCTGAAGAGGCCAAGAGTTTGTTTCAAAACCTTAGAGGTCTTCTCAGTGTTATAACATGAAACTTGAACCAGACTCCATACATTACCATGGTCTACTTCAGAACTATTAAGCAACACGGTATCTTAAGGAAAAAGGGCCAAGAGGTAGAACAGCTTGAATTGCAGTCTAGATGAGCTAGAGACTCTCCCTTAACTTACTTTTTCTTCTTTTTAAATTGACTCACTGAAAGAATGTAGAATAAGTACCCAAATATGGTACATATTTTCTTCAATAGCTGAACAGATCTAAGCACTGTATACTTTTCTTAGCAGTAAAGAGTGTAATGAGTTTAAATATGGTTTTTAATTTAGAATGGTTGTCACGATACATCCATACCACAGCCCTGGATCTCCTAGAAAATCTCTTGAAATGACAGAAGCCTATAATTTCTTTGTTTTTTTTTTTTTCCTTTTTCTTGAGTCACAGTCTCACTCTGTCACTCTGGCTAGAGTGCGTCATCACAGCTCACTGCAACCTCAGACTCCTGGGCTCAAGTGATCCTCCTGCCTCAGCCTCCCAAGTAGCTGGGACTACAGGCATGCACCACTGTGCCCAGCAATATTTTTTTCTGTTTTTGTTATAAATGGGTCTTGCTCTTGCTCAGGCTGGTCTTGAACTCTTGACCTCAAGCAATCCTCCCCCCTCAGCCTCCCAGAGTGCTAGGATTACAGGTGTGAGCTACCACACCCAGTCTCTGAAACCTATAATTTCATGAGATTTATTTCCCACAACTGACATCCATGTGCCATACCAAACTATATGAGTATCTGCTGTGTCTTACTCATGAGAACATATTAGCATTACATCATCAATATAGTATATAATTTTGGTATGTAGTGGCTATGCTAATATAATTAAGATTTCTTTGAATTTATACATCGTAGAGAGCAGTAAAGTTTATGTACATTTCAAATAAGAAGAGGGTTCAGTGTTGTCCCTGCTTGGTAAAAGTTGACTGTTTCTGTTCTCTTCTTATTGGAATAGAAATAAAGAATTTGCTAGGTCAGTGGATGCATAACAGGTCCAGGGATTGTATGATTTGCTCAAGTTAAAAGACCACATTAATATCAGCAGCTTTCTTCACTACGGGCTAAACAGTCAATTTAAAGGGGAATGTGATAGTATCACCCTAGAATTTTCCACTAGGATAAAATGTTCCTTTAGATTTACTATTTTGAGCAGTAGTGGGAGAGCCAAGACTTCACTTGCCTCCTCATACAAACCTAGTTCCATATATTCAGACTTGTTGAGTGAATCTGTTCCAACTATTCACTGAAGAATTGGAAAAATAATCATCAGACTAAGGGTCAATTGAGTCATGTATGAAGAGCAATCTAAGTAAAATTCACTTCATCAGTGATGCCCTCTACCGTGGTTAAGAGATGAATAAGAAGCTCACACATGATGGATTAATTCTAAATGTCCTAGCTCTCTCTATATCTTGATTCCATTAGCTATATTTGTACCAGGCAGAGCACAACCAGAGAAACAAAAAGTATACTAATTACAGTATTTAAAACAGAGGGAATTTAATACATGTAATTTGTTAAACTGATGGTGGAATATCTGAGAATCCAAATACTGCAATAAATGATGAGAAAAAGCCAACTTCTTGCTATTGCTATTACCATCCATCAGCTTGGATGGACAGAGGAAGGAGGCAGTTTTCCTAGAAGCCAAAGAGCTCAGAGTGAAGCAGAAGAAGCTGAAACCATAGCAGAACTTGAGGTACTCTGTGTGAGGCAGAGAATGTGCAAGCTAAATATTCTGGCATGTCCCTTCCTCCCACCTTCCAAACTGTCTCTAGTTCCTCTTGCTTACTGTGAGCTAAGTGGCAAGCCAAATTGCAGAGTCTGAAGTTGCAGCTTGTAGGACTCATATCTGCTGTCATATAGAGCAGAGCAGAGCAGGGGATAGGTGAGGAATAGATCTGAGCTCACATAGGCCAAAAAATGGCACATTACACCAAGTGTTCTTGTTAGCCACTACTGAGTAATAAACCATACCAAAACTTAGTAGCTTAAAACAATGACAATATGAATTTTGCTTATGAATAAGCAAATTGTGCAGGGCTGTGCTCCACTCAGTGTCAGCTGGGGTGATCTGGACTCATTTGACATTTCGCTCACTCACTTTTCTGGTGCTTGATGCTGGCTATCACCTGGGACCTCAGCTGAGGCTGTGCCTGGAACAGCTCTATCTGGCCTTTCCATGTGGCTGCTTGGCACACACACAGTTTGGTGGCTGCACTCCAGGGCGAGTATCCCACGAGGATTCGGTTGCAAGATGTTACTTCTGACACAGTCACAGGCATGTCTGGATTTTAAGCGGAAAGATCATAGGCTCAGACCCTTGGTGGAGAAGTGTCAAAATCATATTATAAGAGGAGCATGTGAGATGGAATATGCTGGTTTGGGCATATTTAGAAAGTCTACATATTAGCCAACTAACAAACCCCAAAATTATGTCACACAGCCCTTTGAATTCAAAATTCCTGGTACGTGCATCCAAATTGATAAACTTCACCTTCTGGTCTATTGTTGTAGAACTCCATCTCCACATATTCCCCAGGTTGTTCTCAGTATAAATTATCAAAATTTCAAAATTTGAGTTTTTACCTTTTGGAGTTTAAATTTATATTGTTCTTGTGAGGCATACTGGATTTTGACTCTAAAATTCTTGAGGGTGTTTGGAAGTAATGAAAAAATTTGCTTCCCTTTGCCAATAAAATGGTTTTAGTGACATCATCACAAGATCTTTAAGGAAGGTACCAAGTGCCTCACAAAGTAAGAGAAGTTTTTTCTATTTCCAAGGACATTCTTATTCCTCTGTTATGTCTTCTTTTAAATTCACAGGCCCTTTTCTTTTCACATGTGAGTCTGATCAAAGCTGTGAATTCAGCTGATGTAATTTGCTAAAATGTAGATTAAATGTTATGGCTACAATTGATTCTTTTGCTATAGAAATGGAAATTTCTCATCTTCTGGTTAGATTGTGTACTGAGTTTTGGACTTCAACTTTACAAGTTCATCTTAAAAATTTTCAGTGTGTTTATAAACAACCAACCAAGACCGTCTTGGATTACTTCTTATCATATGTATTACTATGTTAGTGCCTTACTGGTCCTTAAAGTCTTGCCTTCAATAAATTCTTCATTCAGGTAACCAAAGGTTATTACCTATCATTCAGAGATATAATAAGGATCAGACAGTAAAAACCAATGAAAGCCATTATTGTTATTATTATTACTGTTATTAATATTTTACTATGAGACAGCAGGAACATATTACTGAGTTTTCAACAAAAGAGTAAATAATCTGATTTAATTTCTAAAAGGCTCATTCTGGATGCTCTGCTAAGGGTAGATTATAGAAACAAAGATAAAAGCAGAAAAACCAGTAAGGAGTCTACTGAAACAATCCATTTGATAGATAATAGTGGCTTATACCAAGCTACAGTAAAAAAGAACATATTTTCAAGGTGGAGCCAACAGGATTTTCTAAGTAATTGACAATTATATATGAGGAAAAAGGAGGCAATGGGAAAGAAAATGTTACCATTTACCTATATGGGGAAGACCGGATACTTAGGAGGATAAGAAATGGGGCTGGGGATTGGTATCAAGAGTTCCTTATTAGATGGTAGTTTGAAATGTCTATCAGACATTAAAAATTGGATGTCAAGGAAGTGGCTGGATAGTTGAGTCTAGATTTCAGAGAGAGGTTTAGACTGGATATAGGAGTTTAGAAATTGACAGCGTATAGATTCTGTCAGTTCATTTTACGTATTGATGAGATTATATGTGATTCACAAAGAAGTGAGTATAGACAGAAAAGAAGTTCCAGAAATAAATCTAGGCATACTACAATATTTATAGCTACTAGTCTGAGAATGATTAATTGAAAAACTAAAAAGGTGCAAGCCATGAGGTCAAAGGAAAATCAGGACACATTCTATGATGTCCTATACAAGGAAATTAAGTCTTGTCAGGAGAAGGGAGTAATAAAAATGTCAAATACTTCAGATAAAGAAAATAAGATACAGGCTGAGAAAAGAACATTGGGTGTGACAATATGAAGTTCATTAGTGATGTTAACAAGGGCATTTTCTGTGGAATAGTAGGAGTAATGGATGAATTGTTCCAGAGAGAAATATAGACAGTGAGCACAGACATTTTCAGAGTTTTGCTCTAATGGGAAATGTTAAAGTCATTTGCTTTCCTTTGTAAGTTCTAGTTCTATCGTATAATAATTAATGTATTACTATTTTTATATTTATATCAATTGTATCCTATATTTCTATTTTATACTAACTAATTTTTATTATTCATTAACTCTCATCTGTAAAAGATAAAGTTATTAGCATGTAACCTGCAATCCAATTTGTCCCTTCCTATAACTTATTTTTTAGAATATATTTTTACCTGGTTAGAGCTTTTAACACTTAAATTTCTGTCTGCAACTACAGTTCTCCTTGTTTTGAAATCTTGATTTTATATTTATATAATTTCAATAATAACACCATCCCTTGTAACAGAGGGAGTGGCCTGAGGGGGAAAAAAAAAGGCAAAAAGATGTTTCCTATCTCTTTAAAACTTTCCCCACTCTTTTTGGGAACTGAAGCCTGCAGCCCTGCCTCAGTCATGGGGTCTGGAGGGGCCTGAGGAATGTTTTTTTGTTCTTTGTGTTACAGGAGGTAGCTCAGCCATCCCAGGCCCTGGCACCAGTCTTCCAGTTGGGTAAAAGTCTTCCTTTGGCAGAGATTAGACAATCAGAATAGTTAAACACAGTGGTCTAGAACTGAGAGCCCTTCCTTTAAAAGTTCTGTATTCTTGCTCATGTTCAGGAAATTTGGATTTTGAGAGAGAAGGTCTACCATTTTTCCTCCTTTGCCAGCAAAGTAATAAACTTCTCTTTCCTTCTCCTTGAATCTCTTGTTCTCTTTCTTCTGATAAGGCCTCAAGGACAAGTGTTGAGCTTTTGGTAACACCCTTCTAAATGGCTTCTCCTTTTCAGAATTATCTATTCTGACTACATTTTGGTTAGCAAAATTTCAATAAATAGTTTTTCTAAAATAGGCTCATGATATTGTCTTCTCCAAGTTTCCCCATATTTGAGAATATCTTTCTTATGTTTTTATACTTGAATGAGAATTAGGTTGAATATAATTTTCTTAACAATATTTCCTCAGTATTTAAAACATTTTATTGTAGTGTTTCTGGTTTTGTGAATATCTGCGTACAGTCTGATTTGCTCTTTGCAGGTGACTTTCTTTTTCAACCTAGATGAATGAAGTATACTTTTAAAATATATCATCTTTTTAACATCCAATATTAAAAAGGATGCTTGAAGGAGCATCAGGAAATTTCACCCCAAAATATGACTCCTTGGCATAAAGAATATTTTGAATTAAAGGCCATTCAAGATCAAAGAACACTGGAAGGGGCTTTCCCTCTTATCTACACAAACTGGACTGACCTAATCAAAAAATCAAAGGTGGCAACTGACTTCCTTTCCTCTCCCTATAATCTCAATATATCACAGGAAAGAAGATCAAGAATATAACCAGACCAGGCCCAAATCATCTGAAACATAATACTTGTCTCTCAGGTTAATTTACAATTCAATCTGTTCCTTCATCCATTCCCCCTCCCTAACAACTGGCTAGCCCCTAAACAGAATTACCCATACTCTACATTTCCCCTCCCCTCCAAAGAGACAGGTTTAAAAATACCTGAACTTCATTGTGATATTGGGTAACCCCTGTTTGATTCTCCCCATGTGCATGGTATTTGTATATAAACCTTTCTCTTTTTAATCTGCCTTAATTGTGAGTTGATATCCCAGCAAACTTTCAGAGGAAAGGACAATTTTCCCCTCACTCCTACAGTATGGCGTAGCTGGCAGGATCTCAAAGCCACTCTACTCTCTTAAAAGCTGAAGTAAGAAAAATCAGAACTCCAACCAGCCAACAACATGGTAAGATACCTTACTTACCAGCCAGGCTCCTGGTTTTTCTCTCTCTGGGCTTTGGTTGAGCAGATGGTAAAAGATCATTGTCTTTTCCAAATATAAGATTGATGAGAGAAAAGTTTTTGTAAGTGACTAGTCTTGTGAGCAACTCTGGTATTGGTATATATTTTGTTACTTTGTGGTATGAATATTCATGTTGTTTGTCAGATTTAGCAATCTAGTTCTGTGTTCTCAGTTTTTGGTGTGCTCATGGCCAAAGAATGACCAGACACACCACAGTAAGGTAAGCATGAGGTGAAATTTATCAAGGTGAAGCAAGACAGGATTATAGAACAAGAACAAGATACATACTCCATAGATGATGATTGGACCCCTTGTTGTAACAGAAAGAGAGAGAGAAAAAAAAAAAAGAGGACTTGGTTATGGTCTGGGTCTTGTTTTATAGTGGCCAGATAGGGACCTCTAAGATGTCACCATGGAACCACTTTGATTGGACAGTTAGTCGGGAGTTTTATGACCGGAGTCCTATTACACTTGTGGATCTCCCATAAGCCTCTCTGAAAGCCCATTTGTGGGGGAGGTGTGAGGGGAGTGAACTGCAACAGCACCCACTTTCATCCCTAGAAGGCCCAGAATCCCTTGCTACCTACCTAATATCACCTCTCTAGAAAGGCCGTATAAAATACTGTTAACCATGTACACTGCCATCAAAATAAAAAAAAAATCCTCCACGTGAGCCACGCCAAACTATACCAAGACAATTAGAGGACTACCCCTACAGGTGAACTAAAAGCAAAGTTTTACAGTGCCAGTTCCCAGGCCCCTAAAACAGAAGTTTTCTTTTTTTGTCTTCACAAAGTAGACTTTTTCCCAAGATTGGGGATCAAAAAATCATCTATAAATTCCTTTTTTGTCTTTTAACCCCCCTATATGGTCCTTTTAAAACATTTCTTCTTTTAAAGCCTTCCCCTTCGAGGATTACACATTAAAACCTGTGTGGAGTTTGCCTCAACCTGTCCCATTCTCCCTTTTATTTTCCATTATGACTCCTTTTTTTTTCAAAGTATGCCTCATTCTTATTAAACCTTACTGTTTTCCCAACATGTCAGGCATATACCCGACATCCCTTTACATCAGTCTTTTGAACCTTGACCACACTAACTAATCAATCTAATTACTGGTTATGCCAACATCTAGATCATGCAAAAAAGCCTAAATTCATTTTTATTCCTGCCAATTGTAAGTGCCTGATAAAACCAGTCCAGAAGATAGATCTATGACAAGATATGACACCCACAACCAGAGAAGAAACATCATGTTACTTTTGTTGGTGAGTCAATTAGACACAGAAAAACCTCTAAAAGCTCAAGAACTACTTTTTACTCAAGTAAAGTCACTAAAAAGAAATTTTTCCTTCTACATTAAAAACAGGGATGATACTGGATCTTTTCTGAATGATATACTAGGACAATGTTGTAATCTGACTCTATGGTTTGATTCCACAGATGACATTCTTACACCTCTTAGATGGTACTGACACTAACCCTCATGATGTCAATGAGTATAAACAACTGACAAGCCGTGCCTGTACAAATTGGAGCAGTTCACTCACTCCCCTTGTTAAGTTGCCGGACACTAAAGATTACATATAGACAGACCATAAGTCTAGACTGGCTTGGTTAGGTGACAAAAGCAAGAAATATAACTGCCAAAACTAGACCAAAGACTTTTTAATATCAAATATTTTATAACCTGTTCTGTACCCATAGACTGACAGGGACACATGGACACTAGAAATATAAAAGTGCCAATAAAGAAACACAGAGACTACAAACTTCAGACTGAAAGGTTACAAGTTCCAACCTGATCCTATCTATAAATTACCCCAATCTTTTTATTGTGTGTGACAATAAAGTATATAAGTGGTACCCACCTAGATGGTCAGAACACCATAGATTTGGTTATCTGACATCCTCTGTTACCAGGTACTCCACTTTAAATGCCAGCCAAATTACAAACTTAGACTCTTTTGTTCATAAAGTAATACCAAACAAACATACTAGACGTGATATTAAAAACCCACTTGTATGTCACAAATCTTTTTGGTGCTCAGGATTCTACCTGGCATTTAAACTCAAGTGATTGAAAAGACAGTTTTAAATCTCTCTATGGTCATAGACCAAGGGTTCAATATTGTCACACAAACATTAAAAACACTTCAGTTAGAAGTTAACTGCCTAGCCTCTGTTACATTTAAAAACTACTACATCCTAGATGCCCTCACAGCCCAATAGGGAGTGTCAGGTTTCAGTGTAAAAATGTCAGTTCTTGGTGTGCCCATGGCCAAAGAATGACCAGACATGCCAAAATTAGATTTATTGAGAAGAGAAAGATAGAATCATAGGGCAAGAGCAAGATACAGGGTTACAGAGCATGATACATATGCCACTGATGACAACCAGACCCATTGTCACAGCAAAGGGAGAACAAAAGGAAGGGTGCAAAAAGGGACTTGGTTATGGTTTGTGTCTTATTTTATAGTCCCTGGATTGGGACCTCCCTAGTTGCTCAGAGGTACCCATGAAAGCACTTTGATTGGACAGTTGGGAGCTGCATGATTTGAGTCTTACTGCACATGCAGATCTCCCATGAGTCTCTCTGAAAGCACAGAGGCGAGGGGCGGGGGGGTGAGAATCACGGCAGCACCCACTTTCATTTCTAGGAGACCTTGAATCCTTCCCTACCTACCTAACAGGAGGAATATGCATGATTATTGACAAAAATTCTTGCCACCCAGGGCTAATAAAGACTGTGATCTACACTTCTTAAAAGACAAAATATTCTCCATCAGATTAACAAAGATCCATTTCCAAAAATGGGAGACTGGTTTAATGGGGTGTGGGGAAATGTACTTAGATTTGTTCTTTTCTACTTATTTATTCTCATTCTAATATATGTTCTTTTCTCTCTTTTCAGATCTCTTGTTACTTGACTACTAACCTGATCTCTCTTTCTACAGCTACCAACGCAACTTTTAATATGTAAAACTTCTAGGGAACTTCCAGACAGGGGAGATAAAGAAACTCAGAAAATTTCACCATGAAATATGACTCCTTGGTATAAAAAAATTTTAAATTAAAGATCATTCAAGATAAAAAAAAAAAAAAAAACACTGGAAGGAGCTTTCCCTCTATCTACATAAACCAGACTGATCTGATTAAAAGATCAAAGGGAGGAATTGACTTCCTTCCTCTCCCTGTTATTTCAATATATTACAGAAAAAAAGATCAAGAATACAACCAGACCGGACCCAAACATTTAAAACATAATACCTTCCTCTCAGGTTAATTTACAAGTCAATCTGTTTCCTCTATCCATTCACCTCCCTAGCAACTGGCTAGTCCCTAAACAGAATTACTTATACTCCACACTTTCCCTCCCCTCCAAAAAGACAGGTATAAAAATATTGAAACTTCACTGGCATATTGGGCAATCACTGTGTGATTCTCTCCATACACATGGTATTAGTAAAGAAACCTTTCTCTTATTAATCTGCCTTAATTGTAAATTGATCTTTCAATGAACTTTCAGGGAAAAGGACAAGTTCCCCTCAACCCTACAAACTCAATGTTGATTTTTATCTTTTAATTCATTTTGGTATAATTGGCATATTTTAATCTACTGATGCAATTTTTCATTCCAGGAAAATTTTGCTGTGTCATTTCTCTGAATACATTTTTCAGGTTCAATTGATGCATTCTCCATTTTAGGAAACTTCTATTGGATCATCAGTCTCTTTGTACCTATTATCTCATTCTCATCACTTTAATCTCTTTGTCCTTTTCCTCAGTGTTTAAAGTGACAATACAGATTTCAGCAATTACTTTCTTCCTTGCTGTTTCTAATTTATTTTATTAGATAAGCTATTGTATTGTTCCAGTTTGTAACAGGTTTTCTTTGCTCTGCAATCTCTTTTTCCATCACTATTAAACAAATAATATATGTGTCTATGTGTGTGCTCCTGAAATTTTTAATACCGAAATAATTTTATTTATTATTTTATTTTATTTTATTTTTTTGATTTCAGCATATTATGGGGGTAAAAATGTTTAGGTTACAAATACTGCCATTGCCCCACCTGAGTCAGAGCTTCAAGTGTGTCTATTCCCCAGATGGTGCACACTACAACCACAGATGTGAATATACCCATCCTCTTTTCCCCCTCCCACCTGCCCAACAGCAGATGAATGCTACTACTATATGTGCACTTAAGTGTTGATCAGTTAATACCCATTTGATGGTGAGTACATGTGGTGCTTGTTTTTCCATTCTTGGGATACTTCACTTAGTAGAATGGGCTCCACTTCCATCCAGGATAATACAAGAAGTGCTAGATCACCATTGTTCCATTGTTTCTTTGTGGCTGAGCAGAACTCCATGGTAGACATACACCACATTTTATTAATCCACTCAAGGATTGATGGGCACTTGGGTTGTTTCCACATCTTTGCAATTGTGAATTATGCTTCTATAAACATTCTAGTGCAGATTCTTTTTTATAGAATGTCTTTTTTTCCTTTGGGTAGATGCCCAGTAATGGGATTGCTGGATCAAATGGGCATCCTACTTGTAGCTCTTTGAGATATCTTCATATTACTTTTACATTTTACTTTTACATTACTTTTTACATAAACTAGTACAGAGGTTGTACTAGTTTGCAGTCCCACCAGCACTGTATGAGTGTTCGTATCTCTCTGCATTCACACCAACATTTATTGTTTTGGTACTTTTTGGTAAAGGCCATTCTCACTGGAGTTAAGTAGTTTTGATTTGCATTTTCCTGATGATTAGAGTTGAGCATTTTTTCATATGTTTTTTGCCCATTAGTCTATATTCTTTTGAAAAGTTTCTGTTCATGTCCTTTGCCCACTTTTTGATATGGTTATTTGATTTTTTTCTTGCTGATATTTCTTGCTGATTTTCCTGAGTTCTATATAGACAACCTACAGAATGGGAGAAAATATTCATATGCTACACATCTGATAAAGAGCTGATAACCAAAGTAGTTTTATGAGAGTATTTGTATTATAGGAGATTTCCCCCCTTTTGACCTATTGTATTTCCTAATGTTTTCTTCATTTAGTTTTTCGTTTTTGTCTTTGATAAAAAGAAAAATTTCAGCAAAAACAGGTTAAGTTACTTGTCTAAGGAAATCAGTATCTAGATGGACATTAGATCCTAAGTCTTTTTTTTCCCTTGTAGTCTAGGTATTATTCTATTATACTATATTATAGTTCTATATGAGCTTGGGTCATTCAAAATGTATAAAATTTCTCAAGTTTTGTCACTGTAATCTGTGAAAAATAACTAAGTAAGCTATTAGGACTTATAAGCAGGAGGTTACTACTGCTGTTTGAGTTAAAGTTTCTTCCTTTTCTTTCTAGCCTGATCTTGCTATTCTGTTTCAGAAGTCAAAGTGATTACAAGGCATGGACAATAAATTAAAACAAGCATCATCTGCATTATGATATATTCTTATGTATTCTGACAAATTAATGATTAATATGCTTAGTATCCCTCCAGTGTCATTGCAATGCTGCAGGGCTACTTCAAGGACATATGGTTGGAAGGTCTATGTGGAGAGTAGGAATGAGGACAAGACAATAGAAACAGACTAACCAGGAAGCTAGAGAAAATCACTTTATAGGACTCCTAGCTTGATGGGCCTCTGCAGAAGAAATGTGTCTTTTCTAAGAATAAGAGCTCTAGTAATGTTTTTTTGATCAGTCTTTTTGGCAAATTTTCAAGTAAAAGTAGATATGTGATCTTTAGTCATTTCTTCTTCCCAGGCTGGTTTTCATTTCTTTCCCTTTTGTCAAATGACATTGCAGTGGCTGCTGAGTTTTTTGGTTTTGTTTTTGTTTTGACTAAGGGAGAGTTGAGTTAGAGATATATTTAGTTTGAATTTGGATGAGATATCTTCATTTGCATTAGCTTTGCCAGGAGCCAAAGATGTTACTTATCTAGAACTATTAATACTTTAGTCTCTTTAAAATTTCTACCCCCATATGCTCATACCATGCTGTAGACAAAATATTTGTTTCCAGAATCTAGCACGCCTATTGACTTTTGCTCCAAGGTAAAATGATTGATAAAATGTACAGAAAATTTCTCGTTTTTGTTTATTTATTTTTGTTTGTTTGCTTATTTTTTTCTATTTTGGTGATTTCTCTTTCTTTCCAGTGAGCCCAGAAATACATTAAAAAGTATATTTGTGATAATTCAAAGGTATTTGTACTGCAGTAAGGGAGTCTTTTTCCAGCCCTTTGATAGCATTCAGAAATCAGAAACCTTATGTTTTCTAAATATGAGTATAATTAATCAGCATCTATAGTCTATGTCTCAGAAAAACAAACATTTAATTATGCTTCTGATTTCTTTAGCTATCTTCTATAAAATTTGGTCAAAAAGAGTCTGTCACCAGTCTTTATTTCTATTGATTTTGTCTGCCAACTTATTTCTAGATTTATTAACTTTTTTCATTTATATATATCTATACTTAATATTTATCTTTATTAATTTTTTTGCTTATATTTCTTGAAACCCAGTTCTCTCTTGAATTACTTTTTTTTCTGACTGAAGTGTACATCCTAGGAATTTTCTTATTAAGAACTTATAGGTGAAAAGGGGCCAGAGCAAGATGGCTGAATAGAAACCTTGAACAATATTCCCTCCACATCAATAGCAAATTCAACAACTATCCACAAAAGGAAGCACCTTCAGAAGAACCAAAAATCAGGTGAGCAATCACAGTACCTGGTTTTAACATTATATCAAGAGGCCCTGAAGAGGACAGAAAAGACAGTTTTGCATTGCCTACACCACCCCTCCCCCATCCTAAAGTAGTGCCATGCCCAGGAGAGAGAATCTGTGTGCCCAGGGGACTGAGAGTAAAGTGATTGAGGGACTTTGCATTGGAAGTCAGGGCTGCCCTGTCACAGGGGAACACAGAACAAGGCAGAATTCTGCTGGTGCACATGGAGGGAGCATATCAACCAGCCAGGCCAGAGGGAAACCCTCAATCCTGAAAACTTGAGTTCTGGCTAGCTTCACCAAAGAATGACAAAAAGCAGCTTGGGACCTGGACTAAATTGATAAGGCAGTCAGCCCACAAGGCTGCAGTCCTTGGGAAATGCCTGTGGCTGTACTGGCTCAGAGCCAGTGGACTTGGGGTACATGTGACCAAGTGAGACACTAGAGTTGGCCAAGCTAGTGCCTGTGGCACCCCTCCCCCAACTCCAGGCAGTGCAGCTCAGGGAGATTCTTATTCTGCTTGGAGAAAGGAAGTGGAAGAGTTCAGAGGACTGTTTTGCAACTTGGGTACCAGCTCAGCCAGAGTAAAATAAAGTACCAAGCAGACTCCTAAATGTCTTAGTCACTGGATGGCATTTCTAGACCTACCCTGGGCCAGAAGGAAACACGCTGCCCTGAAGGGAAGGACACAGTCCTGGCAAGAATCACCACCTGCTGACTAAAGAGCCCTTGGGCTTAGAATAAACATCAGAGGTAGCCAGGCAACAGTCACCACAGGCTTTGAGTGAGATTGTTTGGCTTCAAGTGTGACCTGGTATAGTCCCAGCTACAGTGGCAATGAGAAGGTGCCCATATCACTCCTCCTCCAACTCCAGCAGCCCAGCACAAAGAATAAGAGAAGACAGTGAGAGATTTTGCCTAGTAATCCAGGGAATTTCTCCTATATCTCACCCAAGTCTACCAAGGCAATACCAGCAGGTGTCATCTACAAGAGTCAAAGCATTACTGAGCATGGGGAACTCCCAGTGCTAATATGGCTGTAGTGACCAAAGACTTGGATCACAACACTCAATTCCCTTTAAATATCTGGAAAGCCTTCTCAAGAAGGATAGGTTCAAACAAGCCCAGACTGTGAAGACTAAAATCAATTCTTAACTATTCAGTGCCCACACATCAACAAACATCCAGAAAGTTTAAAGAACTTCCAATGACCTCACCAAATGTACTAAATAAGGTGTATTAGTGAACAATCCCGGAGTAATGGATATAGGTGACCTTTCAGACAGATAATTCAAAATAGCTGTTCTGAAGAAGCTCAATGAACTTTAAAACAACACAGAGAAGGAATTCAGAAGTCTATCAGATAAATTTAATGAAGACATTGAAATAATAATAAAAAAATTCAAGTACAAATTCTGGAGCTGAAAAATTCAGTTGACAAACTGAGAAATGCATCAGATCTCTCAATAGCAGAATTGACCAAACAGAAGAAAGAATTAGGGAGCTTAAAGACAGGCTAATAGAAAATTCACAGTCAGAAGAGAAAAAAACAAACAAACAAACAGAAAAAAACAAATGTAGCACACCTTCAAGATTTAGAAAATAGCCTCAAAAGGGAAAATTTAAGAGTTACTGTCTTTAAAGAAGAGGTAGAGAGAGAGATTGGAGTAGAAAGTTTATTCAAAGAAATAATAGAGAACTTTCCAAACCAAGAAAAAGATATCAATATTTAGGTACAAGAGGGCTATAGAACACGAAACAGATTTAACTCAAACAAGACTACCTCAAGGCATTTAATAATCAAGCTCCCAAAGGTCACAGATAAAGAACAGGTCTAAAGGGAAACAAGAAAAAAGAAAAAATAATGTATACAGGGGTTCTATTATATCTGGCAGCAGAAATCTCATTGGAAACCTTAGAGACCAGGAGAGACAGGCATGACATATGAAAAGTGCTAAAGGAAAAAACATTAACCCTAGAATACTATATCCTGCAAAAATATTATATCCTTCAAACATGAAGGAGAATGACTTTCCCAGACAAACAAAAGCTGAGAGATTTCATCAACTCCAGACCTGTCCCACAAGAAATGATAAAAAGACTTCTTCAGTCTGAAAGAAAAGGACATTAATGAGTGATATAAAATCATCTGCAGATATACAACTCATTGATAATAAATACAAAATACTATATTGCTGAAATTGTGATGTATAAACCACTTATATCTTGAGCAGGAAGACTAAAGGAAAATCTAACAAAAATAACTACAGCAAAGTTTTCTGGGATTTGTAGTATAAAAGATATAGATGGAAACAACAAAAAGTTAAAACACATAGGAGGGATAAAGTTAGAAGGTTGAATCTCTGTTAGATTTCTTTTTGCTTGTTTATTTGTTTGTAAGCAGAATTGTCATATGATAAAATTATTTGGTCATAAAATGTTTGCAAGCCTCATGCTAACCTCAAATCAAAAAACCTACAACAGATACACAAAAAATAAAAAGCAAGAAATTAAAGCAGACTACCAGAGAAAACTGCTTTTATCAAAGGATGACAGGAAGGAAAGAAGACAAAAAGAGAGGACCATGAAACAACCAGAAATCAAATAACAACATGGCAATAGTAAGTCCTTACCTACCAGTAATAACACTGAATGTGAATGGACTAAACCAGCCATTCAAAAGACATAGAGGGGCTGAATGGATTAAAAACAAGACCCAACTACATATTGTCTACAGGAAACCCACTTCACCTGTAAAGACACACCTAGACTGAAAATAAAGAGATGGACAAAGATATTCCATGCAAATGGAAACCATAAAAGAACAGGAAGAGCTATATATTCTAATAGATAAAATAGAGTTCAAGACACAAACTGTAAAAAGAGATAAAGAAGGTCATTGTGTATAATGATAAAAGGGTTGACTGAGCAAGGGTATAAGGGTATAAGAGGGTATAAGAATGGTAAATATAGATGCACCCAACAGTGGAACAAATAGATACATAAAGCAGATATTGTCACAGCTATAAAGAGAGACCCCCAATATAATAATTGTTGGAGGCCTCAACACTTCACTTTCAGCATTAGAGAGATGATAACAGAAAATCAACAATGTAACATTCAAATTAATCTGCACTATAAACCAAATAGACCTAATAGATATTTGCTGAATGTTTCATTTTTCTTTGAAATCGTATCAAACATTTTCTTTGACCACAATGGAATAAAACTAGAAATCAATAATAAGAGGGACATTGGAAAATATACAAACACACGGATATGAAACAATACACTTCTGAATGACCAGTGGGTCAATAAAGAGATTAATAAGAAAATAAAAACTTTTCTTGAAACAAACAAAAATGAAAACACAACATAGCAAAAACTATAAGACACAGAAAAAGCAGTAAGAAGAGGAAAGTTTATAGCAATAAATGCCTATGTCAAAAAAGTAGAAAAGCTTCAAATAAACAATATAATAATGCATCTCAAAAAACTGGAAAAACAAAGAGTAAACCAAACCCAAAATTAGTAGAAGAAATAAAGATCAGAGCAGAAAAAATGTAATTGAAATCACAAATCAATACACAAGATCAAATAAACAAAAGGAGGCTTTTTGAAAATATAAACAAAATTGATACATATTTAGCCAGACTAAGTAAAAAAACATGAGTGAAGACAACAATAAGTAAAATTGGAGATGAAAAAAGGGGTTTAACAATTCAAAGAATCATTAGAGACTAATCTTAGCATCAATGTATCAATATATTGGAAACCTAGAAGAAATGGATAAATTTCTAGAAACATACAACTTATCAAGATTGAACCAGGAAGAAATCTGAATGCTTAATAACTCAATAACAAGTAATGAGATAGAAACAGTAATAAAATCTCCCATCAAAGAAATGCCCAGGTACCAATGACTTCACCATTGAATTGTATCAAGTACTTAAAGAAGTAATGCCAACATACTGAAACTATTCCAAAAAATTGTGGAGGAGTGAATAGTCCCATACTCATTCTATGAGGCCCATATCAACCTGATACAAAAACCCAGACAAAGACATAACAAAAAAAGAAAACTATATGCCAATATCTCTGATGAACATAAATGCAAAAGTCCTCAAAAAAATACTACCAAACTGAATTCAACAACGCATTAAAAAGATTATTCATCATGATCAAGTGGGATTCTTCCCAGAGATGCAAGGATGGTTCAACATATGCAAATCAATCAATGTGATAAATCATATCAGCAAAATGAAAGACAATAACCATATGATCATATCAACTAATGCTGAAAAAGCATTCAATAAAATTCAATATCCCTTGATAATAAAAACTTTTGAAAAACTGGGTGTAGAGGGAATGTATCTTAACATGATAAAGCCTTACATGACAGATCCACAGCTACTATTATACTGAATGGGGAAATATTGAAGGCCTTTCCTCTAAGATCTAAAACAAGACAAAGATATCCACTCTCACAACTGTTATTTAACATAGTACTAGAGTTTCTAGCTAGAGCAGTCAGACAGAGAAAGAAACAAAGGGCAACAAAATTGGAAAGGAAGAACTCAAATTATCCTTGTTTACAGATGACATGATTTTATAACTAGAGAAACCCAAAGACTCCACAAATAAACTATTAGAACTGATTTTAAAAATTCATTAAAGTTGCAGGGTACAAAATAAACATACAAAAATCAGTAGCATTTCTATGTACCAACAGCAAACAAGGAAACCAATAAATTAATCCCCCTTACAATAGCTCTGAATAAAATAAAATTACCTAGGAATAAACTTAATCAAAGAAGTAGAAGATCTCTATAAAGGAAACTGTAAAACATTGATGAAAGAAATTGAAGAGGACATCAAAAGAAGGAAATATATTCTATGCTCATGGATTAGAAGAATCAATGTTGTTAAAATGTCCATACTACCCAAAGCAATATACAGATTCAATGCAATCCCAGTAAAAATATCAATAACATTCTTTACAGAAATAGAAAAAATAATCCTAAAATTTATATGGAACCACAAAATACCCAGAATAGTCAAAGCCATCCTCATGAAAAAAAAAAAAAAGGAAAAAAAAAAAAAAGAAAAGGAAAGAAAACAACAACAATGAAAAAACTGGAGGAATCACATTACCTGACTTCAAATTATACTACAGAGCTGTAGTAATCAAAACATAAATCTAGCATAAAAACAGATATATGCACCAAGGGAACAGAGTAGAAAAAACAGAAATAAACCCACACATCTATATTGAACTTATCTTCAGCAAAGTTGCCAAGAACATACAATGGGGAAAGCACAGTCACTTCAATAAATGGTGCTGGGAAAACTGGATATCCATATCCATATCTCTCACCATATACAGAAATGAAATCAAAATGGATTAAAGAGTTAAATCTAAGACCTGAAACTATGAAACTACTAAATGCAAACATTGGGGAAATGCTTCAGGACATTGGTCTGGGCAAGGACTTCTTGATTCTACCATGGTTCATTGTGAGCTGATTTCACATTAGGTCAGACAGTAGGCATTAGAGAAAGCTGGGTGTTGTGGAGATGTGATTTATAAAAATTAAATAAAGATGGCATATGGCAATAATGTGTTTTTTATACAATAGGAGTAAAACATAACATAAAATAATTTTCAAAGATTATTTTTTCTTTACACAATATCACTGTAGATACTAATAAATAAAAAAATGAATAAAGTCAATGATCTTTAGATTAGAAACCTATGAAATGATGCCTAGCAGAGGCATCTTTTATGTTTTGACATTAAAAAAAAGATAACACTACTTATCCAAAATAATGGGAAATTTACTGTAACAATTAATAGGCATCAGATCATACACACATACACACACACACACACACACTCACACCTGTATACAAGGACTTAGGAAGAGAAGAACTGTAGGCTGGATTTTTGCTGTAGCTGTAACTGAACATGGACATGATTCCATTGTTCCATGACTGTCTTTCTGACCTATTACCAATAATTTTATTCTCTGCTCTAATTTTTTTATAACTTTATGAAAGTATGTATATTTTCTGATATTTGCTTCCTCAAAACTTAATTGAAAGATAATACATTATGCTTCCCAAGCCTTTCTCTAATTATAATTTTTTGGCTTTTGATCCTATTGATAATTATTCTCTTTGTTTTTTCTACTTCAAATTATTAAGAGAATGGTATTTCTCTTTCCCTTAGCTTTTTATTTCAATCCATAATATTAGTAACCATCAGTCTTGGGTCAGGTGATGACACTGATTCAATTCACAGTGGTTGGGTAGCTATTGGGGGTAAAGTTTTAAACTCTGAGATGCACCATATTTAACAAAAGCTTAAGTGGAAGATATGCTATATTGAGCCCAAACTGATAATAGAGTCTTTTTAACAAGGCTCGTGGATATCTGAATCAGAATATTTTGTGGTTCTTGTAAAAGATACACATCACTGGATTCTACTCTAGATCTGTTTTGTCAGGATTTCTGTGATTAGAATTGAAGGAATATGCATTTCCAGTATTTCTCCAGCAAAATCTAAGTACCATAATCATTAAGAAATATTTACCTAAATGCCACTGTAGACCTTCTTGAGTGTCATGTATTTCATCCATCCTTTTAAATACTCCAAAATTCACCCCAATAAGAAATTGTTTATGGGTTCTTTTGGGGGGTAAAGTGGTATCCCTACAACTACAAATTCTTTAAGATTTAAAAGACAGACACAAATATCAGATTGACATCAAAATATCAGTTTTCCTTTCTGAGATAACTAAATTAGATAACAAAGCTTTTATCTGCAGCAAAAATAAGGATTTCTGCTACTTTTTACAAAATCATGGTCTGAGACTCATGCACGGTGGTTTGGCCTGCAGCTTAGACATTTACTCAGACAGTCTAAAGGAAACCCCTGTTTTATACTCATCTTGTTCTCAAAGCCAGTATACAGTAGGCTGTAACTCAAACCTGCTTCCAAAAAGTCTCCAGTCCTAGGTCTCAACTCAGACGTGTTTATTTTATGGAATCTAGATTCAGTGAAGAACAACCTGTTGTCATAAGCTGGCCTAAAAGTGAAAAGGGAAAACTATATACAGTCACCTTCAACACCTCCACCTTTAATTAGTAGAGGAAAGATTACCAATCCCTGTGAGATTTTTGTCATTCTACCAAACAGGAAGTTCATAGCCCTTAACCCAAACCATAGCAGCCTAGAGTTCTCTGTGCCAAATAAACCACTCCTCCCAGGAAGAGGTACTTAACAATCATGAAGACAGAGGCAGAAATAGTTTTCCCAATAATCTCCAAAAGGAAGAAATTTCCATTATAATAACCCAAAGAATTTGAGAAGAAAATTATCGAGAGCCCAACCCTGCATTATGTGTACCTGGATGATATGCTTTTAGAAACCTTTAAAAGTTGTTTTACTTAACTGTATTTCAATATTGTTTCTGGACCATGTAGAGGAATATACAATAAATGACCTAAGAAATTCGGTATGTTATTTATTATAAAGTTGTTGAAGAGGTTTCTCACTGTGTTCCTAAACTGTCTTTTCTTAAAGAAGGCACAGGGAAAAATTCGCCCAGTTCTTAGGTCCAGAAATAGTTATATTTTCCTAAGCAGCCTCAAACTCTATTTGTTTAAAATGTAACTCATCTCTCCTTCCTCGAAACACAGTCCTCCTCCTGTTAATTTTGGAGAATGGTGCAATCAACCAATAGCATCTTCATGGATGTAGTATATTTTGTGTATTTTTGGATTTTAGCTCTAATTTGCTCATTTATTCAATTATTCCTCTTGCATGTATTTTAAGTACAAATCACTTTTGGAATTAGGCAGGATATAAACAAACTAAATAATATAAACTAATTCAACAGAGAGACCTGGGCTGGCAGACAACCCGCAATGTCCTTGGGGACAACCAGTTTCCTGTAAATTACATTTGGGGAACTATTAATCTTGTTTAGTGCATGTCTGTGAGTTTCTATGTCTTTTTATACCTGTAGCCTCAGTGATAACATGCTTTAAGTCCAACTCTACTTGGAACGCTAAGGTATTAATACATCTACCCATAGAATGCTGCTTTATTTCATGCTTCACATGCTCGATGGTTTTGACCTTTTAAATAGTGCTAATAAATGTCATGACTGTCTTTGACCTCATCATCTTTAAGAGACACTTCTTAAAGCCCTGCTGAGAGGCATAATATTAAAAACAATAATTAGAAAAAACTACTGCAGATCGGCTTATAAAATGTGAAAAAAAATTTAAAAGGCAGTTATTCAATGATGTCACCAAGAATCTTTGGGGTTGCTGGACATATTTCTGGGGCTACTGTAAAGGGAAAAGGAAAAGATGGTTGGATGGATATTCCTTTCTTGGGTTTCTGCTTCAGTCATGGTATTCTGCTTTGGGGGCTTGCGGAAGGGAGGTTAAAAATATTTAAAAAGAAACTACATGATTTCATATCTGTGTAAATATTAGCAGAATTTTCATTTAATCAAGTATTTCTCCCACTCTGCTTCTCTTTAGAAATCTTACATGCATGCACCCAACTTGCTGACTGCAGCTGTTATTATTTTCATCTCCTTCTCAAAGCCTTCATTCAAAGTATGTTAGTTTTTAGTTGATCGTAAATGGGCCTCAATTTTTATCTAGCTTTTAATAGGATTAATCACTTATTCAAAAATGTATTAGTTATCTACCTGCAGAAAGGCCAGAATCCCTACATATAATTCTTTTAAAAAGTTATGCATTATTCTTGCTTCACCAGTTCATATATGCTGCATAGAATTGCATCAGATTAAAACAATGCTACAAAGGTGAAATATTAAGTACACAAGTATTTGCAAAAGAAAACATGAAATGAAAATTTTTAAGTTAACTCCAATTCAATCTGCATTGAAGATTAATCTGGAATTTAGAGAACTATAAATTGCATCCTAAGTATTTCTGATTCACTTAATCAGGAAATCTTCAAGAAGCAAATATGTCAGTGTAAATTGCACTAGAGAACAGTTGTTATCAAACAGCTGGCAAAATACCTAAAGAAAGTTATTCTCATTAACAAGATTTTTTAAATCTACATTTTAAAACAAATGCACTTAATCTGCATGATCACTACTACTCCATTATCTATTTTAGAAGATAAAATGCAAGAACCAGTGTTTCCTAGATGAACCAGAACATTTCCAGAATGATGGAAAATATTCCAGCCCACTGAGTATAAAATTAGATTGCTGAATGACTGTGGCTGGCTCAGATTCTGAGGTCATGATGACTCTTCCTTATGCTAAGCAGATGAAATGTCAGAATAAAATCATAGCCTGGCTTTAGTTATGAATCTTAAATTAGGTGAGATAAAAAACCTTTTGAAGTGTCATGTAGTATGATTTAAGTTTGTAGCTCCTTATTCTTATCCAGGGTACTGGAAATCTTATTATATACTATGAAGACAACTTGCTAGCTAAACTGACTTTAAATGAGCTTGTATTCACCCTATGGGACTAGTGAAGTATCTTCTCAATGCTGCTAGTTTACACTCATAAGCATGCTATTGGACTCATGTCTTGTTTTACTTTCATTGTTAATATTGTAATCGGTAGGCAGCAGACCACACATAGTCCAATACATCATTTTGTACATAATTAAACGTGATTTTATTTCTTTTCCTCTATCTTACCCAATGTCAAAACATTTAATTTTTTTGGGGGGGGGGAACAAAGATTGATCAAATTTGCCATATGTTGGTAAATTTAAAATAAAAATTTGAATTGAAATGTGGAGAAGGGGGATGGGAGAAATTACTATGTTACCTTTGTATTTTTGATACTTGATTGTGTCATGTCTTAACTTCCAAATTTCAGGAATGCTGGCTAGGAAGTGCTAATGTGTCAATATCAGTACACTTTGCTTATGTTTTAGACATTCTGTCTAAACATAAGAGACTCTGTATAGGGCAAGTGTCCCTACGTTTTTTACTCAGGCTACCACCATTATATCCTTATCATATTTGCATACAAAAAAACTTACTATCATAGATTCTCCAGTGTTGCTAACATATTTCCTAGATTATAGTCCAGTAACATCATGTTTTGCTCAGGCTTCTGAAACTTGGAATATTTGTACTTATAGTAGTATGGAACTTTGATTTAAACTTTTTCTTTTTCCATGTCAAAGTCTTGAGATAGCTATTCTCTTTAGGACTAACAACTTCAGACTCAGAGAAGGTACAGCATCCTTCCCATTTTCCTCATCTATTACCTGGAAGAAAATAAAAATCAGGACCCTTCACTTAGTATAACTTTATTTCTCTCTCTCTTTCTCCCTGTCTTTTCATAATCTTCTAGCCCTTTCATATGATGGAAAAAATATATATGTCAACATGTAAATACACATACACAGACACACACATGCATACAATCACATATTGTTTATTAAAAAAAAAAACCTACACCAAAAATTGTGAGGCTCTGATATTGCCTAGTTCTGTGATAATAAATTTATTTCATCACTCTAGGGTTCCATTTATATGTTTAACTTTGCATTATATAGAGATAGGTCAAGTCTGTTCTGATCTCTGAATTAATTTTTATATTAATGGAATGTTAAGCGTGATCTTCAAATTCACTTTTACATATCCAATTTTCCAACCCCTTAATATCTGACTAATTAATTTTAGCCATTTTCATCTGGAATTTTCAGTGTGTCTTTAGGTATTCCCTTCCTGCCAATGATCTAAATTGATTGCTTCTATCATTTTAAGGAACCTGATTAATGCTTCCATGTATCATCTTTTGAAGGTCTTTCTGGAATTTTAATAGATACCTTGATGCCAGTCAAATGTGATTCAACATATTCTCTTAGGCTTGCAAAAGATTAATGATATCCAAATTTTGATTATAACATTCTGTGGGACCAAATTCTTGAAGGAATATGAAAAATAGAATATTTAAGATCATAGTAACTGCTTTAAAATAAGTTACGTTGTATGTTAGACATCAAAAGAAGTACAAAATAGAGAATAATGAATTGATAACCTCTATAATCTGAATATTTGTGTCCCCCCAAAGGCTGTATGTGGAATCCTAATCACCATTGTGATGGTATTAGGGGGTGGGATTAGTTCACTTATAAAAGAGGTCTCAGAGAGCTTTCTTGCCACTTCTGTCGTGTGAGAATACAGCAAGAAGTTGCTATCTATGAACCATGAAGAGGGCTCTCACTAGGCTCTAAATTTGCCAGTGCCTTGATCTTGGACTTCTCAGCCTCCAGAACTGAGTAATAAATTTCTGTTGTTTATAATCCACCAAGTTGATGGTATTTTGTTAGAGTAGCTTGAATAAACTAAGACAATAGCCCCAGCAAAAATTACCTTTATTTTCTAGAACATTAGTTTCTACAACCTGGTTGTACAAAAGAATCACCAAGGACCTTAATAATAGTGGTGTCTGGACCACAGCATTTTGGAAACAGAGTCTCTGGGGATCTCTTTTTCTAAGAAGCTTTCTAGATGGCTATTCTATAGAAAGAAAGAAAAAGAAAGAAAGGAAAGAAAGGAAGAAAAAAAAGAAAAGAAAGAAGAAGGAAGGAAGAAAGAAAAGAAATAAATAAGAAAGGAAGGAAGGAAAAAAGGAAGGAAGGAAGGAGGGGAGGAGAAAGAAAAAGAACAAGAAAAAGAAAAATACCAGGCACTGCTGGTTAAGAATTTATAGCTAAAAGCATTTAATTCCACTTTGGGTTTCATTTCTTACTTGTGAAGAGCTTGGAAATAATTATACCATCCCTAAAACAAGAAAAAGCTGGAAAAGCTGAGAATCAATGATTTCTAGGACATATCAGAGAAATGAAGTTGCAGAATCCCAAATCTGTAAAGATAGGTACATACAGAGAGATAGTAATCAAGAATGGCTTACTTGGAAAAGGTGTCACTGGAACCATAGACTGATTACTTAAAGAGTAATTTTGATGAATTTTTGAGTGTGGACTAGTGTGAAAGTAAGAAAGTCCTCAGGACCATAGTCTTGGGCACTACAATAATTTCATGGACATTACCTCCAGGAACACCACCAATTTCTCATAGTGAGAATCCAAAGATAGCCTCGTGTCTCTGGTAAGGAGAGGAAAACGGTAATCATTATGCAATATTCCCAGAAGCTTGACCATAATAAAGGCATACTTTCCAGAGAAAGGACTTTGACAGAGCACAGTTCTGAAATCTAATACTAGTTCTGTATAGCTTTTCTATTTCAACAAAAGGGGAGGAAAAACAGAGACAGCAGAGCTCTGGAATTATGTATCTAGAAAAGGAAACAGATAGCAGAGGAAAATAAAAAAGCTATACTACTGGAGAAACACTTGTGAAAGTCACGGCCCTGAAAAACAGGCCACTAAAATAATGGAGATTTAACTGGAAGATTAGAGAATGTTCCCCTTCCCCAAATCTTATTAACACATCAAAGTGAAATGCAAAGAGAAAAAAAGAATAAAAATAGAGTAAAACAGAATATCTGAGAACTTTGAGACAATTTCAAAAGTGTAAAATATGTGTAATTGAAATATCAGATGGAAAAGACAAAAAGAGATGAACAGATAAAATATTTTAAGTACTAATGACTGAGATAGAGACCAAAACACAGATCCAGGAAACTCAGACAACACCAAAGTAACTACCGAGAAAAAATAAACTACAGCTAAACATATCATATTTAAACTGCAGAAAACCAAAGACAAAGAAAAATCTTAAAACAAGCCAGAGGGAAAAAAGGACATCTACTGATGAACAAATATAAGAATTACAGTGAACATCTCATCAGAAACCATAAAAGGAAGAATAGAGTGGAGCAAAATATTTAAATATATTTAACTATAAATATACTTAGAGTATTAAAAGTTCTATATCCATTAAAGTTATCCTTCAAAAATAAAAAAGAAATAAAAAGTTTTTACAGACAAAAACTTGAGAGTATTCATTGCCAGCCAGACCTTCTCTGAAAAAAATATCAGAATATATTCTATAGGCAGAAAGAAAAGGATATAAGTCAAAAACTTGGATCAACATAATGAGAGAAAGAACTCAAAGAAGAAATAAATGACCAGTTATGTTAATTTATCTTAAAGCTTCCTGCTTTCTTAAAGTAATACTATTAACAATGTTTTGGGAATTATATCATATGGATCAGTAAAATGACTAACATTAATGTCATAAGAGACAAGAGAGAAGAATTGGGAATTCTGTTATAATGTATCTGTACTATAGATGAAGTAGTATAATATATTATTTGAAGGTGTACTAAGAATAGTTAAAAATGTGTGTCAAAAACTCTAGAGTAACCAATAATTTTTTAAAAGCAATATAATTGATGTGCTAAAAGAGATTTCATAGGATGCTCAATTGAAAAATACAAAAACCAGAAAAGTTACATAAAAAAGAGAAAAATGGGAGAAAAAGAAACGTAAAAAACAAAAACAAATATTATATATATTTGTCCAACTACATCAATAATTACTATAAATGTGAATGGTCTACATACATGTTAAAGACAAATTGTCAGAGTCCATAAGATCCTATATAAGTTGCCTGAATGTAACTTTAAATTCAAGGATACAAATAGAGGGGTAACAAAGGGATAGAGAAATATACACCATGTTAATACTAATCATAGTACACTTGGGTTAGTTATATTATATTCAGGTAAAGTAGACTTATGAAGAAGGAAGATTATGGGGCATGAAAACGTACATTAAATAATGCTAAATGGTTCAATCATCTAAGAAGATAAAAATTCAAAATGTGTATGATCCCAACAAAATAGCATCAAAACACATGAGGCAAAAACTGATAGACTTACAAGGAAAAAAGACAAATCCACAATTTTAGTTGGAAACTTTGGTAATGTTCCTTCAGTATTTGACAGATCAAGCAGAAAGAAAATCAGTAGGATATAGTTGACCTGAGCAGCACTATAAATACATTTGTTCTAATTCACATTTATAGGTTGCTCCATCCAACAATCCTGCTGGTACCTTTATCTTGGATTTCCCAAACTCCAAAAAATAAAAGAAATAAAAAATTTCTATTCTTCATAAACTACCCAGGCTATGATATTTTGTTATAGAACCACAAATGGACTAAGACAAAAACTGGTACCATCAGTGGAGTGTCACTATAACAAATACCTAAAAATGTGCAAGTGGCTTTGGAACTAGATAAAGGGTAGAGGCCGGAAGAATTTGGAGATGTATACTAGTGAGAAAAGAAAAACATCTCAGAGCAATCTGAGCTATGTGAGATATGCAAAATTTATCAGGCCCAGAGAGATATGAGTATCGAACTTTAGTCATGCCACCACCTCTCCCGCTCACCTTCACCATACATGGGCACTTACTTAAAGTCATTTTGCTCCTGTTTAGCTGCCTCACCCATTATCTTCATGTTCCTGGAATTTGTGATACAAAGATACAAAGAACAATGTATAGCCAATCAATAACTTATGTTATTTTAAGGTACATTCCTGGTAAACAACTTAGGAACTACCTCTTCTCTTTTGAAATTCTACTTGAGACTGCTGTTAATGGGAGTGTATATTCAGGACAACTTGAATCTATGCTCCCAGGTTGTAGTCCTCAAGCTTGGTCCAAATAAACTCTCTACTTATATTAATTTTTCTTCAGCCTCTTTCTTTTAGGTTGACACTAGAAAAAACCCTGAGTGCTGTGAATGGAGCATTAAGAGAAATTCTGATGAGGGCTCTGAAGGAGAGGAGAGCTGTAGACAGAGTCTCAATCTTCTTACAGATTACTTAGGGGTCATAATCAGAACCTTGGTAGAAACATGAACAGTCAAAGCCATTCTGATGAGGTTTCAGGTGGAAACAAGGAACACCTTATTGGAAGCTGGAAGAAAGGACATCCTTGGTATAAAGTGGCAAAGAACTTGGCTGAATTGTGTCTGTGACCTACTGCTTTACAGAAGGTAGAATGATGAACTAGGATATTTGGCAGAAGACAAATCTAAGCAAAAGATTATAGGTGCCACAGGGCTTCTCTTGACTGCTTATAATAAAATTTGAGGACAGAGAAACAAATTAAAGATAAAATTTGTAATCAAAAAGGAAGCAGAACTTAAAGATTTGGAAAATCCTCAGCCTGGCCATGTGAAGAATAAAAAGCTTGTTCTGGAGATAATCCCAAGGGTGTGGTCAAGTGAAGGTTTGATAAGGAGATTAGTGCTGACAGAAGGAAGATAGATGCATTCATCAGGGCAATGAAAGAGTGACCTTGAAGGGATTTTGGAAATCTTTGAGGCTGCCACTTCCATCACAGGCTCAGAATGCTAGGGCCTTGATTGCAGAATGGTTTCAAAGGAGCCGACTAGGGTGTCCTTTGTACCTTTTCTGCTGCCTGGCTCTGCCTCAAGTTCCTGCTCCCCACATTCCAGCACAGTGCTCTCTGGCTGCCTAACTGTGGCTCAGATTGGCTCAGGTACAGCTCAGGCCACCACTCCAAAGGGCAGAAGCTGTAAATCTTGGCAGCATCCAGGTAGTGCTAACAGGGTGGACCAGCTATTAGATTTTAAAGAATGCCTAGGAGAGCCTTGGTGTCCAGGCAGAGAACCTCCACAGGGGTGGAGCCAGTATAGAGAGTTCTCACTAGGGCAATGCCCAGTGGAACCGTGGGGTTAGAGCCACTTCCAAATCCCAGGACTGGAGAGCCACCAATATCTAATGCCAGCCTGGGAGAGCCACAGGCACTGGACTCAAACTTGAGAGATGCTCCATGGCCTGCATGCAGCAAACCCATGAAGATGGGACTTCCCGTGGCTTTGGGGACTTAACCCTCACCTCAGTGGGTCCAGAAGGCAGGACATGGAATCAAAGAAGATTGTTCTCAAGACTCAATATTTAATATTATTTGCCTTGTTGGGTTTTAGACTTACTTGTAGCCTGTTACTTATTCCCTTTTGGTAGGAATGTCTATTCTCTGCCTGTCCTACCACTGTCATTTGGAAGCAATAATTTGTTTGACTTCACATGTTCACAGCTGGAGAGCAATATACTCAGGATCAATTGTGCCATCAGTTTGACCCATATCTGGTTTAGATGAGATGGTGGACTTTTGAGTTGTTGCTGAAATGAGTTAAGACTTTGGAGCTATTGGGATAGGATAGAATGAGGACACAAATTAGGGGTGGGGGACAGGAGAAATGCTATGATTTGATTGTGTTCCCTTTAAAATTTGTGTAAACAATTACAGTGCAACAATGTTAAGAGGTGAGGCCTTTAGGAGGTGAGTAGGCCATGGGGACTCTGCCTTTATAAATGGGATCAGCTACCTTATAAAAGGGCCAGAGGTAACTAGCAAGACCTTTCTGGCCCTTCTGCCCTCCACCATGTAAGGACATAGCATTCACGGCACCATCTGGAAGCAGAAATCAGCCCTCTTCAGACACTGAGTTTGCTGGTGCCTTGACTTTAGACTTCCCAGCCTCCAGAACTGCCAGAAATAAAATTTTATTATTTATAATGCAGAAAAGTTTAAATTTTTCTCCTGAAAATTTGATCATTTGCATCTATAAAACAATGCGGTAATGACAGATTAACAGAAAAAAAAGTAACACAAATTTATTAATATGCATACATGTGCACAGGCATCACACAAAGCACGAAAACTCAAAGAAAGGGCCAGATCCTGATGCTTTTATACCATCTTGAGATTACAGAAAGAACAGGGGCTTTGAGCAAGGTAAGGCAGGTTATGAGAGGGAGCAAAAAGAAAGGCAGTCTTGTTATGCAGATAAAACCTCATAGGTACCAGCTCTCAGAAATAATAGATAGTAGCCAGTGGTAAAAGTTTTCTGTAGAACCTTCAAAGCTGTCAGAGTCTCAATTAATCTTTCCTAAATCCAGACAAGAGGGGACCTCAAAAAAAGCCTGTTTGCATCTGCTGTTTATCTCACTTTATGTCCTATATAGATGCAAATCTCTCCCACAAAAGAGCAGCTTTCCAGAGCTGTTCTTGTGTTTGCAGTCCCTCTTAGTAGCTATCTCAAAATATGTCAAAGACATACACTTTGAGGTGAAATGGCTTTGGTTTCCTTCAATAAATTTCCTAGTCTGAGGTATTTTGCTATAGCAGCACAACTGGACTAAGACATTAGGTATTATTCTAGTAAAATATATAAAACAAAATCTATATGCAGAAACCTACAGATCTTTAATGAAAGAAAGAATGTAAATAAATGGAGAGATATGCCATGTTCATAGACCAGAACATTTAATGTTGCTAATGTTTCACTTCACAGTTTGATATATAGATCCAATGCAACACCAATCAGAACACCAGCAAAATAAATTATAGATACTGACAAATTGATTCTAAAGTTTATATGGAGAAGTGAACATTCTAGAAAAGCTACCAAACCGAAGCAATTCTTGCCAGAAAAAGAACTCAGTTGGACAACTCACACTAACTGATTTTAAGAATTAGTATTAAGCTACAATATCCAAGACAGCATAGTATTGGCAAAAGAATTTACCATTGAAATAACTCAGTGCTTATCTTTTCAACTAATAGTGCTAAAATAATTCATTAAAAACAAGCAAACAAACAGTAAAACCTAGACACAGAATTCACATCTCTCCTATGGGAATGTAAAATGCAATGCTTAAATACTATAAATCTAAAAGAAACATGGGAGAAAATTCAGGTGACCTTGGGTTTGGTGATGAGTTAAGAAAAAAAGAAAAAAAACAAGGAAATCCATGAAAGCAGAAATAAATAAGTTGGACTTTATGAAAATTTAAAACTTTCACTCTGTAAAAGAAATTGTCATAAGACATAAAAGACAAGACACAGGCTGTGAGATATATTTAAGAATCACATATCTTATAGAGAAATTGCATCCAAAATATACAAAACACTTTTAATCTCAACATAAGAAAACAAATAACTCAATTTAAAAATGTGCAAAAGATCTGAAAAGATATTTCACCAAAAGACATATAGTTGTGTTAAGGTGCAATTAGGGGAGGAGGCCATCTCAGCAAGGAGGTAGTCAAGGGTGGAATTTGTCCTGCCCAGCAATGGTTGATAAAGCAAGATTAAACACAAAACTCCATGAGATCAAACAGTAAGGCAAGGAGTGGTTAACCACAACAATGGGAAGCTGTGGTTAAGGAACTTTCCCCTGCACAAAGCCTATGCACTAGTAAGGGCAACCCACAGTAACCTTATGATGTGGCCATATTATTATAACCTCATCTGTATCGCAACTTCACCCCCCTGTGGGTTTTCAGAGAGGATTATAGGAAACCATGATGCAGGGAGGTATTGCTGCCCTAGTAGCTACAATTCATCCATCCACAGGAAAATAAAAAGAAGAAACCTTGTATTGCAAGGGTAATACACAAGATCATCTCCACTAGCAGAGATTGACCAACCTGCCCCTTCTCTGGATGTACTTTAGCTTTGCAATAAAAGGCTGCTGTGTGACTTGTAAGTTTGTGGCCTGCTAATTGCTCCATCTACTATTCCTCTAGCTATGGTTTGGGTTGGAGGTTAAGAACCAGTCATCACCTTGACAGTTGAAAAATAAGCATATGAAAAGAAGTTCAACCACTATGATACTGTAATATATCTTGTTCTTCAACCCCATTTCCTGGCATACAACTTCTAAAATCCTTTAAATCTCCAAAGTAATATCATTGTATTATAACCTCATCTAAAGGTTGTAGGGTGTGGCTGAAAGTCCCAATCCTCTAATCTTGCTTTGATCTTTCTGGTGACCAGCCCCCCTCCTGAAGCCACCTCAGGGCTGCCAGCTATCAGTCAACTGGAGGCACTATCTCCAGGCAGATAGTTGAATTAAATTAAAAGACACCTAGCTGGGGTCTGTTGCAGAACTGATTGCTTGCACATGTGGTCACAGAAGTCTTCTGTGTTGATTGTTGTGGTATGACAGCAGAAGATAAACAGCTTGTGCTTTTTCCACTCACAACTGCATTTATCACTAGGAAGTTACAAATAAAAACAGCATTGAGATACCATTCCATACCTAAATGGCTAAAATAAATTTTATAATCCTGTCAAATGTCAATAAACAAGGATGTTTAGCAACAAGAATGCTCATTCATTGATGATGGAAATGCAAAATGGCACAGACACATTGGAAGGTGGTTTGGCAGTTGCTTATAAAGCTAGATATTGTCTTACCATGTGATCTAACAATTGAACACCTACTTATTTACCCAACTGACCTAAATATATGTGTCCCCACAATAACCTTCACACAGATGTTAATAGGATTAGTGTTCATAATCATCAAGCCTGGAAGTAACCAATATACCCTTCAATAGATGAATGAATAAACAAACTGTGGAGCAATCATACAATGGAATACTATTTACTGATAAAAGGAAATGAGCTAGCAAGGCATGCAGAAACATGAAAGAATCTTAAATAAATTTTGCTTAAAGAAATGATTCAGTCTGAAAAGGCTACATACTATAAGATTTCATTTATATGTTTCTTTTAGCTCATTCAGGCTGCTGTAATTAACTATCATAAACTGAGTAGCTTATAAGCAGCAGAAATTTCTCACAGTTCTGGAGGCTGAGAAGCTCAAGACTACGCCAGCAGATTCAGTGTGTGGTGAGGGCCCACTTCCTGATTCATAGATAGCTATCTTTTTGCAGTGTCCTCACAGGGTACAAGAAGAGAGGGATATCTCTGGGGTTTCTTTCATAAAATAATTAGTCCCATTTATGAAGGTAGATGACCTTACCAGCTCCCAAAGACCACACCTTCTAAGACCATTACCTTGTAGGTTAGGCTTTTAACACAGAATTTTGAGGAGACAGAGACATTCAGTGCAAAACAGATGACATACTGAAAAAGATCAAATAAAATAAAATAACCTGATGGTAAGAAGATCACTGCTAGCTAGGAATTGCAGGGGCAGAGCATTAGATATGTGAACCACAGGGAATGTTTCAGGACTGTGGAACTATTTTATATAATATTGTAATGGAGGATATATGGCACTATGCTTTTGTTGAAACCCATGCATTATACCGCATAGAGTGGACCTTAATATATTCAAATGACAAAAGAAATATTTACGTAGTCAGTAGATCCTAGGATAGAATACAGAGTGTGAAAAAGAATCTAACTGTATTTCATATGTATAAAATAATCTTCACCTAATGAGGTCAGGAGAAAGAAGTGCTGACCTTGAAAACGAGTAGAGACAGTAAGACTGAAAGGACCTATGCAAAAGCACTGTACTCTAGTTAATAAAGTTGTTTCTCATGAAACTATTGGCTAATAATTCTGAAATCACTATACATGTACACTAAAATTAAAATATGGATAGTGTATGGAGGGAGACAGTTGTTTCAACGTTAGAGTGGGAGGTTACAAATAAGCAATGAGGTATGTCTGAAATTATTCATGTGGTAAATGATTAGAGACAGAGGCCTCACTATGAACTCATATTTAGCTTGATATAAGCACAGATACATACATATAGAGATTTTATAGATATGTGCATATGTATAGGTTACTATATACACATGTATCTCCTTATTACATCACCTAAGAGGACATAGAAGCAATGGCACCCCCGTAGCAATTAGCTATGGGGACACATACTGCCCAGACCTTAGTTTCTATATGCCATTCTGCAATAAAAGAAACCAGGTCTCCTTGGAGAAATAGCTGATTCTAGCACCAGGGCAGGATATATCCAAGATAATCCTGGCACATCTTGTAGTGCCTAGATGAAATAAAGTGCTAAAAAAATTACAATTATGGTAGTATGTCCAAGGGACAACATAGCCAAATGTAAGAGCTCTTACTGGCCAAAGGTGGGAAAATTCAATAAATAAAAGAAAGTAATATTGGATTAAAACCTAGAGTATAAAATACATATCATTGAGTCCATACTGATAAATAAATTTTAAATAAATAAATAAAAGGGAAAGAAAAGACAAATTTCCCTTGCAGAAGAATTCCAATTAATTTATGTAGATACAGCCCTAAAGGGACTAAAACATAAATCCCCACTCCTTAAACATGGTCTGCTCATTGTGACTTTCTTTAAAAGGGTACAGGTATGAAAAGGGAAAGAGAGTAACTTTACTATGGAGAAGCTTGCATTTTGCAAGGCACCTGACCAGTATGTCTAAAACTAACATCATCAAAATCTAGGAAAGTCTGAGAAAATGTCACTGCAAAGAGGCACCTCAGAAGATATACAAAGTAAACAAATGTATTCTGAATGGGAACCAGGAACAGAAAAAGGACATAGATAAAAACTAAGGAAATCTTAATGAGATAAGAATTTTAGTTCATAACATTAGATCAATACTGTTTCATTAATTGTGATAAATATATGATATTAATATAAGATGTTAATAATGTAGGAAAGTGGGAATGAGGCATATGAAACTATCTGTACTGTCTTCACAACTTTTCTCTAAATCTAAATATATTCTAAAATTTTTTAAATAAAAAAACTAAGAAAAGCAATTAGCAATTACATAATTGTTCTACTTTTCAATTCAATGTTAACCCCAATTGTGATTAACACATTTATTCTTTCTTACTTACCTAAAATGTATACTTATTTTGATGTCTTCTCTCTACTAGTTAGTTAGGGATCCTTCTCAGTTTGAGACTCTAGATTTAGAAATTTTAAGTACCTACATATTTATTTTGCTTATTAAAAATTGCCTTTGGATTTGAAATTGAGTATATTTTAAATAAAGAATTCATAATTAAGAACTTATTTTATCCCAAGTATTTTCCTTAGAAATTGCACTATAACGTCCTTGTTTAAGAAACAATAAGACTGAAGATACAACAAGTAAAATGCCTTGTCTGGATAATACAGATAGTTAGAAACAGAGCTTAGGTTACAATAAAGATCTCTGAACTCACAGTTCTATTCTTCTTTAACTTTACAACATTGCTAATTTTCCTTCTTTATCTCTGGTCCTGTTTCTGCAGATATAGGTATCAATTAAGACAATTCCTCTAGTCCTGTTCTGCCATCACTAGGAATAAATTAGAATAAAATTTGAATAATCTATAAATATATATCATTCTAAAAAATTTACAACTGTAGAATATCTTTTGAAATAGGATGCTCTTAAAAATGTTTAGAAATTAATTTTTTTCAAACATCTCATAAACGTTTAAGAAAAACATGTTTGCATTTTATTTTTATGTCATCTTCTTTTTATAGTAAATCATTGCAATACAGGATTGATATTTTTATCTGTGAAATATTATAAGCCATTTTAGCCAAAAGATGGCCCATACATAGCACCTATACTGACCTAATCGACAGTAATGGCTCATTTGTAAGTTTTACAACCTAAAGGTTTAATATTTCACTGCAAAGACTCTAATAGGTTTTGGCTTGAGAAAAATCTATGGAGGAGTCAAATGACTTTTTATAGATTATTAAGTAAATAACACTCATTTAAAATAATATACATTTCAGTACCAGGAGATTATGTAAATGTTAGAGACTTCTTTTATTTTTTAACCAACTGTTTTAATTTCTTTTACAGTTATTTTCTGTTACAGTTCTGGTTTCTAAGAGGTTAATAATTGCATACTATAAATGGTTGTTGAGCACATTTGCTTAAGAGAAAGAATGTTGAGATCATTCACCCTTTATTGCCTCATCAGTGTCTCTATGTCTTTTAAATTACATTCATTATAATAACAAATATTTCATGCAAAATATTCAAGGGGTAACTTAAATTACTGGTTTATAATTAGCATATTATAATAAAGTGTTTCATTTTGAACATTATTTTTCTAAGTACCTATATCACTCCCTGCAATTTATCAACACATTTTACCTTTCTTTATATATATCATGTAGATATACTATTTTTAAAAAATAGAAGCTTTTTCAAGTGTATTTACTTTAGGACATAATATAGATTACTCTTATTAGGGTAATGTCAAGCAATTCTCATGTTATACGTGGCTGTGCCTGAGAAAACTCTTTGAAATATCTCTGGCTAACCACAGCATATTGAACATATTGACCTACTTATCACTGTAGAAGCAGTTTCTCCAAAATAAGAAGTTTCTCTTTTCAGACAAACAGTATCTTCTTTAAAACTATATATATATACAGTGTGTGTGTGTATCTGTGTGTGTCAGTGGATAGCTTGGCATAATTACATTTGATTTCAAAAGATTCCAAGGATAAGCAAAGGAAATGATGTTTACTAGAGAATTACACAGACTAGGAATCTGGAAGGAATCACTTTCTCAGTGAAGCAAGAAGGCAGGGATGATGAAAGAGACTCCACGAAAAGCAGTCATATAGTTGCTGATCTTGGTTGGCTAGAAGAAATAAAAAATAAAAGAACTCACTTGTAAGAAAAATTGCTGCTATACAAAACATGGTACTTACAGAAAGCACCATCCAAGAGTCTAGAATACTCATTATTCTCAAGTTCATATGGAACATTTACCATGACTGACCACATTCTGGGCCATAAAATACAGCATAATAAATTGAAAAATATAGAAATCATACAAAGGATTTTCCCAAAACACAATAAAATGAAACAAAGCAATAACAGAAAGATAGCCTAGAAAATCTCCACATACTTGGTGATTAAATAATCTTAAAAAAGAAGGAGAGCCTGCCATTTTCCATGACATGGATAAAACTGGAGGGCATTATGCAAGTCAAATATGTGAAACACAGTAAGAAAAATACTGTATGATCTCACTTATATATGGAATGTAAAAAAGTCAAATATACAGAGATAAAGAATAAAACATATGTAAACATAGATAGTTACATGTAGAAATATTTATATACTCATGAGTTATTATATACAGGTATACTTTTGCCCTGTCAGCTGAGAGATCCTAAATACAATGGCCCCCAACATCAACAAGCATTTGTAGTTCCCAGATCTTGGTTTTTGATACAATTCTGTATAAAAGAATTGGAACTATGTCTCCTTGGAAAAATGTCTGATTCTAGGATTGTGACAGAAAATATATAAGATTTGCCTGGTACATATCATAGTGCCAGAAAGTAAGGGAATGCTAAAAAAAAAAAAAAAAAAAAAAAAAAATCTTCATTGCTGAGGGTCAAAGGGACATAGGAGCCACCTGAAAGCCCCCTCTGGTGGTTCCAAAGGACCACTCAATCTGAAAACCATTTGAACAACAAAATAAATGTATTAACATTGGATTGTAACCCAAAGTATAAAATAAATATCCATGAATCTATACTGATATAGATAAGCAATTGAATAAATAAGTGAAACAGAAGAGTCATTCTCCATTGTAAAACAATTTCAAATAATTTATATAAATATTACATTTTTCAAGTGGGTGAGTGAGGCATAAATCCTCACTCTTTAAGTGTAGACTACACACAGTGACTTCTTCCAAAAAGTACAATATGAAAAGTAGGTTAAAAAAGGTAACTTTACAAGGGATAAAGGTGTATGTCTCTGCATCATATTTTGGTAATTCTTGCAATATTTCAAACTTTTTCATTATTATTGTATCTATTATGATGATCTGTGATCAATGATCTTTGATGTTACTATTGTAATTGTTTTGGGGTGCTATAAACTGTACCCACATAAGATAATGAACTTAATCAATAAATGTGTGTGTTCTGACCACTCCACCAGTCATATCTCCATCTTTCTCCCTCTCCTTGGGCCTCCCTATTCCTTGAGACACAGCAATATTGAAATTAGGACAACTAATAACCCTACAATGGTCTCTCAGTTTTCAAGTGAAAGGAAAAATTGAACATCTCTCACTTTAAGACAAAAGCTAGAAATGACTAAACTTGGTGACAAAGGCAAATTGAAAGCCAAGATAGGATGAAAGCTAGGCCTTTTGTGCCTAACACTTAGCCAAGTTGTGAATGCAAAGGAAAAGTTCTTGAAGGAAATTAAAAGTGCTAATCTAGTGAACACACAAATGATAAGAAAGTGAAACTGTCTTACTGGTATATGCACAAAGTTTTAGTAGTCTAAACAGAAGATCAACCAGCCACAACATTCCCTTAAGCCAAAGCTTAAGGGATGCAGAGCAAGGCTCTAACTCTCATCAATTCTATGAAGATGGAGAGAGATGAGGAAGCTGAAGAAAAAAGTTTGAAGCTAGCAGAGGGTAGTTCATGAGGTTTAGGAAAAGAACCCATCCCTATAACACAAAAGTACAAGGTGAAGCAGCAAGTGCTGATGTAGAAGCTGCAGCAAGTTATCCAGAAGATCTAGCTAAGATCATTAATAAAGGCAGTTACACTGGAAAACACATTTTTAGTGCAGATGAAACAGCCTTCTATTGGAAGAAGATATCTTCTAGGACTTAAATAGCTAGAGAGGAGAAGTCAATGCCTAGCTTCAAAGCTTCAAAAGACAGGCTGACTCTTTTGTTGGGGGCTAATGCGAATGGTACCTATAAGTTGAAGGCAGTGCTCATTTACTGTTCTGAACATCCTAGGGCTCTTAAGAATTATGCTAAATCTACTCATCTATGCTCTGGAAATGGAACAACAAAGGTTGGATGACAGCACATCAGTTTATAGCATAATTTACTGAATATTTTAAGCCTACTGTTGAGACCTACTACTCAGAAAAAAAAAAAGATTCCTTTCAAAATATTACTGCTCACTGGCCATGTACCTGGTCATCCAAGAGCTATGATGGAGATGTACAAGAAGAGTAATGTTGTTTTCATGCCTGCTAGCACAACATCTATTCTTCAGTTCACGGATCAAGAAGTACTTTTGATTTTCAAGTCTTATTATTTAAGAAATACACTTTGTAAGGCTGAATCTTCTGATATATGTGGTCAAAGTAAATGGAAAATGTTCCAAACAAGCTTTACCATCTTAGATTGACTCATGAGAGGAGATCAAAATATCAACATTAATGGGAATTTAGAAGATTTTAACCCTCATGGATGACTTTGAGGGGTTCAAGACTTTACTGCATAAAGTAATTGTAGATGTGGTGAAAATAGCAAGAGAACTAGAAATGGAAGTGGAGCGTGAAAGTGTGACTGAATTGCTGCAATCTCATTATAAAACTTTAATGTATGAGGAGTTGCTTATTATGAATGAGCAAAGAAAGTGGTTTCATGAGATGGAATCTACTCCTGGTGATGATGCTGTGAGCATTATTGAAATCACAACAAAGAATTTAGAATATTACATAAACTTATTTGGTAAAGCAGGGGCAGGGTTTGAGAGGATTGACTCCAATTTTGAAAGAATTTTTATGTGAGTAAAATGCTATCAAACAGCATCACATGCTACAGAGAAATCTTTCTTGAAGAGAAAATTCAATAGATGTGACACACCTTATTGTTGTCTTATAAGACATTGCCACAGCCACCCCACACTTTAGTAACCACCCCTCTGATAAGTCTGCAGCCATCAACATCAAGATAAGATCTTGTAGCAGCAAAAATATTATGACTCAATTCTTATCATATTAAAAGGGCTAAATTCTCTAATTGTTAAATACATTGAAAAGTGAATGATTGATATATCCACTATCTCAATATAAAAACACATAGAATATGAACAGTCAACTTAATTAAAAGTCAATACAAATAGTTTTCAAATATATAAAAATGTTTGATCTCAGTCATAATTTTAAAAAATGAGATTAAAATTATGTAATAACATTTTTCACAGTCTAGGCAACAACTAAATTTTGATTATATATTCTTAAAGGAGTGGGAAAATAAGCATTGTCTTACTTGATGTTTTGGAGTTCAACTATAATCCAGCTAGAAATATTTATCAAAATTGATATTCACATACCCTCTGACATAGCAATTGTGTCATTTGAAATAATATAAGATTTGAGAATCTCTAAATATGGCACAGCTGTACACAGTTGTACATATGCACTCCTACAAATGTAGCTGTTAAAAAGAATAGAGAAACCGCATATTTATTTATACAAAAATTTCAAGTGTGTTGCTAATTAAATAAATCAATATATAGAATGTTGTGTATAGTGAACTACTTTTGGCTATGAAATATGTATATGTGCATAAATGTAGTATATGTATATATGTTTATATATGCCTAATATATCTTGGAGAATATCTTCGAAACCACTACCAGGGATTGGCAACAGTGGTTGCCTCTGGGAGAACAAGGAGAAGCTGGGTAGGAGTAGAGTTTGCTTCTCCCTATTGCATTTAGTACCAATGTAAAATTATATAAAATATAATTAAAACATAAATACAATTATAAATGTTCATTGCTATCATCGGTACTTAATCTATTTTGTTTACTTCAAATAAAGTATTAATGCTTTATTTTATCTCTTTTTAGTAAATGCAAAATACATTTTAAAAGATATTACCATAAGTTTTATTCTATGAGTAGGCATTTTTGAACTACCTTTGACTTTTGTTCTTTTCCTATTCTCATGTTATCAGATTTAAATAAATTTCACATCATTATGTAGCTCTGAGTTTAGATGGTCTATTTTTGTCCTTTTTTTCTGTTTAAACATTTAGAAAACATATTATTTCGGAAAGTAGCATGGTGATTTCATTGTGATTTCCTGGACTCATTTACCTTTTGAACTTGCTTTCCTGAGAGCATTTCTATTTATTATCATTAACAAAAATCAATTTTTTGAAGTTCATTTCTTTAATGAAGTACATTCCTTCCCCCTGCCCACTTCTGTTTATATTTAAGAAATCCTCTCTCAAGCTTGCCTCTCTCTTCACCTTTGAATAATTCCTTGGATGGCTTTAATTAGTCCCTGGTTATATATACAACTTCTACTCTAAAGGTAATTTTTATCCTTATTAGATTCAGAGGGAATGGTATTAGTATCACAAACCATTTCTAAATAACTTTTGTGTAACTTTTTACTGATCTAAAAAGTCAGGATTGTATGAAACCATTGGCTCAAAAGTAAGGAAATCATTTCTTTGTTCTACTTAAGGGTTTTCATTTTTGCTTGATACCTGGAGGAAGATTTAGTTATGTATGCATAATCACCAATTCATATTTTTTAAAATGCAATGGAACAACAAAGGCATGACCCATGAAAGAAATAATTGATAAGGTGAACTTCATTAAAATTAAAAACGTCTCCTCTGAAAAAAGACAAATTCAAGAGAATGAGAAGATAAGCCAGAGAATGGGAAAAGATATTTGTAAAAAATACATCTAATAAAGAAGTTTTATTCAAAACATACAAAGAACTCTTAAACTTCAACAATAAGAAAATAAACAACTGGATTAAAAAATGGGCTAAAGACCTTAACAGTCACCTCATCAAAGAAAATATATAGATGAAAAATTAGCATATGAAAAGATTCTCCCCATCATATGTCATCATGGAAATTCAAATTAAAACAAAAATGAGATACCACTACACACCCATGAGAATAGCCAAAATCCAGAATACTGACAACACCACCAGATGATGAGAATTAGGAGCAACAGGAACTCTCATTCATACTGCTGGGGATATAAAATGGTACAGTCACTTTGCAAGACAATTTTCTAGTTTCTTACAAAACTAAACACACTCTTACCAAACAGTCTATCAATCATACTCCTTTGGCAACTACTCAAAGGACCTTATGTCTAAACAAAAACCTGCATACAAATGTTTATAGCAGCTTTATTTATAATTGCCAAAACTTGGAAGCAACCCAGATGTCCTTTGGTAAGTGAATGGATAAACTGTGACACATCCAGATAATGGAATAGTATTCAGAACTAAAAAGAAAGGAGGTATAAAGCTATGCTAACACATGGAAGAATCTTAAATGAATATGACCAAGTGAAAGAAGCCAATGTGAAAGGTCTCATACTGTATAATCCCAACTATAAGACATTCTGAAAAAGGAAAAACTATGGAGACAGGAAAAAGAATCAGTGGTTGCCAGGAGTTGGGTGGATGGAGAGAAGGATAAATAGGCAGAGCATAGAGTATATTTAGGGCAGTGAAAATATTCTGTATTATACTATAATGGTGAACATATATCATTGTACCTTTTTCAAAACTCATAAAATATATAACACCAAGAATGAACCCTATGAACTGTGAACTTTGGGTAATTATTATGTATCAATGTAGTTTCATCAATTGTAATATATCACTCTGCTGAGGGATGTTTATAATGGTTGAGGCTATGCATGTGTAGGGGACAGGGATATATGAGGTATCTAAGTACTTTCAGTTTTGCTGTAAACCTAAAAATGATCCAAAAAAAATTAACTCTTAAAAACATGCAGTGGAGGTATTTTCAAAAAGATGTTTATTCTTTTATTTCTTTCTCTTTTTTAATGAGAGATCATCTTCATTACTTTTCATCCCCATTACTTCTTCTGCTACTTTTTGTAGTTTGCCTTTTCTACACATTTACTGTAACATGACTAATTTCTTGAACATTATTTTTGACTTCATTGAAATACTATCATGGAGGTTATTTGATAAATGGTTTCTCTTTCTCATTATTAAGTATAGTCCTTTCCTTTTTAATATAGTTTCTTTTTGTGTTAATAATTTTAATTTTATTGATTTTAGGGTACACAGCTATGTTTGTGTATGAGAATGAGTATTGAAATTTAATCCTGTAATTCTGGTGTTATTTCAAAGCCATCAATTGTCTCTCTTGAATTTTTGAAGGCATTAGGATTAAGATAATGACTAAAGCTTTATTCTGAAAAATATATTTTGGCTATAGACTAAAATGTTAGCAAGAATATGAACTTAAGGAACACAAACTTAAGGAACCTGGCAGAGTCGATGTAGGGTGCTCATTGCAGAGAGATAATTTTCTCTTCCTGGGCAAGTAGTATCATCATGTTTTCCAAAATCTCTTGTAGTTTCTTCAGTTATAAGCCATGTTACTTAGTTCTGGGCAACGGAATATGAGCTGTAATTAATATAAGCCAACTGGAGTCTTGACACTTAAAATTATCTTACACAATCTTTCAGCTCTTTCTTCCCTTCCTAGAATGCATTCTCCTCCTCGGATACCATAGGATACATGTGTTTCAGATCACACAGCCAGAAGATGAGAGGAGTCTGTGTCTCTAAATCACTTTTTGAAGAACACCTACCCAGGAGAGTCACCTGACCCCACTGGACTATAACATGTGAGAAATCAAGCTTTATTGTTTTAAATTACTGGGATTTTTGTGTGGTTAGTTAAAACAGTTGGTATTAATTACTATGACCAATGCAAGTATAAAATAAATATTTATCTATTTTTTTCTTAAACAATATAAACAATACATAAGTACTTATATTTTGATAAATTGATCTTGAAACACCTTTCCCAAGATGCCCTTTGCTGCCATCTCTGCCCTCCTGGTGTTTTATGAAACTGTTTTAGAAGTGATCAAATCATGCAGGAATCATTTATTTCATAGAAGGGGCATCTTAATATATCTTGGATCATTCCTCCTCCTTAAGAAAAGCAGTACAACTGCATGAGTAGGCCCTGGTCCTGATGGTACTACTATAAACATTGAACTTTTTGAAAGCAGCTTGAAAGTTAGGTCAGAACTGAATATGTGACAATATAACAGGGCATGACGTTTTGAGGAAGCTGCAGGATCAAAGGAAGAAAGATCAAACACTTTAAAGGTTAAAGGAACCATACTTTAATAGCACACTGTTCCTGGAAATCCTGGGAAGAAAATTTAGATAGTAGATTTTAGCTATCTTATGAAGGGCTTTGAATATTTGAATATGGAGTCAAAGTTAATAGGCAGTAGGAAACAGTATGGTTTTGAACAAGGTGGTGACATGATCACAGCTATACTTAGGAAAATTAATTTATCAATAAAATTTAGAATTGCAGAAAGAGAGCAGACATGTATAGACAAAGAGGAGAGATATTACTGGAGCTGTTCATGAAAGAATTAATAAGGGAGCTGGGAATCAAGAATGAATTGCTATAATATTGTGTGGGTAAAATGCATAGTGTTTGGCAATTGAGTGGCTGAGGAAGGCATTAAATACAGGAAAGTCAAAGATTATTGAGCTTTCAGGCTACAAAGGACAGAGATTAGTATATTCATTAAAAACCATAAGTAGCTTAGAAATAAAATATGATAAGTTGATTTTTAAATAATACTGACTTCCATAAAAATAAATTAAAATGAAGTTTGAATCCAATATAAGAATAATTTCCCAGTACTGCTCATGGATCAAGTATTATAAAATGATGATAATTATTATAAGAACAAAATAGCTAAAATATTTTGAGTATCTACTATATTATTTGCACTGCACTATGTGTAATATATGAACCATGAAAATGTTCATGCCAGCCTTATGTGAGTGTGGCAAAGACAATTCTATGTTTCCACAAGGCTGGTTTTATCTTAGTCTTCCTATGTACATAGGAAGTCCACATTTTTAAGCTGCTGCAGCAGTTAGCCTGGGTTATTCTGTTCTGGCCTACCCATAAATTTCCCTCCATGATAAGTCATATTCTTTATTTCTCTCATGCTGTCTTTGGAGGACCCATGTTTAAGATGGCAGCACTGGAAAATGGGAGGGAGTGAGCGAGACTGGAGGGTCAATACTTGGGAGAGGGCCACCAACAAGTACTGCCTGACCCTCATTAGACTATGACATGAGCTTTAGAAAATGTCTTTATTGTATTTGGTGAGTGAGATTTCAGAGTTTTTGTCACAACCTATAGCCTAACTAATATCAAAGTGGCTCTTTGAAGTGGGGAGCTGTCTTAGCAAAACCTAAAAATACGTGGCATTGACTTAGCAGTTGGATGACAGGAAGTATGAACACTAATACTGAAGATTTAAAAAATCATAATCCATGTTTTCAATGGAAAAAGATTTATTAAGTCATCACGTGCGATAATGGAGAAAATAACACATTTGTCAGGTCAGCCAGACTGGGGAATGAGACTAGAAAACAGGATTTAGGATATAAAACCTTGTTATGGTGTGTCGGTTTCAATGGGCTGGATTTAGAAAACCAATTGTATGTGGTAGGTGAATACATGAACAAACCAGCCAGTATGCAGAGATGAAAAGATAAAGGGTCTTTTGGAGTTAAAAAGCTACTGCTTCAAATGCCGAACAATGGGCTATGAGAATCAAAGTTCTGTGAAAATATCTTAGTTGAACAAGGTGAGAGAGAGAGAGAACTGCAGGAGGAGGAGGAGATGGAGGGAGAATGGAAGGCAAAATATTGAGTTGGGGGGTGCATGGGAGCAAAGTGGCAGAAAAATAATGCAGATCTGAGAACTAGGATTGGGAAAGAACTTTGGATGTGGTTACAGGTAAATGCAATGACTGAAAACATAGAATGGAGCCTACTAAATCTGTGAGGGAATTTTATTACTAAAGAAACCATAACGCTGGGCTAAAAACACCTTAGACTTTTGGAATCATTAGTCCACTAGTCTTCCATGAGGCAGTATCAGTCCAAAGGATGGCATGCTCCAATAAATGTTGGTGTTCACTTTAATTGTTGCAACCCAACAATTTGGCATTTGTTAAGAACCTGTGTTTTAATGGTAGGAAATTTGATTTGATTCACTTAAGTTTGGAAGGAAAGTCACTTAAAAATTGAATCAAGGGGCCGGGCACGGTGGCTCATGCCTGTAATCCTAGCACTCTGGAAGGCTGAGGCAGGTGGATCGTTTGAGCTCAGGAGTTCGAGACCAGCCTGAGCAAGAGCGAGACCCCGTCTTTACTAAAAAAATAGAAAGAAATTAGCTGGACAACTAAAAATATATACAGAAAAAATTAGCCGGGCATGATGGCACATGCCTGTAGTCCCAGCTACTAGGGAGGCTGAGGCAGGAGGATTGGTTGAGCCCAGGAGTTTGAGGTTGCTGTGAGCTAGGCTGACACCACGGCACTCTAGCCTGGGCAACACAGCACAGAGCGAGACTGTCTCAAAAAAAAATTGAATCAAGGGCCAGGCACAGTGGCTCATGCCAGTAATCCCAGCACTTTGGGAGGCTGAGGTGGGAGGATCATTTGAGCACAGGAGTTCGAGATCAGCCTGGATAACACAGCAAGACACTGTCTCAGAAAAATAAATAAATAAATTAGCTGGGCATAGTGGCACACATCTACTCAGGAGGCTGAGGCAGGAGGATCACTTGAGCCCAGGAGTTTGAGGTTAAAGTAAGCTATGATCCTGCCCCTGTACTCTAGCCTTGCATGAAAGAGCAAGATTCTGTTTCCAAAAAAGAAACCAAAAACTGAATCAAAAGCTACACATGACTATTGTTATTTCATTATCATTTGTACTCCAACAGAGCCTGTATTATCTATTATAAAGCATACCCTTTACCCTCTTTCACAATAATATGAATGTATTGATACATTAACATGCACACACATGCACAGACATGCAAATACCCATATACATTTTTCTAAGAATATAGCTGCATATATATACGTGATATACCTGTTGAGAATTAGCACCTGTACATGTACAGATATATATTATATATATATATATTTTGTATAAGGTAGTATTGGGATATTTTGCTGACTTTCCATAGGCAGTACTAAGATATGAAGAACAAAGTATTAATATTTTTACTAATAAATATGACCTCTAGAAACAATGGTGGTCATCACATAGGAATGAGATGGGGGATTTCTTAGTGAAATGGAAGTGCACAAACAGTTAGAGGATACCACCTACTATATACCAGATACACTCTGCTTTGTGTTAAATACTTTTACTCACAATAGCTAAATGGATTAATACTAGTTCCACTTTTGCACAATTAAGTAATGAATTCAGATTTAAAGACAATATGATATAATACTTAATTGACCCAATATAAAGATGACACAGAAACAAAACCATCTGCAGGAAAACCAGGCTACTCAAAGTAGATACAGAGTTATTTTTAAAATCATGTTAAAAGAAGGAGTTAAAAACTATTAATATTATATTTTCCTTTCCTTATTAGCACCTTTTTATAGTTGCCTGAAATTTACATCAAAATGCTGCATTTTAGCTATGAGCACATTCATTTTTGAAATAAGTTTATCTTTTTAAGCATCATGAAAAGTGTGATTTACTATACAGTATTTCGTTTCAGTTGGAAATATGCTGAGGCATATAGCTGATTGTAGTAGCTTTTCAAATCTTGCAATTACCAATCTAAAATCTGAATGTTAGAAAATTATTGAACGGATCTTTCATACATGATGACTGATTTTGTGAATGATTTTTATAATTCATTGGTCTAGAGTCTTTTAAACATTGCCTGCTAAAACATTTTTTCAAGGTAAATTATTGGTGCATGCCTTTAATGAGAATACGATAGTATATGCAATTCAAAGAAAGTGCTCTGATTTTTTACAAGATGGTGCAGTATATTTCTTCTCTTATAAACAATGTATAATATCTAATATTCCTTGTGGTCATAAATGAGTTTCAAAGATTTCCAGTTTACATAGGAACCGTAAAGATAAAATTGTCAAAGAATCAAAAATATAAACTATCATCTTATGTATTTCCTTTTATATTATATCAAATAAATTACCAATTTCATATATTTTACTAAAATTATGTAATATTCTAGTGCATCATTACGTTTTTTAAAAAATATATAGTATCTTTTGCTATGTCTTTCATAATATGTCTCTCAGCTTTCTTTGTGTATTATTTTGTTTTCTATTAATAGTGACTTTGTCTAAACATCAAGTTTCTAAATTTGAGAAGATAACTGGAAATAAAGTTATGCAGGAAATTATTTAAAAATTTAAATGTATAATTAGAATACCCAAGAATACTTAATACAGGCCACTTGAGATTATGCTTTCATTTAACATACATTTTAGATTCAACCAAGAGACATTTAAGAATTATAAATGGATGCTTCTGTAATGAGACAGAGTTAATCCTGTTTGCAAATAATTCTATTTATATTAAAAGGCATTTTCCATAAAAATTCCTTGCAATTATTTTTATATGAGATTAAATATCATCAGGAAATAATGTGCTTTTCTTCAAAAAAAAAAGTCCAAAGTAAAGTAAAAATGAAGACTCTACTAAAAATGCTATAGAAATAAACTAGTGAAGGTAGCCAAATATAATTCACCAGGTTTTGCTGTGATAGTGCTGCATAACAGATAACCCTGACACTGAGCGGGCTACAGAAACTAACATTTATTAATTGCTCATTGATATGTGCATTTTTGGCTTCTTTTCTATCTTACTATACTCTGATTTGCTGATATTATATCTGCTAAATTCATCTAGGAGTGGCCTCAACCTGAGTGTTAAGATTAAATAGGTTCCTCATATCTCTTCATTCTGGCACTAAAGAAGCACCTCTCATCTGAGACATGGGGTTTACATGAAAGAGGAAAGAACGCAAGACGTTAACAGAAATTTCAATGCCTCTTCATGTTTCTGCTCAGAACTAGCACATATCACTTCAGCTCAATTCTGGAATTATTAGAAACATTTCTATCCCCAAAGTATTTCCAGTTAAAGTTTTATGAAATTTTGTCTACTATTAAACATCACTTGAAATTTTTTAGTCTACAATAACAGACTAATTGCTGACAACCACATGTCTCCAATGTCAATGTCATATATTTGAGGTTTTATTGTGGCAGCATACCATGTCTAGTACCAATTCCTGTATTAGTCTGTTTTTTTTATAATGCTACATAACATTCAATCCCCAAACTCTGTGGGTTACAAAACTTTGCATTTATTTTTTTGCTTCAGTGTTTAAGGATTTGCTGTAGCTCTTCAGAGCTCTACTGATCTCTGCTAGACTTTGCTGAACTTTGATGTAGGATGCAAGTTGGATGCAGGACTGTTCCACATGTCTCCTTACTTTGAGAACCAAGATGAAGGAGCATCTTATATGAGACTTGTTCTCTTGGTAGAAGACAGAAAAACAGAAGTGGTGAATGAAAGCTTACAATGTCTCTGAAAATCTCCGCATAGTACTGGCCAAGTCTCCTGTCCACAATTCACTGGTCAAAACCAGTTACCCAACCAAGGCAAAGGTCAGTGGAAAAGTAGATTTTTTCCCACACTAAACCATGGCAAGAATGAGAAAGAAAGGAAAAATCATGAATAAATAATACAACCTATACACTGAGTAAACTAGATAAATATCCTTGCATTTTTCATGTTGTTGCCAAGAGGCTACTTTATTTGAAAAATCAATACTAGTGCAATTATTCACTAAACCATATAAAACCATTATCAAGTTAACTAATTGTGGCTGTTTTATAAAATTAATGCTATAGTCTCATACACAAATCATCTATTTAAATATATAGTTTTCAATCTCCACTTAATAGAACAATGCAAAGAAGCTTGATCTTTCTGACACTAAAGGCTTGTGCAACTATTATTAAATAATAATTATAATCATAGTGATAAATATTTAAAGAGTATGACAATACCTAAATCAGGTAAATGTTTTTAACAATATTATTTGTTTGGTTAATCAATTTCTCCAACTATATATTGTGTTGGAAAATAAAATTGCTGCTATTTTCAGCTCTCTAAATGGTAATAATAGTGAGAGTTTGGGGATTTTTATTTGCTTGTTAGTTATTGATGTACACATAAGCTCACTGATAAATAAAGCTGTCTTTACTTACATGCTCAGTGTCATTCTGCCCATAATTTTGTCACCAGGCAAGAATGTGTACAATAATTGCAATTTTTATAATTCAGCTTTTGCAAACATCTAGCAATGTTATGAATCAAAAATACTCTCTATAATTCTGAAAAAATTCTGTGTTCAAGCAGTTAGACCTACCTGCAGGAGATACTTTAAACATCTTTGTGTATGACAGGTGTCTGAGTCTGTTCATGATGCTATAACAAAATATCTAAGACTGGGTAATTTAAAAAGAACAGAAATTTATTTTCTCACAGTTCTGGAGGCTGGGAAGTCTAAGCTCAAGTTGCTGACAGGATTGCTTGTCTGGTGAGCCCTGTTCTCTACTTCTAAAATGGTTCCTTGTTGCTACATCCTCCAAAGTGAGGAACTATGTCTTCAAATGGTGAAAGGCAGAAGAGCAAGAGAGCTGAAGACTGCATGAAGCCACTATTATAAGGACCTGAATCCCATTTAAGAGGGAGGAGTCCTCATGACCTAATCACCTCTTAAAGGGTCCACCTGTTAATATTATCATATAGACCACTAACTTTCAACACCTGAATTTTGGAAGGGACACATTCAAAACATAGCAACAGGTTAGTAATTGCTTCATATCAATATTTTATAAAGTATATCATAAACTAGACTTGATTTATATATATTAGAAATTAAAATCCTTGTTCAAAAAAGTGGTCAACATTATTCAGTAAACACAATGGGGATGAACCATATATGTGTGTGTGTGTGTGTGTATTCTTTTAAACATATGCCAATATCAATATTTCTAAAATTACATTCAATGTTTTTTGTACCTATTAGTGACTAAGCCCTAACCATTTGTATAGGGAATAGCCAGTGTTTCTCCAAAATTAATCTTCCCTTCTTTCCGCTAACATGGTTAGGTTGTATTTCCCATTTCCCTTGCATTGAGATGCCTGTATATGACTAAATAATTGTCAATAAAATGTGAGCAAAATAATGTTTCTCACTTCTGTGCTTATTCCTTAAGATGATGGTCTTACCCTTTTCCACTGACAGAACAGTTAGAACCCACAGTGATTTAGCTATGATCCTTGAGACAATGAGATTGTTTTATGGGACATGGCTGCAACACAATAGAAGAAATCTGAGTCATTGAATGTTCATGTAGAACAAAGTTGTCTTATAAACATTGACTGTTAACCTATAATTATTATATAAAAGTGAAATAAACTCTGTTCTTTCAAGCACTGTTACATGGTCTTTTACATGAACACCAATACACCCTTGTTGGTTGTTTGATTTAGCAACAAGGCATAGTAATTTTTATATTATAGTCTTATATAGTACATACCTACATTAGAACAGAACCTTCTTGTCAAATGTAGAATCTCTCTTTTTTCACTTTTTTATCACATGTGTTAGCCAATAAAATGTTTTTGATAATGAAAGTACAGATCTCTTTTACATTATTTTGCAAAAAATCACAAAAATAAATACATCAATATCTAAAAGGACCACTGCTAAGTTATGTATATGTAAAACATGCCAGTTTTGAACTTCTTCATTTAAAGATAAAATGAGTTATTCTAATTTTCATCTTCATTTTTAAACTGTATCTTTTCCAGAAGAGGTCCTTTTAAACATGGAATGTAGTTGAAAATTTACTGGCAAACAAATGATATTCAAAGCCATCCTGAGCAAAAACAGTAAAACTGGAGGAATCACATTACTTGATTCAAATTACACTACAGAGCTATAGTAACCCAAACAGCATGGTGCTGGCATAAAAACTATAAGCCACATAGACCGATGGTACATAACAGAGAACCTCCAAATAAATCCACATATCTATAATGAACCTATCTTGGACAAAGGTGCCAAGAACTTACAGTGGGGAAAGGACAGTCTCTTCAATAAATAGTGCTGGGGAAACTGGATATGCATATGCAGAAGAGTGAAACTAGACCCTTACCTCTTGCAATATACAAAAATCTAATAAAAGTAAATTAAAGACTTAAATCTAAGACCTGATATCATTAAAACACTAAAGGAAAACATTGGGGAAATGCTCCAGGACTTTGGTCTGGGCAAAGACTTCTTGAGTAGTATCTCCAAAGCACAGGCAATCAAAGCAAAATCAGATGAATGGGATCTCATCAAGCTAGAAAGCTTCTCCCCAACAATGGAAACAATCAAAATAGGGAAGAAATAGCCCACAGAATGGGAGAAAATATTTGCAAACTACTCATTTGACAAGAGACTAATAAATAGAATATATAAGGAGCTCCAACAACTCAATAGCGAAAAATCAAATAATCTGATTATAAAATGGGCAAAGATCTGAAATAGACATTTCTCAAAAGAAGACATACCAATGGCCAATGCATATATGAAAAAATGCTCAACATCATTAGTCATCAGAGAATTGCAAATCAAACTACAATGAGATATCATCTCCCCCCAGTTAAAATGGATTTTATCAAAATGACAGGCAATAATGAATGCTGGAGAGGGTGTGGAGAAAGGGAATCCTCATATACTGTTGGTGGGAATGTAAATTACTTCAATCACTATGGAGAACAGTATGGAGGTTCTCAAAAAACTAAAACTAGAACTACCATATGATTCACCAATCCCACTGGTGGTTTTATATCCAAAAGAAGGGAATTCAGTATATTTGCACTCCCATGTTTATTGCAGCACTATTCACAATAGCCAAGATTTAGAATCAACCTAACTGTCTATCAATGAATGAATGAAGAAAGAAATTGTAGCACATATCCACAGTGGAGTATTATATAGCCACAAAAAAGAATGAAATCCTGCCATTTACAACAATATGGATAGAATTGGAGAACATTATGTTAAATGAAATAAGCCAAGCATAGAAAGACAAATCTCACAAGTTCTCACTCATATGTGGGAGCTAAATATTAAAAACAGTTGATTTCATGGAGACAGAGGTTAAAATGATGGTCACCAGAGTCTAGGAAGGTAGTAAGGAAGGGGTGATAACGTGGGGATGGTTAGTGGGTACAAAAATATAGTTACAGTTAGATAGAATGAACAATATTTGATTGCACAACAAAGTTACTATAATCAACAAAAGATTAGGGTATATTTTCAAATAACTAAAGAGTAGAATTGGAATGTTCCTAACACCAAGAAATGATAAATGCCTGAGGTGATGGATACCCCAATTACCCTGATTCGATTAATTCACATTGTATGCCTATATGAAAATATCACATGTACCTTACAACATATACAACTATTATATATCCATAATACTTAATAATAAAAGAGCAAATGATTACCTAAGTGAGATAGATAGTAAAATTATCTATATCCCCCTTTACCCCACCCCAAGTACCTAGGTGTGATAAGCAGCAGGTTTTAGTTCATTATAAGTAAGGATTTGCCATGTAGATACCTGCAAAATCTGAAGTGGACTGCTTCTTGAATTAATAATTGGATTTTTATGTGTTAAGAATAATGTAGAATGATTAATGCATTATATGTGAACTTTGATTAAAGAATAATTAAATTTTTTCTGACTTTGAGAGAATTAGGGATGCATTTAAAAATTTGTTTTGATTTAACCTGCAGATATTCTTAGTATGTTTTAGAATTAAAGAATAATACAATATTTGAAATATTTCACCTCACCAAAGAGTATGCTCTGATTCAAATGATGATTTACTTTTTCTTTCAGGAACTCTCATAAACTATTTTTACAGAGCATGCATGTTTATTATTGAACTCCTAGCCCCTCCCTTCGTATAGCAACTGACATACAATATGCACCAAATGAATATTTGTGGAACAGATGATTAAAATACCACATTATCTGTCCAAAGTATATATGCATGGACTTATTTTAAACATTAATTTAAATATCTTAAAATTTTGATGATATGACAATTTCAATTTTCATGTTTATTTGTTATCAAGCAATCTGCATATCTTTTCTCCCACATATATTTAAATTTTGAAAGTAAGTTAGCTGCAGACTTTAAAGCAAGAGGAATAAAAGGAACTTCAATTATCCTAAAATTTAATTGAGAATGTTCTGCAATAGAAGCTGGTGTAGTAAAGCTTTGAATACAGTGATATTCAATCTCTTTTGTAATTAGTCATCAGTGGTGGTGAGCATGCCCAAATGGTTTCTAAAATTTCCTATATAAAGTTTATTTCTTGTATACCAGTACTGGGGAATTTAGAGGAAGATTAATTTATTAGATGTACGAATGATAAGCCAAAGAAGTTGCTTTCTCCTTTTGATTATTTTTCTCTGAACTAGGAAAAAAAAATGTAAAAATCAGAATCTTCTAAGTAAATAGTGAAGCAGATACCTTGCCCTCCAGGAATAGCTTCAATAGAATTAAAGTGCTATATAAACACAGTTTCTCTTGTCTTGCTTCTTCTTTTTCACTATATGTGATACAGATTGCTTTAGATAAATGTTTTAAATTGATATGCATGTAATAATATAGCACTAAAACATCTTCAGGCCTCACAAGGAACTTTTGAAAATTATTTTTTATATATACATATATATATATGTATATATACACACACTTACATATGTGTGTGTATATATATTAATAGTTGTTTCTTGGTATCCTCAGGGTATTGGTTCCAGGACCTCCCACATAGACCAAAAATGATGTGTACTCAAATCCTGCTGTCTACTCTGCAGAACCAGGGTATGTGAAGATTCAGCCCTCAGTATACGCAGGTTTCACACCCCAGTAATACTGTATTTTTGATCTGCCCATACAAAGGCTCAACTATATTTATGAAAAAAGACCTGTATAAGTGGACCCACATAAGTCAAAACCATGTTGTTCAAGGGTGAACTGTAAAAAAAAATATATATATATATAGACACACACACACATATATGTATTTTATATATACATACTGAAACACACACAAAGTAGATTCCAGTTAAATTATACAGTAATTAATAAAGTTTGTATAAAGCTATTATAATTTGATACTTTCAAATAAGGGCTATTTAAAATTTTTATATTAAAAATTATAATTGATTCCAGCAACTTACTTAAAATAAATGTAAAGTCATGGTCATGGGAACATGATAACTGCTTTCCAGAAATCTTTTCTGTTAGACAGCCATACAATTTTACAAATAATCTTTGTCAAGTTGCATTTTTAGATTTGCATATTTTGATGTTTGTACCTAAAAATTTATCTATACATATTTATATTATATGATAAATTATAAAAGAGAAATAGTGACTAATTAGAGATCGTTTTTTTCCTTCTTAACCTACTGTCACACTTATATGTTCTTCGTAGTGTTCAACTGAGTATGCTTTTGGAAAACATATAGATTTGTTTTTAATGACTTGAGATTAGGAAAATAGCCTTTTTTATGATGACATTCTCATTCTAGATTCCTAAAATAGATATCTAGAAGCAAGTCACAATTCATGCTACAGAAATGGGCAGTGTTAGTTAGATTGTAGGACAATAGTGGCTCTATTGGTTTCATGAGCATTGTGTTGAATATGAGAAACTGCACTTTGGAAAAAGTTACTAATTCTAAATATGTGTGATATGCCTTGGGTATATATTAATACTTAACATTCCTGTCTTAGATACATTTTCAACCAAGTATGAAATTAATTCTCAAGACAGTCAAAAGTACCTTTGTGACCATTCCCCCAAATCTAATTATGTTAATATCTTTTCATCTCTTTACTTAGATGATATCTGCAAAGGTGACTTAAAATGGTATATATAATATAACAATAAAGTTAATATGTGTGATCTATTTATTGTATTCCAACCTGGTCAAATATTTAGATTGAATTCTTTTTTTTCTATTTAACCTGGGTTTAATAAATGCACAGTTCCCAGCATTGAGTCAAGTACTGAAAAGCCATGAAATAACCCCCTCTCCTATTCTTCCCTTCTAGTAGTTAATAACAGCTTAAAATAATTTTCCAGGAAATAAAAGCTTATTTTGTATTGCTGCATACTTGGTAGGAAACAAATCACTCATATCTGAGATGAAGGAAGTTAACTGGGATAAGTGTTTCCTTGTTCCATCTCTTCTTTATTTCTCATTTTCTTTGTTTTTTCTTTAATTTCCTTTTTCCTTTCTTATTTTTGTTTTTCTTCCTTTCCCTTCTTGCTTTCTTCCCTGCCTCCCTCCTTCCTTTGTGTAATTCTATTTTATTATAATCAGGTATGAACACATAAGAATAGCATGCCACTTTCCTTCCCTTATCATGACCTACTCATTTCAACTTCACTACCTTTTGTTTTGCCATCTTTCCCCTTGAATGTCTTATGCTGAGGATAAAGCAGATGATGGGTTAGGTGAGGTTGGATCTCAGTTTTTCATTCATTGTGGCAATGTTTTTCATTTACACTTCTAGAGAATCACTTGATTAATCCACTGATGATATATGGCTGCTTATGCCTCATTGTTTCTTAGAGAAAAGTTATCTTCTTCAACTCATGCTTGTTTTCAACTCTTGCCACATACCACTTTAATATACTTTGGGGACTGAGGGTGGCTGCCTCAAATACGTTCTTTAACATAAATGATGTGGATATATGGATAGACAGTAAAAGATGAATACATAATAAATAGATACATACTTGCTTACACACACACACACACACACACACACACACACACACACACACACAGGATAGGGAATAAACGGTAAGTACATTAAAGTGTGAATTCCTGCCTGCTAAGTGGTGCTACAATAAGTACTATTGAGCTGAATGCACACACAGAAACTCAACTGGTTATTAAGCAATGAAAATATACCCTCCTTTTATTGCAAGGTGGAGAATATTCTTGCTCCCCTAGAATCTATGCTGCCTCAAGACTGCTTTGGCCAATAAATGTAATACTCTGCTTAAGTTCTAAGAAGTCTAGCAACTTCTATCTTAGCTTTTTGAAATTCTCAATTACCATGTAAATTTTCCAACTTTTCTTCTGGAGAGACCCTGTGGAAAGGCCCTAAAACTAGAGAAGAGAAGAGAACAGGTCTAGTTGAGCTCGACCTGCAGTCTTTTTCACCTACAGTGCCAGACATAATGAGCAAAGCCATTTTGAATCATCCAGATCGGTCTAGCTGTCAGCTAAATACTACTACTGATGAGTTTATGCTGCAGGTAACAGAAGAATCAACCAACTAAGCCCAGCCCTAATGTATGACTCACAAAACAGTGAGACATATTAAAATCGCTGTTGTTTATTCAGTCATTTGTTGCTTATCAATAGATAAAAATATCATCTCTGTGGGAATGAAAAAATCTATATAGTCTTTTAATAATTTCCATAACTAATGCACATTTTCCATATTATTAATAACAGTTTCATATCTATATATAAAATTTCAATTGTGGTTTTGGCTTGGACTAGCTATGAGCTGATTAAAGAGACATGAATAGCACTGCATGGTTTCTCCCATTCAAGCCTCTGATATGCTGTTTCTTTCTTTGTTTTTGATTTTAGAGAGAGGAACAATGCTAAGAAAGGAGTACAACTGTATAAATAAGAGGTCTTTCTTAGAAGAAGGGATTGAAGGCTAACCAAGTTGCAGCTCTGCACTAAAGGAGAGACACTTCTTTGACCTTGGTGGGAAGCTGTGATTTAGTGAATGCATTGCTGCTTACAGCTCCCCAAAGGTAGTCCCTGAAGAAGTCAGGCTCCATTTCAGATAGCTTTTCAAAAGTCTGAGTACTCTTTCTGTTTTTCGGCAGTTCCCAGCTCTGCAAAACAGTTTCAAATTGTGTTTCAGTCTCCCTTTGAAGCTTTTTTTTTTCTTAATCTGCTTCTGCTTCAAGGCCCTCCTTGAGCTTTTAAAAAGATGAAAGGATGCATGAAAGTTAATTATTTTCAGAAGAATAAGATGGAAAAACAATAATGAGAACTGAGAAGTTAAGTGAGGAATATTTTTGTCACTTGCTTAAAATAGGCCAAAATATTTGAAACTTCTTAATGTTAATTGTGCAAAATGGGTTTAATAACATGTAGTCTTCTAGTCTGCATACATATAGAATTCTTCTGATTTGTTGCATTGCACTGGTAAAAATCACAGAAAGACACAGTTTGTAAATATTCACATTATTATCTATCAGGTTATGCTGCTTTATTCACTATAAAAGCTTCTGCCCTGGAAAGTGTAACTACACACAATAGTTTTCAAAAATGTCTTCTCTATGTGACCAAGTGATTAAAAATATATGGAAAGATTGGTTGACATGTTTGATGGTCATAAAAAATTGAAAATGTGAAAATCAGAATTTAAGATGTCACCAGACATAGCATTGCCCAGTTTTCACGAAATAATTTCAATACTTATGAAAAATACAAAATAATTCAAAACTTTCAGCATCAAAAGGAAAGGCCAACAGTCAATCTATTGCCAAAATCTTAGATGATTTTCTGCTACCTATTGGTTTGATGAAATATATAGCAAAAATAAAGAAACTATATTACAACTTGAAACAGTGACTGCTAGTTCGGGCTACTGACTGCCAATTGAAATACCCATGAAAACACAAAGATACGAAGTTGTAAAACAACAGAAAACTAAGGATGCTGGTCAAGGATTTTTCAGGTCTCTGAAGACACTGTCACTAACTACAGCAGAGATAGAACTCAAGGCAAAAAATGAAAGATGTTAAAAAGATGATGGTAAATTTCCATCCATTCCCAGAGAAAACACATCTTCTCAGACTACAAAGAGGAAATATCTACTCATTTTTCCATCCAAAACATGCATGCACACACCTTACAGGATCAGCTTGCTGTTTTTGTTTTTTTCTTTCAGGAATGTGACAATATTGTATGCTCTAGTTCCCATTTCAAGTCTTAATGGGCATCCAGTGACCTGTTGGAATGTGATATTATAGTGAAAAGAAGACATGAAAACATTGGTATGTTAGGGGTTACAGTGGCTTATGTACTGTTTCTGAAAAGGCAAGAACTGCAGACTGCTTCAAATAGTTCGGCAATAAATTTCCATCATTGAAAAAAGAAAGCCCTTTAATTTCAGTAAAATAATGCCAGCTTAATGAACCTTAACAGAGATCTGGGCAAGCATATGTTACAATCCAGATTCATTTTTGACTCAAAGAATTACAAAGCAGAAATATTTTACCCATTCTGTTTATGTCAAAACCTAAGCCAAGCTTTACCTCTTTCCATTTTAGGATTAGCAAATAAAGAACAACTGAATTTTGTAATAAAACCAATGAAAGATAATCAACAGAAAAAGTGAAATGCCAATAAAAATTAATAAGAAAAATATAATCATGTATTCTCAAAAATGTAAGGAAATACTGACCTTAAAACATAGATGAAAGATGAGATGATATAATACATTCAAATTAAAAGCTTTCTGGTAAAAATGAAGAAGAGAGATTGTAGAGAGAGAGAGAGAGAGAGAGGAAGAGAACTCTTTAGGATATAACAATATTATAAGTACAATAACAAGTGTTCCTAAAATTTGATACCTATTTTTGAACGAAAACTACATAAAACAGAATCAGTGATATAGATGAAAACTGTAGGAATGTCTCTTAATTTAGAGTTTAAAGACAAAGAATTAGAATGAGAGAACATTAGCATAAAAACTATGGGGTATTGATAATGTGGCAACAACATATAACAGATTTGCAGTGCAGGACAGAGAATGAGATGCAACAAAGATGATATGTATCCTTGAAAACTTAAAGAAAAGCACATGGAAAAGCTGAAATAATCTAAAGTAATATAAATATGTAAATGAATAAGAGCAACAGCAAAAATAATTCTTGAAAGAGCAGAAACCTAATAAAAATATTCAATAATAACAATCTAGTGACAAAAACTGACTTTTATCAATAGAAATTGGAAGTACAGTCAAATGTATACATTTTAAAATATTTCTAATAAAAATTCCAATGGTGTTAGAGTGAGGAAGGATAAATGAATGAGCATATCCAAAAACATATTAAAAAGAATAATAACATAAGAGTACATTTTATACCAGATACTAATATGTACCATAAAGTCATAATAAATAAGTTTTGACTTGGCTGAAATAATATGAAATAATATAGGGAACAGAGAAATAATAAAAGAGTATATTTATGACTCGATACCTGCTAGGTACTATTAGTAGTATTTTATACAAATGAACTCATTTAATATACATAATAATCTTTTTATGTATGCCTTTGTCTTTGTTTGATATTACTACCCTGCAAAATTCCTTCAAATTTAGCAGCTTAGAACAAAACAGATTTACTATTTTACAGTTTCTGTAGGTGATATGTCCAACAAGGTTTTTGCCAGTCTAAAATCAAAGAGTCTCAGGGCTGTGTTTCTTACTGGAGGCTTTAGGGAAGAATCTACTTCCGAGCTCATTCAGATTGCTGGGGAACTCATTTCCTGTTGTGGGAGTGAGGTCACCATTTCCTTGCATCATTCACAGCTTCTAGGGGCTTCCCACATTTGACATATGTACCCTTTCTCCATCTTCAATGCCAGCAACCCTGGAGTAAGACTTTTTACACATGCAATCTCTCTGACGTTTCCTTCTACAGCATCTCTCTTCTTTCTTCTTCAGCCAAATCTCTTTAATTCTTCTACCTTCCTCTTCTGCTTTTCAGAGTGCATGTAATGACATTGAGCCCACTTGAATAATCCAGAATGCTCTCTCTACCTTAATGTCAGCTGATAAATAACCTTATTTCCATCTGCAAAGTCCCTTCACAGCAGTACTTAGGTTAGCATTTGATTGAATAATCAGGAAATGGGAATCTCCTGGAGACATCTTTAGAATTTTTCCTGCCACAGTACTATTCTTATCTCAAATTTACAGGTGAGTAAACTAGGCAGTAAGTGATTAAATATTCATCAAGGACACAGAGGTAGAGAAGCTGGATTTTGAAACTGAATATACTGGTACAACAGTCCCCAATAATCATTATTATATCATAAAGAATAGAGCCAAAAAAGCAAATCCTAGCTTTACACCACATGTTATAGAGAATTCAAATGACAACACAAATCAAGAAATTACTAGGCCCTGTGACACAGCATTCAGCAACATTAATTCCAGAGGCAAGAAGTATTTAAAGGTAAAAAATAACATTTAAAAAGCAGTAGTTTCTATCTACCTCATCTTGGTATGATAGATAAATGCATAAATAGCTAAGAGAAAAAATACACAAGAAAAATATTGCTGACTTTGTCTATGTTAAATTCTAAGTATTATATTTCCAAACCCATCATAAAGGGGGAAAAATCCTTTATAAAATTCCTTAGGTAAAACTTCTTAGTAAAATATGAATATAAATGTATTGTCTTTTTCTGATAGAATCCTCTCCAAAACTAACATTAGTTTTCATACTAAAGGTGAAATATTCCCTTTAAAGTCAGGCAGCAGAAAAGAATGCATTACATCACTGCTTGTATTAAACATTGTAAGGGAGGTCCTAATGAGCACACAAACTAAAAGATGATTTAAAAAAGAGATAGAAGTCAGAAAGAAACAAAACTGCCATAATTTGCTGACAAGATAATTGCTTGTATACATCTACAATAATATATGATAAATTATCGTAATATAAAAAAGAGTTCCACAAGCTTTTACAAATCAACATTTACAAATCAACTGCATTCCTAAATACCAGCATAAACTGTTAGAAAAAGTTACAGATGAAAAAAGGGGATTTTCCTGTTGTCTAAATTTTGGTTAAGGTGCAAGACAGAAGATAGTAAGCAGTACACACCCATCGGTCAAGAGGGCCTTAATATTCCTTCCCTTTGGCTTTACTCAACTTTAGATAGGCATTTTCCTGACTCCAGGCCCTTGATCTTTCTTTGCCTAGAGCATTTAATTCAGACAGTTTGTAACTGTAAATTTTTTCCTGCCCCTTTGAGATGTAAATCTTTTTAAAAGCCTCTTAACACTTTTACAACCCCAACCTGGGGGCCATCCCTATGAAAGGTAATCATTGAGGGACTTAGTGCCCCAAGCTCTCGGTTTCTGTGGGAGAGGAGGAGCCTAACCTCATGGGGAGCCTTGCTCCACATAGTAAAACTACTTCTTATCATGAAGATATGAGAAAGTTCACTTTTCCTTTGGGTAAAGCCAATTAGAAGCACAGGTGGCCTAAGGTTTGCCCACCTCAGTTCTTAAAAACTGCCTTGCCTTTTATTTCAGCGCTGCTGAACTCAGACTGAGCTCTGGCCACTATCTTGAATAAAGTCTTTCTTGCATGTTTAGCTTTGTCTAGTTCAGTGTTTGCTTGGCCACCACACAGACTGCAGAAGGAAGAGAAACCCAGAAGTTGCAGGGAGTTTGGGAAAGTAGTGAACAAGGAAGGAACAGTGCAAGAATCTTCTCTTAATCCAGGTCTCCAAGGCACGAGTCAGTCTTGACCTAGAAAAAGGGAAAATCCATGAACTGGATGTGAGATTTAAATTTTAAATTTGACCCTATTGGACCCATCATTTTACTACCTGAAAGTGAGTTATAATTACTGAGATAAAATTTGTTTCTGCAACTGAAAGTATTCTGAAAGTGATGGCTACTGTCTAAGGAGTCATTCAGGAAGGAAGAACAAAGGAAATTAAACAGTTTAAGGGCAGTCCTTGGATAAAAATATAGATATTTCTTGATTGTACTCTTCCAAGTTTGGTACATTTAATCAGCTATTTAAAATTACTTTTTATAAAGCATACTGTTTACAGTATTAACACAGACCTAAAATAACTCTAACAAAATATGTGCAGGACTTTATTGAAAAAAAGTAAGACATAATAAATGGTATTAAATGTTATTTAATTAAAAATAGAAAGATATACTATAATTCATTATTATGATATAAAACATTAGTATATTATCTCTAAATGTATCTTTAATTTTTAAAATTTAAAATAAAATACTGTGTTTCTCCTACCTTTTATAATTTTTACTCCAAAAATATGTGACTCAGGTAGATTGAAATACTAAATGAAACTTATGGAATAAAGTAATATAGGAAAACATTTTAATCATATCAAGCAAGGGAAATCTTTTTAATGAAAGATAGAAAAATGACAAAGCTTAAAGGAAACAATGGATGAAGTTGACATCAAAAATCAACATGTTTAGTCAAGGAAAAATATGAATGAGGTGAAATGAGGACTGGAGACTGTGAGAACATAATTTCTAGTATTCATCTCACCTCTACATACCTACAGCATCTGCACCTGATTTCAGCCTTGAAGATTAATTTTGCTTGCTCCTATGTTAAACCAAATTCTATTTGTGCACCAAAAGTTCATCCCCTCCTTTCTACTCAAGAACTTTAGTAATTCTTCCCTGATTTACCTATACATTCAAATATTTGTTCTCTGCTGGATCATTTTCATTAGCTTACAGATATGATACATTCCTCCTATTCTAAGTATAAAATAAAATATAAAGTTTCTCTCTAACACACTTTCCCTGCTCATTATTTTTGCATTCTCTTCCCCCTAATTTTAATCTTTGAATGACCTTTCTATCCTCATGTGGTCTCCTCTTATTCTTTCTTAAACCCAATCTAATTAGGCTTTTGTCCCCCAGACACTGTGTTCATGACTTCAGTGTTGTCAAATCATCCTCATACTTGATGTAGCAATAGCATTCATTACAGTTGGTCATGGTTTTCTCCTTCATTCATGTTCTTCAACCTTTCCTGGTGTCCTCCTATCTTACTTTTCACCCCTTTACAGCCATTTCTTTCTTATCTCTCACTGCTGAAGTGGCCCAAAGTTTAGCGCATCGTCTTCCCTTCTACTTTCCCACCTGTGGAGATCTCATCCAATCAACACATTAAGGACTATGTACCCCTGTGTCAGCAATTCTGAGATTTACATCTCCAGCTCAGCTCTTTTCTCCTGAAATCCAGACTTGTATATACAATTGCCAATTTACCATAGCAGATGAATGTCTAGTCAACTCTCCCTTTAGAAATACCTTTGAAACTTATCCCAAATCTGCCTACTTCTCACCACCTTTACTGCTATCCTCCTAATTTCCGTAATACTTCCTACCTTTTCTGCCCACTTTTACTTTGCCTCCTTACAGTCTACTCTCAACACAGTAGCCAGAGTAATGTTTTAAAAAACCTAAGTTTGATCAGGTGATTCCTCTCCTCAAAAGCCTATGACAGCTCCCCATTTTACTCCAAGTTCATCCTGATGATCTTACTTTGTCCTGCAAGGCTCATAATGCACTCAGTGCCCCACCACAGTCATCATCTCTTAATACTATCTTCTTCCTTCCTTTCTACACAAGTCATCACTTTTCTATCTTCCAAACAAACCAGGCATGCTATTCTTGCCTAAGAGCTGTTGCTCTAAATGGGAAAATATATGACAGATAAACAATTATGTTCTTATTATACAAAAAACTTCTACTATATTTTACATATAACTAATTATAAATCAAATAAATACTATCAAGCACAATACCAAAAAATAGGAAAAGGATATGGACACATATGTCATAACAAATGAAATATAAATGAGCAATAAGCAGATGTACTGGCGGTGGCCATGCAATTCTTACAATGTTGAGGGCTATTTTACATTTTGTATCAAGAGCCTCAAAATTATTAACACTCTTTAAACAATAATTCCTCAAGTGATATATATTAAGGAAATAAAAATCTATGACTGCATATTTTTCATGCATGTATTTCATCACACTATTATTTATTTTAATCAAATATTAGAGAACTTCATTCAGTTAATTATTAATTTTAAATAATGACATAAAGTATATTTAGCAGCCACTCAAGTGTTTTGAATAATATCTAATGATTTGCAAAATAAAATGAAAACACACCATACATGTGTAAATGTCTAAGTGTGTGTGCATGTGTATTTGTTTAAGTGTGTGTGCACCACAGTAAAGAAATATATTTAAAATGCTAATGATTATTATTTTCAAGTAGTAAGATTGATTAGAATTTATTTTAAAATGTGTTCTTTATCTGATTTTCTATATTTTATACTATGAATAGTATTGAGTCCCATAATTTTATAATCAACATTTTATAAATTAATCTGTGCTGTTTCATATTTTCACTGTTGTGTCAGAAACATATAGTATGGATGGTTCAGAACTTGAGTTAAAACTGAAAGGAGAGAATTGAATCTAGAAAGAATAAACAAAAAGCATCCTTATCTAAGTCAGATTTGTTTGTTTTAAATCTTATGGAAATGTTATCTCATAAGGTTTTAGAATAACAGCATATTTTATTCATATTTATGACATCTCACATTAATATTAGCATTATGTGGCTTGCGCAAGGTCATGAGCATTTTTATTCATTTAAAAATAGTTATGAGTCACTGGCTCATGCTCACTCGATGTTGTTTTATATGCCTAGAATACAACAATGAACAAGATAGATCAAGCCTGTGTATCATGGAACTTCAACCTTGAAGGACCCTGAATTCAGGCCCAACTTCTTTGACTCCAAGCTCGTGCTTTTTCACTATACCAAACTGTTTCTTTAAAGGAAGCATTTTTGGTAAATCCCATTTGAAGTTCTATTTTTTTCTTATAGGTTTTTGTTTGTTCTCTTACAAAGTAATCTATCCACTTAGCAAAAGAAATTCAGAATTTATATTCTTCGTAAATAATTCAATTAAAATCTAAATTGTCTGAGTGAAATATTTCTCTTCTATGTATCAGTTTGCTGGTTGGCCACCTGCTTAAACTGTACTTAGAAAGCTGCCAAACAAATATATCCTTTCCACTTGGTAATAGGTAACACTTTCCAGGCCATCACCTTCTACATTATGTTTCATCTAGGCATTAATTTTAATGAAATAATAATGCACTTGGCACTGGAATATCATCTACCTTCCAAGTATCTCCAAGTATGTAACAAACATTAATTAAGTAGCACAATAGCTCTGTAAGAGAACACATCATTATCACAATCCTGGAATAGACTAGATTGTTGAACAGGGAAAATAATGATGGCAACCCATTTTAGACTAATCAGAAGGGAAGAGGTTGCCAGCTTGAATACTTTCAGTTCATTACCTTATTCAGAAGTAGAAAAAGTATTGGGGAATGGCTGGAAACTGCTTAGAAAAGAGGGAAACCCAAATCCTGGAATTAGAATATAACATATCACATCTTCACGTAGTTTAGTATATAAATACCCTAATTAGTTCAAAATGATGTTTGGTTGACAATATAAGAAAACTAAAAGCACTATGTTTTAAGTCACAAAAAAGGTACTAACTCAAACCTAGTCCATAAAAGAAAGATGTTTGTAATGGAGGTAACTAGTCAAAAGACACATGCAAATCAATTAGTAGAAAATCATTATGGCTATTGAAAATAACTCAAAATTCATGATATCCTGATATAAATTATGAGATATTTATTTATTAAACATGACATTTTAAACTATGATATCTGTAAAAAACCAAAGTTTACAGTCATCAAAGGAAGTTAGGTCACCTATATATACATGAAAATATAAAATTGAGGGTTTTTTATTCCAATAAAAATTTTCTGTGTTAGATGAGGCTCCTAATTGCTGGACAAATAAATTACTTTTATCATTTTCATTTGATGTGGTAACATTTGATTCTTCAGTATCCCAATGATATTCTTTATCCCAAAGAAAAAGATAAAAAAAAAAGAGAGAACTTCAACACTATGTTATCTGCACCCAATAAATGGATTTTTAAGAAAAGATGGCTCATTTTGTTTATCTTGTAGCTTTGTTGTATTTAACTTTATCTAGTTTTAGTAATTGCTGGATCTTTTTCACTCCCACTGTAAAAAGATCTCAAACATTTAGCTGATTTTGCAACTGGCAAAACATTTCAAAGGTAGAACTGTGAAGAGAAATCAGAGTTAAGGGGCTTATGTTTTGCTCAGGTAATATATTACATTTGCATTTTGACAGCTCTCATAATTTGGAGAGATATATTGTGTTTGTATGAAAGCTGGTTCTAGAATTACTTCAATCCTTTTAAGCACAAGTAGTTGAAAAATGCTGAATTAAGATGAGTTTGGTCATTAAAGCTATGAAATATGCAGAGGATGTTCTAATGCATTTCTGCATTTGGATTATGTCATCCATAAAAAAATAGTTTCTCAGTTATTTTGATTGCCTTTCAAAGATACTTGACAGCTGCATGCTCTGTTAATATGTGAATTATTGGGAATGTGTATGTTTGCTTAGTTATAATGTAAAAAAAGTTAAGATCATCCTATTAAATATTAATTTCACTAGTTTACTGGGAATTCTAAACTGTTTAATACGTCAACCTAATCTTCCAAAAGAGAACTATTAGTTTTAAAGTGTTGTACTTCAAAATAGAAGAGTAAATTGATTTTTGCTTAAAAATTGAATTTCTCAAAATATATACAAACTGCTTTCTTTTTGAAATATTTTACTTGAAATTTTTTCTTGCCTATCTTCATTGTTATTAATGTTTAATTATCTTTAATTTAGCTGAAGCATTGTACATATCAATCTATTATTTTTGATGATCTATGTGTACTCCTCCATGCTCTTTCCCCATCCTTGTTGCCCAGAATGACAATAGTCAGCATGATCCTAGAAGTCAGGTACTGAAGGTGGAAGAGACTCCAAATGACTGCTTGAATCTAGAGCCCCTCATTTCACCCTTAACCCTCCCAACCACAAATAAGCACATCTTTTCTCACTGACCTGCCCTGAATTATTAATTAATAGAGAAATATACTGCTTTGCTTAAGTCTTTAACATTTTGTTAAATGCTGTATCTGTTTATTTGTTATAGCAGCTTAGCTTACCTTAACTGATATCAAATCTCATAATTCTCATTCTACACTTACGAAACATATTCTATTAAGGTAAACAACTTGTAACCTGGTAATATGATTCACGTATCTCTGGATCAATTAAACTGCTTTGCTAAGATGAAAAATTAATCTGTTATACATTGATTTTTCTTTCTTGCTAATAATATCGCAAATTTATGCAAGCAAAAAACCTATAAGTATCAGTAATATTATTTTTAACTCAAGAAAAAAATGTTTTATTTTATTGGAGAGTGCTTTTAAAGTACCCCTTATTTGGATGAGGTGCTCTATTATTCTTAATCATGTATTTCAAACATTAAATCAGGTTCTTCAAATACTTCTCTATAACCCTTAAAATTTTGATTCTAAGTAAAAATAATCTAATTTGGACCTGAAATTTCCTTTTTTCTGTTTCAACATATTTTATATAACATGCTGGACTTAAGTGCTTTTTCCTGAAGCATAGTTATCAAAGTATTTTACAGAAAATTTTAAACATTTTAAAAATATAAAACCTATTATAAGCCATAGAACTATACATTAAAAAATACTTTTGTGCCTAATTGAAAGATTATTAATACTAGTCATGATTCTAAAGTTATAAAAATTTTCTGAGATGTCTGGAGGAGCTCTGATTTATCAAGCTGCATATATTAAAACATGGACATTCAAGGTCAAAGTTTCAGGCAGCTTTTGGTCTAAAGCTTTGCATGTGAAAGAGTCCTGAGGGTTTTCACAGTATAAGCTGAGGCAAGTTACTTCCTATTTCATTACCTTACTTTTTGCATGGAGAAGCAAAAAGAAAAAGAAAGCTCACAAAAATTCTTGATAGGGACCTTCTATCAAAAGGACCTTTAGTAAGGGCTCAGTTCCCTGCAAAAATAAATCATTTACATATCATTTAGCTCAAAATAGAATTTGAAAATTGGAAATAAGTCTTCATATGAAATAAATTCTATTGTTTTTCTCTTGTCAGTTGTTACTTGTTTGTTTAGTGTAACTTATCATAACTCATCTAAGCTAACTTTAATGGCAACCAAGTAAGTCAGCAATTTCTTCTTCTCATATCTTGAACTGGAATTAGGATCAAAAGTGTCTTGGTGTCTGCAAAAACATCTCAGAATCTGGAAGCTATTTTTTATTCAGAAAAGATACCTACAAGAATCTCAGAAGAAGAGAGAAAGCAGAGTGTGTTTTCATAATCTTCTCATCCATTACCAACTCCACGTCAATAACTCTAAGTACTATCTCAATTTGAAACTGCCCCCTGAACTCCAAGAAATATATGTTTATACAACATTCATGCATATATACATACCAACAACCTAACATGCTCAGATACAAAGTTTAAACTACTAGCAGATAGTTTAAATCAAATATTGTTCAGAATTTTTCTTTTAACTCTTGCCTCCTTTTTGTGTGTCAAAGACAAAGCATAATAAGCAACATAGTATAATGATTAGCTTGCAGCTTTAGGAAGAGAATAAAGATGTGAGGAGATATTGCTTGCATCATGTGAGTTACCACAGTCATCGAAACTATGTGAGTCAGTTGTGTTTTTTGGAAGCAAAATAGATTCTGCTTCCAGATAGCAGACTGGGCACATGCGTTTATCTCTTCTTCCCACTTACTTTCAACTTAATTTTACAGAGTAAGCAGAAAAGATATCTATTTTAAACGTATAGTAGTGATAAAACAAGAAATAGGAAGGGTAACAAACATTGATAAAAATGAGGACTTCCTACAAGATCAAAAACAGATTAGATCATATTTGAGAGAAGAAATCAAGTTAAACAAACCAAAAAAGGTACAAAATAGAACTGCTGCCTAGGTGAGAATAAGCTTTGCCACAGAAACTACTGAGAAACTCCACGTTTAAAACCAACAAAGAATGAGCTGTGGCAAGACCATATGAGTACTTAATTGAAGAGCTGCTTGAGAAATATATTCACCAGTCACGGTCATAGGAGTGGCTGAATAGTTAACACTTTCCTCTAGTTAAACTCCTAAACTCAAAGCCTTGAGAAGTTCTTTCATGGTTATTGGGATCAGAGTCAGAAACAGAGCAGCAGGGCTTAAAATAAATATGATTTTCACAATAAATATGGAGGAATAATAGTAGAGAGGAAAAATCAGCTTCACCTAAGACTGAAACACACTACAATATTTATACCCCAAGTAAAATCGTTATCACCTTGGTCATTATAGGGCTTTTCATCTAGTGCCCTGTTTCTACAACATGAAGGAAAACTGGCCTGTCATCCAAAGCAATACTATTTGAGGTAATTTTGAAGTATTATTAGAAGAAAATATGTACAGGTGCTTTGCATGTACTTCTGGATATCTACCCTGAAGAGGTACTTAAACATGTGCACAAAAATATATGCACATGGATGTTGATTTTAGTGTTTATAATGTGGAAAATGGGAAGAGCACAAGTGTTTATCAATAGGACACCAATAAAAAAGTATAATATAGCCACACAAACCAATATCATGCTGTCATTGAAAGGCAATTTGTGTGGACATGTAAATCAGAACACTGGAAATATTCTATATTTTAATTGGACAGTTGGTTACTTTTACCAAAGGTCATCAAACTGTGATCTGTACATTTAATGTGTGTAATTATATCTCAGTAAAAATAAAATACTGTATAGGGAAACAGTAATTACTTATATGGAAAGGTCTTTGATACTGTTAGAAAGATACAAGTTTCAGAATGACAATGCCTATTTAAAATAATCCAATTTTAAAATACAAACTGTGATATTTTGAAATACATATATTTGGTCTTAGTCCACATGTCCTGGCATACAGCTCCTAAAACCCTTGAAATCTCCAGATTCCAAAAACATAAAAAGTATCTTTTTATGCTAATGGGATGACTGGTGGCTGGGGCCCCGGGAGAGCTTGAGGATGGAGGCTGGACTCCAGAAAGTCTAAAGCATGATTAGAGGGTTGGGACTTTCAGCACACCCACCAGCCCTCCAGAGAGGAGAGAGGGGCTGAAGGTTAAGCTAATCACCGGTGGCTAATTATTTAATTTGTCATGTCTATGTAATGAAGTTCCCAGAAAGAATTTTAAGAACCGATATTAGGAGCTTCCAGATAGCTGAACAAGTAAATGTTCCTGGAGGGTGGCATGCCCTGAGAGCCCATGAAAGCTCCACACCTCTTCCCATATACCTTGCCCTATGAATCTCTTCCATTGGGCTATTCATCTGTATCCTCTGTAATATCCTTTGTAATAAACCAGCAAACACAAGCATTTCCCTGAGTTCTGCGAATAGCTCTAGCAAATTAATCAAATCCAAGGAAGGGGTCATGGGAACACTGATTCATAGCTGGTCCGTCAGAAGCACAAGTCACAACCTGTGCTTCTGACAGGAATTTGAAGTGGGGGCCGATGTTGTGGGACTGAGCCCTGAACCTGTGGGATCTGACACTATCTCCAGGTAGACAGTGTCAGATTGAATTGAATTAGAGGACAGCCAGCTGATGACTGCTGCAGAATTGCTTATGGAGAAAAATTTCCACACATCTGGTGTCAGAAGCATTCTGTGCCATATTGAGTGACTGTGCAAATAGAGCAAGGAGGAAATAAATACCTTGCTTTTTCCCAATATCTCTGTAAAAAAACATATGTATTTATATAGTTAACCATACAAAGAGTCATGCCTTACGTAGACATCATGTAGGTGTGTTTATGACTATAGCTATATTTTCAATTCACACTGAATTCAGATTATTGTTGTCAGAGGTTATATCTCAGAAGGGAGTAAAACTTTGGAGGAATAAATAGGAGGCACTTTGCTTCTTGATAAACACATCTTTTTACAGTTTGTACTTCCCACAAGCATTCATTATTTAAGTATTTTTCAAAATCAACAACAATGGCAATAATAACAACCAACCACAAGGTGAAATAAAGTGTTGAAATGGGAGCTCTTTCCAATATTTCCTATGTGATAACTGATATTCATATCTCAGAGTTATGCATTTAAAATTAACCCTTCAAACTAGGATTTGCCATCACACATGAATGCAAATTACTATTAATGTACAACCATGACAGGAAACAATAACATAAATAGTAATTTTTATTAAATCCAGCTGGATACTTCCATTTGTACTAGGAAGAAAACGTAAGCCATAACAGAAAGCAACACACATGAAGATGCTATAAAACCTGAATATTAAGAGTTGACTACTGTAGAGCAGATCCCAGAAAATCTCTTGGGAGCTTTTTTCACTATAACATATTATTTAATATTACACCTTCTGATCCACTCAAATTACAAAGCATGTGCACATCCCATTATTGTAATTTGGGTATCATTGTTATGCCCAGCAGTTTCATTGGGCATTAAACAGAATACACAGTACCCCCAACACTGAAAGCTAACAGAAAAAAATCATTAGTTTTGTTGAGATGTATTAACATATTGAAATAGGAGATTTGAGGAAAACATATGTTGCATATTTTTAGACCTTAACAGAAAGAGGAATGCTTGCAATGGTTCAATAGGAGCAAGAAGTACTAAGAAAAAAAGAATATATATGTTAGACATAAGCAAACAAATCAGTAATTTTGCCTACCCCAATAAGCCGGAGGGGATGACTACTTTGATATGAGTATATGAGAGTGTTAATTAATCACTGGTTCTCACACTTGACTGCTCATGCTAATTACCTGCAAGCTTTAAAAGACCCATTGATGCCTGGGTCCTATTTTCAGAGAATATGGTTTAACTGGGATGGGGTATGACCGGGGAAACAGGAGTGTCAAAAGCCTCCCAAGTGCTAATAACTATGCAGCAAATTTTAGCAACCCATAATTAGCTAATCATTCTCAAGTTGAGAAATGCTTAATTAGTAAGTATCCTTCTTTCAGCTGAAACCAACAGAATTAAATTCATTTACCATAGTTAACCAAACATTGCTTTAGAAGCATTTGATATATTTCAGATTACTGAGTAGATGCTCCTTACATAGATAAATAATTTAATACACAAATTTTTAAAAGGCAAGTGTAGGGAACCATCTTTTCATGCTGCTTAACTAAATGGTATGCACTTCATTAAAGAAGCTATAGTCCTTAAGCAGAATGAAGATCATCACTCTCAATCAACGGATTTATTTTATTCTATCTTAGCCTTACCTTACTCTCTGCTCTGGCACAAAGATACATGACAGGGACATGTACAGAAACAGAGAATGTGAGTTTTTAGGCTCTGCTTCCAGATATACCAGTGTGGATACCATACCATGAGTGAACTATGCAAATGAGAGAGAAGAATGTCTGCTCAGCATCTGTGAAACATTCCTGGTAGCCTCACACTCACATTAACCTTCAAATATGAGGGATCTCTCAGTGTCTCTTTATAGAATTCTGGCTGACGGTTGGGGCCTTCTTTCCAGAAACATTATTAAGTCCTCCATCCCCAGGGATCAGTCAACAATGAAGGGACATGCAGATGAGCATGTCTGATGACCAACCTCTCTAAATATTGTCTTCCAGGGATGTGGGCTGATTCCTGTTTCTAAGCCATAATGAGGCCTAGTCTTGCCTCTTCTCCAGCCAATATCGCTGTGTGCCCAATCACAAAGATTTATATCCATGGTTGAAGGACTAAACTCACAGGGGTAAAGATAATCTTATCGTGCCGTAGCCAAATGTAGATAAGCTGATTATCATGGAGGGTTTGAACAGGAGAAACTAGAAAACAGAACATTAAACATCTCTTATTATCAGCAAATGTGCATAGCAGCTGCTGGTAATCACCAATCACAACAAGCAGATAAACAGAAAAGAGAAAAATATTGTGGATGCACCCAAATTCTAAATCTTGGCATCTAACTGAATTTAGCACAGAGCATCAGTGTGAATTCAAATATGTATGAATCACAGTAATCATGCGAAGTGTTAAATCACACATTTCATGATTTGTCCAAGCTACCAAAAACACTGCATTCAGCGTACCACAGGTTCTACCAGGCATTTTAGGGTCACTTTTAAAGAGTCACATTACACACATAAACACACATACATACACACTTATAATCCTTCGCAATAACCTACTGTGTTACAGCATCATATAGCAACCATTGATTGTATTAAACCAAAAGAAAACATTTGGATGTGTGTATTAAGGTTACTGACAAGAACTTTTGTCAAAATTCATTTCAAAAAATGTCAATTCAAAGAACTCCATTTGTGTATGTGTGAGTATATGCACATGTACATATAGATATCAAGTCAGAAAATTTAACAGTCAATATTTATTAAACTTGTCAATAAGCTCAATCTCATGGACTTTATTAAACAACTAGAAGAGGCCAAACACAGTGGAAATTAAGCACAGTAAAAGTAGCATATGACATGTAAGACATAAGAGTTACAGGATATCAGCGGGGAAGCACATTTAAGTTGGAAGTCTTCAGGGAAGGTCTCTTGGAGCCTGTGGTCATAAAATGCATCTTGAAAGATGACAGATTAGGACAGATGGAGAAGAGATGAGAGATGGCTGAAATTTGGAATTTCCAGGGAGAAGGAATAGCATATGCAAAGAATGGAGATAAGAATATATTTGCTATATGGAGATAAGACTTAAAAGGGCAAGACCTATAGTAATTCATCACTCAACTTGACAGAATTAAAGACAGTATAACAAAACCTTTTGTCAGAAGGTTTCCCTTGTGGGGTTGAAGCTCATCTTGAGTAATGACAACTGAGCAAGTGTTAGATCTTGGAGTCCACACAGGAGGACAACTGGAGGGAGATGATAGAAACATTGCTATCTTAAGTTGAAATACATTCAAGGCAGAGTGTTGGAGTATACCGGCTTGACTCATTCCCTCCCAGTGGAAGTGAGCTCTGCCTACCTTGCTCTTCCATTATTTGCTGCTGCACAAAGGGACAAGGTTTGTTCCTTCTCCCCAAAACTATGTGGTTATCTATGTAAAAATTCTGTCAGCTAATACTTCGACTCGCCCCAGGGATATCTGGACTAAATAATTCTATCAATATAACATTCTCAAAATGAAAAAAAAAACCACAGAAACAGAGAATAGATTAGTGATTGCGAGGTGTTAGGTACAGAGCAGGATTGAAGATTGAGGAAACAGGGAATTGGGTGTGGTTATAAAAGGGCAATCTGAGAAAACTTGTGGTTATGGAACTGTTCTGCATTTTGACTATGGTGGTTGAAAGCAAACCTACACGTGTTGAAACTTCATGGAGCCAAATGCACACATACACAAAGAGTAAATGTAAATCTGGGTAGATGTGGATAATACTGGTAGATAATATCAATGTCAATATTATGGTTTTGATATTTTGCTATAGTATTGCAAGATGTTGCCAAAGGGTATAGGGTAAAGAAAGGGTATCACTGCTTCTGAATCTACAGTGGTTCCAAACTAAAAGACCTACTTAAAAGAAACTTGAAATACATTATAAGTGCTAAGATAAAAGGAAACAAAAGTTGTTATAAGGGCACATAGTAGAATTATAAAATTTAGATTTTTCAGCCAAGAATAACATGCTATTTCTGACTGTTTTAAATAATTTACAATGTTCGCCAGGCAAGAAAAAAAATATTCTATTAGAGTGGGGGTAAGTGACCAAATCCTTAAGAAATATGTGATGACATTAACGACTTATGAATCTAAACTGTAAAGTTATGTGAACCTCTTCAAAACCTCTATCTATAGACATTAAAACTATATAATGGCAGTGTAGTGAAAGTCATTGATGAAGCTAAAACTGGAGGCATAGGCAATATAAATAATTACACAAATTCAAGTGAAACTGAAGACAGAGTGTCTGTCATAAAATACAAACTGGGCAAATATTTATGGAATATAAAAGCCAGCGGTAGTAGAGAGAGTAAAGAGGGATGCATAGCTTTAAATATCCATTAAATATAGATGGTGTGGTATACAAAATAATTACGGTGAATCCAAGCTTTCTTCTTGGGAAAATTCAGGAGGTGATGACTTCATGGTTACAGGTATGGATCTTTCTTAAGTGTTCAATCGTACCATTTATTTCCATATAAACACAAATAGATGTTAGCTTATAACTATCTTTCTTCTTTGTCTTTCTCCTTTCTCTAATGAGATATTTTCATACACCTTGTGTTAGGAAAAATTGAGCAGACAGGAAAGATTACCAGGGGACAAGATAAGCAATTCCAGTCCTTTTTGTTTATTGTTTTGAACCATGCTAAGTCTTGCAAAAATAGTATAGTTGTATTATACGTTTTGATTTCACTTTGGAGAGAAGGGTACACTACATTTTTTTGTTCCAAATGTTCAAATATGTTAATACTAAAAACTGAAAACATAACATTCATCTAAATTATATAAGCAGTGACTCTGAATGATTTGCAATGTCTTTGAAGCTGCCAATAGATGTCAAAAATGCTAATTTTAACTTCAAGATAACATATTGTATTTTTTTTATGCTATCCCTGCAGTGGTGAAAATGGAAATTATTGACTCTGGGAACCTGGCCTACCGTGCTGTTAATCACTGTATTGCTATTAATTGATTTCCTTAGGTATGAGCCAGGCTATCCTAGGACAACACTTATTAGACCTCTCTCCCACTTTAAATGCAGTGATTTTGAGACCTCTTCGAGAGTAGAGTTTTTAGAGTGAAATGTTTGGTTTTCATAACAGAGATACCTTTGTATAGAACACATAGAAACCAATCAGTTTAAACTATCTGGCAATAGGTTAACTTTTGGGATAAAACAACTTGAATTGTTCTTCTTTCTTCTTTGTCTGCATTATCTTACATAAATACTTTGAAAGTATGCATGCCAATGTCCAGTCCAGCCACCCTGCAAGTGTGTACAGAAACCTCAGGGACTTTTATTATTTTGAAAAATCATCTAGGTGCTTTGCTACTTTGTCCAATATGCCTAGGGAAATTATCCTATTTTGTCAAAAAAAAAAAAAAAAAAACAGAAGTGCACATCAAATTTTTAGAAGCTAGAAACTAGAAGCCATGAATTTCTTTCTTTCTTTTAAAAAAGTCTATAGCTAGCAATGGAGAGCATGAGATTAGATGTTAAATAAAACTATAATTCAGAAGAAAATTGTACATATTTAAAATTATAGAATACTTATGCTGACATGAACATATTTATGGGTGTATTTAAATAGTGAACCTGTATCTGCTTTAACTAGACAAAATTGGAGGACTATTACCTAAAACATTAGAAAGTTTGATTGATTGATCCTTTTGCCCTTTTTCTTAATAGACTATTACAGTAGTAGACATAAGAAGATATAAAGTGCCCAGCTAATCGATCTGTATCATATTGGAAAGGTCAAAATAGAATTTTACATTACTACTGTCAGAAATATATAAAACATTAACATTTCCGTACCATATTCTCATCACAGAAATTGTAATGGGGACTGACGAAGACACAATATGTGTCCATTTTCAATACCAAAATAGCTAGTAAGTTGGAAATAGAATCACATAAATCTAATCTCAGGAGAGGTGCTGACTGGAAGAAAATATTATGAATTCATTTTTTTTTCTTTTGCAGAATCTTGAATTCTCACTCAAGCTATCTTGTAAGTAATATTTTTTCACAAGAAACACTCCAATTGACATATGTATACTTATGACTTACAAAATAACATCTGGTAGAACGAGACCAAGGCATATCGAAGAACCAACTAATAGTACATAATATAAAAACAAAGAATAGCAACTAAGAATTATATTTTGCATCTTGTTAAATTGAAACTGTATAGGAAATTGGAAAGAGTTATACATAAATGTAAATATTCTATGAATACCTTCACATTTAATATATTAAGATATTTTTAAAATTTCTCATAACCCTGCTAACTATGTAATTGTGTTATTCACAAAGATTTGTAAAAATTGGGTTTCTTATTGAATTTTATATTAATATGAACTTTGTATTGTATTTGTGGAATTAAAAGAAATCATAGTGTGTGTTGTACAAGTTGTGCACACATGTGCACACACACCAAACTGTGAATTGCAGTAATTACGTAATATGCTAACAGTACAAAATTAGTTGCTTAACAGAGCATTTTTAAAAAGAGATATGAATCCTAAGAAGCATTAAAAATTTAAAACCCTTTTTAGCTTTGAAGACAACTTATGCTCTTTTTCTGCCTCCTGGCAGTTCAGCTTAAGTTAAAATTTATGTGGCAAACCTCTTATCATAATTCTTACCTCTGAAGAAGGTCAGTAATAATACTTGTACTGGAGCCTTCACTGTTATTTTAAAATAGTCTTACTTTGGGGGAAAAAGACATCTAAGATATATAACACCCAGTATAATTGCCAAAAACAAAATATTTATGAGAATGAAAACTTTCAGGGAAGTTTTTATATTGGAATAAAAAGATTATGTTATAAACCTGGCATTGAAAATTAAATGTAAATCAACAAATATTTGAGTGTCTATTAAATATAGCATAGTTTGTTATGAAATACATAGATAATAATTAACAGGAAATGCTCTCAAGGAATTTATAATCCAGCATAAACTGAATTAAAAATAAAATAAATATAGATAATAAAAGGTGGAATTCCACAAATATTACAAAAGATATAAAAAATGCAATGGGGAAGATTAGAAGAAATATGATTAATATGGGTAAAAATATCAGAAAAGTCTTCATGGAGGAAGTAATAGAGCTTAATAAGCAAAAATGTCAGAGGAGAAAAGCTGAGGTGACTACTCAAAATGAGGAAATAAAAAGAGAAGTGTGCAAAAAAAAGGGAGGAGAAAAAGTGTATGAAAAAATTGTGGAAATTGAGGTTTATTAGAAAGAAAATAGTTTAAGTACCTAAAGAGGCACTGGGATATGAAGCCTGGAAAACATGATGGGTCATATTGCAAATAGCTTGAATGTCAATCTGAATATGTTAAATTTTACTTATTAGAAAATGGAGAAACTTTGAAACTTTTTAAATAAGTATATGAATAAGAAAGTTTAATTTAATGTATTCTTCAGGGTTCTCCTGAGAAACAGAACCAAGGACATATTTAGATCTAGATGTAGTTACATAGATTTATTATAAGAATTGGCTCATGCGTTTTTGAAGGCTGACAAGTCCCACTGTCTGCAGTCTGCAAGCTGGAGAACCAGGAAACCTGGCAATGTAATTCAGACTGAGTGACCTAGGACGGACTGTGTGGCAATGGTGTAAGCCCTGAGTCCAAAGGTCCGAGAACCAGGAGCACCAATGTTGGATGGCAGGAGACTATGGATGTCCCAGCTCAAATAGAGAAAATGAAATTGCCCTCCCTCCCCCTTTTTGTTTTATTCTGGCCTCAGTGGATTGGAGGATGCCTAGCCACATTGATGAGGATGATCTTCTTGACTTAGCCCACTCATTCAAATGCTAATGTCTTTCAGAAACATCCTCCAGAATTAATGTTTTACCAGCTCTCTGGGTATCCCTTAGCTCAGTCAAGTTGACACATGAAATTAATCATCACATTTTGTAATTGTATACAGAATGAATTGTGTGAGCCACTTTTCCAACTCATTTACTTTTCAAAGGCCTATATGTAGATGAAAAAATAATCCTATTATTCAAGGACACTGACTCTTAAATTTGATTTTATCATTTTACTCTATAAATATACCTCACATGGCACCTCTAATGCACTTATTTAGAGTGTGATATAGCATTTGACATTCACATGGGAAGCAAAATTGTTTTCTGAATGGTCAAAAGAATAAAGTGTATAGAGATGATTAAGCTAGTTTGAAAGTACTGTAATTCTCTAATCAAGTAGAAATTAAGGCATGAAATAAGACACAATTGAATTTAAAAAAAAAGGAGAAATAATCAAAGTTGATTCTAAGGTTTTGATCTGGAGGACTTAAAAGGATGGAGAATAAGTTAACAATAAATATATATATTAAGGGAAAGCAGATTGAGACTAGTGGAGGTACTGGTGTTTAGAAACATGTTAAATTTCCACTGTGAATGAAAGACTGAGGTGAAGTTAGGCAGAATAGTTATAACCATGGGAAAAGTTCTCTGGAAAGATGTAATTGCTAGAGGTGAAGTTTAAATATAGAAATTATTAAAACAAGGGAAGTAAATATCACTCAAAGCATGGAGACCATAAAGAGAAGATAAATATAAAGACACTATCATTTGGTAAAGCCCCATTTAAATGAAAGAAAGTGAGAAAATTAAATAGTGATGTCAGAGTGAAGAGCAAAGATATTTGGAATGATGATCGTGATTCAGATGATATTGCTGCTGATGAAGACATTAATTATAATGTCACTGGGCTTCTATTATACTATGTGCAAATTACTATGCCAGTTGTTTTGAATGATTTTCAGATTTACTTCCCAGAACGTATATATGATGCCTATATTGTTCTTTATCCATTTTTTGAAAAAACAGAAAAGTGATGCACAGAGAGTTTAAAAAGGGGCAGCCTTATGATTTTAAAAAAGGTATTTATAAGCTTAAGTTCCCTAGATCTTAACCTTAATAAATATTTCCTCTGATATTAAAAAACAATCAAGAAAAGAGATAAATTCAAGAAGAGTGAAATCTGCATTGGCTATTGTACAATCTGTCAGTTGGTTGTCAACCATAGGTAAAGGATATATAGGTATTCTGACCTTCTGAGTTAGATAGACAATTAAAAAATAAAAGTGGGGGAAAGACTTCTGCTCCTGGTATGATGTAGAAACTGGGACCAGAATTATCCACCCAACTGAAAATAATGGTTTTTAAGATATTGGACAACAGACAATGAAGGACTGTGATACTTGAGATGTAGGAAATAAACAAGGTAAGCCCTGTGACTGCCCACAATACTTCCTGGAAAGAATTATAGGGAGAAGAAACCCAGGAAGAGTCCTGTGTTCTCTCTGAGCATGGCAATGAAGCTGGGATTCCGGGGTGGGGGGCAAGGAGTTCACAAGGCCAAATACTAGAGGAGAGAGCTTCACACAGTATAAGCGCCACAGAAATGAAGGGGGTCAGCCTTTGATTCTTCAGCTGAATACTGATCAGCACAGAAGTATGAAAAAATGACTTGAGCCCAGGACAGAACTCCCTAAAAGGATTGGAAGAAAAAAACCCTAGAACTCACAGAGGGGCAGGGATATTTATTGTTCCCTCACTAAACAGAGTGGAGTCTCTCTCTGTTAATTACCATGGTGGTTTACATATATTCACAAATTCCTCTATTACTGTCCAGGAAGTAGAGTTTAATTCTCATCCCCTTGAGCATGTGGGCTGGATTTAATGATTTACTTCTAACAAAGACAATACAGAAAGGAAAAGACAGTTAACTTCATAGCAGGGAAACCAGGCCAGATACCATCATAAATAAGTAGTCACTACTAAAATCACAAGTAATGTCATTTTGGTATCCCATACCCTTTGATGCGATGTGATGAGAAAGGCACTTTACTTGTGTGATATTTACCCCCCAAATCCATAACCTCAATCTATCTATTCATGAAAAGAAATCAGGTAAACTCAAACACGGGGCATTCTACAAACTGCCAGAGCGGTACTGTTCAGAAGTGACAAGGTCCTGTGAAACAAGGAAAGACTAAGAAACTGACAGAGACTGGAGGTGATTATGCAGACATGGTAACTCACATCTGGATTGCTGCTGGAACAGAAGATTAATGGCAACATTAAAATCCAGGTAAAGATTATAGTTTGGTTAACAACAACAACAACAACAGAAACACTCAGAAAGAAATAGGTAACAAGAATAGTTTTATATCTAATAAGAATATTAAATTAAATGTAAAACTTCCCAGTATAAATAAAACTCCAGGACCAGATGGCCTCACTGGTGAATTCTAGCAAACATTGAAGGAGGAAATAGTACCAATTCCACACATGTCTTCCAGAAAATTAAACAGAAGAAAATACTTTTCAGCAAATGCCACAAGGCCAAATCAGAACAATATCAAAATCAGAACAATAACAGAACCTACAGAATTCCTAAAAGATATTGCAAGAAAACATAATTACTGATCAATGTTTTATGATAAAATTTTAGCAAATCCATCTAACAAACTACAAAAAGGATAATATATATTACTAATTGGAATATCTTCCAGGAATTCAGTTATTCCAATGTTGAAACATCAGTCAATACCTTTTCCCACATTAACAAACTAAAGAAAACCAACAGAATCATCTCAGAAGAGGAATGAAATTTTTTGACAGTATCTGATATCCATTTCTAATTAAAAAAAAAACTATCACAATAGAACTTTCTTAACCTGATAAAATTATCTACAAATGATTAATACACAAATTACACCTATATCAAAATATCACATGTATCCTATAAAGATATACACCTATGCAACCATAATAATTAAAAATTTAAAAAAAATTAAAAATTGACAGATAATTTTATACTTAAGGGTGAAAGTATCTGTCATCTGTTGTTTTATAAAAAATTACCACAAAATTTAGCAGCTTAAAGTAAATTTATTATCTCTATGGTTTCTGAGGGTCTGCAAGCTGGGAGCAGTTTTGCTGGGTGATTTTAGTTCAGAATATTTCATGAGGTTGTAGTCACGATGTTAGTCAGGGCTGCAATCTTGGAAAACTTGATGGGACTAAAGGTTTCACTTTCAAGTTCACTCTCTTCTCAAGAGTCTTAAGTTCTTCACCATCTAAGCCTTTCCATAGCATTCCCCTGGGATAGTAATCTGTGTGTGTGTGTGTGTGTGTGTGTGTGTGTGTGTGTGTGTGTGTGTGAGAGAGAGAGAGAGAGAGAGAGAGAGAGAGAGAGAGAGAGAGAGAGAGAGAGAAAGGAACCTGAGCTGAAAGTTGCAGAATTTTTATTAAATATAAACCAATTTCAAAAGTGACATGCCATCATTTCTGCCATATTCTATTATTTAGAAGCCAGCTTAGCCCACTTTTGAAGATAATGGAATTAAGATTCTCCTTTTGTAAAAAGGATCATCAGAGTATTTATTCACATATTTTTAAAACCACTACTGCTAACTCTCTGGCCACAAATTACTTAAATAATTCCACATGCACCTACACACACACACATGCACACACACTCATTAAATTGTCCACTTGGATACATTCATTGTATTGTTTGTCAAAGTATACTTTGATAAAGCTGGTTAAAAAGAAAGGGGAAAAGATAGGGAATAAGGAAGGAATTAAGAGAGGAAACAATGGTGATTAAAAAACTTTTTACAAAGTGAAGACACAAGCAGTGTCATTTGATAAAAGTTTGTAGAATTTGAAAACTAAGAAAAATTACCTTTGGATTTGCTGAAAGCTTGATCAGCAATATTTCTTTCAGAAAAAGAAGTTGAATATGTCCTTAGGTTAAAGCCAGTAATCAGTAATATGTGCCTTCCCTTAAAATATGCAATTTGACTATTTGCTCAAATAGGTTTTTTCCTAGCTCTTGATATTTCTTTGATATTTAATTTCAATACCAGCTCTTAAAATGTTTGATTTTTAAAAAGCAGGTAGAAATAATATGATTGTTCTTCTTAAAGGGCATGAAAACTTACCTTGAATAGGTTATTTCCCATAATTTAACTTAGAAGAGTTAAAAAGATGAAGTGTTCCTATGAGAGAATCTACATTCTTCAACAAATGCAATTTTTAGTTCTAGAAAATGCAAATCAGATAAAGTGTACCTTAGATGAATTACCAGACTATGTAAATAAATATATTGCATTATTAACTGCTCATACTTAGCAGTGATGTGTTTCAGTCAAAATACTTGGCTGGAATATGATGATTATATATTAAGATAATTAATGATATCACCAAATATGTTCATGTGCTGTTTAGTTTACATTTACTAATTTAAGACATATACACGTTACAAAGTTTACAAAGGATTTTATGGGATACTTCATTAGAAACTAATAACAAGAACTCTTTTCTGCTGAGATTTGAGGGTTTCTGTAAAGGGTATTTTCTTATATAGCCCAAAACTGAATAACATGGTTAAATTTCAATGCACAGTTAAAAATTGCTTTGAGCCAGATTATCCCTGTTAGGGCATTTATGCTGTAAAAATGATTTTTACTAAATACTGCTAAAATGGTGACATAAAACCTTTATTTCCTAAAGGCTTTACACACTTACTGCCTTCTGTTCCTCCCTAGGCTGTCACCAAAAATCTTATAATTGTCAAATTTAATGGCTTTTTCATTCATCTTCCTATTTGATCTTTTGCAGCAATTGACAAAGTGTACCACTTTGTCGATCAATAACTGTGCAAATCATATACCTCCTGAAATATAAAGCAATTCTATTTCTAATATACATAAAATATTTTTAGTTATTTTTCTCTCTTTTTTTTTAAATGGTAGCTTCTTTAGGATCATGTCTTGAGCTCACTTCTGTTCTCAATCTCTGTGTTCTTGTTAGGTTACCTTATCCATTTATCTTAATGACTACTAAATATATAGCTCCATTTTCTCTTCAGTATATTAGATTTTATATCTTTATTACAACTGTATCCTTGTTTGGAAACTTTGTGCAAATCAAATGCATTATTGCCCAAACTGAAATTCCAGACTTTCCACCTCCAAATTTATTCTCTATCCAGTGTGTCTTATTTTAGTTAATGACAGCTCCATTTCCTTAATCTTCTAATACTGTCTTCCTTACTGCTGGTACTTTGTTTCACTCTTGCATTCTCTTTTGAATGAAAATTGCAGTAGCCCTCTAGTTAATCTATTTATAATTTGTTCTCCTCATACCATAATTCTGCTGTAGTTAACTTTTCTTTGATATATAAAACTAAATAATTACTATGGTAAATACCAAGGTACTCAATTTCCATGATTAGTTATTTTGCATTTCAAGAACTAAAAAACTGCATTTACTGAAGAAAATTTAAGCATGTTGTACTTTGTTATATTTACGCATTTTTTTAGATTTTTATTTAAGAAATAAAATGTTACAAACTTAACTAAAGTGTTCTTTATCATCCCAAGTTCCATTCTTCTGCCTATCTCTCTGCAGCAAAAATTGTTTTAAGTTTGCTCTATATTTTTTCTTTTTATATAATTTTTAATACAAATGAAAACATATACTGATTTTTTATTCAATATTATATGTTTGAGATGTACATTTGTTTACCTATGAAAAGTTTTAATTGCTCAACACCATTGCAACATAAACATAATCCACTTTGCTTCTCTGTTTCCTGATGAATGGCATATGTTGATTGTTTCTAATATTTAACCATCACAAATAATATTGTATGGGATGTCTTTGAATATGTCTACTTGTGCACATATATTATATATACTGTGGGGTATATACTTGGAAGAGGAACTAATGGGTTATGAGGTATGAACATTTTCCATTCAATTAGGTGCCCCTTACCACTGTCCAAATTGGCTGCTAAAAAACCATGTTTACTAGAAGTGTTTGGAAGCCACTTTTACTTCACATTCTTGTCAATTCTTGATATTGCTATGGTCTTTCTTTTCATTTTTGCGTATCTCGTGAGTGAACTACATTATCCTGTAGTTAATTTTTTAAATTATTTTTTAAAAAATCTGATTATGTTTACTGTCTTACTTATTACAATGCAATAATACTGCATTGCTTCCAAGATTAAAGGAAAACAACAGGATAAAACACAACAAGGAAATAAAATACAGTCTTGCCCCAACTGTCTCCTTCTCAATTCAAAACACAAAATTTTGTAAATACAACACAACTTGTCCCTTTCTCAAGCAAGTTGTCCCCTTCCCATTTTTATGTTCTTATATAATTTTTCCTCTTTTCACAAGACCAATTTAAAGACTTTTGGAAAAGCTTAAATAAGGCAATATCTATAAAGTCTTTAATCATCAAAATCTTATATTTGTCACAGTATTCACCAGAAATGAATTTAAAAGTTACTCTCTGGCTTTGATTTTCGGTTTTTATGTCAAGTTCTCTCTGACCACCCCAGCTACTATAGACATTTAGTCTTTGCTATCATGACATTCTGAGCTATTATTGGAATCATCACAGCTTTTGCAGTATGTGTTTATATGTCTGTCTTCACCTATCATCCCTGAGTACCTAGGTTTTCTATTATTTTTAGAAATATCAAGGCCAAATACAGTGCTGTGAACTTTGCAGGAGCTAAATATATAGCTAATATTTAAATAAAATAATTTGAATAAACTACAATAATAGGCACTTTGATTATTTCTGCCTAGAGATATAGATGATGTGGCCTTAGGGCAAGGACTTACTTAAAGGCGTTCTTATGCGAAGTGAGGAGGAGTTGAGAGAGAATGTTCTTCCTCTTTAAAAATTGTCCTTTTCATTCTCATTTCTTCAGAAAGATGCTCTCAGCTCTTCAACAGGTGACCCCCTGATATCACAAGCCTGGAAGACATGCAAATAAAGTCTGTGATATATCAGTGCTCCAGCTTTCCCACACACAGCCAAGTTGACAGCTACTGACTCTAGTGGTGGATAGGAGCGACTACAGAATACTAGTCTTACTTGACTACACCAGAGTTTTCTTTGCCCATCAAAAACAATCCAGACCCTTCTTGAGTCACTATATCAGGATTATTACAAGACAGAATCTAGACTCAAGAAAGTTAAATCAAATTATTAAATATAGCAAGCACTCAGAGCTGGGGATTGGATCAAGCATGCTGGATTTTGATATATGTAAATTAGTAGCTGGAAACAGCAAGAAGAAAGCAAAGTCATGAACACAGAGAGGAGCATCATGTTTTCAAGAGAGTAACAAAATGGTTTCTCATCCTGTTCTTTTTTATTTTAGGTTTTAGAAAGTCTCCTTTAGGCATATAAATAGTACTGAAATAGAACGTACAAAGTAACGTAGTTCTTTGCTGAATTAATATTTTTTGCTTAGATAAAAAATATCATGGAAATTGATCCAGGAGACTTCTCCTGAGAACAAAATGATGAAAATCTCTCGGTTAAAACCAATGCTGAAGAAGGGGCTATAAATGCTGTGAATTTGATTGCAGTGAGAAAAGCCACAAGTTTTAGACTCATTGATTGAAACAAGTTAAAATCAAAATGGTTAAAATAAAGTAGGAGCACAGAAGCAAGCCAGTGGTAGAAAAAGTGGTGTCTTAACAAGGAAATCAACTTCTTCAACCCCTTTTTTATTTTATGCCCTCTTGTCTTACCTGAGAGGTTATTCTTTAACCTGCTTAAATATGTCTTTTTAAATCCCTGAAAAGACACAGCATAGGAAGAAAGACGTCACGAACTTATCTATTATTCTTTCCTCATAAGAGGTATGTACACAAGTAGAACATTTTTTCTTATGTATACTATTCACAGCTTTAAGATTCAAATGGCTTGATTAGCTAACTCCCTTTTTATCTTGGGTTACACCTTTTTTAACTTCAAAAGAACCAATTAAAAGGAGAAAACTGAATTTGTAAAATTCTTTCCTGAAATGAATAGTGTTTGGATGTTATAATAGAAATAAATAACTGACAATGTAGTTCTGGATAAAATAAGTTTGGGGAAACATGGTGATAAAGAGTGTTAAGTTATGGCAGCGCTCAGCATTTCTTGGAATAGGTGAATAAGCATTTTAAATCTTTTTAAAAGTGGCAGTTGGAGCCAAAGTTCTGAAAATATTGACCTCAGAAACATTTCTTCTCAGAGTGTCTCCCAGGTTAGCACTCTGCAGAATACATACTAAGAAGTGGTACCTTATCATGTATTTAGAATTAAAATATAATCTACATTTTTTGAACCAATGATATTAATGAGAATGAGAGTTAGACATGAATGATAATAAATATTGGAATGCTGTTAAAATTTTGATTAAGTCAGTTGAAGTTTCTCATGTTCTTCCTTCGTATGAGTAGATCCTCATTATTATCTACCCATATATGTTTTCAAAATTATGAATCCTGATGATTATAGATGGGAACAGAATAACAAAAATCTTGACTTTAAATTTCAGTTGCTTTTCTATACCACTGATGAAAACGTTCACAGCACATATTTAAATTTCATTTTAATGCATAAATCTGGTCAAGGATCCTCTGATTCCTTATATGCAGTTAACATATGTTAACTCCATATAAGGAGTGATCAAGATCTCTTTTGTGTCTTAGTAATTCAAATCTTTTAGAAAGATTTAGAATTTTTTATAATTTCCCAACTTTAGCTTCAAATAAATACAGTAATTTTGAGATATCAATGTCATGTTTATCTTCAAAGACATTTAAAAATAATTGGAAATAGGCTACTGGCCAGGTGTGGTGGCTCATGCCTGTAATCCCAGCACTTCGGGAAGCCGAGGTGGGAGGATCACTTGAGGACTGGAGCTGGAGACCAGTCTGGGCATCAAAGCAAGAGCCTGTCTGTTCAAAAAATTCTAAAAATTAGCTGGGCATGGTGGGGCACACCTGTAGTCCCAGCTACTTGAGAAACTGAGGCAGGAGGATCGCTTGAGCCCAGGAATTCAAGATTACAATGAGCTATGATTGGGCCATTGTACTCCAGCCTGGGTAACAGAGTGAGACCCTATTTCTAAAAATTTAAAAAAATTAAAAATAAATAAAAATAGGCTCCAAATCCTTCACCATCTTTGATATTTCTTTAAAAATTTAAGTTGCCTGTATTGATTTTTTAACAATTCTACCTTTATTTTGAGGTGAATTTTAGATTAACACATCACACTGAGGTGGCAAGAAGTAGTAACAAATAGAGATTGTCAAGAAGTAAAACCATGTAATCCATCTTCAATGAAAGTCACATAAATTGCAAACCTGACTCCCAGTATTTGAATATATGAGGCAAAAGAATAAACGATAAATGACTTAGCAAAGAGGAAGATGTCATACCTAATTGTCTTCGAGTTGGAGTAGGGCTGGAGGGATGGAGGTGTAGGGATAAACCCAGGAGAGCCTTTGGAAAGTTACAGGATCAGACACATTAGGTACTGCAAGGGTGTAAGTAGTGGTAGAAAGAATGGGGATTTATGGAAAGCTGGTAAAAATGGGAAGTCTTTATTAGTCCCCAGGTCCTCTACCCAATGGAGGTGTACAATAAGGAAGTATATTTTGGATACTAGGAACCTCAGGTGCAGGAGAAGTTAAGGGCAAGGTGCTATTCTGAATTCAGAGTCAAAAATTTCAAATTTGCATTCCAAAAATATTTAGACTACCCAAACCTTTTGCCTGCAAAGATCCTGAACAACAGCAGCCAGAATTATGCCACCCACATAGGAGACCTGATTGCCTCACAGTAAATTCAATGTGCATAGAATTTCCAATCAATTTTTAGTGCCTCATTTGTAAATATAAATGGGCTGCCAACATTTCAAAATGAATGATATAGATAAAGCAAACAAGTAGAAAAAAGAAAATAGAGATCATAATAGAAGAGAAAAAATGTTGTATTAATAATATCTTCAGAAATAGTGAAGAAGATACTACAACTATTAAACGGTACAACTCATTCAGAGAAAAGAAAAGGTCTTGGAAATTTTACATGTAATAGTTATTAAAACAGTAAAATCATTGAGAGAAATGTCATATCTCATCTGTCAAGGAAAAGGAAGACATGATAATGTTGAACAGGAGGAAATCAACAAGAAAATTAAAATAATCGAAGAAGTCCAAAATCTGGCTAATAGAACTTCAGCAAAAGGAGAAAAGTGAAAATAGAGGAAAGGAAATTATAAAAGCAATCATTATATATATACATATATATGTATATATATATATATATATATATATCAGAAGTGAGAACATGGATTTCCAGAGTTTAAAGGCCCATAGAATGCTAGGCTTAGGGAATGAAAAATAAACTCATTAAAATATATTATTATGGGCTTTTAGTACACAGACAGTATAGAGAAGTTTCTATATTGGATATAAGTGCTAAAATTAACATTATTCTGTGCCTTGACGTCTGGTAAAATTGTGAGTGCCTCCATTGGCCCAACTGTAACTGAAAGTATCCCCCCAACCACCACTCTGCTCCTGCAGATAATGTCCAACTTTTTGATACCACAAAGCCTGCCTACCATATCTCCTGGTTGCTGACTCTGTTCCCAAGTACAGCCCTCCTGTGGCCCTGCAGTGTCCTCCTCCCCTGAACGGTAAGCATATGTGACTATTAAAATACTGTTAATGTCATCTGTCCAGTGCTGGGTGTCATGTTTCAGCCAGCCCCATAACCCTAGGATGGTGGCCCTCCCTCACTAATGCGGTGATTGGGAGACAAAACACTAAAGTTTTTCAAAGAAACAAATAAGTTCTTTCAATATTAAAGATAGTAACTCAGAATGATATCAGATTCTTAAATGGAACAATAGAAACTGAAAGAATACTGGACAATATTTTCAAAATTCAGAAGAAAAATTTATTGGCAACCTAAAACTCTTTATTTGTTAAGGCTATCTAATACATACCAGAGTAAAATAAAGTATTTTTAGACTTTCAAAGTATAGGAAATTTGACTGTCCTGTACCCTTTTTCAGGAAGCTATCCTAAAATGGTTTCTATCAAAACAAGAGAATAAATCAAGATACAAGAACTATGATCCAGGGAACAGGACACCAAACATAGTAGGGAAGGAAATAAAATCCCCTAGATTATGGCAAAAAAGAAGTATCAATGTGAAGCTGCATAGTAGGCCTGGAGTATACAAAGATCCTATTTTAGTAGAAGGTCAGATGTCTCCAGTAGGCATGTGAGCAGAAAAATAAAAATTATGCTTCAAAAAAGAGATGAACGCTTTTGCTGTATGAGAAATTTTAGAACGAGGCAGAACTTCTGGAGTGTGTATGGTGATTTATTTATAAGTTCAAAGAAAACCACATTAAATGGGGAGGGGTGGCAATTTTTAACTCTAGTTAAAAAAAGTAGTAGAGGAAGGAAATGTAATCAGAGTACATTTCTTGGCTCAGCAGCGAACAATATCTGAAAAGTCATCATGGAAATACTAAGTGTTTTTAAGCAAAAATTAAGGCATATTTATATTGAGTGGAAAATAGAAGGTGAAATTTGGCCAAATAATAACAAAATCTTACAAGAACTTAACAGGTAATTTTTAAATTCATTATATAATATATAACAGTATGTTCATTTTCTTTGGACCAACAGGTAATATTTAAATTGATTATATGAGATATAACAGTATGCTCGTATTCTTTGGACCTATGGAGATAATTACCAAAGAAAATAGTTAAATATTAAATGTATTTGCCTTGGAGGCATAGGACAGGTCATAAAAAGAAAAGGAATACTTAAAAAAATACACATTTCATAAACAGTTTACTTTTGAACTAGTTTTGTTGAATGTGTTTGTTAAAAATGAATATTAATTTTAAAAGCAATCTGGCTTTATTTCTGATTATTGAAAACATGTTCCACAGTCATATTCATTAACAATGTACTCAATGTTTTCCACTATTTTTCTGGTATTTTTATGGGTGTAATTTCTTTCACTATGACACTTTTTGCAATATTAATTCCAAATTTTCTTTTTTTTTTTTTGCTTCCTTTTAGAGTTTCAATTTATTCCCTTCCAGCTCATATGGTAAATTAATTGGAATCTTCTTAAGAATCATTATGTTGCTCTCATTAAGATTACTCTTTTGAGAGCAAATTATGTTGAAAATAAAATGATTCTTGAGTTCTAATTTATCTAGTTTGTGGCAATTGGGAACCTAATTTCTCTAATAATATTTAGCCTAAATCTCTACGTCATGGGTGGTGATGGCTGCCTAATCATTTTTTGAATATTGTATTTCTAAATATTCTAGTTGTAACTTGAGATATATAAACCAAGTTGATGATTCATTAAAAATCCATAGCAGATCTAAGTTTAAAAGCTACTTTGTGGAAAGCCTTTTAAATGTCTGATAATTCTCTTTGAGTCTAAATGAAATGATAGAATAAAAGGTCATTATTAGAATTGACTTTGTATTTCTACATTTGAAAACTAAACATTACCTAGGTTGGACTCTGGAACCTAGTTTGCATTCAATTTAATATTCAAATCCTTTATCTTTTGGCTATTCAAAAATAATCCTTATATCAAATAAGCTTTTACTTATCCAAAAAAAAAATCCTTTTATTTGTAAGGACATACGTACTGCTATTTGCTTCTAAAGTTATGGTGACATGTAGATATACATATAGGTATGTTTGGGATTGTGAATAAATTTAATGTGTCTGCTATTTAGACTTGTGGTTAAGAAATGAAGGGGTCTTTATACAGCAGCACCTATATGGGTAACATTTGGTGGGGATATAAATTATAGCAAACTCCAGAGAGCGGAATACCAAGAGGGTAAGCTAGGCAGCTAAACAGCTTTACTGACAGGTATAAAACAGAAGTGTACACTTGTGGCCTCTCCAGGGTAATGAAGATGTCAAAAATGAACCCCTGAAGTAACAACTCATTTCATGCAGAGGTTTCTTTCTATTACTTTTCAAATGATTTTGTTTAGCTCACATAAATCTAAAACATTTTATAAATCAGAGGAACTAACAATTTAGTAGTAAACATTTGGATTTGAGCTATAGTGCAATTCCTATTGATTTGAAATTAGTATTTGCAAAGCTAAATGGATTGATTTTCTCTTTAATACTGACAGAATAGGAGCTATACAAAATTGTTAGATCCTAGAAGAACCTATGTTCAGATAATTAGACGAAGTAAATGAATACCCTAATCAATAATTAAGATATTTGTTTCAGACTAATTTTAGCTTAAAAACAAACTGAATATTTAAAAGCAATTCTGAGTAGTATAGCACCTACCAGATCAAAACAATTTAAAGAGAAACTTGAAAAAAAGTCAGATGGATACATTGATAACTTACATACAACTAAGCCATAAAATATTTACCTGATATATTTGAAGTGTGATTTAGGTTAAATATAATTATAATATTTATACCAAGTATCAATAGAATTTAAATGCCCATCAAAGCATTCAAAACAGCAAACTAAAAACAAACACTGAATAGTGTAGGCATAGCAAATAATACTAACATGATGCTTGCATTTTATGGCTATTTCAAATTATTCCAAGATTCATAGGATGTAATGAACTAATTTCAGAGGATTCTGTAATATGTGTGGCAATTCTCATCACTTCAGGTAAGAAATATAGGTACACATATTTGGTTTTACAAATGTCTATGTATATCATTCTTAAAACCTAGAGGTAATATGAATTCTCATTTCTGATTTCTCCTTGTTTAGTTTCATGTATACTTAAGGTTATTAAATTTTAACAAGCTACAGTACAAAATAATTGGCACTCTGCCATAGTAGATGGAAATAATGTGTACAGGGAAGGCATGTGATAAAAAACTAGCACCTGAAATCTGAAGTTAACATAAGCATCTTAAACCCAGCAATTCTAAATAAAAATAAAACTGGTAAAATGATACTCCCTTTATGTTATTGTATGTATACTTCTGTAATTTGTAAATTAATTTAATGGTGTTTGTTATATTCTTGTCTCAGGGCATGATATCAAAGTGGAATGAAAATTAGAAGGAAGTCTTCCTGATTAAGTAAAATCAAACAAAAACTACTTTAAGAACATAAAATTCAGTATTTAAACAGAAAAAAGTTGAAGAATTGAGATCACAATCCAGAATATTTACTGATACTTCTTTAAAAATTTTTTTGAGATCTTTATATATTGTGGCTATTAATCCCTTGTCAGATGGATAGATTGTAAATATTTTCTCCCATTCTATAGGTTGTCTCTTCCTGTTATTGATTGTTTCCTTTGCTCTGCAGAAGTTTTTTAGCTTTATGTAATCCCATGTGTCTATTTTTGCTTTTGTTGCCTATGCTTTTGAGGTCTTACCCAAAAAATCTTTGCTCAGATCAGTATCTGATAATTTTATAATTTTCTTCAAATAGTTTCATAATTTCAGGACTTTTAGTGCTTGATAGTTCAGTAGAGTGAATATAGTTAATAATAATCTATAATATATTTCAAATAGGTAGAAAAAAAGAATTTGAATGTCCCTAGCATAACGTAATGATAAATATTTGAGGTGATGGATATCCCAATTACCCTCATTTGATCTTTACACATAATATAAATGTATCAAAATATTATATGTACACCATGATATTTTGTATCAAGTTTTAAAAATTTTTAAATAAATTGATGTATAACTGCAAGAAAAAATTACATTATTTGTTTTTTTATTATTATTTTTAACTGACACATGATAATAGTTGTACATATTTATCAAGTACATGTACACAATGTATATCTGGATAATTAGAAACTTTATCACTTCAAATATTTATCATTTCTTTGTGTTGGAAACATTCAACATCTACTCCTCTAGCTATTTGAATATATACAATAAATTGTTAATTATAATCAGCCTATAATGCAATAGAACACTAGAACTCATTCCTCGCATCAGCTATACATTTGTATCTGTCAACCAACTTTTGGCTATCCCCCTACTTCCCCTCTTAACAGCCTATAGTAACCACTATTATGCTCTCTACTTCTGTGAGATCACATTTTTTAGCTTCCACATATGAGTGGAACATGTGGTATTCATCTTGCTATGTTTCTGGCTTAGTTTACTTAATATTATATCCTTCAAGTTCATCTATGTTGCCATGAATGACAGAATTTTGTTCTTTTTTAATGGCTAAATAGTATTCCACTGTGTATATATACCACATTTTCTTTTTATTTATTTATTTACATTTTTAAAATTCAGAATATTACAGGGGTACAAACGTTTTGGTAACATGAAATGCATTTGTCTCACTCAAGCCAGGGCTACAAGAGTGTCCTTCCCCCATACAGTGTGCCCGATAGTAATAGCACATTTTCTTTACCAATTCATCTGTTGATGAAGACAGTTTAATTCCGTAGCTTGGCTATTATGAATACTGCTGCAATAAACATGGGAGCACAAATATCTCTTAAACATATTTATTTCCATTTCATTGGCTATATACCCAATAGTAAGAATGCTAGATCATACAGTAGTTCTACTTTATATTTTAGAGAAAACTCTATACTGTTTTATATAATGACTGGACTAATTTACATTCTCACCAACAATGTGTAAGATTTCGTTTTTTTCTGCATCCTCACCACTATTTGTTATTTTTTATATTTTTGATAATAGACATTTTAACTGGAGTGAGATGATATCTCATTGTGGTTTTGATTTGCATTTCCCTGATGATTATCAATGTTGAGCATTTTTTCTTACATCTGTTGCCAATTGTGTGTTGTCTTTCAAGTGATATCTATTCAGATTCTTTGCCCTTTTTAAAACAGATTTATTTGTTTTTTTGCTGTTGAGTTGGTGGAGTTCCTTGTATACTCTGCATATTAATACCTTGTGGAAAGAATTATCTGAAAATATTTTCTCCTATTGCATAGGTTGTCTATTCACTCTGTTGATTGTTTCCTTTGCTGCGCAGAACTCTTGTATTTGATATAATCCCATTTGTTTATTTTTGCTTTTGTTACCTGTGCTTTTGAGGTGTTTTCCATAAAATATTTGCCCAGACCAATGTCCTGCAGCATTTTCCCTATGATTTATTCTAGAAGTTTCATAGTTTTGGGTCTTACATTTAAGGTTTTAATACATTTTAAGTTGTTTGTATATGGTGAAAGATAGGGTTCTGCATATGGATATATAGTTTCCCCAGTACAATTTATTGAAGAGACTGTCCCCTCCCCTAGGAGGGAGGGTACCACTTCAGTTTTGGCCTGAGGTCTTCGGAGGAAGGGTAAGTGGAGTAGCTTCACTTAAGGTTGACCCCAGGAGGAAGTGAGGAAGGCTATAACAGCTGATGCAGTGTGGCTTCGGGATGTCAAGGCCACCAGGCTGCAGTGGTTTGGTGGCAGCTTAGCCTAAGGGATGAAGGGGAGCCATGGCTACTCACCCCCAGAGAAAGACATACTCCAGCTGTAGCTCCAGTTCCAAGATGGCATAGTGTAGTAGCCATGTGGGCCACAGGGAGTAGGGAACAGTGCCAACTCCTTCTCTTGGGGGAGCACGGTTTTGTGGGCTCCAGATAGCTCCCTCAGCTGGACTTAGTGCCTATGAGGACTGCAGGGGACCCTAGTGGTGGTGTCTCTACATGTCCAAGGTGCTGATGGGGTTGTTGGGATCCTCTTGGTTACCTCCCCACCGTAGGAAGGAGTTCCCCCTGGTTCCCAGCTGATCCAAGTTGGGGATAGAGTGGTGGAGGCCCAACATTTTCTTCCATTCTCTATGTGGCCATCCTGAGTTTCTGTGCTTACCAGGATTTCTGTTGCTCCTCGGAGGCTCTCCTTCAGTTATTTTCTTGAAAATGTGGTTGTTTATTAATTGTTCTGGCTGTCTTTGTGAGGGAGACAAATGATGAGGGCTTCTAATCGGCTATCTTGTTAACGTCACCTTTCCTATGATACTTCTTACCATTGGAAACTGAAAAAAACATGTATAACATTTATGGCTGCTTATAGGGATCCTCTGCTTTTTACTTGGTGTTTGGTGAGGCTTTAGGAAGTGAATTCTGATCTGCACAGGTATATAAATATGACTAACATTTGATTTGCCCTTATCTTGAAAAATCTGAGCTCACTCCTTGTTTCTAAAATTGTGTAACTTACTCAGTTCTCTCCTATGGCTCATGCCCACTCTTGCCGTCATCTCACTGTAGGAAGATGCCAGTTTAGCTGCCTGAAAAGATGAACATGGTACCTTGGTTTATCCTTCTGAAGCATCAATTACTACCACTCAGAAAATAAGAGATATGAAAATAACAAAAACCACTACAGAAGCAAACTGACACATATTGGTATCATAACACTCTATCTTACACTAAACATTTCCCTATGAATTTAAATATTAATTTTCTGCAGATAGGAAATTTTAAAATAAAACTGTCTTGAATTATCTTCCTATGAATCGGTATGGGATTTATTTTTAGTTTCAGCTGATGTGGTCCACAGACTTTCTGCAAACTGAATTGCAAAGGGAAATGGTAATAACAGTCATCTGATCACGATATATTTCACAGAGTTACTGTGTTCATTTCAGACAAAGAGCTTGTAGAAGTGGATTTGTGGAGCTGGAGATGGAAGGGCCCTGATGAAATGTCTGACTCTTCCTAGACAAGGCAAGATTTTGAGCCTAATGATACCCTCCTGATGATAAGATTTGTTTGTTTTACAATCTGCTGCTGCCAACCAAACCTTGACAATACTCAGAGGAGGACACTGGGGAGTTGCTGAAAGGAATAAAAGAGGAAAACTTACATCAAGAAGGTGGGATAAAGTAAAAAATAGGTGGGATAAAGTAAAAACACCCCAAACCTGACATTTGTCTTAAAGAATATCTTATCATAGCTATGTTCTGGAAATGTGTACAAACAATGATTTATTATTCTTGAAGTGTTATAAAAAATCCAACTGTGCAACTTCTAAAATTTTCTATAAGCTAAACGACTTTGTACTGTGCATCACTAATTTAATAAGTACTCTAAGAGTAAAAATCTATCTAGGTAACAGAGTACATTGAATAAGTAGAGTGAAAGATCGAATCTGTCCTTTTTCTTAGTGATTGATACTGCCATTTTGTTTGAGAACTAAACCTGGAAGATTTCTCTTATTGCTCAAAAATGTCTCAACTTTCAGACCCCAAAGTGAACTTAAATACAGTTAAGTGAAATTTCTAATTTCTCAAATGAGGCAATGGTAGCCCATATGAATGATGGACATGCTCAATGTCATAAAATGAAACATTAATAACAACCTTCCTATCCTTACCCACCACTGTTTTTCTATATCACCTGGTTTTCATGCTTGTGTGAAGCTGAGGGAATGTCTAATATGATGTCAACCTGGTAACATTGGAAATTATTTTTTAAAGTGTTGGGAAAAATCCCACATATAATTTTATCTGAATAACTTTTGCCAGATATAGTTTAAGTTTTTACAAAGCACACAGAAATCAGTTCTTTATCAAATATGCTGTTCCTATTCTCATCCTAGTGATCTTACTTACATAAAATGTTTGGGTGAAGAAGATAAAAAGGCCACCCATTTCAAAACAGTACAGTAGGGAATTGTGGTGATAAATAGCTTTTCAAAGACATGATGACAGAGGCCATTAAAAGGCACAAGCTGTTAAATCTAGAGTTTCATATGTGCTTTGTTCTTGATTTCTAAATTTATCCCAGGTTGTTTTCAGAATTTAAAACACAGTCATGGGAGGCTGGTGATTAGAGAAACTATTTGAAGTTTCACAATCAGAACAGCTGGTCCAGAGATGACAGAAGATGATGCAGAGTTTTATGAAGCAAATGCAAAACAGTGATTGGGGAATGTTTTGGCAAGTAATAAAAGAAACCATCAGAGACTTATTCCAAGTGTCAAATAGCATTTCAGTTATATATGTTTTTCAGACCCAATGTATCAATTGGCCCTTTTGCCTCTGAGGGTGAAAGCCATATGATTATTTGAGAAATAGGAATAGAATTTTGATTTAAAAAACAAGCACAAAACTAATACACAGAGTGATTATTGAAATTATACCTTAGATCACAAGTTCTAAGGGCATAAGCTCATCATTGTCTCTCACCTAAACTACTATAATCAGACTCTACCTGGTCTCCCTGAATAATCTTCCTCCCTTAGAGTTCATTTACTTTTAAAATGTTTAATTATTTTTATTTTTTATTGTGGTAAGAACACATGAGATTTAGCCTCTTAATACATTTTAAGTGTGCAATACAATATTGTTAATTATAGGCATAATGTTCTACAGAAAATCTCTAGAACTTAATCATTTTGCATAACTGAAATTTTATACCATTAAATAGCAACTCCCCATCCTCTCCTTACCTTGCAGCCATCATTCTACTCTCTAATTTCTAAGTGTTTGACTATTTTATATACCTCATATGAATGGTATCATGTAGTATTTGTCCTTTTTTGAATGCCTTATTTCACTTAGGATAATGTCCTCCAGGTTCATCCATGTTCATCCACATATGGCAAGATTTTCTTCTTTTTTAAGGCTCAATAATATTCCATTGTATGCATATGACATATTTTCTTTACTAATTCATCTGTCGATGGACATTTATATGTTGGTATTGTAAATAGTGTTGTAATGAACATGTGAGTACAAATATCTCATTGACAGCCTGGTTTCAATTATTTTAGATACATACATAGAGGTAGGATTATGGGATCTTACTGATATTTCGAGGAATCTCCACAGTGGCTCCATAGGTTTCCATGGCAGTGTACCATTTCACATTCCTACCAACAGTTGACATGGGTTCCAATTTTCCCACATCCTCACCAACATGTTATCTCATATATATTAGCATATATACACACACATATACCTTTTATTATATAATTTTTATAATATATACATAGATTTTATAGTATATATATAGCTTATTACATATATAGCTTCTATTTTATATATTTATGAATATAATACAATTGTGTTTTATATACATGTAATAGCCATCTTAACAGATGTGAGGTGATATCTCATTGTAGTTTAAATGTGCATTTTGTGATTAGTTGTGTTGAGTCCTTGTCTGGGAAAATGTCTATTCAAGTCCTTTGCCCATTTTTTTTTTGTTTGTTTGTTTCATTTAAAATTTTTTTTTTCTTTCAGCATATTATGAGGATACAAATGTTGAGGTTATATATATTGCCTTTGCCCCACCTGAGTCAGACCTTCAAGCATGTCCATCCCCAAGATGGTATGCACTACACTCATTAGGTGTGTATATACCCATCCCCCCATCTGCCTGACACCCGAAGAATGTTATTACTATATGTGCACTTAAGTGTTGATCAGTTAATACCAATTTAATGGTGAGTACATGTGGTGCTTGTTTTTCCATTCTTGGGATACTTCACTTAGTAGAATGGGCTCCACCTCTATCCAGGATAATACAAGAGGTGCTATATCACCATTGTTTTTAGTGGCTGAGTAGAACTTCATGGTACACATACACCACATTTTATTAATTAACTCATGTATTGATAGGCATTTGAGTCATTTCCACACCTTTGCAATTGTCAATTGTGCTTCTATAAACATTTGAGTGCAGATGTCTTTTTTACAGAATGTCTTTTTTTCTTTTGGGTAGATGCCCAGTAATGAATGGGATTACTGGATCAAATGGTAGTTCTACTTGTAGCTCTTTGAGGTTATCTCCATATTACTTTCCACAGAGGTTGTACTAGTTTGCAGTCCCACCAACAGTGTATGAGTGTTCCTATCTCTCTGCATCCATGCCAACATTTCTAGTTTTGGGACTTTTTGATAAAGGCCATTCTCACTGGAGTTAAGTGATATCTCATTGCAGTTTTGATTTGTATTTCCCTGATGATTAGACATGTTGAGCATTTTTCCATATGTTTTTTGCCCATTAATCTATCTTTTTTTGAAAAGTTTCTGTTCTTGTCCATTGCCCACTTTTTGATAGGATTGTTTGATTTTTCTTGCTGATTTTCCTGAGTTCTATGTAGATTCTAGTTATCAGCCCTTTATTGGATGTATAACATGCAAATATTTTCTCCCATTCTGTAGGTTACCTGCTTGTTCTCGTGATAGTTTCCTTGGCTGTGCAGAAGGTTTTTAATTTGATAAGGTCTCATTTATTTATTTTTATTGTTGCTGTGATTGACTTTGGGGTCTTTTTCATAAATTCTTTTCTTATGCCAATGTCTGTAAGAGTTTTTCCAATATTTTCTTCTAGAATTCTTATAGTTTCGTGCCTTAGGTTTAAGTCTGTTATCCACCATGTGTTGATTTTTGTGAGAGATGAAAGGTGCAGATCCTGTTTCAGTCTTCTACATGTTGGCTTCATAAAATCTGTTGTGGAGGATTCCTTCCTTCTCAATGTTGTGTAATTTCTGCAGGATAGGCACCAGTTCTTTCTAGGTCTGGTAAAATTCAGGTGTGAAACCATCTGTTCCCAGACTTTTCTTTTTAGGAAGGTTTTTTTATTGCTGATTCAATTTAGATACTTGATATTGGTCTATTCAGGAATTCTATTTCTTCCTGATTGAGCTTAGGGAGGCTGTGTGTTTCTAAGAATTTGTCCATTTCCTCCACATTTTCCAGTTTATATGCATAGAGGTTTTTAAAGTATTCATAGATGATGTTTTGTATTTCCATGGCATCAATTGTAATTTCTCCTTTTTCATTCCTGATGGAGCTTATTAGAGTCCTTAATTTTCTGCTTCTCATTAGTCTAGCCAGAGGTGTGTCAATTTTATTTTTTCAAAGAACCAACTTTTTGTTTTATTAATCTTCTATATAGTTTTTTATTATCAATTTCATTTAGTTCTGCTCTGATCTTCATTATTTCTTTTCTTCTGCTGGGTGTGGGGTCAGTTTGCTCATCTTTTTCCATTTCTTTGAGACAATTCATTAGATTATTTGTGATCTTTGTGACTTTTAGATATAGGCATTTATGGATAAACATTTTCCTATCAGGACTTCTTTAGTTGTGCCCCACAGATTTTGATAAGTTATGTCTCCTTTATCATTTAGTTCAAAGACTCTTTTGATTTCCATCTTGATTTTCCTCCTTAATGCAATAATCATTCAGCAGAAGATTGTTTAGTTTCCATGACTTTGTGTAGAGATGAGAGTTTCTGTTGGAGTTGATTTCTAATTTTATTCCACTGTGGTCTGAGGAGATGCATGGTATAATTCCTGTTTTTTTTAAAGTTTTTGAGACATGCTTTGTGGCCTAGGATATAGTCAATCTTAGAGAATGTCCCATGAGCCGATGAGAAAAACATATATTCAGTGGTTTTGGGGTAGAATGTTCTGTAAATGTGAGTATGGCCCATTTGTTCTAGAGTTCTGTTTAAGTCCTTTGTTTCTTTGTTTATTTTCTGTTTGGAGGATCTGTCTTGTTCTGTCAGAGTGGTGTTGAAGTCTCTGGCTATTATGATGTTGCTGTTTATCATTTTCTTTAGATCAAGTAGGATTTGCTTTATGAATCTGAGTGCACCTGAGTTAGGTGCATAAATATTTAGAATTGTTATGTCTTCTTGTTGAATTGTACCCTTCACCATTATATAGTAACCATCTTTGTCTTTCATTACTTTTGTTGATTTGAATATTAAGTTATCTGAAATCAGAACTGCCACGCCAGCTTTCTTTTGGCTTCTGTTTGCTTGAAATATTGTTTTCCATTCCTTCACCTTGAGTCTGAATGTATCCTTACAGGTTAGATGTGTTTCCTGAAGTTAGAAGATACTTGGCTTGTGTATATTTATCCATTGGGCCAGGAATATGTCTCTTTAGTGGGCAGTTGAAGCCATTCACATTTATTTAGAGAATTGATAAGTAGGGCAGATTTCTGGTCATCCTGTTGAGTTGAAATTTGTTGCTTTGTTTTCTCTCTTGAGCCATTGCGGTATCTTGCCTGTCACCTTTAGCTTTTGGATAATTTTACATTCTTGAGTGTTTATTGTGCTGATCCATGTGTAACACTGTTTTGAGTACTTCCTGGAGGGCAGGTCTTGTATTGATGAATTCCCTCAGTCTTCACTTGTCTGAGAAGGCCTTTATTTCTCCTTCGTATACAAAACTTAGCTTTGCAGGTACAAGATTATTCCATTTGAGAAGAGAAAGGGGCCTCAGTCTCTTCTTGCTTTTTAAGGTCTCAGCTGAGAAGTCTGCTGTTATTCTAGTGGTTTTTTCTTTGTAGGTTACCTGCTTCTTTCTCCTTACAGCTTTAGGAGGGCCTCTTTGGTGGTTATTTTGATCATTCTGATTACTGTGTGTCATGGTGTCTTCCTGTTTGCATTGAATCTCCCAGGAGACCTCTGAGCTTCTTGTACCTGGATATCTAAATTTTCAACAAGGCTTGGGAAATTTTCCTGCATTATATCCTCAAACAGATTATTCAACCCTTATGTATTTTCTTCTTCACCCTCATGGATTCCTATGATTCTCATGTTAGGCCTCTTCACATAATCCCACATTTCTTGTAGGCTTTGTTCTTTTCTCTTATTTCTCTGCTCTATCTCTCTGACTGACTTATTTAATTGAAAGGGGTTATCTTCAATCCCTGAAATTCTTTCTTCTGTTTGATCTACCCTGTTCTTGAGGCTTTCCACTGTGTTTTATAAGTCCTTGAATAAATTCTTTATTTCCAGAAGTTCTGTTTGATTTTTTTTTTTAATATTTAAATTTCTGTAGTGAATTTTTCTTTCAAGTCCTGGATTTTTTTTGTGTGGTTTCTTTGTGTTGGTTATCCATTTTCTCTTGCATATCACTGAGTTTTCATATAATCCATGTTCAAAATTCTTCTGTCATTTTAGTTCTGAATTTGGTTGAAGTGCATTGCTAGAGAACTGGTGTTCCCCTTTGGGGGTGTGCTTTCCATTTGATTCCTCATACTTCCAGAGTTCTCCCTCTGATTCCTTTACATCTGGACCAGCTGTTGCTTCTTACCTTTGGATTTTTGTTTAAATAATGACACACACCGTGTTTAGTTTCTGAGCCAGGAGGTGGTGTTTGTGGGTGAGATTCGATCACACCCTGTATAATGAGTCAGTAGATGCAGTAAAAGGGTATGCAGAATGACCTCTGTGTCAGTAGGTGGCACTTGCTGGGAGGAGCAAGCTGCAGTGTTGTTTTGGGGTCCTATAACCAGCTCTTATTCCTCTGGAAAGGCACGCTAGTGCCTCAGGTGGTGCGTGGGGCCCTGGGACTTCCAGGTGTGCCCTTATTCTCCACCTCAGTGGGGGAGTAAGGCTGGGCATAGCTGGGTTGAGTGAGCCTGCCCTCAAGGTCCACAAATGCTGTTAGCAGTGGTCAAAAATTAAAAAATAAATAAATAAACATAAAAAAATAATTTAAAAAATTCCAAGTATAGACAAGAAAAGTATATCAAAACCTGAACATCAAATTTGGGACAACTTAAGTATCAAAAATAGCAATTGTCATGATTAAATCAGAGTAAATATATATTTTAAAAAAACGAAAGGTCTTTTCTCTGCTTCTGGGCAAAGCTGCCAGGAAGGGGCTGAAATGGCCCTACTCAGCCAAAAAGTCTGCGCGTGGGGGTGGAGCTGTCTGATACTTGCAGTCTGGAGCAGGCCTCATGCCTCTCCACCCTTCCCTATTCTGCAGTTTCTCCCAAGCCTCTGCTGGCAGGCAGGACCTCAACCCAGCAGATCTCCCCTGGCTGTGATGTGGGCTGGGATGTTCCCTGCTCAGAATTGCAGCCTGAGCAGGGAATGCAGCCCTCCTGTGGGAGGAAAGTTGCCCCTTAAGCACACTGAACTGCCACTGAAGGCACACACACCTCAGTACACTCATTCACAAATATCCCTTTCGTGTCCCCAGGGAATGCAATTGAGACCTGAGTGTATGGGATCTGGTCTGCAGGCCTGTCCCCCTGACCCTGGAGATCAATCCCTGACCCTGCCAGGGAGAAGAGTGCTGGTCTCAAGTTGCCCATGGGGTGCCCAAGCTGGACCAATGTCTCTCTGCTTTGGGATTTGCCCCGCTCTGCTGGAGTCACCAGGGAAGCAGCACCTGGGGGAGCTGCCGGGTAGGGAGCTCACAGTCTGAGTACCCCTCTGTCTGCTATAGGGCCCCCAAATGAAAGGTCCCCTTCCCTACAGATGCCTCTGGGTGGTGGCTAAATTGCCCCTCTCAGCATCCGTGTGTAGGGAAGGGGAGAAAGAAGCAATATGGCGCCTACCCATCGGCTCGGGTCTGCAGCCTGGGCCGGGAGGTGCCCTGAGGGAGCTGGGAGCCTGGTGCCCTGTCCGGCAGGAGACTCACTGCTCACTGGAGGCAGCCGTCCCTGGGCTGGTGTTAGCAGGTTTCTCCAACCGCTCAGGAGCCCACCTGCAGTCTGAGATGCAAGGGAGGGGAAATTTAACCGCTCCACCTACCCTTGTCGCTCGTCTCCAAGCCCCTCAGGGGCCTTTTTCCTTCCAGTTCTCCTCCGCAACTTCTTCCCGTGGAGTCTCCTGTAGTTTCAGGCACCTGCCTTCCGACCCTCATTCCATCTATGTTTGTCGCCTGTTTATTTCTTTTCACTTTCTTTTAAAATCTATCTTTCTTTCAGAGACACTCTGGCTGGCGGTTGTTCTCGTCCGCCATCTTACCCCTCCTCTCCCTCTTTTTTTTCTTTTTAAAGGAGCTCTCACAATTATGCTCAGGATGGCCTTAAAGTCCTGGTCTTAAGTGATTTCAAGTGATCCTTTCACCTCAGCCCCCTGAGCAGCTGGCTCTTCACCCTTTTTAAATTAGGTTATTTGTGTGTGTGTGTGTGTGTGTGTGTGTGTGTGTGTGTGTGTGTGTGTGTGTGTGTGTGTGTGTGTGTGTGTGTGTGTGTGTGTTTTGTTTTTTTTGTTATTATTGCTATTGAATTTTAAAAGTTTCTTACTTATTTTAGAGATTAACCCCTTATCAGACATAGGGTTTGCAAATATTTTCTCCAAATTTGTAGGTTGCCTTTCAGACTATTCATTGTTTCTTTTCTATGCTGAAGCTTTTTAGTTTGATTAAAAAAGAAATAAACAGAAATGAGAGAGAAAAACAATAGAAAAAAATCAATGAAACTGAGCTAGCATATCCAAATACATCAGGCCCTTTAAGAGGAGAAAATTCCCCTTAGTATTATGAGGATATGCTTACGGTCCATGCTTTATCTCTTAGACTGGAAGTGGCTCTGATATAGTAATATTCATGTCATTTTTAATGTCTTGTCTTGAACTATTACTTAACTAATCTTGGTTTCCTATTTTTAATAACAGTATATCCATTCCCCAGAGTTTGTTACAGAAAGCCATAGATTTCCAGTTGGTTCTCAACCAACATCTCAAAAGCAAAATTCACACTACACCAGTCCTCCTTTTCATAACTGGAATGAAATTCCTGACTTTTCTCCAAAATGCACTCCACAACAGCCCTATGCCTTGATTTAGATGATCTCCAACTCTTTCCAGTGAAGCTAAACAATTCTCAACTGAATCACACCTCTCATTATATCAAGAAACAGGAATTCATTCCTACTTGCTATGCCCTTCTATGATACACTCCAAAAAGGCAGGACATAACATTGTTATTGGAATAATATCTTTATTTATTTAGAGTGACAAAATCTATCAATATTTAGTGATTTAAATATCTTTCTTACTCCCTAAGCCAATTCGTGTAAAGCTATCACAAATTCATTATATATTCTAAGCAGCATCATACTTAAATCTAAACTGATGAAGTCTATACGACACTTCCTTAAAAAGGAACATACTGTAACCACGCAGGCAGGTACAGTGTTTCCCAGAGCTTCAGGGAAGGATGTTAACCTGAGGCATGTGAAATAAATTGCCTCTCCCTACGCATGTGTACTGTGAGATCATGCTTGGAAGTCATATTTTTGTTTTCACATTATATTTCTTGAAGGTTTTCTCTTGGGTAAATAGAAAGGCATGATTAAGTTGCCTGAATCAGTTATGAATGTATTTTAGTAAGAGGTTAGGATTTTTCTCAGGATGGCTTGCCAGGAGGGCTGAGTAAAATGCAAGACCTTGATGTTTTACCTGTCATTCAACATCGTTAATGTCCTTCCCAACTTCTCTTCTTGCTGAGATACTGTTATGCCATAACAGAGATAAAAAGTCAATGAGTAAGTCTGACAGTTCTGAGGTATAGCACTGATGCCAAACACCCTTCCCATGTTCTCTATTTTTCTTTCATGGTGTCTGAGGTAGGTATATTTTGGTTTTTCTTCCAGATACATTCCCTCTTCTACACCTGCTGTGTGCCCTGGGAGGCTGACTTCTATGGGTTTCACCAATAGAACACACTTAGTTCCATCACTAAATTATAAAGAGCACTGGTAGAAGAACCAAAAGATGGTAACTTCTGGCTGCCTTTTGTTAGGTCTTCTCTTGCTGGCTATGTCCCATAATCATTCTTTCTCTCTTTCTTTCTGAGCTATTCTCTGAATTCCTCTGCTTGCCACTTGGGCCTCTGTGTGTAATTAGTGGACTGTCACTAGGACTAGGATACTTCACTACCTATGGCTTCCTTATTTGGTTTCTTGCCCACACTTTTGTAAAATAATGTTTATGAAACTGCTCTAATGACTCAAATTGAGGGTCATGTTGGAAACCTGATTGCTACATTGTTCAAGGTTAGAGAAGTCATAGAGAGAAGTAAAAGACAAGTCCTCTGGCTGCTTTACAGGTCCATTTGCAATCATAACTTTCCTTAGGAGTCCACACTGGACTCAGAAGCAAGAACATTTCATACACATAGCAGACATAAGCTGAGTGTGAGGAAGTACAGATGTGTAGCAAAAATATTAGGGTACTATTTTGTGAGGTAGGTGCTTGGACAAATCTTGACCAGTTTAATTTTTAATCACCTATTGATATTCTATTGCTCTATGAATTCCAGCTTAAAGGAAGTGACTTTAAAAGCAGTAACCTTAAAGTATGCTCTTTCTCTTCCCTTTCTTCTTTAGGACAGTGAATTTAAGATAAACTGTTATGTGAATTGTCTGAAAAGAGTGTTTATTGAGAACACTCACAATACATGGATTAGTCTGTAAATGACAAAGTTTGCTGTTTTAAAAATATTTTTATTCACTGATTCAAACGTACATTTTGCTTAGTTATGACAACCTCAAACATTTATTTTTCAAAAATAATTTTGTTTCTTATTTAGGGAAATTATTTTGTTATTGTATTAATTTTTTGAGTGGTAAGTTTTAATTTTACTTTTTCTTAATCTCTAAATTTATTTCATTCTAGTCAGAGAATCTGAATGATGTCTTATTGTTTGGAATTAAATTAGGTTATATGCCTATTGACAGTAGGATCAATTGTGGTTTATTTTCCATGAAGACAGAACATGCATGCTTGTACTCTGTGAAACATTTGAAGGGCACCTACTAAATAGCACCTCTCTTCCTCCTCTGAGTTTTAAACAAATTGAAAACTAAGATAAAACAGTCAGCAGATGGAGAAAAAGTACTACCTTTATTAATAACAACAGAGGCTAGATTAGAGGACATAAATTACTGTAAAACCAATAATTTACTTGCTGTTTTCCAGTAGTATAGATAATAGAACAGCACTGTGGAATATAAGTTTGAATTTGCAGAACTGATAAACTCATTCATGTTCCTGTCTCCCAAAAGCCTAAGTGAAGAGCGGAAATATCTAAATTGACTTCAGGAAAAAAATAGAGTGTATTTAGTTTAGCTTCTCAAAGTATTCAGAGTTTTTCAAAACTCAAATCCAGATTTTAAAAGACCAGATATCTTAAAGTTGGTAGATCACCTGTTTTTTTCTGTAGCGTATCTATTTAGCCATCATCAATTGACTTATCTATCCTTTTAATTTAGTTTTAAAAATAATATATGAAATCATAAAACCTCATTATTCAAAACTCAAAAGACAGAGAAATTAATATTTCCCTATGAGAAATACACAAACTCACTCTCCCATTTTAGAAGGTAATCATGGTTAATTTGATGTCTAGAGTTTCCCATCTTTTTGTGTGTATTTATTTTTTCACATTTGCTTGCATGTGTTCACATTTCCCTTCATCTAGTCACATTCACATGCATGCACAGATATATATAGTTTTGCTTTGTGTTTGTCTCGTATAAATTGGATCAGCTGTATATATTGCCTTGCAGCCTGCTTTTCCCATCCAAGTACTAACCAGGCCCGACTCTGCTTAGCTTCTGAGATCAGACGAGATTGGATGTATTCAGGGTGGTATGGCCATGGACTGTAGGCTGCTTTTCAAATAACATTTTGCTTGAGAAATTTAGGGGTTTATTGGGGAGATACGGCACAATTTCCTTTATGATGCTTTTCCACAATATGCGGTCCTTAGGCAGAGAGGAAATAATCTGTATAGGTCTGACAGTGACCCCTTCCCACCCTGCCCAAAGTAGAGTAGTTATGAAATTAGAAATTATAACCATGGATTGTATTTTCTAATTTCTGGGTCACCTGATGAGATCATCATTAAAGCCATTCCTATTTGCTATTCTTAGGCCTGCTGTTAATTGCAACGGTAGCCATTTTTATATAATTATTTTCTTTTTCTTCAAGTTTACTCTTTTCTTAATCCCCTTCCCTAGGACTATGCATAATTGCTATCTTATCCCACTTATATTTCTATTATTTTCTTTTATAGTTATGGTTATCAATCTTTCCCAGTGTAGTTCTTTGGGATTTTAGCAAATAAAACCATGAAGGAAAAATAAAGAAGTTTGAAAGTTCAATTTCTTGCTTTTCTATTGTGTATTGTTTTCCATTTTGCTTTCACTACTTTATTTTGCCTTCACTGAATAGGATTGAAGGGAATTATCTAGCCCTTCTTCTCTCCATCAGAACTGAGAAGTACACTGTTCTGCATGGTTAGGAGGATATGAAATTCTCAATATAAGGAAGTAAACAAATATATTTTTAAATAACCTTAAGACTTTATAAGAAGAAATATACATGTATGCTATGGGTAATAATTATGGTTTTTTTTTTCAGAATATTATGGGGGCGCAAATGTTTTGGTTACATGGGTTGCTTTTGTACTGCTTGAATCAAAGTTATAAATGTGCCCATCACTGAGATAGTGTACATTATACCCGTTAGGTGTGGTTTCACCCATCGCCTCCTTTCCTCTCCCTCCACTTGATTTCCATTGAGTTTTACTTCCATCTGTGCACATGAATGCTGATTGGTTAGTTCCAATTTAATAGTGAGTAGAGGTAGTATTTGTTTTCCCATTTTTGTGATACTTCACTTAGGAGGATGGTCTCTAGTTCCATCCAGGTTGTTACAAAAAGTATTAATTCATCATTTTTTATGGCTGAGTAGACTCTGTGGTATATATATACCACATTTTATTAATCCACTCATGAATTGACGGGCATTTGGGTTGATTCCACATTTTTGCAATACTTCCAGAAATATTTTGAACATAAATAAGTACATGTAAGCTTGCAAGTACACACACACACACACACACACACACACACACACACATCTTTTATGCAAATGATATTATGTATGTACATACACACACATATATACTTTATATACATTTATAGATACATACACACACAAATACATACAAAAATACACATCAATCTGCAACTTTTTTAAAAATTTATTTTACCTTAGACTGCTTATTTTTTATCTGCACACATAGATCTACCTTATTCTTACTAATTAGCACATAGCATCTTAATGCATGGTGATTATTATAATTAATTCAACAAGTCTGTTGATTTTAGGTTGCTTTCAGTTTTGCTATTAAAAACAATGCAACAGCAAGCATTTATACTTAAATCTCATGCACATGGGTCAGTATAAATTTTGGCAAACTTAGAAATTCATTCCTTATAAGTTTATAAGGATTTCTTCTGTATATGAAATGTTTCTAATCTTTAGCTTCTAAAAAAATATCTGGTATTTCCTATTGCTTTTAAGGAGATGTTTTTCCTTGATTACTTTCAACTTATGAAAGAGAAGGCTTTAAACTCCTCATTCATACTCACCCTTAGCTCTTAGTGGACACCACTCTACTTCTATTTATTACATTGAAACAAGAGGCGATTTTTAGGTAGTAATGCAATGTCTGTATCATGGATATTTTTCACAGTTATCACAAGAGTTCTTCATAAGAGTTCATAATGGTCTGTTTTCAATTATAAAATCATTCTTTCCTGAGAATTAATTCCCAGATTTCAATGTTAATATTCTTATGTAAGAGAATGGGAAATATATTTTTAGAAAAATTTTTATAGTTTTAAGAAATTGTCATTCAAACTCTCCTGAGTCATTCCAGGACATGCTGAATTTAAAAATCTAAGAATTTCTTCCAATTTCAGCATTTCTTACCAGATTCTTTTTACTGAAGGTATAGAATCACCTGGGTATTTGGCTTCTCTTCCACTCCTGGGTTCTTCCTCTTTTTGACTCCCCAGGGGTATGATTTCCTCTGCTTTACACTCAAATTATGCTCCTGTGATGCCCTTAACCTACTCTGTTTGCACTTTCCCCTTCCTCTCAGACAACACTTTTTGGTGATGGTGATTATGACATCATTTTTATTTTGTGGAATTTTGTGATTTTATCAGGAAACAATAGAGTGATTTTTTTTCTATGCCTAATTTACATAGGAGGAAATTTAAGCTTAGTAAAGTTGAATAACTTTGTCCAGTATCCACACAGCCTCTCTTTTAACCACAAATCCCAACTTTTCACTAATGACCAGTTGCCACGTATTAAGAGTGAGTGCTGTTAGAGGACTGCTGAGTTCAATTCTAGAGATGCTTAGATCCAAAACTCTCACTTGATTCCTCCAAAATGGTACTACATTGATGACTATTGTATTTTATAAAGATTCTCTGTTTCTGTTTGGGAAGCAAGAAACCCCTCTTAGTTTTCAATCCCAGATGGCAAATTGTCTCTGACTCATAGCAAAGAAACTAATCTCTTACATAAACCCTACATCAGCATCAAGATGAGCTCCACATGTCAGTCTCCATTCTGACTTCATGTTGAGCTAGATTTTAGGAAAATGTAATCTGTGAAATAGACATTTTCCTTAAAAAAAACCTGTGTGTTTATATATAATATGCAAATTAAACATGTTTATAAATGCTGTGTAAAAATAGATATAGTGATAGGTACATAGAAACATAGACATAGATATATACATAGTCATAGTATAGAACAGTGGTTGAAAGCTTGACTTCTGAGTCAGCCCATATGTTTTTGAATCTCAACTCTGTGACAGTTTTCTTCATTCATTTTAAAATTCATTTTATTTCTCATCTGAAGTACATTTTAAAGGTAGGAAAAAATAAAACCAAACCAAACCGAAACAGATAAAAAGAAAAAGGAAAAAAAAATCCTTGAAGGCTAACAGCCTGGATTCATATCAGAACCCCATTACTTGCTAGAAATACAATCTTGGATTACTTATTTTTCCTCACTTTCCGAATCTGTAATGTGGGAGTAAAATTTCATTTACCTCACATAGTTGTTGTGAGACATAAATGAGTGTAATTTAGAACATTTTCAGGTACATGTAAGAACTGAGTAACTGTACATGTGCTAGTTGCTCTTGTCATTTCATCTGTTCTGAAACCAGAAGACAGAAAAGGCTGCTATTTATTGAGGACCTCTCCAGTGCTGCATGTGGCTCATAAAACAAGGATTGCTATCTTGCTATAGGTATAAGATTTTGAATGAAAATACAAAATCTTATACCAGATTTTTTAAATCAAAAAATCTAACAGTGAATGAGACCATTACTTATAAAACCAAAACAAAACAAAGCAAAAAAAGAAAAGATATGTGGCTTAATTAGAGTATCAGTTGAAAACACAAGAAAAAGCATCAGCAGAAATAGGCTACCTGAATGACATATGAAGTAAGGTACTCTTTCTGCAAAGTAGTGGAGCCAAACACCAAAGGCAGATGAAGTTTTATGTCCAACTCCTGTACCAATTAGGATCGCTTTGAAAATTATGTTTGGCTCAAGATCATTAATGTGCCACCCTCTCAATTGTGATATTATCCTATGTAACCAGCAATAAGGGTTTGAAGTGGAACTCACTGAGCAGTTATTATTAGAAATAAATGTAACCTGACAAGAATAGGATTATCAGAAATGTCCTAACAGCTCTGTCTGATTTTGACTAAATAATCAGCACATGGGCTCAGTCAACTACCATCAATTGGAATTATGGTAAACTCTAATAACTCTTGATCATATCTTCCAGTGTGATCAATTCAAGACATATTTTTTAAAATTTACAAATTCACAGCATGAAAATTATAAAAACATATAATTTTATAAACAAATGGCATATCTAATAATTATAATTCAATACTTTCGGCATTTTCCCATCATTGAAATTTTTAAAATATAACTTCTGGAAATTTTCACTCTAGGTAAAATTGCTGTCTTATAATAATTAAATTTTAGAATAGCTTTGATGTCAGCTCTTTGATATTTTACTTATTTTAGAACTAAAACAATTTAAGCAAGCTAGCAGCAGGTTGATAAAGCCTCATTGTAAAAAAGCAAATAGTCAAAAACTAGAGAAGTATATATAATGAAAAATGAAAGCTCTACTTTAATTCTTTAATGCTTCTACGTCTCATAGGTAACAATCATGAAAAATTTGATATGAATATGCATATCTATCCATTTATGTATGTGTATATATATAGACACGCATATACAGTAAGTCCTCACTTAACATCAACACTTAAGCTGTGACTTTAAGTGAAAAGATGTATGGCAGGTCTTCATATAATGTCATCCTTTAACTCAATATTGTTTCATTGTAATGTTAATGAGAAAAAAAATTGTTATATGTCATTTGCTTAAAGTCACAGTTTCCAAGAAGCTATCGAAAATGTTAAGTGAAAATTTACTGTAGTTGTTTTTAACACACATGGGCTGAAATATACTTCCTTATGCATAATTTTGTGATTCACTTTTTTTTTTAAATATCCTTTCCTAGAACATTATTTTAGATCTCTTAACTCTTGGCAATTATATTTAATGGTTTCATAAATTTTTTGTATGAATGCATCAGAGTTTATTTAACCATTCCCTAATCAGTGGATATTTATATTATTAGCAATAATATCTTAGTGTCTATTTTTCTTAGAGGTAACAATTTACAAAATATTGAAAAGTAATAACCAGACCAAATTTATTCATATTCATGTCTAATCATTCATACATTGTACCAACACTGTCTATACATTAGATGAAAAACAAAAATAAATCTAATAATGGTAAATAAATACAAGATCTATTAATGTATGTATACCTCTTTTTTACTTTAGTATGTTGCTGTTTACTTGGTGATTACAGAGAAAATATGAACTGCATCCTTCAATAATTTGAAAATGGAAAAGATGAACTCAAATCTAGGTTATCTTATTCAAGATCATATATTTTTTATTTATTCCTATTTCCCCAGTGTGAAGTAAAATAAGCCAAGTTTAAGGTCTCATCATAAATTACTAAAATAGCTTGAACATTGATTCAATCAAAACAAAAATTGCGACAAAGTTAAATAATCAAGGAAGGTTTTGTTCAAGGCTATTGCAATACGAGAGAGAGGCCAGAACTAAATTTGAATTCACCTCTGCTGAAGTAGACGGCTGTTGAGTTTGAAGGCGAAATTTAAGGCCATCTTGATCAATTCAAACTGAAAATCTCAAAGTCAAAGTAGATCTTCTAAACGGTGCCACTTATAACCTCTGCATGAGATTTTTAAACCCTTGTGAGGGATGTTTAAGTATAGCTACAGAGATAGTAACGTATATTGAACTTGAGTATTTGGAAGAGTTATACAATCTTTTTTTGGATTGAGGTGTCTTTCATAGAATATAGAACTAAAAATTAAGAAAGATAATTCATCCCACACAAAAGTTCTTGATTTTTAAAATTGTGCAAGCTCTGTCATTTGTATTTACTTTAAACAATCAAGTGGTTGTGGTGTTGTACTTTTAATAATTTTAAGCACCCAAGCCTACCTTTTCCACCTTAAATGGCTTTTAAGCAATTAAAATTCTTTGATTTTATTTTAAGGTTTTTTAATTGTCACAGATGTTAAAATCTAATTCTCCACAGTTCTTTACTAGATTGAAACTGTACCTTTAGTGTTGCAATGATATTTTTACATTGATTATAGATGATTAATACTAATAAATTAATAAATTCATTAATAATGAATAACTATTGAAATATATGGTCAATAGTAAATCTGGTATTCACTGGCAAATGTCTAAGAGGTGCTACATCAAAAATAATGTGTTGGAAATAACAGCTCTCCAGGACATTGCTTAACAATATACTGAAAATTTCACAGCATTCATTGCAGCAATTGCCATAATGACTGTGCCTCTAAATGTGTCTTTACTTGTAAATCTTTGGGCAATTAGCTTTAATGATGCCAACATATTTTTACCTATCAAGCACCTCCAGATTTTTCTAAGCTATTATACAATTCAAGTGCCTTATAGTGAAAAAAATGTATTACACATTAATTATAAAGAAAGAACAGTAAGTGTATATATTCATGTCCTGTAATACAAAAGACAGAAATTGTCAAAATGACAAAAACAATTATTTTAATTTTATTTAATGGTTGTTTATGCACTTTAAACATCTTGACATTCTATGATATCAGTAAAGAGTTTCATCAGGAGGTGCTCTCAATATTAATGCTAGATACAGAACAAATTGTGGTCTTAAATTATTGAGCTATCACTGTAAACTTTAATAATAAGTGACTGAAAATTAGAGTCACACTCAAATGAGGTTTATTAAGCCAAAATTTTAAGGATGCACCCAGGAAAAGCACAGCTCACAAAGTATTTGTTGCAGACGGGGCTCTCTATAGAAGAGGTTGAGCACTTCACATTTAAAGAAAAAGGGGGTGCACAGGAAGAAAAGAGGAGTCTGTTTAAGTTTATCTTCACTTTGATGGAGTGGCTGAGAGTGTTTTCCGTATATCTGTATTTGACTGGGATCATAATTGAGGGGGGATGACCTCAAGCAGTTTTTAAACTTCCTGGCTAACAGGAACATTGGAGAGACTACAAGTTTTACAACTTCCTGTCCTTTGTTCCAATCCCCTTCCCCTTCTTTCTGAGGTCTCCCTTTTCCTGCCTGCCCATTTTCCCAGTCACAAGATGGCACTCTTGTACTTTTAGCACTGAACTGGGGTACGTTATTGAGGCATTTTAAAGTTTGCTTTTACTGTTTCCAAGATTCTAATTCCAAGGAAAGCATTCCTTTTGATGAGAAAGAGATGTGAGCATTATGGATGTTGAGGAGATCTCAGCCTGAAAAGTTGAAAGTAGCCCCAGAGCATATTAGAAACTCATGGGATTGACTGAATGTGTCACATTTGTAACTGTTAGGGGGTACGCAAAAACCTACAAAATGGTAAGGGATGGGTTTGGATTTGAAACATGAGATATTTTATTAGACTCACCCACTCACCATAGTGTTAACCTTTTCATTAGTTTGAGGAATGGGATTTCTAAATAAGGTGGGATTTACAACTGCTAAAGTAGTTCCTGTATTAAGGTGGTTGAGAGCTCGTTATCGATTATTATGTCAATCTCTCCCCATCTGTTGGTCAAAGCAGATTATTGGGAGAGGTGAAAACCTTCAATTTCCTCAGAGCACCCGTAGTCTTCTTGGGTTCTATCTGTCTGTTGTCTTCGTTTTAGGCTTGGACATTCTCATTTAATGTGTTTCAGCTTTTTACAATAGTAGCAGACTGGGAGGGAAGAGCCCTGGCATTAAGGGGCTTAAAAATTCTAGGGGGCTGAGAGGTTTGGCAGGTCAACTGTTTTAACTGAAAATGCATGACCTGAGATGCCTTTTGTTTTTCCTCTTTAATCATAGTGTGCAATAATTGGTCATCTAAGCTTACCAGATAAGGTGTTTATTTATAATCTAAAATATTGACAAATTTGAGAAGATGTGTTTATCCATAAACTTTTGAAATAAGAGTAAAAATTAAATTCTTAAATATTTATTCTTTTGACATGAATAATATTAATAGGTAATAAACAAAATACTAACAGAATTTTGACTAAATTACAAGATAAAATTATAATTATAATCATCTAGAATGAATCATATATTAAATATATAAGAGCACACATTGTCCAAAACTATCTTGCATATATGGTTGTAATATTTGGAACTGACAGAATAAAAGAACACCAGAGTACATGCTATTGCTTTAAGGATCTTGGCCAAATTTCTGCTTGAACAGATGATCTAAAAATGTAAGAATTGAACTGTATCAAATCATCATTTTCTTTCACTATTCAAATAAATGAACATTACAAAATAAAATTCTTGAAAAATGATTGCTAAGTAATGATTCTAGAAAGTAGAAAAACTGCCAGGAGTATTGACAGTCAAGATTATTGAAGCCTTTAAACCCAAGAGGTCAGAGAATGGGCAAAAAGATGCCAGGAATTCTTAATATTACCCTCAAACATGAAGAAAAAATTCTGAAGCGATATCCTTACTTCACAATTATTAAAACTGGAAAATTCTACAAAGGGCTGCCCACATGAAAGTGGTGGAGCAGCTTAAGGTGCTTCGCATTTTTGTTCCTGAGTATTTCTTCCCTTCACTCCAAGAGAAGTACACACCTCTTCCAACTGGCATTTGCAGCACTTCCCCATAGGTGATATGTGTATTTCTTCCCCAATATCGGGCTCAGCCATGTGATTTGCTTGAGCTAATCTTAATAGTGAAAGCAACGGTGTGCCAACTCTAAGCATCTTTATGTGGCATTGCATGCATCTACTAATTCTCTCTAATTGAAGTGTGAATTCCAAATTACACAATGAATCGGGGAAATAATCTATAGTAGAAAAGTAATAACTATCCAATTACATGACAGGTACTCTTGTCTAGCATATTTATTCATTCTTTCATTCAATAATCACTTATCGAGAACTTACCACTCACCGGGTTCTATGGCAGGTGCTGAGGACCCAGAGTGCAGACATTTGACATCAATATCAAAGCAGAGCTTCAGCTATTCTAATGAAAATGGCACCTTACCTCATACCTCACTCAAGTTATTGCTTTTACCTGCCATGCATTCAGGCTACAGAAATGTAACTAACAGAGAAAACAACTAGCTATTAAACAGTCATGAATCTGAAAAAACAATCAATAAAGAGGTAGTCAGAATATGGTCAAGACATATCAGAGAGCAAAGAAAAGATCTGGACAAAGCTGCCCAAGCAGTAAAACAGTAAAAAGAAATGGGAGAGTAGTTACGCAAACTAATTTGTGTAAATAAAAGCAAGGATCAGATCATGCACAACATAGATTAGTATGATGCTGACATGGAAGAAAATTTCCCACAAATGATTCAAAGATTGAAAATATTATAATATTTTTAATTTGACAAAACAATACCTGTAAGACATAATGTAAAGAAAAAATAGGATGAAAATGTAGCTTGCAGACCAAAATAATCAGATCAAGGACCAAAATAACTTTTGAGAAAATAAGAAAATTCATTCAAAATAGCAAAAATCAAAGTGGGCAAGGTAGAAATAATATAAATAATGTAATCACACAGGCTCTTTATGATCCTTTATATCTGTGGTCTCCAGCTCCTGGGCTGTGGACCAGGACCAGTGAGTGGGTGGCCTGTTAGGGACTGGGCTGCAGAGCTCCGCAACTTGATAAAATTGTCTTCCATGAAATTTAGGAACCAGGGGCCATACAGCAGGAGGTGAGAGGTGGGTAAGTCAGAGGTATTTACAGCCACTCCCATCACTCTCATCACCACCTGAGGTCCCTCTCTTGCTGCACTCCCCCCTGCCCCATCTTGGAAAAAGTGTCTTCCATGAAACTGGTCCCTGGTGCCAAAAAGGTTGGGGACCAGTGTTTTATAATGTATTGTAGAGAAACAGTATAGACATTCAAATTTGAGGAAAGAATTATTTCAGTCATCAAATAGTGGAAAAAAACTACAGAAAAGGGAGCCAGTCAATAGAGCCTCAAACTTCTCTCTAACCCCATTTAAATGCTTGCAAACACTTCAGTGAGGACTGAAAAGCTCTGCATGGTGGAAAATGTTATACTCAACTTGACATTTTCCAAAGTATAATATAAATTATCAGGCAGGGTCAACCATGGGAGAACTCAGGGATGACAACACACAATAGCCTTCCTGGATATATCTACTTGAAAACAAAATAATCCAACCAATTAGGAAATGATCTAAATGAAAAACTCAAAAAGGCAAAAGCATTCATACTTGATTCCATTTAAAATAAAACTAGTATAAATGTTTACCTAATAGATTGAAAATGTCATGAGATATTATTACAATGTTATAATAATAAATTTGCTAAAAAAATTTTAAAATAAAGATGACAATTTTGAAGACATTTAAGAATCCTAATGACTTAAGTCAAGTGATGATTTCTAAAATTAAAACAATGTTAAAAATTACTTGAAGACTCTAGCCATAATTACTTTCTTTATCCTTAGAATGATCTTTTGAGATGTTTTTTAGTGAAGGCTTTTTAATTAAACACATCTACAACTTTTTAAATTTTATTTCACTTTATTTTTTGATGTTAGGTTAAATATTAACAAATTTCTTTAATATAACATGGAAATTTTGAACTATTTTAATAAAAATTTGTATAGATAAGTATATATGTCAATTGATCAATACGTATGTGTAGAATATACCAGGGATTATATTAATAATAATTAATTATTCACTTTCATGGCACCTTGATCTTGGACTTCCCACTCTCAAGAACTGTGAGATATATTTGTCTATTGTTTAAGCTGCCCAATCTATGGTATTTTGTTATAGCAGCCTGAGCTAACACACATACACACACACTCACACACACACTTGTCAAATGTCAACATTTTCTTAAATTAGAGAAATATATAGAATTATTGAATCTTGTGGATTAAAATACTATTCCACCACTCAACTACAATACCTATAAATACATCAAAACCCCATCATTTTAAAATTCAGGATAAATGGAAGGGTATAATGTCAGAATCTTGTAGTATACTCCCTTGTACAAGCAATTTTATCATGAAGAACTTACCAAATTTCCCTCCATTCTACAGCATGTTTCCTTTCACTTGTCTCAATCTCTCTGTCTCTCTCTTTCTTTTTCTCTCTCCCTCTCTCACCCCGTCGTCTTCTCTGTCTTTTTCAGTCTTGTTATACAGAGGTTGCCTGGGAAATGGTCAGAAGACACTTTAAATTTTTCTGACAGCCTAACCACCCAGTCAAAGAATCAGTCTTTGATGATATGAAAACTAGGCAACGAAACTTATTTGATTGTTTGCCAATTCTTTTTCTTCCAGACAAAATATTGACCTTTCAGTTACCTACCATTTTTCACATGCATTCAGAGGTAGTGATTTTTGGGAGAGGAAAAAAAGCAGTGCAAGAGAAGTGTGTATGTGTGTGTGTGTGTGTGTGTGTTTGTATGCTGGGGGGACTGCTGAAGATGGCATTTCAATTTCTAAAATGTACAGTCTCAACAAATAAATCACTAGAAAGAAGTAGCAGAGAGATAAAAAAAATAGTACTTTATGTTTGTTTTGAAAAATCTTTCCTTATGTCAGAGCCACAGATAATCAAATAGTAGGTTCACAAGAGGATGCTGCCTTGTTAGAGGAAAGATGTGCAAGGTAAGAATTTGAGGGAAATTATGGATTGCTGTTGGAGCTCTAGATGATACATTCTAGTTATATAGAAAGCTAAAAGGAAAATGTACAAGTGGACTGAGAACAAAATGAGTAATAACAGTAATAATAGTTAATTATTATCATTATTATAACAATAACTACAGTCACCATTAAAATTTGCTGCATATTGCTCAGTTCTAATCACTGTTTTAAGGACTTTGCACATATTGTATTATTTAATTTTCAAAATAAGTAAGAAGCAGTTACTAACCTCATTTTATAGATCAGGAAACCGAGACACAGAATGTTAAATTAATTTGTCAAGATCATACAACTTGTAAACACTAGTATTTGAAGTGTTAACATAGTATATGGGTCTCAGATTTGTTGCAGAGACCTTAAACTGCAGTCCTATCCTAGATTATTGATATAAGATATGATATTCACCTAAAGAACCCTACTGAATAAAATTTAAATAATATTTTGATGATAAATAATATGACATAGTTGTATATTATTGGAATATAAAGTATATTACAACCTTTAAAACAGCAGTAATCCTCTTATGTTTTTGTAAAGATGAGCTACCATATTCTTTTCCATAATATTTTATTTGAAAATGTTCTAAAAAATTGTCTAAATTTTTATAATCCTAGATCTTGATTTATGTTATTTTTTAAATATGGAAGTGTTTCAGACATAGATGAGGCAGAAAAAGGAAAGAGAAGAAAAAAAGACCTAAAAAATAAATAAATATGGAAGTGTTAATGAGCTCTCTATCCTGCAAGATTTATCTAACTTGAAATCCAAGAAAGCCATAACCTTTCTGGAAGTGTTCCTAATTGATTAGCAATTACACGTAATTCAATTAAATGAGCTCATTTTTATTTTTAATGAAGTTGTTCCTGTCATAGGTATTTTTTGAGTACTGTACTTTAAGCATATAAATATATTTCTTCTATTTGACTAAATAACCCCTTGTGTAAATTAAAACAATGCCTCTTTATTTCAATACTTAATCTTTTCCTCACCCCAAAAGATGCCAATAAACAACATTTCCAACATTCAGATACTGCCACAACATTTTCAGAAAAGCACAATCATTCTGTAGTTGTACTGTTTCAAGTGAAAATATAATAGTTTAACAGGGATATGGTAGAGTAGCACAGTTGCTACTTTCTTTTCCAGTATTGAAAGCTTGGCTGCAATGATAACTTTAGCCATAAAAAAAAAAAAAAAAAGAGTTGGAAAGCAGTTGCGATGTTAATTAATATATTTGTTTCCTGTATAACTGTTATGAAAAACTGAAGGAAGGGAAAAATAATGTCTTAAATAAGAAAAAAATTAAAAGTAAAAAGGATGGGAAAAAGTGTGAATGTAAAGTAGGAATAAAAAATAAGCATATTTGAAACTTGAAAACATACAGCTAATAAGAATTAAACTTACATGCTTTGTCTGAGAGGGGATGATTTCTAATTAAGGGGAAATAATTAAGCAGATCTGAGAGGGAGAATGGAGGTTGGAACTTTTAGGATATGTAAAATATTGATATTGTCTACATATATGTCTAAAACTCATAATCATATGGAATACAAATACACTTAGCAGTACATGCTAATACAAAGGAAGAGACCCAGTATGAAGAGAATCCAGAAGATAGAGTTTGAAATAAGGGAAGCAGGTTAAAGAACTGTGTAACATGCTTATCCTAGACCAAGAAAAAGTGCTATAATAGCTCTAGGCATTTCCAAGGGATATAAGATGAATTGGTGATTCAAGTGATTGAAACAAGGTCAATTTCCTGTTTGTTAGACCACGTAGACGATGAACAGTGATTAATGGATTAACTTTTGCAGAGACACAGGAAGCTAAAAAATGGTGTTGATGGTAGGACTGGGGATGGAGAAGTGATTTAAATCAGTTTCGTCAGCACATTTTTTTAGAGAATGAAGACAGAAGGGTTATTTTTAAGAAAAGGCACTGATATCTGAAAAAAGTTACAAAGTTATTTAACTGTTTTAGAAAAAATAAATTTTTTAGTACTTTTTGCATAAAGAGAAACAGTTAGTGAACTGTATATTGTTTGGGAAATGTATTCAATTATTTCAGAGTGTTTGATGACATAAGATTGGGTCATAGCAAAAAGATGCAATTTTACCTTCTCTGCATTTTTTCCTGAACTACAAATGCCAAAATACTATATTGAAATACTCTCAATATTTCATTTGACTTCAAATGTGAAGACAACACCCATAAAAAGGAAATATTTATAATTAAATATTAGAGTGAGTTCATATTGCATTTTGAAAACAAGAAAGAAAAACCTTTATGAAATAGAAAGGGAAAGATCAATCTCCAAACAAAGAGAAAAAAAAAGAAAATATATATAACCTTCAAGGACTAGATTATCTACATGGGAATTACAATCTATCACTTATTAGGAAAATAAGTGTAATTGGATTTATCTGAGAGTACATAAACTCTCAGAGGATGAGAATCTGAGGATATATTTCAGAAAGAAAATTAAGAAGACTGAAATAGGACCCACAGATTTCACCTCTCACAAAAATCAAATCACGGTGGATAACAGATTTAAACCTTAAATGGGAAACGATTAGAATTCTAGAAGAAAACGTAGGAAAGACTCTTACAGACATTGGTCTAGGCAAAGAATTTATGAAGAAAACCCCTAACGCAATCACAGCAACAACAAAAATAAATGAATGGGACCTGATTAAATTAAAAAGCTTCTGCGCAGCCAAAGAAACAGTCACAAAAATAAACAGACAGCCTACAGAATGGGAAAAAATTTTCCCATACTACACATCAGATAAAAGACTGATAACAAGAATCTATTTAGAACTCAGGAAAATCAGCAAGAAAAAATCAAACAACCCTATCAAAAAGTGGGCAATGGACAAGAACAGAAACTTTTCAAAAAAAGATAGATTAATGGGCAAAAAACATATGGAAAAATGCTCAACATCCCTAATCATCAGGGAAATGCAAATCAAAACCACAATGAGATACCACTTAACTCCGATGAGAATGGCCTTTATCAAAAAATCCCAAAACAACATATGTTGGCATGGATGCGAAGAGACAGGAACACTCATACACTGCTGGTGGGACTGCAAACTAGTGCAACCCCTGTGGAAAGCATTATGGAGATACTTTAAACAGATTCAAGTAGACCTACCATTCGATCCAGCAATCCCATTATTGGGCATCTACCCAGAAGAACAAAAGTCATTCTATAACAAAGACACCTGTACCCGAATGTTTATAGCAGCACAATTCACAATCGCAAAGATGTGGAAACAACCCAAGTGCCCATCAATCCACGAATGGATTAGTAAACTGTGAATATGTATACCATGGAGTATTACTCAGCTATAAGAAATAACGGTGATACGACATCTCTTTGGTTCTCCTGGAGAGAGTTCGAACCCATTATATTAAGTGAAGTATCCAAAGAATGGAAAAACAAGTATCACATGTACTCACCAGAAAATTGGTTTCCCTGATCATCACCTAAATGCACATGGGGGAAGGATACCAACTGGATATCAGACTGAGACAGGGGGTTGGGGGGTGGGGGGAGGGGATGGGTGTATGCCTACATGATGAGCGCGTTGCACACCGTCTGGAGAATGGTCATGCTTGAAGGTGCTGACTCGGGGAGGTGGGGGGGGAGGGGATGGAGGTATGACTACAAGGCGAGTGCCAGGCACACTGTCTGGAGAATGGACACACTTGAGGCTCTGACTCAGGGGGATAGGCAGGACACAGACAATGTATATAACCTGAGCTTTTGTACCCCCATGAAGAGCTGAAATAAAAAAAAAAAAAAAAGCCCCACAAAAGAGTACCATTTCTTCTCTGTATCTGCAGGGTTAAATGAGAATAGAAATAGTAAAAAAAAAAAAAAAAAAAAAAACCCACACAGGCACAAAATAATAATACAACAATAAAAATACAATTTAATATTTGTAATCTCTTGAGAAATATATATTAAGAAAAATAAATTCTTCTAAAATGTGAACAAATATATAGCATAGGAACTATTTATATACCATTTACATTGGATAAGGTATTACAAGTAATCTAGAGATGATTTAAAGTGTATGGGAGATGTGAGTAGGTAATATGGAAATAATACAGTATTTTATATAAGGAACTTGAGCATTCACAGATTTTGAAATCTGCAACAGTCCTGGAACAAACGCCCATGGATACCAAGGAATAATATAATGAGTAATAAGGAGAACAGATAAGCATATAAATGAGTACAGTATTTTGATAATCCATATAACAATATGGATTTTATGATTATATTTGGAACCAAAACCATAATTAAAATAATTCAATTTGATGTATTTAAAAGCAACTTGTAATTAAAATTTTACATACTGATAATATAGAAATTAGAACAGAGACAGTTGGAAAGAACAGTAAAACAATGTTTTAAGTTACTGAAAATATGCATATATGTATATATATATATATATATATATATAGTTGAAATTGAAGGAAAAAACCCTAAAAGTATATATATATATATACACATATATATATATATCATCCAAACTAGTAGGGTAAGAAAAATGAAAATCAAAGAAATTCAATCAATGTAAGAGAAGTCAAGGAAGGAAAATGAAGGAAGCATTAAAGAAGAATTTAAATATAAAAAAGAATGTCACATTTAAAATAAATACACATAAATCAGTAATTTTAATGAATATGAATAGATTAAACACCATTTTAAAAAACAAAGACTCCTTTTGCACTAAGAAAAAAATAAAACCTGTGAAGTAATTCCAAATAAATCAACAATCATAAAAATATGAATATATTACATATTCCTTGATATTCAGAGGTTCATTTGGATTTAAAAAGAAAGTTTTCTTAAAAACAGATAGACCAAATATCTTAAAGTGAATACGGATGAATAAAATGGGAAGTCATAAATTGGAGACAATATATATTAAATATAATCAACTTTTTCAAAGGAATTTTGCTATAAAGGAGAGGAAAGATAGTAGGTGGCAAAAAACGTAGGGACAAGGACAGTAGTCTTTTTTAAGAAGAGCAGGATTGTGTGTACATGGACATGATCCAGTAAAAAGTGAAAATGTTGTGGATGGAGGAGAAAATGTGAAGAATTGCTGCAGCAATATTTTATAAAGACAGTAGGACCTGCCTGCAGCTTATAAATCAGGAAATAATGTGTTAATATATTAATAATAAAATCAAGAAAATAACCTTTATAAGAGATAATCATAAAATATCCCTAATAATATATATGAGCAGAGTAAGGAGGCAATTATAAATATGTAAGCATTCTAATTCATATGGTATATTAACAAATACTCTAAAAATTAATAAATTAGAAAATAGACTCAAAAGCTTTAAAGATTGATATAATAGTATATATCAGAAGAGCTGAAAACAAAACTTTTAGCATTAGTTACCTCTGTGAGTGAGAAAGATGAACACTTTTATTTTGAATTTTATACTCTTCTAACACATTTGAAAATTATTGCTATGTGGATGCATTGTCACTATATTAGAAAAAAAGAATTTTTTTAAAGTAACAAATTATGGTACATTTTCCCAATAAAATACAAGGATGCGATTACACAGAATAAAATAAAACTACACATGTTAATAAAGAAAGATGTTCTAATACATAATCATGTGAAAAAATTGCAGTTACAGAAAAACATGTATTATTAAATTCTGAATACAAGCACTTAGGCAGAGGATTGATTTGTGGAGAGGAAAAAAATCTCTTTGCTAGTTGAACTTTTTAAAAATCATTAGCACAAATTACTCATATAATTATCATATTCTTAGCCAATAACTTTTAATAACTAAGAAGAATTCTAGAAGTCAGAGGTTTCTGAGAAATACTTGAATCACAGTGTAAAGATATATGCCATTTGGAAGAATAAAGAGCTTTCTCTTTTTGAGGCTGGAATAAGATCTTGAAGCCTCCATTCATTTACATCAATTTGATCATTTTTATTGACATCAATTACTGAGCACTGAGGTATGAGTACCTGCCTTTCATTTAGAATTTCATGAGGACAATAGATCAGTTCTTACCTTTTTATTATACATTGACTCCCCTGTGCAGTATGTGCTATAACCTTGAATCCCTACATATGAATTATGAGAACAGCTTCTATCATTTAATTGTTTCATCAGATATGCTTAAATTCTATTAGTTATCTAAATAATGAAACTGTCGTATATGCTCATTTATCCTAGAATAAGAGCTATGGACAATGTAGTACTATGTCTCCCCCCTTGTACGCTTTTAGAAACATCTTAATTATTTGGTTTATATAGTTATTTGATTTATCTAACCAATTAATTAAGTATTATTTATTTAGCTAGTTGGACTTACATGTTTGTAGAGTGAGAAAGGAGAGGAGATTTAGGTGTTATAGCTAAAATCAGACTTTTTTCCCCCTTAACTTCAAATGTCCCTGGGAAACACCTGACCATGCGTCTGATCATAAAGAATAAAAACTGTATGTTTGAAAATAATTGAACACTTTAAAGTTAAAATAACAAAATTGCCTCCTAGAGCAAGGAGAGCCAGTGCAGAGGGGAAAATCGCTGATCTATTAGCCAACAGGTTGTGAATGAGTATCATATTGCAAGAAATACTTTTCTTGTTTATTCTAATTCTTTTGTATTTTCATTTTTGATTCATTTATACTAATTTTTATATGTTTTATACATTGTCAAATGGTCTCTGTTTAATATGTACTATGTTAATGATGACTTAAATGTAAGTTATAATATTTCACAGTGCAAATACTTGGCATATATCTGTATTTTCCAAGTGTAAGATATGTATCATAACCAACCTGACGTGTATATTGGGGGCCTACTGTGCACCGAGAACTATTCTAGGAAATTAGAACACATCAGTGAACAAAAAAGAACAAAGATCCCTTTCAAAAAATAAAAAATTATGCACTGTGTTAGGTTAGAAACTGAATTGAAAAAACGTGCACTTGCTCTTTTTCACTCCAATGTTTTTAATATTCTTAGAAAACTTAAAGTATTATGAATTCATAGATAAAAATGCAAATTCAGATGGAAACTGTGACCTGCATGCTGGGATTGCTGAGTACCAGGGTGTAATGGGAATTAGAGGCCTAGCAGATGACGAATGGTGACAGCATTGTTTCACTTAATGAAGTGGCTATTGAAGCTTAAAAGGGGAAAGATGACAAGGGGGAACTGAGCATTTTGTCAGTGGAAGAAGAAAGAGGTTTAGAACGTTATACCAAGGAGAACTGAACTCACTACTTCTTTTTGAATTTCATTAATCTTTTCCATGAAAATCTATCTCATTGTCAAGCAGCTTGATGGCCACTTTGGGAAAATGCTTTGCTTCTTTATAATGGAACCAATGCTTTCATTATCCTGAGGCTTTGGTGATATTCCACCTTCACAGAATTATCAAGAAAACCAGCAATGCTCTGGAGAAGCCCATATGGAGGTGCCAAAATGGTACAGTTGGGACAGGTAAGAATTTTGCCTCATGGGACAATTTTTCTTCATTAATTTGTTTCTGAGAACAGCAATCGTAGAAGAACAAAATGGTGTTGCTAAGAATTTTCATGCAGAGATGTTTATTTATATTTGAGTACAAGAAAGAGGAGCTTTTGAAGTTGTTCTAGCAAATCTTTTCTGTAGATTGATCTTAAGGTTTAGTAGCAACAACTTTAAGTGAAGTTAAAGGCTAAACAATATGTCACGAGAAAAAATAAATCTATGAAAATCCATACTCCCAATAGCAGTCAAATCATTTTCCATGTTCAATCGCCAAAGATTTCCACAGTCCCAATTAATATCTGTTTTCATGCAAAGAAAGCAGGAAAGCAACTCCTGCAAATTACCTAAGATGTCTTTTTTTTGAAAATACTAAAAATCCAGTACTACTTCATTCCTTTAATATTATAATATGGACTTTTATTAATAGAAAATTGGTTTTCAAATAAGAATATTTAAGCAATTAGGAAATATTTTTAAATGAATACTTCATTAGCAATTATTGTTTTTCTTTTGAAAATCATTGGGAAGACAGTTTTGTTTGTGATATGTAGCCAATTAAATCATTTTGGCATTTGAACATACTCAGTTATACTGTACTTTCCCTTGATGTTTTGTCTGTGAGATGACTGCATTTTCTTTTGAATCACAGGTACTTATTTACAGCCTTATTTTCCTCTGTTGGTTCCAGCATCTGTGCAGTGGGTGGAACTGGCTCTATATCAGTCCCAATCCTTTAATGAAAGGGATCACAGACTAAAAAACAACCTGGAGTGCCAGAGGCTGTGTGGGGGAGGCAGAAAATGAGGACAAAGTCTGATGCTGGCCTAATCCTTTGCCTTAAAAATATATCATGGTGCTCCTGGGGTTATTATTCTTCTAAAGTTCAAAAGAAAATTTAGAAAATCTGAGTTACAAGTTGTCTTTTATCATCTTGAATTAAGCTTATACAAAGAATAGGCCAAAATAGAATCCGTGCTCACATCTGACTGTAAATGGGAATGTACAGAACAAATAAACAAGTGAAGTCAAATATTACAAATGAGAAAATAAAAGGCAAAAATGTTTTTATTTAAGTGTTAGTCATAATTTTCCCCCAGATGTTCTTGAAGATATAACTGCAGCAAGATTAATCCAGGATTTAGTTTTTTGGCTATCCACACAAGGAGAACATAATTATTAGTTACAGAATTTTAATTACAAAGTCATTTGAATCCAATTCTTCTCCTGCTTTTATGGTTTATTAAATCAGTATGAAAATACAGCTAACAATATTATTGACCCACAGTTTCAGGGACTTAAAATTAAACAGGTCTAACTTGGGAATTAGACAAAAGTAACTTATAAAGGTTTCCTTTTTTATATCATATTTTCCCTTAAAATTTTATGGTTGAAACATTTAAAAAGAATAATTGGAGTTTTCCATTTTCAGGACTAACATGTAAAGAGCTTGGAAGTTGCTATTCATGTCCTTATGACAAGAAAATGCTAGACAAAGTGAAATCAACGACTCTTCTTGGACCTGTCAGAAAAAGGAGTTTCCATAGGAAAATCCAGAATGTCACAGGTGAAATGTGTTTACCAGGAATGAAAGCCATTGGAGCCATAAAGTAGTAAGTAAACTTAAATGGTATAATAATTTTTATTAATTGCTGAAGGCTGAAGTGCTGGCCCAAATGTGAGAAATTCCTGGGGTGGAGTATAGATTTAAGGGTGCCCCAACAATTTCCTGGGTTTTACCTTCAGGAATCAACCAGCTTTTCATGATAAAAATCCAATAAAGATCACCTGGTGGGTCTGGCAGGGGCTGTGGAACAGTAGCAATTGTGAAATAGTCTTGGGCCTTCTCTATAACAAAGGACTATTTTCCAGGGGAAAAGACTATCAGAGCTCTATTTCAAAGCATTGGGGAAGAACATTCCTTTCACTCCTGTCTGTTCTAGCTTGCCTGTCCTTCCTGAGGAAGGCAGGAGTTATACAAGAATTAACAAATGCAAATGTCATGGGCCACAAACAAGAGTCAATAAAAGCCTCAGATTTAATTAGAAGACTATACGATGTTTCCCTCCCAGGCACTGTACCATCACATCAACAGAACTGCAGTATAACAGTGAGTTATATTAATAGATAAAAGAATTGCAAGACACAGACACTTTTCTAGGAATACTGAGGTCCAAAACCAAAAGAGTCAATGAGATAAGAACCTTAGAGGGAATATAAAGACTTTGGAATCTGTAGCTACTGTAAGTATATTATATAATGCCCAAATCCAAGACAGATTACCATAACTACTCATGCTGATGAATCATTTATCTCAATTACTATCACTGAAAACAACATACTCGTCTTTCAACAGACAGTTGCAAACCATGCAAAAAAGTAAAAGAGACAGTCTATAAAGACAAAATATGCATCAAAACAAGAGTCAGAGATACAGAGAGTAAAATCACAAGGATGGCAAAGGAGGAGATATTAGCCTTCATTGCCCGCCCCCAACAAAAAAACCAAAAAAACAAATATAGACAGAGCAAAAACGGTGATTAAAGGAGGCTGGAGGATGTGGTAATTAGGGAAATGTTCAAAAGTCACAACATTTCAGTTAAATAGGACTAATAAATTTAAGAGATCCATTGCACATATTGGTCACTATAGTTAATCACTATAGTTAATAACAATATATTGCATATTTGAAACTTGGTAAGAGAGTAGATTTAAGTGTTATCACAATAAAAAAGAAAAAGTTTGCGAAGTAATGCATATATTAAATATCTTGTTTTAGACAGTCTACAGTGTATAAAACATATTTTTATATCAAAACATCATTATATACACTAAAAATATATACAATTTTTACGTGCAAAAACATTTTTAAAAATAAAAAAACAAGACTCAGATATAACACAGCTGCTGAAATTGTTATAGAGGGAATTTAAAATAACTATAATATTATGTTAAGGGCTCTAGTGGAACAAATGGACAGCATTCAGAAATATACGGGTAACATTTAAGAGAGAGTCAAAAGGAAATGCTAGAAATCAACACCACCATTAACAAATTAAGATTGTTAGAGTGGATAATGAGAACATTGTGCAACTCTAGCTTGTATATAAGAAATTCACTTTAAAAATAAAGAGTATGAAAGGTTAGAAGTAAAGGTATGAAAAAATATCTGCTACATTAACACTAATTAAAACAAAATTGGAGCAACCGCATTAATTTCAGACAAATCACACTTCAGAACAAGGAAAATTATCAGGGAAAAAGAGGCTCTACATAAAAGTGTCTATCCCCTAAAAAGACATACCATTTTTAAATGTATATGCACCTAAGATGCAAGTGGCAAAATACATGAGACAAAAATGATAATCACTAATATAGTTGGACACTTTAATACTCCCATGTCAGTAATTGATACATCAAGCATGAAGAAAATCAATAACGATGTATCTGACTTGAAAGCACTTTCAACTTCATCTAATTGACATTTATAGAATACTCCATTCAACAATGGTAACATAATATTCTTCACACTCTGACTTGGACATTTAGCAAAATATACCATAAACCATAAGAAAATATGACCATGAACACACCTTTACACATCTAAAAGAATAGAAATCATACAAATCTCAGAGTACAATGGAATTAAACTAGCTATCAAAAACCAAAAGATAATTGGGAAATCTCAAAATTATTAAGCAATTGGATGACATACTTCTAATACGTGGGTCAACGAAGCCTCACAAGAAATTTTAAAATATTTAAGTTGAATGAAATTGAAAATGCAATTTATTAAAATGTGTAGTATAAAGCAAAATCACTACTTTTAATAGGATATTTTTTAGTATCAAATATGTAGGGGAAAAGAGAGATGTTTTCTCACTCATTGCTAGTTTCATAGCTGAGGCACCTATAATAAAGGACAGATTAATAAGAGAAAATCATACAAATGTATTTGAGTTTTATGTGGCATGGGAACCTTTATAAATGAAGAAAGAGAGAAATCTACATATTTTTTTGATAAGTTTGATGAAGAAGTGGATAGTTGTAGAGAAATATGATGGAACAAAGAGGGTATGATCTAATAATAATAAACTGAGGGGAACTTTGCAAGGCCTGTTTGTTCAGATTCTTCTTTGTGTCTCTGTGTCTTCAGAGATAAGCGCACACCTTTCTTCCAGATGTAGGGAGGACACCTCTGAAATTAATGTCTTATGACCTACTTCAGGGGAAGGTCAGAGAATTCTTTTATGGCCTGCTTCAGGGGGAAAAGATAAGAGAAGGTCAGAGAGACTTTTTTGCTTCTGTTGTTTCCTCAAATGCCAAGATGCCATATTTTGGAGTAGAGTGTCCTGAACCCCATCAAATGCATATATTAGGAGAGATGAAAGATATAAAATAAATAACCTAAGGCTCCACCTTAGAACTCAGAAATAGACCCATATATATAGTCAAATGGTATTTGACAAATAAGCAATAAAAATTCAGTGAGAAAGGCTAGTCATTTCAAGAAATGGTGCTGAAACAATTGAACATCCACATGAAAATAATGACGTTAGACACAGACCTTACCCCTTACAGAGATATTAACCAAAATAGAACTTAGAGGAAAATATAAAGTGCAATACTACAAAGCCTTTTGAAAAAAACATTGGAGAACATTGACACAAACTGGCTTTGGTGATAAGTTTTTAAGTCCAACACCAATAGTATGATCTCTAAAAAAAAATGATGTTTGACATTATTAAAAATAAAATCTCTGCTCTTTGAAATACGTTGCTAAAAGAATAAAGAAAAAGCACAGATTGGGAGAGCAGATTTGCAAACAAATATCTGATGAAGTACTTGTTTCAAAAATATACAAAATAGTCTTAAAACTCAACAATAAGGAAACAAACAACTCAATTAAAAATTGGCACAAGAGGTGTACAGACAGCTCACCAAAGAAAATATACAGATAGTAAATAAACATATGAAAACGTGTTTAAAACTCTTTGTCATTAGGGAATTGCAAATTAAACAACGAGATAGAGAATTCTCTACACACATATTAGAATCATTAACATTTTTTTAAAAATCTGCTCATGAGGATTCAGAGAAACAGAAACTCTCATTCATGGCTGTTGGGGATGCAAATGTCATGGTTAACTTGGAAGAAAATTTGGCAGTTTTACAAAACTAAAAATAGTCTTTTCATACAACCTAGTCATCATATTTTTAGGTATTTACCCAAGTGATTTAAAAAACTATTACCCATGATGCCCATGAATGTTCATAGAAGCTATATCCGTAATTGCCAAAAACTTGAAGCAACCAAGATTTCCTTCAATGGATTTGATAGGGGGTAATAGAAAAACCAACTGTGACACATACACAATGCACTATTATTCCTTAATAACAATGAGTTATTAGGCTAAGGAAAGACATTGATTAATCTTGAATGTATAATGTTATGTGAAAAAGGACAGTCAGAAAAAGCTAAATACTTTATGAGTCCAATTATTTAGAAAAGACAAATACTAGAGATGGCCAACAAATCAGTAATTTCCACGGGTTGTGTTGGGCAGCATTGCATAGGTTGAGCACTGGGACTTTTAGTCATTAAGTGTAGTGAAATTATTCTGTATAATACTGTAATGGAGAATACAAGATATTAAGCATTTGCCAAAACCCATAGAACTTTACAGCAAAAAAGCAAACCTTAATTTATGGAATTAAAACATTTACATATAAAGTACTTCAGGATGGAAGGTAGAATGTGAGAAAAGAATCTACATATATTACAAATGTATGAAACAAATCTATTCATTTTTGTTCACCTGAAAATATCATTTGTTTTATTCTCTGTCTTGAAGACAGTTTCAGTCAGTGCACAATTTTATATTGATTGAAATTTCTCGGCATCATCTTTTACTTTTCAATATAATATTGAGAATTACGTTATCAACCTACTTATCTCTATCTGATAGGTGATCTGTCTTTGATTAGTGAATGTTAAAATATCTTCTTATTCGGTTTCTGAACTTTTTAAAAGCAATTATGCATTGTTAATGTTAATGATAATTTCTATAACTATCAATTTATGTTTTTGAGTAGTATTTGACATTTTTTAAGCTTATATTTCAATTGTTACTGCTCTCCTACAGTCTCTATTTTCTCTTTCTGAACCTCCAACAATTTGCATATTGATTTTTCTTTTTCTGTCTTTTTGGTTACTTGGTCACATAACTTCTCTTTTGTATTTTTTTAGTTCCTGTAACTCTGTCTTGCATTCTGAGTAGTTACTACAGTTGTGTATGACTTACTGTTCAAATCATTCAGTAAGTTTTTAAATTTGGAATTATAAACACACACACATACACAAACTACACATACATGTGTGTGAGATTTACCTAACATTACATATTCTTTTTGATCATACCCTATATAAAGTCTATGGATGCTTCCATCTCTTGTTTGCTGTTTCTAGTCACTCATTTATAGAATATTGATTGTTGTGTTTTCTAGGTTTTTCTATGAACTCATTTTATTGAGTTTGATATTTGGGAATCCTAAGGGCCTAAAGTAAGGATGCCTTCATTCAGAGAGGAATTTTATCTGCTCTAAGAGCCATGTTAGCTTTTTTCAAGCATCCCTTCCCTATCTCCCCTTGGGCAAAGGCTTAGTCTCTTTAATATTGCACTGACATAGGTAGGCTTTCATTATCAGGTTAGCCCTGCCTTTTGCTTCTGATCTTGCTTTGTTTGCACTGCTTCCTGCTTTTTGCATATACGCCACCTACTTAATTCAATGTCTATTCTCCTTCTCTCCCTTCCTTTCCTTTTTCTCTCCTTTCCTTTCCTTTTTTCCCCCTTCCTTTCTTTCTTTGGAGAATTCCATTGCTTTCCAGTGAGTACAAGAATGAACTAAAATATATATTTAGTGTAATTTAAAAAGAGGGCCCCTGGGATATCTAGTGCACCAATGAAATAATAGTTTTTTCTTAATCAAGTTTTGTGAATATTTTTGGGAGTAATGATAACAATTCTGTATTCACATGGTTTTGTGTTCTACATGTAATCAATTTAAGAAAAAGGGCCGGGCCCGGTGGCTCATGCCTGTAATCCTAGCACTCTGGGAGGCTGAGGCGGGTGGATCACTCGAGGTCCGGAGTTCGAGACCAGCCTGAGCAAGAGCAAGACCCCGTCTCTACTGAAAATAGAAAGAAATTATCTGGCCAACTAAAATATATATAGAAAAAAAAATTAGCCGGGCATGGTGGCTCATGCCTATAGTCCTAGCTACTCGGGAGGCTGAGGCAGTAGGATCGCTTAAGCCCAGGAGTTTGAGGTTGCTGTGAGCTAGGCTGACGCCACGGCACTCACTCTAGCCCAGGCAACAAAGCGACACTGTCTCAAAAAAAAAAAAGCAAAAGGAGAGGAGAATTTAGGGAAGGATATACAGAACAAACATTTTTATTCTGTGTTACTTCCTCTCTGCTCCAAACACTTAATAATAGTGGATAATAGTGGATAAAATATAAAAATAATCATTTTTATAATTATTAGGCATGTTAAGAATTAGAAATGTACATGTATTTTTTATGTATGTCTAAGAAACATACATATTTTCTAATATCTATTTATTTATAACTATATCATAATTACATTATAAAACTAATTTTATAAATATGCATACATTTCTAATACATTTCTAAGAAATGTACATGTTTAATTTCTCTTAATTTTTAATCTCCATAAACTAGGTGTTATTAATATTTATTATTATTATAATTATTACAGTTTAAGGAACTGAGGCCAAAAGTAGTTATATAATTTATCTTATGCAGTTAATGGTGGTGGCAGAATTCAAATCTAGATAGTCCATGTCTAGATTTCATGCTTCTACAACTCACTATATTTACAAACTAGTAAGCATTTTGGTGGGGTGGGAACAGAAAGGAAGAGAAGAGCAAAGTGGCAAAGTAGGACTGTCACCAAGAGCAGACTGGGTCCCACTGTTGGAGCAAAAAATGATAATCAAGCTTTGAATCCTGAAGGGTATTGAACACTTCAAATAAATCCTATAAGATGGTAGACTAAAGTCAATGTTACTGCTTGAAGTCTAGGACTGGGTGAACCCCTACCCCTATAGGAACCCCTGGTGCTATCTATTTCAATATAAAATAATTTACTGAATAAAGCTTAAAAGTGGAGTTATTACATAGTACACAAGATAAAGGAGGAACTTATATGCAAATAGGTACATGCTAAGTCTGGGCATAAACTATATGCGATATGAGTTATGCTCCATGGAAAAGGAATTCCTTTCTTATAATTCTTAACAAACTTCAGGAGAGGTAGATAAAGCTTCCTTGTTACAATAATGACCTTGTTGGGGATGGGGATCTCTAGAATAGAGAATTTCATATCAGACTGTTTTCAACCAAGGTTTCTCAAACATGCTTCCTTTTTAGTAGAAGAAATGGATCAAAGGTAATCAGATTTGTCTTTCTTTAAAAATCATGGCTTGAATCTAGTGCTTGTAGAAAGCAATAGGTCAAGGAAGCCAGGAAGGAGTAGCACTACACACTCAACTAGTTTATGAACCAAATAAATTACTTGTTTTCATAGGGAATAAAAAGTAATATCTTTTTCTCACCCATTGCAAGGTTCATGGCTGACATACCTATAAAAAAGACAGATTAACAAGCGAAAAACATAACAAATTTATTTATCCAAAGTTTTTATGTGACATGAAAGCCTTTAGAAATGAGGAGCCAAAGACCTAGGGAAAATTGTGTATTTTGTGCTAAGTCTGATGAAAGAAGTGGATAGTTGTGAAGAAATATGATTGGACAAAAAGGGGTATGATCTAATGGTAATAAACTGGGGAAGGGGTAACTTAGCAAGTCCTGTGTGTTCAGATTCTTTTTTGTCTCTCTATGACATTTCTTTTCCCCTGGGTATGGGACAGGACACCTGCAAAAATTTGAATATGTAACAATAGCAAGTATGGCTTAGGTATTAAACAATTGGAAACTTCATATGCTTGTAGAGAAAGTATAATTTGGTACACAGTCACTTTTGAGAGTGTTCTTAACAAAGATAAAAAAGGCACTTATTGCCCTAAAATTCCACTTGCAGGAATTTCACACATTAAAGAAATAATATATAAGACTATAATAATTTTGTTTATAAAAGCAATAACCTGGAAACAAACTAAATGCTTAGCAGTGGGAGTATAGACGAATATTTTGTGGGTTTATGACAGAATAATGCACAGCAATAAACATGAATGAACTTGAGCTACACACTGTATAATATCAATATGAATAAACTGATAAAAAATCAAAAATCAACAAAGTAAATTTCAAAATGATGACAGTACTACAATATGATTTGCACATTTTATGGATATACATAATATGGTATAACAATGCTTTGGAATAATAAAATTCAAATTCAGAAAAATTGTTACTTTTGATAGGGAGGTAGGGAAAGATAAACAGGGATCTTCAATTGTATCTTTAATGCCTTAGTAAAAATCTGGCATATATAGGACTGAATATTAAAGTTAGTAAATATGGATGGTTGTTCAGAGGTGTTCTGTATTATTTTCTCCTCCAATGGCTGATCAAGAGACAGAGAGAAAGAGAGCAAGAGGAAAAAGGAAGGAGGAGGAGGCACAAGAGGAGAAGGATGAAAAAAGACAGATGTGCTAAGACGATACGAAGGATGTGTTGGTAAAATGCATTAGGACACTATACATTTCTCAACTTGAATATGAAAGTCTGTGACAGATACATTTAATATTTTTTTATTTCAGAAAATTGTGGGGGTACAAATGTTTAGGTTACATATATTTCCTTTGCCCCACCTGAGTCAGAGCTACAAGTGTGTCCATCCCCCAGACGATGCACACCGCACCCAGTAGATGTGAATACATTTTAAAGTCTGGCTTAACCGATTTTTTTGAAAAGTTAAAGTTTATATATTAATTACATATAAGAAATGCCTATTTTGTGTCTAGGTAATCAATTTCCACTGAAATCCAGCCATATAGTAAATATATAGTGTGGTCAGGTTATTTGTAGTGGAGTTTTAATGATTTTATCCCTTTGCCATCTAGTGGATTCTTGAGGTTGATCCCTACCTTGCTCAAATTTTTTTTTCTAAATTAAATCTTAACTTATATCCTTCATGTTCACAGGAGTTTGGGGTTAGAATACTGTTTCTCTTGGAACCAATTATATATTACTCACTTCTCAGAATTCTTTCCAGAGTTCCTTACTTGGAATTAATATCTAAAACAGGCTTGTGTTTGTAATTCTATCAAAGCACTTGGAATAGTCTGGAGTTTAGACACATGTCTATTTCTTGCATTAGCTTATAAACTCACTTAGGACAAAACTGCACTTTTTAATTTTTATCGCCTCTATTTTGCCTAGCGCTGTGGTTTAAAGCAGTGTCTTTACTGGCTTCCTGAATTGTGCTCAGATGTGAAAGTGTTCTGGTGCCAAACACAGTTTCATTGGTGTTGATAATTTATTTTTGTCTCATAGAAAAAATAGATACAAGAGAAAACCGACCTATTCAGTTTCAACATGTGCCAACATAGAGCTAAATATTTGCTCAAATAATTTTGTGGGGGGGGAGTATTTTGACATACCAATTGAGACTGATTTTCCACAAACTCTTTGTGCCTATATTATCCCTTCCTCCACAATTTGGGCAGAATGGATACCTTGCTATACTCACAGTTATAAGAGGCAGGGCAGATTTACTCAAGATTGAATAACTGCAGCATATGAAATTAATAAATAAATACAACTTTGAGATAATAGTCCCAGATACAAGTCATTTATCTTGATGGAGAGAGATAAAAAAAAGTGTGAAATCTAAATTTGTGTTCCAAATGTTAAATACTAAAGCTTAATAAAGCAGAACCTATAGATTTTTTTTAAATTAAAAATTAAAGGAGGTAATGACACAAATTGATAAAAGAGCTAGTTTCTGACCTCGGAAGGAATATCAATCCAACACTGTTGGGGAAGAGAGAAAGGAACACACTGGGAGAGGGGAACTAGGAAGTGTAAAAAAGATGTGGCCTACATCCAGGTAAAGATATTTTGACCTGATGAAGGCACATAAGTCCAGATGATTTTAGGGATTTGGGGAAAGTATAAAGATCTGTTCTATCTTTTGGAATAAATTATAAAATATGAAACATTCTTATTTTGTTACAAGTTTTGAATTATCAAGATATTTTTGCAAATTGCTACCCAAATCCTGCTCATGACTGATAACTCCACTCCTGCCCCATTCTCCCACCCAGGAAAGCATTTTCAAGAATGAAGGAAGTAGGGAAGGCTGTAAAACGGATGAAAAATGTCTTGGAAAACATAAACTCCCAAACTATTTTTAAAAACTAATTGTGACACACTTGTCACCTACAATTCTAAATGCATAAAACTATATTTCTCAGAAATACACTACATGTTTTAGACAGTCTCATGAAAAAATTGTTTAGGCATTTCTGTGTACTAATAACAGTCAAGCCGAGAGTCAAATCAAGGATTCAGTACCATTTACAATAGCTAAAAAAAAAATAAAATACCTTGAAATATGCTTACCAAGGAGGTAAAAGATCTCTACAAGGAGAACTACAAAACAATGATGAAAGAAATAGGAGATGGCACAAACAAATGGAACAACATTCATGCTCATGGATTGAAAGAACCAACATCATTAAAATGTCTACACTGCCCAAAGTGATTTACAGATTCAATGCAATCCCACCAAACTATCAACATCATATTTTACAGATCTAGAGAAAGCAATTCTATGCTTCATTTGGAACCAAAAGAAAAAAGAAAAAAAAGCCCGAATATACAGAGCAATCTTAAGAAAAAAGAACAAATCTGGAGGCATCACATTACCTAATGGGATGGAGAGTGAGGGATAAAAACTTACCTATCAGGTACAATGAACACTAGTTTGGTGAGTGGCACACTAAAATCCCTGACTTAAGCCTTATAAAATGTAACCATGTAATAAAAACATTTGGACGCCCTTAATATTTTGAAATAAAAACTTTAAAAAATGAAATAAAACATTTCGTGGGATTATTTATAAAGTAGAATTTAAATCTACTGTCTTCCTACTTCGTAGATGTAATTTCCTCTTTTACTTTTTATTCTCTCTTTAGGATTTGAAGATATTTTATTCTTTTTCATCTCTAGTATTCGTTTATTAGATAAGCTCTTTGTTACTGTTGTTTGCTTGTTTTTATAGAAGTTATTTGAGTTTACATTATAAATCATGAAAGCCTCAAATAATATTCTATTATTTCACATATAGTATATAAACCTTACATTATTATACAGCTTTCTTTTCCCATCCATTGCTAAACCTTATAGTTTTGCATTCACTGTACTATAGTATATAAATAGTTTTACTTCTACCCAAATACTCCAAATTAGATTTTTATTATTATTGCCTTAAATAGAAAAATGTCTTTCATATGTATTCAGCTATATTTATCATTTCTGGTGCTCTTCATTCCTATGTATTGATCCAAATTAGGTAGTGGCATATTCATTCTGTATTTAAATTCATAAAGTATTGCAAAGTTTACTATACTGAATAAGTTTGCCAAGGTAAACACTTATCCTTTCTTTTATTTTGTGACATCTTTATCAAAGTAGGGTTTTAAATATTAATTCTGTTTCACTATTTTGTATTTCTTCTTTGTGGAATCTAATTTTTTATATTCTTGATGTTTTTCTATCTTCTATAATATAAATAGTAATAATTAAGCTTTTTACCTATTCTCTTCACTCCTTCTTCTAACTTTGATTTCTTTCTCTTTGTTGTTTTATTTCTCTTATCAATATTCCTTACTGGAGTTTAATTTAATCTTCTTTGCAAATCTTGTAATTTAGTCTTGATTACTCAGTTGATTTTTTCTTTCATTTTTATTTTCTTTACTTGGTTCAGTAAGCCCTTTCATAATTGTCTTCCTGCTTAATATACACTTATTCAATAAGTTAAATTTTTGTTCTGAGATGTTTCTTAATGTCATCCAATGCTTATTTAAAGATATTTAATTATGCTGAGGTTTTGTGCTTCCCTCTACTGATAGTTTGAGGGAAACCTTTTCATCACCAAAATGCTTTGATTATCACCTTTAATTTTCTTCCTCAAGTAGCATTTTGGGTAGTGCCTATTCTTATTGTTTTTCTTATTTTGAAATATCTAATGTTTTCTGAAACAACAGTAATAAGTATTTCTGTAAGAGCAGTATTGGAAAATTTGGGTAGCTTCTTAGATTTTCACTTTTATGGTTTTACTGTTGGTACAAGTAGCCCAATTTCTTTAATGGTTTGCATATTTTTAAGAGGGAGAGAATACCATGTTTTCTAATTTTGAGATACTCCTGTGTCTCTACAAAACTTTAAATGAGCTCCCTTTTGCTTTGTTTTCTCTTCATCACCAAGACTTTCAGTGTTGCCTCCCTCTGCAAAGCAGTCTCTCTCTCCCCCAGACACATTGTCTTTGTTATACTTGACTATTTGCCTTTAAAAAAACAATTCCCTGAAACTAATGCTCTAATTCACCAGGATTTAGTGCTTTTCTTGGTCTTTTTTCCCATTCAGAAGAACTTTATTTTGCAAAAGCGGTTTTATCTGTGCTTGTTGCCTCTTGGCCCTCATTACCCTCTTTTGATCCCCGAAGTCCCCTTCTAATATCGTTGGTGAGCTGGAGCTCACCTCATGGTTTTGGATGTTTATTCCCCTGCATAATTATAAATTTAATTTCATGATATTCTTGTATATGTAAGTTATGTGTAGTTTCCTTTGCTACTCTGGTTAATTGATATGGTTTCTATTTATGTGTAGAATTTCATATTTAGGTATTCATTATGACAAAAAGAAAATGCAGAAGCATAGTGAGTTAAATTTTAGTTGATAATAGTCTATGATCTTTTCAAATGCTTTCTAAAAATCTAAATAAATATCTTATTTCTTAACTTTATCTGATAAACCTTCTCACAAACTAAAAACAATCAATGTGACATGATTTCTTAATGTTTCTAATACTTATTACACTCACCAAATTTTTTCCATGATAAAGATGAATTATGAATACTTTAGTCCTTGAGTCTTTTGTACCATTCATAAGACCTAGAGACACATTTTTAATCAATCAGTCCACTGTCTTTGTAGTTGATTCTGCTCATATTATTTTCTTATGGTTTGTATTAATTTCTATTGCTGCCATACTAAATTCCCACAAATTTAGAAGTTTAAAGTAACACAAGTTTAATACCTCACAGCTGGGTAGGCTCTAGATTGGATCAACTGGTTTTTCTATTCTGGTTTTCACAAGGCCAAAATCATAATGTTGTCCAGCTTGGTCACTGTTAGGAGGTTCTGGGAAGAATCAGTTTCCAAACTCATGCAGATTGTTCTTTGAGGTTGTAATACTAAGATTCTCATTCTCTTACTGGCTTATCAGCTGAGAACTATTAATATATTTAGCTCCTTGAGGCCTATTTTTGGTGATTAAATCTGGGTCCTTGCATCTCAGAGCAGCAATTATGCATCAGATCCTTCTCAAGTTTGGAATTTTCTGACTTCTGCTACTGCATCTCTCTTTTGCTTGCAGCTGGAGAAAGCTTTCTGCTTTTATAATTCAGGATACTCTCTTAAGGTCTGTAACCTATCTTAAGGTCTGTAACCTTAAGTGTATCTGCAAATTCCCTTTTGCCATGCAACAAAACATTCCCAGGTTCCAGAAGACATATTTAGGAGGCCATTCTGCCTACCCCATAATCAATTTAACTTCAGGCTGCTTGCTCATTTAGATAAATATCTCCCCAATTCCATTGCTGAATTTCTTACATATTCTCCATTAGATGCTACTTGGTTACACTAAACATTGTCCACTAAATTATACATTGTCTCCTATCTAGAATTACATAAGTATATAAAAAAGTTCAAAAGAAAAATATTTTTCCACAGTTTTAAAAGTTTATTTAGCTTATCTCCCCTTTTACATTTCTAAGCAGTGTATTTGCAAATTTAGCTTTAATATTTATGTAGCTAATTCCTTCCTTATGTATAAAAAATGAGTTTTTTCAATGATTTTAGAATCTCATGTAATATTCTCATCAAAGTCTCTTTTTCACTTACCATGTTTCATTTTACACCTAATCACCTCTAATAACACTCTATATTCGTATATTGCTTTATAGTTCACAAGCGCTTAAAATATACAACCTAATTCAATCCCTGTGATGTAAATAATTGTGCCATTTTCACATAAAGAATATCAGATTTATAGAACTTAACTCTTACCTAAAATCACATGGCTTTTAAGAAATATAGCTGAGACTTAATCTCATGTTTTATTATGCCAATTCATCTTTATGTTAATCCATAGTGCCCATGAATGCACTGCATCTCTGTTCACTTAGGCTTAGGCTGAAATCTCTATTTTTTCACAAAACTTTTTTGTGCCTATCACATTTTGTGAATACTCCAATGTCTTGTATATATTTTACTAAAATTTCAAATAGTTTATATAATTCCTATTTATTACTTATCATTTTATTTTATAAAAATGCTCATATTTAATTACCATTCTCTTTTCTAAAATTAAATATATATGATGCAGTTATTTGCATTTCCAGTATGATGCACTATTTGTCTGTCAAGATAAATTGTGGTATATTTCCACACTAAAAAGTTTCTTGAACAACTGAAAGAGTCTCATGTCCAAGTCAATTTAATAGCTATTTATTGACTACCTAGTTCTGTTAAGTCTTATGCTAAAAGCTAAGAGAATCAAAGATGAGAAAAGCATAATTACTGTCTTCAAAAGTTATCTTTCAAGAAAGTTAATCATAATTCCACCCAAACTTTTCCAAATAACAGTTACCATTTCATTATATTAGAGGGCTTAAATTGTAAAACAAAATTCAACCAAAGGGTAGTGGTAAGTAAATCTTCTTCATGAAATATTGATACAAAAACCATAAGCAAAATAATAGCATAACAAAATTATATGAAGTTTAATATATCATGAATCTGTAAAATTGATAACAAGAATACTAAGTTGCTTTATACTAACAAAATCCATCAGAAAAAAAATTACTTCATAAAATGGCTGCTTCTTTTACTCCCCAGTAACAATTTTGTCACTTCCTTTTGAACCGTAACTGCTGGTATCCTTTAAGTCCAAATTTTAATAACAGTCTGTTCAAGGCAACTTAGGCCTGCTCAATCATGCTCCTCGACATTCTACCAGCCTCCAAACTGTGTATAGTTCAAAAGCCACACCTATATTTTAGGTATTTGTTACACTAGCAACCTCACTTCCTGGTATCAAAATCTGCATTAGTTTTCTGTTGTTGGGTAACAACTTACCACAAGCACAGTGCTTTAAAACAACACACAGTTACTATTTCACTGATTCTAAGAGTCAAGTGTCCACACCAGTTTAGCTCAATCCTCTGTTTGGGGTCTCAGAAGTCTGCAAAGTGTCCATAGGGTTGTATTCTCATCTGGAGATTTAACTGGTTAAGAGTCTACTGTCAAAATCACTCATGTTTATTGGCAGAATTTATTCCTTTCTGGTCTTAATACCTAGAGCCATGGCTTCTTGCTGGCTATTGCTAGAGGATATTTGCATTTCCTTTTCTGTAGACTTTCCCAGCATGATCTCAATGATAGTTTCTAGTGAGTCAGCTAGTGCAAAAAAAAAAAAAAAAAAGAACTACGTAAGCTAACAGAATCATGAGAGTTACTTTCCATCATTACTCCATACTATTTTCTTCAGAAGCACATTGTAGGTTCTACCATACTCAAGAGGAAGAGATTTTACAACACCAGGACACAGAAATCGTTGGGGATCACCTTTTGGCATTACTACCACATCTTATCAATAAAACTTTCTTGGAAATTTTAACCTGAATGGGTGTGTTGAATTTTGTCAAAGGCTTTTAGTGTATCTATTTACTGTTTCTATCTTATAATTTTTCTTGTTAATGTGTTAAACAATTTTTATAATTTCTTCATATTGAACAAACTTTTCATCCTAAGGTAGACCTCACTTGAACAAAATGTATTATATATTTATATATTTAGGGTCTGATTTGAAAATTTTATTGAGGCTCTTTCAGTCTATGTTCTTGAGAATTATTTTTTCTTATAATATCTTTGTCAAGATTTAACATTACATTTATGCTAGCCTTATGAAATTAAGTTGCAGTATATTCCTTTTTTTCTATTTTTAAAAGGTATATAGAATTGGTATTAATTTTCCTTCTAGTTATTATTAGAATTGACTACTAAAACCCTCTAGTCCTGGGGTTTCTTTATAGGAAGATTTTTAATTAGAAATTTAATTTGCAAATATATGGTACTATTCAGCTTTTTCTTTTCATGTCAGTATCATAAAGTAGTACCTTTTAAGGAATTTTTCCTTTTGATTTGTTTAATGCATTTATTGACATAAAGTTTTATAATATTCTCTTAATATTCTTTTACTGTCTGTAAGATCTGCAGTAAAAAACCCAATTTCATTTCTGATATTGATAATTTGCCTTTTGTTTCTGTTATGGATTGCATTTTTGTGTTTCCCCCAAAATTTGTATGTTGAAACCCTCACCTTCAAGGTGGTAGATTGCATTAGGAGGTGGGGTTTTGGGGAGGTGATTAGGTTTAGATGAGGTCATGAGGGTGGAGTTCTTATGATGAGATTAGTGTCCTTATAAGAAGATGAAAAGACATCAGTGTTTTATCCATTCTCCATGTGAAGATACAGTAAGAAGCAGGACATCTGTGAGCCAGGATGAGGTCCCTCATCAGAGTCCCACATACTGGCACCTTGATCTGGGACTTCCAGACTCCAGAACTGTGAGAATTAAATGTCTATTGTTTAAGCCACTCAGTCTGTGGTAGTTTGTGATGGCAGTCTGAACAGACTAATACAGTTTCTTTCTTTGAGTATTATTGCTGAAGTTTTACAAATATAATATTTTTAGATAAAAATGTTTAGCTTTGCCTTTTCCATATTGTTCATTTTTTATTATTTTAATACTATTTTCAGTCTTATTTTTTCTTTTCTTCAACTTCTTTTATGGTTATTTTGTCTTTCTTTTCCAGCTTCTTAAGGTGAACATTTAGACTTTTAAATATTTAATAATTTTTAGACTTTTCTCCTTTGCAATATGGACACTTAATTCTTTAAGTGTTCCTCTATTCAATGCTTTAGTTGTACTCACAAATTTTTTCTTTTGAAATACAGATGGTATCAGACTTAATGATTTTCAACTTTACAATGATAAGGACGCAATTCATATTCAGCATGCTTCTGAACTTAACATAGGGCTATGTTCAGATGAACCCATCCTAAGTCAAGAAGCATTTGTAATTTGTGTATGTTTTTTAATACTCTCTTTTTTTTCTTTAATAGGCCCATGGATTGGCAGAATCAACATTGTTAAAATGTCCATACTACTCCCAGTAATTTATGGATTCTATTCAATCCCCATCAAAATACCGACATCATTTTTTGAAGATCTAGAAAAAATAATTATATGCTCCTTTTGGAACCAGAAAAGAGCCCAAATAGCCAAATAACCTTAAGAAAAAGGAACAAATCTGGAGGCATCACTTTATCAGACTTTATACTACAAGTCTATATTAACCAAAACAGCATGGTACTGGCACAAAAATAGAGACATAGACCAATGGAACAGAATGCAGAACCCAGATATAAAACCATCCTCATATTGCCATCTGATCTTTGACAAAGTAGACAACAACATACACTGGGGAAAAGAATCCCTCTTCAATAAATGGTGCAGGAAAATTGGATAGCCACATGTAGACCATTGAAACAAGATCCATATCTCTCAAGACTCACATTAATTAATTCAAGAAAAGACTTCAATCTAAGACATGAAACTATAAGAATTCTACAAAAAATGTTGGAAAAACTCTTCTAGATATTAGCCTAGGCAAAGAATTTATGAAGAAGACCCCAAGGGCAATCACAGGAACAACAAAAATAAATAAATGGGTCTTGATTAAATTAAAAAGTGTCTGCACAGCCAAGGAAACAATCAATAGAACAAATAGACAACCTACAGAATGAGAGAAAATATTCACATGCTGTACGTCTGAATAAAGGGTTAATAACCAGAATCTACCAAAAAACTCAAGCAAATCAGCAAGAAAATATCAGACAACCCCATTAAAAAGTGGGCAAAAGACATGAACAGAAGCTTTTCAAAAGAAAATAGACTAATGGCCAATAAACATAAGAAATGTCCAATGTCATTAATCATCAGAGAAATGCAAATCAAAACCACAATGAGATATCACCTAACCCCAGTGAGAAGGGCTTTTGTCAAAAAGTCCCGAAACAATAGATGCTGGTGTGGATGCAGAGATAAAGGAACACTTATACACTGTGGTGGGACTGCAAACTATAGTAGTACAAACTTTATAGAAAATAGTATAGAGATTCATCAAAGAACTAAAAGTAGACCTACCATTTGATCCAGCAATCCCACTACTGAGTATTTTCCCAAAGGAAAAAATGTCATTTTATCAAAGAGACACTTGCACTAGAATGTTTATCACAGCACAATTCACAATTGCAAAGATGTGGAATCAACCCACATGCCCAGGAATTCATGAGTAGATTAATAAAATATGGTATAGTTATACCATGTAGTACTACTCAGCCATAAAAATATGTATGAATACCTTTTGCAACAATCTGGATGGAATTGGAGACCATTCTCCTAAGTGAAGTATCACAAGAATGGAAAAACAAACAGCACATGTACTCACTATTAAATAGGAACTAACTGATCAGCTCTCATGTACACACATGGAAGTAATAGTTTGTTTCTCTTGTGATTCTTCCTTTGACTCTTGTTTCTTTAAATAGGTGATATTTTCCACATATATAGGAATTTCCACATGTGTAGGGACTTATTGGTTTCTAATTTAATTCTGATTGTGTCAGTGAATAGCCTTGTGAGATAAAATCTTTCAAAATTTATCATGATTTAATTTATATCCTAGAAAACAGTCAATCTTGGTGAACATCCCAAGTATGCTTTAAAAATAACATGCCTCAACAGGTGTTAAGTGTAGGATTCTGTAATGTTGATTAGCTGAAGGGACTGGTAACATTTCTTTTTTACATTTTCTATTAATCAATTAGTTATTCAGAAAGATTTGTTAAAATCTCTAATATTATTGTAAATTTCTTTATTTCTTTAGTTCTGTCAATTTCTGCTTCCTGAATTTTTATGTTTTAATATTAATAGATGTTACATCTTCCTAGTAAATTGATCTTTTTGTTATTATATCATGTTCTCTTCTCCTTTATCTCCTATGATATAATTTCCTTTGAAGTCTACTATATATGTTAGAATACCCATGCCAGTTCTTTTAGGTTTCTAGGCATTGCTTTTTCCATTCAATTATTTTCAAGAAGTCTGTGTATTTTTATTTAAAATTCATATTGTGTAAATAGCATATAGTTTTTTAAATTCATTTGACAGACTATATTTGAATGTTCAGTCCTCTTAGTTAATTTTTGATTTTGTTAGATTTAACTGTACTACCTAGACAATAGTTTTTCAATTTTCCATTGTTATTTTTTCTTTCTTTCATGCCTTCTTTTGTGTTTACTGAAAGTTTTTGCAGTCCCATTTTGTTTTCTCTACTGTCTCCTTAGCTACACCTCGTTTTATGTTATTTTTAGTCACTCTAGAGCTAACAATATGCCTCCTTATCTTCTAAGAGTCTATTTTTGATCAGCTCTTCAAACTTTACACTTCACACTTGACATGTCACCCTTTTTCTTTCTCAAATTACACCATTTCCCACTTCCAGTTTCCATTTCCTGCTTCCCACTTTCTACTTCACAAATGTAATAATTTTTTAACTATATCTTTCTATTTTCAGGCCCCAGATCCATTCTGTTACTGTTATATATTTTGTTGAGTTTCACATATATTATATGTATATTTTGATTCAAGTAGTTGATTTTATTTTAAGAAAATTATAAGACTAAAGAAATATATTCTATTGTAATTGCCCATTTATTAGTTCTGATATTCTTCATTCCTTCACATAGATGTGATTTTCTATCTGGTGCCATTTGCCTTCAATCTGAAGGGCACCTTTTAGGATTCATTTTAGTGCATTATACGAGCTTGCAATGAACAATGTCATCATCTGTTATTTGAATATTTGTTTACATCCTCACATTTAAAAGATGTTTAACCTTGATTTATAGTATTGTACCTATAGATTTTTTTTTCAGCTATTAAATATTTTATTCCATTGCCTTCTCATGGGAACTCAGCTTTCATTGTTGTACTTGTTTTCTGGTAGACAGTGTTTCTTTTATCTCTAACTGCTTTAAATTTTTTTCTTCAAATTTGGTGTCCAGATGTGTGACTCTGATGGGTCTAGGTTTGATTCTTTTTACATATTTATACTGCTTAGATATGTAAATCAGTGAGATTCACCAAATTTTGGAAGTTATGGGCTACTACATCTTGAAATAATTTTCTCCCTTTTTTCTGATCCTAGAACTCCAATTACATGTATGACAGATAATTTAATATTGTCCCATAGGTTACTGAGGAACTGTTAATATTCTTAATTTTTTATCCTTTCTTTTCTTCACTTTTGATAATTGATATGTCCTCTAGTTCTTTGATTTTTTTTTATTTCAGCATATTACAGTGATATTAATGTTTAGGTTACATATATTGCCTTTGCCCCGCCAAGTCAGAGCTTCAAGTGTGTCTATCCCCCAGAAAGTGTACACTGTACCCATCAGGTGTGAATATATCCATCCCCTCCTCCCCTCCCACCTACCTGATACCCGATGAATGCTACCACTGCATATGCACATAAGTGTCGATTAGTTGATACCAATTTGGTGGTGAGTACATGTGGTGCTTATTTTTCCATTCTCATGATACCTCACTTAGTAGATGGGCTCCAGCTCTATCCATCATAATATAAGAAGTGCTAGGTCACCATTTTTTGGGGGGCCTGAGTAGTACTCCAGGTTATACATATGCCATATTTTATTAATCCACTCATGTATTGATGGGCACTTGGGTTGTTTCCACATCTCTGTAATTGTGCATTGTGCTTCTCCCATCCAGGTCCTGACCGGGCCGACCCTGCTTAGCTTCCCAGATCAGACGAGATCGGGCAGTGTGGCCTCAGACCATTGTGCTTCTATAAACACTTTAGTGCAGATGTCTTTTTTATAGAATGTCTTTTTTTCCTTTGGGTAGATGCACAGTAATGGGATTGCTGGATCAAATGGTAGTTCTACTTGTAGCTCTTTGAGATATCTCCATATTACTTTCCCCAGAGGTTGTACTAGTTTGCAGTCTCATCAGGAGTGTAAGAGTGTTCCTATCTCTCTGCATCCTCGCCAACATTTATTGTTTTGGGAATTTTTTTTTTTTTTTTTTTTTTTTTGAGACAGAGTGTCGCTTTGTTGCCCTGGCTAGAGTGAGTGCCGTGGCGTCAGCCTAGCTCACAGCAACCTCAAACTCCTGGGCTCAAGCGATCCTACTGCCTCAGCCTCCCGAGTAGCTGGGACTACAGCCATGAGCCACCATGCCCGGCTAATTTTTTCTATATAGATTTTTAGCTGTCCAACTCATTTCTTTCTATTTTCAGTAGAGACAGGGTCTCACTCTTGCTCAGGCTGCTCTCGAACTCCGGACCTCAAGCAATCCACCCGCCTCGGCCTCCCAGAGTGCTAGGATTACAGGCATGAGCCACCGTGCCCGGCTGTTTTGGGACTTTTTGATAAAAGCCATTCTCACTGGAGTTAAGTAATATCTCATTGTGACCTCAATTTGCATTTCCCTGATGATTAGAGATGTTGAGAATTTTTTCATGTTTTTTGGCCATTAGTCTGTCTTCTTTTGAAAAGTTTCTGTTCATATCCTTTGCCCATTTTTTAATGGAGCTGTTTGATATGTAGCATTCCTATATGCCAACAACAGTGAAACTGAGAACCAAATCAAAGACTCAATACCCTTCACAATAACAACAAAGAAAATGAAATACCTAGGAATATATTTAATTAAGGAGGTGAAAGTCCTCTACAGGGAGAACTATTAAACACTGAGTAAAGAAAGAGCAGAGGATGTAAACAGGTGGAAAACCATACCATGCTCATGGGTCAGCAGAATCAACATTGCTAAATGTCTATACTACCCAAAGTGATCTACTGATTCAATGCAATCCCTATTAAAATACCAACATCATTTTTCACAGATCTAGAAAAAATAATTCTACATTTCACATGGAATCAGAGAAGACTCTGTATAGCAAAAGCAATCTTAAGCAAAAAGAAAAAATTGGGAGGCATCAATTTACCTGACTTCAAGCTATACTACAAGGGTATGGTAACTAAAACAGCATGGTACCGGCACAAGAACAGAGACATAGACCAATGAAACAGCACTGAGAACCCAGATATAAAACCATCCTCATATAGCCATCTAATCCTTGACAAGGCAGACAAAAACATACACTGTGGAAAAGAATCCTTATTCAATAAATGGTGCTGGGAAAATGGGATAGCTACATGTAGAAGACTAAAACAGGATCTGCACCTCTCACCTCTTACAAAAATCAAGTCACAGTGGATAACAGACTTAGACCTAATGCATGAAACTATAAGAATTCTAGAAGGAAATGTTGGAAAGACTCTTATAGACATTGGCCTAGGCAAAGAATTTATGAAGACCACGAAAATGGGATAGCTACATGTAGAAGACTAAAACAGGATCTGCACCTCTCACCTCTTACAAAAATCAAGTCACAGTGGATAACAGACTTAGACCTAATGCATGAAACTATAAGAATTCTAGAAGGAAATGTTGGAAAGACTCTTATAGACATTGGCCTAGGCAAAGAATTTATGAAGACCACAAAGGCAATCACAGCAACAACAAAAATAAATAAATGGGACCTGATCAATTAAAAAGCTTCTGCACAGCCAAGGAAAGTATCACGAGAGCAAACAGACAACCTACAGAATGGGAGAAAATATTTGCATGTTACACATTTGATACAGGTCTGATAGCTAGAATCTATATAGAACTCAGGAAAATCAGCAACAAAAAGTCAAACAACCTCAGTTCTTTGATTTTCTTTTGCCATTTTCATTCTGCTGTTAAACCCATTCAATGAATTTTTTAATATTCTAATATTGTATCTTCCAGTTCTATGTTTTCATATTTATTTTTATAATTTCCATTTCTTTGTAAAAATTCTGTCTCTTCACTCATTAAGAATCTGTTTTTGTTTATTTTGACATATTTTATATACTTCTTACAATATGTGTATAATATATACTTTAAAATCTTTTCTAAATCTACTATCATCTGGTTCATCTTTGGTTTGGTGTCTATTGCTTACTTTCAATTTTCTTGATTATGGATAATAATATTATGTTTGTTCATAAGTGTATTAATTTTTGATGGGATGCTGGACATTTTGGATAATATATTTTAGAGGCTCTGAGTTTTGTTATTTCCCCCGGAGTCATTTTAACTCTGAATATAGCAGGCAGTCCAAATACTGGAATATCAGTTTAAACTTATGTAATTTTGTTCTTATTCTTTGTTTTCCAAGCTCCTCTACCTCTGCTGGACTCAACTGTCCTGTGAATTTTGTCAGAGTTTAGTTTTAGGCCTTCTAAGAACACTTCTGGGTTATGTGAATTCTATATCCTCAGCTCAGTGGGATAATTGTGTTCTGCTTGGATTCCATTTCTCTGTGTCACAATCTGGAAATTGTCTCTAGTCATGGAATTTTGATTGTGGGGCTCACCTCATCAGTGTCTATTCATTCAGGGATCACAGTCTCATACTGTCATTGTCCATTTTTGCAAAACTCTCATTTAATGCCTTTTGTGTAACATTATGATTGTTTATAGTAGATAGACCTGTTTTTCCCTCTTGGCTACAGCAGAATTCTGTTCTCCTTCATACCTAATTTTTTGACTCAATAAATAATTACTATTTTTAGCACTTGTGATTTGTGTGTCAATTATATCATTGACCTAAGTAAATGTGTAAGATTAACCAACAATGATTATATTAATAATTACTATTATTAATAATTCTATGTCACAGCACATGGAGAATCACAGTAAAATAGAAAATATTTTTCAGCATCCTAGTAAAGACCATGTTCTTCTAAGTTAAGGACTGAAAATCTGCTACTGTAGCCTACTTCTTAAACTATCCCAAATCTTAGAACAGAGAAAGCAAATTAGATTAAATGGCAATTAATTGGTGGTACCTGCTGTAGTACAGTGTTGAGTAGGTCACTAAGGAAAGATCCAGAATTATGAGCAGAGTTCTTGACTCATTAGCTGTTTGGGCTCAAAGGAGAGTGTTACCATAACTTTTGCACTGATCTTCTATGTAAATTATGGAATAAAAAGTCTCAATCATATAAATAATATTTTGGACATATTTTTAGCAGAAAAATGCATATCATTTTATTACTAGATATCGTGAACCAATTGTAGGCTGCATAATTCTGTCCACAATTACACAAGATAAATTTTAAAAGACTCAAAGAGTGATCATTCTTAGGAATTTAAAAAGGTGTATGAAGCAACATAAAATATAAGCTGTCCTCGGGGCTTTTTGGATTTGACCAAACACTTGACAATGTCTAAGCAAGCCCCACATACGTTGCCAGAATCTTTTTTGCTTCTTTTGAATCAATCCTGGTAATGTGAATTCATGTAGCAATTTACTGATTGCTTAATGTACATACCAATTGGGAATATGTACAAATCCTAACAGCTTCACCAAGTGATAACAAAGATTAGGAAATACTTGCATAGTTTTACAAATTGCCTATGATATTTGCTTCTTTATGAGAGCCAGCTTACGAGTCTATCAATGTACAATAAGCATATTTTATATTTGTAAAGCTCTATGTCATTTAAAATGTTTTGTTAAGTACTAATATATTTTACTTCACTTCGTATCAACCCTAGAGGTAAGTTGGTCAAGAATAATCACTTTCTTTCTAGAGCTTAGAAGAAAGATTAAATGATTTGCACCAGGTCTCCCAACTGATAGCATTTATAGTTAAGATTTTTGAATCCAAATGCAATGTTCTTTCCTCTCTACAACACTGCCTCTTTACTGTAGCAAACATTTCTTGGACAGGCACAGGAAATAATCCCTCTGCTGCTCAGGTTTACGTGCTGTTCAACTTTTTTTTTTTTCTTTTTTAGCAGGTAAGAGCTTCTATTTCTTTCTATGTATCTAGATTTCCACTTTAATGACACATTCATGGTCCTCCTTGGTATACTGGAGAGGAGAATGCCTACTGCCTTGCATTTATTGGATGCAATATACAAAAAGTGCTCTGGCTAAAAAGCTCAATATAAATGCAAAATATTATTGGTATTATTATTGTGTATATATTTAATGGTTAATATACCTTTAAACATTCTTTCTCCCTCATGTGGCAGCTATTATTCACAGTCTATAGGACACATAAATAGCAGCTCTTTCATATTGCAGAGGAAAACCCTGCTCATCCAAACAATTGTGGTATGTTAGGAAATAAAATTCTGGTTAAGGGAACAGGAAAAAAGGGAGATTCTATTAATTCTTATTCTATAGTTGAAACTCTCTGATGATGTGATCTGAGGGTGAGCTTAATATATACCTTTTTATTAGTTTAAAATAAAAAATATGAAAACTAAAGTTGTAGTTTAGATTAATATAAATAGATTAATGGCAGACGTGTTTATCCTACTTAAAGACAACCTTACCTCCAGCCCCATATATACTTTGGAGTATTTAGAAGCCAAAATATGAAAATTTTTATTAACTAAATTAAATTGCCAAGGCTGCAATGAGAAAGAAGCCTCTGTTACTGTGATTACTATGTAACTTGAAAGTGAAAAAATGCATTTCCTTTTAAAATATTATAGAGCAGATCCACTAATTAGTTTTCTTCCATTAGTAAACTTCTGTAGTGTCTCCCTGAGACTTCATAGCATGATTTAATTCTCAATATTAATATAGCCAATTATTTGAGAGAAGGGAAATAGGAAGTTTTAGGGGCATACAAATCTTTGTTAAAATACCAGCTTTTGCCATTTTCTATCAGCGTGACTTGAGTCAAGTTACTTAATCTCTCTGAGCCTCTTTCATGATTTGCATTACAGAAAAAAATAGAATTAGCATTTAATGGTTTAAAATGTGTATTAAAATATACAATATATGAAAAGTGCATAAGATCTAATAGGTACTAACAGTAGATATTATAATATTGGCTACTGCTGACTAGTTGTATGACCTTTGAGACACAAGAAATAAGATTATGTTTTCTGTTTCAATTTTCCTAACCATTCAATAAAAGTTGAAATATAACCTGCCTCTTTTCTACCTTGAAAGAATGAAAAGGTGCACACAATAGTTGCTGGCTTGATGCCCAAACCCTTCTGTTTAATTCACCTGAAAATTTACAACCATGATATGAAAACAAAAAGAAAAACAAAAAAGGAAAGAAAAACTATTTTTAACTCTTTGAAAGTGCTCTAATACTATTCATATTTCAGTGTACCCCATTCTCTTTATCTTCTTCCCATAAGTAGGTTTTTACCTATGCAAACCATGCTCTAGAAAATTTATAATGCATATACACAGCACACATGTGTACACACATAGACACATTCTGTATGTTACTTTCCTTGAGTTTTCAAAGAAGCTACTCTCATGGGAAAATTATTTGATGGAAATTATTTTTATATTTATTGATAAAAAAGTTCCTGCTACCTAAAAGTTAACAAAGGGCAAGCAAAATGCCTAGAATCTGGTATATAACAAAAATCATGTTTATTTTTTTTTCTTGCCTCATGTTCTCAAGCAGTATTTTGTTATCCAGGAGACAGAAAGAAAAAAAGAGTTCCAGGATGTAGCCTAGAATCACAATTACCTCCTTCTGACAAATATGGGAAATCTATATACTTACCATAATCTACTTTTACTTTAAGTGAGGAGAAATTTGAACTTAGCTTTTTTTAAATTTTAATGTTTAAACTTTTTTCATACTGACAGATTATTTTAAGAAGAGTTTAATTAGATAAAGTGATTGTAGTTATTTATCATCCTTTTGAAATCACTTCTTTATATAGTACTTGGGGATGTTTGCTCATAGTTAAACTATATCAAATGATAATATTAAACACTTTAATATTATTTCAGATATGGTTCAAAGAAAAAGTCTTAAAGTACTATCTTCAATTAAATTATATTTCCTCATAGGAATACATTTTATATAACTATCAGTCTTGGCAACCAAATCATTCCCATTTTCATCCTGTATGTGATAATTATTTGCATAAATAATTTTTGAATTAAATATTTAATTTTTATTATTTGCAAAAGCGTATTTAAATAATAACTATGTCTCCCTATCATATAGTCCATCTTTGTGCACTAAGACTTTGAATACTATTTAATGGAAATTAATTTATTGTTCATTTATCACCTAATATTTATTTTGGTCTGTTTAATTTTTATGAAATATTTGTGAGTGTAAAATTTTAACTATTATTATATTGATCCAGATAATATACACATTTATAAGGAAGATGTAAAGATATCTATAAACGTAACATTTCATATATGTAAGGTTTACATTAGTATTCATCTTTAAAATATTTTAATTCATAAAATAATATACTATCTATTTTATGAGTGAAATATATATTAAATATGTAAATCCTTGTCTACTTTCCTGCCTCAATCTGACCTTCCTCTACAGAGGAACTACGTGTATTTGTTTATATATACAGATATTTTAACCATAAAATAGATATATGCCTTATTCTATGAATTGGTATTTTTGCTAAAAATAATGCAGATTTATCTCATTCATTTTAATGGTTGAATTGCATTTCATGATATGGATACACTATAGTTCATTTAGCCAGTAACTGTGCTTTTCACTTGTTTGCTCTTGCAAAAATGCTGCACTATTTAAATGGCTATTTCTATACATGTGGAAATTTTTGCATTCTAAACATTATGAGTTCTTGCCACCTGCCCTCCAGAGAAATTATAGCAATTTTAGACATTAGATATTATCAATGATTTTTTTTCTAATCTTATGGTTGAAAATTGTATTTCACTGTTGATTTACCTTAACTTGATCCGATTATTTGTTAGACTTGTCATGTTTGCTGTGTTAGCTAGCCATTTTCATTCTCTTTTAATGTCCTGTTTACATGCCATGTCTTAATTTCCACTGAGATCTTTGTTTGCCTTGATTAATCACAGCAGTACTTTATATATTATTAATATTAATTTAACTGTCATAGTTATCAAAATTATTTTCCTCTGTTCCTCATTTAAATTCATTAATACTATCCTTTGCCATATGGAAGCTAAATTTCATGTAGTTAAAAAATCTGTCAACTACTTCATTTAACTTCTCTCCCTTTGCTGTCATGCTTAGAAAGTTCTTTCTCTAAATTTCTATCACCATTTTCCTATATTTATTAAAGTCTTTTAAAAATATTTTGTAATAAAATATTTAGATTCTTAATATTAGTCTCAGGAAATAACAAATTAAATTTTCTTGTACCTCAAAGAAATGACATATTTAAAGTTAAAACTTTTACACTACCCTGACTCAGTTTTGATATAATTATATCATAGTTGTTTTCTGCTTATTATAAATATATTACTAAAGTAGAATCCAGGAACCACATTTATGTCCTGATACGTCAGAAAAACTGAAATACTTCTAGAAATATATATTGAGTACCCACTGTAAACATATTAGGATTCTCCAGAGAAACAGAACCAGTAGAAAATATGTGTGTGTGTGTGTGTGTTCATGGGGGACAGATATATAATAAACACATAAACAAATAGCCAGCACAATATCTCCCTCCCTCCCTCTCTTTCTCTGTCTCTCTTTCTCTGATAGAATATAAATATTTCAACACAGATATGCATAAATTAAATTTACAAAGTGAGCCATGAAACTCCCTGTGGCAACAGATATGCTGACATGTGAAATAGAAAGTTTAAATGCCCTGGGTTTGGGAATATGACACTTGAAATAACCCATGGAGGAACCAGTTTGAGGGAGGCAGGTGAAAATAAGGCATTGTCAAAAGCTAGTCTTTTGGTAAAGAGGACTCAGAAATAACAATGACTGGTGCTCAGAAATAACAATAAGGTGCTGTATGGTAGAAGTAAGGTCTGGACCCAGTGAAATACCTACTGACCATGTTATTTAATAATATGGAGGATTTCTGGAAAGTAGATAAAAAATGTGTAGGTAGCGCACAAACTTCATGGGATTAAACACAAGGGAATCTTCTTTGGTTCGACTGGACATTGAATATTTATAAGATAAGACTATCATAGGACATATTTAGCACAAATCTACTCAGATACATATAGACTAGCAACTACAACATAGTCTTCCTTTTCAGTGAGTTTCCTTGACATCTGTACATCTGGTACATGGCACATGAGATGGGATCTAGGGGTGGTAGCTACCTAGGCTTGAAAGTCTTGTGCCTCACAAGAGCCAAAAAATTTTTTATACTTCCATATACTGTCCCTGCTCAGTTACAAGACATGCTCAGTTACAAGAGCCACCACAAATCACTGCACATAGAGAATCCCAAATCACAGTGTCTTCCTTAGGTATTTTAGTTTATATATGCTTCTTCCATCTACTCCAGGTAAAATTTTCCAATCAGGGATCGTTTTTACAAAAAGCATTATTGCCCAGTAATTTCATTCACAATGTTCTCCTTATAATGTTACAAAAAAATAGAACTGGCCAGTTAAGGAAGGCCAAATTTTCACATCATCCTCACAGAGAACAATAGAATATAAGATCTTGCTAAAATCTGAAAAACAAGCAAAAGTGACTTCTATATCTCATTGTTATGGTATAATTGGAAGCATATATTCACTCCTGTCTTACACAAGTATAATGCATTAGGCAATAGTTTTTAGTAATTGGATGAGTCTCTGAACTTTTAGAAAAGAGAAAAAGGTGTTAATTAAAAGAAAAAAAAAGAGTATATACAATTTGTCTATTTTCTTTTGAAAAGCTTCTGTTCATGTCTTTTGCCCACTTTTTAATGGAATTGTTTGTTTTCTTTCTTGTTGATTTGCTTGAGTTCTTTGTAGATTCTGGATATTAGCCCTTTATTGGATATACAGCTTGTGAATATTTTCTCCCATTCTGTACGTTGTCTATTTGCTCTGTTGATTATTTCCTTAGCTGTGCAGAAGCTTTTTAGTTTAATCAAATGCCATTTATTTCTATTTGTTGCTGTGATTGCCATTGGGGTCTTCTTCATAAATTCTTTGCCTAGGCTGATATCTGGAAGAGTTTTTCCTACATTTCCCTCTAGAATTCTTATGGTTTCATGTCTTACATTTAAGTCTTTTATCCATCTTGAATTAATTTTTGTCAGTGGTGAAAGATATGGATCCTGTTTCATTCTTCTTCATGTGGCTATCCAATTATCCCAGAACCATTTATTGAATAGGATTTCTTTTCCCCAGTGTATGTTGTTGTCTGCTTTGTCAGAGATTGAAACACAAATCAAAACCACAGCAAGATACCAGGATGAATAGGATTAAAAAGTCAAACAATAATAAGTGTTGACAAGGATGTGGAGAAATCAGAGGCCCTCATACATTTCTGGCAGGAATATAAAATATTGTAACCACTTTGGAAAACAGTCTAGCTATTCTTTAAGCAATTAAACACAGTTATCATATGACCCAGCAATTCCACTCTTAGGTGTATACTCAAGAAATTAAAACATATGTGTATGCAAAAACTTGTACACAAATGTTTATAGTAGCATTTTTCATAAAAGACAGAAGATGGAAACAATCCAAACATCCATCAATTGGTTAACAAAATGTCATATATTCAAAGGATGAAGTATGATTTGGTCATAGAAAATAATGAAGTACTGATACATGCTACAACCTGAATGAACCTTGAAAACATTATGCTAAGTGAAAAAAATCAGACACAAAAGACCATATATTATATGATTCTATTTATATGAAATATCCAGATAGGCAAAAACCTTTAAAACAGAATGTATATTTGCAGTTGCTTAGGGATAGGGAAGATACGGAGATAAGGGAGTGATAGTTAAAGGGTAGGGTGCTTCTTTCTGAGGTGATGAAAATATTCTAAAATCGACTCTCATGATGGTTGCACATAAATGTGATTATATAAAAGCCACTGAATTATATTAATACTTTAAATAGAGGAATTGTATGGTATGTGAATTATATCTTAATAAAGCTTTTTAAGAAAAAGTGTATAGAGTAGGTGGAACAAAAGTTGTAGGAAACCAAAACAGAGGATGGCAGTCTCACTGAGTTGAGAAAGCAGAGATTAAGGTTCAGCACTGTTGATGACCTGGAGTTTGTGAGAAAGCATATCAAAAGAAGAGAGCTATTCATCTAGAGCAAGACTTGAAACTCCAGAATTGCCACGCCAAAAGATGAAGCACAAAATAAATAGAAATATAAATGGCTATCTTCCTTCTCTGAATAATTTCTCTTATAAAAAGTGACTTTGCATCTATAATTTATTATGGATATAGTAATAAAACATCTGATATCAATAGCACCATAGATTCAGGAAAATGAATTATATTGTTGAAGTAATCATATATAGTCAAATAGTCCAATATTATTTGTCAGTAAAAAAGCCAAATTTGCTTAACCAATATTAGCAAATTCAATCCAGCAATGTATAAAAATGGTAACAGACACCATTAGCTTGTTTTTTGGTGAATATTTGATTTTGGACTGTGTTTCTGCACTTCATCTTTATCCAAGCATTGTTGTGAATACTTGTGATTGTCAAAAAGAATCCATTTTTCATCATATGTAACAACACAGTAGTAGAAATTGTTCCCCTTTATGTCATTACAACAAAGAAAGGCAACCTTCAGGGTGATTTCTCTTCTGAGACTTGTTTAATTCATGTATAACATATCTATCCAGCTTCTTTATCTTGCCAATTTGTTTCAAATGGTATTGTTGGAATAGTAATGCCAAAGCTTGTTGCTAATTCACTTGTAGATGGATTCAATTCCACTACAGCTTTGAGCTCATCATTATCCTTTTTGATCCCATGTTGCCCTCATGGCTTATTTTCAAGATTAAAATCACCAGAATGGAACTTCTCAAATCATCAATGTACTGTACATTCATTAGCCAGATCCTTCCCAAACACTTTGTTCATATTTCAAGCTATCTGAGCTGCATTGGTTCCACAACGGAACTCATATTCAAAAATAACACACATTTTTGACTTATTCATGGTTTCACAAAAGTTGCTCGAAAAAAATTATGAAAGATAATCACAAGCCAAACCATGGGTTTAAAAGACTGAGGATGTACCTTCACAGTAAAAATAAAACAAAAAGTGTCAAAGTGAAATGTCAGCGATATCAACTATCACACTTAGTACTTAAGGATACCGGACATTTCATCCTTAATAACTTAACATACTACAATAAAAATAGAACATACTGTTTGAAATTTTTTTTTTTCAGTCAGACGGATGTAAGATTAAATTTTAGTTTTAACATGAACAAGTGTAACACAGGTAAAGGGCTGAAAAAAAGCAATGAAATGTTTTATGAGTTATCTCTTTAAAACTCCCACCCTTTTGGAAATTAAAACTTGCCTTCCTTCCCAAGGCAAGTAAACAAGAGGGCAGAAAAATGTTCTTTTCTGTTTGTTTTCTACTATCTTAAACTACAGGAGATGGCTGAACAGAATTGTCGGACAAGGGTCACAACTGTATCTCACCGGAGATAAGGTCGACCAAAACCACCAATTACAGTTAAACAACAATAGCCCAAAGACGAGACACGTGGTGCTGGTCACGTAGACCTGAGCCAATCTTCTGAAAATTCCCCTTTTAAAAAGCCCAAAAGGTAGGATGGAGGTCTTTTGAGACACTACTGCCCTCCTTATTTGCCAGCAAATTAATACACTTCTCTTTCCTTTTCCTCAAACCACTTGTTTTTGTTCTTCGTTCTCACTGATTCAGCCTCAGGGACAAGTACTGAACTTTTGATAACACAAGCTGTGTGGTCTTGGACTAGTTATTTAGTAATACAACCTGCTTTTTATTTTTTTATTGTAGTAAACCATAAATAACATAAAATTTACCATTTTAACCATTTAAAATGTATAGTTCTGTGGCATTAAGTACATTCATATTATTGTGCATCCATCGCTACCATCTCTCTCTAGAACTTTTTCATTTTCCCCAACTAAAACTCTACTATTAGTAATATTACATATGTCATAATATTGCTAGAAATACTAAATGAATCACAGAGTCTGCTAAATATATCCCATACATTATTTCATTTGGCTTTCACAGCAGTATTATGACATAAAATGGTATTACTAATGGTTTCAGTTGAAGAAGATGAAGATGGCATTTTAAAATAGATGGGTCAAATCGAAAATAAATGGTGAGATGGCATACATAAAGTCAAATACAGCAGTATATACATTGAAAGTATGTGCACTTCAAATATAAGATAAGAATTTTTAGATTTCAATTAAAAATATCAAAATAAAATAAAAAACAATGACACACAAAGATTAAATATGAATTTTTCTCTTCTCTAGAAAAGAGATATATATTGCATATCATTGTCAATATACTTAACATGACTAAAAAAAATAGAACCATCTACATACCTACAAATCATAAGCTTTAAATATAACAGGAAAAATATTGAAAAAATAGAACTGAAAACAAAATACCAAATCTTTAATTATTGTATCAGACTTTAAACATGTTGAAACTTGCTAGCTGGCAGAATAAGCAATCAAAAAATCAGTAATTATATAGATATTTAATAACAAAATTATAAATAGGACTTAATTTACATATCTAGAATACTGAAACTAGTAACTCAGAACACGTCTTTCAAAAGTGCTTGAAAACACCAAAATTTTCCTTTTGCTGAGAAATAAAGCAAGCCTCAAATTATTTGAATAATTTGAAAAGATTCTATAAATATCTGAACTACAACAAAGAATTTATATCCACAGCAGTGAAAGAACTTTCTCAAATCAATAAGCAAAATAGACATATTAAAAACCTAAATAGAAAAATGGCCAAAACAAACTCTTCATAAATAAACCTAGAAAAAAGATATTCAACATCATTGGTAATCAGGAAATTGTAAGCAAAATAATATTTAATACCACTACATGCCATTCTGAAAAAGAAAGCAATACTATGTGTCGCTTTTGAAATGGAGCAGCTGGATCTGCAAAAAGGAAGCTTGGTTACATAGATTGGTATAGTCACCTTGGGAAAATGTGACACTTATTTTACTTACAGTAGCTAAACATATGCATATATATAATCTGTATAATTTGCATGAAAATGGGTAGAGCATGGTTTATTCTCCTGCACTCCCAAATGTGAACTTGTTTGGTAGTGTTTCCACCTTACTTTGTCAAAGTGAAAACATGTTGTTCTTAGGTACTGTTATAAACATGTTTATTTTTGAATGTGTTATATTCAAGAAAACTTAAAAAGTGAAAAACATGTTTCCACCTGATGTAAACAAGATGTTTGCTTTTGAAAGAAATTTTGGAGAAGCAGTAATAATTATTTATGCTATGATGCCTGGCTCCTACAACCCCCTAATTCCAGAGTAAAATTTTAATATTAGGGCCTGTCCAGTCATACCATCATTGAGAGCTCTGAGCACCAAACATTAATTTATGTCTCTCAAGGAGAATCAGACATTCTGCAGATGAAGAAATGCTAACTGTAAAGCAATCTCAGCCCAGAATTTCCTTTTTGGCCAGAAAAAGAAAATCTTGCTAATACAGTTCAATGACATACCTGTTGTGATTCAGAGATGACTGTGAGTCAAAGGCAGTGAGAGGCTGACCACTTTTGAAAATGTAATGTGTCCCTAATGTCATTTATCCCCCTTCATATTTCACTTCCTCAGTTTGTTGAATGAAAATAAATGTGAATGTTGCACTAAACAAGTGTGTGTTTATCATCAGTGATGTATCTTTATATTGTCTACATTTTGGTGTCCCAAACCTAAACTTATAAACCCCACACAGTGTGGACAGACAGAAAGGTAGGGCAGAAAATGTAGCTGAAATATAAAAACTTAACTGTCTACCAAATAATGACCCATATGGTCCCAGTTCTATAAATTGTCTACCTGGGATAAAGAATGATGATGACAGGGTCTCTGGCAGCTAAAACAAAGATTTGAAAGAAAACATTGAAAGCAGAAAGCATCACAAAACAGCAGTCATAGGAACCAGAGCGTACCTTAGAACAGACCTACAAAACATGAGGAAAGAATTCTGCCATGAATCAGGAAAACCAGAAGCTCCTTGGCTCCTACTTAACATTTAAAAGAAGATGACACTGGTTTTCTCTCAGAACAAGAAATAAAACTAGAGATGACAGACATAATTAAAAATTAAAAGCAATAGTCATGCATAAAAATAATATCAACTCTCTACTGAGGTGTGTATTTAAAGAATGGAAACATTGATGCTCAGGGCCTAACAAAGCCATGAAAATATCATCACGATAGTCATTGCATTAATAACCATATTGGATGGATTGAATAGATATACTAATCACAACCAGAAATGTATAAAGCACTTGTGTATGTAGAAGGAACAAAATGAATTAAAAAGATAGCAATGACAACTGTACTACTAAGAACAAAACTAAATTGTATAGCATTATTGCTCCTATAGAAAAAAAGAATTGAAGAATTGATGCCTCCTGAATGACTGATAATATGTCACACGTTAAATATTATGCTCTTAAAATTAAATATTGAAATAAAAACTTATATATATATTCATACACATACATACATATATGTGTATGTATGTGTGAATGCACATGTGTGGTCAGCTATTATCTATGAAAAAATGTATGAAAAATATCTTGAAATCCATAATAGGAATATTCCTTAAGACAAAATATGTGTATTACCTATGGATAATATGAAAGAATATTTGGATATAATAAAAATGATAAGTAATTCAGTGGACAAAATGAAAACACCTGTAACTAACACACTTTTATGCCATTAACACATAAACACCGGTATAATCCAGATAATCAGAAAAATCTATAAAAGCCCTGGCAGAAAAACCAAGGATCATAGATTGGGACCAAAATCCAGAGGCCCAGATTTTTGTCATGTCAGAGAACAACTCCCTTTACACAACCATAACTGTTATATATAAGTCCCAAGATGATAAAGAAGAAAATCAAACAATAATACGTTTAATAGATTTAGACTCACAAGTAACAATAATTCTAGAGCAAGTGAGTCATTGGGAATGAAAAGAAAAAGCAAAAATAAGGTTTCCTAAGGAGCAATAACTAGGAAATGGAATGATGGAGACAATTTTTAGTATAGCCATTAAGAAATATAACATTGTAAAAAGCACCAATTTATGAATACTTAATAGGGATGGATACTATTTGAAGAAAAATACTGAGGAAGATTAGAAACAAAATTTAACAGAGCATATAAAATAGATAAAACTAAATGCAATCTTAATGTACCCAACATTGACCAAACTGTAAATACTCATCAATATAACGGAGGAGGATTAGATGATATAATAAAATAATACAATATCTTTTAGAAGGAAACCTGATTAAGCAAACAATATTTCCATGTAACTTTCCATTTGGCCAATAGCGAAAGCCTTGGGGGAATAGAGATTTACTGTTGATGTTAGGAATTTAAACAGAAAATTTTACTAAAATAGCAGGGCCGCTTCATAACAAAGGACAATTAATACATAAGATTTTAAACAGCCCCTAAAAATGCATGTCAGTCATCCCTCTGAGCAATACATGATTTTGCAGTACACAGGAAAATCATGCCCGCTTTGTCTTCACAAAGAAAGGGTCTTATACATAATTACTAGATTAACACAGAGTATATAAGTAGTATGGTAAAGGTAAACTATATAGACAGAATTTAAATCATATTTTAAAGGGAAGCATAGTAGAATATTTATTGATAATATAATAATCAAGTGGAGAAAATAAGGAATAGGTAATTAAATAAAAATAGCTAATACTAGCCTACAAAATAGAGGATAATCTGTAGTACAAATGCAGGTAAAATTGGCACAAAATATAATTATATTCTTAAGGTCAAGCCTTGGGAAGTTAATTTACAACTGCATAGATTGTGAGAGAACTCTGTAGATTTATTTAACTCCAGAGGTATGTGTTTCCATTTCAGGGGGAAATGAGGGCAGGACCTAGAAGACATCTCTAGATCTTAAAAATTGCCTAAGCTGGGGTTTATCTTGTCGTTGGTAAGATGTATTTACATTCCCAAAGATTAGAGTGAGAACCCAGGACCATTTCCATCCTGTCTCCAAGGAGCAAAGGTTTCACTTTCTCCTTTTGGAAGGGGAGTCCCCTGTATATAAGCATAGAAAATCCATTTTCTTCTGTTTGTTGCCTATGTCACAGACTTTGTTTGGATAAGATATTTCACTTAGTTTTCATGGTATCACTCCAGGGATAAGAACAAGGATATAGGGAAACATATTTTTATTATTTGCTTTTTAATTAAATAAAGATAATCTTTGTCTGATACAGATCACCCTATGCGTATATTCAGGGTAAAATTAATAAAGATAAATGTTAAAAATGCAACAAGGACTCTAACAAAAATCTAAAGGAAGATAATATTGTTTAAGTATAGTGTGTGTGTCCTTAGGAGTAGGGATATACTACCTAGTATATAATCATTATTCTGAATTTACTGTGAAGTGATTAATAATTTGAAGGTCAACATTCAATGAATGTAGAAGTCTTCAGTTAGATCTAGGGATTTATGTCAAAGCTACAGTAATTCAGAATTCGACTAACTGAAATAGCATTATGAGGAACTTACACCTACCCTCTCATTCCAAAGCAAACAAAAGACAAGTGGAATAGACTACTGAAGACAGATATAAATACCAAAACTTCAAAAGAAATTAATCAAAAATTGATGTAAGTATTGTCAGATTTCAATTGGATAACTGAGAAAAAACAAAAAAGATAAGTTTACCTTCTCTGACATAGATAGCTATTCCCTGCTCTCCTCCTACAATAGCTTCTCCTTAAAAATGAGAAGAATTAGGTCCACTTAACATATATAAATTATGAATTAAAAGACAAAAATTATATGTGTTGTCAGGGGAGGTGATAGCCAGAGAAGCACCCTGAACAATCTGGGTAGCAATGGAAAAATGTACTTCCTGTGGGAATATATTCCTCATTGCTTTCCAGAGAGGTCATAGCATGGAAAGCATAGTATTCATATTAAAGATCTGTTATAAGAACACTTTATGGAAATATTTGATTAATGTATCTAATTAGAAAGCTCATCACTTATATTTAACTCACCACTATCATAATATTTCTTTACTCCTTTATCTATTTTAAGGCCAAGAATGTTTATGGCACTCATTACAACTCTTCAAATAATGACTATCTAATGTTAGAAATGACATCTCAACAATAGGAATAGACAACAGAGCTTTAGAAAATCGTGGTATGTATTAGGAGCAAAATGTGCCCTTGTGAACATCTGACAATAGCACTGTAAAATGAGAAGGTATGTTGGATATTACACTCAGAAAGAAATGTGACCATAGGAAAGCAAACTTGGTATAGTCCACATATACAGTTCATTAAGGAATATTTAGAAAAAGCTTGGATATCTGACTGTACTTGACTCATCAGAACTAAGGCTGTTTAATTTATTTAACAAATAAGTATCAAAACCAAACTTAGGCTAGTGATCTTTAGGGGATTCAGCATCAAGATGGGGCAGAATAAGCAACTAAGCAAGAAAGTGGCAACAATAGTACATGCTCAAAAATATGGAAAAACTGAACTAAATTGGCACTTGAGATAAACTTACCAAATTACCTAATTCAACTTACCTACTAACATTCTTTCAAAACCTTGAACATGTTTTGGGGAGGAAAAAATGGCGGATTAGCGGTGACCTCCTGGCTCTCTGCTTAGAGTAGGAGGTGAAGAACACAGACAACTGCACACCAGTGGATCGCTCTCCCACAAGAACAGCAGCGTGAATCCGCACAGAAGCAGTGTGGGACAAGCAGCGCTGGATAAAAAAAAAAGGTGAATTGGAGAATGGACCACAAAGTGTGGACAGAGCGCGGACGGCCGCACCTGTCGGCGGCCAGGGCGGTGCGGCCTGACCCCCGGGGGGCCGGCTCTTCCTCCCCCACCTCCACCCACTCGGGCAGGGACCAGCCTGAAGCCGGTGCGAGGCTGTGGCACGGGGTGACAGGCCGTGTGGGGGACAGACAGTAGCGGGAAACATCTGGAACCCCCCAGTGCCCTGTGCTAGGGCGGCCCTGGGCGGGGGAGGAACTGGTCTGAGGGGACACTTCCCGGGTCCCCAGCAGGGAGTTTGGAGACAGGCACTTCGCCTACAGTGCTGGCTCTCTGTCGGTGGGGAGCTGCTATTTTGGGGGTCCATAGCCTAGAAACACTGGCGCGTTGGGGTTCTGGGCACCGCCCCTTCCCCAGCCCCGCAGGGCAAGCTCAGGCAACGGTCTCAGGCAAGGCCCCGGCCCCTGCCGACAGGGTAGGCCCTGCCCTTGGAGGAGGGGAGTAAGGAGAGAAGCCGCTTTCTGAACATTCAACTCCCAAACCGGCCACTTACCTTTTTGCACCAGCAGGACAAGACCTGCCTCTGCAGGGGCGCAGTGATAAGAGAGGCCGGGGCTAAGACCCCGGGAGCCTCAGGCAGCGCCACCCACCGCCCGACTGTGTTTCAGGCCACAGGACCAGCCCCGCCCTTAGAGGCGCTGAGTCAGGAGAGAGGTCGCTGTGGAAGTTGCTGGGGGGGGGGGGCCTGAGGCAGCACCCCTCCCCCAGCCAGGCAGCTTGACTTTCTCTCCGGCAGGGCAGGACCCATCCTAGCAAGAGGAGAGAAACAAAAGAAGATGTTTTCTCAGCTGCGATGTGCAAGGGTCTCTGGCAACGCCCCTCCCCCAGCTGAGCAGGTCAGACTCCACCCTTGGAGGCAGGGGGAAGGGAGAAAAGTCGCTTTCTCTGTGCGACTGGCATGAATCTGTGGGACCTTGGAACTAAGCCAAAGGGGGCAGACTGTTGATTCAGTCCAGCAAGTTGGTTTTGATCATCTGATAAGACCTTAACACTAGGGCTCACCCTTGGCGCCCAGGCCGCTGCCAGCTTTGGGGCTTGTGGACTGGGAAGGAAAGTCCTGGCCAGAGTCCTCAGCAATTGCACCAATTGACAACTCCCACCTGGAGCTCTCTCACAAGTGTGGTGAAAGAGCCCTGAATAACATGCTAGCAGCTCTCCTCTAGCAGCAGATCAAGCAACCACAGAAGTATATGCTCTCAGGCTTGCAGGTACCTGTTGCCCTCACACCACCTAAGTTACCTCAAGAAACTTACCTCAAGTTACCTCAAGTTACTCCCAAGGCCTCAAGTTACCCTTGGGAGTGACAAGACATTTCCCAATGATCGGGGTATTTGTATACCCCATTCGGAGGGTTAGAGCCCAACACAAAGGCATTGGAATACTTTGATAATTGACGCCTCCACTCAAACTACAACAACAGAGAGGGTAACCCCATAGCTCAACACAGTGCTTTCCATCCCAAACTGTTAGAGGACAGTGGAGTCACACACACAAGAGTGATTCACCACCTGGGAGCTTAAGGAAGGAGTCCAAACTCACTAAGCTCCTTTGGCAAGAGGTGAAGACAACAGGTCAGAGATAGCCCAATAGGCCAAAACACCTCTAAGGCAATACAGCACTGTCAAGGAATGTCCCTTTGGGCACTTGGAGATAAGGCCAAAAACTAGCCCCAGCACCCCCAGTTTTCAACAAAGTAGCCTGATGAGAAATAATCAGCTAAAGAACACAGGAAACATGAAAGATCAGAGAGAAAAGTCACCCGCAAAAGAAAACGTTCAATCTCCATCGATAGATATCAACTTACACGATATGATTAAACTGACAGAGGAAGAATTCTGAATATGGATTGTAAGATGGAATTGAAGACAAAATAGAAACCCAACATAAAAAAGCCACAAGAACAATACACGAAATGAATGAAAAATTCTCTAAAGAAATTGAAATACTATGGAAAAACCAAAACAGAAATCTTGGAAATGAAGGAGGCATTTTAGGAACTTCAAAACACAGTGGAAAGCCTCCAGAACAGAATGGATCACACAGAGGACAGACTCTCAGAGCTTGAAGATAATGCCTATGTGCTAAACAAACTAGATGAAGAAAAAGAACACAGAAGTAAGAGACAAGACCATACAAGAAATGTGGGATTATGTAAAGATGCCAAATATAAGAATCACAGGCATCTCAGCGAGAAGAAGAAAATACACAAGGGCTGGAAAACTTATTTCATGGAATAATGGAGGAAAATATGCCTGGCCTGACCAGAAATCTAGATATCCAGATACAAGAAGCACACAGAACTCCTGGGAGACTCAATGTGAAAAGGCAATCACCACATCACATAGTTATTAGGCTGACCAAAGTAAACAGGAAAGAAGCAAGCCTTCAAGCAGTGAGGTGAAAACAGCAGATAGTCTACAAAGGAAAACCTATCAGACTAAATGCAGACTTCTCAACTGAAACTTTACAAGCCAGAAGGGACTGGGTGCCTATCCTTAATCCTCTAAAAAAAAAAAAATAATGGCCAACCTAGAATTCTCTACCTGGTAAAACTTAGCTTCATCCATGAGGGAGATTATTTTTTTATTCTCACATTCAACAACAATCAACACAGAGGACTTATGTGACCAAATGTGTAGGGATTTCTCCCCATAAACAAACAATTAATCAATTCTGCAGCAGATACTAGCTGGATATCCTCTAATGCAGTTCTATTTTGATAGTATTTACCTGAAGATAGTGTCAGATCCCACAAATTGAGGTCTTGGTCCCCAAGACTCTCTGGCCCCAGATGCTAATGGCAAGCTCCAAGTTGTTTCACCTGTGCTTTTGACCAACTGGCTATAAATTGGGTAGCCTATGACCCTCTCCTTGGGTTTGATTGATTTGCTAGAGTGGCTCACAGAACTCAGGAAAACACTCCCTTATATATATCAGTTTATTTTAAAGGCTACTATAACAAACAGATGAAAAGATGCATAAGGCAAGGCACAACACACAAGACTCACAGGTACACTTTTTAAGAAGGGCGATTGTGATTGCTGTACAGGGTACATTTTTTGGTTCATAGAAATCCAGAAAATGCAACTATTATTAAAATTATGTAAATACTACATATGGAAGAGAAATTTATCACTCCAAAATTATTAAGAAAGGCATACTAAAGCTTTAAAGAGAGACCAAGGGATGGAATAGTGATGTTAGGATATAAGAAATAAGAGAATACAAATGACACTTTCTAGGGAGGGGTTTTGAACTTTGTGATTTGTATTTGAATTTTTAAAGAATGCTTCATCCTCTTCTCCATCGAAATAAACTTGTGTTAGGAGTGTTTTCCTTCTACCTTGCCAAATTATAAACATGTTGTTCTTAAGAAAGTTTATAAACATGTTTATGTAAAGCTTGTTTTTGAACATGTTGTTTTGAGAAAAATTAAAAAAAATTAAAAACATGTTTTTAGTTTTAAACAAGCTGTTTGCTTTTGAAAGAAAGCTTCTAATAGCACTGAACACTGCTAAAGGTCTATGCTTAGACTCCTGGATGCTGAAAATAAAAGTTTTAGCATTAAGGCTCAGCCAATCATACTGTCTTTGACCATTATTTATGGAGCATCTCCCATTAAGAATGCTCAATAAAATTTTCAGACTGAGGCAACATATTAGAAGGATATTTTAATCTCTTCGTGTCAGAGGAAGAATATGTTGCAAACAGAGGTCACACTGCTCAACACAGGAATGGCCCAAGCAGTGATAGGCTGTTTCTAATAGGGTAGTGAGTCCCTGTAACCCTTTTCTCTCCCCATTAGCTTAAACCTTATTTAGCTAGTTGAAGAAAAATAGATATCAATACTGTATGCACGAAGTGTGCATATGTGTGTAGTTACTCATTTTTATTGGTGTTTCCAATCATTTAGATCTTAATCCTGAGAGCATTATTTTTAATTTTGAGTCAATACTAAGAATCAAGCAATTATTCACCTAGCCATATACCCAATATAACTACATACACATATTTACTAAAATATATGCTAATAGCAATGATATTCTTAATAGCCAAAGATCGGGGATAATCCAAATATTCCTAACTGGGAGAATGATTTATTATGTGTATTTTATGTTATAGAGTACTACAGAACAATGCAAATAAACAAATTGAATAATATTTTTGTGACTGAGCCTCATAGTGTTGAGTAAAAAAACTAGAGAAAAGTGTATATGATGTATGATATTCTATATATTAACTTCAAAAACAAGTAAAATTAATTCATAGCATTACAAGTCAGAGTAGTAGTCACTTTTGAAGTGGTTAGACTATTCTGCAGCAATATTTTTTCTAAAAATTTAGAGCAGATACTTGGAAATTAAAATCAGACACTAAGGGAATAGCACATTTAATTTAAAAGTTATTTGCTACTCTTTTGCTTTTGTAACAACCTCTGAATTTTACGTACTTATAAGTCTGACATAAAAGCATTTTCTTCTGGTTAAAACCATATTCTCTTTTACAAGCAACATTTTAGAGTTTTATGAGAGCAGTTAAAATTGAAAATCTTGCTAATCCTGATATTTGAACGGTTTTGAAAAACAGAAATGTTGTATTTAATATGTGTAATTGCTAATTTCTATTTCTTGTTCTAAAACTGGCTTTGAAACAATCGTGGAGAAATAAAATATAATTGATGTCTTTTAGAATGAGTTATTTTTCAAATAATTTAAAAATATGGCTATAGTTATAGACCAACATGTATGCAGTTATGAGATTTATGACACTACTGACAATCCTTTAGCATCAACTCATTTATATGTTGATGAAGCTTACTAATGTTGTGGAACAATCAAACTGATAGTTATATTGCTTAAAGGAAACAACTTACTGATTACTAAATAGACTTCCCAGTATCATTAATTCTTAATTACTTATAGTGACAACTAAATAATTTTAGTCACTAAAAATATAGCCAAATATATTATATTATTTTAGGTACGCATGTAGAAATGATTATCTTCTCCATGGATTAATTTCTGAAATACTGCCATCTTGTGGTGTTCTTCACAGAACATCTAAGAGTCATTTATGATATGGATATGGACTTTTGGCGAAAACAAGAATTATACTCTAATGAAATCAGAATAGACCCAAGTGAATACCGTGGAAACCCAGAGAATGAGAATAACCTTTATCTTAATAATTATGAAACACCCTCTTAGTATTAATCTAGATAAGGAGTTCTAATGCAATATCCCATACATAGAAGAGATAAGTTAGTTGTCTTATTTCTTTCTGCTTATATATTTCTTAATAGAAAATAATTCAAGGAGAAATTCATTCAATTCTAACTAATATCCTTTCAGGAAACAAAACTTTCTATTTTGACTTAGTACACTTTATTTGAGTCCAACAACTACTTACTGAGTATTTTTAATATAAGATTTATACCATATTTTACAAGCCAACATAGGGCAGTGGCCACTCTTTGATTTCCTTTTGGTTCTTGACCGGTCAGTTCTCATTTGCATTACAATTTGAGCTATTAAGTTCCAGGGGATGTACCTTATTTTGACACAGTTGAGTTGCTTGATGCTCTAAGATCATCTAAATTGCCCTCACTCTCTCCAGCCACAGAACACTGACCGACAACTGATACTAGAGAAACACTTTTTAGCTTAGTCTATTTCATTGTTATCATCGAAATGTGATTATTTAGTTTAATTTAATTATTTATTCATTAGTTTGGCTCCAGATTAAGCTCAATTGTTTCTCCCAATAAAGCAAAATTTACCACTGTTGAAGGTGGATAAAGGATATTTGATATTATTGGAAGACCACTTCAAAGACTTTTCAGAAGTTGTTGACAAAACCATAATCTCCATTTGGATCTATGAACTCTGGCATATTAATTCAAATAATCATGTTACTTTACGGTTTATATTTTAGGTGTTCATTTGTTACATAAACATTAAACAAAGACAATGAAGTTATTATAAAAATTTAGCTTCGGGAAAGAGTAGTTCCATGGTCTTTTGCACTAAGAGTTTGCCCAGTTCTCTAATAATGCACCAAGAGCATTTGATAGATTGTGAACCTAAGAACAATGTCTGTAAACACTTTTAAGATTGGCTTAGGCTTCCTCTGGTAACTGAAGCAGAAGGAAGCATTTTCAAAGTGATGCCAGAGCAAAATGCCCTTAAGCTTTGAGTATTGAAGCAGTTTTCACACAATAAAAGGAAAACTCCTTATGAGGCAACTTTGCCCTTGCTCTCAGACATTCTTTTATTTCTGCAGCAGAAATTAATGTGAGTACCATCAGTGAACTCAACCTTGTAATAAGCTCTGCTTACATCTTTGCCAAATGTTTTGTGTTGCTCTGTATCTCAGTCCAAAAAATTCAAGTGCTTTTACTTTTCCCGGTGAAACTAACTATAGAGAAATCTCAGTATTTTCTTTCAGACTTGAATGCTTGACCCCGAGACATAATCAAGAATATTACTGCCCTTCCTCTTTGTGTCTTCAAATGCTCAATTTCAAAGTAATCCATTTTAATAGGAAGAAAAAGTGTAATGGTTTTGAATGAGAACCAATGCTGATATGGCAAGACCAAGATAATCTTTTTTCATATGAGTGCTATACCCACCATAAATGCACATTATTGTTAATATTTTAGTTCAAAATGACATTTTAATATATTCCATAATATGAAAGAAAAATAATTTTTATAGATAAAAACTTAAGCATGATTGGAAATAACAAAATGAATAAGAATATTGGTAAATATGCCACCTAGAAACATAATTATTTTTCAAATAGAAAGTAAAACAGATGACATTAAATATATAACTCACACATGGAACTCAACACATATGTAGAAAGATACTTCATTATATCATAGTGCTATGTAATATAAAGTCACATTGTACCTAAAACACTATTTTAATTATATTAATATGAAAATATTGCAGACTGAGTTAAATGCCCTATATTTGTAGTAAGTATGACAATTTTAAAATAATTAAATCTCTTCAGTGCAATTGTTAAAAAATATATATATTTACTAAGTAGAGATTTGTACTCACAGATTGCTATAACATCTTAAGATATATATATTATTTATATATATAAACATGCTTCATAGAATTTTTGAAATTTAAGACATTAGGACAGACCTAGAGCAACTGGACAACTAGGTGTTAAGTCTCCTTCTAGCCCAGCTTCACGTTTTCAGTATTCAAATCTACAGCCTCCTCTGTAGGCAGGGACAGGAGATATAGGGACAATAATTACCTCAAACCATCACATGGCTCATGTCAAGACTGGCACGTGTTATGTGGTCAATAAACAGTGAATGAACTTAATTTTTACAGACTCTAGAAAGCATAAGGTGGGAATAGAGACATGGGACTTCATTTTTATATACATATTTTCATTATTATCATTGCTAAGGTTGTTTAAAAAACAAATTAATGTGTTTGGAATATTTCAGCTTTCCAGATACCATCTTACTGTATGTAAACTCAAGCTTGTCTAATAACAGGGAAAATAAGAAGAGATATAACCACTATTAATGTTAAAAATTGGATGCTACATGACTTTTTTAAAGACTTTTAGATTTAAATATCTTTTTCTCTTGAATTATATATACTAAGTATTTAATAAATTGTTTTGAGAATAAGGTTTTATTTTCTAACACTCATTTAACTTTGTTAAACTGCCCATTTTCTTTCATTTAGTTTAAGAAACAGGTTTAGAATAATTATTACATGAAAACATTATTCTATTATTTTAGATATTAATGATTAATTAATAACTAAATATCAATTAATCCCTTAGGCTTTCTTCTCCAAATACTGCCATGGACTATAGCAGGAATCTATGGAATAAGGGAGCTTTTGGAAAAGCCAGAGGAGACTGCTTATGGCAATGCAACTTTCTATGTATAAGTTGTTTGTTCCTGAATTTGTTTAAATTATCTTTTTTTCTCTGTTAGTTTCTATGTCTTTTTATCCTTTTCTTCATCCTTATCTTAACCCAAAACAGCATATTTCAAATTTTGTATTTCTCTTTAGCTACAAATCTTTTTATACTGCTTATTTTGAGCGTTTTTTGACTTTTTGCATTATTCAACTGGGAAACATGTTATGTTTTTTCAATTAATAAGTATTTTACCAAATAAATTATTTGGTATGTATTATTAATACAGTATATATTTAACATCGTTAATGACAAATCCTCAGTTTTATAATGGTTTTCCATAAGTAAGGGAAATATTTTTTTCATATTCTGCTTAATTATAACAAAAATTGTATTAATATCATTCATAACTGTTAATATGATTCAAATATTAACATAAATGATGCTTTTATATAGCATAGATTATATTGAATGGGATATAAATTCACTCACTCATGAATCTAGAAAAAGTCCCAGTGAAAACTGATCATTGTGTAGTGGATAAAGAGTGGTTAATATAATTGGGTATCTGATAAAATTAAGTATTTTTTTCTAATACTCTTTATTAAACTTTATAACTTTACAACAAATATAACAACTTTTCAAACTAAGTTGAATTTTTGAAGATTTAATCGAACTGAACATAGTCATTATTGATATGTTTTGGTTATTCTAGCTAATTTAAATTTTGTTTGCCCCTCTTCAATTATTTTTTCTCTCAGACTAGACAATGGCCTAGAATATATTAACATTACAATCATTCTACAAAATAATTTATATGACAAAATATGGCATGGTTTTACTGTTGTCTTCTCAGCAAGAATGATGTGTGCATGTGTTTGTGTGTGTGTGTGTATGTTTGTGTTTCATGAGTTTATATTTATAAAGTATCTGGATGAGTTAAAATTAAACATCAACATTATTCTTTTCATGGAGTTCCATAAAATCAAAATATAGGAAACTTGGCAAAGTTATAACAAGAGAATTTTAAATCAGTTGCAATATATCTAAAACAGACCATTTTTAAAATCATCAGGAGCAAATTAAAAGTAAGACTATAATGTAAAATAGATGAGATTAAAATGTATAAAAACTGAGAAGTAATCATAAATTGAAAGGGAACTAGTTTAGATCATAAATTTATCATTTGAAATTACCCAAAGCTTTTAAACAATAAATGACATAATTTGCATTGGAGAAAACAGAAATAGTAATGTTGAAGTCAAAACTGAGAGAATGGTCTAGAATGATAAGCAATGTAAAATAAGGAAAAAAGTGATAGTAGGACATCTAATTACATGTGGGTAATCAGTATGATAAATAATTTAGATGTTATGGAATGAATATCTTTATATTTTTCCCCTTCAAACAAGCTTTTTTGAACACCCTTTTCTTGTCTCATGTTGACATCTTGGGGGTATTCTGCAGCTGTCTAATCATGTTCACTAATAAGAATGATGTCCCTCTAGTAATTAAGACTCATTTTGTAATTAAAACAAAGTCTAAACCATCAATTCAATCACATATCCAACTCAATACTTTGCCCCTAATTTTATCTGAGACTTAATTTGTGGCCAGATATATCAGCACTAGGAAAGAGAATTAGTTTTTTCATTCACTCTTTATTTTTCTCTCATCTTCTCCCAGCCTTCACATTGTTTTGCTCTTTTTCATTTGCCACAGAAAAAGAAATGTGAAAGGATATTAAAGAGACTGAATCATTCATTTTCTTATATGCATTTTAGTTTTAGCTCTTTCATGAAATGTAGGTGTGTTTTTTTTCCAGAGGCTTTATAGGAGCTTCTCCATTGAACTCCCTGATATGAAAGTTCCCCTTGATTGAGATTGCTAAATAAGCACAACCTCCAGATCTCACTCTCCAAGATATCTGTCACAGACTCTGACTGTGGGGGACACTTTGCTTTTGGGATGGAGCCTTGGTAAGAGAGCAGAAGCTCAGCTACTTTCTGTGGCATCCACATAGCCCTTGCTACCGTCATATACTCTTGCCATTCCAAAAGGACAGTTGGATTCATTTTTGTTCCCTCTCCATCTTCTCTATTCCTAAGAGTCTCTCAGGAACACATGTTAAACTCTCTTAATAATGTACTCATTACACTTATTTCCTATGGTAGCCCTGTAGTGGCCCTACAAGCCATAGTGAGATGCCTGAAATTTTGTGGGCATCCTTACAAACAACTAACAATTTTTGTGGATGCCTCATGAGTTGATTTAGGAAAGAAATGCTCATTCCTTCATTGAAAGGGATGAGATGGGACAAAAAGGAGAAAGAAAAACAGAATGAAAGAAAAAGAAAGAAAGAACAAAAGAAAGAATAAAAGCTAGCTCCCAACTTTAATTTATATTCCTATTGAATATGTGAAGTCAAATCTTATTAATAAGCAAAAATGTTTTGAGGCATTACAATGGCCAGTACATATTGCCTATTACAGTATTTTGACCTTTACATTAGCACCTCACATCTATATGGTATTTCCCAATTTATAAGATACAATCACATTCATGGTTTCATGCAGGTCTCACAGAAAATTCTAAGACACTGGTAGGGAAGACATTTTTATTCCAGTTTTACAAGAGATGAACATAAGGATCAGAGAAGTTAAGTGATTTGCCATAGCTAAAAAGCTATTGAGTTGGAAGGCAGGTCTTCCTCAATTGTGTCTGTTACCATCTTTAATTCCCCTTCAGACCAAAGTAATGATAAAAGTGATTCATAGAAATATAAAGCAATTAGTTATTTTGTTCATCTCCAAATGTTGAACTTACACAATGCTAAAATGGGTACCCTAACATTTATGTGATGGGATAATTTATAATTTTAAAGGCACAAAATAAAAACAATATATACCCATGCTTAAAAAGAGAACTGAGATAGCTTCCTGTATTATGCAAGCAAAATTTAATAGTTTCAATTAAAGAGATGCATTTGACAGAAAAGTTTCAAGCAAGTGACTATCTCACTGTCTGCTTTGCTTGCCATAATTATAAGTCTGTAACTTTGTGTGTATACATAGATACTTATTTTGTTATTATTTTGAAACCATATTTTACTCATGTGTCAAAAAACATTTGGAAATATTTACTTTATTTTAATTTATAAAATCCATCCATCTTTCAGACATAGAATGTTAAAAAGAAATCAATCTGCCATTCAGAACTGAAGCCTGGTTCTTGTGGTTATACAAATCTCACTCCATTTAATTATATTTAAGGGAAACACAGATATATTTACTACATAATGTTCCAAATACAAATTCTACTATGTGTTTTATGTTCTTAAACAACTGATTAAATTTGTTTAGAATAAAGCAGAAGTTCAGTTTTATTTTGTATTATTTCTAATATCACCTGGAATATGTATTATTGTGTCAAACTTTGTAGCTATTTCTCAACATAAAGTTTTATGTAACAGTCTACACATAGCTAATAGAAGCTATAGAATCCATTGAATATTAGATAAGTAAATCTTTGGAAGAAATATCTACTTTGCAGTAGAGAAAAAAATTAGATATGCTCTGGCCATCTATAGGGCTTTTTTCTTCTAAAGTTAAAGAACAGCTATAACCAAATAGCACACAGACATTTGTCCATTCATTGGATAAGTTTATATGTGTTTCTTATACTTTAGAACAAATGTCTTCAAATAGTAGACAGTAATCATAATTCTTGACTTCTTCCCTGATAGGTTTCTGAATCAGTGTCCAGAGTAGGACTCTTACATTGACCATACTTATCACTTATTATCTTGCCAGATTCCCCAGTTGACAACAGCAACTTTGCCTTTATCTCATAAATAGCATGATTTCTAAAGTTCAATCAAGTAAAATAAGGTCCTCAGAATACATGCTACAGGGGCAAGTTTTAGTAAATTGGCAACCATTACAGTGATACATTTCTGTTTATGTGTGTGTCTAGGGTAGGAAATGCAGTGAAAGTGCTAAAAATGCAAAAATCAGATTTACATTCTTCCAGTTTTTTCAGAGAAGGGAGGCATCTGAAACAAGCAAGTTATTGAAATTCTCTGGCTTTCTCACCCCAGAATTCTGTATTCTTTCAAACCATTCCTTATTTAACTTAAGCCCCAAGGGCTAGAAGACTGCCAAAAAGTACTGTATTTCTGGCTCACGGACCTAGCATAATTCCCCAAATGTTGAATGTATTGCAAGTTGTTTATTGTAAACATGAAGATATCGAAACTCCATTCACTATAAAATAAATTGAAATCCAGTGCCTTTGAAGGTAAGCATTGCAGTTTCAGCTGTTAACAGTCAGCTGGTTGGAGAAGGATGCAAATGTCATGAGCTTATCAGAAAGAGTGGATTCTTGCTATTTGCTATTGGTCATCAACAGTGCCTATTCAATAGAATCTTCTGTTTTAGTGGAAAAGTTAATCATTTAAATCCATTAAATATGCAAATAAGCATTACTATTCTAAACCCTCTCTAAAAGTTAAATAATAATGAATTAAGTGTACTCTGCCTTCAGTGAGTATTTATTGTGGGTAATAATAGGAAAGCAAAACATTTTTGTGACTTTTACAATTCATTGAGAATTGATAAATTAATTACATACTTTGGAGAGACCTGTCTTATGGTTGTTCACTGCTGAAGATATAGGTGAGACCACAGGTAAATCAGGATATTTCTGGAAGAGTATTATAATACATTGCTCCTTAGAAGTCTCAGTGACTACAGAGATTAATTACCAACAAAACAACTAAACTTACACATGAAATCATTTTTCTCATTGTTTTATTTTTTTCTTAGGTATATCTCTTCAGTTGCTAGTAACAGGAAATCCAATTCACATCAGCTGGATCAATAACAATTCATTATTTTGCCTACTTAAGAAGTTTAGACGTAATAGTGGTTCAAGTAGAGCTTATTATTTGCTCAAACAGTACTTGAGATCGGTTTTCCTGATATCTTGACATTTCTGCCTGATTAATAGTCTATAAGATAGCCTCAATATTATATCCCTCGATGTGACCAATTAAACAACAGAAACTTTATTTTCTTTCTTAAAGGCTCTGATGAATGGCTTTAGATTTATTTTGATTGGAGAAACTCAAGTTACATGTCTCTGATCTTCAGTAGAGGAAGGCTAAAGTCTTGGCCCAGGCCTGCACTGATGGCCCAACTCTGATCTCCTTCCCTGAAACCACATAGACTGAAAGTGGAAGAAAATGAGAGATAAATCACCTAATGGAAATTGAATATTTTCATCATAAGAAGGGGATGCAGATATTATGTAGAAACCCTATATGAGCAACAATGAAAACAAAGAATTAGAGCCCACAATTTTGGCTCACCACATTAACATATACCATCCCACATATAAAACTTAGATTTCATTCTAAAGGGATTTATAATAATCTAATCTTATCATAACATCCAGCTTCAAATCCAGGATGTCTGGGAAGAGTTCAACTTAGATGTAAATCATCTGCTATAGCTACATTATACATTTATTAAGCTACAAATAAATATATAATAAACGACCAAAAGGTAGAAAAAGAAGATAACTCTTTGATTTGAGAGGAGAGGTTGGAAAATATATCATTGTTATTAATTTGTAGCACATATATCCTAGAATATAGAAGACAAAGGACTTCCTATGTGGCAATGAACTAAGTTTTGTTTTAGCTGCTATTGTTATTCTGTTTTTTATTTTTTATACCACCTATAATCCCCTATTTGTGCCTATCCATCTTCAATGTTTCTGGGATAAAGATGAAGAAAATTCTTCCATTCAGCAAGGTGCAATCCCTAGCAGCCAATACCATGTAAGGATGGTTTAGCTGGGCAGATAAGGAATAGTACAGCTATTTTGTAGACTAGGCTACGAAATACAACTTCCTTAAATCTTTGTCAAAAATAAAATTTAAAATTGGTTCTTCATCAGCTCCCTAGTCTATTTGTTTTGATTTAAATTCAAAGCTTATTAAGCAATGCTGGCGATCTTGCCTACTTACACTTTTCGAGTCTAATTTTCTGTCTTGAAATTTCTCTCTATAGTCAACAAGACTTCTATGCTGTTTATCTCTTTAGGATTTGGGTCCCAAATAGGCCTAATTTGGACTACTTGCTCCTTCTTGGCCTCTATATCTTGGGGATAAATGGTCTGATGTTGTACAAGAAAGCACAAACTGCATCCCACCCGCAAGATTAAGCAGAGATTTTGCAAGAGGAGGTGTATTAATTAAGCCCAGAAAAATCCAGCTTTTTAATACCACAAAAATACCATATAATTTTCCAAGACTTGTCTTTTAATAAAATTACCTTTGTCCCCAGTATTGATATTCTCCAAATCTACCAGTTACCAGGCTAGATGAATTAAAATAATCTTGGATTATAGGACACAAGAAGAAATGGCCTCTCCTTGGGTTTCCTTCTTTATATTTTCAAAAAGGTTATTTTCATAGGTTTATTCCTCTGGAAAACAGAATTGCAGCAGAAATTTGGGTGATAATATTTAATTGTAGAAGTACAAGTCCAAAACTGTGAGAATGATAAAAAACAGAATGGAGGCAAAAGGAAGATACACTGCCTCTATACACCCTCTTTCCACTTCTTTCTTCAGTGCATGTTTTTTATTTGTCAACAAGATTATTTCAAAAAGAAAAATATTGCTAAGGTCATCTTATACAAGATTCATTTTTTGAATATATAGTTTATTATTTTAATTATTACTTAGTTTTATGAATATATCTTTAAAACCTATATTTAACACAACAAATTGTTTTTAATGGTTGCAATGACAAGATGGAACAGTCCATTTTTAGAAAGAACAGCTTTATACCAAGTTGTAAAGCTAAAATTGAGCTCTGGAAGATGGCTCAGAAGTCATTTATTTCTTTCGTGACTTGCTTATGATCAATACTACTGTAAATGGCACATTCCTCTCTTTTCTACTGCCTTATACTACTCTGTCTCCTAGTCATCCTTTCTCCATTGATGAGTGAAGTTGCAAAAATTTTTCATTTAAATTTTTTTCTATTTCCCATAGTCTCAAACTAAAATATCTACTCTAAGAAAACTTTTAATTTAGGAAAATTAACTGCTTCTTAATGCATTACTCTTGTGTTCTGTTATGTTTAAATCTTTATTTTCTTTAGTTTACAGAGATTCTCATGATTACTTTTTTGTATCTTGCAGATATTTGCAAAACTATTGTAATAGTTTTTGCTATATGTGATGGTTGGTTTTATTGGAGTAGTGACATTATAGTTGAAAAGAAGTTGAAAGATTTAAGATTTATTTGAGGTATAGAACTGATAGGACAACATAATAAAGTAAGTAATTTAAAGGAATAAATAACAAATTATTAGCTTAACCATGGGGAATGGTACTTTATGTAGTTTGCCATGATTTAATCTAATTTACACATGACAACACACCCATTCTTTTTATGGCTATACAGTATTTCATTGTGTATGTGTACCACAATTTCTTATTCATTCATCCATTGATGAACACTTAGGCTGATTCTAAGTCTTGGCTATTGTGAATAGTGCTGCCACAAACATGGGAGCGCAGATATCGTTTTGATATACTGAATTCCCCTCCTTTAGATATAAACCCAGCAGTGGGATTGCTGGGTCATATGGTAGTTATATTTTCAGCTTTTTGAGGAACCTCCATACTGTTCTCCATAGCGGTTGCACTAATTTACATTCCCACCAACAGTGTACAAGGGCTCCTCTTTCTCCACATCCTTGCCAGCTTTCATTATCACCTACCTTTTTGATAAAATCCATTTTAACTGGAGTGAGATATCTCATTGTAGTTTCGAAAAAAAATTTAAAATGGGAAAAAAGACACACATGCACATACTCTAATATACCAGTCTGTTCTGTTATTCCAACACTTAATTCTAATAATACCCAGGCTTAATTAATATAGCTTTAAGTATTTTTGTATCCATTAGTAATATTTCATAATATCATGATTTATTAATATTTTTAAATTTATTAAAACATGAATGTCATTTTAGATGTTTCTTGGCATGACATTATCCATTTGACCAAAAAATATCATGTTTTGATATTTTGGAGTATGATGCTAAAGCCATAAATTAATACTTATAAGAAGGATAAATGATTTGCTTCTCTAGTTTTTGTTCAAATTTCTCAATAATATTTTCAGTCTGCATAGTCTATATATATTTTATTGCTTTTTATCAAATTATTATCCCCAGATAATTTCACTAGTTTATTATTGCTAATATAAGGAAATACACTAACTTCATACATTTATATTTATAGAAATCCTTGTACATTTGTTTTTTCCTCTCCAATAGATTTTTTTACCTGAATTTCATTTATTTGAACTTTCTATAAGTTCTAGAAAAATTTTTAAATGATAATAGTGATGGGAGGCTTTGTTACTTACATTTTTATGTTTAATGAAAATACTTCAAGCATTTCTTTTATTTTTTACTATAATCCTTCTTCACCTTACACCTTCTCTTAGGTTAGCTTTGCTTACACAATAAAGCTCTCCAAAGCACAAAGTTCTATTTTGAATGACATCATTCGAATGAATTTTGCATCCTTTAGATGCAGGCATTTGAAGTAATCCAAAAATTAACATTTAGAAATAGACCCCTCTATTTCTCAATCTCATTATCCAAGTGTAGTTTGGCCAATGTTTCCAAAGCATTTAACACAACAGATTCTCTATCTGATGGTGCCAGAACCATGGAGCAATTTGTCTAGAAGCCCAAACCATTTCAGGCCACACAGATCTTTCAGATTACTGGCTGGGAATGAAAGAAAAAATAAAGAAGGAAAGTGGAAGATATAAACCACCCAAGTGTGGTAATTTAAGTGATGGAGAGGAGTATGTTTACAGACTCAGTGAGATACATTTTGAAATGTGTTGAAGGAACACAGTTTGGCTGAGGGAGTTGAAAGAATTGCAGTAGAGCAAATGGAATTATTTATGGGATCCCAGAAAGCCAGTGGTTGTTCATTTAAAAGCCCAACAACCAGAAACAAATAATATAGAATTTCAGATATAATAATAGTGAGGCTTTGGCATGGAAAAAAGAGAAATATCTAGTGACTAATTCACAGAAATACAAACTTCAACTTTATAAAAATCATTAGAGTCATTAAAATCAGTGATGAGATACATATAATTCTTATGAAGAAGGTTCTTTCTATGTGTGAAGGGGTCTAGATAGAGAAATGGTGCAACTGATTTCATGCTTAAGAATATAAGTTTTATTGCTTAAAAAATGACATTATTATTGAATTTTATAGAAATTATGAGATAATTTTAATAAAAAGATTGAAGAAATTATTTTATTATTTAATTTAATAGATTTGTGAATTTTATTATTTTTAAGACATATGCCCATCTCATATTTTTCTTTCATTGTATCAAAAAAGAAGATATTTAAATACAGAAGGATACCAGGTTCACAGTGATTTTGCTCCAGTAACTTTTTTGAGGTCACATAGTAGGACCAAAAAATAAGAGAAAATGCCTTGAAAATTTTCTGAGATTTAAAAGAGAATGGGAAGAGAGGAAACCAAGTCAAGTGTAATACAATTTTAATTGATGAAAGATACCAAATGCAAAAAAAAAAAAACCAAAACACTTTAAATTAGGATGACTACACATATAAAATATTCTTTCAGTGTTTATTTCTATATTCTGCACAGTAGTAGTGTTAAATCCAGGTATGTGGTAGTTTAAACATATTCAATTTGGGGAATATCTGTAGTTGGACTTTTTGCTGACCCCTTGGTATATCAGCTGTGATTGTCTTCAGACACAATTCAGGTCCCTCTCAGAACCATTGCTTTGATTAGTGACTCAGCATCCATAGGTGAATATTTGAGGGTGAGGAATCATTTTGGAGCTCCCAATTATTACCAGTATTATTCAGCTATCTAGGACTAAATTTCTTTCTTTGTTAAAAACACTGCCTTCACGTAGAGCTTTGAAAAGTTGCATTATAAAGCAATCAAAATTATAACTGACTATATGTACATATTAACTACTGCATTAAGGCATTCAGCCAGTCACTGATCTAACAGTTATTTATCTTGGCTGCATTTTAAAATTGTTAAATTTTTTGAACAAAGTATTATCCCAGGTAATTAAAAAATTACACAAATTCAGGTAAGAAAGGTTAAAAAATATTATGTGACCTATAGTATATGGAAAACTCTCTTGATACTGTATTTCATATTCATTTTGCAGTAGTATACGTATTTCAGTATCATCTTTTATTATTCTCTGAAGTGCTCCTAGAAATTGATTGATTTTGAGCATACAATAAATTTAATAAATAAAAAATATTGAGAGAAATACTGCTGTGGTAAGGAAATTTCCTATCTATATACCCATTAACTTGAGTTACGGAGTAATGGACTTTAGTTGGGTTCAAAGGCAAATCAATGTCATGCAGAATGGGGTAATAAAATTGTGCCCCATAAAGTTTTTTAATATCAGCCAAATCATGGAATATTTGGCAGAATTCCTAGAGTTTTCTTGCAGTATATAACTTCAGAATTTCTTAAAATGCTCATAAGCACATTTAATGTACATGTTGCCAGTAAACTAGGAAGCTGTAATGATGTTTCCTTATTTAGATATTCAGAAGCCAGTTACTATATACTCTGTTAGTTCAAAATATTTAAATCAGAAAACAAATTGAATTGTTTTTAGAAAACTAAATTATTCATATCAAGAGAATGCACTGATCACATTAATATTTTCTTGTATTGAATAGAAATTATTGGGGTCTATGGTACATAGAAAGAAGAGATGAGTAGAGTTACAATTTGGGGGCCAGAAGATGTCTGGATATTGTTGTCTGGAAGAAGGATCACAATATAGTTCTAATAATCTGGTCTGAGAAGTTTGAATGGGATATGGGGGTTGCTCAAAGCAATGAGTGGCACAAAACTGAAAAAAGGTAACAAGTGAATGTTGAATGGGTGCATTGAATTTATTAATCTAAAGAAGAGGATTAAACTGACATGAAACCTTAGAGCATGTGAGGTAGATATCTGGGGTTTGAATCCTAATTTCACAAATGTATAAGACAGGGAGAGGCACATGAATAGATTTTCAAAAAGTACATAAGTTAAGAACATTAAAAGGAAATTATAAAGAATTTTGCAGAGGACTGTGGCAGGCACTCCTTAGCATATTTGTTTTGTTTTTTTTTTTAGCCATAAACCTTTGATAAAGAATTAGAAGTTAACACTAACACCTTTTGTAACAACCTGGATGGAACTTGTTATTTTCCTCCTAAGTGAAGTATCGCAAGACTGGAAAAGTAAACACCACACGTACTCTCTATTAAGTTGGCACTAAATGATTAACACTCATGTGTACATAGGGTAGTAAAATTCAATGGAAATCAAGTAGGTGGAAGAGGGGAGGAGGGAATGGGTAGATTCACACATAACAGGTACAATGCACACTTATAACTTTGACTCAAACTGTACAAAAGTAATTCATGTAACCAAAATGTTTGTAACCCTGTAATATTCTGAAGTAAAAAAATGTAGAGGACCCTGAGATAAGAAAATAACAGCAGCATTAGTAGCTTTGATAAAGCAATGCAATTAAGCCTTGTTTTGCTGTGTATTCACACAATTATAAGCAGATAATTGAAAAAAGTTAACATTAGAAATATGTGTTGATTATTTCTATTCATGTTTAGCGAATCATCTTACTTTTCTATCAATGAGTGATATGGGAGAAGTTATTAAAGAAACGTTCACTCTCTTCATGAAACACAAAGGATAAGTTTTCTGATACAGGGCCACAAATGTCATTACAGTGACAGCTGCAATGCCCAGAATATACATACAAGTCAAGCAACACAGAGTTTGCTCTTTAAGAATGATGCTCTTATAAAACATCCTTCAAACAGAATATGATATGTATTATATTATTATAACTTCTAATGTGTTTACTGATGAAGCATTTTGGAAAAAATACTATTTTTCATACTCTAAAATTTACTATTTATATTTACAACTTTAGATTTCAACACTTTAGAGTACATTTTGGATAGTGTATTATATTTATATTTTATTTCAATTAATTAACTTTAAATAAGATGCAATGTATTTATAATTTCCAACAGTGATTAATATTATGCAATGTTTAATTATTAAATGATTTATAAGATTAAAAATAGGATAAATGCATAGATATTTCTGATGTGTTATGTGTGTCTTGTATATGTCTCCTTAAGAGGCAGTAAAATTAAAAAAATAAAAAACTCTTCCTTGGCACTAATTTTTTGCAAAGCCTAATTTGAATGTTACAATATAAATGTCCTCTATATATTTGTTGTTTCCCTGGTCTATTACATGTATCATAACTAAGAGTGTAATTTTTCTTGATTTCCTGGCTATTTTAAACCACATGAACAATATTCCCAAGCACACTCAATTTTTATGGACATTCTATATGATCCCAGCATTTTATTTTTGTATGTACATTATACACTATTTTTTCAAAACAGTTCAGTGGAGAATCAATGAGATAAAGTCAAATAATGCTGGTGACAATGAGAGAATCTAGACCTACAAATGGAATCTGTAACACTGTAAATTCAAAGGCAAGGTCCTTCCCCTTCAGGACAGCATTTTTCCTTCTGGCCCAGGTTGGATCTAGAAATAGCATTCAGGAAATAAGGCCTGGAATCAGGAGCTTTAGGAGCCTGCGCGGTACTTTATTTTACTCTGGCTGAGCTGGTACCCAAGTTGTAAAACAGAGTCCTCTGAACTCTTCCTTTTCCTTTTCCCAGGTGGAAGAAGACTTTCCCTGAGCTGCACTGCTTGGAATTGGGGGAGGGGTGACATAGTCACTGGTTTGGCTGTCATTGCTGGGTCTCACTTGGTCATGTGCACCCCAAGTCCACTGGCTCCAAGCCAGCAAAGTCACAGGAATTGCCCAAGGACTGCAGCTTTTGTGGTCTCACTGCCTTACCAATTTTGTCAAGTCTCTAAGCTGCTTTTTGTCAGCTGGTAGTGGGGCTAGCCGGAAATCTAGTTTCAGGGCAGAGGGTCTCCCTCTGGCCAGGCTTGTCTAAATGTTCCCTCAGTGGGCAGCAACAGAATTCTGCCCTTTGTCGAGTTCTCCTTTGACATGGTGGCCCTGAGTTTAAGTGCAAAGTCCCATAATCAATTCATTCTTCTTTCCCCAGGCACACAGATTCTCTCCACTCTCTCTGTTACCAAAAGCTCAGCGCTTGTCCATGAGGCCAAATCAGAACAAGGACAAGTAGTTGAAGAGAAGGAAAGAGATTTATTTGTTTGCCAGCAAAGGGAGGAAGAATGCAAACTATCCTCCCCAAATCCATTTTTTTCCTCCCCCATAAGTGAAAATACAGAGATTTTAAAGGGGAGGGATCTCAGGTTCAGGGTGGTGTTGTTAACTACTGTTGATGTTTCTGATACTTTCATCTGCAGAATCTGTTGGGACCTGCCCCCCCCAACCAGTCTGGAGCTGGGCGTAGCTGCCCAGTATCTCCCAGGACTGCCTCCCAGTCCTCTGTGTCTCCTGCAATGCAAAGAATAAAGAAAACACTTCCCTGGCCCACCCAGCCACTGGCCTCAGGCAGGGAAGCTGGTTTTGGTGAGAGACAGAATGCACACTTTATTTCCTCTTTTCAGGCCATCCTCTTTTTTACATCTCCACTTGGTGCACTGGCATGGCACTCACAGGGGATGGGGAAGGGTGGTGTCGGCAATGCAAGACTGTCCTTTCTGGCCTCTTTAGTGCCTCTTTCCTTGATAATGTTACAACCAGGTACTGTGTTCTCACACCTGATTTTTGGTTCTTTTAAAGTTGTTTTCTTATGTGGATGGTTGTTGAATTTGGTATTTGTGCAGAGGAATGATCACTGGAGGCTTCTATTTGGCCATCTTGCTCTGCCTTCATTGTCAGTTTTTTAGAAAATTAAGCATATGCTTAACGTGTGCTTGAACTGGTTCATTCCTAGATATTTACTTAAGTGAAATTAAAACATATTAATAGAAAGAACTTTATGTGAATATTTATAGAAATTATATTTGTAATAATAAAAAATGATAAATAACCAAATGGTTCATCAACCTGTGAATGGATAAACAACCTGTGATATGACTGTACAATAAAACACTATTGAAAAGTAAACGTAATGAGCTAATGATACATGCTACTACTTGATTAAATCTCAAGATACTTACATTGAGTGAAAGAAGCCAGGCAAAATAGAGTACATATGATATGATTCCATTTACATAAAATTTTAAGTAATGCAAATTAATGGATAGTCACAGAAAGCAAATCAGTGCTTGCTTGGGGATGGAGACATGCCTGGGAAAGGAAGAGTGTGGGGTCTTCAAAAGGGCACAAAGAAACTTTGGGAGAGGAAGAATATGTTTATTGCCTTGGTTTTGATGATAATTTTATACATACATATTTATGTTGCAAAGATGGTAATTTATACATTTTAAACATACACAGTTATTTTACATAACTTATACCACAATAAAGATATTTAAATAACTGTGGAAAGAGATGTGAGGTAATAACAATCATGAGAGTTAGAAGTGATGTATTGTCATCTTATGTTCTGCCAGTAATTGTATGAAAATTGTTCCTGTTTATTCCCCAAAGCCTACTATGGAATAATTTTTCCTTCAGTCTACAGGTGAAAAAAACACAAAGATGTCTAGGATTATGTAGCTAGAGAATGGAGGAATCAAGGCTTGAAATCATGCCTTCAGGAAGATTGATGTGTACAATAACTGGAAGAAGGAAAGGCGACATATCAAATTTCCTTTGGAAAAGTATAGTTGCAGCTACTTAATGCTCTCTTAACTCTATACCTTCAATAGTAAAAGGTCCTTTGTCTGGAAATTCTTTTCTTCCTAATCCTGCACAAACACACACACATATGAACACACAGATATGTGTAATTTATCCCTTCTTAACCTTCATCTAAGAGCTTATTACTTCCTCATTTGAAAATTCATGATTATCTTACCTTAGATTTCTTTATATATATTTCCTAACTACTCCTTTATTACTGTCTATTTTCTCTAAGGGAACACTTACCACATGGTGTTACAGATTTTATTTGTTTCTCTTCAATTAAAATGGATAATGTTCCTTATTTTATTTGAGCAAGAAACTATCAGCATAAATCAAAAACAGTTACGCATGTTAGGAAAAATTAAATACGCTAGTTTTGTAGAAGTTGACAGACCTTGATGACATTTTGGTGGTCTACTTTCAAAGAGATGATCAGTGAAGATTTTGCTGTAGAGATAACCTTTAAGATAAGATGTAATTATCAAGGAAGTGTTAATGCAAAGCTCTAGGAAATGGTTCTCAAATTTAGCCTGCATCTTATTCACCTAAGGTTTTATTATTTAATGAAAAGCAAGTTGGCAGTGACACAATCCCAGAGTTTTGATTTTGTAGGGTGTGGTGGGCCCAAGAATTTGTATTTCTAACACGTTTCCTGATGGTGCTAAGGCTTTTGGTCTGGGAACAATATTTCAGAACCACTGCTCCTATGGGATAGTATTACTGCCATAGTGATAAGACTTGGAACTCACAATGAGATTAGCACATGTGACAAAAGGTATCCAGCCAATTTGGTTGTGGCACAGTGAGTAGGAAGGAAAGTGGTGTGATACAAGTTCAGAGAGTCAGATAGGGCACTGAAAGGCCATTATAAGTATTTTATATAAGATCAAATGTCAGTGGAGGATTTTTAAGAAAGGCAATCATGATTATCCATTCAGTTTTAAAGTTTATTCACACTGGCATCTGTGAGAAGAATAGACTGTAGGCACATGGGGAAAACAAGGAAAATAGATAAGAGACAATTTTATTAGTCCAGTTGAGGCATAATACTGATTTCAACTAGATATTTTGTCAAAGTAAAAAAAATAAAAACATGGACCAATTTGGTATATATTTCAAAGGATGGAAACAGGAATGGGGGTGGGGAACCTGTGGCCTTAAGGCCACAAGTGACTTTCTAGGTCCTTAAGTGCAAACTTCTGACTGAATCCAAATAGTACAAGAGAATAAAAGATTTGAAAAAATGGACTCAGGTAGAGCTAACAAATTTTCATGTTTTGCTGTAGATGAAAGCAGAAAAGTAAACATGTAGTAGTTGGCCTGGAATTTGGTATCAAAGGATACATTTTTGGTTTTAAAGATGGATTCTCTTATACCTTGTTTTATGCTGATACAAATTATTCAGTTGAGAGGAAGAAATCAATGATGTTTATATAAAAATAATCAGAATCACCCAAAGAAATTTGTCACTCTTTACAAATACCTCTATTTCCCATTTTCTGTTTTGATATTACTGTACTTAGTTCTCAACACATATTAAGACCAGTACTTTTTATGTTATTCTTTGGTTATTATCTGCTTCTAATATTGCATAATTTCCTCTTGAATTATTACTGTTGCTATTTTCTTGAATATGTCATCTAGTACTTTTTTCAGATATGGCTCATATGTGCTAACATTTATGAATCATGCTTTATCAAAAATCTTTCATTTTGTTCCCAGTTATTTGTTAATTTATTAGACTATAAAATATGGGTTTTAAATAATTTTCTTTCAGAAGAGTGAGCATATTTTTCTCCATCTACTATTGTAATGAATTTTTTAAACCTTGCCAGTTTAAAGATATTATCATGATATATCTAGGTGTTCTGTCTTCATTTATTCACCCCATTTAGCAATTAGTTGACCCTAACATTTTTTTCATTTTTCCAATTTTAATTTCATCTACTCTCTTCCATTTTTAAAAGTATTTTTTTCTAGGAGCTCCTATTAGAAAAATATTGGAAGGTCTGTGTCTCCATATAAATGTCCCATATCCCTTGAATTTTCCTTAATTACTATTCATCTGTTGACTTTTACACTATGAATGAGTTAGAGCTGTCTGTTGCAAATGGCAAGAAATTCACTCAAACTTTCTCAATCTAAAAGGGAATTTATGGGCTCATCTAGATGGAAACTCAAGGGTAGCACTAACTACTGATCAACCTAAAGCAGTTTCAAAGTCCTGGGACTTGGTTCTTACAGTCTTTTATCTCAGTTAAACGTTTTGTGTTGTCTTCCTTCTCAGAAAGTATTTGTCCTTGTGGTCTCAAGAGGGCAGCAGTAGCACCTCCACAGCTCCCACTTCACTAGACGGAGAAGAACTGAGAGAAGAGAGGTGGATTTTCAAAAGAGAATTAAGATGTTATCACAAGCAGAAGACAGAGGGTAGCAGTTCTGCTTTGAAAAAACAACAAAACAATAGCCACAGAATGCACACTGAAATTTAAAAGAACTCTTGGGCTCACTAATTTTTCTCTTTAGCTCTTCCCATATTGTTATTCAGCTCTTACTGCTAGGTCTGGTGTGACAGTGACTATCCTCTGGGTTAGAGGGCTTCCTGGTATCCTAAATGTTTTCAGCCAGTCAGCCAGCTCTATCTCTTCCCTGTGCCTCACACTGATCCTGCCTGGTGGTGGGTAGCTCTGCTACTCTGCTAGACGTTGTTTAACCAAACATTGATTTGCTTTGACAGATTCTATAGCAACATTTCCAAACATTCATCCAAATGTGAACTCAGCTAGTAACTCTAGAAAATAACATCATTATCTTTTAAATTATTCTGTTTCTGCTCATTGTGAATTGTATTAATAGTTTCTTTCTTTCTTTCTTTCAAATCCGTGTGTCTTTTCATATAAATATACCTTATTTTTTATATCTCTCAGTTTTGGATTTGGGGCAAGATGAAGAGGCTATAGCTCTATGTGTTACTTCATCTTCATCTCTTGCTTCTATCCATACCAACCAAACATACCCCATATTCCATTACTACCTGTTCATTCCTCCACATTCTGGCCACCTTGTTACTTTCCAAAAAATACTATGGATTTTCTTTTATAGAGATGAAATATCTCTTTTTAAACATTTAATGATAAATATCTATGTAACTGTAAAACATTAATTTTTCATGATGGTATTCAATTTATTGCCTGCTCAAGAGTGTTTGCTTCTTCACATACGTGTGCTTTTACTTTCATTTATATTGTGGGATAAAATTAATTCCACAGGACATTTGAAATTATAAGAAAGATCAATAAATATTGCTAGATTTAAACTGATATGTTTCTGAGTTTTCAGAAAAATAGCTTTATAACAAAAGCATTAAGTTATATGAATATAGCTAATTGAATTTTACATTTTTCTAACTGAATTATTACTTAAAAATATCTATGAAATATCTATGTTTTAATAGTCATAAATGCCATTGAATAATTGCACTTAAATGGTTTTGGAAAAAGGAGAAATCCGCTTTGTTCAATTGTTTTTTAGCTGATGTTCTATGTCCTTTCCATGCTTGTTCATCTTTAGAATTGCAGAGCAGCTTCTTATCTAGCATTGTGCTCCCACAGCAGGTAGGAGTTCAACTTGCTCACAGGCTACATTTATTTATCATTTAAAACTCAGTTGGCATAATTTACAGTGTTCTACAGAGTAGTTTCTCTCATTATGTGTATAGTACAGAAAGTACTTGCCAGAGAGCATAAGCAGCTAACAGTATTATTGTAACCAATTATATAATTAATATATACCTACTAATTCATTCTGCCAAATCATCAAAGACCCATAAATAAATAAATAAATGGTATACTTCACTATTTTAGTGCAGATAAGAGAAAATTTAACAATAGTTATCCCTGTGTTAATGTCCTTGTATGTATGATCATAGCAACACAAATATATAATTATAGAAAACCTTTTAGATTAAGGATACCAAAATCTTGAATAAATGATTGCCCATTTTATTTTATTGAAACTACTAGCTAATTCAGAATAAACGTATTTTAGAAAGTGTTTTCTCCAAATCCCAAATGGAAAATAATTGAAGATTTAATGAACTCTAATTTCTATCTGGTGGTCAGATAACAGAAGATTTCAAGGCAGAGCAAACCCTGGGGTTTCTCTCCATGGCTTATTTACTTATCACAATGGGTATAAGATCATGCCTAGTTTGCTCTCCCATGAATGACATAATCACTATCACCTGGTTTTTGTAGAGGATAAGCATATCTGCAATCCATTCATCATAGAACAGATACATAGTTCTGCCAAAAAAGACATATGACAATTGTAAATGGCTCTTACCTGTCTTCTGAAATTTTACTAGTTAGGCCTTAGGAAATCAAATCTGTTTGTTAATAAAATAATCTGTTTTGTAATACAAATAAGGTTTCATTTGAATGATTTTTGAGAGTTTAGTGGTACCAAATCCCCATCTGCTTAATTGATGTCACCAGACTTACTTAGTTTGAACAGTTTGAACAAAGTTGAATAAGCCCTTACTTGAAGACTAGAATAGCACTGTGAGAAGTACAGTATATAAAATTGAATATCAAACTAGGTATCTAAACAAGTGAATTGGCCTATGATAAAATAAGGTGCCCATACAAATTTTGCCTTTGCCATGCCATATATATATAGTCAACATAAAATGTTAACCATATCATTACATCACTATTTTGATTACATGTGAGGAAAAAACTGGTTTGAATCTCTTCCTTTGATTTTTATATTGCATTAACTAGGTGATTTTGTAAAAGACAATGTAAAAGGAGCAGTAAATTAACTTAAAATATATACTTTCTGAACAGACAAGTTAAATAAAGAAGGATGGGAGGAAAGGATATCAAAGAATTGAGAAAAAATAAAATTTTGTGAAATCTAATGGGGAAAAAGACTGAGCCATAGAAGAAAGTACTGGTAAAATAACATATAAGTAGAGACAATAATTCATTTTGCTTGTCAAACATCTTAGAGCAACATATGACATTGTCTAAGACTCTCAGTTCTTTTTTATATTTATACATTTTAGTAAAAACATATTATTTCCATAGAAACAGGGGCAGTACATATACTGTTAAATATTTCTCTGTGAATAAAGATCGAAGGAAAAAAAGAACTATCTGTACTTCTTCAGGATACTTCCAGAACTTTTATGGAAAAGAGATTAAAGACATGATAATCTAAAACCAATTACATGCTAACTAAAATGCATCTCTTTATTACTGGTTAATGAAAGATAGTACAATTATAGCTGATTTGACTATGAAATGGAATTCCTTGCAGTCTCTTTGAAATGTTTGTCAACACTTCAGAGTGAACTCCTCCCAATAAACCATCTGCTTATAATTTACTTGAATCCCATTACCAACAACTTGTACCAAATCTGTACAATAAGGAAGAGGATTTATGTGATCTGCCTGCTAAGATACTGTATGTAATATTTCTTAAACAAATCACCTTTTAATAGTCGCATACCTTATTTTTATTGATGACATAGCTGTGTCTTTTTATCTAGAAAATAAATAACAGCACTATGAAATCATGAGTTGTTATATTACATAAAAGTGTACATTCTTTTCCTCATTCATTGCATGGTCCCCGAAATTTGAACTTTGTCACCTGGTTTATTCTGAACCAGGATGGCTATCCCCTTACCCATGTGGTTTTTAAAAAATTCAACCTCCTATAGCTTAGTTGCTTTATTCAAATGCAATGAATTACTGAGTAATGACCTAATTATCTGCTACTGAGTTTTGAACGCCAGATACTATTTTGATAGTAGGTATGCTTTTAGTTTGTGACTGCAGTGGAAATTTGTTACCTTTGTCTTCATGAACTCATTGTTTCCCTATGAATCATATTGCTTATATTATACAAATTGAGAGCATGGTGAACTGTTGGCAACGGTATACAACAATTTGAACTTGGTTTTGCTTGGATTATTAAGGATGGAATGGCAATATAGATGAGGTGGGGACAGCATAAATTGTTTTGGCTCTAAACTAGTATCTGTTAGTTATTGATGGTCACATAGATTCACTCTTCTATAGAATACAAGGACATACATAAATATTTGAAGGCGTCGTTAAAAGACTTTTTTAGCCATAGGTTCCTACATGTGCTTATCATTACATCTGAAGAGGATTTTGTTTTATTTATTTGTTTTGGTTTTATTTTTGTTTTGTTTTGCTTATTCTTAGAAGAGGGATTCCTGGGCCCCACTCCCCAAAATCTAGAGATCCTTGTTCATATATCCATGACAAGTTTTGAATACCTATATTTTAAAGCTTCTCAGAATATCCTTGTGACTATGTAAGTTTGAAATTATATTTTAAGGCCAACTCTTGACAGGTAACCTGATGCATTGGCTTATTTTGTAAATGTTTTTGATATTTAGAGTATGTGAGATTTCTCATTTGATAGAAATTTTCCTACAGCACGGGTTTATTAGTATTATTCTAACATGAGATGGGGAAGATACCTGTTTAATTTTGTAAAGATGTGGGGAAATAAATATTCACCTGTATGTTTTTCCATTTAATCTAGATCTACTTTCAAAAAATATTTTAATTTCTCAAAGATTTACAATTTGTGACAGGGAAAGGACTGGAGAAAAATTTTTTACCTTGAACCATATATTATATTGCCAGACTTTAATTCTTACTTTTTCCTATTCATTCCTATTTTAAATTATCCATTTAACAAACACTTTATACAGCATTTACTGTCTGCCAAGCTCTTTTCTAAGCACTTTACAAATAATGGCTAATTTAATCTTCAAAATAGCCTGTAAGTTAAGTGCTATTTTTATCCCCTTTTACAGATGAGGAAACTGAAGCACATAGATGTGCTATTAAGTGTTTTTTCAAATCACACAGCTGATGAATATTAGAGCCAGGAGGCATTTAATTCTAGGTATTCTCTGGCTCTGGAGTCTGTGGTTAAGCACTGGAAGGGAACACCTACCATCAAAATGTATATGAAACAACTTCATAACACTGCAGTGGTTAACACAATTTTTAATTTGGAATGCCTAAAACATTAATCTTATAAAATAAGAATTGTCAATTTGTATCTACTTTACACAATACCACATAAATAGATGTCTCTAAATCCTGATATACTGATTTTTCACTCTGTTCTCAGTGATTGAACTTTATCACAGAAAAATCCATATTTTTCTTTTGAACTGGATTCATTTGCCTCTTGGGCTTTTCTCTATCAGACTGAATGAATACTCATAGCTTTCTTAGCCTTTCTCCAGAATCTCCACATCTGTTTTGACCGAGACCTTTACTGGTGCTCATGTCACAAAACTGATCACGGGGAAGGATATGGCCAATGGATTCATTAGAGCTGCACTTAGTCCACTGGAAATGGGACACTGAGACTAAGTTCAATCCCTTGAAGGCCAGGAGATATTTTCTGCTTATGTTACAGAAAGAAGAAAGATACTGCATTTGTTTGTCAGGGCTGCTGTGAAAATGTACCACAGACTGAGGAATGGAGGCTTCAAAAACAGTTTAAGTCCTTATAGTTTCAAAGCCTAGAATCCCAAATTTAGGCATCAGTGCGTGTGTTTGTTTGTGCGTGTGTGTGTTTGTGTGTGTGTGTGTGTGTGTGTGTGTGTGTGTGTGTATACCTATGTTGGTATGGGAGGATGTCAAAAGTTAACAAGCTGTTATTTAGCATCCAATATGAGCTGTCATGCCGTTGGATAAAGGATGAAGAGGTGGTCATTAGCATCTCTAACAGAGAGTCTCACAGCATCGTTTGATGGTCTGAAGCTTTTGGATCTCTTCAATTGAATATTGCCTACCGCTTCAAGACATTTGAACTGAGTGTTCTTCCTAGAATCTTAACAAACTGATAATGATATCTGCATTATTTGGATCATAGAGAACATAGAGTCCTGCTTGCTACTGTATCTTTTGGATTATCTCAAACAGTAGGATGAATAGAACTCCATTTCATCCTTCAGAGTTCTGGGGCTGGGATGCAGCCTTTGAAATGTTCAATCAACCCATGAAAACTTATAATATGTGTATACACATTTGAGCATATTATTCTAAGTTCAAATTCCTCAAAGGAGGAAAAGTAATTCAGGAAAATGTGGTTTGTCCCACCGGAACTTGCAAAACACCTCTCCTCACATCCAATCCCTTCCTAAATTCATTTGTATTAATGTTTCTATAATAAAGTATTTAAAAAACAAATATGATTCTGTTATTTCTCTCCTTAAAATCATCTGAGCTTCTGCATAGCCTTCTGATGAAGTCCCAATTCTCTGACATTTAAGAGTCTCCATGACCTGAGCTCATGGCTTAAAAACACTGTCCTTGTGGATTAGCACAGCAATTTGTGTAAGCCAGCGAAAAGTTTAATCAGCAAGTGATAGTACACTCCACAGGGGTAGGAGCCAGCACACGTCCCATGAGACAGTGGCACTGGGCTCTGTGTCATCCCGTTTTCTCTTGTCTGGCCTCTCCTCCTTTGTGATGTAATTTCTTCTCCTTTTTTTCTTGACCAATGGGGATGTTGTCTCCTTCCTGCTGTTGGATAGGGGAGTTTTTCACCTGATATGGTTAGGCCCAGATGTGTCATGGTGTCCAAAGACCACTGGGGCAGGGAAAACTGCAATGTCCTATAGAGTGCCCTGTGTTGTTTCTGTTTCTAGTGACACTTGTAGTTACTCTTATCTTGTTATTGTTGCAGTATATTCTCTAACTTAGCATCCCATTTGTTTACATTGTCTGTTTTCATATTTTCTTTATTTATGTCTCACTTTCCTACTTACTTTAATGTTCTGTGATGCTTGTGGTTACCTTTATCTTGTTATTGTTACAGAATGTTCTCCTAATCAACATCTCATTTGTTCACACTGCGGGTTCTCTGCTTCCTCTGCTCATGTCTTACTTTCCTATCTATGCTAGCCTATAGTATCATAGTTTAAATGCTTAAGTTTACATCATCCTGCAGCTTAATTATTAATTAATTAAATATTTTTCATTAAGGTAGACTCAGAAGGACTCTCCTAGACTTTATTTAGTTAGCAATTAATCTATTACTAAGTGTTATTATTTAATAAATGAAAAATAATTTTACCTTCCCTACATAATTAATAATTCATAGCTCTTAATTCAAATAGATGTGCTTTCTTCACCTCCACCTGTTTATTCATAGAAAAAAAATATTTTTGAGAGCACAGTGATGTATTAAGGCATTGAGGGAAACTCTAATTGATCTATCAATTTTCAAGAATGCAGTCCTAGTTGTGCTACTGAATATCTAAAAGTTTTTTGGTTACCATATGTGCTTGGGACTGAAGAAATTTCAGAACATTAGTACATCTCTTATGACAGAATGTAGGGTACTGATGTCCCAAAATGGTTGTAAGAAACAAGCCTGGGGGAAAAAGACTGTCATGGGTGAAGGTCAGGATTAATAATAAAGAGGTTAGTATTGAAATATCCTGAGAACACTCATGTTCAAAATGCTTCAGTTTAGCATGTCTCCTGATTGTGATCATGGTTTTACTTTGACTATTTTACAGAGTATTATTATGTTTGACAGATTCATTGAAAACTGTGGTTTCTGTAATAAATCCAAATGTAATACATTTGAAATCTATGTTCATTAGTAAAGATGCAAAACATTGAACAGTCTAAAATAAAGACACAAATAGGAAAACATAAACTGCTGGTGGAATACATAGTTCAACAATATAAATGTAAATGTGCTTCTAATTATAATTGCCATTAGTCTTACACAATATAGAACATATTCTAAGTGGTTTAGCAATATGACTATAGTATCCTCATTTTCCATAGAAGATTCTCATTCTTATTCATGTTATTTTTTATGTTTGGTAAGTGCCAATGATATTAATTCTCTACCTGAGTCAGTGTAGGAAGAATGTCTGCTGTTGTTTCCATTTGTTGTGGTTAATTTAGTGGAAAATAGCTAACCCCTAGGGTGTGTCATGAATTACACCTATTTGCTATTGTCCAATGTTTGAAGAAGTGCACCAGGCAAAAATAATTTAGCAACTGACAAGCAGTGCCCAGATACTCTCTCTGTAATAGTGTCAAGTTAATTCACTTTCATATTTCTTTGTGCTATAAATTTTAGCTTTCCCTGGTAGAGAAGTTTGTGTGTGTGTGTGTGTGTGTGTGTGTGTGTGTATTTCCCTTATGTATACAACTAAGTATACAGCCCTTATTATTTGCACTGGTTATATAAAAATGTAATTATTAATTAAAGATCATCATTCATTTTGTATTCTATTTTCACTTTATGAAAGGAGAAATGGAAAGTAAAACACTTTTCATCAGCACAGGGTCTTCAGGATGCTTGAAAAGTAGTGAGTGGGAGTGACATTTTGATTTTAAGGTCAATATTCCACATCCTGTTGCTGACAGAGGAAGGCAGGGCCGTCCTGTAATGAGGCCCTCAGGGTCTGAGAGGCCTGTGCTCTGTGATGGCAATTGTGAACTCTGGGGGCCTTGAGTACAAGGAGAGAATCTCGGGGTGAATTCAAAATGAAAGAAAGCTTTATCTGATAAGAGTTCATACAGGAGATAGAGGCAAAAACTGTGAATCTGGAAGAAAAGCTGTAAGAAAATTTAACTTCTTGTTTTTGTGGTTCATCTGAATTCAGTGAGTCCAGGTATTATGGCAGGAATATTTGTGTTAGAATTGTTTTGCTTGGACAGACATGGAGCACTGGTTGGAGTTTATGAAATAGAGAGATTCATGGAATGTGTATATGAAAATCTGATAGCAGAAGAGAGCAAGTTATTAGTCATTGTATTAGTTTCCTAAAGCTGCTGTAACAAAATACTACATAATGGATGGATGAAAACAACAGAATTTTGTTCTTTCACATTTCCGGAGGCTGGAAATCTGACCTCAAAGGATGAGAAGGGCCCTGCTCTCTCTGAAGGCTCAAGGGAAGAATTCCTCCTTTCTCTGCTGACTTCTGGTGGTGCTGGTGATCCTTGGTAGTTCTTGGCTTATAGCTGCATTTATCTAATTTCTGCTTCTGTCTTCATGTGGCTGTCTCTGCTTTGTGAGTGTCTGGTGTCTGAAAATCTCCCTCTCTTAATAAACCACCAGTCACTGGATTTAGGGCCAATCCTAATCGAGTAAAACCTTGCCTTAATTTGATTACATCTGCAAAGACCCTATTTCCAAATGAGATCACATTCACAGGTACTTGGGGTTAGAACTTCAACATATATTTTGTAGGGCATTTAATTCAACACATGACAGTCACTTTATAACAACTGAATGAGGAATGTAAATAATTATATAAGAGAAATTATTTGGGGGTGGGGAGAGTAAAATGAAACAAAAACGCCCCAAAATATGAACTTATAAAAATGAGAAAATGTTTTTTAAAGACCTAGAAGAATATTTAAATAATAATAATGGCTTCATTCACCTGCAGGAAGATAGCTTCTATTTAAAGACCTAGATCCCAAACCTGTCTCTGCCACTAGTAGAGTTAGGATGAGACTTAATTTCATTAAATACAAAATAGAAAAAAATGCAGATTCTTGCAAAGATGAAATGACAAAAATAGTGCAGAAATATTAGCCCCATTTTGGCATATAGCATGTAGTAAACACCAGATGAAGCTGAATGTGTGCAATAAGAATGGATTACATAATTGTTGAGATTTTTGACTCTAATCAGAAATTTTAAAACACTTGCATCAATTAAGGTATCTGGAAATGTTGATTGAAAGTTATTTTGCTGCTAAACTATTTAAAAGAGAACTAGTAGTATGCAGAATTTCTCTTTGCATACATTTTTATCTTCAGGCTGTATTGATGGATTTATGAAAGATGAATAAGATCAATAACAAATATATGCAACTATCTATTTCAAATGCTTTAAGTGTGTTGCTTTCTTTTCTTCAAAACATCTAGCCTTTTCTCTACTTCCTTTCTGTTACCCTTATAGGATCTGATGCCAGAGACACATTACTATAATTTTTTTATAAAAATATATATAGAATACAACTCTTTGTGTAACAAAAAAGGAGGACATTTCTCCAAAAAATAAACAGAGAAAGAATAAACCAGGAATTAATTTATTTTCAACAAAAGGGTGGTTGTGAATAGGGTGAATGAACTGTGAAGAGTATAGAATTCTGAGGATACCACTTTCTACCATTTTGCCTTCTAAATTCTGTTAAAGCTTTCCATAAAACAGAAAACAAAAAATTAAGATCACAGGATAAAAAAATTCCTAAAATTGAATAGAAACACAAAAATATAACTTTATACAAAATTGATAGTCACATTGAAGAAGAAAAATAATAAATCCAATTATCTTTGAACATGATGTTCTGGAGAGTATCAGCCAGATAGATTCTAAGGACAAGAAGAAGTAAAAAAATATCTTGAAGTTAGTTACTAGCTTTGTCATTGTTAGTAGATTTGGAGTAATAGTAACAAAACTACTTTTGTGTATATTATTAGTGAGAAAATATTTTAATAAATTGGTGGGTTTTGGAATTAAAATTTTTACTATGGAAAAAATAATATCACATTTGTTTGATGTGGTGGTCTAAGAAAAACACCATTGTTTATGTAGAATCCCTTCCATAAATGTTTCACCTGAATATAATCATTAGTAAATAATTGTATATGCCCCAATTTAGATGCACTCCACGAAAAATCTAGCTTTAATTTTTCAAATATATCAGTGTTATAAAATACAAAAAAAAATTGAGAGAACTGTCTGGAGTAAAAGAGAATAAAGTGTCATAGCAAATAAATGCAAAACGAAATCTCTGTTTGGATTCTAGATTAATTCAGAAAGTTGAATCTGCCCTATATATTAAGTACTAACAGTGATAAGTATGGACAAAAGTTCTCTGAAAAGGAATTTGGAGGAAAGACACTTTATTCCACTGATCAGTTTGCAGATTGGGGAGACACATTTTTGTGTGTGTGTGTGTGTGTGAAACGAAGGTATGATTCCAGAGAAGAAAGGGAAGACTCAGGATTTTTTTTTTCTTTTAGAAGATGAGAATGTTTTATTTTAATAATCTCTTATTATTTCAAAAATTCCTTTGCATATATACACACATATAATTTTGCATAAATATGACCATTTCATACCTCATTTTTCCTGTTAGACTCTTCCCTTTTTGTGGCAGACTCAGGTTTTATAACAAAATTTTCCACCCAGGTTCCCAATCATGTCCATTTATTCAAACAAAGGGTTAAAACTTGCTTAGTTTGGATTGGTCAACGCAGCTGAGCTTGATAGGTTAATACAGCTGAGCTTTAATTGGTTGATGCAGTTGAGCCCTGCTTGGCAGAGGCAGGTAAGCTCTGATTGATTGCTTCAGGTGAGCTTTGAAAGTTGCAAAGATAAAAGGTGAGGATTTGGGGGGAACCCAGAGCACATGTGTGATTCCCCAGTCAGCAAATGGCCACTTGGCTCTATTTTAAATTTAGGTCCAGTTAGCCACTCAGAATCCATCTTGTAGGGTTGGCTCGTTCAGATTCACATTTATTCACATAAGGTTAAATTTCTGGGGGTGATAATTGTATTGTGTCTAGGAAGGAACCTGCGTTGTTCTTTGGAGATATACACTGAGTATTTAGGAGTGATGAATTATAATGTCTGCAACTAGCTTTCATGTTTCAGTGTGAGTGCATGTGTGTTTCTATGTGTGTCTGTGTGTGTGAGGGAGGAAGAGAGAAGGAGGAGACAGGGGAAAAGGTGAGGGGAAGAGAGAGAGAGAGAATAATGTAATAATTGGTAAATCTAAGTGAAGGGAAGTTGGGGTAAAATAATTCTCTTGGGACTTACATTCAGAACCTGCTTCATTCCAGTTTCATCATATCTAGGGGAATGTTTTTACAACAATGAAGTAGTTAATAGCATTAACTTTTCTGAGGGATCAGGTCTTGTTTTTCTAGTTCGATGTAAGCTCCCCTGCAGTACCTTGCCTGTGGTCTTTGGTAAATACCTGTGGATGCCCCTTTGGCCTCTCAGCTGACATAGGGTACTTATTACTAGACAAAGTTTACATGAAGAAATTTGAAATGCTTCTTGGACACTATAATGTAAATCACATGGCAAAATTATAGAAAAATTTGAAATTATCAAGACATAGACACATGCTTTCTTTTATAATTGGAATTTAACTGAAAAGAAAATTATTCTTCTGAAATATCTGTTGTAGAATAAAGAAACAACTGAAACATCATTTGGGAAATAGGTTAAGAGAAGTTAAATATCTTGATTTCTCAAAAAAATGGCTTGTAATATTGTTTTTAATATGAAGGGAGAAAAACATATACAGGAATACAGAATTGTACATTTCAAAAATTATAAATATTTTGGTCTCTAAATTCTCACAAAGGACAGACTAAAGTATATCATGAGGAGAAAATCCCCACTCTTCTAGGGAGATGGAATTAGACAATTAAATAACTTTACTTTTTCTTTCTCTTATTTCTATGAATCTCTAATTAATTTTCTATGCATTTCATAATCATTCACTATTCAAGTCAGAACCAAAAAGAAACATAAATGCAGTATCTGATATGCTGCAATGTACATTTTTTAGCACATCAACCTTAATAGCTACAACAGCAAAATGTCGGATGAGAAAGTTTGAAAGTAGATGGAAATGGCAAACAAGGGAAATTGATTTGAGCTAGTTGTAAGAGAAATGCTTCTGTACAGCTACAACTGAAATTGTTTTTATTGCTTGTGCATGGACACTAGCAAATCTAGTCTACACATCTAACATACTTATTCTATTATTGATAGTCTTTAGGAACATGGCTGTGTTGGCCTTTTAGAGAAAATAGAAATAAACATATGATTTGAGACCCTTCTCCTGGATAGAATAAGGATCATGAGTCTTCATTTGGGAGAACATGGCAAAGCCTCTTCAACACATTAACATTATCAAAGTAAGGAAACTACATTTGGAATAAAGCTCTTTGTAAGATTCTATGGCATATTAATTGTGTGAATTTGATGTTACCCTTATATGTTCTTATTTCACTTTCATTAAGAGAAATAATTGGTCTAATTCAAATGGCTATGTTTCTTATGTTCCAACATAAATTCTTTATGTGAGAGAACAGAATGCCCATTGCATGTAAATGTAGTATATAATTCCCTCAATTAAATTTTTTCTATGACTATGAATGTAAATAACATCAACAATGAGCTGCACTTTATCTGTATTTCTTAATTCCTATAACTCTTTTTTCTGTAACATAGGAATGGATGCTCACCATATATTGACTATTCAGAGTTAATAGTGTGAACATTTCTCCAGGTTTGCCTGGGACTGTCACAGTTTATGCCTGCTTCCCAGTGCTCCAATCAAATAATATCTTCTTTCACTCTCAAAATTTTCCAATTTGGACAATGATTTATATAATCATCCTGCTAATATGCCCACATGCCCAGTGCTCCCGCTGGTTCAGTTTCTTAGGAAGAATTTATCTGTGTAGTGCAAAACTGTTTATTCTAGTTACACTTTTTATTGAGATCATGTACTTTAATGAAGGAACATATAAGCTAAGACATATGAATACAGAAAAAAGTTTATACTTTAATGGAAGCTGGTGGAATAATTTTTAAGATTTAATAATAATTTGCTAATAATGCTATACAAGTAAGTATGAGTACAAAACTGGAAAATATATTTTAATTTTGAAAATTGATACTTATATCTACATCAGATGGTAATTCCTGTATTTTTTAATTTTATGTTTCAAAATATTTAATGTATAGGTATTTATTCATCACTACTGGAACATACTATTTAAATTAATTGACCAATTTCTAATCACTACATACACACTCTGTGTCAAATTACTAACATTGTTAGCATATTTTTCAAATTATTAAATATTATTCTGCTTTGAATTAATTCAAAGTATGACTGGTCCCTTTTCACTATTTCAATTATCATTCTTTGTTAACAATGTCATATTTCTCCTTTTTCTTTTTTTTCCTCTTCTTCTATCAAAAATTTTAACACCTTCCTTCCTTGTAAGTCTATAAGTATTGAAACTCCCTGGGCCTGTTGCACACTTTCTTTGCTAAGGTTTTATTTGGGAGTTTTTGATGGCATAGCATTTTTATTCTGTTCAAATGCATTCAGCCCTTGCTAGCTATCTAGTCTCAATTTCTCAGCATGGAAGAAAAATCGGTTTCTACTTCCACACATCTTGGCTTACAGAGGAAGAGAAAAATATCACCAGCCACACTGCATTTGCACCTCCTGTCGTTTTCCAATAAGTGTTTTTCTCAAAGAGAGAAAAATTCTGCCCCCATTAAATGTAATATATAAATTAGAGCACATTTAGTTTATTTATGAAATGCTGTCTGTAACTGATGTATTTCTGACACACATTATTTCTAATCAATTTAAATTAGCAAACTTGATTTCCTTCTAAGAATTTTAAAATATCTTAGAAAATAAAATTGTTTGTAACAAAGTGAATTGGTGAAATCTTTTTAGTTGTGCAACACTGTGTGATATTGTTAAAACAAAAAAATAATAAAAAGTTATGCACAAATGTACTGTGAGTCATCAGGAATGCACTCAGCTGCAAGTAACTAGAAAAACTCACCTTAATGACTTAAATAAATTGAATTTTATTTTCTCACTCATAAGAAGCATGAAGGAAACAGTTGCTGATCAGCTGTTTAATGATGCTATTAAGGAGTAAAGCTCTTTCTGGTTTTTTTTTTCATCTGATAACTGTTCGTGACCTCACTGTCACAAGATGTTCTTATGGTTCCATTCGTCACATCCTACTTTTAAAAATAGACTTTGTTTTTTACAGCAGTTTTAGTTACACAAAAAATAATTGAGAGGAAGGTACAGAGATTTCCCAAATATCTCCTGCCCCCCGACACATGCATAGCTTCCCCCACTATCAACATCCCTCATCAGAATGGTACATTTGTTAGAACTGATAGACCTACATTAACAGACACATCATTATCACCCAAAGTCTATAGTTCATATTAGGGTTCTCTTTTGGTGTTGTACATTCTGTGTCTTTGGACAAATGTATAATGAGAGGTATCCACCATTATAGTTTCAAACAAAATAGTTTCACTGTCCTAAAACTCTTCTGTGCTCCGCCCATTTATCCATCCCTCCTTCTGACCCCCTGCCAATCACTGAGCCTTTTAATCTATCCATAGTTTTGCCATTTTCAGGATATCAAATAGTTAGAATCACATGGTTTCTTTCACCTAGTCACATGCATTTAAATTTTCTTCATGTCTTTCTATGGCTTAATAGCTCATGTTTTATTTAGCACTGAATAATATTCCATTTTCTGGGATATACCATAGAGTTTATCTATTTACCTACTGAAGGACATCTGGGCTGCTTCCAAGTTTTTGCAATTGTGCATAAAGCTGCTATAAACTTCCTTGTTCAGATTCTCGTGTGTACATAAGTTTTCAACTAAAATGCCAAGTAGCACCATTGTTGTATCATATGGTAAGAGAATGTTTAGTTTTGTAAGAAACTGCCAAATTATCTTCCAAAGTGGCTGTACCATTTTGCATTCCCATCAACAATGAATAAGAGTTCCTGGTGCTCCACATTCTTACCAACATTTGGTGTTGTCAGTGTTCTTGGTTTGGGTCATTCTTATATGTGTGTAGTGGTATCTTACTGTTGTTGTTTTAAATTTTTTATTGATACATAATAATTGTATAATTTATGGGACACGTGATATTTTGATATATGCACTGAATGAGTAATGATCAAATGAGAGTATCTAGGATATCCATCACCTTAATCATTTATCATTTCTTTGTGTTGGGAACATTTCAAATCTTCTAGCTATTTTGAAATATACAATATGTTGTTGTTAACTAAATCACTCTACTATGCTATTGAACACTAGAACTTACTCCTTCTGTCCAACTGTACATTTGTACCCATTAACCAAGCTCCCTTCATCCCCTCCCCTACACTTTCCAGCTTCTGGTAACTGTCATTCTGTTCTATACCTTCATGAGATCAACTTCTTAAATTCCTAAACATGATTGAGAACATGGGATATTTGCCTTTTTGTGTCTGGTTTATTTCACTTAACATAATGACCTCCAGTTCCATCCACGTTGGTGCAAATGATAAAATGTCACTCTTTTTTTTGGAAGAGGGTGAACAGTATACCATTGTGTATATACTGCGTTTTCTTTACTCATTCATCTGTTGATGGACACTTAGGTTGATTTCATATTGTGGTTATTGTGAATAGTGCTACAATAAACATGGAAGTGTGGGTGTCCCTCTGATATTCTAATTTCCTTTTCATTGAATAAATACTCTAGTAGTTGTATTGCTGGATTGTATGATAGTTTTATTTTTAGTTTTTTGAGAAACCTCTATACTGTTTTCCATGATGGCTGTACTAATTAAAGGCATTAAGAACATACATTGGGGAATATACACCCTCTTCAATAAATGGTGCTCAGAAAACTGGACGTCCATATGAAGAAGAATGCAACTAGATGCCTGCCTTTGGCCATATACAAAAAAATCAACTCAAAATGGATTAAAGACTTAAATGTATGACCTGAAACAATACAATTACTAGAAGAAAACATATAGGAAACCCTTCGGGATATTGGTCTAGGCAAAGATTTCATGGTTAAGACCTCATTGTAGTTTTAAGTAGTACAAGTGCTGTCCAGAAAGTATCCAGCCATGTAACCATTCTCATTGTATTAGCAATGGCTGGATACTTTTTGCACAGCCCACCCATAACTATTATACGTCCCCAATGACATATAAAGTGGTTATTTTCCATCTGTATATCTTCTTTGGTGAGGTACTGTTGAAGTCTTTGGCACATTTCTTAATTGAGTTGTTTGTTTTCTTATGGTCAAGTTTTAAGAGTTCTTCATATATTTTGGATAACAGTCCTTTATCAGATGTGTATTTTGCAAATATTTTTCCCAGTCTGTGCTTTGTCTTTAATTCTGTTAATAGTGTCTTTTGCAAAGCAGAAAAAGATAATTTTTGCAAATTTCAGCTTATCAATTCTATATTTCATGGGTTACGCCTTTGGCATTGTATCTGACAAGTCATTTCCAAGCCCAAAGTCATCTAGTTTTTCTCCTCTGTTATTCTCTTAGAGTTTTATAGTTTTGTATGTTACATTGATACCTGTGATCTATTTTGAGTTAATTTATGTGAAAGGTGTAAGGTCTGTGTTCCAGCACCATTTGTTAAAAAAACTATCTTTAATCTGTTGTACTGCTTTCACTCCTTTGTCAAAGATCAGTTGACTCTTTATGTGGGTCTACTTCTGGACTCTTTATTCTATTTTATTACCAGTTTGTCTTTTCCACACTGCCTTGATTACTGTAGATTTATAGTAAGTCTTGAAGTCAGGTAGTGTTAGTCCACAAACTTTATCCTCCTTCAATATTGTGTTGGCTATTCTTATTCTTTTGCCTTTCTGTATAAATATACTGTAGAATCAGTTTGTCAGTATCTATAAAAGATTTTTAAATTTTGATTGAGATACATTGAATCTATAGATTAAGTTGGAAGGAACTGATATCTTGATACCATATCCCATTTTAAGGCATGAAAAATGGACAGTCACTTGCATGTTTATCTTCTTGTTGGGAAAATACACTATATGCCAAACATCACAAAATACTTTCATTCATATTCTATTCTCAAAATTGTATCATATATCCACTCTTAGATGCAGAAGAAAAACTGGAAATTGTGTACTTAACTTTCTAGCTTCCAAGTAGGAAAACAAAGAGGAAAAGTTTGAAATTAGTGTTGAAATTAGCCAACCTGTGGGGTATGCCACAAAGCGGCACAAGGGCTTAATATACCCCTATACAGGAAAGATTAAAATAATTTGTCCCATACCATGAGGTATTTCCTACCTCAATGACTTTCCTTAAAAGCCTTCATAAAACTTCTGTACTAGAACCAGGAAGAACTCACAATGTCTGCAGAAAGTAAATGCTTGCATTATTCTTTGTGTTTTAATTATCACAGAATTGGCACAGACTAGGCACTGAGTACACATTTGATAGATGAAAGAATAAATGCCCGTGAAGAAAGTCCAGCAGGATGTAACTGTCAGGGGATACAGATCTTGTTAAAGAGAGATGCCTTTCTTAATTGTATATTCACCCATTTATTTTTAATTCAAGAGGGACTTTCAGTAGGTAGTGTGTAAAACTTATTTTGATACTGTATTACAAGAGAGAAAAATAAATATATGAGTCCAGTTTCAGTCTGAAAGGCATGAATTTTTCAACTGAATTAAAAGTAAAAGAACATATATATTCTATGCTTAGCTAAAATTATCAAATAATCAAAATTAAAAAAAAACACATAAATGTTATTCAAGACAAAGAAAAATGATGACATGGGAGTTTGGAGGGAAATATTATTCATGAACTAGGAGATCAGAAAAAACTTTATGAAAATGGTAATCCCGGATCACTTCAGAGCCATTAATAGAAGTGTGTAGCCTTCTTTCTGTGATCAAGAAAAAATTGGCAACTCTATCAATGCTTGCCAGTAGATACAGTGGTTGTGGTTTTATATTGCTGTAAGTTCCAAAGACATGAGGAGGAGAATCAGAATTTATGATGTGATATTGTAGAGAGCAAGGATGTCTATGTTCATTTAAATGAATTGCCTCTCGCAAAAGAGCTTACATTGCTTGAACAATGAAAGAATAAACATAATTTCTGGCCATGCAGATTAAAAGCCATGTGTAGTAATAATGGATTGCTAATTAGAACATGGAAGATAAGAGGTGAGGTTTAGCATTTGGTGCAGAATTATCAAAACTTTAGGAGCTGCGATAGCTGTGACGGGGCCCCGGCAGGAGCTCTCGCAACAGACAGAGGCAGAATGAGCAAATGAGCTACATCTGTGTGAGAAGAAATGCAACTGGAAGCAAATAATTGTTTAAATGAGTAATATTTCAGGTTTTAGAATATGGAAATTGGTCCTCGTTTTCTAACTGTTTCATCAAAATCATTATTTATAATTATTGTGATATTATAATGTTGTATGTGGATTAGATTTTTCCTCCACTAATTTATAATCTCTTTGAGCTCTAGGGTCAATGACTGATTCTATTACTGCGCTTTCTAAGGTGCTTTATCTTTACTGCACATTCTTCTTAACCCTAATTTCCCCCAAGATTCTGTTTTTCCCTTTTATTCATTCACCATGTATTTATCTGGCACCTGTTATTGGCCAACTATGGTTCTAAACATTGACTTCATTTTTGTTTTGGATTTTTTCTTTTTGCCATTCTGTACATTTTATTCACAGTTATTGAGTATTTAAGATGAGATTATAGAAGCACACACAAAAGATAGTAAAAGTCATTAATGGTGAACGTTGAAATGGAGAGGACACAGAGGGATTCAGCGGTTAAGAAGGTATCAGGATAATGAGAGGTAGTGAGATGGAGAAACTAAAGATTCTTCTCAGTACGAAGATGTGTATCTTAGAATACTAATCTAGTTTGATCTCAGTGCCTTGAGAGGCTGAAGTGGGAGGATTGCTTGAGCCTAGGAGCTTGAGATCAGCCTGGGCAACATAGCAAGACACTATCTTTACAAGAAATAAAAACAAAAGTATACTAGCTGGGCATGGTGCCACACACCTGTAGTCCCAGCTACTTGGGAGGCTGAGGCAGGAGGATCGCTTGAGCCCAGGAGTCTGAGGTTGCAATGAGTATGATCATGCCACTGCACTCTAATCAAGGCAATGGAGTCAGACCCTGTCTCAAAAAACAAAACAAAATGAAATAAATCAAAACAAGACAAAACAAAATTATGAGGTTTTAGAAGAAATAGTATTAAAATGTCATCAAGTGGAGAGAATTAGCAGTTACTCTTCAGGCTCTCAGCAATGCAAAAAGGGTTACTATAGATATTGATAATTCAGCAGTATAGCTTGAAGTATAAATGAAGTGAGCGAATAACATGAGCTACTCAAGAGCATGCTTCCAGCATGTCTGATCTGAGTTCTGTGGTTTCCTTTTTTTTTTTTAAGTATGGTTAGATACTATATGTATTTATTTTGAGTAGGTGATATATTGTTTACCTTTGTAAGAGTGCCAGGAAGTTTATACTCTGAATAAATATCTATTGGATGGAGTTAAATTGAAACTGGAGAAGGACCAAATGATTTCAATTTGTGTGACTGCAACAGTCAAGGTCTAGTCTGGAAAATAGAGGCCATGCTAGGAGTTCACTGGGAGGGGATTTTATATAGGAAACTGGATACTAAGGTTTTGGAAGGCTGAAAGGGCAAATGAGATCCCAGGGATAACCTAGAGCTGTGGTCCCCACCCCCAGGCTATGGACTGGTACTGGCCCATGGCCTGTTAGGAACTGGGCCGCAAAGCAGGAGGTGAGCAGGGTGAGCTTAGCTAAGCTTCGTTTGTATTTACAGGTGCTCCCCATCCCTCATGCACCTAAGCTCCGCCTCCTGTAAGATCAGCAGCAGCATTAGATTCTCATAGCAGCATGAACCCTACTATAAACTGCACATAGGAGGGATCCAAATTGTGTGCTCCTTATGAGAATCTAATGCCTGATGATCTGAGCTGGGGCGGTGATGCTAGTGCTGGGGAGTGGCTGCAAATACAGAATATCATTAGCAAAGAGGTTTGACTGCACAATAAATGTAATGCACTTGAATCATCCTGAAACCATACCCCTCTGCCCCTGGGCCGTGGAAAAATTGTCTTCTATGAAACCAGTCCCTGGTACCAAAAAGGTTGGGTACTGCTGACCTACAGTCAATAGCTCCAGGAGGAGGCTGGCTATCCCGAGACTGGGGCATCAACAGGAGAGAGGCGGGGCTCAGCAGAACCTAGAACTAAGACGGAATCCACAAAGCTTGGAAACACTGGTTCTCCCTAATTCCCATAAGCATTTTGAGTATTAAATGATACATTCATAAACTAAATGTATTTAAATGTCTCCAGGTCCTGGTCTGAGTATATGCTTCTCATTTTTGTTATCTTGTCATCATTATCATTATCATCATAAAGAGAACCTAGTCTAATGTGCAGTACCTGGTAGGCAGTAAAATCCCACTCAATATTAACACTCTTAATCTCATTTCAATGACATAGAGAATGCGAAAACCCACTGTAAAACAATCTAAAGCTCCACTACATTAGTTTAGAGTAATGACTCACATCTTATAAGATAAATTAAAATCAAATGCTCATTTTCATCTTTAGTTATTAGATATCATCAATTTACCTTTAACTTTTCCAATTTGCAGGCTAAGTTTGAATGTGATCCCCCAGAACATATAATGCAAGATTGAACTTCTGGTTAATATAAATATGCCTCCAATCCTTATGTACTTTTCAACATATTCACTGGTGCATGCTGTGTTTCTGCTTTTTACAAGGACAATCAATCTTAGGCTTTTCAATGTGTCTATTTCCCACGTTACGGACTTCTGCAGCCGTAAACTCACACTTTATATTGATGTAAAATTCACTTGCACTGTAAACAAGGGCTGTTGAGAAGAAAATCATACAAACAGGTATATGTCTTCTCAGCACAGATGGTGTTTTCGTTTCATTGAGTCAGCTTTTGTCAGCAGTAAAATAGTTGCATTTTTAGTTATGGTATAAGACAAACTTGCTCACTTCATTAGAGAATATCATTTTTTGCTATTCTTTAATGAAATAGTTAACTGTCATAGTCTACCTGCTATCAGGCAAAACTCAGAATTTATCAATGTTAGTTAATGCAATGATGCATTTCCATGGATAGGCAGCATGTAGCAAAACCATTTTAAAATTGTCAAACAGTAACAGATAGATACACACTAGAAATTAGTTGTGACATAAATTTCGCAATTATAAACACACTTTGAAGCCATGTCCCTTTGTGTTCATCACTCTTTGAGAGACCTCCTTCTCATATATTTTTTAAGCCCAATCATCTAGAAAGCTCAGATTTTGTTAATTTTTTTGAACAGAAAGCCTTAAGCAGTAGGGTGCTTTCTGTTTAACTAAGTGAATATAGCCACTAAATTCACTTAAAAAGAGTTTTTTTTCCTTTTAAGTAATAATAGATAAACTGCATATTTGTTTTATATTTGCTAGACAATTGCTTAAGAACTGTTTTACATATATTAACTATCTTAATTCTCAAAATAAACCTGTAAGGTAAATAGTAATATTAACTTTATTACTCAGTAGTCCTACAATTATCCACTAGTTCAATGATTCACTGGAAAAACTCACACATTTCAGCATAAAATTACACTCTTTGCTAAGATTTATTATAGGAAAGAATGCAGTGCAGGAAAGGTAGGGCAAAAATATACATACACTGAGGCAAGAGAGATCAAAAGTAACCTTTTTTGTCTTCCTCTGTGGGGATTTCATGGGCATGTCTTTCTCCACAGCAGCAAACTCCAGGGAAAGGTGTAAGATGTCCTTGCTCAGAAGGGTCTACTTGAGTCTTGGAGTCAAAGACCAGCCATGGTACAAAGTCCGAACAACACACCTGGTACATGTAATGAACTTTTGAGTTTTACTTTAAACATGCTAACAACATGCTTCATCTTGATCCACTGCCTTTGGCATTTGGAGGAGCATCATTCCCAAGTAATTATAAAAACATTCCAGTAGTTCAGTTTTCAAATATTTGACCAGGAGCCATCATGATGCTTTCAGAAATGAATAAGAATTGAATAACACAGACCTACTGTGTTAAATATTTCCTGTCAAGGGCACAGAGTGGTTGAGTAACTTACTTAAGATTACACAGCTAGTAAATGTCAGGTCTGTCTTCCTAATCCAAATAAACGTGGTTTCAGATTCCTTACTTTTAATCACTAAATAATAGTTCCTTTCTAATATTCATAAATTATTATAGAAAGTATACGTTCAAGGGATGTTCAGAGGCTCGGTGATGCCATCAAGGAAACAGGAGTTTCTCTTTTTCTGTCCTGCTACACTCAGTGCACCAAAGACTCTTTTGTCATGGTCACAAAAGGGTTGTAGCTGTGCCAAGACCATATCCTCACTCAAGAATACTCAAAAGCAGGAAGGGAAGGGAATTACCTTCCTGTGCATATGACCCACTTACTATCAGAGTTTAAAAACAAAAATATTTTAAAAGACAATCTGACCTGAATGGTAGATTTTTGCACTTTTGCAAATAAGCCTTTAGCTTAGAAATACATATTCTCAGAGGTAAATATTATTGATTATTAATAATTCAAGGGATTTAAGGAAAATTATATTTTTATAGTACCTTATTACCTCACTTTCTGATGTTACCAACAATAATTGCTTTATCTAAACCTTTTTCCCACTTGCTGTATTTTGCTACTATATAAATAAATCCTTGTTATGCTATCTTTATAGTACCTTGTGGAAATGTGAAAGTTAGGTGTCAACAGTTCATACATCAGCCAATTACAGTAAATCCCATTATCTAACCTATTTTATGATTTCATTATCAATATAACTATTAGATTAACTAAACTAAAAGTGACTTTTAATGAGTTTTGAGATGGTGTCATAATTTTGAAATCCTCCTCATTTTTAATGAAATGAATAATTGATGTGATTTAAAGGAAAAAATAAAACCCACCATATTCTAAGTATAGAAACAAGTATATAAAGTGGAAAAAATAGTTGGACTTTCATGTGTCACCAAAATATCCCAGAGGACTCCAAATGTCTGACATCTACTTGGTTTTTTCAATTGTTTTTCTTCTTAAGTGTCTTCAGCAAAGTCTGTTACAAACATTGTTATTTCAAGTTCATTCAGTTCATATTTCTAAATGAGAGTTATAACAGATGAAATCTTACATGCTGAAAACACAAAAGAGAAAAAATTCAGAAAAAAACGGAAAAAAATATCTTCATATTACATTCAATATATGAATTTAAGAGACTATGCTCTGGATGATTGAAATAAAATAGAAAGATCATTACCCACATACGTAAGGTATAAAAATTGGAATTTATTATTTCATTTTGAGTTTTAAATCATTGCTTACTATATTAGTTTTCCAGGGCTGCCATAGCAAAACACCACGAACTGGGTGGCTTCAGTAACAGAAATTTATTATCTCACAGTTCCAGAGACCAGAAGTCTGAGATCAAGGTGCTGTCAGGTTGCTTCCTTCTGAGCACCGTGAGGGAAGGGTCTCCTCTAGGCCTCTCCTCTTGGCTTGGAGATGGTCATCTTCCCCCTATGCCTCTTCTCATCATATTGTTTTCCTTCTGTTTATATCTGTGTCCACATTTCTTATTTTTATAAGAACATCATTCACAATTGGATTAGGGCTTATCTGAATGACATAATTTTAACTTGATTTCCTCTGTGAGGAGCCTATCTCCTCCGAAAGTCACATTTTGAAGTCCTGGGGAGTTAGGACTTTAACATCTGAGTTGGGGACAGGGCAAGGCACAATTCGACCCATAACACTTATTATGATTTATTCTAATTTTGCAGCAACTGCCTCAGAAAAAAATGAATCCACTTTTGAACTGAAAATTATGAACTGGGAATTTTTATTACATTCGACCACATGCTCAGAAGTATAGATATGTAGTATATATGAGAAACATCAACTCCTTTTAAGGGGTTTACAGAAAGCTTTTGAAAAGAAAAGCCCTTACAACAGCACTTAATAAGATACAATATATAAAGATTTATATTAAATGAGTAATATAGACATTGTTGATCCTCATCTGCACATACCAATTCCCTTAAGCTGTAACAACTGGCAAATCTAATAATACCTATTTAAGTGATTCTTAATGTGTTCCTTCCAGTCCATTTCTAAAGGTTCTTTATTTTCATATGCTATTCTGTCTATATAACCTAATTGCTAGTGTGCCATTTGAATTCAGGTTTCAAGTTTACCTACCCAGATTTCTGCTTTGCCATTTATTCATTCATATATGCATGCATGATTTATTGAATTCCCACTAGATTCTAAATGTTGAGCTCAGTGTGATTAATAAATAATAGTACTTCCTATTCTTAAGAAGTCCAAATCTACTGGATCAGAAAAAGAAGTAGACTAATGATGACAATATACTGTTTAAGTCTAAATAGAAAGTGTTGGTTCAGAGAATGTATAAACATCTCCTGCTTGAAACCTTTAAAAGTGTTTCACTTGAATATAAATGGTTTCACTTCACAGATGAATATGAATGTGAGAGTGAGGCATGTGTAGGTACGGGGCAATAGGAAGTATTAGATTTGGGGGGAAATAAAAGAGAAACAAGAGAATATTGCAGTTGTAGAAAGCAGTGTGCAAGAATGATTGCATGGTATGTCCAGGGAGAAGAAGGGAATCTTAACTAAAAGGAGAATAAGGTACTTATGGAAATTTCGAGAGACAAGGCTGAGGACGAAGAAAATAGCCTAAGCTTTATGGCCTTGTGATTTCTTTGACTCCAAATCTTGGCTTTATAAGTTGCAAGAGGACATAGATATGGCCTATAAAATGTTTCCAAATTCAAGTTTCTTTTAGTTCTTTTGGATTTCTATAGGATTAAAAAACTTATGAAACAAGAGAATGTATAAGGTCATTTTTCTCAAAGGTCTTCATTTTTTTCTGGTTTATTTTGGGATTTAGTTAATGTACTAATTGCAACCACCATTCTGTTCCTACATTTTTGTTCTAAAAAAAGTAAAAGAAAATTTTCATTGCAACTGTATGTCATAGACTTTTATAAATAAAAACTTATATGAAACCCACAATAGTTGTAAAACCATTTTTGAAAGTTATATCAGGCTAGGTACGGTGGCTCACACCTGTAATCCTAGCACTCTGGGAGGCCAAGCTGGGAGGACCACTTGTGGTCAGGAGTTTGAGACCAGCTTGAGCAACAGTAAGACCCTGTCTCTACAAAAAAATAGAAAAATTAGCCTAGTGTGGTGGTGTGCACTTGTAGTCCTACCTGCTCAGGAGGCTGACGCAAGAGGATTGCTTGAGCCCAGGAATTTGAGGTTGCTGTGACATATGATGACGCCACTGGACTCTAGCTGGGGTGACAACGTGGGACAAAATTCAATAAGTATGTATTAAACAAATCATATGTAGCAATGTTACCAGTCACTGAGGATACAACTATTAAGATAAGTGTGCTACCTTCTATAAGCATATGGTAGTCTGCTAGGAAAGACATGCTTGTAAATATATTATTGCAATGAAGTAAATCCACACAAAAAAAACTGTTCAATCATATTATTTTATAATTTTTTTATTGCTTTATCTCTACCTATAGCTTCCTTCTGTCACGTCCTCTCTATTCCTATGCTGGTTTATCTTTTGTTTTTCCAGTAACACGGTTGTGGGAAGTGTTGCTGTATATTTAAAAAGTGGGAGAGTATCATCTCTGCATAATGAAAATTGAATAAATATATACTGGAAAGGCAAATAATTCTTCAAAGATGAAATATTATAGAATGCATGTTTGCCACATAGAGGAGTCCTCCTCTGTTAGTACACAGGTGCTTCTCTTTGGTATCACCTTTTCTTCAGTGATCGGCATCGCTAAAGACGACTGCCTGATGTGTCACCTGGGATGTTGAGGCTCCAACCAACACTGCAGCAGTAGAGATGGCTGTTGTTTGCCTGGTCCACTTGACCTGACTCCTTTCCATCCCCTTTCACTCACCAACCTCGATGAGACATTGGACTCTTCTTCCAGCTTCCAAATAAGTAAAGTCATACCAAATGTATCTTACTTTTTAATATTTTTCAAAAGTTTACAAGACCATACAGAGAAATAAGATTGAACAGAATGTAACTCTGGGTAAATGCTTATTACACATCTTCCTACTTGTTCTGTCATTGAGTTTCTCCAGCCACAGAGTTTATGTTCTCAAGATCCCGCCCAACAAAAAGGCTCAGTTTCCTCTTCTTATTTTTTTTTTAGTTTGTTCCCAAAATATTATTAGGAAACAATAAAAAATACATTAATGTAGCAAAAATGCAAACAGTAGAGAGCATGTGATTTCACTGATGACTTTGTAATTTCCAATGATAAAATAATTTATCTACTCCAGATCCTTAGACAAGCAATCATCATGAACACATTGTATATTATTTCTAAAATGCTCAAATATAAACCATTTATATGAACACATAATATATTTAACATACATAATTAAGAGCTTAGAACACACACTGTTCTGCACACTTCTAATTCTAAATCTTGACACATATCCAGGAATTCTTTTCATATCAATTTACATAGCTGTCTCATTCATTTTAATAACTTCTGGATATTTTATTGTATGACTGTAACATATATATGTGTATGTATATTTTTTAATTAGTCCCTTTGTGATGACAGTTAGAACATTTAGTCACTTATTACTTCTGCAGGTGCTTGAGTGCCAGACCTTTGATTGGCTTGTATCCATGAAAACCTCACAAATTACCTTTCTGACAAAGTCTGTTATCTTTCTAATTGTAATTATATTACTCACTATGTAATTTTTTCTACATTAAAATTATCCTTAATTTTTATGAAGAGGGATTGGGATAAATATGGTTTTCTAAATCAAAGTGACAAGAAACTAGAAACATTGAAAGCATTGCTTATTACCTATACCAAAGTAAACTCATATTCAGCTACTAGGGTCCTAGAGTTTATGTGTATAAATATTTTTAAAAATTATTTGCTCTTTTCCTAATATTACTTTGAATATATTTCAGCCCTTTCTTCCTATCAGTCATTCATCACGTGATTTGAATTCCTAACACACAACTTGGGTTTAAAAATATCTTAAAGGACATAAAAATTGAAAATGTATCTTCTATTTGTATTCTCTACATAACAATACAGATATACAGAAAATGTTAAATGATACTAATGCTACATTCAATATTTTAATGTTTGGTTCAAATTCCAAATACAAGTGATAATTGATAATTTATTACTTGACACTATATTTATCTCTATGCCAACTAATACCAGACAAGACCTGAAATATATGGTTCCACTTAGCTCCCAGATTAAGAGGTTTTGGTAAACTGAGGTATGATCAAGGAAAAGCTCTAGGATTATTAATAGAACTAAATACATCTAAAATAAAACAAACATAAAATTTTGTTCCTTAAGCTTTAGAAAAATTGATACTGTATAAATGTTTTAAAGTATTTAAATCTGGCCAGACTCATATCTTCATGCAGACTCTTTTCTTTAGCACTTAGTGCACTGTGTTTTAATGATTGGCATTCTTATCTGCCGCTCACATTAGACCATTTAAAATACGAATCGTGTCATGTATGTTTTTACCATCTAATTGACAATAAATACTTACCTACTAAATTAAGTAGAAACAAGTTTATATTTCTTCTGTGTGAACTGTCAGTTTGACATTATTGGATAGAAACAATAAGAAAGCATATTTTGATTCAATATAAGAAAATGCTTCTAACAATTGTAGCTAATAGTAGAAGAGGCCACTTTGGATGGTAATGAGTTCCAAGTTACCCTAAGTATTTTATGTCTGAGTAAATGTGAGTAAGTCTAGGGAGGATTTGTTCATCAGACAGAAGTGTGAAATTGATGCTCTCAGTCATTTCTCCTTTATTTTCAAAATGTCTATCTCTCAATAGTGCTAAAACCAATATATAATTACATAATTCTTTCAAATAAATCTCCTCATATTAACTGTACAAACAACTTATCAGTTAAACTAAAAGTGAATCAGCTCCATTTTCTAAGCAAGGTGACTGAGGCATTGGCTGGATAAATGACATATTGGAGCACAAAAACTACTGTGGCAGAATTAGAGTGGAGTGAAGATCACTGAATTCAAAGCACAGCATTCTTTTTGTTAGGTCACAGTCATCCAGCTGAAAGAATATAGAAATATGACGGTATTCATGGGTGGATAGGTCATTCAAAGTCCTTGCAACACAGGACAGCTCTCTTGGCACTAGAAATGAACATGCTGAGTCCTCACAGGGACAGATGGATTTGATGACAGCAATACTGCATAAAGGCTTTTATTAATAGCCTTTATTTTTAGCCTAGCATATGCTATTCTTGTATAAATGTTTAATCTTTTTGGAAACTTACTAAGTATTTTTATCTCTTACAATATCTTGTTGGAAAAAATTCCAGTTAAATTATATATTGCTCTATAAAAGATCACAATGGTATAGTGACCTCTGAATGTCCCAGATGAAAGAGTGCAGGCTTGTATGTCAGCCTTAGTTTTCCTAATGCTATTATAGAGATCATGGCTTATAATAGAAGATAAGGCAGTAGAAAGGAAATTTAAGTCTGTAAATTTATCAATGGAATATATATATATATATAAAATTAGATTACATGTAACCAACATAAATATGATAAAATGTACACTAAACACAAGGTACTTTATTTCCTTTCAGCAAGCCTAATAAATCACCTAAATTTCAGAATATCATTTATAATCATGACAGTGATGACAACATGACATGGTAGCCCTTCATAATTATTTAGACTACTTTATGGCAGTCCACAGAAGGTAAAACAAGTAAAAGTAAAAGATTCTAGATCATGGAAAAATACAGTAATTATTAAATATAAATTAAAATGAGGTTTTAACAACTACAGATAACCATTTCAGACTTTGGATCTTATCTAAGCTTTTGTTTATCCTCTTTTGAATGCTTCTTTGATGGTTTTCCTAAGTTTAATTACCGAATGACCCAGTTGTTATTTTTAAATACATAAAAAGAGAATGTTATTTAGTGAGCTAGGTTGTAATTCTAGCTCTTCCTCTAATTAAGTATAATCTTTTCCATGTGCTTTTTGTTTTTTTTTAATATAATTTTTGGATTGGAATAGATGTTTCAATTGTTTTCCATCTTTGTATATTCTATAAATATACAAATATGAATATACTTATCTCTTTTAATATTTGGAAAAAATTATATTTTAAACACCATTAACAATCCTGTTCATATATTTCTAAATTCATGCAAGCCAGATATTCCATGATATAAATTATACATCATCTCAAAAATGTTTTTAGCAATTTTATACTAAGGATTAAATGTACAAATCTTAACTGCAAAGTTTTGTGAATAAATATTTCACAAAGATTGAAAGAATATTTCCTACATAATCTCCCAAATAAAGAAACAGAACATTACTACCACCAGGGAATCCTCCCTTGTGCCAGCTTATAATCATTTATCCCATAATAATAAGTTGAACAATAAATTTACAAAAAATATGTTTTAAAATGTAGGAGAAAGGAAAATATAAAATTCCCTTGTACTGACATATTATATATTAGTATAGATTAACAACAACAATTACAATTATAAGGAGGAATGTGTATAGTTAGGGTGCAGGCTTGTATTAAGTTAATGTCATGAAATCTATTCAGGTGCTGATATTAACAAGCTTTCATATTAACAAATACAACATAAATAAAAAGTAAACAAAATAAAAGGGAGAGAGGAAGAATTAATATTTGAATATATAATGAAAATCAAAAAACTTAAAACTATTGCAATCATTAGGATTTGACCATAATGTGTGCACTCCCCATGATCTTAGGAACAAGGAAGAATAATTTTACCCTGATGTTAAAAATAGGCAAACATGTTTTACCGAGCTTGAAAAATGTCTAGACTAATGCTATCAATACCATAAAAATTTTAATATATCAAATTGTATATGTATACATTTGGGGGAGAGGAAGAAGTGCTGAGTGTATTTCATAAAGGCATTTTTATATGTCCTTCAGCCCTTCATATAATTACAATATTATGAGTCAAACAAACAAAATGCTAATCATTTAGTTTCCCATTTATCCTATCTACAGGAGAGAATGCACTGGTTCAGTCAAGTGATCCACTTGAACATATTTCTTATAAATTTTTACATCTTTTTTTTGGTTTATACATTTATTTAATAGAATTTTTAAGACCACCATTAAGTTCAGGATATTAACATAATATATTTAAACATTCAAGGATGGTTGATAAACCTTGGGACATCTTGACATAACAAGATAAATGCCCCATATTTGGACAGTTCTTTCCTACTAATCTAACTTCCAGAAATTTCACCTGAAGTGTCTTAACTCTGCATTCAAATTCTGATTCTATAAACTAGTGCATGAAAGAGGAAAAAAATGACAACTTAATATTGTTGAAATTTCCATACCCAAAGTGACCTACAGATTCAGTGCTATTCCCACCAAAATCCCAATGGTAGCTTTTATAGAAATAGAAACAACAATCCTGAAATTCATATGGAATCCCAAAAGACCCCAAATGGTCAAAGCAAATTTAGGAAATAAGAACAAAGATGGGGCAATCACGTCTCCTCATTTCAAAATATTTTATAAAGCTATGGTTATTAAAACAGTATGGTACCAGCATAAAGACAAACATATCGACCCATGGAACAGAATAGAGAACTCAGAAAAAAACTGATGCATTTACTGCCTAATGATCTTCAACAAGCTACCAAGAGTACACAATTTGGAAAGATAGTCCCTTCAATGAATGGGATTGGGAAAATTGCCTATCAACGTACAAAAGAAATAAATTGGACCCTTTCCTCATAACATACACAAAATTCAACTCAAAGTGGATTAAAAACTTAAACATAAGATCTGATACTATAAAACTCCTAGAACAAAACAGGGGTAAAGCTTCTGGGCATTTGTGTTGACAATAATTTCTTAGCACACCAAGAGCACAGACAACAAAAGCAAAATAGACAAACGTGACTACATGAAACTAAAATGCTTAGGTAAAATGAAGGAAAAAAAATTAACAGGAAGCAGAATAAAAAAGCAATCTACAAAAAGGGAGAAAATATTTGCAAAACATATCTGATAAGGGGCTAATATCCAAAATATATAAGAAACTCTTACAAGTCAATAGAAAACAAACAAAAATGCTTAAAAATGGGCAAAGTACTTAAACATTTTTCCAAAGAAGACATACGAATGGCCAATGGATTTATGAAAAGGTGTTGAACATCACTAGTCATGAGGGAAATGCAAATCTAACTAAAATGATATGTGACCTCATGTCTCTTAGGATGGCTATTAAAAAAAAAAGCAAGAAGCTTAAGTCTTGGTGAGTATAAGGAGAAAAGGTAACAGTAGATACCGTGTTAGTGGGAGTGTAAGATGGTAAAGCCACTATGAAAAACTGTATGGTGGTTCCTCAAAAAATTAAAAATGGACTTATAATATGATTCAGCAATTTTATTTATTTATTTATATAATAATTGAAATTAGGATCTCAAAGAGATATTTTCACTCCCATAATTATTGGACCATTATTCACAATAGTCAATATGTTGAAACAACCCAAATGTACATGACAGATGAAACGAAAAAGAAAATGTGGCATAGTCATACAACAAAGTCTTAGCCTTAAAAAGAAAGAAATTCTTCCTTCCCTTTGAACAGCATTTATGAACCTGAAGGGCATTATGCTAACTGAAATAAAGAGGTTACAGAAGGACAAATAATGCATGATTCCACAGTATCTCTAATAGTCAAACTAAAAGAAACAGATAATTGAATGGTGTTTGCCAGAGGCTAGGAGGAGGGGCAATTGGGGAGTTGTTTGTTCAATGGGTATAAAGTTTTGATTATGCAAGATGAATAAGTTCTAGAGATCAGCTGCACAACATAGTGCCTACAGTTAACAATACTGTACCATGCACTTAAAATTTTGTTAATGAGATGCCATGTTGAATGTTCTTACAACAAGAATAACAACAACAAAATTACAAAACCAGAGGCATAAGGAAACTTTTTGAGGTGACATATACATCAATTACTTTGATTGTGGTTATAGTTTCATGGGTATATGCATAGACCCAAACTTATGAAATTCTATACATTAAATATTTGCAGTTCTTTGAATATCAATTATACATCATAAAACTGTGTTAAAAACTGAAAAATTAGAAAAACATTAGAAAATACCATTTAAAATTAGGATATGTATCTAACACTATCTCAATTATATTTTTCATATAAATGATTTTTAAAATTAAAATTATAGGAATACAAATACAAAAGTCTAAAAAATAATAGGAGGTATGTCTTCTAGTCTAGAGCACATAAGAGTAGAGATGCATCTAAGATCAAAATGTTAATACAATATAATAGTGAGAGTAAAAATAATTTAAGTGGACATTGGGAAAGAAAAAAGTAACCTACTTAAGAAACTGGAAAACGATAGCTGTATTACATTAATTTCACCAAAATTTCTTTATAATTCTTAATTATCAATGCTTTAAGCTAATACTAGTAATAAAACATCATCTGAGTCTTTCAAACACCCAACACCTGAAAAAGTAGAACATAGGGTGAAGGGTCTGTTTTTACCTTAAGTCACTAAGTTTTTTACAATGGAGATTTGTTTTATTTCCCCCAAGCCTCTCTTCCATCTAAGTTCTGAAATATTTTTTTAATTAACTGATGATAGATGAGTTCTAAAATCTTTACCGTGTGTCTATATTCCCTATTATTCTTTTTTTTTATTTCAGGATATTATGGGGTACAAGAATATGAACAGAAACTTTTCAAAAGAAGACAGAGTAATGGCCAGCAAACATATAAAAAAATACCCCTATTATTCTTAAATAACATTTTCAAATATTTTAGAGTTTGAGAATCTGGATGCTTCCTTAGTACTTTAATTTTATATAGTAAATCATACATTTCTCATTATCATTATTATTGTGATATACATTTTGAGTTTTTTTTGTCAAAGGAAGTTTAAGTTAATTATTTTAAAAAATCAGCAATTCCAAATCTAGAAATATGAGTTGAGTGCCTGCTACTACTTGCCAAGTAGTCACAGACAGGGAGTGGGTGTTGCTGGAGTAGCTGACCACCAAAATAAGAACTGGATCCTCCACTTGAGGAACTTAAGATCTACTGACATATGTACACAAACGCTTATATACAAATGCATACACTTTACACAAATAATCATAAGATGATTAATGCACTGGAATCGTACAACAAAATGTATTATAGCTATAGAGAATGAAAAATAACATAAAGCAAATTATTTTTTAAAAACTACATTACATTTAGTGCTTTTATGTAGAACTGGGAGATCCCTGATAAAATGATTATTAACATGTCCAATTATCCTGTTCTACTTCATGGATTTTTCTATATATTTTCTTGTTCTAATTAGACTTTTGAGGCAGGTAGCTTCTGAAAACCTGCATTCCTTTGTTAACTTGTCTAAGCAGCTATTCAACTGTCATGTATCTATGGAAAATACACATTTGGAATTACAACTTTAAGAAATTCTTGGCTTAATAGAGCTCTGAATAGAGCTGTGAATTGGATATTACCATCAATGTTCACAAAATTTGTGGAAAAGAAGTAATATTGATATTTTTCTCCTTGGTATTAACAGCATCTGAGACATTTGTTTCTGTATAGAATTAAATGAATTACCTACATTTTTCTGTAATTCAGAATAATAATATAATGATGACCAGAATATTTAAATATGTATTAAGCATAATATCTATAAAAATCATACACACATATGTATGAACTTTAATGAGCTACTGAAGCTAAGTGGAATACAAAAACATTCACCCATTCAAATGCATACATTAAAAAATGGGACAACAAATGACACTTGGCTAATCAATAGCAGAATGATATAAAGGGAGAAGGGCAATGAGGAAGAATAATAATGAGATTTTCATATTTTTAAGAAAAAAATACTTTCTTGCAATAAATAAGGCATAATATTTCTATACACTGGAAGAATGCATTCTTAGAAACAGGCTATCAATTTGAAGCTTTAATAGTGGGAGTAATTACAGTGCTATGTTCACATTTCTATGTATATATATCATTGTATCTGCATTTCGTTATAACTAATTCATGGGTACACATACATTAGCTGTAGAAATTTTTTATGTGCAAAAATGTATTATTTACATACAATTTTGGAGGTAGATTGTAAAGTGATGTTTGACAACATGATGAGATGGAACAGTAGACTGGGGTTAAATCTTGAATCTTATGTTGATTAACTGGGTGTAGGAGTAAATTCATTAACTTTCAAAAGTGCTAGTTTTGCCATCTAGAAAAAGCATAATAATATTCCTGCCTCAATCACATGTAGTGATTATTAAAATAAAATAAAATAATTATTTGTGAAATAGTACATTGTATAAATAATACAAAAAACTATAAATAGGAGGTTTTTGCTAGTAATTGAGAAAAATTTTTTCCTCTTTCACAAACACACACACACTCCTTTAAAAAGCCACAGCTGACTTTTAGTTAATTATCTTTAAGTTAAGTAGGAAAATAGTTAATTTTAATTTTGTTATGAGTACCAGGATTATGGACAATCCCTGATAAAAAATCTTCAACAACTGCCTTAGTCCATTGGGTTGCTGTAATAACATAGACTGGGTGGCTCATAAAAACAGAAATTTATTTCTCATAGTTCTGGAAGCTTGGAAGTCTAACATCAAGGTGCCGGCAGATTCTGTGTTTGGCAAGAACCGACTTCCTGGTTAAGAGACAGACATATTTTTGTTACAAGCTCACATGACAGAAGGGGTAAGCTCTCGTGGGCCTTTTTTCTATGGGCACTAATTCCATTCGTGAAGGCTCCACCCTTATGATCTAAGTAGTTCCTAAAGGTCCCACTTCCTAATACCAGCACATTGGGAATTAGGTTTCAATACATAAATCTTGGCTGGGACACATTCAATCTATGGCAATTACTCCAGGCATATTTGTTCCTCAGAAACACGAGGCATTCCCAAGGAAAACACTTCCTAATTTCCATATATTTACTTTCTTACACCTTTTAGGTCTAGATATTTTTACTTCAAATGAGAAAATTCCATGGACTTATTCCCAAAGGCTGGTTAAAAGAAAGTGACTTATGCTATGAATGAATTTGGAATTTAAAAACACTCAGGCATCAAACTAAAATAAAATGGAACACAATGAGTCAACTTTGCTTTCCATGGACAGAAATGTAAATTTGTAGGTTTGTACTATAGCATCTCCTTTACCAAGAAGGATTGTACTTGCTGAGGAGAATTATTTACCTTAATTATTTCTTCAAAGAGAAATTTATGTGTCAATAAGAACATATCAATTACTACATACACACATATTACACATATATACTTATATATAATATATGCATGTAGCTTGTATATGCGTGTTTGTGTATACATATTTTATTTTCATAGCTGTACATCTTTATGTATAGATATATGTGCCAATATTTAACAGAGTAAAGAAATGAGAACTAAGATGATTGTCCTAGGCTAACCCTATCTCCCTTCTCAGGAGATACTGAAAAATGTAAAATAGTGTTAATAGTGACAGATATAATGAGACACTCTTTTCTCCGGTTACCGGGAGTGTTGCCCACTGATGTGAGCTACCTTCCCCAAGGTTATACCACCTGGGATAGCCCACACCTAATGACCTGTTAATATGACAGCCCTGGACACCTTGACTCAATTATTTACTTGCTTGAGGGCCATCCCAGCTTCAGAATTTAAGGGATCCTATGAGGCCAATGTTTGAACTGTATTACAGCTAAACTTCTTCCTCTAATTTACCAATTTACTATATTTGCCTTGCCCCTGACTAGTGTTGATCATGAGATTACTCCCCAGTAAACTTCCTGTAGGCAAATATCCACCTCACCATATGTTAGCCCAGACCAGCAAAAGAAAATGCTCTGATTCATTGTCTCTTCGGTTGTGTCTAATATTCTTTAAATTTTAATGATGATTTTAATTTCTAAAAGATATTTTAAATCCACTTTATCACTTTTTATCATAACTTATTCTTCTCTTCAGTTTTTATTTTCCATTTATATTTGACAACATTTAGGATTTCTGGGAAATGCAAGAAATAGGTAAAGGCCAGCCAGTGAAGATTTAGATTTTCTCTATTTTTTTTTTTTTAACCCCAATTATGTCCTGCCAGAGACTCCTTTTTTTTTTTTTTCAGTTCCTCTGTATTCATTCCAAAGTCATTTTAGCCCTTCTAGAGTTCTGGTTTCATATGATAGTTTCAGTCTCAGTACCCTAAATTGTGCTGTAATAATGTGTTAGAGGCTGAATGTTTATGTTCCCCCCCAATTCATATGTTGAAATCCTAACCCCCAATGTGATGGTATTAGAAGGTGAGTCCTTTGAGAGGAAATTAGGTCATGAGGGTGGAGGCCTCAAGAATGAGATTAGTGCCCTTATAAGAAGAGTCAGGAGAGCTTGAGGACACAACAAGATGATGGCTGTCTACAAGCTAAGAAGAATGACCTCACCAGACACTGGATCTGCCTGGCACCTTGGTCTTGGACTTCCAGCCTCTGGTCTGTGAGAAACTGTTGTTTAAGCCACCCAGTCCATGGTAATTTGTTACATAGCCTCAAATGATTAAGACACAAAGTCTGTTATGACTCTTTAAAATAGGGTTCTGTGTACCTTTCCTGGGGCCTCAGGCAAGCCAGTGGCTTCAGTGCTTGCTGGGAGTCTGATCACTGTCTTTCTCTCTACTAACCCCACCCCACTCTTCCTGTTTTCTTACTCTCTTTTGACCATAGCTGAGCATGTAAAATGAATATTTGTTGCATTGTATCCAATATATCCTTAGCATTGGCTATAAATTTATTCAGAGATATTGCAAAGAAGCAAATACCTTTAACAGAGTAACAATTTGTAAGATGTAAATGAGAAAATGATGTTTAAATGCCACAGCACTAAAGAGACTGATAACATATTTTTGCTTGTAAATATATGTTTACATAAGTAATATTATTTTAATAAAATTTGTATCCTTTGAAAATAATGTGTGCACATGATTTTCATCTTAATGTTTTTGAACATAATATTCTTTTTTAAAGGATACCTATATTTTTACATTTTCAGATTTTTAAATAACTCAGCTTTTAAAAACTATTAAATTGTGGCATTGATTCTAAACTATTTAATCCAACTGTTTCGATATTGCTCATTACTTCCTTTAGTTATATTATTAGATTTGTAATTACTGGGTCAAAAAGTATATGACTTTGTCACTTGAACAGGCTAGAATAATGTAGGGTTCTCTGGTTCCGAAATCTGACTGATCTAGGTTTGAGTACCAGTTTTGTCAAGAACTATGTGAATTTAGATGTTGCTAATTCTCAGTTTATTAATCAGTAAGATATGGATAATAACAGAATTTATGTAATAGAACTGTTGAAATTGCATGAAATAATGGAAGTGTTTTGCAAGTAAGCATTCAGTGCATGCTATAATCCTTACTGCAATCTATTCTTTTGATGAGTTGATGCAGCAGTGATAAGGTTAAAATATGAATTTTATATTGATGATTTTAAGATGTTTATTTTCAAAACTTATTTAGAAGATCCTAAATAGTTACTTTCACGTATCTATAAATTGTATTCCTGGAATTGTTCTGTTCAATTTTAAAGATTTCAACTTTCACATATTTTCAATCTTGTTAAAGAGGAATTCCTCATTAATTCTTTTTTTTTGGTGTTTATGGAGGTCACCATTATTCAATTTTCTTCCCTTTCCTCTACTAAGCCTGCATTCATCAGTTGTAAAGAAGTATAGGAAATATGCTGAATATTTAAAGCAGTAGTGTTCATTTTCAGTCACTTTCTGTTAATAGTTGTGAAAGATCAAACTTAATTCTAACGTGGAGCAGTAATTTGAAAACTTTCCATAATCCAGAAGCCTGAAGTAGTGTAGGCTTTGTTAAACCCTTTACTGAGTCACAAACATCCTCAGTGTAATCAGGCTAATTGTTTCCTTTAAAACGTCTGTGAGTTATTAGTCACCTCACACATTTATATGACAGATTTATTTTCTTAATGCTCCCAATTGAAAAACAATTAGATTGCATACATAAAAAATAAAACAGCATCTTTCAATAAAGCCAAGGAAGTAACACATATCAAACAATGGCAGAGGCTCATCATGAAGCTTTTTGACTGATAGGAGTAATATATTACTAATGATACTGGTGGCACAGTGGAAAGAAATTAGCTAGGCTTAGCCAAATCAACTGATTAATAGGCATGAATTAATAGACATGAATTATGACTTTGATGTCCTTGAGGTCTGATGAATATCATTATATAAATGATTGACTTGTTATCAGCCACAAGCATTACTGTTTTAGAAATTGTGGGTGATGGTCAAAAAGCACCATTTAGCTTAGTTCATTTTATTAACCAAAGGCTTTGTGTTTTTCAAAGGTTTCCCTGTCTGATATTAATCTTATAAGATTTGGTTCAAATATAACACATGTTAAAATTAGGAGATCCTCAAGCACATACTCTTCCAGCATTTTTGGCTTTTGTGCATGTTTCTTCCCGAGAAGCAGGTCTATTTTGTCACCATAAAACCCCCTAAGTATTATGAAATTGTTAACAAAAAGGATAAATCATGAAATGCTATGCCAATAGTCTTACTAAAGAAAGAGTTATAATTGGAAGATAGATTGTATTTCCCTTTAAAGTTTGAGAATTTTTCAAATATAGACTAAATGGTACAACATGCTTTATAAAACATTACTTTTTCAATTAAGTAGTTGTTAAAACAACTAATTTCATATAAATTTCAATTCCAGAAATATGTTTTGAAATTAAACTTTCTATAGTTTATTCTCAGCCAAGGTGAATAGCTTGTACAAGGATTTGATCAATATTCATTTATCAGTTGGAAGTTGTCTGATTATTAAAAGGATGTATTTTAAGAAAGGCCTGGGAAAGTTAAAAATAAATAATGCTGTCTTTGGAAAAGCTGTATTCTTTGTGAAATAATCTTTTATTGGGAGTGATTATTGTCAAAGTAATAAAGTTTCTTGTACAACAAAGAATTTATGTGGCCCTTTTAATGTTCCGATACTTTTATACCTTTTGCAGTGGCTCTGAATCACTAATGGCACAATAGCATGTATTGTATTAATCCTCCAGGAGATTAAAACTCTAAACTTTCAGCAAAATTAAAAAAAAAATTAAAAATTAAGACTTGGAAAGCGTCCAAAAAAGAGGCATAAATTTTAAGAGATTCAATCTTAAAAATAAAGGATATCCATATTCAGTTGGCTTTTCTGTAGATGTAATACTGTAGTCTGTGTGGGAAGAAATGGCTAAAATTTAAAAAGAAACTTGCAAGTGGTATTAGAAGTTGACATTCATGTTGTCAGAAGAGCTGTTGTTAATAATTGAGGAAGGAGATTTTATAAAGGAGAAAGCTTGAGGGGCAGCCCCAAATTGTGTATATACACGCTAATCCTTAGCTGGATATTGAACTACACTTTAGCAGATAGATCCCAAAGTACTGGAAAAATGCAATATTGAAGAATTGGAAAGAACTAAAGATTTAAATGACTTCTCAAAAGAGAGGAGACATATTTTGAATTGGAGTCCCAGCAAATTAGGAGGCTTTGAAAATGAATACTTTTGTCTACCTATTTTAACTATCAATATATATATATAATCCAAGCCTTACAAATTCCAAATGACCACACAGTAATTCATTTGCCTAGTAGATGACTACTAATATTCTTTTTGAGGGAATATCAGAATTCAGAGTTTCTACAATATACCAGCCACAATACCTAATATATAATGAATTGCTAACATATAAATAAATATAGCATGCTATCCATAGTTTTTAACTGAAACATTGTTAACTCAGAATTTGGAATGAGCATAAAGGACTTTAAAGCAGCTATTTAAAATATGCCTGAGGACCTAAAAAAATAAAAATTGGTCCTATGTGAACATATAAGGAATTCTAAGAGATAAATGGAAACAAAATAAAATGAAGGAAATTCAGGAAATTACAGAAGTAAAAATTTACAATATCATAAATCAAAATATTACATGGTGGAATTATTAGCAGATTAAAGATATCAGAAGAATGGTAAAGAGTAACAGAACCAGTTAAGTTACTACTGGTCCTCTGGAACAGCAGTGAGCTGCCCAGCTCTCTTTGGTTCTCAGTGGCCTTTAGACATCTAGAGTATACTAGGTCCTATTATTGTTCCAAGATAGGCGAAGCAGAAACCATTCTCTTGCTCAGCCTTCCAAACCCTGAAACATTGAGTGCACACTCTTACTCTTTTGCTTTCGAGGGAGAAGCTGGGAGTTAGGGATTTTCTCCTGTGCATTTCATGCAGAGCTGGGGGATTGACTTAGGGTGAGTTAGTGCATGCTAGTCCAAACCTTCACCTTGGTTTTAATTGGCCCCCAACCTGGTGCGCTTTCCTGTCAGTGCTTAGATTCAGGGAAGGAAAAAAAAAAAACAGTCCCTCAGGGATCCCCTCAAAAAATCTGCATGTTGAACATATGCATCAGTCTTTTCATTCTTTCTTCAGGGAGAAGCTAGGAAGTAGGAGTTTTTCATCCGTCATGCCTCGCTGAACCAGTGTGAGAAACTATGGTGAATGAGTGCCATGAATATTTTTACCAGCTTCTGTGAGGCTGGGTTTGCGCTGGTCTGTGATGCAGGAGCCTCTTAACCTCTTTTCTGGATTTTTTTCACACAGGGAATTTTTTTCATGTATTGTTGTTAAATTGGTGTTTTCTTGTGGGGAAAGGAAAATCTGAAGCTTCCTATTCTGTCAGTTTTGTGAAAGGGATTTTGCCATCTCAGAAAGTAATCTTAAAATCTCTAGATTGTATACATATGATTGAGAATAAGTTGTTGAACAATATATATTTTTTCCTTTGTGACACTTATTTATCTGAGATTTGAAACTTAGGGATGTAACAGCTAACCCTCAAAGCTCTCAGGCAGATCATTTAAGTGCTTTTTTTGACTTTTTTTTTTTTTTTTTTTTTGAGCATCAGATAGAGGCTAAAGCTTAATTAAGTTTCCATATACTCACAGGCCAGATGCAGTGTGTTTTTTTTTTTAGTTAAATAAAAATGAAAGGATATTTCATCTGTAGACTGATTTCCCTGTGCTCTCACTGTTCATGTTCCAAATTTCCAAAGGCTAATTTCAAGATAGAATAAAAGTAAGAAAAAAGGAATAAATAAAAATAAAAAGTCTTTCAAAATTACGAAAGTACAGTCAACCTTCCTTATCCATGAACTCTACATTATAGATTCAGCCAACTGTGCAAGAAAAATATTTGAAAAAAATAACAGTACAACAATAAAAATAAAACATTTAAAAATATACTATAATATCTTTATACTTATAATTTACATTGGGTTAGATATTGTAATCTAGAGGTAATTTAAAGTAAATGGGAGTATATGCATACATTATATGCAAATACTACACCACTTCATATAAGAGACTTGAGTATTCACAGATTTGGGTATATGTGTAGGGGTCCTGGAACTAGTACCCTATGCATATGGAGGAAAGACTGTACAGTACATATTTTCAATTGTCTGAAGGAAGCATATATATTTTTTCAGACAAATAATGTTTTATTACACACATACACACCCCTTTTGCATACACATATAACAGTAATCCCCCCTATCTGTGGGCGATATGTGCCAAGACCATGAATGGATGCCTGAAACTGCACATAGTACTGAACTCTGTGTATATATACTATGTTTTTTCCTTATTAAGTTGAGAACGTTCACCTTTTCACTTAAAGGAAACACTTCACAGCTTTTCTTTGGCATATCTAAATTGCCAGCCTTGCTACTCTTGTACCTCAGAGCCATTATTAAGTAAAATAAGGGTTACTTGAACAGAAGCACTGAGGTATCACGATAGTAGATCTGAGAACTGAGTTGGACTAAGTGACTAAGAGATGGTGGTGTATACAGCTTGGATAAGCTGGGCAAAGGGATGATTCACATCCAGGATGTGACAGGGCAGGACAGCTTGAGATTTCATCATGCTACTGAGAAGGGTGCACAATTTAAAACTTATCAATTATTTAATTCCGAAATTTTCCATTTAATTTCAGATCACAGTTAACTGCAGGTAAATTAAACTGTGGAAAGCAAAAACCATGGATGAAGGGGAACTGCTGTATACAGTCATCACAAATCTTATGAATTTATACATCCTGACTGTACATGCAATTATTATATGCAAAGGTATATATCCCAAATAAAGATACCCAACTATACCTTTAAACATAACATACATGCACTATCTGCATTTTATTTTTCAGTAATTGATACAATGAAGGGACCATAGATTTACTCTACTAAGTTGTGACAAAAAATTTCGGCTTTTTCAAAACAAAGAAAAATCAAATTTCAGTTGTTCTGCTCTCTTGTCAGACCATGTTATTAAATGATATAATTACAGTTGCTAAATGACAGTTTTCAAATGCACTTGCAAATTGAACAAATGCTTCAATATATGCACCTTAGCGAACATACTATGATTGAAAATCCTTATACTTTTTTTTATTTCAGAGTATTAAGGGGGTATAAATGCTTTGGTTATATAAATTGCCTTTGCACCGCCTGAGTCAAAGCTACAAGCATGCCCATCTCTCAGACAGCGTGCACCTCACCCTTTAGGTGTGAGTTTACCTATCCCCACCTCCCCTCTCCCACCTGTGAAGGCAGCATATATTTTTTGAATGCCTGAAGAATGCCAGATGGACAGAACCAAGTTGCCTTTTGTCCACACTACTTGCATATGGTCATTCTATTGTTGATAACAATTTTTACTTTAAAAGTTTTTTGACTGAATTCTTTATTTTACCTCAGCCTTCACAGAGACCTAGTATGAATTTACCATTACTAGTCTGAACTTCCTGTAATTGATCAGAATACTTAAGGTTGAAATGAATTCATCTTAATAAAAGAGCTGGGCCACATCTAAATTTTAATTCATATTTTATGATAAGTACAACAAAATGGTACTTTCGTACCTGATCCACTTCTAAGTAAATGGTTAATTGTTTACTACTGGAAATAAAGACTTTTCTTACCATTTTATATTTCCACATTAAGAGCGGGGTTTGAAGTTGATGGATTTTTGTTATCCTGGACAACATATTGTAGGTTATAATTCTGGTGTCTCCTGAGATATTTATGAACTAACCCCACTTGATTCTGAAGGAATTGATCTTTAATTGAACGTTTTTAGGGAATCTGAGGCAGGTATTGGACCACTTAAAATAGGAGTGTATAGAGAAAAAGGGAAACTATTAGAATCTCAATTCCCACTCTGGGTAAAAATCACAGATCATTTGTATCAACAAATGCATGTGAAGATCTTACATAACTCTGTGCCCTTTCCAGATAATTACATGAATAACTGAGGCTGTGTAATCATTCTACTGATTGATAAAAACAAATTTATATATCTTGGAAAATAATGATTAAACCACATTTTAATAAATTAATGTGGTTGTTTCAATCACATGATAATTTACTCACTACTAAGCTATAGTAAGCTACTTTTATGTGCTATAAAATGTATAGATGTTTATGCTAATCTGTGGATTTACTTGGCATTCAGCTTGTCACTCTGACAACTCATGGACAAGCCGTTATATGCATTCGATATCATCATTTTTCTTTCTTAAGGAAAGAGAAAAGAAAAAAGAGAAAATCCCTATTAACATTTAAATGGTCCATATATAATTTAAATTACACCTTAACAGGTAAATTTAAATGGGTAAGAAGCTAAATCAATAGCATTTCCCTTGGCTTTGTCTCCCTCCTTCTTCAAGCAAATTTGTGCCAAATTAAGTGAATTACACTAAGAATAGTTGTATTGCTCTATTTTCCATGTTTAGTAAGACTTTGGGGGATTTAAAAAAAAACTAACATGAAATTCTAAATATAAATGAAAATTTTTACAAAGGCTCCTAGATTTTGGTGCATTCTCATGTTTTTAAGCTGAGTAACAGCGTTTGATAGAGATAGATTCCAGTCGCCTAATTCCGATATCTCCTAAGCGTAGCCTGTGGTTATCCGTTCATCTCAAAAACTGAATAGTTAGCAAATTGACAACTGCTTTCTTCTGGCCTAATTTGGAGTACTAAGGGAAATTTAGTTATTTTTCCATGCTTTCTATATTTATGAGCCATTGCCTCCAATACATTATTTTGTGCAATCTCTGAAAAATTAGGTGGAGGCTTCAAAAATTGTTAAGAATTAGTATATTGCCTAAATGTGGAGTGAGGTATTGAGTGCCCGCTTGATAAGAGTGCCTGCTTTAGAGAATCAAACTCTTCCTCAGATGCAATATTTCTAGATTCTTGTTGAGATTTAAAGATGGAAGTTATCAGATCCATTTGGCTCTTACATTAAATTTTATATCCATTTGATTTTGGTTCTTATATTGGAAAAAAGAAAAAAAATGTTGTATGTAAGTCCTCTCAGTTCATATAAACAAAAATTATCAGCATCTCAATGTATCCTAAAAGAAGGTAAGGGATCTAAGTGTTTATCAGTGTAGCATTGTTATGCCACTTATTAATTTTCTGTTCTTTTCTAGTCAGTGTTGTTTAAAAATTTCTCTCTTCTATTAGATTATAAGTTTTTTGAGGGCAGGACTAAGTTTTTGTCTTATTTGATATATCCCTACCACCTGGCACAATGCTGGGTATATACAGTATAAAGTCAGTATTTGTTTGATTGACTTGTGTACAATTTGGTTTGAATTACTCTATTTCAATAATCATTGAAATGATGAGTTTCTTTTAGGATTTTATTTAAATAAATTATGTTATTGTAAAGTAAGCACCTTGATTAAGTGTCCTGTTAGTCATAAAATATTTCTGTTTTTCCTTAAAAATAAAATTGTTTAAAATAAATAAAAGGCAGTAAGTACATTTCAAATGGCTGTATTCAATTGTTTTATTTTTTTTAACTGAATAGGACACATTCTAATGGGTAAAAACAAGAGAAACACCATTTTATTTTTCTCACATCAGTTTGTATGCATAGATGGAATTGATGAAAATGGTCTTTTTTCCCATTTGTATTTGCTGTCTCCCTAAATTGATGGGCTACATAATAATTGGGCTATAACATTTTTCCACTTGTTACATGAGAACTGGGTGAATGATATTTGAGGCTGCAGAGCACAGTTCAAAATATTTCTATAAGGTTTTGTTTTCTATTTTAAGCTCTTTTCTATTTTCTTTTCTAGTCCTAAGCTTTTCCCAGGCTCAGAAGCTAAGGCTAATGCTATGCTTAGTTTTTTTGTTTTTTTTTTTAATACAAAAAGAATTGGAAAATAAATAAAGAGGCAGAAACATTTGTTTCTACCACTTCCATCCATATAATATCATGTAATATTTCTTTAGGACAACAATACCATGTATGAATATCAATCAACCAATTAAAACAAATGGCTTGCAGAATTCCAAGTAAATCCTTTTCGGTAGATGCCTGGCACACAGATCCCACATTTAACAGAACAAACAAATCTAGTGTTTATCTGTGCCTTTTGCATTCCTCTCTATAACTATAGTTTGTGAGTTTACACTTCAAAGAAAAAACAATCAGACTGAAAAGTGGAACTGTGCCTTTTTGGCTTACTTCCAATGTGAGATGAATACTAACATTTCACTCCCTTCAAACAGTGTGAAAAATTGGTCATTGAAAACATTGAGTATGTTGGTGGTGCACTCACTGGATCCAATGCTTCATTCATCCTTACTTTTCTTTAAAATTAAATTTCAACTCACATAGAGGGAAAAAATAGGAAAAGGAAAAAAAAAGAATCAGTGAAAGCAATCAAAAGTAGAGAGAACATACATATAAATCAGCCTCCTTACATTCTGGTACAAAATGTCAGAAATCAGCTTGATTTTCTTCTTGCCGTTAAGCATTTGTGAGGAAATTTTAAAAAATCAATTTGTGTATTTGTTTGTTTGCAACTTAGACTGCCTTCTTGATTAAAAATATATGTATATAAGAATTAGTCTTATTTCCCAATATTGTGTTGGAGAAATGGGAAAATGAAACTGGTTTCACTTCCTAGAATTGTATTTTGAACATACTGAGAAAGTAAAGGTATCCTATCCTAGTCAATGCTTAAAGTAAATTTTATTGTTTTGAAAGGTAGAAATGAGTATTTTGATGTTCTATGATTATATGAGCCATTGGCTACAAATTTTGACCACTACCACATTCTGAAAGCACTGCATTCTATTGTCTCCCGTGCTACTATATTCACTGAATTTTACTTACACTTCACTGGCTTCTACTTCTGTATAAATCTTGCAGCCTTCGTGTCCTCAGTGTACATGATAGATGTTGGTGTTCCTCTTCAAATATTCTCATTCTCTATACTCTTTAGGCATCTCTAACACTTCACTTACTGGTTTCACTTACTATATATTAATATATATGTATCTTATATGTATATATGCACACACATATGTGTGTATATACATATATACTATGTATATCTCTGATGGTGTCCATGTTTATTTCTGCCAACTAAAGATGCCTCATACATCCACCTGTTATTGGACATCTTCTCTTGAATGTATCACATCAACTTGATCTAAACACAGACTTATCAACTTGCTTTTCCTTTATGCCTTCTCAATGAAACTACTGAATGTACATGATAGACTCCTGGACACCATAATTCATTCTTCCATATACTCTCCTTCTTCCTTATTCCTTATACTGAATCAATAAACAGATGCTACCGATCTATATTCTGATTATATTTCTCAAGTTTCTTTGCTTCTCACAGTCCCTACCATTGATAATTTTATGGTTAAGAGCCTCCTAACTGGTCCTTCCACATAGAGTTGTATATCTAAAGTGTAAACCCGATTATGTTACTTCTCATTATAAAACTCTATACTGTCTTCCTATTGCTACTTGGCTAAGTTCCAAACATTAGCCTGTTATCGCCCCAGTCTGTGTTATCAGTTCTTTCACTCCCTTCAAACAGTGAAAAAAACTGGTCATTGAAAACGCTGAATATGTTGGTGGTGCACTCATTGGGTCCAATGTTTCATTCATCTTTACTTTTCTTTAAATTGAGTTTCAACTCACATTGAGGACTCAATAGTACACTCTGTATTCCTGCTATTCTAAACTTTACATGCTTCTTTTTCTTGAAACTGTATCTTTATGTGTGATATTACAATCAACTTTTACTCATTTTCTATGCATCCCTCATATCTCAGATTAGACATTGCCACTTCCAAAATATTCTTCATGATATCTTTCATCTCACTGGATTGGTTACCTCTCACAGACAACTCTATTTCTCTATCCCATTGCTTAACGTATTTATAGTAAGTCATTATGTCTGTCTTGCCTATATAACTGAAATTTTCATTGCATAAGTTATTGCTGTATCTTGTTTGCTGTTGTGCCTACATTAAATGGATAATTTTTTCAACATGTGATATTCCATAATGGTAATAAATATTTTATTATGCAGCATTAACAAAATGGGCATGCTTTCCCCTATGTCCATTAGTCTTGATAGTATGGCTCAGAAGGCACTTGGAATCTCCATATTGCTCCCCAGAGGCATAGAGAGAAGAGGCAAATGCTAAGATGTTACGAAGAGGAATATGTTAAATTTGGCTGCATGGACCCTAGCCTGGTTGAAGAACACCATGTCCTAAGCATAGTACAAACGAGGCAGAGCCTCCAGGCCCAGAGGCACCATGCAGCCTAAGAGTGAGTGTTTTGCAAGTAACCATCCAGGAATTATAAAGTAAGAGTAATGCTAGAGCTGAAGATCTAAAGATGAATAAGACATACTTCTTCCCTAAAGAAATCTAAAATATAGCAGGGAAAACAAACATATAAACAAACAATCAAAATAATCTAAGTACAATAATATAAGTTTGTGCAAGTTATGGCAATGGAAGAAGGAATCAGCCCTGCTTGATCATGAGAGTAATATTCATAAAGAAAAAATGTATTTGCATTTTGATAAATAAGAAGGAAATTGGAAAACATTAAAGATGAGAGACTGCATCATGTGACAGGGAACATATACATATAGTTTTAAAACAGTGTGCTATTTTTAGGGAACGATAAAGGGTCCTTATTGTCTATTTTTTAACTCAAAACAACAGAACATTTTCTGCGTGAGTATTCACATTTCGTTGAGTGTTTTCTGGTTGTTTTGTAAGTCCTTAGTTCCTTTCTTCTCTTTTTTTTTTTTGCTGTGTTGCTTTATCATTTGACAATTTTTATAGTGTGTGCTTTAATTCCTTTCTCTTTATCTTTTGTGTATCTGTTATAGGTTTTTGCTTTGTGGTTACCATGAGGTTTATATAAAATAAAACCTCATAGATATTTCGAACTGTGCTCTACAACCTCAAATATCTTCTACCCAATTCTCATATAACAAGTGGAAAATGTATATCCTTTATCAAATTATTATAGCTATAATTGATTGTAAGTTTTTCTTTTATATTAGAGATATATATGACATGTACACATCCCCATTATAGTGTTAGAATATCCTGAATTTGACCATGTACTTACTTATATCTGTGAGTTTTATACTTTTTATGTTTTGGGGCTATTAATTAACATCCTATCATTTCAGATTAGAGAACTCCTTTTATTATATCTTATAAGGCAGATATAGTGGTAAAGAACTACCTCGGCTTTTGTTTGAATGAAACAGTCTTTATTTCTCCTTCATAGCTGAAGAATACTTTTGCCACATATGGTGTTGTTTTCTGGTAGTATTTATTTTTTTACTTGAGCACTTTGAATGTATCAACCCACTCTTCCTACCCTGCAAAGTTCATGCTGAGAAATCTGCTCAAAGCCTTATTGTGGTTTACTTGTATGTGAGGATGTTTTTTACCCCTACTGCTTTCACAGTTCTCTCTTTGTTTTTGATTGTTGTCAGTCTGATTACAATATATCCTGGGGTAATCTCCTTTGAGTTGAATATGATTGGAGACTATTGAGTGCCATATTTGTCTATTTATATTTTTCCTGAAATACAGAAAGTTTTCAGCCATTATTTTTTTAAATAAGCTTTCTGTTTTACTTTCTTTTTATTTTCCTTCTGTAACACTTATAATATTAATGTTAGCTCTCTTGATAGTGTCCCACAAATCACAGAGGTTTTCTTCTTTCCTTTTCATTGTTTTTGTCTATTTTCTTTTCTGATTTGATATTTTCAAATAACCTGTCCTTGAGTTCACAAATTCTTCTGCTTGAAAATTCTGCTATTGCATGCTATGTTGCATTTTTTATTTTATTCATTGATTATTCAGCTCCAGAATTTCTTTTGGGTTCTTTTCTATGATTTCAATCTCTCTGTTAAAATTCTCATTTTTTGTGTGTATTATTTTCTTGATATCAATAAATTTTCTTTCTCTGTCCTTCTAAGTTTGCTGTGCTTCCTTAAAACAATTAGTTTGAAATCTTTGTTGGGCAATTCATGAACCTCTATTTCTTAGAGGTCAGTGACTGGGAAATTATTGTGTTCTTTTGATGGTGGTGCTTCCTGTCATTTTTTATGTTTCTTTTTGCCTTTCATTGATGTCTGCACATTTTATGGATCAGTTACTTCTTCCGATTTTACAGATAGTTTTCAGTAGAAAAAGGGCCTTCTTCTATGAGTGGATGTAAGGGCACCAGTGGGGTTGGTTGTGGTGGTTTTTGCTTTACAGTGAAACCTATAAAACATTGATGAATAAATCTGAATAAGCCAAATAAATGGAAAGATATTTTGAATTCATAAATTGGAAGAGATAATACTGTTAAAATGTTTATAGCACAAAGTGATCTCTAGATTAAATTTAATCCTTATGTAAATCCCAATGGTATTTTTCAAAGAAATAAAAAAATAATTATAAAATTGTGATGAGCCACAAAAGATACAAAATAGCCAAAGCAATCTTGAGTAAAAATAATTAAGCTAAAAGTATCATGCTACATAATCTCTAAATATACTACAAAGTTGTAGTATATGGCATTGGCATAAAAACAGACACAATAACCAATGGAACAAGATAGACAGCCCAGAAACAAATTCACACATTTATAATCAATTGATCTTTAACGAAGTTGCCAAAGGCACATGATAGGAAAAATACAGTCTCTTTAGTAAGTGGTGCTATGAAAACTGAATATTTACATGTAGAAGAATGAAACTGAATCCATATCTATTACCATGTACAAAAATAAATTCAACAATGAATTACAGACTTAACCATAAGATGTGAAACTCTAAAACTCTTAGGTAAAAACATAAAAAAGGCTACATTTATCTGAGCAAATATTTTTATATAACCCCCAAATCACAGAAAACAATAGCAAAAATAGACAAATGATATTACATTAAACTAAACTACTTCTGCACAACAAAAGGAACCATAATTATAGTGAAAAAGTAATCTACTGTATGGGAGAAAATATTTGCAAACCAGTAATTAGATAAATGGCTAATTGTCAAAATATATATTAAAAACCACTTCTACAACCTATAACTCAAGCAAAAAAATAATAACCTGGGCAAAGGACTGCAATAGACATTTCTCAAAATATGACATACAAATGGATGACAGCATCATGAAAAAATGCTCAACATGACTAATCACTGGAGAAATGGTAATCAAAACTAAAATGCGATATCATCTGTCACCTCTTAGAATGGACATTATAGAAAAAGATAACAAGTTCTGGTGAGGATATGGAGAAAAGGTAACACTTATGTGTTGTATGTGTGAATGTAAATTAGTACAGTCATTATGGAAAATAGCAGTGGAGTTTCCTCAAAAAATTAAAAGTAGAACTATAGTAATTTTCCCCTTATTCAAATTTTGACTCTCTCCAATTTCAGTTACCCACAGTCAACTTCAGTCCAAAAATATTAAATGGATAATTCCAGAAATAAACAGTTTATAAGTTTTAAATTGCACATCATTCTCAGTAGCACAAAATCTAGAGCCATCCAGCTCTATCCCTCCCAGGACATGAATTATCCCTTGTTTAGCATATCCATGCTGTATGTACTATGTACACATAAGTCACTTAGTAGCCATCTTGGTTTTCAGATCAACTGATGCAGTATCACAGCACTTGTGTTTAAATAACCCTTATTTTACTTAGTAATTGCCTCCAAACACAAGAGTAGTGATGCTGGCAATTCAGATATGACAAACGAAAGCCATAAAGTACTTCCTTTAATGAAAGGAAAGTTCTCAACTTAGTAAGGAAAGAAAAAACATCATATGCTGATGTTGCTAAGATCTATGGTAAGAATGACTCTTGTACCTGTGAAATTTTGAAAAAGAAAAAGATTAATTTGTGCATAGTATACACAGAGTCTGATACTATCTGAAGTTTTAGGCATCCACTGGAGACTTTGGAATGTTTCCCCACTGCATAAGGGATGACTACTATACTGTATGATTCAGCAATCCTACGTCATGTCATATATCCAAAGGAACCAAAATATCAATATGCTGAAGAGATGCCCGCACTCCCATGTTCATTGCAGAATTATTCATGTTAAATTAAATTAAATTTGGCCTAAAGCTGTCTTCATACGTAGCAAACTGAAAGCTTAGTATATAAATAAACTGCAACTTAAGAGTATATTCTTATAAGAGATAGCTGAGTCTTAGCCAATCACAGGCTGTCAACTGATCACATCATACCCACATAAGGCAAATGCTGAGCTGTAACCAAACAAACTATTTCTGTATGTCAGTTCTTTTTTCTGTCTATACATACTGCCTGCCTACATAGCTGAGTGGAGCTCTCTGAACCTCTTCTGGTTCTGAGTGCTGCTTAATTCATTAATTATTCTTTGTTCAAATAAACTCCACTAAATTTAATTTGCCTAAAGTAAATTTTTATGCTAACATTCACAGCAGACAAGATATGGAAGAATGAATACAGAATATGTAGAGTGAGTGTGTGTGTGTGTATAATGTAATAATATTTAGCCTTAAAAAAGAAGGAAATCTTATAATTTGGGAAACAAAAAACACTAATGAATCTAGACATAATTCTAAGTGAAATAAGTCAGGCAGAAAAAGACAAGTATGTCATGATCTCACTTTTTTACATATATATATATATATGTATATATATATATATATATATGTTTCTACTATGCTTTTTGAATATGCAGGCCGAGCTCATTTTATTGTGCTTTGCTGTATTACACTTTGCAGATACGGCAGTTTTTAAAAATTGAAACTATGTGGTAACCCTGTTTTAAGCAATTGTATTGGTGCTCACTTCATGTGTATGTCACATTTTAGTAATTCTCACAATATTTCAAATGTATTCATTATTATTATATCCACTATAGTGAACTTTGATCAGTGATCTTTGTTATTATTGTCATTGTTTTAGGGTACCACAAAGCATGCCCATAACCATGGAAAAATTAATTGGTAAATGTTGTGTCTGTTCTGACTACTCCAGTGCCAGCTGTTCCCCCATCTCTCTTCCTCTCCTCAGGCCTCCCTATTCACTGAGACACAACAATATTGACATTAGGCCAATTAACAACCCTATAATGACCTCTAAGTATTCCAGTAAAGTGAAGAGTCATGTATCTCTCCCAAAAGCTGAGAGAGATCGAAAGCTATCCTTCTTGTGCCAGTTAGTCAAGTTGTAAATGCAAAGGGAAAAAAAAGCTCTTAAAGTAAATACACAGTTCTATGCCAGTGAACACACAAATGATAAGAAGATGAAACAGGCTAATTGCTTATACAGAGAAAGTTTTAGTGGTCTGGATAGAAGATCAGACCAGCTACAATATTCCTTTAAGCCAACGCCTAACTCAGAGAAAGACCCTATTCTCTTCAATTCTAGGAAGGCTGAGAGAGGTGAGGAAGCTACAGAAGAAAAGATGGAAGCTAGCAGAGATTGGTTCATGAGATTTAAAGAAAGAAGACATTTCCATAACATAAAAGTACAAGGTGAAGCATCAAGCGCTGATGTGGATTCAAAGCTTTAAAGGACATGCTAACTATCTTGTTAGAGGCTAATGCAGCTGATGATTAAGTTGAAGCCAAAACTTATTTACAAATCTGAGAATTTTAGGATCCTTAAGAATTATGCTGAATCTGCTCTGCTTGTGCTCTGTAAATGATACAACAAACCCTGAATGACACCACATCTGTTTACAACAGTTTATGGAATATTTTAAGTTTACTATTGAGAACTATTTCTCAGAAAAAAGATATTAATAGATTTCAAAATATTACTTCTCACTGCTTGTTGACCATGCATGTAGTCAACCAAGAGCTATCACGGAGATGTACAAGGAGATTAATGTTGTTTTCATGCCTGCTAATATAAAATCCATTCTGAAGCCCTTGAGTCAAGAAGTAATTTTGACTTTAAAGTTCTTTATTTAAGAAACACATTTGGTAAGAATGTATCTACCGTAGATATAGATTCCTCTGATGGATCTGAGCAAAATCATTTGTAAACTCTGTGGAAATAATTCACCATTCTAGATGCCATTAAGAATATCTGTGATTCATGGGAGGTCAAAATAGCAACACTAACTAGAGTTTGGGAAAATTGTTTCGAAACCCCACAGATGACTTTGAGGGAGGAAGTAACTGAAGATGTCGTAGAAATAGCATGAGAACTAGAATTAGAAGTGGAGTGTGAAGATGTGACTGAATTGCTGCAATCTCATGATTAAATATGAATGGATCAGGATTTGTTTACTATGGATGAGCGAAGAAGGTGGTTTTTTTTGTTTTGTTTTGTTTTGTTTTTAATATAGAATCTACTCCTGGGAAAGATTTAGAACATTACATAAACTTAGTTTATTAAACAGCAGCAGGGTTTGAGAGAATTCACTTTAATTTTGGAAGAAGTTCTGCTGTGGGCAAAATGGTATCAAATAGCATTGCATGCTACACAGAAATCTTTCATTAAAGGAAGAGTTAATCAATGCAGAAAATATAATTGTTGACTCATTTTAAGAAATTGCCACAGCCACCCAAACCTTCAGAAGCCACCATCCTTATCAGTCAGCAGCTATCAACGTCAAGATGAGACCTTCCACCACCAAAACAAGTATGACTTACTGCAGGCTCAGATACTTGATAGCATTTTTGTAGCAGTAAAGCATTTTTTAATTAAGGTATGTACATTTCTTGACATAATGCACACTTGATATGTAACAGTATAGTGTAAACATAACATTTATATGCACTGTGAAACCAAAAGAATTTGTGTGATGCTTTCTTGTGACATTTGCTTTATTTAGGTGATCTGGAACCAAATCCACAATATCTCTGAGATATGCCTGTATATTATTTCTAGTAATTTCAAAAACACTTGTCCTGATTCCACTTCCTAGATCATTTGTAGTCCTAATAATCCTATTTTTATACTTGGTAATCAGTCATATGTCTTTGCTTCTTTGCATGTTTGTCAATTCTTAACTATATTCCAATTCTTAACTATATTCCAGGCATTCTGTGTAGAAAATTCATGGAGGCTTCAATAATGTTATCATCCACCAGAGAGTATCCCTCCTTTTTCTGTTATGCAAATATGATGAGCAGCTGATCACATCAATAAATCCTGCAATTGAGCTAGATCTGGGCAAAATCACATTCTTGGTAAACCCAGATTTTCTCTGAGGTTATCCCATCTTCCTTATTTTCGACTGAGAGGCTGGTAGTTCCCCCTACACCTCCCCATGATCCTGAAAGATTGTAGGAAATTCAGGTCTGCCCATTAGAGGTTTTCAGCTTAACCATTCAGTCTTTTGGGATTGTCAATCTTTAAATCATAGTAAATAAATTAATGGGAGGACTTATCATATATTTGAAGCCTGTTTGATATTCAGAATTTTTTACTCCAGCTATACATAATCTCTAAAAGCTGAGCTATTTCTTCTTGCTCTATCAGCAGATCACTTTCCCTACCCAAACCAGATTTTCAACATAAATCCAGGAATTTCTTACACTCATATAAAAATAAAAGTGGCTGCTCTTATTTAGCTAACTGCTGAAGATAATTTTTCTTTCTGGAATTTTAGTCCATTTAACATTTATTTTTTATAATGGCTCTCTGGATGCCTTTGAATTTATAGTTAAAATAAAATCCATGGCTTTTTTTTTAGTCAGTATGAGCATTTGACTGTTGGAACATTCTCTCTTGAAGCAGAGGTCTCTCATATGTATTTTAAAGTAGAAAACAGTCAGATAAAGTCATTTGATCAAGACCACACAGCTAATAGTTTGTTTCAGTGTAGTGGTAGAGATGAATGCATGTTTTCAAAACCAAATCAAGCTCTATGTCCAATATAGCTTGTGGGAAATAAAATATGCTGCTGCCTACTAATTATTACTTGGAATCAGGTTAATTGATCTTATATGCAGGAAAACTTTACATTTCGAAAAATATTGACCTTTTTTTTCAAATTATAGTAAGTTTAACTATATTTTTAAAATTATTAACTAGCAGTTTATTTAAATTATATTGTAGGTTTCATTTCTTAAACCCAAAGATGAAATTTTAAGATATAGTAAATCATAGATCTTTACAAAATAATTTTGACATTCATCTGCAAGATATGGATATTTCTTTTGAGTCATCTATAATGTTTATCTATTCTTTATCTACGTGTAGCAACAAAAGAAATGACTAAATTTGTAAGGGTGCAATTTCAGAAAACAAAAGACATATATCATAGTGACAGAAAATAGATTTGGATACATGTTGCCAAAACAAAAATATTCAATTAAATATCTCTTTGTCTTTCCATAGGATAGAGTGTATGTTCATTTTAATCTCAGGTTTTGATTCCATTCCTACTGATCAAAGCTCAATTGTTAATTGAGTGAAATACAGAAATTGGAAAAATAGTTAGCAAATAGTTTATGCACAGGAAGTTTTGTTTTGCTCTTTATGTATTCTGTGAAAAAATCCTTTCATTATTGGTGTAAGGGTATGTGTATAAATGAGAGAATGATGATAACATAAATGCCTCAAGGGCCACAGGAATACACGTCCAACCACAATAACCTGGGGTAGCCCCTATTTACAAAGTTTTAATTAGTGACCTAAAGTTGTAACTTATCCTCAAGTCCATGAGTACTGACTATTTAATAGCCATCGGTAAAGAAACAATACTTTCTGTGTTGATTGTCCCAATGTTTCTTTCCATTCAAGATTTACCACATTAACCAAGAGCACAGTAATCTAATCACAGCCGATTGTTGGAAGTGTTCTTGATATGGTGCCAATGTCTCTTTAACTGAAAACCCTTATTTGAGGTAGATTATGGGAAAAGGAAAAATATTTGTACTGTTTATTTATTTTTCTTGGGTTGGAATATATCAAATTTAATTTGATACCACCTTTGGTTGTACCTTTTGATCCTATATCTAAAGTTTTGAAAAAAAATTTCAGATAAGTCATTATTTAAAATTTATTCATATCTATATAGTATTTTCATAATTTTCATGTATTATATAAGGTATATTATAGATTATCTGGAAATAATACATACCCTTCCTTTTCTTCTAAATCTTTTCGCTATCCTGATCTCTTAATATTTAGCTGAAACAGGACAAAAAAAACTTAAAATGAGATTTAATTAGAAAATATGGATAAATGGAATGAAAATGTATTTCATCTGAAAAGAAAATATAAAGAGGCATGAGAGAATGATGGGAACAGAGACAGAACAAAAGGGAAGAGGAGGAAAAAGCATATCGAGTAGCTCGAAGAGAGCAGGACAACAAGTTCAGGCCGTCCTCTCATAAGCAGAATGATTCTTGAATTAGCAAGACCCAGGGATGAATAATCAGGGAACATAAAACACGCTGCAATAATTCAAATTACATTTCTAAAATTGCTTACCAGCCAGAAAAAATGCATATTTATTAAGGTTAATTAATTAATTCCCAAAATAAGAAAAATTCTCTTTTTGATAGTTAGGCTTATACTTTGCAGAATCTTCCAATATTGTTATAAAAGTATTGTGCTTTGTACTCCGAGAATTTTGTTTTGACATACATCGCGACTGTGGAGACACTTACAATAATACAGCAGAAAATGATTTAAACACTCTTTTGCATATAAAATGATGCATTGTTTTGAATAGATGTTTAATACACAATGAATACATTGAACAATTTTATTTAAAAGACATCATTGGGGTAGTTGTGATGATAACTTTGATTTTTTTATTATAAAAATAAAATATATAAGTATATTTTATTACCTTGAAATGATATATTTTATATTTAAATCAGATATCTATTTAGTGGAAAGTGGCTATCCTCTGAGAAAGCTTTGAATATGCCTTCTTAATGTTTTCATTTTACATATCTGTATAAAATGTCAATAGTGTGTGTTAAGGTAGAATTTACTTGAAGTAAACTCTAAAAAAATATTTAGTCTTTAATCAGATGTAATTGCCTCACATTATGATTTTCTTTTAAATGTCACTTACGTGAAAATCGTATTTTTCAAATTATTTTCCTAATTGTATTTATTTCAGTAGGATTTTGTTTGTTGTTAGTATATTTCAGCTGTCCCTCAGGCATGTTTTAACTACATTAATTTTCTCCAACAGAACAAATAGCTTTACACAGTCTTATCATTTTAATTGTAAAATTACAAACATACATTTAAAAAAATCATTTTAGCTACCAAAGCCACAATCTACCAGACTACTGTAAATAGAGGGAAAATATTATGGTGGTGTTATATTTTTTTAAAAAGCCACATTCTGTCTTCTGCATGCCAGAATCAGGAGCATGTCAGATTATTACAGCAAGCACACAGAAAGACTGCTGGTACATAGCCAATATCACTGAAGAGGTAAAAAAGATACAGTCACTTTTCCAACTGGAAAAAAAATTTGCATTTATATGACAAGAATCAATATAGGCATTTAATGTTCAATCAGTTAAATATCCATCTTTCCTATACTACATTGTACCTTAACCATGTGCCTATGGAGCATATTAATAGAAACTTTGTTGTAAACTAACTCATTGATATGAATAGGCACATATTTCCAGAAAACTGCTGATAACATTGAAGAGATATGTTAGCAAAAGGTGACTTTAAAGGGCAAGCATGTTTTAAAGAGATTTTCTTCCAAGCACATAATTTTGGGAGATCAAAATATATAATCAAAGTAAAAGAAATAAATACTCTTTAGTGAGGAAAAAGAAGAAAAAGATGACAACCACAAAAACAGAGGCAATTCCTCTGAGGTTTTAGGCAACATGCTTCCACCACCAAATCAAACAACCAGACAAACAAAAAAAATGACTAAAGTACTTGTACTGTGCTAACCTGATAGAAAGGGTGCTAATAAGCTAGAAATCTTGTAAAACACACCAGTATCATAAAATTTAAAAAAAGAAAAATACAGTCCATGGAAACTATTGCAGAAAATAAAAAACACACAATTTCACACATAAAATCCTGCCCCTTGCCACAAGAAAAACAACTATGCATTAGAAAGAAACAGTTCACATAGAGATATGAAAAGTGGCTTCATATCAGAAATTCAAAAACTAAAAAAAAGAATGCATACAAATAGGGAAAAATCAGAAGTTGACTGAACTCAGATAATAAATGATAGGAAAAGAGAAAGTCACTTTACAAATGAAGAATAGATTATATGATTCACAAATAAAAATTTAATATAGTGATTGAATAAACACAAGTAAACAGCAAAGTGAATTAAATGACTGATAAAGAGAAAATTATCAGTAAATAAGTAGTGGTAATGGAAAACAGGAAGAAAAGTAATGATAATTTTTATTATTGAAGTCTGTGAAGAAGAAAATTAAAATAATGTAACAGAGGTAATATTTAAAACCACAATTCAAAAATACTTCCCAGAAATAGAAACAGCAACAAGACCAACACACAACTATCAACTCTGAGCCAAATCCTGGGAAAACTATTAGATTTAACAGCTGAAATCCTTCAAGGCCTCTAGGAAAAGAAGATAAAATGATGTACAAAGACATAACAATTAGATTGAAACCAGATTTACAAAGCCACCATCAAAGCAAGGCAAAAAAAAAAAAAAAAAAAAAAAAGAGTAGCATAAGAAAAATAGGAAACAAAACAAACAAAACAAAAAACCAAAAATACTCAATAAAAAAGTGTAAATCAATAACTTTACATCCAGTTAATCCAAACTCTAATTCAAATATCAAGACTGCGTTATATGAGCTTTCAACATATAAGAACTCTGTGCCATCAACATTTCTTGAGAAATTTATTAGGTCAGGGGGGTCCACAAACTTCTGTAAATGACCAAATAGGAAAGAATTTTCACTTTCTGGGCCATGTCTATTGCAACTCCTTAACTTTTTCATTTATTTTAGTGTGAAAGCCGATATAGACAAAATTTAAACCAGTGAATATATATGACTGCACTTTAATGGAACTTTATTCCTAAAAATAGTTGATGGGCCATATTTGGTCCATCAAGAGGGTAGTTTTTCAACCCCTATGCTATCTAATAAGCTTCATCCAGATAAATGATGACTGGAAAAATGTCTGCAAAAGAACTTATGGTGAAAATATATGAATATATATATATATGATGAAGGTGGGAATTATGGTGGAATATTAATGTACAAATACATATTGTGTCAAAGTAGAAATAATGCAACCAAAAAAATTGGAGGAAAAGGAAGAAAGGAAAATAGAAATAAAGATCATTTTTTGTACAGAAAATAGGTAGATGTTAAGGTAGGCAAAACAACTGGTAAACCTGATAGTATAAAAGGAAATAAGAAAATAGATGATAAAGTCCATTAAAGAGTATGCATATGGTGCTCTCCATTACAACAAAAATGCAAACCTTCCTAAATAATTTTTAAAAGACTAAATAACACACATCTAATCAATTAAGTTGATTATGTCATGTTAAGAAACATAGCATACCTAACAAAATGAACAGTATTATAAAATATTCCAATAAAGATAAAACATAGTCATAATGATAAATGTAAATAAGATTTTACCTATTAACAGAAAATTATTTTCAATTTTTCCTACAAAACAAAACATAACTATATGTGGTACATTAGAGACACAAGTAAAATTAAATAATTCAGAATTGCTAACTATAAAAAGAAAGGCAAAAAAATAAAAAATACCAGGCAAATGGTAACTACAGGTAGGAGGTATAATGATGCTGATATCCAAGTGGAGTTCCAGACCACAAGTATTAAAGATGCCAAAGAACATACTTTAAGGCTAAAACACATAACCTTCAGTGGATATATAGAGATAACATGGAAAAACTTAGAAATATTTATATGACAAATAATGCAACAATTACTTTTATGAAGTGAAAACTACACAGATTTCAAAAAGACTAGATAGAATGTCACTAATAATGGGAAACTTTAATGCAGCATTTTCAGTAGAAGACAGATCTTGTGGACAAAATATACGTAAGAAGATCTAAACAACAAGCTATTTTTGGAGTTAGAGAAGATGATTTTGGAGTCAACATGGAAAATCAAAGATTAAAAACAAGAATAACCAGGTAAACACGAGGAAAAAGAAACAAAATAAAACTATGAGGTGGTGGTGGTGGTATCATGGATTGAATTGTGTCTCCCATAAAGATATGTTAAATCCTAACTCTTTGGAACCTCAGATTGTGACCTTATTAAGAAATAGGGTCATTGCATATATAATTAGTTAAGAAGATATTATACTAGAGTAGGTGGGGCCCTTAATATAACTGGTGTCATTATAAGAAGAAGACGAGACACACAGATAGACACAGAGAAAACACTAAGTGTTGATGGAGGCAGAGACTGGAGTGATGTGTCTGCAAGCCAAGCAGTGCCATGGATGGCTGGCATCACCAGAAGGAAAGAGAAGGGCATGCAACAGATGCTCTTCTAGTGCCTTCAAATACAGCACAGTACTTCCAAAACTTTAACTTAGGACTTCTAGCCTCTATAACTGTCAGAGAATATATTTCTGTTGCTTTAAACCACCCAATTTGTGGTACTTTGTTATAGCAGCCCTAGGAAATAATACAGGGGAATAGTCCTACTGGACGCTAAAACACAGTATAAATATCCCCTGTAATGAAAATGTGTGCTACTGGCACATGAATATATCAGTATATGTCTGTGTGTGTGTGTGTGTGTGTGTATTGAGTAAATAAATGACACAATAAACACTTCAGATCACTGGGGTAAAAATGGACTTTTAAATAAGTTGTAATACCTGACATCTCTGGAAACAGATAAAATTTCTTGTACCATACAAAAAAATAAACTCCAAATGGATTAAGGATATAAACAAAAAAGAAAATGAAACAACACAAGACTAGAAAAAAATGAGTGAATTCCTCTTTAAATGTAAAGCAGGCAAAAGCTTTGTAATACGACTAAAAATACAGAGACTATATAAGATTTACTTTGGTTACATAAATATTAAAAACATTTACAGGACAAAAGCAACATAAAGTCAAAATATAATTAATAAACTAGAAGAAAATATTCAAAATATATACTACAAACCAAGAGCTAATATTCCTAATGTATAAACAACTGAAAAAAAAAAAAAACTGAAAGAATAGGGACAAATGACCTAATAAAAAAAGTACATATCTTTGGTTACTTCCAATTTAATAGTACATATGGTGTTTGCCTTTTCATTCTTGAGATACTTCACTTAGGAGAATGGTCTCCAGTTCCATCCAGATTGTTCCAAAAGGTATTAACTAATCTTTTTTATGGCTTAGTAGTACTCCATGGTATACATATACCACATTTTATTAATCCACTCATAAATTGATGGGCACTTGGGTTGAATCTACATCTTTGTAACTGTGAATTGTGCTGCAATAAACATTAGAGTGCAGGTGTCTTTTTGATGAACCTATATCCAGGACTCAAGAATTACAAAAGCAATCCATGTAAACTAAAACATTTGTATCCCCTTAATATTTTGAAATAAAACAAAGAAATGAAAATACATAACTTTAACCGCCTTTCACTTTGCTAATTATCTTAGTCTACTTTTTTGGTATGAAAAGAGTGATTGCAGGTAATGCTTTCTGGCTACAAAGATCATACTTCAATGTTGAATCAAAGTGAGAAATGAATTTGGCAAGAAACGTTTTGAAAGAAATAAAGCCACATAATTGTAACAACGCTAACTATAAATCACATTAGCTTAAGTAAGAGAAGTCAGAGGTCTTTAAAGGACAGACAACAAATAGATGAGTTACTTGAGAAAACTGGAATATGAATTTAACATATGAAACCAAAGCATCTGTATATGTGTGAAATGCTTACATCTGACAGCTTTCATAGATATGTATCATACATATCTTCTAATGGATAGTTATATCAATTATGAATTTATTAATTTAAAAGACAATAGTTCATCTACCATAACCAGCTCGATTTTAGGCATAATTTTGAAAATACAGTGACTCTTAGATGCCATCAACACTCCCTTAATCCTATATTTGAAATTTAATTCTCTGTTTTCTGCTCTTTAAAGTCTGTTGTAATATCTGTTCATACACACTAAATATTACCTGATTTACTATGGCTTAGAGGGCTATCTAAAGGATGTTTGCATTTTGTAAGGTACTTGAGTGTTAATGTCACGAGTCAGGTATTTGGGAGACAGTATGGAGGCTGTTGGATCTTCCCAGAAATTTTAAAACCATGAGTAAGGCTGCCCTGCACACAGTTTAACCCAAAGCATGCTCATACGTACCAATTGCCTTATCACTCAACTACTGGAAGAATGAGCCGTTTATGAGTCATGTCATCTTTCTTCCAACCACTTTTGCTCTATTTTAATTCAAAATTCTAATTTTCCCTATTATTTGTAGCTATTTAATTAGACTAAATAATATCTTCTTACCCATTTTTAATGAAAATGAATTTAGACAAATGTCACAAAAGGTTTCACTTCATAAATGAAATAGATTTCATTCTTTAACTTTCTGTGCTAATTTACTTCCTAATAAGCTTTTCCATGTAAATTGCCCTAGTCACTCCATGTCTGGCTAATTTTGTCAGAAGCAGTGGAGATTATCTCTACAATCACACTATAATAATGACATTTAAAGCAAGACGATTATTAAATGTTAGAATAAAGAAAAGGCTATCATTTCCCTTCACTATGGCATTTATATTTTTGGTTATTGAAATTAGATAAGGATAGTAAGTGTATAAAGAGGAACTACACATACTTTTGAGTCCATAAAACTTGTTTAAATTACCAGAATTAAGAATAAATGACTACATATAACATAAACAGAAATCATTTAATTTTTTCTCCTGCTAAGCTTTTATTCACTTAATTGGTTTCCTCAGAGCAGACATAAACTTAAAGAAAAGAAGTTTGAAAATACCCCAGATATTGATATCAATATGAAGTTTCTCTTTGAAATGAGGATATAGCACATACATATAATAATAGTTCATTTTGCTTTTCAATTAAGAACAAAATATTTATTTATAGATAGTATTCTCCAATGTATAAAAATATTAAGATAACCAATTGATTATCTGATTTTTTTATTGTGATAAGAACACTTAACATGATATTTACACTTTAACAAAACTTTAAGTGTAAAATACAATATTGTTAATTATAGGCACAATATTGCACAGCAGGTCTCTAGAACTTCTTCATCTTGGATAACTGAAATGTTATATTCTTGAACTAAATGGGTTGAGGAAAATCTTCTGGGAGATTCCACTGCTCTGTTAATGTTTGTACATACAAAGAAAAATAGGAGTGACTTTGGCATTGTATGGTGCATTGACAAGAGCACTGAGATTGATTGCATCTGCCCTGAGTTTGCATCTGAACATTGCTGCTTACTCAGTGTGTGAGTTTGTGATTCCTTTTTGAAATCTTTAGAGGAGGCATAATAGCAACTGACTCAGAATTATTGTGAGAAGAGAAAAGGTAAAGAACATAAAGATTTTGTTTTGCTTTTAAATGTGGAGTACTATGTGGATGTAAATTAATATATTTTTACCAGGACCATATCTTGTGTTTTATTGATGTATATAATATTCTTCATGACATCTCTTTTGACAATTAAAACTTGACACTTAAGTGATTGCTTTTCCTGGTATTATGGTAACAATGTCGTTGCTTGAGAGAACGAGGAAAAATGATAAACCAATACGTGATTCAGGCCAGGTGCGGTGGCTCACACCTGTAATCCTAGCACTCTGGGAGGCTGAGGTGGGAGGATCACTTGAGATCAGGAATTCTAGACCAGCCTGAGCAAGATGAGACCCCATCTCTACTAAAAATAGAAAAAATTAGCTGGGCGTGGTGGTGCACACCTGTAGTCCCAGCTACTCAGGAGGCTGAAGCAGGAGGATCCCTTGAGCCCAGGAGTTTGAGGTTGCTGTGAGCTAGGCTGACACCATGGCACTCTAGCCCAGGCAACAGAGCAAGACTCTTGTCTCAGAAAAAACAAAAAACAAAACTAATTTATGGTGATTCAGACCAATAACATTTGCCTAAAAAATTAATACCTGTTTATATGAACATTCATATATTGTACATTAGAGTATGTATCAGGAAACCTTATTTTCAGTCTCAGCTCTGTAACTAATTTGCATCTCACTGAACCTCAGTTTTCTTCAAATGTAAAATATCCAAAGAAGATATTAGTTTTATTCAAACTGGAAAAGATAGTGACCAATGGAAGGTCAAGGGGAGCTAAAATGAAACTGCAAATTTAGCCTTCAGGGATTCCTGCCGACCTCATTCCAGTCAACATCATTCTGCTTTTATCTTCTCCAGTGACATGAAAGGTTTACATCTAAAAACTCTTCAAAAGATGAAAATGTAAAGATCCTTGTGGCTCTTATCTTTTAGAATTAAAAAATTCCGTATAAAGCTCTGATGTGGAAAACTGAAAATCCACATAGGAGTTTCACAAAGGCAAATTATTTTCTTATTAATATGGCCAGTCCTCGTATCCATGGGCTCCACATCCATGGATTCAACCAACTCAGGATCAAAAATATTTTTAAAAAAATGGATTGTTGCAACTGTACTGAACAGGTACAGACATTTTTTTCTTGCCATTATTCTCTAAACAATACAGTCTCAAAAGCTTTCTTTTCTTTGCTGTCATGACATACAGGTGAACCACTTCTATACTGTGTAGTTACATGTGATGAAAAATAGATTCTTTTTGACAATTACAACTGTTCACCACAATGGTTGGAAAAAGATGAAGTGCTGAAACACAGTTCAAAACCAAATATTCATCAAAAAAGCTGATAGTGTCTGGTGATCCAGCACTGGTATTATCCACTACAGCTTCATGAAAACTGGTCAATCAATTACTGCTTATGTCTACTGCAACCAATTGGACAAAATTATGAGGATGCTTGAGATTAAGCAGCCAAGACTGGTCAATACAGATAGGCCAATCTTCTTGCAAGACACCACTCTATCACATGTCGCACAAATAATGCTGCTCAAGCTACAGAAGCTGGACTTGGAAACTCTATGGTCCACCGTATTCACCAGACCTTGAACCAACTACCTACCGCTTCTTCCAGGCTTTGGACCACTTCTTGCAAGGGAAAACACTCAATTCTCAACCAGTTGTGGAAAACGCCTTTTGTAATTTCATTGCCACTTGCTCTCCAGGCTTCTTTGCTGCTGCTATAAAGAAGCTACCATTAAGATGGTAACACTGTGTCTATAGTTTAGGTGCATACTTTGATTATTATACTGCTTTTTGTTTGAGATATAATAAACTATGCTTTTGATTCAAAATTGGACATTTCGTATTTAATGATCAAATATTTGTTGTAACATGTTACTTTAAGGCTTTTATCCATTTTCTCTGCTTGCCTCTTTCAATTACTTTGATCTCTTTTTACATAGCTACTCCTCTCCTGGCTATCCAATGTAAAATATGCCACTTATGCCATTTGTCCATCCTTATTTCTTTCCTCATTCCTTTTTATAGCATTCCTCCCAATCTGCAATCATACTATTATTATTTTACTTTTTAATTGTCGTCTTTTTTCCACTAGCATGTAAGCGCCTTGAGTAGAAACTTTTAACAGAAGAAATAAAATTTATGATGTGAAATGTGGGTAAAGTAGCAGAAATCATAAGACATTTTTTCTTTTCGACATATTTTGAACAAGTCGAATAGAAAATAATGTATGATAACTGATTACAAAGAAATTATATAATATGAAAGTATGATGGCAATGAGATGTTTGGAAGATAAACATTATAAAACAATATAAGCATATCAGAGTTGAATTTACTATAGATATATATGAAATATGTACTTTATTTGGGGGCTAAATTTTAATTGAACTCTGGGGAAAATGTGATAATAAAAATTCCAGGTCTTTAAATGAAGATGATAAGTGTTCAGGGAGATAAAATCTTGAAGTGAGTTAGTTAAGTTTAATGTAAAATCATTTATTGGAAAAAAGTAGTACACAGATCAATAGTTACTCTGGGAAAGAAACGCACTCTGCTCAGAAGCATATAAAGATTTAGTGGTATTTTCAGTGCAGAAACCTTTTAGTCACCTCAATTATATTTTATTTTATCTCTTTGTTCTGCAGATCTAAACATACATTGTGAAATTGTCATTTACATTCATCTTGTGAATGATTAATAACTATTGGAAACACAAATGTTCACCTACATAATTTAAACTGATGTATGCTATATATTCTGTAACCTAAATAAATGAGAAGAAAAAAATCAATTTATCAATACTAACATTTGTGCAAAAGACCTCTTAAATTAACACTGACATAACTTTTTAAGAATAGCTGATGTTATCTTTTAAAAAGCCAGACATTTTGCCTTGCAGCCTGTAAGTATTGACAAGGAATTATGTAGACACTTGACCCCATATTGTTTAACTGACCTTATGGTCAAAAAAAAAAATCATCATTTTGTGTAGAACATAGAAAATTAAAGTAACAAAAAACAATACTTTCAGTTTCTTCCTTTGGTGAATTTGATTCTATTCTGGATACGTTAGATTTCTATTGCTGCTGTAACAAATGACCACAAATTTAGCAGCTTCAAACAATAGAAATTTATTACCTCATGGTCTGGAGGACAGAAATCCAACCATGAGCATGGTGTTCCAGGCTTCTCTGCTCAGGGTCTCATATGGTAGAAATCAAGATGCTGCATGTAGCATCTCACCTGAGCTAGAATCCTCTTTAAGCTCCTTCAGATTGTTGGCAGAATTCAGTTCCCTACTTCAGTTTTTCTAAGGACTGAGGGGTTGCCCCCTTTACCTTCAAAGCCAGCAGGAGAAACATCCTGACATTGTTGAATTTTTCTTATGCTTGGACTCTCTGACTTCCTCTGTCTCTGATCTCTAAACCCAGATTTAAGCAGTCCATGTAATCAGGTCAGGCCTGACTGGATAATCTTTTTAAAGAAATCATCTGTGGCATGCAGTATATCCAGAACATGGGAGTACAATCCATCAAATTCAAATACCTGGGATTTTGGATGGCATGTGCACCAGGAGACATCAGTCTTGGGAGGCCATCTTCGAATTCTTACTGAATTTTGAGTACTGCAACCCATCTAAAATACTTGATCTTTCTTCTCCAATGGAAAAAAAAATAAATTTGATTACATTCAAGCTAAATGTTTATTAAAAAGCTTTGCTCTATTGAGGACTACAATATCGTCTATAGATAAATAAATACATATTTTTAAATAATTTTTCACTAGGGGAATCCTTTTGGATTTGTATGTTTTTATAAGTAAATGGAGAAGAAGTAGTATGGGAGTTATAAGATAACTGTGCCTGTCTAATATAAGTATGTCAGAAATATAATTTCTTTTTCATGAAAAATATTCACATTAGTTCCTTTTGCTCACCTATTCTTGTCATCACACATGACATTCTCTCTCTGTTGTTTAATAGTTCAGAGTAGAGTTCAAAGGCACACTTATTGCAAAATAATTTTTCATATCTTCCAAAAATATATTCCATGTTATGGAAGGGATGGATGACTTTTTTTTCTTTACATTCTAAAATTAGGCAGCTTCAATTTCTATGGACATACCATAATATTTTATATGCTTATTATCATATTCTGACTAGAACATTGTTCCTCTAACCATTGTACTTTTCCTAGGTAATCATTATGTATTTTATTTAAATGTTATGTTCAGGAGTAGATTCAGAATTCTTTGGGCAGAAGATTAAAAATGACTGTAAATTATTTGCAGTCCCTTTCATTTAAACCTGGATTCGATTTCTCTCTTCATTAACTTTGTGCTGGACTTGGGACTTGTTTTGACCAATAGAATGCAGTAGAAGTGAATTTTGTGTGCTGAGCAAAGGCTCAAGGAACCTTGTTTTTTCTACTGTCATTCTCTTGCTGCGCTGAGATTACCGTGTAAAAACATTTTGAGATATGTGATTTAGGAGAGATGACCACCTGAGAGCCATGTAGGGCCTTCTAGTATTTTTAGATGCTAGCTAGCTAAATAATAAATTAAGGCTTACTTACAACATGTGTTTAATTTTATTAAATGATTTGAAATATTTATATTAATGTTAGATCATTTTTTGGCTTGATGGTAAAGTCAACATTGTTTTTGTGCTGCATTAGTCAAATCATAGAAATTATACATAAATCAACAAAAATAACTCATAAACAAAATTTAAGGAACATTAAAAGAAGGATTTACATTCTTCATTAGTAAGTCAGTCAAATTTCCAGGAACAATACTTTAGCAAAGGAATACAGCAGATTTTTAAGAACACAGGCTATAAAAATAGCAGTCCTTGAGCTAGGTAAGAAGAGGTGAAAAAAAAATAGCAGACTTTGTTTAGAAACTTGGTTCTGACACTAACTTGGTAAGTTACTTAGCCTCTGTTATTTTTATTTTTTTCATCAGTGAAATACAGATGACTGACTCATAGAGTCATTGAAAATTAGGCCAAGTTAATGTATTTAAATCCATCTGATAGTTTTCTATTGCTATATAACAAATTATCAAATAGTAAGTAGTTTAAAACAATACATACTTATTATCTTCCAGTTTCTGTGGGTCAGAGTCTTCCTATAGCTTAGCTGGGTTCTCTCCACTTCAGGTCCTCATCAGTCTGTGATCCAGGTGTCAGCCAGTGCTGCGGTCTTACCATAAACTCAAGTAAAGAAAGAACCTCTTCCAAGCTCCTAGGTTGTTGGTAGAATTCATTTCCTTTTGGCTACATGACTGAGGGTTTTAGTTTTGTGCTGATGGCCATATTCAGCTCCCCGGAGCCTTCTGAATTTCCTTGCCATGTAGGCCATGTGAGCTGCTCCAAAATGAGCACTTAATTCACGGTAGGTTCTCTCTTCAAAGCCAGCAAAAGACAAGACAGTGAGTTGACCGCAAGATGGAGGGTTGTACATAACATCCCATAATTACAGATGTGGCATCCCATCCTCTTTGCCACATTCTATCATGTAAAAGTAAGCCACAGATCATAGCCATGCTAGAGGAGAGAGACTTATTCAAGGGTGTAAATATCAGAAGACAGGAATTATTAAAGGTCATCTTAGGGTCTGTCGACCAAAAGCCCTTACCTCAGTGTATGGAATAAAGTAAATGCAAAATGAACATTAACTAACAATTGCTATACAATTCTTTAAAATTGCTATAAAATATAGACTATAACAACAACAAAAATTTGCCTAGAATAGGCATGATTTATCCAGTTTCCTCTTGTGATTCTTAAAGCACATACATGCAAAGAAATAGTAACCACTAATCAATTTAAAATAGTAATGGAAAGAAGACTAGAAAAGACAAACTTAAAGATATGTGACTTGAGCCACTTGTCACTGAACTGATAATCAGCAGCTTGAGAACTTGAGACATACTCATTCTGGCTAAGGCTAAAAACAGAATTTGCAAAAAGAAAAAGTACCTAAGGCAATAGATTTTATTGGGAGTGAAATCCATTGGTCATTCTGATAAAGTTTAAGATGATCTATGACTACATTTGTTATCTCTGAAATAAGCATGCTTGTACATTATTTTTCTTTGCTCTAAGTGGCAAGATAACTGAGAACCTAATAACTGGTTAAAAGAAGATTATTATTTTTTTTTCTAGAATGAGTTTGGAAAGTTTTACCAATTTTAGGTTTTTGGACACCTTGTCTGAGAATGATCTAAATTCAGTGGCTTTTTGGGCAGAATTTAAAAATATTCTTATTTTGTTTCCAAGCTAAGGGCAACAAGTTTCTACTTGTATGTGTTTTATGGTGGTAATCAAACACATACACAGTTCTTACCCTTATAAAACTCACAGTCTAGAAGCAAAGAAATATATTTATCAAGTAATTACAGTGTATCAGAGGAAAGTAACAGAGTACATTATGAATATAAAATAAGGGTAGGTGGCAGTCTATGAGCTGACATTTGAAAGAGAATTAGAACAAAGAACAAAGGGAAGAGTGTTCTAGGTAGGGAGAAAAGCTTCTACAATGGCCAAGAAGTTGCAATAAGCATGGTGAAGTTACAGAACCAAAGGAAGACCAGTGTGGCCATAAAAACAAGCGTGACAGGGCACCTGTGGAGAAGTTAAAATTAATAGAATGAAAACCATAGTCAAATATAATAGAGCACATTATTGATCAAAGACTTTAATATGATTATTAAAAATGATCAACACACACACTCAAAAAAAAAACAGTGTTGTGATTATTTATTAATCCTCACTTAGTTAAGTGATATGTCCTTCTTGGAAATAAGAACAATAATATCAAGCTAAATTTCTCCGTAAATATGAACCCTCATAACATTCTACTACCTTTTGGCTCCTGATAGCTACTTTAATACATGTAGTATGTCTTGTGTAACCATTTATTTGGTAATATAACATGTATAACAAATAATATATAACATTAATTTATATTTTCATGTGTGGAAAATTATTTTTACGTAATGGAAGCCTTGAAGCATATCATAAGGCAAGCTATTCTAGAGACAATGGGACAAAATGGATCTCAGGCCAAACTGAGTTTCTTAAATCACATGGTTTATAAACTCAGTTTATAGTTAAGAGGCAAGGGGAAAGCAATAGGATAGGATGAAAGCTCACACTATCTGAACCCTGGGTTATGCAACATTTGGGTCTATATATATCTCTCTCTGTCATATAAGTCTTTCTAGCTGTTAGTGGTGTATAGAGACTAGATTTAAGGTTTGGATAAGTGGCCCAACAGAATGAAGGTGCCAACACAAATATACTTGCCCTATCAAAAACATGCCAGAGTAAGTAGCTCTGGTCACAGATATAGCTCGCTAACTAGTCTCATGAATGGCCACTGGTTTTAGCTGTTTCTTGGAAAGAGCCCAGAAGGGGCCAAATGGGAACATAATGGGAGTCACAAACAGATGGCCAATTCAGGCATAACAACTGTCAGTTTAGTGGTGCCATAACCATAGCTTATGACTTGTTCTTCCTATTGATTTTGATTTAAAAGTAGCATTCTTATTTGTTCTAATTATTTCATATATCTTTAACATGTCTTAAAAGTTACTGACTTGCACTGTATATTTACCATACCTTATGAATTCTATCTCATAAGCTACATGTGTAGTCTATAAATATATATGTGTATATATACATATATCTTAGCATATCTTGAGATATTTCCTATATCTCATAAGCTACTAGTTAGTTTTTATTTTTCTTAACATTACTTATGTGTTTTATAAATCCTCCATATTTTTCTAGTTTTTTTGTGCAGATTTTAATATTCTCAAACAATTCTACAAACTATATTTAGTGTAATTGTATCAAATTCTCTATATTGTTAATTTTTCATGTATATTATATTTGAAAACTATCAAAGTTGATCAGTTTATATAGATCTGTATCATTCCTTTAAGGGATTTATACTTTTTCATTTTTCATCCATTCTAGTCAGATTTTTCACTGTATATGATATTTAGACACAACTTTCCTTCTTTTCATCTTGCCTTCCTTCTTACCACTATCACAGTTTAATATTGCTGTTAAGTCTAACCTGTGAAAGAATGGTTTGAGATGTTACCCTACTTGCATAATTATACAACACAATATTGTGTGTGTGTGGGGGGGGTGTCAAAATGAGGGTTGCCCTGGATCAGAGAGAGACTTTCAATTACTAACAGAAAATCTTCCAGTTCTGCATGTTCCAAATCTCCAAGGGGTGAAGGGATGAAAGCAGATGGTCACTGCATATATTGCAGGGTATGTGTCAGAGAAGGGTAACCCTAAACTTATGAAACTGGGGGCTCATATAAGGTAGCTGGTAATCTAACTCTCCAGAGATGAAAATAAATTGATGTTTGCTCTGGAATACAAATAAATACTCTCTGGGGAGAGCAGAAGGTCTGTAGGTTTATAACCTCTAGAATGTAAACAAATGGCTCCAGGGAAGTTTATTTATAAATCTCTCTGAAGGTCTCTATATTTAACTTCCAAGGCTTGTTTTTCTTTCAATCATTCTCTAACATAGGTTGTCAGTAACCTTTCCTCAGTAATCCCTGAATGTGAAGAAATGTGAAAATATTTATTGAGCATTGTTTCCTGACAGCTGCAATAAATATCTTCATAATTTTTCCTTGTGAAATGACTTTTTTACACTCCAAAATAAATTTTATAAGTAAGTGAAAATAGGTTATTTTCAACAAGGTAAAATCAAGCTAGGCACATATTTATTCCTTCAAAATATCAATTACAAATAAAGTAATTTAGAGTTATCATAGTAATTCTTGGGAGACATGTTATGACTCTAGAATCCTATATGCATCCAAATTTTCACTGATGTGTTAAAAGAATGAGAAAATTAGAAATATTTAAAATATATTTTGATCTCACACTGTCTTCCCTAGATATACAGGATGTATTACAATAATTGTCATGAATATTTAACTTCTGTTTCTCCAGCTTATGCTCTTTATTAATTATTCTCAATTGTTAGCAGAGAGTTAAGGATAACACATGTTCCTTATATTCCACAGATATAATTCATATGGTTTGAAAATTATACAGCATTATAAAAATACTTTTATATTAGGTAAATAAAGAACATGTACTCTCTGGTTTTGGTAACACAATATACAGAAAGGGTGCAAGAATAGTATTTTCTTAATAAAGATACCATGAGTTAAAGAAGAATGAGTAACACATTTATGCATTGCAGAAAGAGCAAGCTGTGTTAACTTCTATTTTAATGTGCTTAATAAGCTCTACTTTTCAAACCATAAGTTTATTTAAATGTGTGTACATCATGAAAAGTGGAATAATTTGGGTGGGAATAAGCTATTTATCTAAAAGTGACTGATATCTGCTATATGGTAAACTCTATGGATATGAAAAGAAGATTTTCGATAAAAGAATCAAAAGCTATTTTTAATCTAAGGTATGGGAACATAAATCATATATCCTTTATAGTGTACATTATATTAACACTATGTTTTTTCTCCCTAATAGCATGTGTACAGATATATATATGTAAGTATAGTTTCCTCATATGCAGATAAGTGTAAGCACCTTTTTTTGCATTGGAGTATAGAGAGGACACAATGAGTAGGAGCCAGCATTTTGACTACAATTTAGATTGCAAAGAATTGCATGGCCTGTGGTGGTAAGGAAAAGCTACTGTGAATTAATATTCATTCTTACAGCCAAGATTTGAAGCTTGGTCTACCTGAAGTCATCCCCCACCTCATAAGAGGTAAAAACAAATGATTGTAAACCAGTATCACAAATTGCTACATGAAATAATTCCTTTTATTTTATTTCCAACTATTCAATAACTCTCAAGGAATTTTCTGTCACAAAATTCTATGTTCAGCTTGGTTTTTCATCAAAAGTGGTAGCTGAGACCTAAGGGGAAAAATTAGCACATTTCTCATACATATGATTGCTGTAAACTTCTTCCCAAGTGTGAACCAACCCATAAGCTCATGTTTATGTTTCCTATATATATCAACTTATGAAAATAATTCTGAGCACCATCCTATGATAGAAAGATGCTGTGGAAACAAAGTACTCTATTATAATAAGGGACCTCATCTTAGAGACTTTGACTATTAACTTTCTGAACAGGATAGGAAACCTTACCGAATACTTCAAATGTAACTAGTTCCAAATTGTAAACATCCTACATTATCAAGCTTACTCATACAAGGAGCCCTGCTATGGTTTGAAGGACCCCATCCAAACTCTTGTTGAAAATTCATCCCCAGTGTGGCTGTATTGAGAGGTGGGGCCTTTAAGAGGTGACTGGATCCGTTCACAGGCTAATGGATTAAGGGATTAATGGTTTGATGGATTAATGGGTTACGAGGGGAGGGGAACTGGCGGCTTTACGAGAAGAGGAAAAGAGACCTGAGCTAGCACATGAACACACTCAGCCCACTTGCCGTGTGATGCCCTGCACTGCCATGGGCCTCTACACGTAGTCCCCACCAGCAAGAAGCCCTCACCAGATACAGCCCCTCAGCCTTGGACTTCTCAGTCTCTACAACTGTAAGAAATAAATGTCTTTTCTTTATAAATTACCCTGTTACAGGTTTCTGTTATAAGCAACAGAAAAATGGATTAAAATAAACCCTCACAAAACAAAGAACCACACATTGGTCCCTTGAGGATTAAAATAAGACCATTAAAATCTAACAAAACTTAACAGAAGACAACCAGCCCTAGACCTGAAAAGGACAAATCAAGTTTCTGTCATCACAAATGATTCAGAACTTCTCAAACCCTAGCACAATGGATGAACAAGTGGGTCTCTGGAGAATCCAAATTCTGTATTATTTTTAGCTCAAAACCACCACCCAGATCTCTGCTCATGTTCTGATAAGAAGGCAGCCACACAGATGGAGCATAGACAGGCTCTATATGCAGTGACTACATTAAATGCAACGTGTGTGTGTGTGTGTGTGTGTGTGTGTGTGTATGTGCATGCGTGTGGTCTGTGTGTTTTCTAGCTACTGAGTCATAATCTTAAAACATTTCAAGACATTCATCTGAGTGTTTTCAGTTGTGTAAGGCTATCTTCCCCAACATTGATTTAAATATACATCCCTGATAAAAAGAACAATTATTCTCAAGTCTCTCTTAAAAACATTTTTCATCTGAAGTTATCCATGTTTTTAAAGAAGGATTTAAAATTCTTTCCTTTTAAAAATACCACTTTTTTTGTATTTCCTGGAGAAAAGTTTATCTCTTTTATATTGAATAAGAAAAATGGCTACTAAATATATATTTTATTGCATTAAAATGATAATAAGAAATGGTATGCTTTTAACTAAATATGGATTGATTGTGATGACAAATACATTTCCTGCTAATCTCAGTAAGCTTTGTGAGACTAGCAGGGGGTCAGCCTATTTCTTGTGGCCATCTGTGGACTCCTGTGATGTGTTGTGAACAGTAAATTACATTCGTCTTGACACTGATGTACCTTCATAAAGCATCTTCCATTCTATGACTAGCACTGAAATTAATTTCAAAATGTAAGTAACTGTCTGTTTTCTAAAATGTATTTTAAAAACACTAAAACCTCTATGACTTCTGTGTTTCATATTATAACAGAATCTTATTACTAAACTTTTAGAGCATGGCCATTTTACTTGAATCCCATCATCTCTGAACCTGATAAAAAGACAAGAAAACTCTAACAGAATTATTTTCTCCCTTAGTATAAAATGGTAGTTGACGTAAAAAAAATACTTATTTAACACATCACGTTAGATATTTACGATGAGACTATGAAAATCAGAATTATTTTTAGGATAATTTTGAATAAGACTTGCTTGTATTTCCCAATTCTCTAAAAATTGATAACTTATAAATTAATCAAAGTATATTGGCTTCTAAGCATTTTGTACAAATGAATGTTTAATAATATATTTTTCTATAAAGTATACATCTCCACAAAGACTATATATTTATGATTATAGATAATATAGTATAAATAATTAAGCTGCACTAGGTGCATAATGACTTAGAAAACAGTGCTAGAAGATTTTGAAGATACTTTCAATATTTGAGTGATTTTGAAGAAAATTTTTAAAGGAAAATTTTTGTTATAATAGGAGAAACTCTGCCTATTTTTAATTCCAATGGCTGGCTGGCTAATCCTTCATAGTGACTAGGATGTTGTCAGACTTTGATGTACAGCACAAGGAAGCTCAGAGAAAAGAGAGTCATGAGCAGATATTCTGGAAAATAAACTGGCCTCACTTGCCACAATATAGCACACAATTGTTCTATCTGGGGACTTACATAACCCTTGTTCTTTACATACCCTGAGATGGTAATAATATTTGTGCTTTGTAGCTATCAGTTTAGGCATTTGATTTCACTAACGTTTCCACAATCACCTTCTCATTCCCTGTTTTTTATTTGTTTACTTTGTGTTTAATTTCTGTGTTGACACTGGTATTGTTCAGTGATCAGGCTTCAGTACAGTTGAAAGGCAAATGATAGAAATAAAACAGTCTGGTATTTTGAAAGCTAATAAATGTATATTTGTACTTGAAAGAATGACCTCTCAAACTAGAAATATAGACATTGTAGATCTGTGATCCCCAACCCCTGGGCAGTGGACTGGTACTGGTCCGTGGCTGTTAGAAACTAGGCCACACAGCAGGAGGTGAGATGGGGGCAAGCGAGTGAAACTTCATCTGTATTTACAGCTGCTCTGCATCATGGGCATCACCACCCGAGCGCCACCTCCTGTCAGATCAGGAGCAGCATTAGATTCTCATAAGAGCATGAATCTACTGTAAACTGCACACACAAGGGATCTAGGCTGTGTGCTCCTTATGAGAATCTAATGCCTGATGATCTGAAGTGGAGCTGAAGTGGTGATGCAAGCACTGGGGAGCAGCTGCAAATACAGATTATCATTAGAAGAGAGGTTTGACTGCACAGTAAATGTGATGCATTTGAATTATCCCAGAATCATACCCCCACCCCCAGTCTATGGAAAAATTGTCTTCCATGAAACCTATCCCTGGTGCCAAAAAGGTTGGGACTGCTGCTATAGATAGTCTCAAATTATTTTTTACTTTCACTGAAAGTAATTACAAAAATATAGAATGTTTATGCAAAAATAAGTGTTAATAAAATCCCACCTGCATTGTTTTCTACTTAAAGATTATTGAGAAGTGACCATGGATGAACTGAAAATTATAGAAGGATTTTTTTTGCATGCAGGGGTAATAGATACAAGGTTGTTTCCATTAATTATTTATAAGATAGCTGCCAGAAAAGTTGCTGTCATTCACCTGTATGTGGCTAATGAATATTCCAAATCCAAATAGTCTCTTTCTTCAGCTTTATAACCAATTTCCATTTCTAGTGGCTCCATTCCTAGGGAATATCTAGTACTCTGGTCTTTCTTCACCTAAGTTCTTTTGATTTTTTTCTCATTCACTCATTCATATAGTCACATCCAGAGCTTCTAAAGGTAGAATCTACTCCACCATCAAAATCTTTATTTGGAACATCTCACATTCTGGTCACTACTTCCTATATTTTCACCTCATTTCCCAGTCAGTTATATCTATTCTACAATATTTTGATCTTATGGAAAACTTCAATACATATTCTCAACAATTTTTTCACCATTCATCACTCCAATATGACTTTTCTTTCTCTCCCAAACACTACTTTGAACTTCCTCATATGAGTTGAGTTGGTGTATGATTCTCTTCATCTATTTTGTGAAAGAATTGGTGTATCAGTAAGAGTACAATGGGAGAAGCAGGACCAATAGGATATATCATATATGTGTGTGTTAGTGTGTGTATGTACATATGTACACACAGATATATACATATATACATAGACATGTATAAAAGATTAAAGGATTTTAGGCTTAAAGGATTGTAGTGACTGTCCAAGCAAGACCGAAATCTAGGGAGCAAAGACAATCAGCAGGCTGGAACATAGGATGATGAGATGAAGCTGTTGTCCACAGGCATTCAAGAAGAGAAGAAGATCACAGCAGGATGGAACTCCATTAGCACAGGCAGAAGTTGCACTTTAATTACACCTGGAAAATCCTTCATAGGGACATTCAGATAAGTGCTTGATTGAATAACTATGGACTGTAACCTCACCAAATTGACATATGAAAAAAGCTACAGTTACTGTAAAGATTGGTATTATTTATTTTGTAAAGGTTTAATACAGTTTACTTATGAGGTCATTTGTGACTAGAGATTTCTTCCTGAATTCTTTGTTAAATTTTAAATACATTTTATTGAAATAAATATAGAGATATTCATATTTTCAATTTATTCTTTTGTAAGTTTTATGAATTTGTGACCTCCAAGGAACTGGTTCATTATTATATTGGTTGTCTAATTTAATTTGATATTGGAATACATTCCTAAATAAATGTGATTATGTTATACATCATTTTAATGTGCTATTTCTCACTTTATGTTTTTTTGGTAATGACTTATTACTTGCTGTTTATTTTATGTTTATTTTGTATTTATTTTAGACTATGAAAATGATGTTAGACAAAAGCAATTTCAAGCGATTTTCTTATTGGAGTTCAAAATGGGTCATAAAGGAGCAGAGACAACTTGCAACATCAACGAAGCATTTTGTCCAGAAACTGCTAATGAATGCACAATGCAGTGGTGGTTCAAGAAGTTTCGCAAAGGAGACGAGAGCCTTGAAGATGAGGCACACAGTGGCAGTCATGGGAAGCTGACAACGACCAACTGAGAGCAGTCATCGAAGCTGAGCCTCTTACAACTACACGAGAAGTTGCCAAATAACTCAAAGAGACCATTCTACTGGTTTTTTGACATTTGAAGCAAATTGGAAAGGTGAAAAAATCTGTAAGTGGGTGGCTCATGAGCTGACTGAAAATAAAAAAAAATCATCATTTTAAAGCATCATCATCTCTTCTTGTACACAACAATGAACCATTTCTCTATTGGATTGTGATGTGCAATGAAAAGTGGATTTTATACGACAGCCAGATACAACTAGCTCAGTGGTTGGAGCGAGAAGAAATTCCAAAGCTCTTCCCAAAGCCAAACTTGCACTAAAAAAAGGTCATGGTCACTGTTTGGTGGTTTGCTGCTGGTTTGATCCACTACAGCTTTCTGAATCTCTGCAAAACCATTACATTTAAGTATGCCCAGCAAATTGGTGAGATGCACCAAAAACTGCAATGCCTGCAGCCTGCATTGGTCAACAGAAAGGGCCCAATTCTTCTCTACAGCAACGCCGGACCACAGATTGCACAATTAACACTTCAAAAGTTGAACGAATTGGGCTATGAAGTTTTACCTCATCTGCCATATTCACCTGACTTTTCTCCAACCCACTTCCACTTCTTCAAGCCTCTCTAGTGGAAAATGCTTCCACAACAAGCATTGATGCAGAAAATGCTTTCCAAGAGTTCCTCGAATCCCAAAGCATAGATTTTTATGCTACAGGAATAAACAAACTTATTTCTGGCTGATAAAAATGTGTTGACTGTAATGGTTCCTATTTTGAATAATAAAGATGTGTTTGAGCCTAGTTATGATGATTTAAATTTCATGGTCCGAAACTGCAATTACTTTTGCACCAAACTAATAAATTAAGGGTATCCAAACTGAGAAAACAGGAGGTCAAACTTTCACTCTTTGCTAATGATATGATCTTATATCTAGAAAATCCCAAAGATTCCACCAAGAGACTCCTAGAACTGATAAATAAATTTGGCGAAGTCTCAGGCTACAAAATCAATGTACACAAATCAGTGTCATTACTATACACCAATAACAATCAAGCTGAGAGTCAAATCAAAGACTCAATACCATTCATAGTAGCTGCAAAGAAAATAAAATACCTAGGAATATACGTAAGGAAGGAGGTGAAAGGTCTCTACAAAAGGCTATAGTGACCAAAACAGCATGGTATTAGCACAAAAACAGAGACGGAATAAATAATGCCTTGTTTTTAAATGATGGTCTGTTTTTATTTAATTGTAGGCATTTTCATTTATCTAGAACTATCAAATGTATCTATACTACATAAACACACCGTAATACCAACCTAGCAAAGACATTTTGTGAGACTAGGTGAATACTTCTAGTACCACAAGTAATTATCATCCTACGTAATGAATCTCAGCCAGATGCATTATACCACATTCTATGTCATAATAATGAGGGTCTATATTTTCCTTAATTATTCTGCCACATTTTAAGTCATAGTAAAAATAAAATATTATATCCATAAATGGGGCTTTTTCATATAGCAAAAAGCATAATTTTAAAAAACAATTTACATACAACTCACATTGTATATAAGCAGTGTTTTAATTTACAAAATTACAAGTTACCTTCAGCTTTTTCTTATTCCTTATTGTAAAGGTCTCAAGCATTTTCTGAAGAATAGCACTTCTTCCAGTGTCTCCCTAAAGCTCTTTTCTAACATAATGTTAGGGGTGTAATATTGCGCAGAATAGTATTTTTAGAGTTACCATTAATGATAATAGTAATTATGGTGATTTAAAATTTAGTTACATAAAATTGCAACTGATGACTGAATTTAAGTGAGAAAAATATTCATTAACTGTATCTTAAAATTAACATGCTTCTTTTTTTATAACAAAATATGGATCTTTAAAAATGTATACTGAATTGTATGTTCATTTATTTTCTGTACTATTTGTGTTAAAATAACACAGTTTTTTCAGAAAACAAATTAAATACAGGCTGGCAACTTTGTGTGCTGTTTTGTTCTAGTGTGAATTAAAACCATTGAGTCATAAACTCGTGAAAAACTGTGCTTACAATAGAATGCTTGCCAGAAAGATCTGCTATAATTAAGCTTTAAATAATAACAGTGACAAAGTAAAATCATAGGTTTCATGTGCATCTTGAGTTTAAAAGAACCCTTAGCTTTCAGTGCTACATGATGAACACTCCCATTATTTTCAATGAGTTATATTAATAAGAAAAGAAATCTTACATCCACCACATTGTAAAACTTTTAGATTTTGTCTGCGTGTAATAAGCTTTAAGTTTCACAATGAATAATTATATCTAGTTAGTAAACAGTAATATTATTGAGCAATAATAATAGATATTAGTACTCTCTAAATCAAAAACAAAATGAAACAAAAAAACATCCTTTGTTTTCTCCCTAGAGCAAGTTATCATTGTCAAGCTTCTATGACATTTAAAAACACTAGTACAATTTAAGTTTCAAACCACAAAGTGAAATAGAAAACTTAAGTAGCTAGTTAATTCAATCAAAGCTTTTCCCACTAAGATATGTTTAAAACGTCTTTTTCATTTAAATTGAGTGTAAGAAATTTTCTAGAGCTATTTGGATTATAATAGATTGCTAGATAAATGTTCAGTTCTCTGTTTAGTTTGTATTTGGAAGAAGAAGCGTTGGGACCCTAAGTAAGCCCACTAATTAGAAACCAGGACCAGCTGTGACTTCCAAGGACACTTTCCAGGGCCCACAGACCCCCTCAGCTGGGGAGACTGAATTTGTGGTCATCTTCTCCAAAGGCAGTGAAGGAGATGTTCTCATATTACAGATTCTGCTGCTATGTTAATTCTATAACAAATCATTAACACTAGGATTATAACATAACAAAACACAAGAATGGACAATTTAAAAAAGAAACGATGTGCATATTTCCTACTATTTGCATTTTTCATTGGAAACAACTATGTTTTATATATAAATGCCATTGTGGTTCTTTCTTACCTAAGGTGTTTTCTAAACCAGAAAGTTAAGAGAATCAAACTAATTAATGAGTAAGTAGTGGTTCAGCAGTTGCTGAATGATCCTGGCTGAAGATTTATAAATTTAAGAAACAAAATTTATTTCCTGCAACTCTGAAGCCCCTCTGTATTTGACCCATGTCCAGTTCTCAGTAAGAGAAAAACGAGAAGATCAATTTTTCCCTCCAATTGGAGATAGATAGATAGATGTGCAAACACACATATAGGCATATACACATGTACATATATATACACACATGTGTATCTGTAAATATATATCTATGCACATACATGGAATTTATGCACACATATGTGCATGGAATCTGACCTAAAATCTGATTTATATCTATGCCACAATATCAAGTTAAACTGTCTTTGGTAGAAACCTTGATTTCTAAAGTTGCAGTGTTAGGGATGGAGGTTTTATTATAAGAGTTATCAAACTGTTAGATAAAATAAATGTACAAATAACATGAAATATTCATAAACAATTTTCAAATATGTATTAACTATGCAACATAAAATACTCTATACAAAATATGTCAATATGTTCCTTTGGCAGCATTTCTGTTTGTGCTGGGCTTACTAAGTCCACTTAAATGTGAAGCCATTGGAATTTGGGCTAGAGAAAGTATTCATTCTCCCTGATAAATTTTTATGTAAAAAGAATAAACAAACGTTCTTGGTGGTTCCGGAGAACTTCAGAATCCCTTAAAATTTAACTATCACTTTTTTTTGGTTCAAACATTTCACAATGGCAAAATTCAGTTAGAAGTTGTTTCCATGGAAACAACTTCTAAAAGAATTGTTCTTCCTATTCCCACAACTCTTACTTTTTACCTTCTCTTATATTTTATAGCTTCATTCTAATATTCTCCACAATATTAACTTCCTGTGAAAGAGACTTCAACCATTTAACAATCTTTAGGGGAGAAATTTCTTGTTTCATTTGATTTACTTCGTCAATCAGTTTTGGTGATACTCGTTGAAGAGTTACAGATAAAGTTTTCAAAATTGTCTTCAGAAAACAAATGATATTCCACAAAATTATCTTAATCTTTCATTGATCATCTTTAAATCTTCATTAACAATTATATAAAACATTCACTGAATGTCTTTCACAGTTCTTTGATCTTTGGTCTGTTTTCCTTGTTGATTAATCCAGACAGCCTTTGAAAGGCTCTTTGAGGGAAAATAGATGTTGGGGACAAAATGAGGTTAATTCACAATTTGATATTTTGGGGCATATAAAAATAATATTTAAATATGCATATTGCTTGTGGATTCAGGAATGATCTGAGATATAGTTCTAAACCAACTTTGTTCTAAAATGACTATCATAGTAGTAACATATGTTGTAATATTTGGAAAAAGTGATGAAAAATATTTCATATTCTCACATACATTATACTGGAACTAGTGACTTGATGTCTTTATTTAATTCCTGAATGCTCTAGGGTTCTCAGAATAATAACAACAAAAAGTAATCATTTCAATTTGTCTTCACTTTTTGCATCTGTCCTCAATAACATAAACAACGTAATCAATCAATCCTTTGCTATTTAGACAAGAATTGATTTACTTTTCTTCCTTGGCTTGTAGCACTTACAAGGATTTGTTTTCAAAACAATAAGAAATACAATAAATGTTAAGAGCTTACTTTGTGTTAAGCTCTATCCTGCATTCTTTATACATATTATGTCATTTAATCATCATAGTAAACACATTAATTGTGCACTAATATTATTCCATCTCAAAATTGATAAAACTGAAACATAGAACATTCTGGTAATGGTCAAAAGTCACACAACTTGAAATTGGCACAGCAAGATGTCATAACACACAATAGGAATCCAATAAGATGTGATTCTCTTAAGCACTGGACAAGAACCTCTTTCTTCCCAAAATGTTGGTATACCTTTGATGTTAATCATCTATTGGGAATAAATGGAAGTTTTCTTTCTAATTAATGATTTCAGTTACACTTTTAAGAAAAAAAATGGTGAATCTATATTGGTATTTAAATATTACCCTGAAATTAAGGGTAAGCCAATCCTTTCTTTACTAGAGGTGAAAATTTCATCCTGTAATATCTTATCAAACCAGAAATTCTTAAAAATTTAAAAAGTGGATTATATCTTTGTTGAAAATTTTGCCTGGTTCAGAAAAACATGGATTTATTCTATCTGATCATGGTTTTATAACATCACATTTCACTTTCACTCTCACTTGGACTTCAGGTGGCTCCTCCCATTGAGAGTCACTTTCCTGTGCCATCTTCCTGGAGACACAGATGGGATCAAGGGAGACCCCCACGCGGACCCCAAATAAAGACTGTGTGGCACTGTTTGGAACCTGAAGGATGAGTAAGTCTCCCTTTGTCTAGTCTGGTTTCTTTTCAGTTTTCCTGTCTTCTAAAGTGTCAGATCCTTTTGTTTCATCTCTCTTTTCCAACTCTGTTTTTGAGACTGTCTTTCTGAATTAAAGGACATAAACTCACTCTATCCGTCTACCTATGGACACACTTGGACTCAAAGTGAAGATGACACAGGAAAGTGACTCCCAATGTTGGAGGCCACTTTCCTGAACACCAAGCGGATCCTTGGCTTTGTGCAAGAAAGAATTCAGGAGTGAGCCAACAGTATAAAATGAAAGTGAGATTTATTCAGAATCTATAGAAAGTCTACTCCACAGACGGAGCAGAGGCAAGTTCTCCCTGCAGAAGGATAATTGGTCTGTCTCTGAGAGCTGGAACAGACTTTTCTTCTGCTGCCTTGTACATCAGAACTCTAGGCTCACCAGCCTTTGGACTCCAGGATTTATACCAGTCAACCTCCAGGTCCTGGGGTGTTTGCCTGAGCCAAGCTACCAGCATCCCAGGGTCTCTAGCTTACAGACAGCCTGTCATGCGACTTCTCAGCTACCATAATTGTATAAGCCAATTCTCCTAATAAATCCTCTCTCACATGCCTATATACAAATTCTATTGGTTCTGTCTTTCTAGAGAGCCCTAATACAGACTTGGTATTGGAGAAGCCAAATGTCATTCTTTCTTAATATATTTCTTACAGCACAACAAAAAAGATCTGTGAAATTATTCCCTCACACATAGGCTATTGTAAGTTAAATGTGCAAGACTACTTAATGGTGAAAGATAAATTTTAAAAGCTAATTATTACTGGTGCTAAGAAAGAAGAAAATCACTTAATTGTGACAGCAGAGCAATAACCACACTTTCAAATGGATAGCATTAACTTAAAAAATTTGAGGACCACGATGACTCTCCAAATACAAGTGAAGCAAGTGTTTCAAAGATCATAGAAGATGTGAAAATGCAGGCAAAAAATACAAAAAAAAAAAAATCCCTCACCTGCCAAATTGTTCAATGATGTATGACTTCTGCCCCTTCACACATGGCACCATGCTTGCCTTCCAAGAACACACTTCATCAGAGAATAAAAAGAATTCGACAAGCTCAGTGACCTTCTGAAACAAGGGCACTTGCTGATACTGAGGTTCCTCCACTTATAGAACACATTAAATGGTGAAGTATTCTTGATTAGGGATATCACTGTCAAAGAAGGTAGACTTCTTTTTTTTTTTTTTGAGACAGAATCTCGTTCTGTTGCCAGGACTAGAGTGCCATGGCGTCAGCCCAGCTCACAGCAACCTCAAACTCCTGGGCTCAAGCGATCCTTCTGCCTCAGCCTCCTGAGTAGCTGGGACTACAGGCATGCGCCACCATGCCCTGCTAATTTTTTCTATATATATTTTTAGCTGTCCAAATCATTTCTTTCTATTTTTTAGTAGAGACAGGGTCTTGCTCTTGGTCAGGCTGGTCTCAAACTCCTGACCTCGAGCGATCCACCCACCTGGGCCTCCCAGAGTGCTAGGATTACAGGCGTGAGCCACCGCGCCCGGCCAGAAGGTAGACTTCTTATGAAATGTAACATAGGAAAACTAGAACATGCTCCGCTTTGACTAATGGGTAGCTCTTTCAAAATTGTCTCCACTGTTTTTTAATCAACTATGTACAATTCATGCCCCTGGTGGATTCAAAATTTTTAGAATTTATCTGATCATTTATGTTTTAATCACTGGAAAAAGTGAACCACTTTATAAACACTTATTTGAAGATTTGGTGAACTTTGCAGAAGAAATTGGATTTTAATCAAATCCCCAAATTATAATGACGGATTTGGAATTGAGTGCAATCGAGGCTTTCAAAAATAAATTTCAAGGTATTATTAATAAAGTATGTTTTTTTCCATTCAGTCCATTGTATTTGGTGGAAAATTATGATATGTGGATTGATCACACAATACAATAATGATGAAAACTTCAGTTTAAAACTGCATCAATTTTGCTGCTGTGTGGAAGCTTAAAAAAAAAATACATCATTTGCCTGAATTGGCATTCCTTCCAACTGATGACATTTCAGGAGTTTTGCATTAATTACAGCCACATTTGCCTGAGGAAGCCAACAAAGTTACCAACTGGTTCAAAAATAATTATGTGCATGATAGGATAAGAAGACACTTAAAACAGTGATGTTGCTGTTTGATTACCGATATTATTTCTGCCAACTCTGTGGTCCATGTGAAATAGATTTCTGCATACTCAAAACAACACAGAAGCATGGCACAGAAGATGGGAAAATTTAACGGGGAAGGCTCATGATGGAGTATAGCGAAACACAGAAGAATTTCAAAAAGAGCAGTGCCTTGTAGAAAATGAATGTGAATGCATTCCCAAAGGAAAGCAGTGTCCTAATTTTTTTTTAAAAAAATGCAGCTATTCATCATGATGCAAGGCTTCAAAATATAGTTAATGATCGTGAAAGTCAGCCACCTCCTTAGAAACCATCTCTGTTCAATTGCCCTTAATCTGTATCTATACTGCACTTTTTCACACGTTGAATTTTCTTTTTAGTTTAGTTTTGTTTTTTTTTCTTTTTCTTTGTTTAGAAAATATTCATTTTCTAAATATTTCCCAAAATATTTGATTTGTTTAGTAAATATTTATTTGCTGCATTTATGTATTTCCATTTCTTAAATTGTCAGCATTTTTTTTTACAGGTCACTATGCTATATATTTCACCTTTGCATCATTTTGAATATTGGAGATTTAAGTTGTATAGAGACTATTAGAGCATTCTAATCCATTTTACGCATTTTTTGCAAATTTAACTCCACAAAAGTGCATTATTACAACATTGACTTCGCGTGTAGGTATTGTGTGTGTATGTAAAAAAGTTGAAACTTCCTCAATTAATAAAGAGATGTCCTTTAAGCACATCTACATTTGTGAAAAATAAAATTTTTCATGATCTCCACTCTTGGGGTGACTGCATATGTGGTGGTGACCCATTGTCATTATTGATCAGTCTCATCAAAAGACTTAGGTATTTCCTCATAGTAATGTAAAGGACCCCAGTTAGAAATCTGGGTGCACTCAATTATCAATCATAGTGATATGCATTTATATATTTCCATTCTTGATCTATTTCTTTATGAACATGGTTTTTCTGTTCATAACTGTTGTACCCATGCAACTCTCCCTAGTAAACCTGAATATTTGTGTTTGCAAAAATATATACGTTATTATTGCCTGTTTTATTGTGTAAAGTGGCCTGTGAAGTGATCTGTCATGTTTTTACACATTTCTCAAATAAATCTCCTTTTAAAAATGTAAATAAATATCTTTCAAAGAATGTTTTAATTATCTTTTCAAGAAATTATTTTTGAGATTTTGATCTTTTGTGATTTCAACATTGGGATTATGACATTCCAGATTATGTCTTTCAGAATTATGATCGGTTCCCATATAAATATATATACACATATATCTGACAACTGATATAAACCAGACTGATAATTGTGTAAATGTTGAGCTTTCCATAATAAAATCCTTTCCCTTTGGCCTGGATAACTGCCATTTATGTTTTTTTTTTTTTTCTGTCTTTTCAGCTTAAATTCTATTCTCTCAAGAAACTCTAACTTAGATCCTCAGATTCCCATATTATATACTATTATTTCTCCTTTATAGCACACATCACAACTGTAACTAAACTTACCTTGATATATGTATGAAATATTTATTTACTACATTCATGAATAAATAATTTCAATATGACACATGAAATTATACATGCACATATGCATACACAGAGTACCGCTATCTTGGTCATAATTTTCAGATCCTGGGTTATAAAATAATTCCAGAATTCCAATGATTTTAAGAAACCCCAAATTTCACTCATTTTGCATAATGATAAGGCCTTACTCATTGTTTTTGAGGAAAACACTACACTTTTTTTAAAATTTGAGTATGTGTGCCTATGGATTGATTTTAAAAGTCTTTTTTAATATTAATATCAGGCTCTCTTTTCACTCCACCTGAGATATGCAAGAAGGAGAAAGGATTTTCCAAGAAGGAGATTGAGGAAAAAAATGCTTTTATAATGATTATTTGAGAACTGTGCTGTGCTCTATTTATTCCTTGATCTGGAGCGTGACACTTATCCTAGCTGTGATTTTAGGCTATTAGGAAGAGGGTTATATGGAAACTGGAAGCAAATGAAGTGGGGTGAAGGCGATGACTGGAGCACATGTGGAGACTCAGTCTGGTGGAATCCGCTGTGGAGAATGAGGACCACACTCACCATGCTCTTCAGAGGGATCAGTTATTAGAACTGAGAGTCGTAGGAATATTCCGGGTATTAAATCCATAAGGAAGATTAGATTTCTCATAATTTGTGAAAAAGACTCAGAGTTATAATATGAATAACAGGCAGATATGAGTGGATGAAGTAGGCCAAGCTAGTTATTTGTTCAATATCTCACTGCCCATGTAGGTTTCAAACTTGATCAGGAAATACCTTGTTCAGGGCTACATCCCAGCAACTACATAGAGCCTCATACAGAGGAAGCATTTAGAGTATATGTCATCTTCACAAAAAAAATGTATAGGTTCCTTGAAATCTTTGTTTTAAACCTCTTTTGTAATCTATATTTTTGCATATAGTTTGCACTTAAACTGAAATGAATAGTGTAATGCACAGTGCTCCTGAATGAATAGAATGAGTAAAAATATTCCCCCAAGCAAACAACTTTTTAAAAAAATATCTACACACAGATAAACATAGAACAAAACAACAGAAGTGACTTTAGACAATGACTTTAGCATGGGCAGAATCACAGTGTAAACTGTAACACTTATCTGATAGAATCCAAGTTCCCAATGAGTATAAAAAGTCCTCCCATAGTTCACGCCATTTGCAGACCAAAGGATGACCACTATGTATAAAGCAGGTTGACAGCACACTGGAGCATTGGCTTCTGATGTAATGTGGTGTCTCCACACATACACGTAGTCATAAGCTACATGTATATTTAGATATACCTTTTTGATAAATATCAGTTCCATGCCACATAAACCATTTTCTAGCTTCAATGGCTAACGCAATGTTACTTTAGTAAGTTTTCCTGGATGGGGTTTTATGTTCATGTAGACTTGGGGATTCAGTGTAAATGGTTTACACATGTTACATGAGAGCATGGGCAAATATATCAAATCTATGCATGTTTGGATTAGTATTGGAGATAGCAAATGATATTACAGAACATTTATTTTTACAATTCTCTACTTCATCTGGGTCATGAACTTCTCAAAATTTCTTTTTCAGTTTTAGCTTTCTATGCATCTATTCAACCCCAAGACAATTTTCTTCTAAGATTAAGGAAAATCTATTCAGCTGTTTTAAAGCTAAGCAAATGTGAAAATTATATATTTTTCATCATCATAGGAAAAGCAATCTATTGTAATAGCTTTCTCAGTAAAATTCAAAAAGACTTCTTTTGAAAATTTCAGTCCAAATACAAATGATACCAGATACCTTAAAAACTATTTTGTCTGGATGTGAGGGAGAAAAAAAAAAATATTTCTGTATTTCTATATTGAAAAAAAAAAAGTCTCACTGTCATTGTCTGGACTCAGACTTAGACTTAGAAATATAAATCAATGACCAACTTATTCAAATAGACACACTAGAAGAGGCATCATTATCCCAACAAATAAATATGTACAGGATCCTTTAGCCATTATGTTAGGGGGATTGATAGTATTAACAGATGATACAAGAAAATGTGAAAAATGGAAATGAATAATGTATTGCTTACTAAAATTTAAAGATAGAAAGGATCTTGGTGATCAGTTTAGTTGTCCTCAAAATTGATCATAATGGGACATGCCTGGAGGTCACAGTGTTACTTACAGAACTCTATGAAGTACTGATGCAGTAGTGCACCTGTGTGACAATCATGGTTATAATTTTTGTAAGTCAGATATATCTAATGATCTAAAATAGGAAAGCAGAATTGAATGCTAATGTTTTAAGACCAAATATTATGGGAAAATAACAAAATTTCAAACATTTTATTTATTAGCCTCATCTTTTTGTAAAGAAACAAAACAAAACAAACATTTGAATTGAGTGTCTGAATACCTTATTTAAACTCAAGAAATACAACCATCACAAAAATCATATCTACTGACTCATGTGGTATGATGCTCAAATAATTAAAAAAAATACAGGGATGATGGTCCTCTTTACAGCCATTTACCTTCCCAATATGGCTCTTGCAAGAACCACATATTAGGGCAGATGTGACACTGGACTACTAGACACTACAGAGTAACCCACTTTTCATTTTCAAGTTGGTGGATTAAAAGCAAAAATACCTAGAATGGGCCTAATTAGGAGAGGATAAGTATAATCATTCCTACTTCTACCCCTTGGTTCTTGGACTCATTTGTAATTTCTACTGGGGACACAGCATCACATAATTGACATTAGTTTAAGCATTGGTCATACCCTAAAGAGTCGTGTGTCATCTCCCTGGGATGTCATCTATAAGCTGGCATCTAAAACGCACATTTTGGAGGCAAGTTCATCACTATTAGCTGGCAGCTTCTAGATGTCATGTGGTAGGACTAGTGGATCCTATGGTACACGCCCACCTCTGTATCTTCTTTGCTAAAATCTTGGCTCGTGAAGTTTAGGGGTTCTACTTGTCTTTTCTACTATAATAGCTCACATCCTAGAATCAAAGGATCAGTGTGGGTGTTCTGCTATTAATTATATCCATATAAAATATAAATTTGAAAATGGTAAAGTGACATCTAGGTAGAACAGTTGAGCTTAGTGAACCTAATTCTATAAAAGAATGGATAATATTTTATTGCACAACAAAGTGACTATAATCAACAATAAGTTAGGGGATACTTTCAAATAACCAAAACAATGGAACTGGAATGTTCCTAACACAAAGAAATGATAAATGCCTGAGGTGATGGATATCCCAATTACACTAATTTGATTAATTCACATTGTATGCCAGTATCAAAACATCACATACACCCTGTAAATATATACAACTATTACATACTCATAATAATTTTTAAAAATTAAAAAAAAAAAAAACATCTCTTACCCACAGCCCTGGCCTTCAGGGACAACAACAATTAAGCTCTCAAACATTATGCCCTCTGGTCACCTGTTTTCTTTCTTGTTGTTGTTGAATTTTTATTTGTATTTCTTTTCTTGAGGGATTATGCCTTATTACTTCCTAGACTTTCAGTGGAATTCTGAGGGTGTGCCTTTACAATATGAATATATCCTCTTGCAACTTACCATTCATGCTTTCCATTTCTTATTCACTCACCTCTTAATCATCAACTGTGAAAGCAGTCCCTAAAAGTAGATATTATTATTATTATTCTCCTTAGAAAACTTTGGGGAAATAAAATGTTTGGGTTCACATTTATTGTCATAAGTTGCAGAAACAGAACATCACAATAAATAGGATAAGGTACTGCTATGGTTGGAATGCACATATTCCTCCAAAATTCTTCTGTTGGAATCTTAAGACCCAATGCAGTAGTGTTAAGAGGTAGAGGCTTTGGGGAAGTGATTAAGTTATGTGGGCTTCACCCTCATGAATCGGTTAGTGTCCTTATAAAAGAGCTACAGGGAACTAACTAGGTCCTTTTGCCCTTCTGTCTTCTACCACTTGAGGACACATTAAGAAGGCATAGTATAAGAAATAGGCCCTCACCAGACATAGAATTTGTCAGTGCCTTAATCTTAGAATTCCTAGTTTCCAAAACTGTGAAAAAATTAATTTCTCTTCTTTATAAATTACCTATTCTGAGGTACTTAATTATAGCAGAGTAACAGAGTAAGACAACCACTAAGTAATATTAGTATTGATTCTAAATATCATACAGAAAAACTGGCCCAATTATTCTTAAAGCCAGCAACCTAAATTAGCAAAATGCTATATATTCATCATCACCATTATCACTCTCATTTTTAATCAACTTTAGTAATATATAATTTCAAACAAATCCTCCATTTTTAACAGTTGAATTTGGTGAGCTACGTATACAATAATAGAAACACTAATACAAGCATTGTACAGAACATTTCCATTAACTCCCACATTTCCTTGTGCTATTTGGAAGTCAAAGCCCTCTTCCCATCCCCTACCACTGACAAGCACTGATTTGCTTTTTGGCACTATATTATTGGCTTTTCCAGAATTTGATATAAATGGAATCATCAGAATATATCAATAATATTTGGGTTCTTTCAGATAGGCTTTTAGATTGCTTCCAATTTTTATCTATTATGAACAATTAGCAATAAGTATTTTTAAATATGGTCACCTTTGCACTCATATACTTATTTTTCTAGGGTACATATTCAGTAGAGGGATTGCAGTGTAGATATTTTTTTTAATTTAATAAACCTTGCCAAAAATGTCTTAAAGATTTATATTCCTAAAAGGCTATGTAAGAAGGAAACTTCATAGAAGGAGTGAATTTATAGCAGTCTCAGAGAATTGTTTCCTTACCCTATCAGGAAATTTGATATTATCCTTCTTAGTTTGGGTCCTCCAAAAGGTAAAGTCTGAGGCAGAGGTTAAAATACTGACATTTTGCTTGGTAGGGGCAAGCCCTGGGAAGTTGGAATAAAAGTGTCTGGGGAGGGGTGGGGAGGAAGCCAGGAACGAAAAAGTGACACAGCAACACAATGGCAATTATTACCATCCTTGCCCTCTTCAAAATCAGCCTCAAAGAGAACTGGGCACTAAGCTGATATGTTCATTACTCACTTGGGAAGATTTTCAAAAAAGAACTGCACCTTGGGGCTGTGCCTAGAGGTGAGAAAGAACAAATTTATCCCTAAGATTCCTTTTTACCTCTCATTCACCTTGTACCTCCCATTTCTCCATTTGCTGAGGTCTACCCAACCAGGGACTAATTCTCAGTAACTTAGCGTTTGCATTAACTGGCCCCTTGGTGACTATTCCAGAAGCAACATCTCAGGGTTCACAGTGTAGCATTTTCTTTGAGTTTGAAAGTTGAAGGGTAAGAAGCAGCTATAGCATGAAGAAAGACTCAACCAAAGTATATTCAGTTTGGTATCCCAATGGCTAGAAGGTAAAAATGTTTCCCTATGAATCCTCAATAACCATTGCTTTTCCAGAGAGAATGAGGTGGTGAAAGGGAAGTGAAAAGGGAAGTGCCTAAGATGCACATCCATTACTAAATGGATAAGGAATTGCAGCCCACTCCTGGTTTAATTGATTGATATGGAGGTTAAACATTTTTTCATATGTCTGTCACCCATGTGTATACATTTTTTCTTCTAATCTTTTATTTTCTCTTGGAATTTTGTCTTCTTAATTTGTTGATTTCTTTACATAAATTTTGGCTATGAATTTATCGTCTATATATTGTATTATTTCTCCTTAGATTATATTTGTCAGTTAGCATGATTAAATTTAAATTTCATTGATGATGCCTTTAATATTATAGAATTTATGAATGTGCATTTGGGCAAATGTAGTAATAACCTTGTTTACTCATATATTTGTTGTAACATTTTTCTGTCCCAACTTGATAGATAATTTTGCACTATGTTCATCTTCCATGTTTATTATTTCTGTGTTTATTATTTGTATTATTTTTATGATAGAATAAAATGGAGATAGTTTTAATATTTTTTTTCCAAATGGAAAATTAGATAGCCCCAACATCAGGTATTTTTAGACTGTTCTTCCATATATTTGAGATGGCATAGTTATTGCACAATAAAATTCTATTTTTTGAATTCCTTTTTTATTTTATTGATATATTTCTCCATTGCTACACCAATATTAAGCCATTTCAATGAATATGGTCATTAAATTTGTCTTGATATTTGGAAGGACAATTACTTTCTTTTTGACCTTTTTTTAAAAAACGTCTCAGTCTAATTTTCATTTACTTTTCCACATGGACCTTCGATTCAGCTTAAGTTCCTTAAAAAAGGTTGGAAAGTTTTTCAAAAATCCATTGAACTTATATTAATTTTAAGAAAGTTTAAAATCTTTTATAAATGTGTTTTTTTCTAGAGTCTCAATGTATAAAAACGATAAGAGGCGAGACATTATTTGAAAGAATAGAACTTATAAATGATCCATGGAGAACTTGTGGAATATAGTTCAAAAACCACTTTTAGAATTGATTTTAAGAAAGGAAGGGAATAATTTGTATTTTGGTCTTGGTATCTTAAATTGCTGGGTTAAGAGTTTCAAAGGATAAAAGCAATGGAAAATTCAACACAGATGGAAGAAGAAATCAAGGCTTTAAAAATATCCTGATGAATGCCTGGCTCATTTTTATTTTTCATTTGATTTCCACACCTCAAACCTTTTCCAGAGTCTTGGGTCCAATTTTCATTAACATTTTCTCTAAGTACAAATAATGAAAAATGATTGGGTTTTGATATTAGTGGTAAAATTGGAAATGGTGAAGGTATTTTGGACTATTCATTTTAATTATTTTAAGAAGTAATTTTGTATGATTTTATAAGTAGGAGTTTACAAATACACAGAATTTGTTACTTATATCTCTTATTCTGCAGATATTACCCAGTTAGACAAACCATGGAAAATATATGTACTATATGTCCTTAACTTGCATAAATCAATAGTTTCTATCCAAACTGAATATAAATAAATAAATAGTTTCTAACCTATTTGAGAACAAGGAACACATTTTGGGTAAGCTTTGTATAGATTCACACTAGATATTAATAATAATTTTACTCTTAGCAATTTGTAAGTTGAGAAAATACATTACCATAAAAGTGTAATTTTAACAAAGCCATATTTTAATTAATTTGCATATTATCAATCAAAGGTTATTATACTTCAAAAACTCATATACGCACATGAAATTTTATTCAAACACAACTACAATGATACATGATGAATGCCTGAATTTACAATCACCTGCAATAAGCTCATGGCTCCCTAGGCATCAAAAACTCACAAGTTGGGGACCACTGATATAAAGGATTTTTTTTTCCTGTTGTTCTCTGTCTTTTATCATCTGCAAATTTTTCTTTTTCTACTTCTACTTAATTATTAATAAATCTTTTCTTGGCCTCAATTCAGTATATTTAAAATCAAGGGCATGGTTTTTCTCAAAACACATTTAATGAAAATTTATGAAGCCACTGAGCCAAAGCACAGTATCTGAGCAGCCCACCCACAAAATCACACCTAGCAAAGTAGTTAAAAAAGGTCAATTGACAACATCTGTTACCTAAAGAAGGTGTAAGAAATAAAGCATCATAAATGTTTACCGGTAATGTGTGAAAACAAAATCATCTATAATAAAAAGCTTTTCTTCTAAGATGCATATGGCATATGTGTTAGCCATCGATGAACCCAGGATCTGACAGCTGGATGATTTTAATTTCTGAGCAGTTGACACCTTAGGAAAAACAGACTAAAACATTTTAAAAGTGGTAATCAGCTGCAGGTTTCCTGTACTGGTAGTCTTCTGATACTTAATTGTCTAACGATGATTGATGTCTGATGTGATGATTGAACTAAGGTATATAAGACATATTTATATATATATAGTAAACATTTTATTAATTCAAAAATGTATTTTAGTATAATATATATGATGGTTTGATTCAAATGTGATGCTCTAGTAGGAGAAATTAGTCACAAATATAAACAACCATAACAAAAAGTACAAAACAATGAATTCCACAAAATATGTACATATAAATTGTTCTATTCAAAAGAAGGAGAAATTACTATTAGCTTCAGCAATTTATAAATAATTTTTATAAATCTACTTCTAAGAAGATACAAAATTAGGTGTTAGTTAGTCCTGAATAAATTACTCAGATGACTATTTGCCAAACACTGTGCTAAATATTAGTGGAATAATCATAATTAAAAAACAAACTTTGTCCACAAAGAAGATGCCAATGCTGTGATTCCAATATTTAATCAAATCATAATGTCTTACCTGTTAACAGATATATAGTAGAGCAAATAATACTATCAATGGCTGAGAGGGTTAGACATCTTCATGGAAGTGGAGTATGAACTGGTGCCTTGAAAGATGTGTGGAAGTCCATCAATAAGGTAGAAATAAAAGGAGTGTTTTTAGAATTATAGGTACAAGGAGGAGTATAAACAAAACCACAAAGGTAATTGTAATATGTCTGAAGTTGGAAAAGTAGGGATAAGATTGTGAAGGGCCTAGAACCATCTTTATCAGTCAAGGTTCAATCAAGATAGCAGAAATAGTATTAATATTATTACTATTACTATGTAATAAACCTTACCCAATTGTAGAAAAAAGCTGGGGAGGTAAGAGTTAAGAAGGAAAATTTGGAGAATCATTGTGAAGTCACTGACTACCTACATAGAAACACTAACACGTGTGGACATGTCAGAACTTGCAGGAAAATCTGGGAGGACAGCCAAGTCCAGCTGCCAAAGTAGGACCATGCAGCAAGGCTTGTGAAGAGCACTGTAGGAAGGTATCACATCTGCATAACCTCTGGCTGCTTTTGTTCAGCAGGACTGGCAATCAGGAAGGAGAGCTGCCATGGAATACGGGACAGAAGGGTGAGAATGACAGTACCTCTGTCCACGTGTCAACATCCCTAACATGATGACCTTGAGAGAGGAGTGCTTGTTTCTCCAATTCCTGGTCCCTGTTCTGTTTCTGTTTTCTAAATTTTGCTCAAAATTAACTTTTGCTCCACTCTATTAGAGAACCACACAGTGAAGGGATATTCTGGGAAATATAGTGCAATATGAACAAGTGACAGAATATAAACCACCACACCGTTCTCATACCTTTTGACTTTACATAATATGCAGTGGAGAGTCATCAGAGATATTGAGAAAGGGGAGTGACAAGATGATAGATTTTGCTTTAGGAAAGCAATTCTAGTCAGAGTGTATAGAATTGATCTTATGAGAGATAAACTGGAAATAGGGAAAATTTTGCAAACATTTTTCAGCCCTCTAGACAAGGAGTGGTACAATCCTAAACTAAGACAGTGACAACAGGCTTAGGGAGGAGAGGACAGATTTGAGACTTGCAAGAGGCTAAATTGACTAGACAAGAGTTGATTGGTTATGGGAGATAAAGGCGAGGGAGAGAAGATGAAATCTGCACAGTATTTATTTTGGGTGTTTGCAAGTATGGTAAGAGGTGTCAAAGAAAAATTTTTGCTCCAGGCAGACTAGACAGATAAGGAAAACTTTATTCAACACTATCACAATCAGAAAAAGAGACTGAAAATCAACCTCACTATAACAAAAGGCAGAGAATTTTCGGGTGCAATGATTAGTTAGTAAGCAAGTAGTGTTAGTTAGTAAACAAGACTTTAAATGGGAGGTTGGTCAATGTGATTAACCTATCTGTATTTGTTAATTGTCACCTATTCAAGTTAGTTCCTACTCTCCTGCAGAGACTGAGAGATATGGGCTCTATCTTTCTTGGTGGTTACCATATCAATGCCACAAATAGAATCCCAGGTTCTAGGGAGAAGATTGCAGATATCTATAGCTGTTTGTAATACAACAGTTTACAAGAGATGAATGCTCTTACCTGGAACAAGAAAAGTGGATGATACTAAAAATATCAGTTTGATAATACAATTAGGGCTTACAAGGTCAGGCTACCTGAGAATGGTGAGCTGTATCTTCCACTTCCCTCAGGGCATTTTCCAATTCTTGGTATGAGTATATGGAGAAATCTCAGGGCTTGAGTGGTGAAAATTGAACTTTGGGACAGACAAAGGAGACAAGATGTGAAGAAACCATTATCCACTAAGGAGAGAGCCACAGGGAAGTGATCCTAAAATTATGTAAAATCAACTCCTCCAAGAAATTTGCTAAATATTTGAATTGTATGGGGGCAGGAGGCTAAGAAGATAGCCAGAAAGCCACTGAAAGACACTGCAGAGCTGTCTGCATTGTTATCATTGCTGTGGAGACAAAAACTGAGTTTCATGAATTGCCAATGGGAAGAAGCCAGGAAATATTTCAGGAGTTAAGTTGGAACCCCAAAGGTCTACACCCCAGGATTAAAAGAGAGCCATATAATGCATGAGTCTTAAACATAATTGCAACTCAAACTTGAGATAGCTCAGGTCCAGAGTAAATTAAGGTAAACTACCACAACTCTGTTTGCTGGAGGATTGGGCAAACCTTTTTCAAAGGAAGATAGCATTATCTACAGCCTCTATCATTTATCATCCATGAAATATACATTCAATCTGATATTACCTAATGGTTCTAAAACAGGACAAAGATGAAAAAAAAATGTCAGTGGAATACTTATGTTTGACCTACTTATTGGAATTAGCAGAGATCACTTTGTAAATATCCATGAATATTATATTTAAGAAAATAAAAGAACACTAGAATTTATTAAAAAGTCAAAATTCTAAATTTGGAAAAAATTTAAATAAAGAACTCAAGAATAGATTTGAACAACAGATTAGACATAGATATGTATGTATATCTCAAGTTGGAAGACATCAGCAGTAGAAAAGTACAAGCAAAGAGAATTAAAAGGATGAAAATATAGAAAAGATTATAAGAGGTTTATGCCATTTGCTGATTGATTCCTAGCAGTGGAGTAGAAAGAAAATAGAAAATAACATATTTAAGTAAATAATATTCTCAAATTTTCCAGCTAATGACACACAAGATCAAATCTGCATATTAGGCTAATCTATCTGATACATCATAGTAAAACTGCTGAAAATCTAAGACAAAATAAATTAAAAGAAGGTTGAGAATAAAAAAATATTGCCTTAGAAGTAACAACAATATACTGCAAACTGACTTAAAGAGAAAGAAGGAAACCATAGGAAAATGGCATGACATCTTAAAATGTTGGAAGAAAACAATTTCTGGTCTTCGATTACATACCTTCAAAATTATCCTTAAGCTTAGGGGAAATAAAGGCATTTGTGGATAATCATCATGATTTGATTTTTTGGAGTAAAATGTATACAAATGTGATGTCTTCAGACCAAAGGAAAATTATCACAATAAAAGTATGGGCACTCAAGAAGGAAGAAAGCAAAATGAAAACAATATGTGTACATATGAACATTATTGACTTACAGAAGCAATAATATTATCATTTAGGGCTTAAATGATATGCAGAATTACAATATATGGCAAGAATAACACAAATGGAGAGAGGGTGCTAGAAAGAAACAAAGATCCCAGCATCATGTGGAAAATGATAAAAATAATTCAATCTTAGGTGGTAAAACGTGAGGGATCTATATTTCATTTTTAGGATAACAACCTAAAAAATAAAAAGAATCATTTAGAAACCAATAGGGGAGGAAGATTGAAATGATAAACAAAATACATGATAGATCCAAAACAAGTTAAGAAGAGAGAGGAAAAAAAGAAGAAAAGACACAATAAAAATAGAACATAAATAATAATATGGTCCATGTAAACTGTAATATGTCAGTAATTACATTATATGCAAATAAACTAAACATTTTAATTTAAGGAGTAACTCTCAGACTTTTCACATATGTAGTTTCACTAAATTTTATTTTTCTAATAAATATCAGATGAGATTTCCTTTACATACTGTTATGAGTTGAATTATGTTCTCCTAAAATACATGTATTGAAGTCCTAATCCCACAATCTCAGATTGTGACTATTTGGAGATGAGGCCTTTAAAGAGGTAACTACGGTTAAATGAGGTCATATGGGTGGACCTTAATTCAATCTGATTAGAGTCCTTTTAAGAATAGGAAATTGGGAAATATAATGAGACACCAGGGATGTGTATGCACAGATGAAACAACATGTGAAGACAAGCCGGAAGGGAAATCTGCAATCCAAGGAAAGAGGCCTCAGAATAAAGCAAACCAAAGTACCCTGAGCTTGGACTTCCAGCCACCAGATCTAAGAAAAATAAAGCTCTGTTGTTTAAACTACCCAGTCTGCTGTATTTTGTTATGGCAGCCCTAGCAAATGAATACCATATACCCAAAGAGAGTAGTGTCTTTTTCCTTTGAACACCAAAAGTTGATTCTCTGCCATGCTTTTATGAATTGTATACTTTTTATATTATATAATAGTTTTTTGAAAAAAAAATTGCTCTTTTTCATGAGGTAGACTTATAATATGCATTTTAGAACAATTGGTTTTTTTAACCTGATTCTTGCATATTGATTTAGCAATGCTTTGTGTGAAATAAGGACAAAATATTTGCTAAATGAATGGATGGATTCCTATACCTAAGTATTAAAATCAGTATTTTAAAATCTAAATGCAGTAAAATAGTTAACACTACTACAATGCTGAATGCTAACCAGGGTTTGAGAAGAAGGCTGTGACTTTTTTTGGTCCTTAAAGGCATTTTTTAACGTTGTTTAAATAAATTCTCATTTTATTGCAGATTATCATTAATACTGGTTTTTGATTGTTACAAGCCCATAAAACACATTGTAGTCTTGTGCTTTCCCTATCAATAATATTGCCCAGTGTTAATATAATCATTTATAGACTTCAAAGATCTTGCAGGTACTTGCCATATGGTTCTCACAATCATCTTGTGAGAAAGGCTAACAGACACAAACACCCAGCATTTGGGGAGACAAAACCTGCAAATAAGAAAGGTTTGGGCTCTTACTCAATGTCAAAGAGCTAATTAGAGACATAATTTTCCCAAGAATACCAATCACCCAATTCTTAATGTATTCCTTCCTCCCTTTTCTCTAATCAATTTCAATGCTGAAAGTTGGGAATCAAAGTTGGATTAATCAATCAGGAGTGAAAGTCAGATGCTCCAAGAAATCTTTCCATTACAATATTTTGGTTGACCAATAAATTATACTGAGCTGCTGAAGGACTGGGATGTTTTCTCTCTGAAAGAAATTTCTAAGTTCAAACCGTACATTTTCCTAACTCAACCTGTTGGATTTTCAGTTGTTACCCATACTTTATCTGACAAAATCTGCATGTACCATTTGTGGTTATCATTTTTGTACAACAAAATTAACACAAATTCTGAATGCAGCTGTATGACCTCCAGTCACCTGCCAAAAAAATCTAAAAATAAATATATAATTTATTCATATTCCATTATCAGAAGGGTGTTTTGAGAACACAATAAATATATTATTTAAAAATATCATTAGAATATGTATAAGAAAAACACATATTTTATCTCCATAACAAGAGTATTACTCTCATAAAATAATTAATCATTGGGATCTTTTTGATAATTAAAAAGAAAAAAACATGTCCCCTGCTGAAAATAAAAATAGCATGTTCTCTGCTTCTAAATACAGAGTCACTTGTGATGCTTGGATTAACTATTAATTTCTGCTCAATCCCTACACTCACCATTTGTTTGAAAGCCAGCACATTGTTTCCCAATACTTCAACAAAAGCTTTGCCACAGACAAGAGAAACATAAAAGAAGAAAAATAGAATATCATTTTCTGCCTCAAATGATCTGTTCCCTTTAGTGACATCCTCTCTAAGACTCTACATTTAGGCACTACGTAGAGAAATGAGTCTGCTATTTATGGTAATTGTTTTAGTCATTATTACTTTTTAAATCATTTTTAATCACACATATGCTTATATATCTCACAGAAATGAGCCCAAGCCTTTAAAAAATTTAAATTCTTTTGAGTTCTACAGTTCTGAAAGAGCTAATTAATTTTGCAAAAAATTATAGACATTCTGTGGATTTTTTTCTGTGTAGATTAATAGACTGTGTCTGCTTAAATTCTAAAAGAGCCACATTTTGGTGAGAGAAAAAAATACAAATATAATTTAAATTTTATGGAAATTTCAGAAATGTTATCTCCACCACTATTGTATTTATATACCTATAAAAATGCTAAAATTTTGGTTTGTCTTCATATTTGCTTAGTAGTTATACTTTGCCTCTAGGAATGGAAAATTCAGAAACTTTTAGAAATAATATAATTTCTGTTCATGTAACATGGCTTTCCGTGAACTTGTCTGAAGGGAAGACGTATTTAATATTGTCAATATCTTAAAGGGTTTTTAAAAAATCATTTTACAGAGGAGCATATCCCATAAATCAGAATGCACCTTAAAATCTGGGTTTTGAGAACATACCTAACTAGAGGCTGCTATTCAAACAGTGATTTAAATCATCACTGATTCATTGTCTCATCTTCAATATGAAGGAGCGTGGCACAGGAAGAGTACTGTCATCAGTGCAGCCTAAACTCCCAAAATGTTGCTACTTTAAGGTGCACTGACATCTTGTTGATCCCCTACACATCCCCACCCTTTATGTATATAGAAAAAGCAGCCTTTACCTAAATATTAATAGTTGACTCGCTCCAACAACTAAAGTAGCCCAGAATCTAATCTCAAATCTACATCTCTGTTTATTGATTTCTATTTCATCTCATTGTTCTCTAATGTCTCCCATTAAAATATTTTCATTGTATATCTTATGGTTATCATTTTGTTTAATGCATTATAATTTAAATCTATCCCATGATATGCTACTCATGATCTCATTTTACTGATGAGGAAACAGAGATTGCACAGTGGGAATGTAGTAGAGATCCAGCTATGGGCAATGCAAGATTGTCCCTGCTTTCCCCTAGATCGTATGGCTGTGTGGCCCATGTGACTTTAAGGAAATGGAGGGGGAAACAGCTATAGTGTTATTGGGAATAATTTATCTTTTCACTCTTAACTACTTGAATGGGTCCTAGCATGGGAGGTATTTTTAATCACTGCATTTTAGTGAATAGTGAAGTTAGCATATGTGTTAAGCAGAAATATGCTGGGGCCATAAAGGGCTCTTTTCTCTAATTTTTGGTTTAGATTTTTAGTGGATTCTCTCTCCTCCTCACTGACTCACTTTGGAATTATTGCATATTGAGATTTAAAGCAACTGTGCAGAGCAAGGGAAGGCTCCTATGTAGTTAATATCTTCAACTTTCTTACTGCTTAGATCATTGGTCCACATGGGAGAGGTAGTGAGCAATATGGGTCTAACGATTGATAGGACAGAGCCCATGGAGTAATATCTGAAAATCATATTGCATGTGATAGGTCCTCATCATTCAAAATAGGCTTTAAAAAAAGAGTCAGAAAAGACAGGAACTAATACGCTTTCAAATGCTCACTATATATAAACATTTTCAATTTGTCACTATTTTTACAGAATCTTTTCAGAGAACAGCATCACTTCAGCAGTAGAACATGGTTTATCATTTTAAGACTACTAAATACTATCACAGCTTATTTCAAATTTTTTGATATATAAATTATTTTTTTGCACATCAGGCAGTGCTCCTTCTCTTTGTATGTTTTATAAACAGTTCTACATTATAAAATGTAATTATTTTGGCAATATAAAAATAATGATGCAAAATACATTATCTCATTCTTTTTCTTTTTATGGCTAAGTAGTACACCATGGTGTGTGTGTGTGTGTGTGTGTGTGTGTGTGTGTACAACAAAAACACTTGCACCCCCTAAATCTATTGAAATAAAAATGATGCACATTGTCCTAGTCTGTTCAAGCTACCATAACAAGATACCATAAACTGTGTAGTTTACAAACAACAGACATTTATTTTTCACCGATCTGGAGACTGGGAAGTCCAAGATCAAGGTGTCAGCAGATTTGATGTTGAGTGAGGGCCTGTTTCCCTCACAGGGCATAGGTGGTATCTTCTCCCAGTGTTGGAAAGGACCAGGGGTCTCTCTTGAGCCTCTTCTGAGGGCACTAATCCCATTCATTAGGGCTCCTCCCTTATGATCTAATCACCCCAAACGCCTCACTTCTTAATACCATCACCTTGCAGGTTAGGATTTCAATTTCTGAATTTTCGGGGGGACACAAACATTTAGACTTTAGTACATATTATTAATTTATTTTTCATAGAAAACTGGGGAGAGAGGAGGAAATCTACTACCTGCTCAGAGCTATAGAAAGTAAAGAAGAATTTATTAATTATTTCCAGAATAGAATATCAGGTCTAACATCTCCAAGTATATTGATTTGGTTAAAATTAGAAGTTGCATGATAGACTGATGAGTCTCTTTTAAAGAAGACTAAAGTAAAAGAAAAAGAGCAAAAAGCATAAAGGAACCATAAAGATCCTTTCAACTGACCTGACAGCTATTGTGTCTGAGATCAATTCAGATCCTTTAAATTGACCTGATAGCTATTGTATCTTGACAGCACTGGTTTTCTCTTGGTGGTATGGAAATTACTGAAAAAAATAACTTATACTAGTAAAATTTAATAAAATGCTTTATGAATCTATTCAATTCTCTTAACAAGTTTTAAAGATTTTTAAAAATTTATACAAGACTTTAGAGCAAAGGTTACTCTCTAGATTTCTAGAGATAGGCTCAGTTGTGTAATAATTTGAAAATACAATAGATGTTCTCTTTTTAAAATGAATTACAAAAAACACACATGCAGAGAAAATATAAGCTATGTATCCTGCTATGTATCCTATGTATCCTGCTATGTAGGATAAATAGCAGAGGATACACTTAATCTCACTTGAAATTTTCACGTCTGTATGATTAGGTAGCTAACAAAATTTCATCAGTTTACAAAGTCAGCTTCCTTGTAAGAAAAAAATGAATTTTATAGAAACCTTTACAGAACAGCATTTGAATAAAAGAGGAAGATTACTTCCATGGGAATTGCTTTCTCTCTGTGCACCACTATTTTGCCAATAACTTCCTTTTTTCCAAATTTTTTATTTTGATAAAATACATATAAAGTTTACACTATTTTTAAGTGTAGATCTCAGTTGTATTAAATACATTCATAGTGCTGTGGAACTATCACTGCCATCCCTCTTCATAATTCTTTTAATCTTGTAAAACTCAAATTCTGTGGTCTTTAACAATAACTCTCCAGTTTCTTTTCCCTTAAGTCCCTGCAACAATTATACTTTCTGTCTCTATGATTTTGACTACTCCAAGTACCTCATATAAGTGAATTCATGCAATATTTTTCTTTTTTGCAGCTTATTTCAACTTAGCATAGCATCTTTAAGACTCATCCATGTTGTAGCATAGAGTTTCATTTGTTTCTCAAGCTGAATAAGATTCTACTGTACATATATAATACATTTTGTTTACCTATTCATCTGTCAATGGACATTTGGATTGGCCCCACACTTTAGCTGTTGTGAGTAATGCTGCAATGGACATAAATATACAAATATCTCTTCAAGACCATGTTTTTAATTCTTTTGAATATATATACCCAGAAGTGAAATTTTGTTCAGTTTTTTGAGGAACCACTACATGGTTTTTCACATTGGCTGTACCATTTTACATTCCCAACAACTGGTCGTAAGAATTTCAACTACTCAATATCATCTCAATATCATCTCCAACACTTTTATTTTCTGTTTTTTTTTTATAGTAGCCATCCTAATGGGTGTGAAATGACATCTCATTATAGTTTTAATTTGCATTTCTGTAAAGATCACTGATTTTAATCATCTTTTCATGTTTATTGGCCATTTGTATATCTTCTTTAGAGAAATGACTATTCAAATCCTTTTCTCATTTTTAAATTGTTTTATTTTTGTTTTTGAATTTTAGTAGATCTCTATATATCCTGGATATTAATTCTTTATCAGATATATAGCTAACAAGTATTGCCTCAATATGTGGGTTGCCTTTTTACTCTGTTGATAGTTTTTTGATATACTTTTTAAAATTTTTTCATCAAATCCAATTTGTCTATTTTTTTCTTTTTTTGCCAGTGTCTTTGGTGTCATATCCAAAAATTCATTGCAAAATCAAATATCATGAAGTTTTTGCCCTGTATTCTTTTAAAAGTTTTAAAGTTTTAGGTCTTTTATTTATATCTTTCATTCATTTTGTTTCAGTTTCTGTATATGGTTTTAAGAGCCAATTTCATTCTTTTTTATGTGTATGTCTAGTTTTCCAAGCAACATTTGTCGAAGAGACTGTCCTTTCTTCATTAAATGATCTTGAAACCCTTGTAAAACATTATTTGACAATCGATGAGAGGATTTATTTGGGTTTATTTCTTGATTCTCTACTCTACTCCATTGGTTGATATGCCTGTCTTTATGCCAGTAGCACTTACTATAGCTTCCTAGTAAGTTTTGAAATCAGGAAGTATGAGTTCTCCAGCTTTGTTCTTTTTCAAGATTGTTTTGTTTCTTTGGGCTATCTTCAAATTCCATTTAAACTTTAGCATGATTTTCTATTTCTGCAAAAAATATCTTTGGGATTTTGATACGGATTGCATTAGATCTGTGATTGCTTTGGGTAATATTGATATTTAACAATGCTAAGTCTTCCAATCTATGAAAATGGGTTATGTTTACACTTATTTATGTCTTCTTTAATTTCTTTTAGCAATGTTTCTTAGTTTTCAATGTACAAATCTTTCATGTACTTGGGATACATGGACATGCACAGTCACTTTCTAATTTTTCCTACATATGCAGTACTTTTGAATGTCCTAGTTTTTAATGTCTGGCTCCAAAAATAGGAAAAAGAGAACAATGAAGGTGAGAAAAAGGGTGCCAGGCCCTTAAACCCTCTTGTCGTCACATCAGCCACAGGGGGAGGTACTTTCAACAATGGCAAAAAGTGCAACAACAATGGCCACCTACCTCTTTGGACATTTGTGATTAGAAGCAGCAATCAGTTATCAGAGCACAGATCCCTGACATTTGGAGGACAGGGTACTTTTTGTCCACCCTGTCCCCCACAAGCTGTGTGAAAGCTGCTTCTGGTATCTGCTAGTGTGCTTAGAGCTGAAATTGACTAAAATTAACTGTAATTTACTGTCCAACCCTTTTTCTGGATGTTGCTGTTCTTCAACAGATTTCAGTGTTCTGAAATAGTTACACTGGACAGATTCTTCAGTACAATTGTTGTCTAGGTGGGAAGACAGATTCTTGGTGCTTCTAACATCAGTCTTTCCAGAATCATCCTCATAATTTCCTTTTAATCTATGGTAACAGAGGAATTTTTTCTCTTAGGTAGGAGACCTACACTTTCTGGTTCTACATTTTTCTACCTGTTCAAGTGTGTGGGGAGGGGGCGGGGAGATGTTTGGTTATGTTTTCATTTCACACACCCAAGCCTTCAGTTTGAATTTGCATGAGTTTCATTATATCCTTCTCTTTCAATTAGTGTCTCAACTTTCTAAATACATAATTTGCCTAATGCTAGTTAGCTTGTCTAAAATAAGCTCTTTTGCACACAGCTAAAGCAGCATCATTTCAACATTATGGTCATATAGAAGAAAACTATTATCTCAAGTAATTGCAATTTTTTACTTGTATTCTTTATAATGAACTATCTGTCCACAGCTATTGTTTTCAGCTCACAATCTCATGAAATTTGGCAGTCTTCTTTCTAATATAACTGGATGAATCACATGTAAAGAACTTCAAATGTTTTATTCTTCCTCAAGAAAAAAATTATGCATCCTTTACTACTCTAAATAAAATTGAAAGTCATTCAGCTTTCAAAGATATAATAGTAATTAGCGAATGAGAAACAGCTGTGCTTCTATTAATTTATTCTAATATATTGGCTAAATATATAAACAAAATTAGATTGAAAATTCCATATGGTGGGAATTAAGACCAAAATGTCCTTGATATTAGCCATGACATGGAGATCACCCACCATTCCTTTCAGCATGTTTAACAGGCAGTGAATCTTTAGGTTTGTGTACCCCATAGAGTTTAAGTTAGATTAAGTCCTTCATAGTAACAGGTAAGCCCTTGTGCCACAAATAAAATAAAACACTGTTTCATGCCTTCATCCTCATACCCACATTGACAGTCCTAAATATGAAGAGCTTAGTACTTAACAACCTTTCTAATACAGATTAAGTTAAAATTACAAATGGCTGTTCCTATAAACAAAATGCCATTATAATCATAACACAAAATTCTAAATACAGGAAATTCAAGCTGTTGAAGAGGAATCTCAAAGTTTTTTCATTAAAGGCAGATGTGGAAATACAAATTTTATATGTTTTGATTAGATGCTTTCTCAAAACACTCAGTGAAGCTAGTCTCTATACTAGCACAACAAATTTCTCTACTATTTTTGCTGTCATATATATAAATACTATGAAAATTCAGCAGTATTCTGAAGATACCATCCTCAGATCCACGATGAAAAAAATAGCGTAATCAACATTTAGAAACATTTAAATATTTGAAAATGAATACAACAAAATGGATACAGATTATTTTAATAAGGGACAACTTTCCTCAGGCATTTATGGAAAATCTCTTTGCTATGAAATAAAAATTCTCCTTATCTAAGTGGTGATATCTAATAAATGAATGAGAAGTTTTACAAAGAATGATGCAAGTAAACAAACAAACAAAACATTGAAACTTTTTGTTTCTTTGCAATGCCTGGATGACTTCTGTGGTTGCTATTGAATAATTTTCTGTAACAGAGAAAAATTCTTAGCAAAATCACTATGCCTTTAAGTTGTCTAATATATCTTTTGTAAGTTCTTATTTATCTTATGGGAAACAGTAGTGTGTCAGAGACCCCCAAGACCACCTGTACTTTCTATAAGCTGGAAACACTCACAAGACTCAGATATTGTTGTACTTATGTTTACAATTTATTACATCAAAATGATACAAATTAGAATAAGCAAAAAGAAAAGGCATATGAGGAGAAGTTCAGGTGAAACCAGCACAATTTTCTACGTGTCTCCTCCCAGTGGAGTCACACAAGATTGTGCTTCATTTTCCCAGGAATGACACATGACAATATATGCAAAGTGGTGCCAACCATGGTAGCTCATCAAAGTCTTAATGTCCAGGCTTTTATTGAGTGTCAGTCATATAAGCATGTAGTGCCTGCATGACTGACCTTAGCCGCTAGACTCCAGAACCCCCTCCAGAGTAAAAACAGGCATTATCATAAATCACATTTGTTATCATACTGGTTACTGCAAGGTTGACAGCCTCAGGCTTACAAAAACATGTGTTTATCATAAATCATATTGTTGGCATAAACTATCTGGCCAAACTAGCATAGTCCATAGCTTCAGACATTAAAAAAAAAAGTCACTCTTCACAGGCAGAAGAGCTAAGCCATCCAAGCATCAATGTTAAGGGCCTTTCTTAGAAATTTGCAGGGTTGGAGAAATCCAGGTCTGCTTCTGCCTTAACCCTTGCCTGCATAGTCCCTCGCTGTAGCTCTTGGCCTAGGCTCTCTTACAGCCAAATAATCATATTTTTCTGAACAGCTACATTTAGTACAGCATTTATATAACAGAAATAACAATAAAGCATTCTGCTAAGTTATCCTTTTTCCTGGACAGGTGGTTAGAGCTCCTTCTTGCCAAGATGATTTACCATTGTAACAGCTTTACCTTTTAACATGGAAACTGTTGTATTATTGTACATCGTACTATTGCTTGGAATGTCACTCAAGCATAGCTTTATTTATGAGAGCATTGACTGAAAAACCTGGAGGCAATATATGGACCAAAAGAAACATGCTGAAATTTGTTCCTGTGTGGCATCAGCAGAGAAAGCAGTTAAAGAAGGTGTTGCATATCAAGGGTGGTTGTCTTCTTATAATGTGAAGCATGAACCATAGATTAAAGATCTTTTTATTTATAGCTGTGTCAGTAAGTAGAGCTTGGTGTGGGAAGATTCTATTTTTCAGTGAAATTCAATTGTTAGAGTTTCCTGTAACTGTGAAAAGAATCCTTTGACACACTTCATTAAAATCGGCAATAAGATGGCAAAATATATTGTTCCTGAATGCTCTGTGCATAGGTGGCCAATGTGAGCAAATAAACCTCACAAGTCTAACTATTACCATTTCATACATTTCTTCTGTGGGCAATAAATTTCATGCACATACAATATATACATCTTCAAGCTCATAGATCAACATAAACTATTTCAGTCTGGGTTCTACCCAAATTTTGGCCAATTTTTATTTTAAAGTTGTATTTTCGAATCATGCTACACCAGATCATTCTGAGTGACGCTGAAAGTAAGCATGCTGAATTTATACAGCTCCTTTACTATCTAACTAGCAAAGAGTAGACTATCAACATCAACAGATTAAAGTAGCAAAAGTCATATACATACCCGACATTATTTTTCAGTCTTTGTATATGATTAGGCTTCTATATATCCTGAAAACAATACAAATACAAAAAATATTACAAGGAATAGTAAATGCTCTTATAGCTAAAATCATCTTTCAAATGCTCTCAATTTGGCATTTTACTATTTTTTTTAATTTAGGTCTAATAAACAAAATAAAATGCATAGATCTTAAATGATCAATTATATGGGGTTTGAAAAATTGAAAGCACCTATTTACTTAAATGTTTTAGATTGAATTGTATCCTTATCCTGCCTTTCAAAAACTTATAGGTTGAAATGCTAACCCACCACGTGACTGTATTTGGAGATGGAGCCTTTCAGGACATAATTAAAGTAAAATGAGGTCATAAGGGTTGGGCCCCAGTTTAACAGGAATGAAGTCATTATAACAAGAGAAAGAGACCCCAGGAGTGCACATGCACAAAGAAAGAGGCCATGTGAGGACACAGTAAGAAGGTGGCTATCTGAAAGCCAAGGAGAAAGGTCTCAGGAGAAAGGAAGCCTTGAAGAACCTTGACCTTGGATTTGTATCCTCCAGAACTGTAAGAAAATCCGTTTCTGTTAAACCACCCAGTGTGTGGCACTTTGTTAGGGAAGCCTTAGCAGATGTCACCTCACAGAACATTTTATATACCCAGGAACTTTCCATCTTGCTTTCTTAAATTTCCTCCAACCCATTTCTCCCTACCTCCCAAATGCTATCTGATTTCTATCACCATAAATCAGTTTGATCATATACAGACAGATTCTATATATGTGTAATCCTACAGTTTGTACTTTCATATGTGTGGCTTTTTTCTCTTTTTTTTTGCTTAAAATAATGTTTTTTGGATTAATTGATTTTGCTATGTGTATCAGTAGTTTGCTTCTATGCCACAAACTGCTTCAAGAAATGTAGAGCATCATTTAATATCTTTGATATTTAATTTAAGACCTATAAAATGAGAAAGTAGAGCTTTGGTGTCTTTTGTGAATAAAAATTATATATAACTTGTTAGCATTCTAAATGTGTTACTATTATTCACTTTTCTTCCTATTTTTTTTGATATCATCAATCATTGAGGAACTTGACATGCTTTGAAACATATGAGGCTCTGGAGGCCAGAAGAGTGCTTTAAGATAAGCTATAAGTCTTGGGGCTTATAGTCTTCAATTCAGCTTAAAAATTGACCTCTCTCTGTTAAGTGTAGTAAATAGGTGTATTTAACATTGGGCTTAAAGCAGAAATAAATTGTCATGGATAAATGTTAAACTTTTAACTATGACTTAATAATAGATTGACATATGCTAATACATAACTTTGAGAATAAAATATTTTAATTGCATATTAAAACTGAAAAATACACCATTAATGAAAACAATTCTAAGAAAATAAAAATTTGGCATTGCAGAATTTTCACATTTATTGTGTATAAAATCATAGTCTATATGAACATATATCATCAATATAAGCATAGATTAATTGTAATTACAATAGTAATAGAAAAAATTCAATTCTCTCTGAAAGCCTTGGGGTCATTTGTTGTATATAATTTTATAAACTTGTTTTAATGCATAACAAGTTGAATGGTTCCTCAAAATATTTTTAACTTATATACTAACAAGATTTATTAGCAAATATAAGCAGATAAAGAGATAGATTTTTAAAAAAGATAGGTAAAGAGAAAAATGAATAGATAGATGTCCTATTAATAACAACCTAAGAATTTCAATAAAACCATATGCCTCATCCATATTTATAATTTTATTCTTGACAAATACCTAATACATGGGAAGATAAGATGATAGTAAAATATTAAAGCAATAAAAATATAATTAGAGAATTTAGGCTTAGAAAGTAAAGTCATATTAATTTTCATTACATCTACAATGTCTTTTTGAATTGGTCTCAATATTTTCTCATGTTTATTTACAGGTATTACTAATTTTCATCATGATAGCTTTATCAAATATACATTTCATATTATTGAATTTTATTCACCTACAATAAAATATTAGGAATAAAATTGTTGAAGGAAAAACTCTAAAGTTAAAAAAAATATATCACATAGAGTTGTCTCACATTAACATTTTCCCATATGTTTATATATTTGTTTTTTAATATAACCCAGAAATTCTGCATCTGGAAGGTGCTAATTCCCAGATCCACATTTCAAAGCAAGGCAAATTAAGGTGCTAATTGCAGAAATCTAATTTCAGGGAGTACAGTTATCACCACACATTTAGAAATACAAACATCACATAAAGAGGCAAATATCACTAGATTTCATTTAGAAATGAAAACATTCTAGAACTTTTTTGTTTGTTTTCTTTCTACTTTCCTGTCCTGAGATACCCTGGAAAAGATCATGAGGCAGAGTATTTTTGTGCTTTTAACTTACTAAGTAGATATCAGTGAAGGGCAAGAGGGAAGGAGGAAGAGCCCTACATGTATTCATTATTGATCTGGTCACAGCTAAGTTTATCTGATGGCTTAATCTGAAGATACCATCCTTACAGAAGCCACATAAATTCCTTATCAGGAAAATCCTCCAAGGAGAAGGAGGAGGAAGAATTTATTCAGTTGCTTATTTCGTCCATTGTTCAAAAGTTTTCTTCACAGGGATGACACCTCTGAGCTTCTGCATATTGCACAGAGTGCTGAGTCTTGACTGCACTGAGGTCAGCAGAGAGGGCTAAGGACATGAGATGAGAGGCTATCGAGGTACACATGTGTCAGCTTGGGCATAGCTCGTACAGAGGTGGCTCTACAACAGCAGCTGAACTATAGGCAGGGTTGGCACCACTAAAGTGGTACCTAAGAGGTGTCTGATACATTTAATGATTTTTTAAATTTTTTATAATTTCTTCAAGATATAATGGGTGCCTTCTATAGGTACACTTTTGGTTGAAAGGAATTTGGATAAAATTACAATTTTATTGCAAAATAGGATTGTGTCAACATTTTATAAAAAATTAAGTCAAAATATTAGAGACTTTAATTTTCTGCTTTGATATACAAAGAACTTGGAGGTTGCCACTGTCATTACCATAACAAGAAAAGAGATAGACACACTGAAAACCAACAATTCTTAGAGCCACCAGAGAATTAATGACAAATGATAAATCACTGTTCTGAAAATTGGAAAGAAAGGCAGATACAGAGAATCACAGGTCATCAGAAGAAGAAACCTAGGAGCAGAAACTCACCCCTGGGGCCAGTACTCATAGGAACATTTAAACTTTAATTGACAAATCTCTGGGTGGTTAGTGTGGATTAGCTTGAGAATTGAAAACTCTAGGGGGCCCAGTGTTAGAGGGAGCCCATAACTTTTTATGAGTTTTACCTCTTTGGAGCCCCACCAGTTTCTCATGCTGAAGATTAGAGAAAAATCACCTTGTGCTTCCAGCAGGGAGAGGAAAAGGCAGCCATTCTGAAATACACACAGAGCATTCTGTTCTCCATCCATCCTCAGGGGAAATGACCAAAGCCTAACTAATGTGGGGAAAAGGAAATACCTAAATCCAGGGCCTCTAGCCTTCCTATATCACCTAAAATAAGAAAAATGAGGTCAGAGAAACCCTTATGAAGGTCACAGCCCAGGAACCCAGGCATACTAAAATATTGGGACCTAATTATAGGATTATAGAAAATTTCCCTGTTCCTCACTTCCCACCACCATACCAAGACTGCTCCTGTATAATAACAGAGAATTACAACAAAATGAACAGCAAGTCTCAGACTATACTTCCAAATTTATTTATAGTAAAGCCGAAAGACAACAGAGGAGACAAAAAGGATGCCAAAAACTACTGAAACCTCCAGCAGCTACAGCTATAAACAACAATAAAGACAATGTACCTCCTAGGAAGATTTCCTTAACCTCTCACAGTCAAGGCCTACTTACCTTAGTTTCTATCATCCAATACATCATGTCTGACTTTCAACCAAAAATTACAAGGCCTGCTAAAAAGCTAAACAAATAAACACTAACCCCCCAAATTTCTAAAGAGATAAAGCAAACATAAGAACCAGACTTAGATATGACACAGATTTTGGAATTACCATATTAATGATTTAAAAAGTCTATGTATAATATGCTAAGGGTTCTAATGAAAAATGCAGAGAATAGGTAGACTAGAAGAAGCAGACAGACTGCAACTCTGAGAAAGAATTTAAAAAAGGCTAAAAATAAAACAAAGTAAGAGACATAAAAAATGCTTTTGATAGGTTCACCATTGGACATTTTCTAAGGAAAGAATCAGTGGGCTTAAAAATATATCAATAGAAACTTCCAAAGCTGAAATGCAAAGTGAAAATGGAATTTAAAAAATGAAAGAGAATAGTGAAGAAGTATGGGACAATTAATTACAAAGATGTAATATGTCTATAATCTGAAACCAAAAAAAGAAGAAATAGAACAAAGCAGAAGAAATATCTGAAATAATAATGGCCGAGATTTTTTTCAAAAATAACAATAAACACCAAGCCATAAGTCCAAGAAGAATAAAAAAATTGAAGCAGGATGATTTTGAAAAAAAAAAAAAAAAACTACACATGGATATATCATATTCATCCTTCAGAAAAACACAGTCAAAAATGCAAATTTTGAGAAAGCCCAGAAAGTGAAAAAAAAAAAATGTTACCTATAAAGAAAAAAGAATAAGAATTATAGCAGATTTCTTATCAGAAACCATACCAGCAAGAAGAAAGTAGAATGAAATATTTAAAGTGTTGAAGGAAAAAAAAAAAAGAAAACCCATGAAACTGGAATACAAAATCCAATGAAATTATCCATCAAAAGTAAAAGAAAAATAAAGACTTTGCAATGGACTGAATTGTGTCACCCCTACCTCCTCAAAAGTCATATGTTGCAGCCTCACCACCCAGTGTTACGGTGTATGCAAATGGGGCCTTTGGAATGTAAGTAAATTTGGATGGTGTCATGAAGATGGATTCCTCATTACGGAATTAGTGCTCTTATGAGAAAAGATAGCAGAGAGTTAATCTCTCTCTCTCTCTCTCTCTCTCTCTCTCTCTCCTTTTCTCTCTCTCCCTCCTTCCCTCTGCCTAAGTACACCTAGGAAAGTCCATGTGGCCATCTGCAAACCAAGAAGACAGTCCTAACAAGATAATGACCTTGCTAGCATCTTGATCTTGGACTTCCAGTCTCCAAAACTGTGAGAAATGGAGTCTTGCTTTTATGGCAGCCCAAGCAGACTAACACAGACTTTCTCAGGCAAACCAAAACAAAGGGTTTGTTGCCAGTAGAATTGCCATATAAGAAATATTAAACAAAGTTCATCAGAGAAAATAAAAAATGATATAGGTCAGAAGCTTACATGTACATAAAGGAAGAACACTGGAGAAGAAATAAGTGAAAGTACAATAAAATCGTTTGTTTTCAGTTTATCTAATCTATATCTGTTCAAAATAATAATAGCAGCAAGGTATCTGTGATTATCGCTGTGGAATAACAGCAATGTTGTAAATAAGGGCCGGGAGGCAAGAATTGGTAATGCCTTTGTAAAGCCTCTGAACTACTCACGAATCAGTACAGTATCATTTGACAGCAGACATAGATTAATTGTAAATATACACGATAAACTTTAAAGTAACCACTAAAATATGTAAAAATATAATTTTTATGCTAAGATAAGAGAGAAAATGAAATCATAAAAATGCTTAATTTAAACACATAATAAAGAATATACAAAAATAAAAAAGTAAAAATGAGTATAAAACCTTTATAAATGTAGTAATTTTTAATACAATATCAATAATTACTTTAGAAAAATAAGAGCTAACATTAATAATCTAAGCTTCTATCTTTAGAAACCAGAGAAATAAGAACAATATAAACCTAAAAAAACTGAAGAAAATAAATAATAAACATCAGAGCATGTAATTGAAAATAGAAAAATCAATAGAAAACACTAACAAAACCAAAAAAGCTGGTTCTTTAGAAACAGCAATAAAATTGCTTAACTCTAACCATGTTAACCAAAAAGAAAGAAAACTACAAATTATTATTAATGATATCAGAAATAAAAAAGGATCATCAATACTGGTCCCATGGACATTAAAAAGATACTAAGTGAATATTTTGAACAACTCTATGCTCACAAATTTAACTTAGATTAAATGAACTGAGTATTTGAATAACAATCTACCAAAACAAAACTCAAGTGAGCAGAAATAGATAATCTGAATAGGCCCACATATATTACAGAAACTGAAACAATAATTAATACATTTCCAAATGAGAAAACACCAAATGCTCAGATGATTTCACTGGTTGACTCTGTCTAACATTTCATGATAAATGATATCAAGTCTTTAAAATCTGTTCCAGAAAACAAAAGCAAAAAATACTTCCCAACTCATTCCATTAGGCAGCCATTAGTTTTCCTCCCACTATTTCTATTCAACATTGTACCTGAAGTCATAGCTTGTACAATAAAAAAATTAAAAAATACAAATGAATAAGGATGAGATAAAACTGTCTGTGTTCAAAGATGACACGATTGTCTATATGGGATTAAAGGATTGTACTACAAAAGTTAAAAGAGATACTCCTGAGTCCATATTAATATAAATAAACAATTGAATAAATTAAAACTGGGACAAAGAAATAAATCTCCTATGCGGAAGAATTCCCAAGAAATTATACAGATCAATCCTAAAAGAGGGAGTACATAGGTACTCATTCCTTAACTGTGGGCTAATACAGCAACTTCTTTCCAAAGAATATAATTTGGAAAGGGGAGAAAAAGCTGTATAACATCACTACTGAGAAACTTGCTAAAAACTACTTTGACGACATAATCTAAGTCAGTATCCATAATCTTAAATCACAAAGGTAGTAAGCACCTTATTATCATGTGGTAAAAATAGCAATTTACCTGTGTAAATTTTACCCCAAAACTTTATAAACCCCAACATAATCATGAGAAGAAGCACAGAGACTATTAACCATATTTCATTAATTTTATTAATTTTTCTAGATCTCTTAATGTTTTATGGAATATAAATAAATATATTAAAAACAATAAAACTGAGTAAAATGTATTATAGTTAATGACCAGTTACTATAGTATTTTCAGACACTCAGTTTAACTCTCTGTACTGAAATTCAGTAGCAGATCTCTAAATTTAGTCTAATTCAGTGTGTCATATTCACCCCAATTCATTTATAAATAGAAAACATTAAACTGATTAAAACCAAGTAAAATAATTTTGACAGGTCTTGAAGTTTTCGTCAGTTTTCGTTTCAGTACATTTAAACTCAGAAAATCAAAAGAAACTGAAAAGCTAAATGAAGTTTTGTAACCATAAGTGGTGTGAATGCAAACCTAAAGAATATGATAGAATCTAATTCACACCCAAAACAGGCCCATTTCAGAGCACCCTATGTGCATTCATACAGTATAAATTTGACTGAAAAGTCCCTTGAAAATCAGGCTGTTACATTATGAGTGAGCTATTTAAAATATCTTCATTAAAATTTTGTATTTTTAAAATGTTCTATTTATGCACACATTCAGTCATTACAAATGGAAATTATATTTGCAATAGAGATTGCTATGGACTGAATGTTTGTATGCTTGCAAAATTCATACCTTGAGATCTGATCCCCAGTGTGATAGCATTTGTAGATAGGGCCTTGGGAGTTAATTAGGTCATGAGGGTGGAACCCTCACAGGAATGGGATTAGTTTCTCAATAAGAACTGGCCAGAGAGCTAGGTAACCCTCCTTCCACCATGTGAGGAGACAAGGCGAAGTCAGCGGTCAGAAACCCAAAGGAGAGCCCTCATCAGAACCTAACCATGCTGACTCCTGATCTCAGACTTCCAGTCTCCAGAACTGAGAGAAACAAATTTCTGTTGTGTATGAGCCACCCAGTCTATGGTTCTTTTGTGACAGCAGTGCAAACTGACTACAATAGAGGTATGGGTTTGTTGTTTTTTTTTAAGAGTATGTCTTTAGATTAGAAGAAAAAAAGAAAGGCAAACAGAAACTTGGTAGAGAGATTCTTTACATTGCTTAAGAAACTATCATCAGCCCCTAGAAGAGTACATACTCAGCACAGTCTCAGCAAAAATATTTAAGTAACGAATTGATTCATATTCATAATAATTTCTTTTCTAATTCTTAAAAAATATACTATTTTTGCATGTGGAAATTAAGAAAGATAGGTTTCTAAGGAGCTAAACCTATGAAAAATAATTTCAACAGAGGCCATGAATAAATAAACCTCAAATTTCAAAATCTAGCTAAACTGATCAAGGGGAACAAAAGAGAGAGAGAAGAGACACAAATTATACATTTTAGAGATTAAACAGAGTACATCTTTACAGATCCACAGACATTAATGGAATAATAAGATAATATTATGAATAATTTTATATCAATAAATTCAAGAGTTTAGATGATGTTATAGGTGGAATTGTGTCACCTCAAAATTCATATGTTGGAATCCTAACCTCCAATATCTGAGAATGGGAGCTTATTTGGAAATAGGGCCATTGTAGATATATTATAATTAGTTAAGATGAAGCTATACTGGAGTAGGGTGGGTCGTTAATCCAATATGACCCATGTCTTTGTAAAAAGAGCCTCACGTGAAGAGAGATACATACAGAGGAAAGATCGTGTAAAGATACATAGAGAAATTCAAGTAATAGCTATGGTCATCCATAAACCAAAGACAGCCCTGGAACAGATCCTTCCCACACAACACTCAGAAAGAACCACCACTGCCACCATCTTGATTTTGAACTTGTAGGTCCTAGAACTGTAAGACAATAAATTTCTGTTATCTAAGCTACCTAATTTGGGGTACATTGTTACAGCAGTGCCAGCAAATTGATATAGAAAAAATGGGCACATTCTTGAAAGGCATAAGTCACTGAAACAGGCACTAGAAGAAACAGAAAAAATGAACAGTATGATGTCAATGAAAGAAATTTAATTCAGAGTTAAAACATTTTTACAAAGAGATTCAAAGACCAGGTTCTTCCAGATAAAATCTCATTATCATTATTGCTATCATTATTATTATTATTTAGACACAGGGTCCCAGTCTGTCTCTCGGACTGGAGTGCAGTGGCCTGATCATGCATCATTGTAACTTCAAAATCCTAGGTTCCAGTGATCCTCCTCCTTCAGCATCCCAGGTAGCTAGGACTGCAGGTGCACAATGCCACGCCTGGCTAATTTTTTTTTTTAATTTTTTTGTAGAGACAGGGTCTCACTAGGTTGCCCAGGCTGGTCTCAAACCCCTGACCTCAAGCAATCTTCCTGCCTTAGCCTCTAAGAGTGCTGGGACTATTATCTAAGGAAATAATAATACCAAACCTACATATATGTTCTTTCAGGAAATAGAGGAAGAAAGAATATTACCTAACTCATTTTGTAAGGACAGTGTTATGCTAATACCAAAACCAGAATAAGAGGTCATTAGAAAAAAGAAATACAATGCTATACTTCTTACCCACAGGGATCAGAAATCCTTCATAAAATTTTATATAATCAAATCTAACAATATATATAGATAAAAGATGATGAATCATGGTGGGAAATTTAAGGTTGGTTTAGTGTCTGAAATGATATACAAACATAGATTAATGAAAGAGAAAACACCAAGTGTACAATAGACAAAATAAAAGTCAGATTCTTTGAACGGGATTAAAGTTTTGCTATTTACAAAATTGATGAAATATTAGCAAAACTTATTGAGAGATATCAAAAAAGAAACAGATTACCAACATTAAGAATTTTAAAAAGGTGCTTCTCTATAGATATTACAGACAACCAAAGAGTGCTAAAGAGATATTATAAACGATTTTGGGATAATGTATTTGAAAATTTAGATGTATCGACATAATTACATGATATAACCTCAGTTAAATCATAACAAATAGAAATAATACATTTGAACAATCACACACATATATATACACACACATGAAATAAAAAGAATAGAGTATGAATGTAGGAAAGAATTAAGTTAAATTTTATCCATTTAAAGATTACATGATTGTATATGTAGAAAATCCAAAAGAATATATATATATATATATATATATATATATATATATATATATAAAGTGGAAGAGATAAGTAGGTTTTGCAAGGTTATCAGATCTGAGATCATAAGATGCTATGAATTATTAATAATCTAATAAAAGATTCACAAAACCTTCAGAAATACAGAACTTTGCTGATATTTTCATGCACCAGAAAAATCAATAGTTTTATATAAAATCTCCCAAAATGATCTATAAGTTCCAACCAACAATCCCTATTAAGCTCACAGAAGTTTTTGTGTCTATATATGTGTGTGTATAAATTAAAACACTGAATCAAAACTATATATGAAAATGCAATGACAAAACATTACCAAGATTATTTTAGGAAGAATTAATTTGGAGAATTTTACCACTACATTTTATCACCTCTTCTATAATAATAATAATTAATAGTGTGTTATTGGCGCAGGGATAGACAAATCCTTGTGGTTGATTGCACAGATAGATTGATGAAAGAGTGGTCCAGAAATAAATAAACACATAGTGGATTATTTAATTTATGACAAACGTGCCACTATAATTCTCTTGGAAGGAAGGAATCGTTTTTTAGTAAGTGAAGATAATCTCCCAACCCTTTTTGCATGCAAGAATATCACGTGTCATAATTTTTATATCCTTACAAAGAATTTTTCAGTTTCTTAATAACTAAATCACTGCTTGGGTGGCTTACTCAATTTCTTTCCTTTCTCCTTCTGTTCTCTTTCCCATTTATTTTCTTTTGCATCTCTTTGTATATCTTTTAAAAATAGTTTATATTTTACTTTTCATTTTTAAAATATAGTTTTCATTTTTAAAAAAATGTGCTCAATTTATAGTCTACTGTCAGCCATAAGCATTTCTGGGAATGATCAGTATTTAGTGCTGGGAGCTAAAAAGTTATTGACCCTGCCATGGAACTATTTCCAAAGCAATGATTTTGGTGGTAATGAACCAAAATTATTACACTTAAATATCTGCCTAAAGTTTATGAAAACATCATCCATATTCTTTAAAAATATGAATTACAGTGCACATGTCAACACTAAAAAAAATGAGAAATCATTGTTGTTAACACTGAAAAAATAAAAATTCTCTGTGATTAGTATCATAGGGATTTAAGTTGAAATAATACCACCTTGTTGCATCATGTTTCTCTGGTAAACAAATTCCCTCCTTTTGGAATTCACATAATGTCCTATAATGTCCTTATATTTGTTTTTCATGGGGAAACGGGCAATATATAACTGACTGGCATTTGATCATTTTCATTATATAGTAATATATCTTATAACCTTGATGAAAAGTCACTTTTAAAGCCTGAGCTTTAAGCTTCAATCCAAGCAAGATTTTAAGTTACATATACACAAACACACAAACATACATATATGTTATATAATAAATTATTGGTTTTTTTTTCCTGGTGGTCATTTTTAATCAAATAAATGGTGATAAAGATCCCATTTTTAAATTTATGTTTAAGTGAAATAAAAGACTAACACGTTAAAAGTTATACATGTGCACATATGCCCTTTCTATTTAATTAAACACTTTAAAGGAAATTTAAAATAATATTTTAACATGCTACTTTTTGGGAAGTGAATGTTATTTTATATTTTAACATTTGTTTCTTTTACTATTCTACTTCCATTTCATATTAGGGCATTTTACTTTAAAGAAAATAGGCATAATCCATCTTAATTACCATCATTTTTCATATTTTTCTGTATTCAAAGGCACACAATTCTATACCGTATTTTGTTTAAACTTTGAGGCAGCTGTTCTAACATATGTTTCATTATTTAGAAGATGCCCTGTACATATTTATAAGAACAAACACTATGATTTCATTATATACTAATAACATTTACCCCTCAAATATATGCAAGCAAAAAAGTATATATATACATACAGTTTAATCATTTGTTCACTAGTTTTAAGGGAGGAATTAAGGTGTCATCAAAAATTCCTTTCCAGCCCTAATAACTTATAATTCTGTCAGGTTTCAGTATGAAAATATCAGTTCTTAGCACGCTTATGGCCAAAGAATGACCAGACATACCAAAGTAAGGAAGCACGAAAATAAGCATCATTGAGGAGAGAAAGGTAGGATTATAGGGCAAGAGCAAGATGTATGCCACAGATGCAGCAAAAGGCGAGCCAACGTAAGGGCAAAATGGCCTGGTTATTGTCTGTGTCCCGCTTTATATTGTCCAGATTGGGATCTCCCTAGGGCTCAGACGTCGCCATGGAACCACTTTGATTGGACAGTTGGGATTCACATGACTTGAGTTTTAACTATGCATGTGAGTTTTTCTTGTTCAATTTCTGGACTCTAGGGTACCTATGCCACTTGGCCCATGGGCTAGAGAGTCCTCTGCATTCTTTTGCAGCTGTCATGCTAAGTTATGACTGACAGATTCGTAGGGAGTTCCCTTCTCCTCAAGGTACGGCAGTAGTTCAGGGCAGGATTAGGGTGGGGCAGGACCAAGATGGGGGCAACAGAGTCCACTTTTGTCCCTAGGAGACACAGAATCCGTTGCTATCTATCTACCTAACAATTCCATTGATATTTTCCATCTCGTACATTTCTGATCCCATGACTGCTTTGAGCTTTTACCGTTCCTCTAAACTTATACAAATATCCTGCTTACTTTGCCTTCTGACTTATTTTAAATTCAATCTGAATAAATTATTCTTTCTCTTTAGTGTCAATTCAGGGAACCCAGTCACTCTCTCAAATGCCTTCATGATTTGGCACTTTGATCATATTTAGTCCATTATCATGGCTGTATAAAAAATGTATATGATAGTGTCACTGGACACTATCAGTTACTTTATAATTTCATCTTCAGGCCGGGCGCGGTGGCTCACGCCTGTAATCCTAGCACTCTGGGAGGCCCAGGCGGGTGGATCCTATGACTTCAGGAGTTTGAGACCAGCCTGAGCAAGAGTGAGACCCCGTCTCTACTAAAAATAGAAAGAAATTAGCTGGACAATTAAAGATATATATGGAAAAAATTAGCCAGGCATGCTGGCGCGTGCCTATGATCCCAGCTACTTGGAGGTTGAGGCAGAAGGATGGCTTGAGTCCAGGAGTTTGAGGTTGGTGTGAGCTAGGCTGACGCCACGGCATTCTAGCCTGGGCAACAGAGCGAGACTCTGTCTCAAAAAAAAAAACAAAACAAAAAATGAAACAGCTATAATTTCATCTTCAATGATCATCACTCACACACTAGTTTAGCCATCTACACCGATGGCCACATTATAGACCTTGAAATTCCCTGCAAATATTTTCATTCTAAATTATGAATTCAAACATCTCACTTTCATAGCACAGAGTACCCTTCCATTTCACTCACTTTGTTACTCTTAAATCACTTGTTCTTCACCATTATCTAGGAACTCTTGTCTCTAGATCACTGCTACTTATTCCCTTTACGTCACTGCATTCACTTCCACTTGTCTAAAATAGAGTGACCCCTACCTGAGTCTAACAAATTCCTGGTCATTTCTTCAAATTTTTAACTTATTTTTTCTTCACATATTCTTGGCACAGGACTAACTCTGAGTTAATTCAGAATTAGCTTCCTCTTCACTTATACCTAGATTCTTTAGTGCTAGAGGGAAAATTCTACAATTGTTAAGACTTATATTGTTGAGATTCAAGACTCTGAAATCAACTGTTCTTAATTTTGCCAGTGTTCCAGTTTTGTTTCAATTCCCTTACCCATTTTTTCTTAGCAGATGACACCTTCTATTTCACAGCAAAGACAGTAGCTTTAATGTGAAACTCCCAAAAGTTATTTTTAACAAAACTACAAGTATAGATTACTTTGGAGAAGCAGCCATTCTTTTCTTTTTCTATCCTGTTACACAGGAAGTGTTGCCTATTGTGTCTTGTCTATGTGATATATAGTACTTTATCCCATATTAATAGGACTTTATTATTTCATTTAGTTTACCTCTATTTTTCAAATTTCCCTCCAGCTCCTTTCATTCCATCAAAATTCACTCCAATAAGGAAAAGAAAAAAAAAAAAAAACCCTTACTGAATTCTCATATATCAAGTTTCTATGATTTTTCTTACCCTTCTTATTTTTTTAATTGCTTGAATATAAAATGCTAGCTTTGCATATGGAAATTTTAAACCATATCATGAACTTAAAGTAAAAAAAAAGACTAAAAATTAGATCAAGATGGTAGACTGAGCATATATGTATTTCTCTCTTCTTCTCTCAAATACAAACATGCTTTTAAAAGAAGGTAATGTTATGAATCCATGCTAAAATATATTTTTATCATCTTTAGACATATCATTTAAAGTGATTTCTGAATTTTAAAATGTAAATGAGATTAGATTTCTGGATAGCAGAGAAAACCACAACACAGGCAGATGCAATCTTAAGGAAACAAAAAAACATTTTCTCAAAACATTTCAAAAATATTCCACCTAGAGGAATATGTCAACAAAAGTGACAGAGAAAGGAAGTCTGAAATTCTGTCACTCTTTAAAAGCAATGAAAAACTGCCAAAAATGTTAGTATCAATTTTTCAAAACTCTGAAATTAACCAAAGTATTGCACCAACACAGGAAGTTCTTATTCAAGAAAAATGGGTAATCTTGAAAAAACAGCAAGCTTTGTAGTGTTTTGCCTAACTCAGCTCTGTCTCCTAATCCCCAGATCAGTGGTAGTTTTGAATATAACAGCCTGCATTTTGAGCACCAGAGGGAACATAATGGGACTAACTCACAAAGAATTTTAATGATGTGCTTTGTACTATCTTATGGTTCCCTGGGAAACCTGCTCGGAAGGCTAGTGTTTACTTCACTGGACTCTAGGAACTAGCCCTGTCCTAAAGCTGCTACCTGTGGTGGTGACAGTGCGGGGATGTGAAGCATTTGTCAAAAACATTTATAGACAAATATTTTAGTCACAGTTGCCTGAGGCGATGGAAAATAGTGAGAACAAATAATAAGTTAACTAAAATATTTGGAAAGAAATGCTGTATTAGTCCACTTGAGATGCCATAGCAAAATACCAGAGGCTAGGTGGCTTAAATAACAGAAATTTATTTTCTCATAGTTCTGGAGGTTAGAAGTCTCAGATCAAGCTCCATCAGGTTTGGTTTCTGGTGAGGGTTCTTGTCCTGGCTTGCAGACAGCCTTTATACTTGCTATGTCTTCACACAGTCTTGGCTCTGTGCATAAAAAAACAGAAAGCTCCTGCTGTCTCTTCTTACAAGGACAAGTATGCTATCAGATCAAGACCCCAGCTTTATAACCTTCTTTACCTTAGTTACTTCCTTAGAGGTCTCATCTCCAAATACAGCCACATTGGGGATTAGGACTTCAACATATGAATTTTGAGAAGACAAATATTGGGTCCATAACAAATACTCTGGAATAAGATGTTCTTAAAGGTTTTGAAAAGCTCTGATATATCCTGGAATTAAAGAAGGCCACACACGTGCTCAATGCTGTGCACATGTTCAAGAAATATCTAAGAAGGTCATAAGTTCTCACATCTGGCTGACCTGGATTTGTAGAAACAGTAAATGAAGACTAAAACAAATATTTAAACTGCTGAGTGTTGAAGATTAGAATCAACACATTCACAGAGTCTCTTTATAAAGCCTGGAATATTTTTTGCTTCCAGACATTTAATGAAATAATGACCAAACGATTAGCTAACCACTAAGCTAAAGGAACAGATAATTCAGTGGTCAAGCAACAGCAACAGCAAAAAACCCTGGGGATGGAGAGAATCTGAATTCCAGATTTATCACATTAGAATATGCAAAATGTTCAGTTTTTAGCAAAAAATTATGAGGCATACAAAGACACACAAAAAATTTGTACATTCATAGGAAAAACCTTGATCAATAGGAAAAACCCTGATCAATATAAATTACATCCAAGGAAGATCAAATGTTGGACTTTCTAGACTAAGGCTTTCAATCAACCAATTTAAATTGGTGGCTTAAGCAGGAGGATCACTTGAGGCCAGGATTCCAAGACCAGGCTGAGCAAGAGTGAGACTCCCTCTTTACTAAAAATAATAATAATAATAATAATAAACACCTTAGCCAGGTGTGGTGGTGTACATCTGTAGTACTAGCTATTTGGAGAGGCTGAGGCAGGAGGATAGCTTGAGCCCAGTAGTTCAAGGTTGCTGTGAGCTAGGCTGATGCCACGGCACTCTAGCCTGGGAAGCAGAGTGAGACTGCCTCCAAAAATATTATCACTCCAGGATCAAAACAGCAGATGTGAGCAGGCAGAAAAAGAATCAGTGAACCTGAAGATAGATCAATTGAGATTATTTCATCCCAGGAGCAGGAAAAAAATGGATGAAGAAAAATGAACAGAACATCAGAGACCTGTGGGACAGCAGTAAGCATATTAAATATGTATAATGGGAATTCAAGAGCAAAGGAGAGATTAATTAAAAAAAGAGAGAGAGAGAGACAGAAAAATATTTGAAGAAATAGTGGCAGAAAACTTTCCAAATTTGATGAAAAACCTTAATCATATAAGTACAATGTAGGAGAAACTAAAATGGATTTAAATCTAAACATATTATAATAAAACTTTAAACAGATAAAGACAAAGGGAGCATCTTCACAGCTTGCAGAGAGAAATGATTCATCACATATGAGGGATCCTCAGGAAGATTAACAGCCCATTTCTCATCAGAAACCATGGAGGCCTGAAAGCCATCAGATGAAATAAAGTGCTAAAAAAGTATCTTACTGGATTCTCCCATTAATTAATGAGTTAAATGCAATTTTTGCCACATGCCTATTTTATATTTGTCTGAGAATCATAAAAAAAGAGGTAATGCTGTGGGTTGAACAAGTCCCCCCAAAAGATATGTGTTCTTAACTTCTAGGACCTGTATAAGTAACCTTATTTGGAAATAGGATTTTTGCAGATTTAATCAATTTAAAATGAGCTTATACTGGATTAGGGTGGTCCCCAATGCAATGACTGGTGTTTGTATAAGAGAAGGGAAATTTGGATAGAGAGGAGACACCAGGAGAGGGCTATGCAAGTGACAATAGAAGCAGAGATGGGAGCGATACAGTTGCAAGCCAAAAATGCTTCTAATTATTGTTGGCAACAGTTAGAAGCTAGGAAAAGGCAAAGAAGGAAGGATTCTTTACTAGAGCCTTTAGAAGAAATATAGCTTTGTTGACACCTTGACTTCAGACTTCTATGCCTGTAGAACTGTGAGAGTAAGTTTCTGTTGTTTTAGGCAAAACTGTCTGTCCTGGTCTGTCACAGCAGCCCCAGGGAACATGTATAATAGAGGCATGAAGGTACCAGGCACAGGTTTCTCTTTCAAGTGCCTGGACTTCTTGTTTTATTTGGTTGGTTCTTTTGATGGTTAATATGTAATTTATTTAGGTGACAAGATATAGTAAAGTTGGAAGCAATGAGGGAAACTGAAAAATAATTACTCCTTGATAGCAGAAAAAATAAACTAATAATTTAGGTCACAACTCTTTTCTGAAGAGAACATAAAATACAAATAGCCATGTTTTTTTTTTCTTTTTAAAGTAAGTGGGTATTACATGGATTAGGGGAAAATAAAACACTTACACATGGGACTACTAACTTTAATAAGAGAACAAAACATTAATTCTTATTATCAGACACCAAGACTCTGACATTGTTTTGTTATACCAGAACCTTCTGGTAATAATTTTTTTTAATAATCAAATTTTATATGTGTCTATTCTAACATCTGTCTCTGTCTTCCTGTATTACTTCATTTATTTTCTCAGATTAAAGTACTAATTTTATATAAATTACTGCAGCATCTCTCCAAGACTAATGAATTTTAAGTAACAGTATTGTTGCAATGTACTAGCCCTGTCTTGATTTCAGAGCTGTGATACTAAACTCTATTAATCAAATATATGGCCATTGTGCAAGTTAATTTTTCATGATTTCTATCATAAAATGTCTCATAGTAAGTAGAGAAATAAACTTGTAAAATCATGGCAGTCAATGGAAATATCTACTTCTAAAAATAATATTATTGGTAACCCAGAGACTACTATGATTCAACACCATGTTACTAAACTCTTCAGTCATTTTCTAGAACATGCTTATTGTATCAACAGAACTTATTTTGTATATTCTATATGTATATTTCTAATATTTAAAAGCATAAAAGAATCTGAGACCACCTATTAAACTGATGTTTTATCAATTGTTTCCTAGCGGGAATAAAAGGCAGATGGAATATGAATAAAATTATATTCAAATATAAGTAAAAGGATTAATGCAACATTTAATAAGAAAGAGAGAAAGAAAATAAGAAAATAATAACTGAATTAAATCAAGCATCATCCTTCATATTTTTGAAGGCTTGTAAACATATAAATGGAATATGCAAATATTTGATTTTTCATGTTATCACTGAGTATTTTAAAGTTTTTAAAGAAGTGTAGTAGGTAAAATATTTTTATTTGACATACAGCCTACATCTATACTGAGAAACTAAATTAAAGAACTTTTAACCTTGTCTATTTATCTTTCTCATCAAGCATGGTTATACAGTGTTTATTACATACCACACACTACTTAAACAATACTACAAATAAAACTCTTTAAAATATTTAATTCTTATAACAAGCCCTATACTGTAGGCAAACTTACCAAACATACAAATGTAGTGAATAATGAAGGTGGATTTTGAACCCAGGAACAAAAACACTGTTCTTTATTTTCTCTCTCTTCTCTTTCTCTCTCCCCCATTTTATTTATGTATATTTACATAAACTTTCACATAGTATATAAAAATATAGAAATATTAAATATTTATATAAATATACAATATTTATATATATGTTTAATATTTATTTAATTATATAAATATTTAAATTTATGTATGTATGCATATGTGTATTAAATTCTAATTCTAATTAAGCTGAGGCTGTTAAGGTGGAATTAGTTAAATTTGCTTGTTTTCAAGGTCTTAATGTAACTAAATCTTGCTTTGAAAACAAAGCATAATTACCAGACAAAAATAAAATGGAAGACTTTTTTAATAAAAGTACAATTTTAAGAGGAAGTCAGAAAATAGCATAATACAAGTTTGTGTCTATATATAAAGACGAAAGAAAAATGAAGTGATTATTCAGATTCCCCTCAAGGTCTTTGTATTTTAAATATCTACATACAAGTGGTTTTTGAACATATTTTTTCAATAATTGAAGCAAAGAATATTAATAAGTATCATATTATTTGAAATATCAGTTAGCATACTTTATTTAATACACACATATAACAATTTGCACCCCTAATTAAGTGAGTGCCTTACTTTTGTGTGGAGCAAGAGAAAGTGAAGAAGGTTGGGTCAGAAATCATTTTGCATTAATTTTTGAGAAGGTCATTCCAATACTACAAAGTAGAAGATGCTGTGGGTGATAGAGAATGAGATATGTCTATCAAGTCATTGGCCTATTAACTCATTTTTTAGTGGCCTTTGCAATGAAAGATGTGTAATTTTGAGCCTGAAAATTGATTATAACCTGAAAATATGACATAGATTAATTTCAAGGTTCCAAATGGTGTACTCATAATTAATTAAGCTTACTGGAATAAAAACCCTGTTTTTTCTTTACCAAGCATAGAATACTTACCAATACTTACCAAATTAGTCATACACTATATCATAAAGCATATTTATAAATGTCAAAGTTTAATTTCATGACCCAAATATAATAATGATTTTTGAACATCATTAAAAAATTCAATCAGTATGACAAAACCCGACAACCTCTCTATACACACACACTCAAACTTCTCTAGTATGACAAAAAATATTCCCAAATGGTTTGTAAATAATATCTAGTATAATTGGACATATATCTAATCGAATGTATATAAATCTTCTATAAATGTAAGCTATACTCTTGGTTTTTATTTATTTTATTTTATATATATATTTTTGTTTTGTTTTGTTTTGTTTTTTTTGAGACAGAATCTTTCTCTGTTGCCCAGGTTAGAATGTCTGTCGTGGTGTCAGCCTAGCTCACGGCAACCTCAAAGTCCTGGGCTCAAGCAATCCTCCTGCCTCAGCTTCTCAAATAGCTGAGACTACAGGCACTCACCACCACACCCAGCTGATTTTTTCTATTTTTAGTAGAGATGAGAGGGTCTCGCTCTTGCCCAGGCTGATCTTGAACACCTGAGCTCAAGTACAATCCTCCTGCCTCAGCCTCCCAGAGCGCTAGGATTACAGGCGTGAGCCACCATGCCTGGCCTACTCTTGGTTTTTAAACTTTAGCATACCTAAGAATAACATATAGGAAGTCTTGAAACACAGACCACTGGACCTCACCCCCACAGGGTCCAGGGTCTGGCTTAATAATTTACTTTTCTGTGAAGTTGCAGGTGATGCTGAATCTGATGTGCAGTATTGAGAACCAACACCCTAGAAAACCTCTTGTGCCACTCACAAGAAGGTATATGTTCAAGAATGTTAAACACAGAAAATGAGTAACACTTTACAGATGTTCATTTTCAAGTGAATAAAGCTTCAAATAAAATACACTGTAGAATAATGAAAATTAATGAGCCAGATCTTTATAGACCAACAATAATCTGTCCAATGTTAATTGAACAATAGCAAAAGTTTAGAAGAATGCATATTGTATACATTTCATAAGGGTATGTTTGGGACTATATGTATGTATATATATATATATATATACATGGACAAAAAGCAAGAAGATATTCACATGAAAGATAATACAATGAATATAAAAAATCCACCCTTATACACAAAAGTTAGGATGGGGGATGGGGAAAAGAAGCTAAAGTGTCAATAATAGAGGAAACAGTGCATTAAATAATTCAAACATGGCTAATCTTTTATATCTTCAACTGGAGACTGAGTTCAAGAGTGTTGTATAATAATTTAAGTTATTTATGATGTTAGAACATTTTATAACAAAATGGTACATACGCATCAAATGCTGGTGAAAACAATATTTGCACTGGCTGTTACACTATATAAGATATTATCAAGGCAAGTAGAAAGAGAGAGGAAAACAATAAGTGATGTTTATTTTCATTAGAATATTTTATGTTTGTTAGTTTTCTAGAATGTACTTCTCATCCTTCATAGGAAATATTGCCTAATTTTTTAGGTTATAGAGTTTATATTCCAATTAGATCAACTAACTCTGGCACACTGTTTTAAACCTAGAAACTAATCTAAGCCATATTTTCAGATTTATAATCAGTTTTCAATCTGACAATGGTATTTTTTTTTGAATCAGAAAGGCCATTCAAAAATGGGCTAATAATAGACAAAGCCCTTGATGGAAATTCCACACTCCCTATCACTCACAGCATCTTCTAGTTTTGAGCATTGGATTGGCCTCCTCAAAAATTAATTCAAAATGATTTCTGGCCCAACATTCCTCATCTTCTCTTGCACCACATCTAAGTAATGAAGTTTGGCCACTAATTTTGCTGTCCCCGGAAGGGATCATCTCTCAGCTGCTTCCTGGATAAATAATCAGGAAAACAGTGGGGGATATTATATCACTCTTTTTTGAAAATTCAGGATTTTACCTGACAGTTTCTGGCCATGATGCTCCTTTATTTCTCTTAATGGTGACGCCAGGCCAACCTAGTTGATACAACCTATGGGTTGTAACTTGGCTAAAGGGAGCATAGAGAATTAAAATTTAATTTTGGTTTAGCTACTTGGATTCTTTTGTTGGCTTGACATGATCATAAATAATAATAAGGATAGAAAGCACTTGGTTAAGAACCCTGCTGTCTAAGTCCCAGCATAGTAGTCCACCTGGTCCAATGTGGGGTACATAATGGGTCAATGTCAGTTTTATAAAAATGCCCTTTATCCTTTTTGCAGTTAACTCCTCTAAACAAAAAGTGTGGTTGAAATTAGGGATACCTGAAAAAACGGTAAATTTATAGCTACTGTAATGGGGCACACGGATTTTATGACAGTAGAGAGAGAATAGGAACCCATTTACTAGAAAGGGATTACATTAGACCTTTGGGAAGTATGAGGGAAGGAAGGATATTAATGATCTTTTGTGATTCAAAGCATTCTTTGAGACTTCGTTAAGAGGAAAACACCATGGTTAGGGTCTTCCAAATTATTGAAAGCACCTTAAGTGTATTGAGTCTGCTATTCCAGCAAAATGGCTTTCACCATGTTTTTGCCACCATTTCCCTTATCATTATTACTGAGAAATCTATGAGAAAGAGAAGGGTATAATCCTACCTCTGGCACTTTTCACACACACACACAAAAAATCCCATCCAACTCCTCCAGATATCTTCTCTGCCCTTCTTCCTAGGACATTATTCACTCATTTTGTAGGGCAATTGGATGCCTCATGAGTGCTAGTTGAATGAGTAGGTTAGATTTTGATTGACTACCTTTACGAAGTTTCTTTGTCAACAAATACTAGACTCAATTATTTGAACAGAATTAGGAACCCTAAGACCTATTAGCTGACTAGGAGCCCACATTGGAGGCACTGTCAACCTCTGCTTCTTAGCAAATGTCCCACTTGCAGGCCGGGGTGGGAGGGGGTTGGCAATAGTTGTAGCCAACACATGCTTTCCAGGGTCACTATGTGTACCCTCAGAATTGCACTTCTTATACAGAAACCAGGCATTAATTTGCTTCTCTCACCAAAATATAATGCCTTGCACATTATAGGTGGTCACAAGAGACCTTTAAATGCTTATGGAAATATCACATCTGTCAAGGAAGACATTCATGTTAGCCTCAACTCAATGACCAAGTTTGTTTTGGGTGATGGAATTTCTCTACAATTTCTCTTTGAAGAGTCTGTGATTTTTTTCAGCTGTTTGGGTGTGGAAACTTGGGGCCATATATATAGTTAATATGACAGATTGGCCTCATTTCACACTTGGAATCCTGCTGATAGTAGCCTGCATTAAATGTTGCATAAGGCAATTAAATGATTTTGTCCCAAACTCAGTTTGGTTAATCAGAGTGGTCAACAGAATAGCATGCTCCTGGGGACAATTCACCAGAAACCAAAATAGTGTAAAAAGGAAGAATGGATATTATTGGGAAACATTTCTCCATGGGTGTCTCATATTTTTGCATGTCTTATAAGCAGAGGCATTAATGGTTTTTGCCCCGGACTAACTTTTTAATGATGTTTGTGTAGTAAATAGAAGAGAGAGATTTTGAAGGGAAGTTTATTTACTGTTAAGTATAAGAAAGATATTGTCTCTCTGTGGGGCAAAGGTCAGGTAGGTTTGATTGTGGCCCCAAATGATTTAACAAGATGCTGCATAGGCAGTAAGTATATTCCTGGGCCACTCTGCATCACCCCTGTGGGACTTGAGGGACTAGAAAAGCTGGCATAAACAAGAAGATTATGCTGCCTGCTGTATCATGAGTAATAAAGTCCTTTGTTTCTGTCCCAGGAGTCTTGTATCTTCTGCCAATATACATGAACCTTCAGCAGACTATCTTGTTAGCTTACAAGTTAGGTAAAATTTCAAGAACTCTTCACAGTTATTTACCTTAACCTCACCTATTAAACCTCAATATTTATGGGAGAAATTCACTATCCTTGATATTAGAACATTTGTAGCAGTGACTTACAAATATTTATGGTGAAATGTATGCAGAGGCAATATATTTATCCCAGAAGGCTAAGAGTAGAATCTGAAGTTTAATTCACTTTCCTGATATCTTGAAATATATTTTAAACCACAATTTTCATATAAGGAAAAATCATGTTAATTTTGCTTTCCTCTACATAGCTAATTTTCATTTGTTTTTATATGAAAATGACACATTAAAAAATTCTTCACATTGTTTACCAATTGAACTACTTAACTTGTTCTCTGAATTCCCTCCCATCCAATCCTCATATGATATTGATGGACTTGATGATTACTGGCATAAGGCTCTTTATACCTACTAAGCACAAATAAATTCCTTGATGGTTTGGCGAAGATTTCAAATAGTGGTTGTTGCAAGTTGGCTGTGAAATTCATCATCTCAATTTCAGATTTTCTGATTCTCTGGAGTCATGTCAAAATCCAATTCATTTTGAGCAATGAATGCCTTACACAGAATTTTACAGAGAATTTCCCTTTGCCTTATTGCCTGATGATTTTTCAATGCTCCCAGTGCTGCACTAAGGCCATCGTCATATTCCCTGGGACTTGTGAAATAATGACATCTTGGAGACTCCACAACTTTTTTTAATGGCCTATCTGGAAATATTTGTATAGCTGGCAGCTTCTAGATATTGCAAAAACTGACTTTTCTCCATCTTTTTATTTGGATGTTTTGGGTTTAAGTGGATTTTAAATCCAAGTTAGAATTTAATTTTTATTGGCATTTAAAATATACTTCTAGATTCAGTATGTCAGGACATATACAAATTGGAATTTTAAATGGATGAATTTTAAATTTATCTAGTTAATACAATCTTTGCAACAGTGTTCACTCTCGTCAGCCATAAGGGATGAGGCACAGGCAGAATAGGTAGCTTTTTCACACTTATAAATGCTCCTGGGAATGGAAAAAATATGAGTGCATTTAGAATACTGGATTTTTCCCCTGCCATTTACTACACAGAGGAAATACATAGATAATGATAGAATTATACTGAAAATATGGAATGAAATACTATAAAACTCTCAAGATAGTTGGCATATTTAAGCTCAAACAAGATATTAAATTAAGGAAAACCCAGTGAATAAATTGATTTAGAACATGTTGAAAGTTTTATTTGTGTGGAAATGCATTTAATGGCATAGATGGTCTTATTTTAAAGTAGAACAATACAAAAACTGTTATTTTTATTCATTATCAATCTAAACATAATTTCCAAAATGACTTATTACTTTATTGTTTTAAGTGCAATTATACTTCTTATGACTTTTTAAAGGCAGAATCAAATAAAGAATAATCTCTCTATGAATTACGATTTTACGAAAAATCCATAGTTCATCTTCTAGAGTATTTATAAGTTTAAAATTATTTCAATAGAAGATAACAACATTATTTTAAATCTCTGTTTAGTCCAACATTTATTGAGGATACATTATTACTAAAATGTCCTGGAGTGTTTGAAATTGGCACAAACAAACGTAAAATAAGATCTATCCTCAAAAGTGTTACACACTAATTATTGATAAATGTTCATTGGGGTACAGTAATATACAATAACTGACATTTTAGAGAGAGAAACAAAGAGCTATGGATGGTCAAAGGTCAAAATCAAGAAGTGATTGATGAAGATGGTTGCATTTAAGATGCATGATTTATGCTAACATTTTGATAAGTAGAAATTTGGAGTATGCTCCTCTGGGAGAGAATATTATCAGTCTTTAATATTTAGGCCACCACTTCAACATATAATTTTAATTGCTAAGGATAAAAGAACAAATAAACCCTTTCAATTAAAATTGATCTCTGAGGAATTATTTGGGGGAGAATATAGAAGACTGAAAATAATTTTTTACTCCTGATGTAATTGAAGGCAACAGGCACAATATGGGAATGAGAACAAACATAAGGTAAGAAGACAGGAACCAGGCACCAGCTTGAAGGTGACGTATTAGAGAGTAATTTTAGTCTGTTGCTGTTTTGTGCTATTCAGGAGATTCCTTTACACCAACTGTTTCTGCTCAGGGGATGTTGCTTTGTAAATTAGAATATAGGGCACAGATCATTCTGTTTTTCTTTTAATTCTAATCAGGTACTTATTATTTTAAAGGCTGTCTATCAAAAGATGGGTTGGTATTTTCATGCCTGATTTTAAGCAAATAAACTTATATTTGGTAAAATGTTACAGCATGCTCAGTAAATTAATAATTCATATTTTCTCTATTTACTTCTGCAAACTTTGAAGGGAGTAAGAGAGAGGCCTTGGATGTGAAAATGCTACCACCGCAGGGCCATCTGGCTAATCAGATGTCAGGTTTTTTTGGTCAGAAAATTCATTTTCCTGGTAGAAAGGAAGTGAGTACTGCTGAAAACCTTCAGTGATAAGACTGCCAAACCCTTATGAGAGAGTCCTTGTATAATAACTCTCTGCTCTGCATTTCATCCTATCAATTTCATATTTCCTTTTCATTTAGAGTAGTTGAAGGTGAATCAATGACTTGGGGGAAAAAAAGTATGTTTGACTATAATGAAAAGGAAATTAGGATATTTAAAGTACATGGCATTGGAGAAATATCAAAATTATTCCTGGATATGAATATAGGCTCTGCTACTTATAAAAACATGACACTGAAAGTAATTTCCTCTTTTTTTAGTTGTTTCCATATATGTAAATCATAGCAATCTTATGAGAAGTTGTAAGATAACATACTTAAATCTCCTAGGAAAGTATGAAGTTACCCTCAGAGGCCTTCTTGCCAGTCAATTGTACACTACAGAAGCCACATCTCAACCTGCAAACTCAATGAGGGGAGAAAATATGTCTACATTCTTACTAGCTCTTGTTGCATGGTATACGTAGTAGGAGCTATATAAATATCTGTGCAATGAACAAATAAATAATGCAACCCCTCCAAATTAAATTTTAAATTTAGATAAAATTTATATTAATTAGTCTGAATTAAATTCTAAAATCTATTTGGTAAAATTGTGAATTTTCTATTTTGATATTCCAAAAACTGGGAAATCAGGTTTGAAATTACATTCTATTTTCTTTACTTCTAGTTTCTGGGTGGAGACTATATACAGAAAATTCTTGATAAATATCTGTAAAATGATTAATATAGTCATTCAAATTCAGTCCTAAATTTGGAAACTTTATGTCTTAATTCCTGCAAGTTCAATTCTAAAGTCCTTTTGCTTAAATTGATTGTGGATATTCAGTTTGGATATTGCGGAAACTTGGCCTTTTGAGTGGGATATATAGTTTCCAAATTATCCTTTTTAATCATATTTTCAATTTGTACTCATGTCATGTAATAATTTCATGTCAAAGCTTATTTGATACATATCACTGCTCTTCCATCCAGTATAATCAACAATTGAGTCTGAAAAATAGAAAGTTAAGAATGGTATAAAATAGAAACACGCTGAACTTATATAAATCCCATCAATCACAGATTTTGCAGTACACACAGAATATAATACTGTGTATTGACATATATTTTGAGACCTTGTTAAGACAATGTGCATATAAATTTTAATGATAAAAATTAAGGAAATGCGCTTTGTTGTACTCACTGATTGATTCATTCCTTTATGCATACTTTTGGAAATTGTCTTCTTTCATACCTCTTCACTGCTTCTGCCTTAGTTGAAGTACCCTTATCTAGATTGCATCAGCAACCTAATAAATAGGTCATCTTCTCTAGTGTTATCTGCCAATAATACACAATCTGTACTCTAGACAGAGTGATCATTCTAAAGCATACATTAAATCTTTTGACTCCCCTACTTGTACCATTCCAAAATTGCTTTCAGGGGGGAAAAAATCTAAATCTTTAATTTGAGATGGAAAGTCATTCATGATTTGGCTCCATTTAGCACTCCAACCTTATTACAGTCCTGCCATATACATCAGTATTTCCTGTTCATATTAAATATATCACCCAAGTCCTTGAGTAGTGTATGCTTTTCCATGCCTCCATGCTCTGGCCAGAGTGCATTGTTCATCCTGTTTGGAGAACTTCATCTTCCTTACCCTTCGCTGACCTACAGTCATTTACCCTCTAAGATGCAGCAGAAGTATCACCACTAAGGTTTCACAGGGGCCCCAAGACTGTCTTTACTTCCTTCTATTTCACTTTTTGATTGTACTCTCTACTTGTAAGGTTACTGAACACTTTAAACATAGCTAGTGATACAGGCATACCGTGTATAATAATCATAATTAAAAATAAAACAAATTAAAATGTGGCTAAGTGAGAGTGAGGAAAAGAACTTTCAATTTTGCTTACTTTTTATAAATTTAAATTTAAATAGATACCTATGGATAGTGGCTATTCTATTGGACAACACAGAATTAGAAGAAAGATTTAATTTCCTGCCTATGCTACCTACTTATAGGTATCATCTTGGGTAAATCATTTAAGTACTCTGACTACCACTTACCTCATTGATAAAATATACACTTTAATATTCATTTCCTTCATAAAGTTTAGGGGAACGTTAAAGTGGATGACATCTGTGAAAGCACATTAATAATGGCAATTCATTATATTAATAAAAATGTTATTTATGGTGATTAAAAAGGATATAAAATTGACTTTAACATTTAAAAAGTATGTATATAACCAGATTTTCAAGTGACTTAGCTTTATTATTTCTGTCATTTCATATGTTTTCCTCTTTTTTGTGGTCACATAAGGAAAATCATGTTTTTTCTTTTCCTTTAACACAGGGTGAAAGTGGTAAGTAGTGACTGGAAGCCGTCAAAGAACTGAAAGTAGACCCACCATTTGAACCAGCAGTCTCACTACTGTGTATTTACCCAAAGGAAAAAAAAGACATTTTATAAAAAAGACACTCGCACTCTAATGTGCATAGCAGCACAATTCACAGTAGCAAAGATGTGGAAACAACCCAAGTGCCCATTGACATATGAGTGGATTAATAAAATGTGGTATATGTATACCATGGAGTATTATTCAGTCATAAAAATGAATGGTGAACTAATACCTTTTGTAACAATCTGGATGGAAGCGGAGACCATCCTTTTAAGTGAAATATTGCAAGAATGGATAAACAAAAACCACATGAACTCACTACTAAATTGGAACTAATAGACCAACACTCATGTGCACACATAGTAGGAAAATTCAACAGAAATGAAGCAGGTGGGAGGAGTGAGGAGGGGAAGGATGAATTCACACCTAAGGAGTACAATGCACACTATCTGGGGACGCTATACAAAAGCAATTCATGTAACCAAAATGTTTGTACCCCCTTAATATTCTGAAATTAAAAAAGAAAAAAAAACTATGTTACAATCATTTTAAACATGTCTTCACAAGAGTTTTAATTTAAAAGATGATATATTATAGAAATAAGGAGAAAAATAAGAAAAATGATTTTAAATGTTAGCAAAATAGTGTGCTCGTAAGACTCCAGAATTACAGAATTCAGCCTAAATCCAGAAAGAAATGCATTCATCAGGCTAAGAGCAATAAGGGAAAACTCAGCTTGGGTTCAAAAGGAAGATACCTGAAGTGCTTTTCATTGTTTTCATACTAATTCATTATTTTGAGTCCAGGGAGTTATCAAGATTGACTGAAAGAAAATGAAAAGCTATTGTGTAGTCATTGATGATTAGGGGGAAAAAAGAGAGAAAGACAATCCTTCTTGTTTAAAAGATTTGGGATTTCTGCAACATCTCTTTAGAAATAATCTCTGCACAAAATATCTGTACTGTTTTTGCTTTTATTAAACAAATTATGGTTGATAACAACTATAATACCATAGACAAACACAATATTGCTTCCCATATTTAAAATAAAAGGAAATAGTATTTTTTCCTAAAACTTTCATTTGATACCTGAGTAAAAGGCAAAATATAAAACTTTGCAACAGATGACATTTTAGATATTCTGTCAGTCTAAGTGGTCTTAAAACTTTACACATCAAAATGTCAAAGAGAAGACATGTCAGGGGCCTGGTGATGAAAAGTAGTAAAAATATAATAAAAAAAGAAAGACACAGATGTTTAGATAGTTTTCCCCAAATTCCTTCCATTCTCGAAAAGTGCAATGAAAATGAGGATAGATTCAGCAGAAGCAAGATTTCTAATAAATGGAACACAAGGTAGCCTTATTACTAAGATTCCTTCCCAAGAGCAATTCCTGGAAAATACTGGATGACAATACATTTGAAAGCCTTGTGTATTTCTGAGACAAGTCATGCTGATAAGCCTTCACAGTTGAGAAAATAATGCGGGTGAAACCATAGAAAATTATTCTATCTGACTTGCAGTGTGTCATGCAATTAGATCCAGTTTAACATATCAAACGTATTATTCATAAAAGGACCACATCAATACTATTTTTTATTGTTAATATTCAAAATACACATAGTAGAAACAAAAGTTATTTGAATTTTTTCTTTAATTTAATGAGGAAATATATGCATAATTACAGGAAGATGATACAGTTTGAGTGGCAGCTATAGAAGTGATTTAAAATAAACAAGAAATAAAACCTGTATTATGCCCAATGCATAATACACAAACATATGTAAAGGGAATAGAAGTTACACACCACTTTGCAACTTGCCATGTCTCTTTCTTTTTTTTTTCTCCTACCTGCTTTACTATTCCAACTTAGTAACATAAGGGGTTTCTTCTTCTCATAAGTTTTGTTTCTTTAATGATGCTATTAAAAAATTTGTACTCAGCTTCTTCTCATTCCACACATCCATTATGCTCTCAATGATAATTACATTGTAGATAGATAAGCATATAGACAGATAAAAGATAGGAAGAGATATTTGAAAAATATATATCAACAATGGATATATATTTATAATTACCTCTTAGGAAGATCCTCAAGGCAACACAAAATTGAAGAAAAAATATTCACTACTATTATATTTCATATTGAAAAAACTCTACAGGTATCATTCAGTTATTATTTATGTGTATATTGATTCCTCTTATACCTTTGTTCAAGAAATCAATAAGAATGCAAAAATGTTTTAGAGATAAGTGATACAAAAATTTAAAAATAAACAGTAATATTTTTCACATTTTCATTGAGTTTATGGGCATAGCTTGAATTATTAGGAAAAAATGTCATGAGAGCAAAAGGAGAATCATTTTGTGCTTTTTTTGAAATATAGGCAAATCCAATTTATATTAAAAATAGAGTAAATAAGGAGACAAACCTTAATTCTGAACTTGAACTTATTTTTAGAAAGTTTATTGCCATCAGGGGAAACAAAATTATGATTTTGTTGAAAGCACTGAGTAAAAGAGTAGATAAAGTCAGCCTATTGTGGAAATAATGATGAGGCCCACTGATTTCTCCTCTTTCATTTAAAAGCTTATTTCAGAAAAATATTAAACATTCCAAACACAAGATATAAATGACACTGTGTAAGAAATTTCCTTTTGTTATTTTTTTATCATTAGGCTTTGTACATGATCCAAACAAGACAACATTAAAAATAATTTATGATTTTAATTCATTCATTTATAATTATTAAATGTTTGATGACTATACATCATCAAAAATATGTTGCCATATACTAAGACAGCATTGTTATTTGTGACAGTAAATCTTTATCTTCTGATAATAGCTTCTACCCTTCAAAAAATACCATCCTTGAAGTAAGTATTAAAACAATAGAAATGATACTTTTAATTTTTTGAAAATCAGACATACAGAAAAAGTCCTGCAATGAGTACAGTTGAGTCAAATATGAGATCAATTTTAATTGCTGCTGGGAAAATATAAATTATTATTTTACAGTAATCAGATGAATTATAAAGTATATTAGATTCTGGAAGCATCTTAAGACAGTCTTAGATGTTCTAACTATGTTTTGACTAACTTTTTATTCATTAACTTATTTATTACATTGTAATTAAGTACAAGGCTGTGAGCCATAGAAAGAAACTACCGCAATGTATAGTGTGGCCAAATTAAAATAAGACATAGGAGGAAGCATTTTTGCTAAAATTATAAAACAAAAATACTTTCATATGCTAAAAATACCTTTCCAAACACCTCAGGAATGAAATATGAAAGGTACAATGGTAATATAAACTTTATTAAGTCAAAATCTATTATTTAAGATTATTTTCCTGTTGTATTTTGTCTTTGAAAACCAAATACTCATATTAAGAAATAGTTGGCAAAGCACAGCGGCTAATGCCTATAATCCTAGCCCTTTGGGAGGCCGAGATGGGTTGTTCGCTCGAGGCTAGGAGTTCAAGACCAGCCAGACCAAGAGTGAGACCCTATCTCTACAAAAAATAGAAAAATTAAACAGGCATGGTGGTTCACACCTGTAGTCCCAGTTACTTAGGAGGCTGAGGCAGAAGGATGGCTCAAACTGAAGGAGTTTGAGGTTGTAGTGAGCCATATCGGCATCACTGCATTCTAGCCCGGGTGACAGAGTGAGACCCTGTCTCAAAAAAATAAAAATAAAAAAATAAAGTCAAGGGAGGAAGAAAATAATACTACACTCTTTAAAGCATCTTTGAAAGACCTCAGGCAGCCATTAGCCACCTAAAAGAAGAAAACTAAACTGAGTTCATGGAAGCAGTAACTCCATTATTGAGTGGAAAATTGTCAGTAAAGACTTATTTTGAGACAATATCATTGTTTAAACAGCCAGCTTTGAGACAGCTCAAACAAAGCGGTAACAGTCTCCTAATAAAGCTATATTACTGAGGGTCAATTACAGTCCAGTTATTAGACCTATTAGCAGCTCTATCCAGCCTCTGAAGACCCTGTGCTCAGCAATGTCAAACACAGTTCAGAGTTAAAAGAAGGAAAAGACCTCTTTGCTCCCCCTCAAACAATTAAAAAAAAAAAAAAAGCATGGTATTTAATCAGGCAAACTTAGTTGGTGAGACTTTCAGAAATATGACCTAAATTATATCACACAAACCTCATAAACTGAGATGAAATCAAAGCTTATACTAATGATTACTTTTAAAAATATAAAATACAAAATAGTAGTAGCTTCATTTATTGAATTTCTTGCATTGTCCTAGGTGCATTATATCTATTATATCATTTAAACAACACTAATTATGAAACTAAGCATTTTTATCTCCTTTTTTTTACCAGTGAAGAAATGGATACTCTAAAGCATTCCATGTCTTGAATAGGTAAATTTGGCTCCAATAGTTTTCCTACTTAACATACACAAACTTTCACCATAAGAAAGATTCAGGAGGGAGACATTTAAATGAAACTGAAATAAATGAAGAGATGTTGCAATAAATCTCCTAGGCAGGGGAGACTTTAGAGCTTATGATGGAACCTAGACTTTATTTAATATTTTCCCTCATTGTTTGGATACTTTGCAAAACACAATATCATCTCTTCTAACCAATGATTAAATTGAATGTGGAAATACTAGCCTTTGGGTAGTGGACTTTAAATAGAGATAAAAAGATTTTAAATAAAGATAAAAAGTTCATCTGAATATGCCATATTATTCAATTTTTAAATAGAATATAAAACTCCTGAAGACAGCAATAGTATCTTTTTTATTCATGGTCTTCATAATCCCTATTCTGGTATCAGGATTAGTAATCATTTTAAATCTTTTTTTACTATTTTGGGAATCCTAAAGAAAGGATTTGGATATAATCCTAACAACTGTCTTTGGAGGAGCCATCAAAGTGAATATATTATCTCAGTAGCCTAATCTCTATGAACACATTTTATAGAGGAAGATAGTGTATTTAGTGCCTCAGAAGACTGCCTTCCATATCTGACACCCTTTATTAGAAGTATAGCTCCAGCCTTACCACATCTGTCTGGGCCAGAAACATAGACTCTCAAAGTCTCTGCTTTGACATGTATAAAATGAGGATAATCACCAAATATCTATATAAAGAGTTGATGTGATTGTTAAATTATGTATATAATTCACTAGACACACTGCTAGCACATAGTAATAACTCCACAATGGTCCATCATTATGTCACCCTCATCATCAAAAATATTCTAGAATTTTTCAGCTCAGTGTGAAATATTTTCCTCTGCTGCAATAACAAATTGCCACAAATTTAGTGGCTTAATACAACACAAATTTATCATAAAGCTCTGGAGGCCAGATGGGCAAGTTTCACCGGTCTAGATCTAATTGTTAACAGAGCAGCATTCCTTCTGCAGTCTCTCAATGAGCATCAGTTCTGATTTTTCCGGCTTCTGGAAGCTACCTGCATTTCTTGGCTCAATATCCCTTCCTCCATCTTCAAAGCCAAAAGCATAATATCTTCAACTCTCTCAAACTCTGACCTTTTTTTATTGCTCTTTTATTTATAAAGAATTTTGTGATTATATTGGGATTACTTGGATAATCCAAGTGAATTTTCTCATTTCAATATTTCTAACTAATCACACCTGCAAAATTCCTTTTGGCATGTATGTTTCAGGTGATTAGAAACTGGATACCTTAACGGGGTGGGAGGGAAATAAAAATTCTGCCTACCGCAGGGCCCATAGTGGATTCAATATTAGCTTTATTCCTTTTAATAAATTTAGCATAATACATATACAAAAGTGATGATTAGATATATTAAGTTAATTACTTTAATCAACTAATCATAAAATCTATTTTGGTATATTTTAAATAGTTTACCAAGATCTATTTAGGATATTTTACTTAAGTAAAGAATATTTGTTACAGCATAAAAACAATTTTGAAATTTTAAAATTGATAGTTTCTCTAAAGCAACACAACTGCTAAAGGTAGGCAGAGATTGATTAAGTGCACAAGCATAAACTCTGAATGACATCTCATTGATATCCACTTAATTGTTCCTGTATCCAGGGGATGTCTCAGTGAGTGCTACTCTATTATTCAATAGGGTAAAATACTTTGTGAATGCCATCAAAATCAATTACTGTTTGTCCATTTGGGGGGAGGGGAGCAATGAGGCAGAGAATTAACCTCCAACTAATTCCCAAAGTCATTTATGAGCTGATGGTTAAATCATTTACTGCTACAAGCACCAGACCTGTGGAGCATTTGCAAAAATGCAAGTTGTAGAGTGTAAGAAACATATCGGTTGTATCATGACAGTATTTAAAACCTATTTGCTTATTTATTCAAAGCTATCAAAATCTCCTGAGGTTCAGCACATTTAAATTTAAATTTTATTATTAATTAAGACTGTAAAGCCAATGAGGATTCCTGTGTTCTCTAAAACAAACTAAAGTATTCCAGCCACTTGGTTAAATCAGAGCAAAATTTACATTAATGTTAATGTTAAAATCTGAATCCTGATTAATATTACATTAAATTTCTTTGATAATAACATGAAACACTCCTATAAATTTTGGCTTCTACAGATGATGAATTATAGTAAAAGAATCAATTGCCTAAGAGAGAGAAAAATACACTTCAGAATGTCTTAATAGATTTCATGACCTAGTTACATTTTAAGTTCTAAGATATTGAAGCAGATCATACAAATATATTAATTGACATTCTACTTTGGTAAATAACTTTATGGATTTTGCAGTTTGTTTTGAATTTTTAAATATTAAAAGGAAATATCTAGTACTTTCTCGTTTGACATAGAAAGAGCTTAGAAGTCATTACTTCCATTTTCATAGCAAGAAAAAGCTGAAAAAAACTAAAAACTTCTCTCAGATTCTTCTGAGATTTGAGATCACAGACAAACTTGAACCCTCAAAGCTAGAAAGACAGACAGGTTTATACGGAAAATCACAACTTACCAGGAGCAAAAGCCCAGGGGCTAAAGTGCATAGCTTGAGCCAATATTGGTAAGAAAACTTTACATTGTAATTGATAAGTGGATGGAGGCTTAGTGTGGACTAACTTGAAAATTAAAAACTGTGAGGGGTCCTAATCTTAGTGGGGACCTCACAGTTTCATGAGTGTTACCTCTAGGGGTCATACCAGGTTCTCACAGTAGAAATGTAAGAAAAATCTTCTTGTGCTTCTGGCAAGGGAGTGAATGGTAACCATTTTTAAATAGACTCACAGCTCCCTGTTCTACTTAACAAGGCACAACCCAAATGACAGTATTTTTCCAGATCCAACCATCTGGGGTTTTCAAGAGATTAACTGATTTGGGTGAAGGGAAATGCCCAGCTGAGGCTCACTAAAAGGCTATCTAATCGTCAGACTATAGAATGCTTACCCTCACCCCACACCTTACCACCACATTAATAGGGGTCCTTTACAATAACAGGGATTTACGTCTAAGAAAAACTAAACTTCTCACACCCTTTTTTTTTATTTCAGCATATTATGGAGGTATAAAAGTTTAGGTTACATATATTGCCCTCCCCCCCGTCCCTTCCCCCCAGTCAGAGCTTCAAGCGTGTCCATCCCCTAGACAGTGCGCATCACACTCATTATGTATGTATACACCCATCCCCTCCTCCCCTCACATCTCCCCAACACCCGATTAATGTTATTCCTAAATGTGGTCTTAGGTGATGATCAGTGAAACCAATTTGATGGTGAGTACATGTGGTGCTTATTTTTCCATTCTTGGCATACTTCACTTAGTGCAATGGGTTCCAACTCTATCCAGGAAAACACAAGTGGTGCTATATCACCATTGTTTCTTATAGCTGAGTAGTACTCCATGGTATACACATACCACATTTTATTAATCCACTCATGTATTGATGGGCATCTTTGCAATTGTGAATTGTGCTGCTATAAACATTTGAGTGCAGATGTCTTTGTTATAGAATGTCTCTTGTTCTTTTGGGTAGATGCCCAATAATGGGATTGCTGGATCAAATGGTAGGTCTACGTGTATCTGTTTCATGTATCAGCATATTTCCACAGAAGTTGCACTAGTTTGCAGTCCCACCAGCAGTGTGTGAGTGTTCCTAACATTTATTGTTTTGGGACTTTTTGATAAAGGCCATTCTCACTGGAGATAAGTGATATCTCACTGTGGTTTTGATTTGCATTTCCCTGATGATTAGAGATACTCACAACACTTTTTTAAGAAACTATTAAAAGAGTCTCTAGAAAAATAAAATGACAATGGGGATTCAAAAGCAAGGACAAGAGAGGAAACTTTAGCCTCTGACACCATAATTCCAGCAAACAGTAAACACAGCTTAATTTATAGATGGATAAACATAAAATCTCACACTAAAGTTCTGTCCATATTACTTCCTTTTATTGGATGTATCATTTCCAACTCAACAAAGTTATAAGAAATGCTAAAAGGCAAAGAACAGAGTGTGAAGAGACAAAGCAACATTAAATTCAGAATTAAATATGGCAGCAATTTTGGAATTGACAGAACATTTATATCTAAAATTAATATTCTAAGGTATCTAATGGAAAAAAAGGACAAAATGGCTAATGTAATAAAAGAGAGGAAAACCCTAAGAAATTATCACAAAGAAATGCAAGATTCAAAGTTCTGTCAAGAGAAATAAAAAATACATTCGATGGACTTACCACTAGACTGTACATGATCAAGGAAAAGATCAGTGAGTTAGAAGATTTGTCAATAAAAACTTTCAAAATTGAAATGCAATGAGAGAAAAAAAAAAAGCAGAAAAGATAGAATAAAGTACCCAAGAACCAGGGACAAATTCAAAAGATATAATGCGTCTGTAATGTGAATACCTAAAGGACAGTAGAAAAAGAAAAATAAGACACATTTGAAGTAAGGATGACTGAGGATTTTGCAAAATTAACAGACATTGCAGCACAGATTCAGGGGTTTCTGAAAACATCAGAAGAATAAATACTACAAAAATTATTCTTAGGCATGTGATAATAAAACTCTAGAAAATAAAAAATAGAAAATATTGAAGGAAATCAAATGAAAAAAGAAATCCCTTTACCTAGAGTAGAAGAAAGATAAGAATTACATTGGACTTCTCTTCACAAACCATGCAACCAAGAAGATAGTGGAGTGAATATATAAAATGAAAAAAGAAAAAGTACTAGCCTAGAATTCTGTATCAAGCACAATTATTCTTTAAAATTGAAGGAGAAATAAAGACTTTCTTAGATAAAGTTAGGAAATGTTTACAGTAGAGTTGCCTTGGAAGGCAGGATAAAAGAAGTACTTTACAAAGAAGAAAAACTATTAATATATTGTTCAGAAAGTCAGATCTACATGAAGAAAGAAAGGTGTTAGAGAATGAATAAACAAAGGTAAAATAGAATGTTTTCTATTTTGTTATTCTTATTAATAATTGATCTATCACATAACAGTTTGTTCAAAGTAACAATAGCAACAAAGTGTTTGACGGATTATAGCTTATAAACAAGTTGAATGATAGCAGTGTTATAAGGTATGGGAGGAAAGAATTGAGAATACTTTGATATAAGGTACTTTCAGTGAAACAGTATAGAGTTATTTGAAAGTAGACTTGGATCAGTTGTAAATATACATTGTTAACTCTAGGGAAACAACTAATATGATTTTAAAAAGAAATAAAATTTGTATGTTAAGGTAGTAGAGAAAATGGAATCATATAAAAGTACTCAATAAAAACCAGAAAAGGCATTAAAAGTGTAGAAGACAAAAAAAAAAAAGAAGAAGAAAGAAAGAAACAAAGGACAAGGGCAATGAATAGAAAAGAGTTAAAAATATGGTAGCTATTTAGCTATTAATCCAACTATATCTATAATTTTTTTAAATGTGAATAGTCTAAACATACCAGTTTAAAAAGAGATACTTTCAGAGTGGATACCAAGCTATTTTTTGTCCACAAATAACTGACTTTAAATGTAACAAAATTGATTGATTTAAAGTAAAAAGATATAGAAAGAATATAACATGCTAACACTAATCAAAACAGAGCTGGGGTATCTATATGAATTTTATACAAAGCAGAATTCAGAAGAAGAAAAATTATCAGCGATAAAGAGAGGCATTGCTTAATGATAAGCATGTCAACTTTCCAGAGACAAAACAGTTCTCAATGAATGTGCTTAAAAAACAGCATATTAAAATACATGAGATAGAAACTGATAGAACTGAAAAGAGATGTAGACAAATTCAATATTATAGTTGGAGACTCCAACATCCTTCTATCAGTAACTGAGAGATCTAGTAGGCAAAAAACAGTAAGGATGTACTTGAACTGAACAGCATCATTGACTACATCTAATGGACAGTTACAGAACATTTCATCAAACAACAGCAGAACATACATTCTACTACTCAAGCTCCCATGAAAATATTAAAACCAATAAATGATTAATGAATAAAGATTTGAATTTAACTCTAGATGTCTAAAAGAAAGTTGCACTTGTAACTTATGAAAACTCTCAGGAACAGGGAAGATGAAACCTGTGCTGGGAAAGAGAACTCAGAGGTTTGGAAAGCTAAGATGGTAAGGAGGTCAAAGAGGCCAGCCTTTTCCTAAAATTAGAGTGAGTGATGAGATAAACATTACATTTTTCATAAGCACTATGCCAAAAATGATCTTTATTATCTAGTTTTCTCTAGAATCATAGAGAAGAATTTTAATAAAGTAATATCTACCAATACAAAAACCAACATTTATCTCAAATGTAATATACACTAGACATTGTTCAGAGTATTAAACTTGGGCTGTAATTATTCAATGCTGTACAGTTTAGGGCTGTCCTTCTTAAATGGAGGTATTCAGCAGCTTACCAGAAAGATCCATGCATCAAAACATTGGTATGTTAGCTCTTCCCAGACCTTCAGTTATATTTTGAGTTTTAGGAAAAGTTTGAAGTTAAAATAATTTGTAATGGGAAAAATGGTAAAAGAAATATGTTAACAAGAATGCAAAAATGCCTTAAATTTGTATATCATCAAAATTCTTACAAAGAGCTTTTAGTTTGCAATGGGATGCTTTAGACAAAGACGCCCCCAACACACACTCATAAACACACACATGCATGCACATGCACAAATATCCTATCAGTATAGGCTATAATGCTTCAACTAGAGGGTTACTGCATTTAAAAATGTGCAAATTGTTTTCAAAGGAATTTCAAGAGTAGTAATTTAATAGACTTTAAGCAGAAATTTATCTCGGGGTGTTTAAAATATGTATTCCAATACATAAGTTGAAATTGTGCCCTCAAGCAATGATGTACCTAACAAAGATTTTGCATACATACAATCACATGAAAAATATTTTATATATTAAAATAAGGAAATTAAGCAGCTGCCTAGCATATTCAAATGTCTTCCATGAAATGGTAGCATCACTATTGAATTAGATCCTGTAAGTGAACAGATGGCAAAAATAAACTGCTTATATCAACACATATCACGTGCAAAAGGTTAATTGGATTGCTCTGTTATCAATTCAGAAAACAAATATGCAATACTAGTCTCAAAACATTAGATCTAAGTCAAAGTTCTTTTTTTTTCCCTACCTCAGCTCAACTACTATGGTTTCATTAATTATAATGGTTTTAGTTCTATTAAAAATAAACACATAAAGGATTGATTTATTTGAAAAGTTAAATGTTATTTGACCTCTTAAAGGAGCATGTTATGCTCATGACATTGCAAATTACATTCAGATATACTTTCCTTCATTTAGCAACCTTTAGCCAATGATGGTGACAATTTGTTGATCTGTTTCATGTGCAAAGAAAGGCCAATAAAAATATTCAGGCCACAAAAGCTTTCTGAGGTATAATTTTTCCAGGAAAGCATACAATTTTGAATCCATTCAAAATTGTGTGAAGAAGACAGTTTTAATGTTGTCTGGCTCTAGTCCCCCAAAGATGTGAAATGAATTCATGAAGAAAGCTAACACCTAGTCACAAATTTCAACTCTGTAATCAGTATACATCTCAGTTGTTACCTTCTTACATTCTTTCTCTTTTAATAGTTTTTCTCTCCATATAATTCCTTTATATATTTCATTTTTATAATTTTAATTATCTGTATAAATGGGATTTCTCTATAAAATTCTCACTTTACTATATAAGATTTGAAATATATATGATATTCTTGTGTGCAGGGTGAGGAAAGGTCTTTATGCTTGAATTTTGTCTGTCATCAAACTCCTCATTAACAGGTCTTAATCATTCTTATATTTGCACGTCCAGTGTCTACTGTGGTGACTGACACCTGGGAATTTGTTTATATTATTTTCAAATAAATACATTAATATTTAAGTTTTCTATGTGCACTGATTTCCAGAATGCTTATACTACTTGAGGCAATCATATATAACCATGTTAATTAAATTGATTATTCACAATATTTTTTACCAAGGTCCATTTTTGTATTTTGCAATCACTGATAGAAAGTACATGGATTGGCCGGGCGTGGTGGCTCACGCCTGTAATCCTAGCACTCTGGGAGACCGAGGCTGGTGGATTGCTCAAGGTCAGGAGTTTGAGACCAGCCTGAGCAAGAGCAAGACCCCATCTCTACTAAAAAAAAAAAAAAATAGAAAGAAATTATCTGACCAACTAAAATATATATATAGAAAAAATTAGTCGAGCATGGTGGCGCATGCCTGTAGTCCCAGCTACTCGGGAGGCTGAGGCAGTAGAATCGCTTAAGCCCAGGAGTTTGAGGTTGCTGTGAGCTAGGCTAACGCCACGGCACTCACTCTAGCCGGGGCAACAAAGCGAGATGCTGTTATTAAATAAATAAATAAATAAATAAAAAGAAAAAGAAGGTACATGGATGTCCCAGAAGAACATTGAACAAACTATCTAAATTAAAACATACTACCTTTTTCTTCAAATATGCTATATTCATCAGTCTTCTGATGTTACATCTTCAGTCACTGAACACACCTTTGACTAGGGCCCTAAGTATGGATTTCCCAACTACTGCCTAAGTTATGTGGAGAAAATAGATGTCTTGTACACTGTTGGTGGGAATGTAGATTGGTACAAACAATGGAAATAGGATGGAGGTTTCTAAAGAAATTAAAAATAGAACTACCTTATAACTCAGCAATCCCTCTTCTGTGGATATACCCAAAGGAAATGAAATCATCACTTCATGAAGATATCTGTACTCCCTGCAGCATTATTCACAACAGCCAAAATATATAAACAACCTAAGTGTTCATCAACAGATGAATGGATAAAAGAAACTGATACTAATATTATTCAGCCCTAAAAAAGAGTGAGGTCTTACCATTTGGCACAACATGGATGAGTCTGGAGGACATTATGGTAAGTTAAATAAGTGAAATGCAGAAAGCAAAATATTACTTGATCTTACTTATAGGTAGAATCAAAAAATTAAAATAGAGGAAAAAATAGTGGTTACTAGAAGTGGTGTGGGCAGGAGGTGGAATGGGGAAATGTAGGTCAGACAATAAAAAGTAGCAGATATGTATTAATATAATAAACAAGACTGGAAGTCTAATGTGCATCTTGAAGACTCTAGGTAGTAAAATTGTACTGTATATGGGATTCATGCTAAATGAGCAGATTTTAGCTGTTCTTGCCACAAAAACAACAAAATAATGAGTGACTACATGAGATGATGGATATGTTAATTTGCTTCACTATAGTAACCATTTTATTATCTATATGTATCTTATAGTATCATGTAGTATACCCTAAATATACAAATAAAATTTAGTTTTTAAAAAAGATATTGATTTGGCTTCTGTAATTTGTCCTAGCTTAAGTTGAACCATACTTCATTTTTCCCACATACTTCTACTTCCAGCTACCACCATTTTCTGTAACATGTCCTGCAGTCTTCCACTCGTAAGCCTTTCCTCAAATTATTCATTTTGAGTTGAAAATTCTCTTTCTTTTTACCTGCATACCTTCCATGCATACCTGTATAACTTTTTCAATCCCCATCTGAAATGCCATTTGTCTCAGGTGGAAATTCATCCATTCATCTATGCATCTCTAAATAGCTACCCACGTTGTTATTCTGTGACAGACACTTTGTATGCCACTTGATTACAAAGGTAAAAAAAAATACCATAGCTGTTCTACAAAATATTACAGATTTTTAAGAGAATGTGCACGCAAATATAAAAGTGAAAAGCAACACATTTGTTTTAGCATACAATAAAGTATTCTTATTTTAATGGACTTTGTACCAACCAAATTGAATCAAGAGGACCTACTAAATCGTCTCCAGACTTTTCATTAACTTCAAGAATTCCTTGATATAGTATTTCAAAGATGTTTTCTCCAAATAGCAAGCGTGTAGATACTATTAACACACTGTTCTGAATTACACAGGTCGTGTGGCAGGGGCTATTTTTAGGGATGCACTTAGGAAAACAAAATGCAAAATGTACCTGAGAAATCTATAATTAGAAGCATTCCTTTTAATCCATTCCATTGCTATAAATATTTTATATGCTTGTAATTAGAGAAAGAATATTTGAGAAAATTAAAAAATTTACTCTTTATAGGAAGCCTATACAGATCTTTTCAATTAAGATATATTCAGTTAGAATATATTTCTTTCCATTATATCTCCATGATAATTTGTTGTACTATAAAATTATCTTTGTCTCTGCTCTCTTAACTATAAATTCTTAGAAGTTATTGGCCATCATCATTTCATGCAGACAGCCCTCGTCAAGGTTACCATCCACACTTGTATCATCTCTGTCCTCATCCTGTTTGATCCTTCAGGAACAATTACTATAATAAGATAAATACTGCTTCTTTGGCCATTATTATTTCTTGTTTTTATTGGAAACTTTCTTTTCTTTTTTCTCTTCTTCACTGTCTGATTCACCTCTCTTTTCAACTCAATATTTAGTTTTATTTGTGCAAAACTCCATCTTGGCTTTCTCTTCTTTCTGTCTCTTCCTCTGCCATCAGTTCCCATGGATTTTCATAAGATCTTAATGGCTGATGACTCACAAACTAATAATGTCTTCTGATATCATTTGAATATGCAATATGTATTTGGGTGTCTCCACTTTGGCATATAACAAAAATCTCAGCACTTATATGGCCACAAAACTCCTTTTTCCTTAAATGTGGTCTCAAAATTTCATTCTATACTGTCTCAACAAATAGGAGCATTATCTACCCAGTTTTTTATGCATAAATATAATATTCTTTCTTATGTCCCTCATTATTTTATATCCTTTCCATACTTCCTGTGTCTAATTCGTGACAAATTTATGTCAACTCCATTACTAACATTTAATTTTTAAGTATATCTTCTTTTTTCTACCTATATTGCTACCATCTAAATTTTGTTACTGTTATTTCTCATTTGCATGAATCAAAGACATCTTAACCAATCTTGCCTTCTTTGTTATTTCTCTCCAATTGAGTCTCTGCCTGATGGGAGAAGTTATTATCAATATAAATTTAATTTTGCTAGCTTCTTAAACTATAAATCCCTTCAGTGGCTTCTCAATGCAACCAGAAAAAAATTTCAATTCATTACTATGGCCTACAAATTTCTGGAAAGTTTGTCCCCATCCTAGCATTTTTCCTTCCTTTTGTGCCAGTTCATCACTATGCATCTATAAAGAGATTAATAGCTAAATTACTCCATGATTTTTTCAAGGATGTCTGCATAGCAAGTAGCTTTGGATAGTAAAGATAGAGATCTCTCTCTCTCTAGAGCAGATTTTCATGATATTCCAAGGTAATAAATATAAAGGCTCTCTCAGGAAAGTGGGGACAGACTAATTTGCCAGTAGTCCCTATATAATGTTGAGATTTCCAGCATCAATGTTCCTGTTCTGTAATATATTCCACTCTGTGTACAAGTAACGTCTGATCCTTCTCACATTGCCCTGTGGGAATTGGGGCTTAGAGAACTGTCACTAAATGTTACTCTGGCTCCTATTATTTTACAAGAATAAAATTGTCTCTTCTCTCTGACTCAGGTGTCTTATATCTTCTGACAGTACCTGTACGGTTGTGGTAGGCTAACCTGTTAGTTTGCAAGGAAGCTAACAACTCAGATGCTTGCACAGTTTCTGATTTCACGGTTAACATTCTTGTCATAATATCCACCTTTCAATTTAACAAACGGCCATCTTCTGTCCTCTGTTGATGTTTCAGTACATGGCTCTTCTTCCAACTGGAATGTTATTTCGCTTCCTCTGTGTAAAATATTTAACTCCATTTAGGTCTCAAGTTCATGTTAACATCTCAGATAGTCCCTGTCTGACAATCCTACCTAAAATAAGTTATTTTTTGTTACCTCCATTTCAACTCATGTTCATAAACTATAATTTGCAGGCTTCCCCCATCCTCCAGTTTTGTTCTTTCTGTATCAGCAACTAAAAAGGCAAATGAAAGCAGGAAATTACTTCAATTTCTTTAACACCATATCTCCTAACATAGTCATTGGGATTTAGTAAGCAACCCAATCTTGCATATGAATGCACAAATTATTGTAAATGCATAGTATAGGTTTACCAATTTTATGTTGATGCCAATTGAATTCTAAGTACACAGCAACCATGAACCAAACAAAAATATCTAAGAAAGAAAAAATTATAAAATACATCATTTGGTTTTATTTTATATAATGTATAAATCAGTCAGTCTATTTCTAAAGTGTTAGTGATAGATAAACTTGTTTTCTGCAGCTAGATATTGAATGACTCCTTTTTTATTAATTTCACTGGGATATTACAGAAGAAAATATATAGTGTCAAAAGTTAAGATTTGTTATGTGCTAATGGAATAGCACATCTTATTTATGATCCATGTTTTTATTTTTTAATTAAAAATAGTTAAGTTAAACAGCTTGGTAAAGAAAAAACAGTGATTATGCAACTATTTTTGGAGCAGTTCTAAAAGCAATAAGTGTGAGTGAGTGTGTGTATAATTGCTTAATAAATGAGTACTACCATAGATATATATTTTATTGATACAGTTGATTTAACACTTAGACTCTTAACAATAAAATAAAGACTCTCTGATAGTTGACATTTGTACTCTTTTATAAATATAAATATAGCAACTAAATGGCTTATTTTCATTATGTTCTTTTCTATTTCAGAGTGTTAGACTAATACTATTATTATTGGCTTTATGCAACAAAATACAAGAAGTCAAGAAAAAAATACTCCGTTGGATATTTATTCACCTCCCTGCCCTCAGAGTGAAAATAGCTACCTTACAATGTCAATTATGGGCTCTGATCTGCAGCAGAACCAAAAGTGGAAAGAAACATCTCCTCATGTTGTTCACCATGTAAAATAATAATTCCCAACCTGGAATAATTTAATTTCTTCTAAATTTAATAAATCTTACAGAAAATTTGGATATTAATCTAGAGAAATTTTTCTTTTATATTTGCTGCTAAATATTTCTTATTGACACTTAATCTAGTTACCTTAATTATTGAGGTAAATTAGTGTATTAATATATCTAGCATTTTAAGACCTCTTTTAATTGCTTTGAGTAACATCTGTTTTTTGTTTAAAATTTCTTTCCTAATGAAAATCCATTTTTAAATCCAAATGTACCTTTAAATAATTGATCAGAAAATTAGAATATAAAGTATAAAAAAGTTTATCATACCATTGCAAATACAGATACATAGTGCACTGCTAATAATTATTCTTTTTACTAATAGGTAATTCCTGTGTTATTATAATAACAATTTCTTAGAAAGTTTAGAAGTGTTCCTGATTTCTAAGAAAATTAAAAATTATTTTAAAAAGTATTTTTTCTAGTAGTTTTTTTCTCAGATTAAACTGTCATAAAAGATGATGACTTAGTTTTTCTTTCACATTTTCAGTATATAAGGATTAATATTTTATCTCATTTTTTAAAAGCTCCTATTTGATGCTATATCATTCTAGGCAAAAATTAATAAACATCATTTAACAAAATTTCTTGGAGTAAAGGTTTTTGGTGGATAAATTTATTTATGTCAGAATTGCAATACTTTAATATCATGCTCTTCCTGTTATAAGAGTATATTTACTTCTATGTATAGGACTTAGAAAAGTCACATGTGAATAAATGGAATTAAGATATACTGATATTTTCTCCTGCCAATTTATCTCTATGTGAATATAATAACTCAATTTTAGTTTTTTCACATGATTACTCTACAGATTGATATCCAAATGTTCTCTGAGACTTATTAAAATGAGAAGAAATTAAATTATGTTAGTATAGGAAATAATTATTTTACAAGTGAACAATTTGAGGAAAGAGTTTCTTTCTACTTTTGGCATGTATTTAAATTATTAGTCATAGTTAATGTTTACATAGGGCTTACTATGAATCAGACAGTGTAAATATATTCTTAGTTATATTTAACTAAACCTCTGTAGGTGCTATTATTATCTCTCTTGAACACATTTGGAAACTGAGATCTACAGAGTTTACATAAAGCATCCATGGTCACAGAGGTACATGTATCTGGGCTTGATTGTCACTGGAGACCTAACTATGAGATACTGACAAACAGAGAAGGAAGAGGCTAGCAATATCTAGGCATCACAAGAAAGTGTACTAAATGAAGTTTTAAGGTAATTATCTACCCTTATAGTATTTGAAATGTAGAAAATGTCCAAACTTACTGTTAAATATAAATTCAAAATAACCTTTTAGCAGCTCATAACACCATTACCCCAGAGTCTTCCTTTCCTAGTTTCTGTACAGCTATTAAGCATGTTCATGTCTTTACCTAAGTTAGTTCTCAAACTAGCCCAATTGCACCTAAGGCCAAGACTTAAAAAGAAAGAAAATCTCAATTAGGGAGCCAATTGTTTATTGATTTCTATTTCAAGGTTCTCCAAAATATAATTACCTGGTTTCTACCATTGGGCTTCTGTATTATTCCTTGTATTAAAGACTCATATCCTTGATCCCAAAAGATGTTCCCAAGATAGATTTTTATTATGTGCTTGAATATATAAAATTAAGCTTTGGTGTCCACCCTGGAGTATAATTAGTGATCTGTTTATTCAGTATCTGGGTACTCCCTAGGATCTCCACTCTTCCCCAAAGTCTTTCAGAGAATTGAAGAGGAGGTAACAATTCTAAAATCACTCTATGAGGCTATAATTACCCTGATGCCAAAACCAGACAAAGACACAAGAAGTGTCTTGTGTAGATGTATATCAAAAGTATAGATGAATATCCCTAATGTTGATGCAAAAATCCTTAACAAAATGCTAGCAAACCAAATTCGGTAGCACATTAAAACATTCATATATCATGATCAAGTGGTTTTTATCCTTGGGAGGCAAGGAGAGCTCAACATATGAAAATCAATTAGTGCGATACATGAAGGTTAAAAATCACATGATCATCCCAGTAAACGCAGAAAATTCCCTGATGTAAACCCTTGCATATGGCCAAATGATTTTTAGTGAAGTTCTCAAGGATATACAACAGGGAAAGGATAATTGATGTTGGTAAAAGTGGGTATCCACAGACAAAAGAATGAAGATATTTCATAAATATGTGATGGTCAATGAATCAAGAAGACAGATCACTTCAAAATACATATGTACATAATAAAAGACACACAGGTATGCCAAGCTGACAGGCTTGATCCCTTGCAAGTTTAACAACTCAACTGGAATGAAAGAGAGAGATGAATGAGAAGGAAAAGTAGGAGTGTGGGCAGCAGCAGCTGCAGGAGAATATTGGGTAGATAAGTTTCCTTGCCAGACAAAACCTTTTTTTTCCAGAAACAAAATAGTAGACTTATTCGCAAACCTGAGTTATGTAGATTATTGGCCTTCAGAAGAACTGATAGACCATTAAAGACTGTAACAGGTGTTACTAATCACATTTAGTCAATCACAAATAAAAACACTTAATGTAAACTATGAACAAATGAACAGTTCCCTATAAGTCAATAACTCCCTGTGTGTATAAAATATATGTACATAACAATATTTATATATTCTGATACTTCTTTATGATCAAATTCCAATGGTGGACATGTTGCTTTTGTTGATATTATTCACTATTTCATTAATTTAGTACACATTGATGTTACTGATAATGATGGTAAAACTACTGATGTGATGTATGCGGAATAGTTTTTAAAAAGGGAGGAATCTTTATCCTAGACATAGCTCAGTAGACCTGACTTTTTATTATTACCAACAATCACACATTCAAATGGATAAATCTTAGGTTATTTTTTTTCCCACTTTTTATTCTCTGAGGCATTCTGATACTTGAATTACCAGAATGTGATTTATGCATCTATTCACAAGTACCCTGCGTTATTAAATTTTACAAAAACTGCATCCAAAATTTACCTTAAAAAAAGTAAGTAAAAGTCCTTTAGACATATTCTGTCCTTTGGAAAAGGAGAAGCATTTCAAATAAAATGAATGTTCTCTTGACAATCACACAGTGTGAGAGTGTCTTGCTTCTTAGTGATACAATATCTTATTTTTGAAGCCTAACTAAAAAACTTCTTAGGGCAGCAAGAGATAAGAAAAGTAAGGCAGCTTGTAGTTATGTCTGCTTAACTGAAACTCTAAAGAATGAAACAACAACATTGTGTGATTATTAGAACCATATTAATAACATATTGCTTAAAACCAGGCTGAGTACATCTAATATGAAAAATATTCACAATCTTAAATTTCTTCAAGTCAAAGTAAAGAATAATTTCTTTTTATAAAGCAAATATCTTGGCATTATTAGTATTAGCTTGCCCTAAATTCATGTAAAAAGGGCAAAACATTTTCCCTACATGAGGTCTTGATTCTGTTATCTTTTGTATATCTCACATATATTACTAATATTTGTGCCTCTACTCAAACTTTCATTTCATCAAAGTGGCATTATGAGTATGATCTAATGTATTTAATTCTGTTAACTGAAAAATTTAAAATTTACCTGCTTTCTGATGAGAAAACACTTGGTATTTTTAAGAACATAACTAGCACACATTATTATAAGACAATAAAACCTAACAGAATACATACACATGTGCACTAAATCTCCAAAATTATTTCAATATTAACATAGGACTAATTATGAAAACTTATTATGATGATAATACTAAGCTGTGCATTTATATGTGTGTCATCCCCTTACCCCAGGACACATGCTTCTGTCTAGCAAAATAAAACTAAGATTTTTGTGGTTTGTATGAATACTCTGAGCCTTCAATGGATGTTTTTAGGTTTCTTGTAATACCAAGATTCCTACTAAGCAGTTGTAATTTTCCCTTCATATTGAAGATAATAGTGAAATATCAGCTATCTTCTCTACCCAATGTCCATATAGTAATGCAAGTAGAGATGATTAATTCTCAAGGCAACGTGCTCTGAATATTTTAGAAGGAGTTGTGAGACATATCTTCAGCCCCAGAATAAGGATTCTACTAATATTCCCATTAGGCAATACTAGCAGTTGTTCTTGACAATTCAAAGTCCTTTGTCTCTCTTGCTGGTGGCAGCAGCCACAAAGTTAGCTTGGATATGCTGTTTACATCAGCAATGATTCTAGTAGGAAGGCATTCTTATCTAAAGCAGCAGTAACTCCTAGAGCTAAATCTATAATTTCCAATATCCCTTCCTGAAAAGTCCCTAGATTACTTGTAGCTAGAGATTGCAAGGCAAATTTCTTAGCAATTCATTGTCTTGAAGAGATAGATAATCTGAACAGACTAACAATGGGTAAGGGGATTAAATCAGTAATACAAATTATCCTATCAAAGAAAAGCCTAGAACCTGATAGGCTTCACTGCTGAATTCTACCAGACATATAAAGAACTGTTAGCATCAATCCTTCTCAAACTCTTTCAAAAAATTGAATACCTCCTAACTCATTTTATGAGTCCAGCATTACCCTGATACCAAAGCCAGGCAAAGATATTATTAAATACAAGAAGAGAAAATTACAGGCCAATATCCTTGATGGACATATATGTAAAAACCCTCTACATAGTACTAGCAAACTGAATTCAACAACATATTAAAAGGACCATTTCAACATGATCAAGGGGAATTTATCATAAGCATGCAAGGATATTTCAACATATGCAAATCAGTAAATGTGATACTCCATATTAACAGAATGGAAGACAATAACCAAATGATCATGTCAATAGATGCAGAAAATACCCATGACAAAATTCAACATCTCTTCATGATAAAAACTCCCAACTAGGTACAACAGGAGTGTACACAATAACAGTCACACATGATAAGCCCACAGCAAACATTAAACTCAATGATGAAAAGTTAAAAGCTTTTCTTGTAAGATAAGGAATAAGACAAGGATGTCCACTCTTACCACTTCTATTCAATGTAGTACTGGAAGACCTAGTCAGAGCAATCAGGCAAGAGAAAAAAAAATTAAAGGCATCTAAATTGAAAAAGAAAAAGTAAATTTGTCTCTGTTTTCAGATGGCATGTTCTTATATGTAGAAAACCACAAAGAGTCCATCAAAAATTGTGAGCCTAATAAATGAAATCAGGACAGTTGCAGAATACAAGATCGACCTACAAAAATCAGCAGCATTTCTATATACCAACAACAAACTATCTGGAAAATAATTCAAGAAAACAATCCCATTTACAATAGCTACAAAAAACAAAATGCTTAGAATAAATTTAAGGAATTGGAAAACCCATATGCTAAAAATTATAGAACATTGATGAAAGTAATTGAAGATGATACAAATAAATGGAAAAATAACTGGTATTTATGGATAGAAGAATTAATATTGTTAACAAGTCAAATTACTCAAGTCAATCTAAAAATTTAATGCAATTCCTACCAAAATTCCCGTGATATTTTTCAGAGAAATAGAAAATAAAAACCTTAACATTTGTATGGAACAACAAAAGATCCCAAATAGCCAAAGCAATCTTGAGCAAAAACACAAAGCTCGAGGCATCTCACACTACCACAACCTGATCGCAAAAGTTACTACAAAGCAATAGTAATCAATATAGCATGATTTAGCATAAAATAGACACATAGAACAATGGAACGCTAAAAGGAGCCGAGAAATAAATTCACAATAGCCAACATAAGGAATCAATCTAAATGCCTGCGAGTGGATGAATGGATAAAGAACATATGGTATATATACACAAAAAGATAAAAATCTTATCATTTGTGACAACATGAATGAACCTGAACAACATTATGTTAAGTGAAATAAAATCCAGGCACAGAAAGACAAATACAAAGTGAATCTCACTCGTATGTGGAATCTAAATAAGGAGAGATCATAGAAGCAGAGAGTAGAATGGTGGTTACCAGAAGCTGGGATTGGGGAGGAACAGACAAAATTGGGGAGATGTTTGTCAAAGGATACTAAGTTTCATTTAGACAGGAGGGATAATTTCAAGGTATCTACTGTATCAGACAGTGACAATAGTTAACAACAATATTGTTGTTGTATACTTGAAAATCACTAATAGTTGATTTTAAGTGTTCTCACCATGCACACAGAGGTAATGCATATGGTAATTAGCTCAATTTAGCCATTACACAATGTATACATTTTCAAAAATCATGTTGTAGACCATAAATATATACCTCTCTATTTGTAAATAAATAAATTTAAAAATAAATTTAAGTAGGAGTACACACAAAGGTAAGAAAAAAACCAAAAACAATCCTGTAAAGGGTGATCACATATAATTTTAAAATTGTGTTTATTACTTTCATTTATCAACTACTAATAAGTAAATTCAAATTCTTGTCTTTTAATTTTTTTAATTTCAAAATTTAAGGGGTAAAAAAGTTTTTGTCACATGGATACACTCTATGATGCTGAAGTCAGGGCATTCAGCGTGCACAACACCAGGACAGTGTTCATTGTATCCAATGGGTAAGTTTTTATCCTTCACGTCCCTCCCAACTTCCCCCTTCTTAGTTTCCAATGTCCTTTACATATTTTGTATCCATGTGCACCCATAATTTAGTTTCCACTTATTAGTGAGAACATGCGGTGGTGTTTGTTTCTCCATTACTGAAATATTACACTTAGGATAATGGTCTCCAATCCCATCCAAGTTGCTGTGAATGACATCATTTCATTTCTTTTTATGGCTGAGTAATAATCCATCGTATATATATATATACCACATTTTCTTTATCCACTCATTAGTTGATGGACACTTAGGTTGATTTCACATCTTTGAAATTGTGAGTTGTGCTGCAATATTTAAGTACAAGTGACTTTTTGATAAAATAATTTATTTTCTTTTAGACACCCAGTACTGGGATTGTTGGATCAAATGGTAGGTCCGTTTTTGGCTCTTTGAGAAATCGCCATAATGTTTTACACAGAGGTTGTACTAATTTGCAGTTCCACCAACAGTATATAACCATACATTTTTCTCTGCATCCATGCCATCATCTGTTGTTTTTTGACTTTTTAATAATGGCCATTCTGACAGGGTAAAGTGATGTCTCACTGTGATTTTAATTTGCATTTCCCTGATGATTAGTGATATTGAACATTTTTTCATACATCTGTTAGCCATTTGTCTATCTTCTTTTTTTGACAGCTTTTAACTGTGCCTTTATTCACCCTAGTTCATTAAAAATGTACTTGTTTTAAAGATTCTATAAATAAAGTGACCAACTACTAACATGGGATACAGGTCACACACACACACACACACACACACACACACACACACACACACACACACCCCTAGCTTGGTTATTTGTTTTTGCAATAAAAAGCAGTATTTCTTATAGAAGCCCTATCTTGTCTAAATGCAAATAAAATCTTAGGTTAAAGATATTTTTGAATTGTAGGACAAATAACAATGTTTAGATATAGACATCTGTCATTGTATCTGAGCGTCCTTTATGTGTATACGGGGAGGGTATCCTAGAGCATTTGGCTCTGAGGAAATTGTCTTTGAGGAAAAGGAGCAAATTTTTTTTTGGATATTTTCTAGCAGATATAATTAAGGACAAACACAGGTTAAAGGTTAAAGTATGACTTCATTTGCATCTCTTTCATTTCTTTGGAACAGGCTATTTTTGGTCAATTGATTTTCACAGCTCTTTGAGTCATATTGACCTTCTAAATGTCACCAGTAATTATTTGTACTTGAATGGTCTATGTTGCCACCTGAAGCATAGTTTTTTTATAGTGTTAATTGTAATTTCTATTTGAGGTATAAAACTTCCAATCTTACTATGTCTGTCTTTTCTTGAAATATTAACACATTTATAAATTTTCTGGGTCAGGTCAGCTTTCTTGGTCATGATTGCTTGAAATCAAATGGAGCATAGCAAATCTAAAGGTATATGGTTGAAATTCAAAATATAGAAAAGATTTTACATGAAAATAAGTTAAAAGGACTTAAAATGTTTTGCACTAGCTAATATTATGCTTAAAGTATAATGATTCTCCTCACTTTGTAACAAGTGATGGAAGCATTTCACCTGTTTTGCAAGTGTGACAGAGGCCAGGCATGGTGATTCACGCCTGTAATCCTAGCACTCCGGGAACTCAGGAGTTCGAGACCATTCTGAGCAAGAGCAAGACCGTTTCTACTAAAAATATAAAAAATTAGCCAGATGTGGTAGTGCGCGTCTGTGATCCTTGCTTCTTGAGAGGCTGAGGCAGGAGGATCGCTTGAGCCAAGGAGTGTGAGATTGTAGTGAGCTATGATGATGCCAGTGCACTCTACCTGGGACAACAGAGTGAGACTCTGTCTCAAAAAAAAAAATTAATAAAAAAAAAGTGTGACACACTATTTAAAAAAATTGAAAATGTAAAGAAAACAATGCTGAATTGAACGATATACTAGGTTTCATGGTTAACAATAGCAATGCGTTTTTAAGAAGAGGCTGTTCAACATCTGACATAATATTTCAGAATTATATAAATATTTTGAAAAATTTAAAATAGTTTTGATAGCTGTAAAATGTCTTGGGAATTTAATGAATTTAATGAGACTGCTTATAAATGGAATAGCTCATATTTCTGAAACCTTGATTGAATATTAAGCTATATCATGTAAGTGACACAAAGAGATATAGAAACACCTTAGAAGGTAAACTAAAGATCCAAATGTAGGGGGAGTTGTTTTCTTTGCATAAATTAAATGCAGATGGGCAGAATTTACAGGTGAAGAAAATGGAGTACAAAAATAGTTTGTGTATCTATGATCAATAGGGATTGCTAAATAAATAAAGCAAAACTTTTTTTCCAAAGGTTAATAGGTATATTACATTTCCTACTTTACTTTCAAATTGTAAATTCTAAGAAATGGAATGGCTATGTGTTGTCACTCAGGAAACTAAATGTAGCTTAGCCATAAATACATTCATATAACATATTAACTACATTAAATGTACAGTGTCCATGGCTAGACACATTGTGGAGGATGTCAACAGTGGCCATGCTCTCTATGATTTGCTCTGTGAAGAAAATTTGACTTGCTTTTCCCTTATGGGTACAGCAAGTCCTCCGACACTACATGACTTTGTCGGTCTATGCTGACCATCTGCCCTGCCCCAGGATGAGTTGGTTTCTCTCTTCTTTTATTACCTAGTAAGACTCTGATAGATCTCTATCATAATATCATTCACAAAAGAATTGTGATAGCAGTTTTACTTGTTCCTTTATTTTTTGTAAAGCTTATGAAAGATGGGACCCTTTGCTATTCCTTCTCAGAGTTTTAACCCTTGCACAATACCTGATGAATTGGGCACTAGTAAATAATTACTAGATAAATACATGAATTAAATCTATCTACACAGAAAATATTCTTTTATTTCAGCAGTAAACTAAGCACAATGTCTCTGTTAATACACTTGTCTTCAATCCATAGAGGTATCATATTTTTAAACATCTGGAAAAAGACAAACTATATAAGTAAATTACTATTAGGATTTAAACTCTATTTCTCCTCCTAACTTTTCTTGTTACCAACCTGCTGAGAACAAACCAATAGTATCAGTGGGTGGGTATCTGGAGAAAGGAAGTGATGGTTTCTTTCAGCAATCATCCAGAATCACATTGGCAGTTGATTATGTAAGCAAGTGTAATATTCAAATTAATGTTCTCTCTTTCTCTATATAGAAATACAGTTGGTCTTTGTAAATCCATCTTATAGTCATCATTTTACCTTTTTTGTTCTTTAATTCTTTGGTATAACGTACATACATCATGCTGTCATTTGCAAATAAGAGAGTGTTACTTCTTCCTTTTCACAACCCAAGTGTCCGTCAATACATGAGTGGGTTAATAAAATGTGTTATGTGTATACCATCGAGTTCTACTCAGCCACAAAAAAATGGTGATCTAGCACCTCTTATATTATCCTGGATAGAGCTGGAGCCCACTCTACTAACTGAAGTATCAAATATAAACTTAATGTAAAACCTGGCAATTTCACTTCTAGGATCAAAGAGAAATAAACGTTTATATCTACATAAAGACAAGCATGTAAATATTTGTAGCAGCATTTTTCATAACAGCCAAAAACTGGCAGTCAACTGGGAAATGGAATACACGTAATGGAATACTATTCAGCAGTGGAAAGGATCCAACTACTGATACATAGCACAAAATAGATGAATCCAAACACATAATGCTAAGTGAAAAAGGCCAGACAAAAGACTACATATTGTATACTTCTATTTATACCTTATGTCCATTAAAGGCAAATTATAGAGCTAGAAACACATCATTGCTTGTTTCTAGTGGGGTATGGGAGTGGGGATTAACTAAAAATTGATTTAAGGAAAATTTTTTGATATGATGGAATGTTCTAAGACTGAATTATGGTGATAGTTGCAGAACTCTATAAATTTACTAAGAAAATATTAATGGTATACTTACAAGAGGGAAATTATATGGTATGTAAATTATAAAGAGCTTTGTAAAACAAAAGGTTTTGGTGTGTTCCAGTGTAAGAAAGATTGGGTTCAGGATGTACATAGTGTGGTCAACTAAACTGAGAGAAGAATGGAGCATCGGTGGGTAAAACTGGGGCATTCTTACCACTTGTATCATCTTCTGAACCCAGTCACAACATCATATGTAATTTTAAAAATCATGGCACTTTTTAAACAAGGCCTACTGGTGAGCAACAAGTCCTTCTCAACTTAAATCTGCAGGTTGCAATTACCTGTTGGTCAGTATTGGTTTGTTCTTTCTTGGTTTGGGCAGAATTTTCACTTCATTACAAAATCACAGAGCTTGTATCTTTCTTGACTTCAATTTTCTTTCTCATCCACACCAGTAGCACAAAAATTCGACACCCAATATGTATTTTTACAACTATTACTTCCTCTGTCTCTGTTAGTCTTGGCCTAGTTGTACAGGTACAAAACACCTCTGTTATGTTTTATAGCAGTAATATTGCAGTCTTCTGGCCTCTAGTTATTTTCCTGTTCAATACATTCTCCACTCTACAGCTAGAGTAATCTTCGTAAAATGCTAATCTGCTTATACACTTCACGAGTAAAAACTCCTCAGTGGCTTTCCATTGCAACCACTATACACTGCAATTTTCTTAACATGGCTGAAATGCTATGTATGACTACTTGCATCACACTCAACCTCGCATCCTACATGCTAGCCAAGCTGAAATCAGCATGTGTTATATGCTTGCTTGCCCTAGCTTTTTATTTCTTATTTTCTCTGTCTGAAATATCCACTTCACTGTATTATCCAACATTTCCACGTCTTTCCTGGCTGACTTTACCTAGCTAATTCCTAACCATCCTTTTAGACTTAGTACAGATGTCATTTCCTCTGGAATGCTTTTCTTGAAGTCCCTCAGAATAAAAACTCCTGCTATGCACACCTATTGTCTAATTAACTTTTGGGGCAATTCTTGATCTCAAAACATTACAGATTAGCAGATGCTGGGTAATTACTTAATGAATGAATGAATGAAACTTTGAATATACTATTAATATTTCAGTTGAACAGTTTAACGTTACGCCCTGCGAAACTTGGCATACTGGTTAAAGTATGTGCACATTTCCTGGCTCAGGCCAACTTTCTTTGATTAAAACCATAACTTAAAGAAGCAACTTGCTGACACTTTGTCAGCATTCAATCAACTCCCCCCAGTGATTATCTAATTTTCTTCTCAAATAAATTTTCTCCTTCAACACTCCCTCAGGCAATAGATTGTATAAACAGATGAACCTTGAACTGAATTCTGTAGGTCACTCAGGCCCTTTTAGTACGGAAAACCAATTTCAGAGTTTAAAAATTCACATTCTTACTTTATTAGTATTTATATCTCTGTACTTGTGATTGAAATAACCCCCACAATCTAATTTTGTCATTGGCAGATTAAACATTTGTCATAATGTTATCTATAAATAATTCAGTTTGATATAATAGGTAACTAGTGGTTGGTTTGAGTATATTCCTCATTGCAAATATACATGTTCTGGATAGACAAGCCATCAAACAACTTCATGAGCACAGGAATAAATCATTAGCATAATATCTTCTAATTCTCATACCTAAGGTTTTTAAGAGCTCTGGAGTGAATTTATCTGGGAGGCAGTAGAGCAAGTGCTGATTAATGACTTATTCTCTGTGGGAATGATAGAGTTTATTATAATTACCCAGCAAATAAATCTTAGATATTAATAAAAAAACCTTACATGTCATATTAAAATCTGAGAATGACATGTATGTCTATTAATAGGGACCTAATAGTGGACTGCACCTGAGTAGGTTTTTCCAGTTTACATTTTTTATTTTATTTTTCACTGTTTAGTTAATGATGGTAGCTGTTTCCTTTGGTAAATAAAATAATGCTGAAATGGCACAGTAATATTTTTATAATGTTGAGAAGAGAAACAGATTCAAAAGCTACTTTTGATATATTCCATTACATATATAGTGTATACTCATCAGTGGGAGTAAGGCAAAGTCATCTCTTAAACAGTGATTTAGCCTTAGAACATGCATCTAAGTAAATTGAGGCACATTCTGCTAAATTTAATAGATTCTTAGTTACAAGCAGATGGTGAAGATGATGGTTATGATTTGAATGTTTTCCTCCAAAATTCATATGTTGAAATCCTAACACCCAGTACCTCAGAATAAGACCTTATTTGGATATTTCATTGCATTTCATTCATACAGAGTCATTACATCTGTAATTAGTTAAGATAAGGTCATAATGGAGTAGGGCAGGTCCCTAAATCAATATGACTGGTGTCATAAAAAGAACATCATGTGAAGAAAAGATACACACAGAGAGAAGACAATATGGGAGAGAAAGCTATCTATATGCCAGGAACAACAAAGATTGACAGCAAACTACTAGAAGCCAGGAGAGTGGAATGGGACAGATTTGCCTTACAGACCTACCAACACTTTGATCTCAAGACTTGTAATCTCCAGAGCTATGAGACAATGGATTAATGGATTTCTGTTGTTCAAACCAACCGATTTGTGGTACTTTGTTATAGCAGCCAGAGCAAACTAATACACTGATTAAATACTGAAACTGTTTACTGTATACATGTGTGTATATATATTTACTACATATTATATATAAATATATAATATTTGTATATTAAATACTGAAACTATTTACTATCTCTATAGTAAAACTAAAGGGCTGATGAAGACATTATCTAAGCTCTAAATATTTTTGTCAAAGAGGCATTAGCACAGGGATAGTCAGGGTGTGGTTGGCTGGAACAACATACATGCAATGGTGTGAGGTGCACATAAATCTTCTGTGAATGAGTATTAATCAGAATGGTCACAGGAAAAGTGTTAGATGAAATGAAAACCAAAACACATCTATGAAAGTTCCCGGAGATTTTAAAGATGGGCTTATGCTAATGCTTTGAGTGATTTCACCAGTCTAATTTCTCTCCTTATACCTGCTCTTGAAACCCACTATCCTGCTTATCCTCTTTTACTTTTATTTTTTCCTTTTTTTCCAACCACTCATTACCTTTTAACATGCTATACAACCTTCCTCTCACCAAAATGTAAGCAACTTACAGTGGGGGTTTTGATCTATGTGCTCACTACTACATGTGCCAGGATCATAGTAGGTGCTTCTAAATATGTCTTTAAGAGATTTAAAATGGAGCGAGGATTTCATAGTGAGAAGGAAAAAGTGGCTTAGAAAATTATTAAATAAACTTGAGCAGTTAAACATTTGTTTTTTGTTTATTTGATTTTTAAACACTTCTAAGCTTCTTATGAAATGAGAAGGCTGGTTTTCCTTTTAAAATTATGGATATCTGGCAACTTTATAATTTTTAATATTTAGCCTTATAACTTTGTTTCTGGAATGTGCTTCAGCTGCATAAAAGTAGGTTACAAATTTTATTTACATTTTTTTGTTGAAAATCATTATAAATTTATCACAAAATCATCAGAATTCTATGCATAATTAATTCTTATTTATGCATATTTTGCCCATTTCCACGAAAGGCTCCAAGTTATTTAAACATCTTTCTTCTCTTTAAAAATAACTATTGAATTAAATTATAAGAAAAAATTAAATGAAACTTGTAAACCAATATACAAGCAAAATAAATGTCATGGTGTATGAAAGCTTGTGTATTTCATTAACATTTTTACGAAGTTGAAAACATTGTGGATACACTTCCCTCTTTTTCTTCTTCCCTTTGCATTACTTAAAACTAGAATTCAGGACTACACTTACTGAACAAATGAAATGTCAGTAATGAAAATAGACATTAGACTTAAAACTAGTATATATTTATAATCTCATCTATTTCAAATATCTTTGCTTAATACCATTTTCACCTATTTGGTTAATATTTTATAATTTTTTATAGTTTGGAAGTTCAGAAAGAGTCAATATTCTGAAGTGTTTCCTATTAATAATATGGCAAGTTTATGGAGATATAAAATAATATCTTGTTTTCTTTTAATTGATGATCACAAAGACTTTGTGAAGGAAAAGAGACTCCAGAGAAATTACATGACTTACATAAATTTCCAAACCTAGAAGGTCAGAGGGTAAACTTGAAGTGAGATTCTGTGATTCTAGCTCTAGCCTCTGTCTACGCCTCATTGCAAATTCATATGCACAAACGTCCAGGTGGCAGGATCAGAAGGCATAATGAAGGAAGGTATATCTAGGGGTCCCATCATAGCATGACAATATGCCCAAGTCAGTTTTGAATAGCTTTTAGGGCTGCAAATAACAGTAAAATCATAATTATTCTCAAGGCACGGTAGGGAAATTTTAATAAAAATGCATATAAATTAAAAATCGGTTCAAGGAAAATACAGCATATCCCAGCTGTGTACCACCATTCACTGCTTTTTGGATCAAGTTGTTGTGTCCTTTATTATTATTTAGTAAAACTGCTTTCAACATGGGTATATATTAAAGTGATGCAAATGTTCTCACACACTGAAGTACAGGTACACAGCAGAAGAGTTTCACAGAGATGTTTCTAGCTAGCAGGATCTGATTGCTGAGATGATCAGAGTTGTTCAAGGTTATCTGTGGAAGTATTTGGGGTGCTTATTTTAGGATACCACCGCCCCATTGAGTCTTTGTAAATTTCATTCACCCAAAGTTAATTTCCTTCCCACCCCAAATCACCACAGTACTTTGCAAATATCTGTGTTACAACTTGTGGGCTTTTAGGGGGTTCAGCTCTGTCCCTTCCCACACTCCTACCTCATTCTGTTCCGAAATAGGTAGGATGTAATTCTCTGAATTATGCAAGTACTGTGGTTGGCCTTTCAGATGATCCCCTGGAAGACATTTTTGCCTAGAAATGGGAAGGTTTCGGTCTGCCCCCAGCTTATCTCCTACTCTCTCTCTCTCCTTGTTGTCCTGTCTCTTTGTCTCCTTAACCCTTTCCTTCCACAAGACCTACAAAGTACGAAGGCCATGGCTGGTGCTCCATCCTTCTACCCTAACAGTCCAGGACAGTGATCAAAGACCAGCATTGCATGAGGCAAGAGGCAACGCTTCTTGGCTCTCTCTTTTTTATTTTTGTTCTATTGTTCTTGTTGTTGTGCTTGGATTTTCTTTCTATATGGCATATTTTTCCTCTGCAGATTTCCTTTTTACCATCACTGTATTGAAATCAAAGTTGCCAAAGTCCAGTCGCATGTTTTTTAAAAGTAAGCAAAAGGAGCCATTCTGGCCTGCTTTGTTTCGTGGCCCTGATCTGACCACTATCCTCACAGTGGGATGTTCTTGTATGTCAGTCACCAGAAGTCTATCTTGAGATTTTACTTGAAAAAGCTCACATGAAAACTGTGTTTTCTTGACCTTGTCTTCTATATGTGTGTGTGTGTACATGTATATACACACATTATACATACATGTTTGTGTATGTGTGTATGTAGGCTATGAAGGATAAGATTCAAAGATTTATTTAATTGAAATCTTTGTTTCAGGCTTTATTTTTTTCACACTCCAAACATTCCATTTATGCATTGTGTTATGATTATGCGTTCACATGTTTGCCTTCTCCTGAAACTAAACTCCTGAAAGAGGTGAACCATATGTATGTTATTTATATTGTTCTCCCAGAAACCAATGTATCTGGCTGTAGTCGATTCTCACTGAATGAAAGTTCTAAAACCTGACATAACTCCTGAACGAACAAATACATGGATATGATAGTGATCTGACTAGTCCAATATCAACATTCATGCTGTTTTCTGCAGGTTCTGAGGAAACTCAGACAGCTGCTACAAAATCATTGTGATGGTGTACACGTGCTACACTTTGCAGATTACTGCTAAATAAAGATCAAGTTAGTGTTTGTATTTCCCCAGAGAAAACAGAAAATTGAATCTCAAAGACAAGTTATTGCCTTGGAGGGAGAAGAAGGTTTTAATCAGCAAAGAGGAGAAAAAGAGTAAGAAATGGAATCTTTTACCCTGTTTCCAAGCTAAGTCATTTTACCCCTTTAGACACATTCTTCATACTCTTCACAGAGGGAAAAGGGAACAAGTAATTCCCAGCATCACTTCTCACTCCCTTGACCGTCTCCGTATTAAAGACACTGGACTGCGGATTTTCAATGCTAAGGAAAAGTATTAACCCCATTCTCTCCAAATACAGCATTAGGCCAAGAAAATGTCCTTCCTCATTTTGGTCTTTATGGCTGCGTTCAGAAGAGCCCCGCAATGCTAAGGAAAAGTATTAACCCCATTCTCTCCAAATACAGCATTAGGCCAAGAAAATGTCCTTCCTCATTTTGGTCTTTATGGCTGCGTTCAGAAGAGCCCCGCAACGACAGTGTTTAGAGGGCTGAAATCATCAGAATGAGGTAAGCCTTCGTGAGGTGGCTGCAGAGCTGAGTTTTAAAGGGATCATTGCCTATGAGTTTGGAAGTGCATCATCTTGTCAGGAAAGGTCTAATGCACATTTTGAGTCGTGGAATTTTGGTGTCACATTTGGCCTTATGGATTACATATTTGGTTTCAGTTGTATATATGTTAGGAAGTGGAGAAAATGGCTAAGAATGATCTGTAAACATATGCCATTTTCCTTCATATTTAGGTGTATAAAAGCATTCTAAGTGGTATTGACACGTTTAATCCTAAAGTATCACAAAATCAGATAATTCGTTTTAAAAACTAAAATCACAATGACAACCTTAGATATTTCATTTTAAATTATCATGCAAAAAGATGATGATTTAAATGTTAAATAATGAATACTTTATACAATATTTAAAAATGCAGACACAGTGCTTTAGAATTACACAATTATTTGATATTAGTTTATGCAGTAATCCTTAAAATCAACTGGTAGTTGCTATACAGAACACTTTTCCGTTCTCATATAAAAGGCAATCTCAATAAATTAAACCTATCTTTCAAACCCCAAGGAAACAAGGCCCTGGAAGAATGGAACTTAATCACAATATTGCTTTGTTGCAAGTGTCTCATTCTTAGGACTGGATTCTGCAGGTGGCAGTGATGTGATTCCTCTTCCCAATGTCCCTAAATATCACAACTCTCCCTGGACTGTTCATATTTGTGGGGGAGGGGTTTCCTTTATTATTGGCCTTTGGAAAACTGCAAGTGTTGATATTCACTATTTCATTATTGCTTAGATCTGTGAGAGTTCTCTACATCCATAAACTCCTCTCACTTATTTTCTTTTGCTGACATCTTGGGTAAGACAGAGTAGAGAGAGAGAAAGAGGTCGACCTGGTGAGCATTTGACAAGTGGCATTAAAAATCTATTACTTGAATGGTCAACTCATAGAAAAACACACTTTAAAATTGTGTTTTTAATAAATAAGAAAAATGGCAAATTGGTAAGTCATATGGCTTGGGATGTATGATGTAATAAACTTAGTATGGATTTCTTCTTCCTACTTTTATATATCACGAAAGTACTTCACATACAATAATTATATTGAAATGTTTGAAAATGAGGCAAATTTCTTTATTATACAGAACCTGAATGTCTAGTAGGATGATACTTTTTACAAGGCCAAGCTGTATATACTACTCATGGATTATTTTTTCAGTGAACTTTAATAAATTATAATAGATACTACATTTCCTCTTTTTTAAGGTAAAAGTAAGTAAGTGTCCCAGGAATTGATGTGTTTTTGTCATTTCATTAGATAATATTAGATAACACATTCAAGCTCTGCTTTAGGAAAAATAAATTCAGAGAAGCAAAGAAATATTAGGAAGGGTGAATCTAATTTAGAATGACTTTATCTAGCAGTTTGCCTATAAGGGTATATTGATAAGCTTTTAAAAAATTTTTACTTTAATGATTTCTCCACCTGTTTATTTTTTTCTTTTAATAATAATGACCATTTGATGCATATGTGTTTTGCAGGTTATATTTTTGTTCCAGAAAAAATATATTTATTTGTATTAATATTAAAAATAACATTCTACTAAGTATAATAAAGTGAGTAGATAAACCTGGCTGCAGAGCTAATTAGAAATAAGGGCTCTAAGTTAGCCAAAAATAAAGGCAATGTTTTGACAACCCAGGGGTGGCAGAGGGGAGTCATTGCCAGCTACAGGGAAAAAGGCAGTTAGTTGACAGCCACAATATTCACCTAGTACAAGTCATAATTTGTACCCGAATATATGATTTTAATGTTGTGATAGTCAATGAAGGAATTTGTTTGCATTAATCGTTTGAAATATAAACTCCGAATCTCTTTTCATTTGTTTTAGCCTTCCAGCTATAATAGAATCATTAACCAATGAGGGGTAATTTCAACATTTTTGATTGTCTCTAAAATGATTATTCAGTCAGCCAGGTGGAGATTTCGCAGTAATTGCATTGGGATGTTTCCCACCTGATGGGTTGTTTTCCCTCTCACTGACTCTGTTCGAAAATGTTATTTCCTAGCTAACTCCTCTGCTCTGAAAGATCTTGAGTTGGCTCATGTTACCAAACACTGATTCATTTACATATTGCACTGTTAAACAAAATTGTACTGAAATGACTTGCTCCAGTTTAAGAAGGTGAGTGAATGAGTCTGTGGTCATAAAAATATAATCTTAGAGACCAGTAAAGAGCTCCAAATAGCTTCAGCCAGCCCCATTTCTGGTGCCAAATTATAAGTAGTGGTTTAACTATTTCAAGGAAAGGTCTGTTTGGCACATAAGGAAGTGTACTACTTACCCTAAATGTTCACTTTGTACTTTAAATATGTAAAGATCTACTCTTCTATTATGGCATTCATTAGCTACTTTTTAAAATGTGCCACTTATTCAGAATTCCAGGCTATATGAGAAGATATCTCACTAGTAATCACCATGTAAGGTTAATATGGAGGCAGATTTTGAAAGTATTTCTGAAATTTTTCCAATCTGGGTCTTTCATAATATACATAATAACTGAATCTTTATTTTGCCATGCAATAATTATTGTTGTAATACTTAATAAAGATAATCTGCAAAAGTGAAATATATATCTGCCCAAATACTGATTTTTAAAGTAAATTATCAAATTAGTAGTGTTTTTTTATAAGAACTTTTTATATCTTACTCACCACAAACCTCCCTTTAAAGGAAAAGAGATGCATTGTTTTCAGGAAAACATTTTCTTTAAGAGGTGAATGTTTCAGTTCTTTACATACGCACTATCTGCCGAAAATATGCAGGGACCTGGTTTTTGTTTTTCTTCTATATGATTTAGTGTCATAAAATGAAAACCAAAAAGCAGTATACACTCAGTGATCACATGCCCACAGTGGTTAAAACTTCAACTTTCTTCACTTCCAAATAGTGTGTGTGTGTGTGTAATTTGTGTGTGTTTATGGAGAGGTGGGTGTGTACGTGCTTCTGTGTGAACTTGTGTAAGTAAGGGGTGCAGATATGGGGTTGTGTGAAGAAGATAAATATTACGATAAATAGCCCAGAATTAGTATCGGATATTAAGCTTGTGAGAATACTGTTTCAAGTTTATGTATGTGATCCCAACAAATATTTGAGAGACTTGGTGGGGGGGCTCTCTGCTGTGGTTTGGAACGGGGTGCATGTTTGGAGCTCAGCTGTTCCTCAGGGTGAATAAAACAAGTTATGCTTAACTTCTTTATAAACATTTCTGTACAATTATTTTACCCAGAACTATCAGGGATAAATGCATATTGTATAATCTGTAAAGATATATGCTTTTTGAGGCTTGAATTTGGGGACCATAGCCTATCCTTTTGTAGTCTGCACCACTAACCTAAATTGAATAGGTCTTGTGGAATTTTTTAGCTCATTGTCTTCTGGGCTAAAAAAAATTGAATACCTTGACAAATTACATGCAACCATTCCTGATATAATTTTTCTAACATAATCATTATACTACAAAAATGAGCTTTACTAAAGGAACTGCATTTAACTAAAAACTCTTGTAAAGTTTCCTGTATTTAAACATTTATAGTTTTTCCTCAAGGATGTTTTCATCGGAAGCTATGTGTGCTCACATTTTGTCCACCCACACAGCTACTTAAGAAGATTTAGAGATCGCTGAACCAACTAAAATTACAAGGATTTTTGCAGTTGTTTTTTTATTGTAAACATGATTTCTACAGATGACTCAAATCAATAACTTGAAAACCTCCGAAAATTACATCTTTTATCACAAAATTTGTACTTTTAGTAAGTTTAACCCTGTTCTAAAAGCTTATTTAAATATTGCTAATCTTTATAAACCCTTAGATTTGTTTTACATTTAAAAAAATTAATATGTATGTCTTAAAGGTTAAGAGTATTCATATTTGATAAGGTAATTGAATTCTAATGCTTCAGGTAAAATTATATAGTTAGATACAAAGAAATATATTTTGATTAAATTTCTGAAAATCTAAAATGTACAGAGAAAATGGACAATGGGAGTAACTTTAATGAGTCTGTTGTATTTTTCTCTAGTTTGGTTTTACAGTCCGTCTCTGGAGTGTGGCTATAAATTCTAGCCCTGCCCTGACGGGGGCCCTAGGCAGGTGAGCATGGATATTTACAGTATGTCTTTCACAGGATGCTCCTTTGTCCTGGCAGACAGCCTAATGCCTAGGTGTCCGACCTTGTGTCCAGGTGTCCCTCTCACAGGAAACTTGTTTATACCAGCAGATGCCCTTGTGGCTTTTGTCTGACCTGTGTTCAGTTTCCAGCTTGTGTACCAAGATAGCTACTCTGTGGAGAGCCCCGACACAAAGGGAGAGGTGGATTTGGGTGTGTCAGTCACGGGAGACACAGAGGAGACATGAAATAAGAAAATAATTTTATTACACATCTATGAGAAAAGAGGTGCTCCCATGAAGGCCAATGGGAAATCTGAAGACAGTGGGGTACTCAACCAGGAAGAGAGAAAGAGAGAGAGAGAGAGAGAGAGAGAGACAGAAAGTTAAATCATGCTTTTATTAAGGTCCCTGGATGTTCTCTCTTAGCCATTCTCTCAGGGGTTGTGAATTGGCTAGTTTAAGGAAAATATGCTCAAAGGGGAGAGTTTATTTCCATGACTCTAATGTTGACCATTAGGTTTTATAGTGGTTAGCAGCTGTGAGGCGTGCTGTTTTGGGGTCAGTGGGTTGAGGAACAAGCAGGCTATACTGCAAAGGGGAAGTTTTAGCTAGGTCAAGGGTAACCAGCTAAGACTGTGTTTCAAACGACTTATGGCAGCTTAAAAATGGATTCAGAGGCAGCAACTATATTAAACACATTTATGATAGAAGCATCTTTATAAAATATATGGTAAGAAGGAATTGGGAATAATGAGAGAAGTGACTATTGGAATTTGGTGGGAAGTGTAATGAGGACAGTGGCTCAGCGGAGGTGTGAGTAGCCACCAGCTACAGAGGCGGAGCTGGACACCTTGGTGGGGAAGGGGATAAAGGAGAAGAGGTTGAAGAGGAAGAACAGAAGTGTCATGACAGAGAATGGCCCAGGTGCAGTGGACATTTCTAAATGCAAAGAACTGTCCTCCCACATACTGTGTTTGCAAAGGTCTCATTTCCATTTTCAGGTGTGATCGTTGAGCATTCGTTTACATGAATGGCTCCCCTTCCTTTCCTGTAAGACCCTCTACTCCAAGAACAAAAAATGCACACATATGCTTGCTACAGTTTTTCTTAGTCTATAATCAGTTCCAAATATTTTTGAAACAAAACCACAATAGGAAGAAGAAAAAAATTATGTTTATCATTTAAATATTATGTGCTTAGCCTGATTCTTTTACTTCTTACTCATTTCCTATGCTTGATGTAACACATCAAGACAACTTTAACTGGGAGCTGACATTCTAATTCTAGGTGTGGAAAGTAAAAGATGAGGACTAACAAGCCTCTATCTAGCCTTATAGATCTGAACATCCAGTAGATAAGTCCTGTGTTTCCTTTTTCAGGCAAGGGCAGGGTAGTACTGAATCCTTTTTTTTTTTTTTTTTTTTTTTTTAGTAGATTTATACAAAGCTCAAATATTTATCTGCAAAAATACTTAATTGTGGTTTATGTTAAAGGCAGGCATACAGAAAATTGTCTCCAAAGTCTTTTCCAAAACCAAAATTTTGTGAGCATTTTTCTCAACATTCACTGTTCTACAAGGATAATTAGACTGGAAGGCTGAGATAGTATTCTAGGTATTAAGAAAGAGAAACATGAACAAGACATTTTATGTTATCAAGGACTTTAAGGTCTAATTAAAAAGTTTGCTGTATATACTTAAAATTAAATTTTAATTATTATTAAATTATATATATTTGAGGCAGTCTCAGGAATTAATGTACAAGTCCAATATTCATTATAGGTATAAATGTAGTGCTTGTTTTAGGATATAGCCTTGGATATATGTCTATATATGTATCCTTTACCCCTGCTACACAACATACCACACACATGTGCACGCGCGCGCGCACACACACACACACACACACACACACACCAGGTAAATGAGGCTAAAAGTGTTGGTGGTAAAATCTGAAATAGTATTTGATAATTTCAAAATTATCTAATTTTGAATTAGATTAGTGCTAATGTTCACTGCTCTTAGGAAAAAAAACCCATTTTATTCTAATAATATCTTTTTTTGTTATTAAAACCATTCACCCTTTGTTTTTTCTACTTAAGAAAATATATATGACTTAAAAGAAATAATTAATGTCTAGATGAGATATATAATTTTCTGCAAAAATAATGATTTCTTACAAGAATGGTTTACTATGTTTCTTTTTGCAATTCTCTAAATACTACTTATGTAACTTTTTTCAAAATTAAGGGAAACATAAGTAATTTTTTACAATATAAAAGCATTTATTACTCATATTGGTTTAAAAATAGTGGGGTGGAACAACAAAAGAGTGCAACCATGAGTGAAGATCTCTGAAATATTTTAAGAAAAAATGCTCTTTAAAATATTCTAGGAAACTTTTTTTTTCTCAGAAGGCAAAGCAAGTATATCTTATGTCAATAATCTGTTATTATTTTTATTCCATTGAAACAAAATGTAAATAGTCATGTTTTCTAGTAATACGTGTTTTATAGATTTATTTTTTACTTTCTACTTTTATGCAGAAATGTTTACTTTTAAAAAAACAATGGTGTGTCCATATTACTTTTGTAATTAAAAAAAAAAGAAGAAGAAGTTCTAATACAGAGCAGGGATCAGCAACTATAGCCTGTGGGCCAAATCCAGCCCACAGAGTGGTTTTTATGGTTTTTTTTTTCCTTCCTTTTTTAATTTATTTCAAAGTATTGCAGGGGAACAAATATGTTTGGTTACATGGATTATTTTTATAATTCTTAGTCATGGTTATAAGCGTGCTTGTCACCCAGATAGTGTTCATTGTATCCATTAGGGAGATTTTTGCTCCTGCCTTCCTTCCACATCCTCCCTGCTTGATTTACACCGAGTTTTATTTACTTCCTTCTATGCACATGTGTGCTCATTAGTTAGTTCCAACTTAATAATGAGTTTAGTGAGGACATGTGGTGTTTATTTTTCTATTCTTTAGATATTTCACCTAGGATAATGGTCTCCAGTTCCATCCATATTGGTGCAAAAGGACTTAATTCATTCTTCTTCCTGGCTGAGTAGTATTCCACAGTATATACACCACATTTTGTTAATCCACTCATGAATTGATGGGTACTTGCGTTAATGCTACATCCTTGCAATTGCGAATTGTGCTGCAATAAACATTTGAGTACAGGTGTGTTTTTGATAAAATGACTTCTTTTTCTTTAGGTAAATCCCAAGTAGTGTTTTATAGTTTTTAAGAGCTAATAAATATTCAAAATGTTCCACAATCTATTCTGCAAACTCCTACTTAAATTCATGTGAAACAGGAGAATTACTGCACAGTACAAAGTAAAAAGAATAAATACCTTCTGTAGGCTACTGTGATGAAGGTCAATTTTCAGTTTTTCCTTTAACTTCTGTGAACAATCTAATTAGACATAATTGATTCCTAGGTCCTTAAGCAGGAGATTTTGAATTGGATGAGTAGTGATTTTTCATAAAAAAATGGTATCTTGAGCTGTCCAATATAGTAGCCATTAGCCACATATGTCTATTTATATTTAAATTAAGTAAAAATAAATACAATTATAATTTCAGTTACTCAGTAGCTCTAGGTATATTACAAATGTGCAATAGCCACGTATGCCTATGGCTACCATATGGGACAGGGGAGATTTATAGAACGTTTCTATCATCACAGGAAGTTCCATGGGGAGGCGTTAGTATGGACCTTCTGTTCCACTCCATCCACCCCAGCAGTTTTTAGATGCTGTGCTGAAATTCCCCATATGTTCATGCATATCATCTAAGAGCCTTTAACATATTAAGCATAGTTATTTTTACTTTCTTGTGGGATAGATCTCCTTCCTTTGATGGGCCTTCGGTGTGAGAGGTTGACTCGATCTACTCAGGAGTTGAGTTTGTTTTCAGTTTTGTTGTTGTTATGAGCCACATGCTTCATTTTCTTCTAATGTTACACAGTGTTTTGCATGATCGCTGGGTTGCCTGACTCATTTTCTCAGTGTTTTTCTTCCACTTCAACTTTAAGTTTTCCCTGTAATCCTGTACCTCAGAGGTGTTCTCTCTTTTTGATTCTGCTTCCTTAATAGTATGCAGCAGTCTTTTGTTACTTGGCATTCTATTTTCCCAAATTGGCCTTAGTTTCAGGCATATGGTCCATCTGTAGGTGCTAAGAATGAGGGAGACTCAGTAATTCTCACCCTTGCCATTGGTAGGGGATCTGCTATGGTCTAGGCTCCAAAGACAGAAGTTTTTCTATTTATTTCCTCCAGTTGTAATGGGCTTCACCTGTTCCCTGAGTGTGATAGGGCTTACCATCCTTCTCCCAGTGGCCTAAGACTTTTGTTCTGCAGAGAACACAGGGAGATGGTTTTGGTGTCTGTCCAGTTATCCTGCAGTGGCTATTCCTTGGCAATCCCAAGTTTGCCCCGTGTGGGAGGCTTTTTTAGTCTCCTGCCTTCTGACCAGTCTTTCCAGTGAGCACCTGTTAGATGCATTGTTAAGAGCCTGCAGGTGGATGCAGCTTCCCCTTGTTTGCTATGCTCCAGGATCTCTACACTCTGAGCCTATCCCACACTCAGCTTTGAGCAACTGATTAAACATTTTAGCTGATTATTTTTACTAGTTTGTATGGCACCCGGCATATGCCTCAGGTAACCAGAGTGTACATTCACATCTCTCCTTGGCGGTGCCTCTCTTTTTCTTTTTTAAGGTTAGTTGGATGATTGCTCTGTGACCTCAGGTGCCTGATGGGATCAAGAAAAACCATGGTTACATAGATTATATTGCTTTTTTCTTATAATGATTAGATTTATGTTCTTTCTACATTTTTATATCTTAAGTGGAAGTGGGAGAAAAATGTATATTAACATTTGAAATCATACATGTTTATTTTTAGCTCCTTCCTAGAATCCTAGGGTAAAATATCCTACTGGTTCTGTTTTACTTTCTTTTTTCTTCTCTTTCTGAAATGCTTTCTTCTGTTTTTTTGTTTGTTTGTTTGTCTGTTTGAGACAGAGTCTCACTGTGTTGCCCAGGCTAGAGTGCCGTGGTGTCAGCCTAGCTCACAGCAACCTCAAACTCCTGGACTCAAGCGATCCTCCTGCCTCAGCCTCCCAGATAGCTGGGACTATAGGCATGGGCCACCATGCCCGGCTAATTTTTTGTATATAAATTTTTAGTTGTCCAGCTAATTTCTTTCTATTTTTAGTGGAGACAGAGTCTTGCTATTGCTCAGGCTGGTTTTGAACTCCTGAGCTCAAACAATCCACCCATCTCAGCCTCCCAGAGTGCTAGGATTACAGGCGTGAGCCACCACACCTGGCCTCTTCTGTTTTTTAAACTAGACATGGATGATAAGCAGGTTCACTGTGCACTTTTTACCAACCTATTTGAATCTGGTGAGACAGAACATATTCATACACAACTCGTTACATGAAGTGGGTTTATTATTTGTAAACAGACAGCAAGGGACAACAGCAGCCTACACTTTATTGTGAGCCAGTATCATAAGGCTCAAAAATCTGCCTGGGGCAGACAGAGTCTCTACTATATGTGCTCCACTTGCACTGCAGATGAGATACCCTGAAAGACAGCCCGCTCTGGGTAACAGACCTTGGGGTAACAGGATTCACTGAGCTAAAGCAATGAGGAATATCTTGTTCTAGGGGAGCACTGGAACAGAGCCTGGGACATTTCAACCAGCGTCTTTCTTATCTCAGAATGTTGCATTTCCCAGACATTCTACAGTTATTCTTGAGAACTATAAGAAAAGAAGTGGGGAGAACTTGGTTAGCCCAAGGCCACCAGGAGAACTGTCCTGCAATGGAGTGTGATATTGATTATGGAAGTTTGATATATGTACTTTCATTATAAAGAAAAAGAATGGTGGGGTTTTTTGGCTAAACTTGGCATTTTCTTATTTTTCTTCTCATTGCCGTACACAAGGGCACATGTTCAGAAACACACACGCACACGCACAATTCATCATTACCGATATTTGTTTTTTCAGAGGCTTGATCAAAGTAAACAATGAGAGCCCCACAATGCATGAATGTTTTGATTTTCCTTGCAGTTCAGTATTCAGTAGGGAAAACACATGCTGTTTTGTTTACTTGCCCAGAGTATTTTGTATTATTTTGTCTTCAATATAAATTCACATTTCTGCTACTAGAATGGCTTTTTTGAAGTTTGTTTGTTTGGTTGGTTTGGTTGCCACAATTGCTATTAAAGAGATCACTATTTTGACTTTCAGTATAATTACAATAACAAAGTAATGTAGTTATCATGATCCAGAAATCGTGGAATTCCCTTTCTTTCTCCTCAACCCAGAACTAGAAAGGTTTTTCTGATTTCACTCTGTCCACCCCAAAGTGCTCACTTACATGTTTTAGGTTACATTGAGTTCAGGACAAAGGATGCCAGGGTGAGAAAAATGGTACACTAACAACTGCTTTGGTGGTAGGTCAAATTCTGGTTTTCTTCCCTGATCTGTCTGCTCATATTTTCTTTTCAGAGGTTTCAAATAGCTGGGCCATGCATTCTGTCTAGATTTACAGTTGAGTTCAATGGGAGATAAAGGGAGGTTTATTCCATCTTATCTGGTTCTGGAGCCCTGTTTTATCTTTTAAAGATTGACAGAATTGTATATTGTTTTATAACTTTAATTAAGCACTTCGTGTTGTGTTTATAAGTTAATATTAAAACACTAAGCATAAAAATGTTGGTATAAGTATTTTAATATCAGACCAATATATTTCAGTATAAGAAATATTACCAGGCTAAAGAGAGACATTGTATTATAATTCATCAAGAAGACATACTAATATTAAATGTGTATGCACCTAATGAAGAGTTTCAAACTATATAAAACAAAACTAACAGATGGAAAGGAGTAATAGGCAATAAGATAGGTGGTCACTATTCCATGGTCTAATTACCCAATTCTTTAAGACTGAAATAACTGTTTTCCCTGTTTTTTTTTTTTCTGTAACTATTTCCTTCTTATTGTTTTTCTTTAACTGTTTCCTCCTTCTGGTTTTTCTGCTCCTATAACTCCATTATCTCTTGTTTTTCTGTCCCTAACATCATCTTAAGAAAGTATAAAAAGCAAATTAAACCAAAAATAAATAGAAGTAAAAAGAAGGAAACAAGAATGGAAAACATGAAATAAGTAAAACCAACCAACTAATAAAGAAATACAGCTGTGCAAACACTCTAGCTTGGATGGAAGGGTTAACTCTCTTTACAGTTCACCAAGAAGGCGTGGTCAGAGTGGCCATGCATCATGTTGTATTGCTGAGCTTCTCATCTGGCTCTCATGCTTCCCTTATCCCTTTTTAGTTGCTTTTTGCTTGCAAGTGGTGAAAAGAGTTGAAATTTACTGTCTTTACAATTTCAAAATATATATTATTAACTATAGTCACAAGGTTGTGAAATAGATGTCAAAAAACTTTTTCTTCTGTCTAACCAAAAACTTTGTATACTTTGACCAGCATCTGTCACCATTCCCAGCATGTAGTAACCACCATTTTACTCTCTGCTCTTAAGTTCCATTGTTTTAAATTCCATATATAAGTGAGATCATGCAGTATTTGTTTTTCTGTGCCTGGCTTATTTCACTTAACATAATGTTCTCTTTAGCTGCTTTTAATCCTTACCTTAAGACATGATTTATGGGGAAGCTGAGTGTAAAAGACATAAAGTTGCATAGTTCAGATTACCTTCAGGAATAAACTTGTTCAGCTATAAATAATTGTATCCACAGAGAGCGCTCCTGTTGTTTCCTTCAGAGGCAGCCTCAGCTTCAGAGAGTGACCTTGCCTAATGTCACACAGGACATCCCATGTTCAGCAACCAAGTGGGCTGCAGGTATAGAAGACGGGGTATTTTAGCCCACATAGGGAAGACTTTGATGGGCAATGTTTACTTAAGTGCCCCACCAAGTTAACAGGCTTCTCTTGGAACTGCATCCCAGATCAACTTCCTCTATCCAATCCTTCCCACTCTCTTCCTTTTATGAATGCTTTTATGTTTATTAATCCATTTGCTTTTTGTTTTACAGAAATTTCCCCAGATTTCTGGTCAGCTGCTGATTCTATTTCTACCAATCTTATGATTTTGTTTTTTGTACCTTCTTAACATGTTTATTTCTAATGGAATTTTGAAGAGAATGAAGACAGTAACATGTATGCAGTTGTCTCTTTGAACTAGAATTGCTGTTTTAAAATTGGATGAATTTTACACTAATTATATTAAACTTTCTCATTCTAAAACTGAGAATGCAAACACATTATATCTACATAGGTCAATATGTACACATGTAAACATTCAGTGAAACACCAAAGTATGGCATCTAATTTGACTAAAAAAATACATAGCCATTTGTTTTGGTGCTTTGAGATATATCACTTGTGATTTTTTTTATGGTGTTTAATTTAAATTTGTGGAATGTTCTTCTTTAGAAATACCCTTTCCCTCTAGTTGAAAGCCCAAATCCAATCTAATTAATTTCTTATTTTTTTAGCTTAGGCTTCAATGCAATGGACATAATTTTTTGATACTAATTACACTTAATATCAACATTAAAATGAGTATGAAAAGGGCTCTGAGACCACATGGTCTTTGTTAGGCAACCTTTCATGTACTAGCTTTGAAAATACAAGGAATTAAAATCTATTAGCAATAAAAATTACCCCTTTGGAAATCCTGTTTTGAGAAAGGTCTAGTCAAAACTGTCCATTTTATCTTTAAAAACACTAATTTCAAAAATCCTATAAAATTAAACTCTATGTTCACTAAACCAACATGTCTCCTTGGTACATTTTAAAACACATTTCCTAACGTGTTTATCTTCTCTAAAAGCCACTAAGCTGAAGTCATTAAACACATCATCACCATTACCAACAGGGTCTTTTCTTGTGCTTTGGGGCTTTCTAGGTTCATTACCAAGCAATTGCTGTACCTACAAGACAGATTTATTTTTGATAGTGTTACATCCTTTCTAAATACTCATATGGGAATCATGTAGTTACCACCTTATTGCAAGATTTCCAGTAAATTATGTGGATTTGCTAGTAGTTGATTAAATTAATAATTGTAGGCAACCTGAAAAATGTTTCAGTGAATCAGGACACTGTCAGAAAAAGAGTACTAGCTCCAAATATATTGTCATCAGCCAAAAAACTCAATGTCCTGGTCAGCATTACATACATTTGCTGTAATAGCTAAAGCAAAAAGTTTCAAATTAGCTCAATTAATTTCCCAAAGCTGTTTAATCCTCACCCTGAAATCTTTACGTATTTAGCATCTTGGTTTTGATGCCAATTCTGAGACAAAGAGAAATATAAGTCATTTTCAGACTCATGACTCATACAAGTTTTCCTATTGGCTTTAAAATCTGTGATCTCAAAACCATCCAGTTTTAAAATTTGTCATATCAAAGAAATTCATTCATTTAATTGTGAGCTTTGACAAGTTTTAGGTTTTTTGCAACAGATATTTGAGACACGAGTTTTGAGCCATAAACTATATCATTTTATTTTTTGGAACTCTATTTCAGTCATCACAGTTATGATACATAATCTTCTATTCATCTATCACACCTAGGCTTAGGAAGTGAAACAGTCCAATGCAACTTAGAGATCAAAAACTGAGATCACAGTTATAGTTATTGGTTCATGGACAGTTTAATTTTCTTCAGTAGCAGTTATCGTCAGGGAAATAAGAATAGATTCATTGTTCCAAAGATGGAATGAAAAGCTCATAAAGCAGATCTAAAGCTCAAAGAAGACTTAAACAAAAGTGTTAGGAAGGAGCCTAGAGCCTAAAAATAAAACTGAGTAACATTAAGTGATAAGTGGAATGGCTCTTGATCACTTCCTACTGCCAGTATTTCACCTGCATTGCTTAAATTCCATCTGCATTGCTGCATTCCATCTTGGTGAATTGAGAGCCATGGAAAAATTTAATAACATAAAAACTTTAAGCTTTCCTTGGAGAATATACTGACCCAGTGCTAGGCTTTAAGTTTATATTATTCTTACTATTATTTAACTCATATAGCAAATGAATAAGGAAGAAGAAAAACTTCAGCTTTATAAATCATTATAAGAGAATAAACATTGTAAAAACTTTTATTAGTCATTAATATTTTCTTGATTTAGCTTTGACCTTTATTTATAAATATTTGTAAGCATTTCTTGAAGACATAATGCTGGAACTCAGGGACATCCATATGCAAAAAATTAATATAGGCATGCATTTTATAACTTAATAAAAAATTTTCAATATGAATAATAAGCTTTTTTATTTTTAAACTATATATATTTATGTAATAAATATATAACATTACATAGTGATGTTCCTATATATAATATATACTGATAAGATCGGGCTAATTAGCATATTCATCATCTCACACATTTATCATTTCTTTATGTTGGAAACATTTAATAACCTTCTAGCTCTTTGAATAGGGAAGCCCCCCAAATGCACAACAACATGCGTATTAATTTTTCTCATCTCTATCAAGTAATTATAAACAGAATTTTAAGATTCTGTAGATAGGATGGGTATTTGCCTAAATATTCCCATTTTATCCTTAAATAGGTCAATTAGTACCTGCTAATTGTTTTTAGCACATTCTTTATTTCTTAAGTGTCCTTGTTTGAGTGGTAAACTAATTGCCACCTTAATATAGAGATTTTTTTCTTAATTATTTCTTTACAATTAAAGTGTAGGGAGAAATAATTATGGTAGTAAACATTGATTTTCTTTACAATTAACCTTTAGCTAAAACATCCTGAATATATTTATATTCAATGAATTATAGTATAGTAAAGTTATATTTTGACCAAAACTTTAGTGTATGACTCATTACTTGGACTTATCAGTATACAACATATATTGTAAGTAATATTTAAAATGTATATATTGAAAATCCATTTATTATACTTCATATTAACTTTTCATTTTTATAAGCATCACAAAGTTGAGTTATTTTTATAGATTTATCTTGCAATAATTTTTTGCTTCTTAGCATGTCATTGCTTAATGGTTTGTACATCATTGCCCCTCTTAAAATAAACCTAAGTAAAACATTTCATTATTATCCTCATTTTACGGGTTTATAGTTATAGATAAGAAAGGTTAAATAGCTGTCCCAAATACACTCAGCTAGAGAATGACAGAATCCACATTCACTGTGGTCTGTCTTACTTGGGGGCCTGGACTCTAAACCACCATCCTGTATCCACTTACCCCCTCTAACATCTCTGCCTATGTTGGCATGGAAAAGCCTTTGCATCAGAATTCCCCACAGACTACAGAGACCAGTTAGTAACTCATACCCTAATAGCCTGCTGTCATTCATTCACTACCTTACAAAATTCCAACCTCTCTGTTCATCTGTCTAAACTAGTACCTAACCACAATGCTGCTGTGAGAGCTTTACCTGATGAATCTCCACTGTTTTCTTCCTTTTGGACTCTCCAGCTGTGCTCTCTGGATCCCTTTATATGTTCACCTATTTGACAGAAGTCCTATCCCATTGTTGGGCATAATTAATATTAGATTCCTCATTTATACACCTCTACTTCCCTTGTAAGTGTTATTGAACAGTCTCTATGGGTATTTCTCCTGCACATAAATTCATTGGCTCATTAGCCATGATATTCTTCTCCTTTCCTAGTCCTATCAGGATATGGAATATTTTGTAGAATACCATGTCAGGCTTCAGAAATGGACTTGAATGTAGTTTGAACAGTCACAGGAAAAAACAAGCAATGTCTTCTCTATCTTTCACATTTACTCTCCTAAATAGACTTATACATTTTCAATGTCCTTAAAGACCAACTTATTCTGTATATTAATCCAAATAATAAAACGAGACTTTATGACAGTTCTTGAGTTTTACATTTCCATCATTCCAAACAATTCTCAGTGATGGCTTGTTGGTGCAGGCGGAGTGAATGTTTTCCCTTATTCTAATCAATGGTTGCCAGAATAATGGATTATCATTGTACAAATGCAGTCTTCTGGAGATACACAGAGGTATATAATGGGGATAAGACAATCTCTGTGTGGGCCAGGACAAACACTTCACTAGCTACCTGGCACTTAATGAGCATGGAACAACTATCGGACTTTGATCTCATTCTACATTTTCTTCCTAATTCTCAGGGAAGATCTCACTTTTGTATCAGTGAGGGTATTTATTAATACACCATTAGGAGAGAGTTGCCATAAAGCTCTCTCCAATAGAATTAAAATCTCATTTCCAATTGTTGCCTTTTGTATTAGCTTTCTATTATTGTATAGCAAATCACAAGTTTAGCAGCTTGAAATGACACTCTTTAATAGCATCTTAGTTTCTGCAGGATGGAAATGCAGCACAGTAAGGCTGGATTCTCTGCTCAAAGTCTAACAAAGGTGAGATCAAAATGTCAACTGGGACTACTATCTTACCTAGGCCTCCGGTTCCTATTCCACAATCTTGGGTTATTACTATAATTTATTCCCTTCTCACATTTTCTGCCTGGCCCCTCCATCTTCAAGCAAGCAATAGTGCATCTTTTTCACACTTAGAATATCTCTAATTTTCCCTTTCTACCACATCTCCCTGATTTCTTTTTCTGACTTTCTTTTCCTCTTTCAGGGCTCATGTAATTATATTGACATCTCCTGGGTAAACCAGAATACTCCATTTTAAGGTCAGCTGATTAGTAACCTTAGTTATACATTCAAAGATTTTTGCTATGTAACAAAGCATAACTGTGGAAGTGACTCTGAGGGTGATAATAAGGGGAAAAAATTCTGCATACACATCAAAATATGAAAATATGTCTTAACTGCAAAAAAAGTTGGAAGGTTTTTAATTGATTTTATGAACTGAGCATATCCTTGAAATCAAATCTGATAAAAATAACACAAGAAAGGAAATACCTGTGAAATGTCTCTAATAATTAGAAATGCAACACTCTTGAATATCACACAGATTTATTTCAGATGCGTGTTTTCTTTTCTATCATTTTTCTGGCCAAATAGTGGCTCAGATCCATGTATTTACCGTTACTATTTATCACTAAATTCCCCTCACTTTGGCAATACATGCTATCTTCTGGCTATGCAAGGACATTTGCACAAACAATTCTCTTTAATCTTCAGCATTATCCAGTTTAATGATAATTGTTACCAACCCAAATATAAGTACGTTATATTTCTTTTATCTTAAAACAAACAGCAATAAATGAACAAACTAAATATGTGTGTGAATAGATAGATAGATAGATAGATAGATAGATAGATAGATAGATATCCTCCTCACATTTCCCTCCATAGACTTCCACCTTTGATACTTTTTAAAGCAAAATACCTCAAAACAATTGACTATAGCCATTATTTCCATTTTCTCTCCTCTCATTCTCTCTGGAACTCACCATCTTACTACTCACAATCTTAGCAGGGCACCGATGCCTCCTGTGTTGCTATAACCAATGATAAATTCTCAGTCCTCATCTTGATCTATCAGCACACTTAATGCAGGTGCTGCACCTTTCTTTATCACTTCACTAAGTTTCTGGGACATCTCAGTCTCCCAATTTTCTTTCTATACTTCACTATTGCTCCTTCTCAGATTTCTTTGTTCTCAATATTGGTATATGTCTTAGACTTGGTTCTTGGCTCTTGTCTCTATTTACAGTCACTCTTTTAGAATTTTATCTTCTCTCACAGCATTAAATATCACCTATATGATAACTCCCAAATGTATGTCTCTCCAGTACCTCTATTTTGAACTTCAGATTCAGACATTCAACTGCCTAATTAAAATTTATACTTAGATACTAATGAGCATGTCAATCCTAACTTGTCCCAATCAGACTCCTGATTTCCACTCTCTTCCTAGACTTGTTCCTTTGTGAGTCATCTTCATCTCAGTTAATTCCAATTCTGTTCCTCTAGTGCAAAACCTTGCAAACACGAATGATGCCTTCTTTCCTCTCATTAATATTTGATATGTCAGAAAATCCTGTCAGCTCCATTTAAAAACATCCAGATTCTGTTCACTTTTCGTCAGTTCTGCTACATTCGCTCAGGCCTGAGTTTCCTTATTTCTACTTGGGTTACTGCAGTTGACTCCTAACTGGTTTTCTGATTCCATCCCTTACCTCCTTCATTCTATTTTAAACACAACAATCACAGCAATTACTTTGAAATTAAATCCATATTACATCACTTCACTTGTTAGAACCTTCCAAAAATTTAGTTACCATATCCCTCGGGATAAAGCCACTGCTCTTAGCTATGTGATCTGATATCCTGTTACCTCCATGACCTCATTCCCTCCAACATGTCTTTCTAATAATTCTTTCCATTGCCCCATGTTTGTATGTATGTTGCCTCAAAAGAGTTATGAAAAGAATGAATAGACCTGGAAAAAAGATCCGTGTGGATGGGGATTCAGAAGCTTTCAGTGAAAACATGAGGCTTTATGCAAAAGTTAGTCAATGCATAAGATATTTGAAGAGTAAAATAGAATGTGGAGACTTTAGGTAGACCAAACTTGAGAAGATAAAATGTGACTAGGCCTTATCAGGGCTGTTTGCCTCACAGTGAATATCCTGACTGGACAATGGAAATGTGTAGGCAGAACAAACTGAAGAATGTAGAAAATTAGTCATTTCTATGAATTAGAGTGGCAGGACTGAGGGTTGCTATGGCCAGGTGAAAAATTAGAACTTGGCCCCATCAGATCCACTTCACTATTTTGAACATGTCCAGAGATTCTGTCTATTCTGGGAAATAGAGATGACTATAAGATAATTTCTATTACAATACAATGCAAGTCAAGCTCATCTTGCTCAAAAAAAAAAAAAAAAAGCATTGGCTAGGCGTGGTGGCTCACGCCTGTAATCCTAGCACTCTGGGAGGCCGAGGTGTGAGGATGGTTTGAGCTCAGGAGTTCTAGATCAGCCTGAGCAAGAGCGAGACCCTGTCCCTCTAAAAAATGGAAAGAAATTAGTGGACAACTAAAAATATATAGAAAAATTAGCTGGTCATGGTGGCACATGCCTGTAGTCCCAGCTACTTGGGAGGCTGAGGCAGAAGGATTGCTTGAGCCTAGGAGTTTGAGGTTCCTGTGAGCTAGGCTGACGCCATGGCACTCTAGCCCAGGCAACAGTCACTCTGTCCTCCCCGCCCCCCCAAAAAATTGCATCATAAAGAGAAGTGCATTTTGGTAAACTAACTAATTAATGGTCTTTATAGACTGCAGATGGATTTAGGTCATTAAATATGAAATGTCCGGTTTTGAATCTGAAGTGTAGTTTATTATATCTCAAACAAGAAGCAATACAATTAATCAAAGTATGTGCCTAAACTGTCAATGCAGTTTTGCCATCATCTTAACGATAGCTTGTTTATGCCAGCAGGAAAGAAGCCTGGAGAGCAAGTGGTGATGAAATCATAAAAGGCATTTTCCACAGCTTGTTGAGAATTGAATATTTTTCCTTTCAAGAAGTGGTCCAAAGCCTGGAAGAAGTGGTAGTCAGTTAGTGCAAGGTCTGGTGAATATAGTGGATGACAGAGAGTTTCCAAGTCCAGCTGCTATAGTTTGAGCAGCATTGTTTGTGCTATGTGTGGTCGAGCATTGTCTTGCAAAAGGATTGGCCTGTTTCTATTGACCAATCTCGGCTGCTTAATTGCAAGTATCCTCATCATTTTGTCCAATTGATTTCAGTGGACATCATTTGTAATGGACTGACCAAGTTTCATGAGGCCATAGTGGATAATACCAGCGCTGGACCACCAAACAGACACCATTAGCTTTTTTTGATAAATATTTGGTTTTGGACTGTGTTTCAGCACTTCATCTTTATCCAATCATTGTGCTGAATGCTGGTGATTATGAAAAAAGAATCCATTTTTCATTACACATAACAATATGGTGTAGAAATGGTTTGCCTTTATGTTGTGACAGCAAAGAAAGGCAAGCCTAGAGATGACTTCTCTTCTGATGCTTGTTTAATTCATTCAGAATCCATCTATCCAGCTTCTCTACCTTGCCCATTTGTTTCAAATGGTCCAAAATATGGTTGGAATAGTAACGTCAAACCTTGCTGCTAATTCACTGGTAGGTTAAGATGGATTCGCTTTCACTACAGCTTTCAGCTCATCATAATCCACGTTGGTCTCAGGTCACCCATGTGGCTCATTTTCAAGATTAAAATCACCAGAATAGAAAGTCTCAAACCACCAACATACTGTGAGTTCATTAGCCACATCCTTCCCGAACACTTTGTTGATATTTTGGGTGGTCTGTGCTGCACTGATTTCATGATGGAACTCATATTTGAAAATAATACACATTTTTGACTTATCCATGGTTTCACAAAATTTGCTCTAAAAAAATTTAAAAGGTAATCACAAGCCACAACATATGTTTGAAAGATTGAGGATATACCTTCACAATAAATGTAAAACAAGAAGTGTCAATGTGATATGTCAGAGATATCAACAGTCTTAGTACTTAAGGAATTGGACATTTCATACTTAATAACCTAAATATATTACTAAACACCCTGTATTCCAAATACTGGGACTGATTTGTCCTTGTATGTAAATAAAAGAGCCTAGGGTTAGAAAGCCTCTGCTATGAAAGGCACCTTTGCTTTATTTTACTCTTCTACTAGCCCTAAGTTAAAATAGAACAGAAAAAATTCTTGGCAGTTTGGAGTGCATTGTCTATTGTTCCTCAAGCACCAACTGGCACAGCAATCTTGACTGCAGAAAGTGCTTAATGACCATCCTGACTGACGGTTATAATGGATGCTTACCTGCCACTCTAGCAAGATCTATGAGTAATTCGAACCAGACAATGACAGTCACAAATTTCACCAGTGTTCAGTTGTTTCCAATTCCTACGACCTTTTAAGAATGTGAAATTTAGCAAAATAAAGCAGACTGGTTAACCAAGTTAGAACATGTCCTTGTACATAATGAAACATTCAAGAAACAGCAAAGGCACATTACTGAGAGCTGCATCCTTGCTCTGCGCAGCTGTGTTACACGTCTTCCTTACAGGAAGCTAAAGGGAACAATTTGCTTATATTTCATGTACAGGAGCCAATATTTGCTTGGACCTTCTCAAATAATAACATTTCCAACATAAATTCTATGTGTGAACTAAGACAATAATAATGACACAAACAGAAAGCAGACTAAGAAAATCAGCAGAAGATGAATAATAGCACAAGTGTTTAGTGAGACTCTTGGAACCATGGGAATTATGTTGAATACTGATTTTGGCTTAAATACTTACTTCTGACTTCTACATCCCCAGTCTAAATGCCTCAGGGGACTTATAAAAAAAAAACTGTAAGTCTACATTTTCTTCATGGACTCAGAACTCTCCTAATAGGAAGACATACCTTAAGTTTTGCATACTTCACTTGGCACATATAAATCTATTTCAGATCTTAAGAAGCTAAGCATAGTTAAGCCTAACTAAGTAAACAAATCATCTTATTTATCAAATTTTGCCCTGAGCTGATAATTTCTAATAATAAATGAAAACACCTTTAGTACCTAATTTTCTATCCATAAATTGCATGGCATGGCTGCATTTAAATAGTTATAATAATAATATTAAATTAATACACTGAAACACGTCAAGTTTATTAAATAAATGGCATACTCATATTTGTAGATAATGTTACTGGCCCTCTATTTGTTCCTTAAAGAATGCCACACATGTGTTATAGCATACAAAGTTTAAAAAGACATGCTCTTGCCTCAAGGCACACACAGATGAGGAGTCATGTAGTTTGAATATTTTTCAGTAATGTCAACTAGATGGATGTACATAATCATTTTTCTTCTCTGGATGTTCATCATCATAACCAGTGCTGTAGCTTTGCCGAGCCACTGGCTAGCACACCCACAACACTCACCAAAATGAGAATACAGTCAGGGAAGATAGGTAGTCTGTCATTGTTAAAGAGAACTGGTTTTAGGTGTGAAAGGTGCATCTATACTCTACTTTGACCTAATTGACATTATGACATATTCTAGACAGAGCCACAACAACAGAGCTCTCTTGCATGAAAGCCTGAAATTGGCTGAATTTGCAAAAGGCAAAAGGCCAAACCATACAACTGCTCTTGCTGTCACTATTTAAGTTAGAGGAACATCAGTCACTAAAAATTCTGATTCACCAGAGTTTTTGGCCACCCTGGGCATCTATTGAATGTTAAAATCACTTGCAAGAATCTGTGAGTTTGAAAGTATGATTGGCTCTATATCATATCAGTGCCTCTTTCTCACTCAGGATCCATACACTATTTAATAAGATCCTAAAGAGCAGACATTATGTTTCTTCATTAATTCCATGTTTGAAGCATTGAATACAGTATCTAAATTAAAAGAGCAGCACATCAAGATGAAGTCCAGTCTGGGTATAGACTGTGATGCTTGAGGCAGAACACATTGTTAGAAATTTTCTCACATTAAATCATATGAACAGCATGTATATCTCTTTTTTTATTTTGTACAGGAATTCTAAGGCAAGCCAGTTTATCAGTATTAGATTTCAATATGTTGTAATTCCACATCATGTCAAAATATAATTACTAAATACTAATCATATTCTACATATGTAAATTTTATATTTTGCAAATATAATCCATTTAAGGATGATTCTATATTTGCACTTAACTGACTTGTTTTTATTTTAATTTCTATCTCTCCTTAGATTTACATCTTTTGCATGCATGTGTATGGAAATGTAGTTGCATATGAGGTTTCGTGTATAATTCTGTATGTTGAATGCTAGTAAATGCAACAGTTCCTCATAAAATTTATCAGAAATTTAGTATGTTCATACTTCATTTATCTCACAGTTTGCAAATCAGTATGAAATTATCATATACCCAAAATATTCCTTCAACATAAAAATATTATCTACATATTATAGAAATATTTTAGATACACGCTTGTTTACTTAAATGATGCATTCGGAGTACAGTGTGTTTGTGTGTGAGTGTGTGTGTATGGTGACTAATATCTGTCTTCCCTTATTTTCTTCTATTACCTTTTTGATTCAGATTATAATAATCTGGTTTACAGCTATCACCCCTTAACTCTCCAATCAACCATAAGCATTTCCCTACACTAATGCATTATAACTCCTCAAGTGATCTATCTATAACACAAAATTGAATACAAAAATACAAAAAAGAAAATAACACTTGCTACAATTAAAAAAACAAAAACCACACACACAAACATAAAATAGCCTTATGATTCACACATTGCCTAAAGAATAAAGTCCGTATTCCTTAGTAAGATATACAAAAGCCTTTTTATGATCAACCCATAGTTGATCTTACTTTTCCATTAGTCTCTCAATTGTGTCCATGTCCCAACTACATTAAACATTTCTGTTTTCCAAATGCATGTTGTTAAAAAATGATTATTGAACATCTCAGATATTTTATATGCTATTTCATCTCTTTGGAATGCCCTTTCTTCACTGCCAATCACTGACTGACCTCTCTTACTCCTTCTTCATGACCTAGTTGCATTGTCTACTTTCCTGCAAAGTCTCCCTCAGCTTCCTCCTCTGGTTTTCCATCATGTTTTCCTGATGATTTGCATTATACTATCTTACTTACACATCTGTATTCAAGTGAGGATGCCAGGTGTAACCTCTGTTTTAGTTCTGTAGTTGGTCTTGTACTGAGGGCAAAGCCATTTTTATTATTTATTGGACTTGAGGTCCCAGCAGGAAGTGAAATTATTTATGGCATCTGTCACTTGAAAAATACTTATGTGTGAAGGGTGCTCATGGAAACCAAACCAAGAAAGGGACTTGTAAGTGAACTGAAGACTGAGACTCTTAATCACTCCATAATGACTTTAAAAAGTAAAGATGTCTAGCAGATAAGATTTGCCTAGGAACTTGTGAGATGGTAATTTCCAACTTCCAGACTGGGAAGGAGCCTGGAAGTAAAGTGTTCAAGTATCTGCTAAAAGTTTGTGTAAACTCTTTAGAGACAGAGAAGAACCCACATACACAGTAATGGGGTTGATATAGGATCCTCAAACTCCCGAGGACATGTTAAACATGGGAAATAGAGAAATATATTTTTGTAAGCTGTAAATGTATTTGCTTTATTTATAATGTTTATTTTTTAGTTGCTCTTGTATTTAGGGAGACTTGTGAAAATTCTAGACTTTCTCAGCTAAAATAAGAAGAACAACAGGGAAGGTCTTTTGTTTATACTGGAGTCAGAGCTGTAACCTGGAGTATGTCCATGGTGAGATAAAATTTAAGAAGACAGAGTTGGGCTCATTGAGTAGTACCCCTTCCCACACTTAGTTTCTATTTCAAGCCATGAAGGGTTTTATTTTTATTTCCAAGAATTTTATTTTTCTTGGAAAATTAGTAATACATTACACTCTTGAATAGAGTGTATTGTTTCTCAACAGTAGTTTTTCAAAGGTCTGTATTACATCTGTTGTGGCTCAGTCATTATATTTTTCTGGTCCTTTCTACATAGATTCTCAATAAAATTTTGTTAAAAAATAAATATATGTATCAATGATTTAATATTTTATATCTATACATCTTATATACTCTTCTGCAATAGCAATACTCACAAAGTGTACTGAGGTAGGAAGGATCATGCAGGTCTATGCTAGTACATAACAGTATTACAAATGGCTATAATTCTTTTTTACTGTCCACTTTTTTAATTTTTTCTCCTAGATGTTTGATTAGTCTTCTTTTCTTTTAAATGCTGTCAGAGAAAAATATTTTTAAGCAAATTTCCCCTGTCCCTGATTAATTGTACATTTAGAAACCGGAAGGCCAATCTTTTGCAGAAAGAATAAATTGTTCTCAAAGAAACAAATATAGTGATATTGATTCAGTTGTTTACAGATTATTTGGGTTGTTTTCTCTTTCATTATCTCAAGTGAGATCTTATTACTTGAGATTGACAGATAATTTTCAGTCTAGTTAGCAAAGTTCAACTTTAACAATATGAGTTGGGGTTAAGTACTTCATATATACTTCATTTATGGAATTTTGTATTATAAAAGAGAATAAATATTAGTATTGATAATTGATAGTAAACACATTAGCTTGCTGTTTACTCTTCCTCCTATATGAGTCGATAAGGTTTGTTTATCCTCTTAATAGAAGTAATCACTTCTGTACTTTCCATGAAATAGTGAAATAGAAATTTTTATAAATGAGTTAAGTTGAAAAGTCAAAATAATAAATTTTGGCTCTAGTTTTATTACAAGGGAACATAGTCTAATATTGTGTGTATAGAGAGATGTTAATTTGTTTAGGTGTTGCCTGATACCTACACATAGCAGACTATTAGCTAACCTCATAAACTGGGTTTGATTGAGTTTGTACATGTTATTGCTGATTCTACTGCAAAACATTCCATCCGATGGCCCCTTTACTTATTAAAGGGGAAAAGGGATCCATCTGAGAAGAGAATTCTAGAGCAGCATTTGAAAAGTCTTTCTCCTCAATGGAGTTTTTATATTTCTACAATTACTTTTTTCTTATTTTTTTCTGCTATTGATAATTTTAAATGTTTATGCTATTTTAGCTGACGCACCTTGAGATGTCATTTTGCAGCATCTGTTATATGATTGTTGTATACTCTGAATGGTGGACATAAATTTCTTGGTGGTAAGAGTTAAATCCTATTATTTGATTTCCTCTGTCTTCTTCTACAGTTCATTCAATTTCCTTGCAGAGAAGACTGTGTTGAACAACTGTGCCCAGTTCTATTCCACAATTGAACAGTAGTTGCAACTCAATCTCTGTAATTGCCTTTGTAAAATTGCCTTGTAAAGTGAGGAAGGGCATTTGAATTTGTAATCATTTGCTTATTTCAGGTTTAAATGAGTGTCCAATTACTGGTGAAGGAGCCAACCTATATTAATATTTAGGTGACCAACTATTGTGCTGTTACATACAAATGTAGCAAATGCTCAACAATATTAACATTAACAGTGGGATATATATTTTTGCTATTAAATGTCAGTATTTTTGCTCTTGAAATGACCTGGCTAAAGGTTGCACAGTTTTACACTCCAGCTCATTTTTATTCAGTTTCAGTAACCAGAAAGCATTTCAAAAATACTATAGTCAGCTGCTGGCCTATATTGGTCTAATCTAATTCCTTGGCCAGGATCCCTTGTCTTTGCTCCATTGGTCTGTCTTTCATGCAAAAGGTAGAATTTCACTGTTTTGCAATGTTATTGAAAGGCGTTGGTGGACTTTGATCTGCCCTGTACAAATAGCATCGGTAGATGCTTTGCTGAGGATGGTAAAAGTCATGATTAAGACAGTATTAACATTATTTCTTAAGAGCTTGATTTTCCAGAGCAATTTTTTTAAAGGTATCAGTATACTGACATTAAATGCAGCCTTCAACAAGTTAATAACAACTGTTTCATTTCATTCTTTTATTTTGGGCTTTCTGAATCTTCCAATAGACACATATATTGGTATCCTCCATCTAACTTTAGTAGTATTTATTTTGTTACTCCTAGGAAAATAAATGAATCCAGTTTTTTAAATGGTATTAACACATAAATGTGCCTATGTTAATGCAACCAACTTACAGGAGGGCTTTGTTAGGGATTTACAAATTTATGCCCAAATTGTTCTTTGTAGTCATAGCTTACTGTCTATTCTTCTTACAGAACATGTAGTGGAGAGAAGAAACCATAAAACCTATGTCAATACTGTAACACTGTCTGAAGTGTTTTATAAATGGTAAAACTATAGCAGTGCACTATCTGGAAATGAATTTTGTTCTAACAGCGCAGGGCTCTAGGGACCCTTTGGTTGTCTGATTTAGAATGCTAGCCTAAGCAGGGTAGAAATTAAAGGTTGAAATTGCTTGGTTATCCATGACATTTTACTGCAGTGTTATTGCCGTGGATACAGAATAGATTATTAAAATATTTGTTTCCCCAGTGGGATTTTTATTCCTGGTGTTTTGATTGTGATAAGAGCAGTAATCCTTTAACTGTCCCTTTGGGTATAATAAAATTCTCCCAAGTAAATGAGAATTAATCACAGATTTCATATAAGCTGGACAACCTTTAACCACTACAAAGAGGTAGTAGCTGACATTGGCATTTTTTGTTTCCCTTTGTCTATTGATTTTATTTTTAGCTATGATTATGTTAGTACACACCATTTTTGTTTTATTGTGATATTGTCAGCTCTTCTTTGATTGTTTCCACTTTACCTTGTGGGTAAAACTATTATCTGAGTATTGGTGAAAGAAGGAATGTTACTGACTCGTTTCTGTTAAAATAAACTAGCTCTCTATTGCAGAATGGATTAAGAGCAAAATGAAGCTTACCTGCAGTGGTCGGAATAGAACAAATCTGTACACATTTGTACATACACACACACGTATGTATACACACAATTTCTTCTGAAGTACTCTTCAACAAACTGTTCTTTTATAAATAAATCATCTATTCTGTCAAGCAATAAGTTTAGGAATCTACTGTTTCTTTTTTTTTCTTTTCTGCAGCATGTAAAATTTCATGACTTCTTCATTTTTGGTGGAAGTTCACTAATTGCTGACATAGGTATATGCCACTAATCACTGACATAATCTCTTTTTGATTAGTGTGTGCAACGTGGCTACACAGTGTCTTCCTCCAAATTAGTGAACCTAAACATACAACCAACTTGGGCAAATTGAAAATTTGATGGTTTTCAAATTGATAATTTTTTGATATTAATATTTACTTCAAAGAGATAAGAAGTGGTAAAAGACTGAGGTTATGACCAGTGTTACACATATGACAGAAAGTGAGAGAGAGAGAGAGATATTAGTCATTGTCTCTTTCTTTCCTTAGCCACAAACACATTATGCAGAGATATATGAGAGATATACGAGAAAAAAAGCAATGAAAATCCAGAAAAGCACACATTTTGGGGAAAAACAAGCATGTAGGTGTGGAGGGAGTCTATGTGTATTTGGTTACATAAAATGTAACTTATACACAATATATTAACTAAATTAATTAAGCCTTCTAATTCATGGTCCCTTTATTCATTCATTTGTGTATTCATCCATCACCATCCACTCATTCATTCAGCATCCATTATGCACTTGTGCTAAGTGCATAATGGTATTATAGGTGTTCTAAATCCATGTTGAACAGTTGCTCTTTTTATGAATGAAATTATATTTTCCTAACATGACAGTCACATTAAGTGCCATTATGGACTGAATATAATAGGTGAGAATCTCTGTAGTTTAATTACACATATGTAACATGTACTTTTCCTCTAAAGGAAAGAGTCTGTGGGAATTTTTATAAATGGATATTTTTATTTTCCTGCTAACAGGCTACATATTTTTTCCCAAGTGTAATTCCATATAAAGTAACAATGGGATGGAGTTAACTGTATAGGATAAAAATTACATTAAAATTAAAGACTATTCTGTATATTTGAATGGGGATAGCTGTGCTAGAGTTAGAGGAAACTGTAAGTTGCAGTGGTTAAGAAAATGGCACTGGACTTTATTTTTTTGATGACCTTAGGAAACGAGTTAATGCTTCTGGGCTTTCACCTGTTATTCTGTATAATGGGAATGATCATAGTAACTAGCTCTAGAGAATTATGTGAAGATTGAATAAGATTATATATGTAAATCCCTTAGCTTAATGCCTGACCTATAATAAATCCACTATATATTTTAGCTACTATATATATATATATACACACACACATATACATAACACACACATACATATATATATATATATATATATATATATACTCACTTCAAAATAACTTTTAGTTTAGCTACTATTTAGGACATAGATATTCCATGTCAACATTTTAGAGAATAAGGTAATATGACAATCATTATGGCAGCCAGATAGATTTTTATGAAATGATAAAGTCCAAGGAAATAGACTTAAGGAACATTATTGGGAGAATATTATGATGTAATGATTTATTTCAGTATAGGTGACTCACAATGAAGCTTGCTTTCTTTATTTCTCACCAACCAAAATTACACTTTCATTATAAAGCATTCTAAAAAGAGTAGTAGAAAATGAACAGTCATAATGCTTACTTTATCTTAGAATGAAATTGTAATTAAACTCTTGTATTGACTTATCTGGAATTATTTCAGTTAGTATGTTTTAAGCAGAAATGGTGATTAGGATCTGTAGGAAGAGACTATGCTTTTAATAAGTGAGGAGATAAAATTAATCAGTGAAGTCCTATATATTATTTACTGTTCAAATCAAATATTATCTGTACCTTGAAATTTTTTCTAACCACCTTCTCTTAAAAATTTGCTATTTCTTCATCTCTACTTGCAAAACACAGAGTACATGTCTCTTTTATAGTATATGTAGCTCTTTTTCATAAACCTATCTTCCTGACCTCAAGGACAGAAAATTAATCATGTTTTAACAGGTTTTGTAGCTCCAGCTTGTTAAAATACTTTATAGCTCCAGGTTCTGAAATTTCCTCTAACTACTTTTATTTAAGAATTTGCTATTTCTTCTCTACTTCAATAACACAGTGCAGATGCGTCTCTTATAGCATATATAGCTCTTTTCTTATATCTGTCCTGCAGACTTCAAGGACAGAAATTAATCATGTTTTAATGGGCTTTGTAGCTCCAGTTTCTAATTCATTTCATGTAGTATGGATGCCTGTATCTTTTTTCTATAAAGGATTTATGAATATCAAACAAAGCAATATAAAATAATGATATAAATAATGTTAGAATGAGGCAATTCCTACCTTACATATAACATACCAAAGTGAGTGTGTGAAAGACACACATCCTATATACAAATTTACAAAGGAATAGTTGGAAAAAAAGTATTCTTTACCTCTTGAATCCCTTAAAGATATCAAGCATTTACAGAGAAATTAGAGAAAGAGGAGATGGTCTACAGGACCTTTAGGAGAGAATTTCAAAAGGGAGTTTGGAGCAACCAGGCAGAACAGATAACTCCTCTGACGCTGTGTGGTCTGCTGTCCAGGATGTCAGCCAGTCAGGGAGAGGGAAGTTGATAATCTGAACACCCCAGAAAAGAACCACCAGGAACTAACAGTTTGGGAGCTTGGATGGTACATGGGAGATGTGTCCTAATGTAACACTTTTCTTGATTTACTTTTGTTCCAGAACTTGTGAAGACGTGCACCATATTTCCCTTCTATATTGTGACAGGAAACATAACTACTAGGTCCAGTGCAATTGCAGAAAATATTTTGAATAGTTATGTCTAAAATGTAAAAAGGGCTATATGACACCCTAGTTCCATGAAGAAGTGAGTCCAAAACTTTAGATAGGGTAAGCTAAAGTCTTTATCAGAAATTATTTATGATTTCTATAATACAGAGACAAAATAAGTTACCATGATTCTTCTGTTTCAGGACCAGATTTGCAGAGAAATATCTTATGTTGAGTTCCCTGCAAAATAGACTCTGAGACAGAGATTGTCAGGGATTCCATTTAAGTGTATTCTCAGCAACATCACCTGTCAGGAGGGAGGGAAGCAGGGTCGGGTATAGGGAGACATTGAATTGTGATGCATTCCCAAGAGAGGCCTCAGTTTATCTCATGAATATTAAGAAACTGGAATAGCCCTTCTGAGTTGTCCTGCATTGAGCAAGGGAGAAAGGCCTTCAAACTTTCATACAGCATCATCCAGTAATTATACAAGGCCTGCAATCAGAAAGGAGGCATAACTTTGAGAGAAAAAAATTCCCCTCAGCCAAGGTCAAGGCCGTGCAGTTCTTGGGGGTAACTCAGCTGTAGGCTGTAGCAGCAAAATTCATAGCAGCTGAGGAAACTAATGCCTTGGTTCTGAAGTAGGTTGTCTAGGGAGTACATCACAGCATTCACTACAAGATATAATGGTTTTAGGGTCCATATTTTCAAAAAGAATATTACCAATCACTCATTGAAACCATTTAAACAGAAGTATTATTAAAATACCCATAGGATATCACATTTTAAATAATACAGCTTCCTGATAAGACTTCAAAGATCAACTAATTCCAGGTGTAACTCTAAGCAATTGAATTCTTTCACACACTATATAAAATGTTTGAAATTGAGTCAATTGTTTTTTGAAGACACAGCAAAGGCTAATGGTTATGGTTTCAAAGTAATTCATGTTGTCAGTCTTTCTGGAAATAACTAATTGTAGTTTTGGTTATCTGGTTTGGCATCTCCAGTGTCTAATATTAAAACCATAGTAATAGCAGTGAGAACAAATTACTTTCATTTGTAGTCTCAATAGCTTTGATACATGCATTTAGTTTGTTTCATACCAAATTATCTAATGATCTGGTTCAAATACCATGATTAAAAACAATCTACAAGAATAAGGATGAAGCACATTTCTGTTATATGCTGTTCACTGCATTACTTTTTCTTATATTTAATTCAAACCAACACTGCCCCTTATAGTGAAACAAAACCATGAGCTGTTATTAGTGTCTTTAACTGGGTATCAGTATTGAATTCATGTAATCCAATATTGAACATTCATATTATTCACAATCATTCTAATTTATAGAATAAAATGGAGTTTAATGTCATTCCTAAAGTAAGCCTCTACCAGGCTGAGAGAGTAACAATGATTTGTTGTAGAATAGCCATGACTAAAAGACACCTGCTCTTTATAATGAATATTGGCCTAAGAATCCTGTACTTGCAATTTGTAATGGTAGAATATGATGGAAGAAAGAATGACAGGCTTATAATTTTAGATGACTGCCTTTTGAAAAGCTGGGATTATAAGGACTTGTCCATTCAGACAAATCCTTGGGTTATTTAGAGTACACAAGTTGCCAAAAATTCAAGATTATAACATAAAATGACTGTTAAAGTGTTTTGGCTCTAACATAACCTTAATTGAAAGTTTCGAATAATTTTATGTAAAAATGACTCATCTATCCAATCAGAAGGGTGTTTGGACACTGTAAAATTTAAAGTAGTTTTTCTGACAGCATAAAATATACGAAAAGTAGAAGTTGAAGACGTTAACTAAGACCTGGGATTCTACAGTGTCACCAGATGTGTATCATATCTCAAAATTGTCCCTTGTTCCTTGACATGATATCTGGAGTGAGTTTGACCCACAATGATCCATTTTTCTTGACATTTTAAAGGAGATAAAAGAGTTAAAGTGGAATTTTAATTTGGTGGAATTTTAATTTGATCTAATTTTTAGTTAATTTTTTAAAAATTTCCACAGGACATCCTCACTAAAGTGGAAAATAACACAGTTTATACTTTGTTTTATTCTTCTGTTCACACCGTGTTTATCAAGCCATAAGCAGAGAAGCAAGACTTATTTTTATCCAGTGCAAACCTATTTCACTTTATCTACTGATGAAACAGTATGAAAAGGAACTTTCTTTTTTCCCTTGACAAAACTCAATACAGTTTTCATAGTTCTCAAATAGGATTCAACAAGAACCATGCCTGGGAGTTTCCTGTTAATAAGTTGACAGTAATAGAGAGGCTGTTTAACCAGCTGCACAGACCAGGTTTCATCTGGTGTTTAAACCTAAAGTAGTGTACGCTTAGCACTGTTTTTCAAATTTCCTAACTTCAGAAAAACAGCTTCATCCTTTCATATAAAGGCATCAATTCCATGCTTAAATTAGAAAATCAGTGTATTAGTTTGCAGTGTGTATATATAGATAGATAGAGAGAGAGAGATAGAGATAGATAGATACTATTTCTAATTTTCCCCAGTGGGTAGGTTCATGGAGGAATCAAAATTGCAGACCTATGAGAACATTTTTTATAAAAAAGAGAGATAATTATTTTGATTATCCATGAAAGCATCATGAATTGTCTTTTGCAAAACTAGGAATGTTAATATTTATGTCTCAGTAACTGACATCTCTCTGTACTCCTGGGCACATTTTGTGATACTATTTCATCATCCTCCTGTACCAGGAAACGGCCATGTTGCAAATTAATAATTTTAATTTATTTTTAAGACATCAAAAACTGCCATCTTTCATGGAATTTTGAAGAATGCCCACGGACTTTGAGGAGCCATGGGGACACCTGGCCTTATGTCTCCCTTTGTGGGCTGCTTCTACTGATATCTAATGGTTTTCTTTGCACTCATTCTTCATGAGTTAAAAATATATTGAGGCAAGAGGTAACACATAAGAAATATACTCACACACAAACACACACACATGCTCACATGCACATATAGATTAACCACCTGGTTTCTCATAAATGTGTCAGTATTGCTTCTCCTTCATGTTGTAAGTTCTCATTGTACACCGAATCATTGGTATTGACAAATTCAGTGCAACAAATGCATTCTTGAAGCAGAAAACTGAACTATTTCTGAGTTGGAAAACTGAACTATTTCTGACTCACACTTCTGAGTCCCATAGAAGTGTTTTCTATTTGAGACACTATTAGACTGTAAACGAAAACCCCAAAATACTTCCACTATACCAATATTTTATTGATCTCATTAAGAGATCCAGAATAATTATTGCAAACTTCATTTCATAGCAGAAAAAAACAGAATTCTTTACTTCTTATTTTCATTCTCTACTCTAATTTCCAAAAATGAATCCTCACTCTTTTAATCACATGGTACAATATGCCAATAAAATTCAGGCTTAAAGGCGCTCTTCCTCATCTTCAAAAATAGGCAGAAAAGAATAACGGAAAAATCACAAAAACAAAATGATTTTAATCAGAAAAAATTTCTTCAATGATATTCATTCCAAATCATGTGAATATTTATTTAGAAAATAAAAGAGATACTAATTTTACAAAAAGTATGAAAGTTTATGAAATAAAACATAAAGGTCCTTGATCTCATACCAAACTTTTCAAATGCCTGTACATTTGAGGTCATAGCATTAATTTTTTTGTGTGCCATCATAAATTTTGCATTTATATAAAGCATGTCTCTGACGCTAGTTTTTATAGTATATACAAAATGATTATTCTATATGTTTTAAATAACCTTTTTCAACTTAATCATGTATCTGTGACATTCTTTCACATTAATATGGATAAATCTACTTTATTGTCTGAACTGTTATTTAGTATTCCACTGTATGGAGATAATGTAACTAGTTCTCAATGAATAAATGTATTCCAGATTTTTAAAAAAATTATAAATAATGCTGTAATGAGCAACTGTGGTCATTTATCCTGATGGACTTGTGCAAATAAACCTTTACAACACATTTTTACAAAATAAATCGATAAGACAAGAAATATAAATGCAACTTGGAAAAGTTGACTGTTTGTCAAATCACCCTCCAAACAAGCTGTTATTGCCTACATTCCAGCCAGAAAATACCAAAGGCCTCTTCTGTAATACTTTCTTAATATTTACTAATTTTGAACTTGAATAGGTAAAAAGTGGTACAAATGGATTTTACTGACATATCACTAAAGGATGCATCAATAGTACACAGGGCAAGTGTATCTTCCTCTTACTTTTCCTTCCTTTTATTCTTCCTCCCTTTACTCTTATTTTTTCTTCACCATCCTCTTTTTAAAACTATCATATATAGGCCAGGCGTGGTGGCTCAGGCCTGTAATCCTAGCCCCCTCTGGGAGGCCGAGGCAGGCAGATCGCTGGAGCTCAGGAGCCTGAGCAAGAGTGAGACCCCGTCTCTACTAAAAATAGAAAGAAATGATCTGGCCAACTAAAAATATATATAGAAAAAAATTAGCCGGGCATGGTGGCGCATGCCTGTAGTCCCAGCTACTCAGGAGGCTGAGGCAGGAGGATAGCTTGAGCCCAGGAGTTTGAGGTTGCTGTGAGCTAGGCTGACGCCATGGCACTCACTTTAGCCAGGGCAACACAGTGAGACTCTGTCTCAAAAAAAAAAAAAAAAATTAAACAAACAAACAAAAATTATTATATATAGTCCAACATTACTTAGCATAATTCAGGATACTTATTTTTGAATTTACAATTTTAACTATAAAAGTTATTTATTTTATAAAGTAAATAAATTAGCAGTTACAGGGTATGTGTTCATAAATTCTCCTCTGAATTTACTGTACAAAACGTGTTACTTGAATATACCAAAGGGCTTGGAAAAGCAAAAATACTACAGATATGGTATTGGATAGTTATTTTGCCTTTTGCCTAAATTGGCTTTATTACCCCTTTACACTGTACATTGCATATATTTATCGATTTCACTTTTTCCTCAGAGATTCTCTAATATTGGGAATATGATCTCTGTGTATAAAAAGTATAATTGTCTATGCCTTCTATATTATTTATTTGGGATGTATGCCTATCTAAGAAGATTGGAGTAAGACTATATGGAGAGTGCTATTTTGTTTTTAAGGTTATTATTTTGGGTGTGGATAAGATTTGATTAGTAAAGGAATAAAGAAGTTATAAAATCATAATAAATTAAGTTGAGGTTTGAACTTACTAAAATTATATTCTAAAGTCTCAAGAGGTTTAATTAGGTTCTAACATTTTAAGTAATCTCTGGACATATTAAGTGACAAATTAAAGTGGGCAGTTTAGTGCCCTCATGGGTTTAATTTATTCAGTGTTATCACTTAAAGAGTAAAATACTATCTGAATGTCTAATCAGATGTGATTATTTACTTAACAGATTAATACACTCTTACCACTTGGCAGAAGCTATAGTAGGAACAATGAATATGTATATTGGGATTTCAAGAGCATCCTTTTACTCTAGATCTGATATAGTAGGCAAGAATATAACATTTCTATATGGCTTGATGGACTGTTAAGAATTAATTTATAGTGCTTTCTCTAACTTGGAATGTAAGCCAGAAATTGAGCCACGCACCTAAGCAATCATTTTTGTTTTAAATTTGCACTCACCTCAATAATTGACTAGTCATTAGTGAGACTGCTAATCCCTTAAACGAAAAGGATGTCTGAATCCAATTCCTCTCAGTAAATAGGTTTGCATTGCCAAGCCAATTCTGGGAAGCTTTACAAAAGGTTTAATGCTGCATGAACTTGCTTGGTTAAAAATGCATTGAGGTAAGAGGTAACACACAAGAAATATATACACACACAAACACACACACACACGTGCTCACACCCAATACGCTCGCAAGAGCATAAAGATTAACAGCTTGTTTTCTCACAAACATGTCAGTATTACTTCTCCTTTGTGTTGTAAGTTGTCATTGTATACTGAGTCTTTGGTATTGATAAATTCACTGGGACAAATGCATTATTGAAGTAGAAAAACTGAACAACTTCAGAATAGGTTCATATGTATTTGACTCAAAGCTAAAGATCATTCTTTTTTCCACTTTGATCAACTTAATATAGAAATGCAACCTTGAAACAAAGATAGAGAGCAATATAAATAACCAAGGGGAGTTTTAACAGAGCACATGCTGGTGAAGTATCTCAAAATATTGATCTTGAAAAGCAAATGGAACAACACATTGATTGAAAAAGAAGGAAAGGCAAGTGAGAGCAAGAGAACCCGGGGAGACATTAGTCCTCACAAAGAAATGGGGCACACCTCACAGAGAGAATAGGAAGAAGGCTGAAAAGATGAAAGTGCAAGAGATATTTTAAGTTGAAACTGATGGAATTTTGATCAAATATTCTTACTTTAAAAGTATAAGGTGAGTTCAACAACAAAGAATAAAGTTTGAGGAAAGCCCCAGAAGCAGGAAAAGCATGAAAACAGTTTGAGCTTATGCCTGAACAGAGATGATTTGAGAAAGTCACCCAATCTCACTAGGTCTCTGTTGTCTTACACATACATTAGAAAGTGAGTCCCTAACAGTGATTGGCATGTTCAAGCCATAGGACTGAATCCAACCTCCAGCGTTCTCCTAGGCAGAATCCACTGGATCAAACCACTTAGAAGTTCGCTTCCAATTCTAAATGACCAGTGTGTTTCCCAGGGTAAGTTCCACTAAATCAAGGAGGATGTCAGGCCACCTTGATAACAACAGATTATAAACTATAATAAAATGACTTATAAAAGTGATGTGCACTGTGGTTTGCATTCTGGATACATTGTCCTAATGAATGGTGACACCACCCACGCAATCACCAGGTCCTCTCTCTCTTTCCTCTTCCTCTGTTATCACTAAATACTCACATATAATCAGTGACCAAGTCCTGATAATTCTATCCACTTACCTCTCGAATCTGCCCTGCCCCGAATCCACAAAACTAATGCCAAATTCGTGTACCCATAGTCTCTTGCCTAGACAATCATAATACTCTTTTTCCTACTCCAGCTTCCCGTCTCACAATCTACTTCTACTCTGCCCCACTAAAAGATAGATGTTTCTAAAAGTCAAATTGACCTCACATACACTAGTTTAAAACCTCCTAATTTTCCCCGTTATTTAGAACCACACTGTCCAATATGATAATGACAAATGATATATGGGTATTGAAATCACTAAATGTGGCTAGTTTAGAATTAAGATGATCTATAAGTGTAAAATACACAACACATTTCAAAGACTGAGTTGGAATAAAAAAAGCAAAATATCCTATTAATATTTTTATTTTGATTATTTGTTAAATTGAGTAAAATATATTTCTTTATTACAATTAATTTTACCACTTCTTTTTATTTCTTTAAATGTTTCTACTAGAAAATTTAAAATTACATATGTGGCTTGGATAATACTTCTATTAGAAATATTTCTACAAGGCTTTTTTGCAAGGTTATTAGGCTGTTGCAAAAGGAATTGCAATTTTAGCATTGTTGAAATTTGCCGTTTGATATTGGAATACATTCTTAAATAAATGTGGTTATGTTATACATCATTTTAATGCACATTTCTTGCTTTATGATTTTTTTCCTAATGACATTACTTGCTGTTTATTTTATATTTATTTGAGACTATGGAAATGATGTTAGACAAAAGCAAATTTGAATGATTTTCTTATTTGAGTTCAAAATGATCCTAAAGCAGCAGAGACAACTCACAACATCAACAACACATTTGGCCCAGGAACTGCTAACGAACGTATAGTGCAGTGGTGGGTCAAGAAGTTTTGCAAAGCAGATGAGAACCTTGAAGATGACCAGCGAAGTGGCCAGCCACTAGAAGTTGACAATGACCAATTGAGAGCAATCATTGAAGGTGATCCTTTTAAAAGTACATGTGAAGTTGTCAAAGAACTCAGCATTGACCATTCTACTGTCATTAGGCATTTGAAGCAATTTGAAAAGGTGAAAAAGCTCAATAAGTGGGTGTCTCATGAGCTGACTGAAAATAAATCAATCGTCATTTTGAAGTGTCCTTTTCTCTTATTGTACGTAACAATAATGAACCTTTTCTGGATCCGATTGTGATGTGTGAAGAAAAGTGCATTTTATATGACAACTGATGACGACCAGCTCAGTGGTTGGACAGAGAAGAAGCTCCAAAGCACGTCCCAAAGGCAAACTTGCACCAAAAAAGGGTCATAGTGGCTGTGGTCTGCTGCTGGTCTGACCCACTACAGCTTTCTGCATCCCAGCGAAACCATTACATCTGAGAAGTCTGCTCAGCAAATCCATGAGAACCACTGAAAACTGCAATGCCTGCAGCTGGCATTGGTCAACAGAAAGGGCCCAATTCTTCTCCAGGACAACGTCTGACCACACATTGCACAGCCAACACTTCAAAAGTTGAATGAATTGAGTTATGAAGTTTTGCCTCATCTGCCGTATTCACCTGACCTCTCACCAACCTATTACCACTTCTTCAAGTATCTCGGCAACTTTTTTCAGGGAAAACGCTTCCACAACCAGCAGGATGCAGAAAATGCTAAGAGTTCATCAAATCCCGAAGCACGGATTCTTTTGCTACAAGAATAAACAAACTTATTTCTGGTTGACAAAAATGTGTTGATTATAATGGTTCTTATTTGGATTAATAAAGATTTGTTTGAGCCTAGTTATGGTTTAAAATTCACAGTCTGAAACTGCAATTTCTTTTGCACCGACATAATAGTAACTTAATTTGGGAGGCAAAATGAAAATGTGGCACTCCTTGCTTAAAAAGCAGAAAGAAATATGCTGCTAAGTATACTAAAGTGTTTTCTTTCTTCCACATTCTCTCTCTCAACCTGTCACAATGTTTTAATTTGCTATTTAATATTACACTCCCTTTGGCACATGCACGTATTGTGAAAGTGCACTGTTGGGCAAGGACGAGTGAAGACCCTTGCAGAAGGCCCCCTGAATTAACTTCTGTACAGCCGCCAGCTGCTGGATTGCCCCTCCTGACTGCACTGGTTGCACACCTAGGAAGCTAGTTAAATTTTCTAGGGAAATGTAAGTCAAACTGTATGTTTTGTTCCATTAGTGTATCAAGAAATAAATTCATTGGTTAAATATCAACATTTCAATAAACTAGAATAGAACATAGAGAAGCAAAAAAATACAATGCCAGAGTACATATTAACTAGTGAGATTCTGTAAAATTCTTGTTTCTGTTGCGTGTGTATAAGTGTATATGTGAGGCCATATATTTAAAAAATGTATTTTCTGTGAGTTGTGCTCAAAAAAGTTTGAAAAACACTGAGATATATACTACATAGGCCCTTTTCTAATCCTGCCTCTGCCTGTACTTCTATACTAAAATTCTTAAATTTCAGCCATGGTTTAGTTTCCTCAATAAATCATATTCTCTAAGCCAGTCTCCATAGTATTACCTTTGCTGACCTTTTTCCACATATGTCCCAGTCAACATAGCAAAGTTTAGCTCATTTTTAATACTCAGTTAAAATACCATCTTCTCTGTGAGCCTTTCCAGATACTCTTCTTCTGACAACTCCTTCATTTTTTATTTTTTATTGCTGTTTTGAGCTAGCCTGTTGGTAGATTTCTAATAGTTGTTGGAGGTAGGTTATAGCAAGGTAGTCACTAAAATCTTGAAAGGTGTTAGGATATAAGTGATCTCCTTGACATAATTCTAATACTACACAGTAATTTATTACCCAGCAGGAAATAGACATTCAGTAAACCTATTTTTTTGGGTTTAGGGAATCATGGTTTTGGGTGTTTGCAAAACACTTTTGCTGAAAGATTACCTAAGGCAAATGTGGCTATATTCTCAGGGGCAGGGTTTTTGGGAACCAAAACTCTTCGGACTATGTCCTTTAGCCATCAAGCCTGGGGACTGATGCCTGAGCATATCAGACACATACAAGGCCAACCAGATTTGGATGCCCATTAATGCTGAAAGAGGATGGAAGGTATCTCTAAAATATTTTAGCCAGTCAATATATATTGAACATTACTAATATCTCCTAAGGGAGACAATTTCTAATATTTATTAGCTAATAAATCATTAATTTCACCAATGAAAACCCAATTGTACTCATGCAAAATAGCAAAGTTACTGATGTAGATCATGACAGAGATGAGTTTGTAGCAGCTGTGTATAGGAAGTGGACTTTCTGACTAAAATTAATCTGGACTGTGAATTTTTGATTACAGCAACTGTCTTTAAGCAGTAAGTTAAACTATCAAGTGCATGATATCATAATCTCTATGTCCAAGGTATTTTAGGGTTAATTGAATACATGATAAAAGTGGAAAGAATAGTTATAGGTAATGTGGTTTGACTGTTGCCAATCATGGTATGTTTTTGAAGTTAATTTAGGTCATAGTTATACTAGTTCCAATAGGTATGAATATCTAAAACATGGGTGAATTCTGTTAATTAGTATACCATTAACCTCCAAATATATATGATTAAAGATAACAACAAAATGTTTTTCTGACTATTAAAGTTCTTACCATTAAGTTCTTCAGCCTATTAAAACCTGCAGTCTAGCTTCAGGAAAATTAAATTATTCTTGTATCCAAAGCATTATGTTTATTCTATGATTGGTCCTTATTATAAATGGAACATAACGTTAAAATGGGATATTTTCCTCCTCATATTTTAATAACTTTCAATATTATACACAGTATAATATCAAGGTGAGTTTGAGGTGAATATCTTGCTCCTATGTGAAAAGTTACAAAGTTTTCCAGAGCCTCTTCCTCTGCCTCATCACAGACACGAGATTGAGAGTCAGAGAAAGCAAAAGAAGAGTGATTTGTGAAAAACGTTTGGAGGCCACGGTAAGAGATTGCTTGGGCCCAGGAGTTTGAGACCAGCCTGGGCAATAGTGAGACCCCGCCTCTTCAAAAAATAGAAAAAATTAGCCAGGCATGGTGGTGCAGGCCTGTAGTCCCAGCTACTCAGGAGGCTGAGACAGGAGGATGACTTGAGACCAGGAATTCAAGGCTGTCATGAGCTATGATGGTGCCACTACACTCTCTCACAGGAGACAGAGCAACTCTGTCTCAAAAAAAAAAAAGAAGAAAGAAAGAAAGAAAAGAAAGAAAGAAAGAAAGAAAGAAAGAAAGAAAGAAAGAAAGAAAGAAAGAAAGAAAGAAAGAAAGAAAGAAAGAAAGAGAAAGAAAGAAAGAAAGAAAGAAAGAAAGAAAGAAAGAAAGAAAGAAAGAAAGAAAGAAAGAGAAAGAAAGAAAGAAAGAAAGAAAGAAAGAAAGAAAGAAAGAAAGAAAGAAAGAGAAAGAAAGAAAGAAAGAAAGAAAGAAAGAAAGAAAGAAAGAGAAAGAAAGAAAGAAAGAAAGAAAAAGAAAGAAAGAAAGAAAGAAAGAAAGAAAGAAAGAAAGAAAGAAAGAAAGAAAGAAAGAAAGAAAGAAAGAAAGAGAGATGGTCCTTGCTTGAAAAACTGAGACCATCATATCAAATAAATTCCTGACGGCTCTTAAGATCCCTTAGTAGCACTGGAATCATTCCTAAAATTCTCTGGTTTTCAATTTTTGACCATATGTGTCTCATTTGTTTTTCTTTCTGTAATAGGGTAGAGTACTAAGATATCCGTCATTGAGATTTACAGTGCTTCTACCAGTTGACTATCTTAAAATCCTTTTGAGCCTAAGAAAGAATCTTTCTCTTATTTATATTGAGTGTAGGAGGTTACAGTATGTGCTATTTGTGGAGTACCTTCTCTTGCTCGGTCTCTATTCAATGTACTTTTCCTACTTAAATAAAAATTTCATAAGAACTATTGTTCAATCAGTAGAAATGGCCAGATATAAGAGCTTTCAAAATATCTACTCGTTGTCATATGTGAAAGAAATTAATGGATTTGGTGGAGTGCAGTGGCTTACGCCCGTAATCCTAGCACTCTGGGAGGTCAAGGTGGGAGGATCGCTTGAGGTCAGGAGTTTGAGACCAGCCTGAGCAAGAGCAAGATCCCATCTCTACTACAAATAGAAAAAAATTAGCCAGGAGTGGTGGTACATGCCTTGTAGTCCCAGCTACTTGGAAGTCTGAGGCAGGAGGAGCACTTGAGCCCAAGAGTTTGAGGTTTCTGTGAGCTAAGTTGAAGCCATCGCACTCTAGCCTAGGCAACAGAGCAAGAGTCTGTTTCAATAAAATAAAATAAAATAAAATAAAATAAAATAAAATAAAATAAAATAAAATATTCATTTGATATCTTTAATACTAATGATTTTATGTTTACGTCAATGAATTCAACAATGTTGGTCCTGCTGTAGCTGATAACTATTTTCAAATTGTCTATACAAGGATACATTTTAAAGAATCATAATCATTAGGCTTTGTTAGGACCTCATAAATGTACTCACTCACAGAGATTTGGTCTTTTTCCAATTTTGTCAGTATTCCCAACTCACTTTTTAAAATAATGTGCATAACTGTATTTCTAGCTAAACATGGTGGCAATTTTCTCTCCTTTCAGAAACTCCAATAAAATACTTGTCAATAAAAAAAAACCAGCAAAGGAATATTTTCAATTTCATTTTTAAGATTGAGGTTTTTTTTATAAAAGTGTCATCTTTCTCATCAGT